>NC_053391.1:97877255-99372566 GCF_905171765.1 Bufo bufo | reverse complement strand
AAGGTTAGAGAGGCTGTCTAGACCTGCACCAGATTTATACCAGGGGGCCCAGGCTGGAGGATAAGTGTGGTGCAGGGAGAGACTCTTTTCTCTGACTCTACCAACTGTTGATTGGCTTGGCTTACTTTGAGACAGATTTTTACCCCAGAATTGTGGCACAGTTTTCAAAATGGTGCATCTTATGCCCTATCCCCTTTCCAGTGAAGCCCCTTACTCCACCCCCTTACTGAGCTTGTTGGAAAAAAGCGTACAATGCCTAGACAAGCAATTTGCACCACTTTTTTAGACTCGTCTTTGGGGGCAGACATATTAGTAAATCAGGGCCATTGGATGGAGTATAAAAAAGGGGTATTCCTACAGTAGGTGTTTGTGAGATTGTGCTTTTAGCACGACAGCGTCGCGCTGATACTCGGCAACATGGTGCCGAGATCTCGCACTCACTGGAATAGTGACAGCACATCCCAGCAAGCGCGTCATAGAAGCGACGGGAGATCCGACTTGGATTCCCGCCAATTCTACACGTGTGCGGCGTTTGTTATGAATCCTGAGGGGGAAGTCCCCGCCGGATTTTAAATAAAAATCCGGCCTGGGTCCCCCCCTCAGGAGCATACCGGGCCCTTAGGTCTGTTATGGGTTGTAAGGAGAGCCCCCCCTACAATCCATACCAGACCCGTATCCAAAGCACGCTACCCGGCCAGCCAGGAAGGGAGTGGGGACGAGCGAGCGCCCCCCCCCCCCCTCCTGAGCCGTACCAGGCTGCATGCCCTCAACATAGGGGGGTTGGGTGCTCTGGGGCAGGGGGCGCACTGCGGCCCCCCCACCTCAGAGCACCCTGTCCCATGTTGATGAGGACAGGGCCCCTTCCCGACAACCCTGGCCGTTGGTTGTCGGGGTATGCGGGCCGGAGGCTTATCGGAATCTGGGAGCCCCCTTTAATAAGGGGGCCCCCAGATACCGGCCCCCCACCCTAAGTGAATGAGTATGGGGTACATCGTACCCCTACCCATTCACCTGCAAGAAAAGTGGTAAAAACACAAATAAACCACACAGTGTATTAAAATATTTTATTTTTCTGCTCCGGAGGCCGCCCCCTGTCTTCTTTATTAGCTCTTTTACCAGGGGGGGCTCTTCTTCTTCCGCTATCCCGACGGGTCTTCTCCGCTATCCGGGGGGTCTTCTCAACTCTCCGGGGTTCTCCTTCTGTCTTCTCCGCTATCCGGGGGGGTCTTCTCAACTCTCCGGGGTTCTCCTTCTGTCTTCTCCGCTATCCGGGGGGGTCTTCTCAACTCTCCGGGGTTCTCCTTCTGTCTTCTCCTTCTGTCTTGTTGACTCGGCGCACCCCGGTTCTTCGTCTCGCGAGACGAAGAACCGGGGTGCGCCGAGTCTCGCGAGACGAAGAACCGGGGTGCGCCGAGTCAACAAGACAGAAGGAGAAGACAGAAGGAGAACCCCGGAGAGTTGAGAAGACCCCCCCGGATAGCGGAGAAGACAGAAGGAGAACCACGGAGAGTTGAGAAGACCCCCCCGGATAGCGGAGAAGACAGAAGGAGAACCCCGGAGAGTTGAGAAGACCCCCCGGATAGCGGAGAAGACCCGTCGGGATAGCGGAAGAAGAAGAGCCCCCCCTGGTAAAAGAGCTAATAAAGAAGACAGGGGGCGGCCTCCGGAGCAGAAAAATAAAATATTTTAATACACTGTGTGGTTTATTTGTGTTTTTACTATTTTTCTTGCAGGTGAATGGGTAGGGGTACGATGTACCCCATACTCATTCACTTAGGGTGGGGGGCCGGTATCTGGGGGCCCCCTTATTAAAGGGGGCTCCCAGATTCCGATAAGCCTCCCGCCCGCATACCCCGACAACTAACGGCCAGGGTTGTCGGGAAGGGGCCCTGTCCTCATCAACATGGGGACAGGGTGCTCTGAGGTGGGGGGGCCGCAGTGCGCCCCCTGCCCTAGAGCACCCAACCCCCCCATGTTGAGGGCATGCAGCCTGGTACGGCTCAGGAGGGGGGGGGCGCTCGCTCGTCCCCACTCCCTTCCTGGCTGGCCGGGTAGCGTGCTTTGGATACGGGTCTGGTATGGATTGTAGGGGGACCCCTACGCCGTTTTTTTTCGGCGTAGGGGGGGCTCTCCTTACAACCCATAACAGACCTAAGGGCCCGGTATGCTCCTGAGGGGGGGACCCAGGCCGGATTTTTATTTAAAATCCGGCGGGGACTTCCCCCTCAGGATTCATAACAAACGCCGCACACGTGTAGAATTGGCGGGAATCCAAGTCGGATCTCCCGTCGCTTCTATGACGGCTCTGTCTCCATCGCGGCAAGCCAGCTCGGCGCTGGCTCCCGCGATGGGGCTCGTAGGTGCTCAATCTCGCCGAGAAAGAGAGCGAGATTGACACAAAATCGGGTTCACCTACTGTAGCTCTCACTTTTATGGCATTTCCACAGTATATGCCATAATAATCCGATAGATGCTGGTCCCACCTATATCTATTTTGAGGATAGGGCACCTTTTGCCAGCTGCAGTGCATTAAGGGGTGACTATGCATGTGTGTCTCCATTCACTTCTTTGGGAGTTTCGAGAACAGCTGAGCGCATCTGTCAGACTTTTATGGCTTATCCTGCAGATATGCCATTAAACACCAGGATGACGATATCCCTTTAATTTATGGGATTGTCCAAGATTAGACAAACATTGCTTTCAAAACCATATGGCCATTGACCAACACAGGTGGCCAGAGTTTTTTGGTTGCATGCTGCAGCCAGTGCATGTAAACCCAGTCTTCCATTTGTCTTCTTTTTGGCTTGAGATATTCTGAGATATGGCAAGAGGACCAGGTTTGGAAAAAGACACCTTGTTATAAATCTTTTGGCCAATGTGAGATGCATGCATTCTAACATTATTGGCCCTATTTCGATGTGCACCTTATTGTGGAGGAAATTAGCCTTTCTCGCCCAGTTTCCTTGGGGGACACAGAAGACCTTGGGTATAGCTCATCTCCATAGGAGGCGTGACACTAAGTGAAAGCTGTTAAGCCCCTCTTCCACAGCTATACCCTCAGCCTGGAGAGAAAGGCAGCCAGTTTTTTGCTTAGTGTCCAAGGAGGCAAGACACTCCCTGCTCTGCAGGGCTGGTTTCTCCTTGTTTAAATTTTAGATTTTAACTTTTTTATTTCTTTTTGTTCCAGATCATCAGGGATAACAGAGTCGCACTAGACCTCTCTGTTCTCCCGGGGTTGAGCTGCGCCAGTGCCGGTCATCCGCACTGCTGCCTCCCCCACAGAAGGCAAGGTGGATCAGGGCAGCCTCGCTCCCCCACATCCCGCCAGCGCAAGGGTCGCCCGCACGCCAAGTCCCTCTTCCAGCGTCCTGCCACTACGGTGCCAGTAGCTGAAGGGGCGACCCTGCTGGAATGGACCGAGGGTGAAGACGGCTGTGGTAAGAGAGTGGCTTCTCCAGCCCTACGTCCCCCACCCAATGGTCTCCTGCGTGCCTGACCCCCCATACTGGGCCTCTAGTCCCCTGCTGGACCTAGGCTGGCTCCTGGGGTGCCGCAGAGCGGCAATCTGCTCCCTGCCTCCCCCCCCCCCCCCCTTTTTTCCTGGCCCTCATAGTACTTGCAGCTAGTGGCTGTCAGCCGTCGCCTGCCTTCTCCTCACGGGCACCCCATCTTTGGGTCCCCCCCCATCTCGCCTGATCACATTGGGCCTTACCGGAGAGTGCAGGACGCTGCAGTGGAGTAAGGCCTCGCCTCCGGACAGCACTAATATTCCGGTGCGGCCGAGCCGGCCGGCAAACCGCCATTCCGGGTCCCTGTCTCTTCCGGCCGGCGGGGTGGGCCCCCGCGGCTGGCAAACCGCCATTCCGGGTCCCTGTCTCTTCCGGCCGGCGGGGTGGGCTCCCGCGGCCGGCAAACCGCCATTCCGGGTCCCTGTCTCTTCCGGCCGGCGGGGTGGGCTCCCGCGGCCGGCAAACCGCCATTCCGGGTCCCTGTCTCTTCCGGCCGGCGGGGTGGGCTCCCGCGGCCGGCAAACCGCCTTTTCGGGTCCCTGTCTCTTCCGGCCGGCGGGGTGGGCTCCCGCGGCCGGCATTGGGCTTGACTATGCCCCAGCAGGCCCCGTCCGACCATCGGTGCCGGTCGCCGGGGCTCAGCAAATTTGGTCCTAGGCTTCGCGGCCTGCTGGGCCGCAATTCCGACCGGCCCGCGGGGTGGGCTCCCGCGGCCGGTTTAAAGCGCCATTCCGCCTCAGGTCCCGGCGGTATAACGGGCCGGGCGCCGCAAATTTAGCCCCCGGCTTCGCGGCCTACTATATTCCGGTCTCTGGTGGAGGGGGCGGGAACCTCTCCAGGCGCGAATTCTTCCCGCCTGGAGGTTCCTCCGCCCCCAGGGGATCGCACGCCGCCCTCCAGGCCGGATCCCTGTTAACCCTTTGGGTACAGGCCGGCTCCCAAATGGGTCTGTATAGTTGGCCCCCCTTTTTTTTTTCTCAGGTGCCCATATATGGTGGCTCCCCTTTAGCCTTGGAGAGGCTGTGTTTTAAATATATAAAAAAAAAAAAAAAAAAGATTATAATAATAAAATAAATAATAATAGATCACTGATTTCTATTGGACTGCGCAGGACGCTGCAGCCTCATCAGTAGTACTGCATGTCTGCATGACCTCTTTCCACAGGCGGCATGGTGTTGCGCTCCCAGCCTGCGTCGCTGCTAGGGCATTTCCCCTTTTAGGCGGTTTTCTTGCATCTTCCAGGATACGGCGCTGGCCAAGTGCATGCGGCCCTTCCGTAGGCAGCATTCATCTTCTCTCCAGTTATGGTGCCTGCCATGTGCATCCCCCCCCCTCCTAGGCGGGATACTGCACTCTCCCTGGCTGCCGGCTGGCCATGTGCATGACCCCCTTCTTAGGCGGAATACTGCACCTTCACCGGATACGGTGCTGGCCATGTGCACGACTCCCTTCCATAAGCGGAACGCTGCACTCTCTCTGGATTTGCTGCCGGCCATGTGCGTGACCCCCTTCCATGGGCGGAACGCAGCACTCACTGGATTCGCTGCCGGCCATGTGCGTGAGCCAGCCATGTGTGTGTGACTCCCTTCCTGGGCGGAACGCAGCACTCTCACTGGATCTGTTGCCGATCATGTGCATGACCCCCCTTTTTAGGCGGAATACTGCACTCTCACCGGATACGGTACTGGCTATGTGCACGACCCCCTTCCATAGGCGGAATGCTGCACTCTCACTGATGTGCTATGATGCACTTATGTACTATGTTACTATGCTGCACTCTCACTGGTTTCGCTGCCGGCCATTTCATAGGTGGTATGCTACAGTCTCATTGGATTCCTGCCGGCCTTGGGTATGCCTCCTTCCCTCAGGCAGCATACATACATCCCTCTGTCTGTGGTTGTTTCCTCGCAGGTACGTTGCTGGCCATGTGCATGTACCCCATACATGGCAGGGTGCTTGCACTCTCGCTGGATCCGCTGTCGGCCATATGCATGACCCCTCTTCCGTGGGCGGTGTACGCACTCTTGCTGGATTCGCTGCCAGCCAGGGGCATGCCTTCCTTCCTCAGGCGACATGCACACATTCTTACTGACTGTGTTTGTCTTTCGCCAGTACGTTGCTGGCCATGTGTATGACTCCCATGCATGGCGGTGTGCTCGCACTCTCCCTGGATGAGATGCTGGCCATGTGCTTTCCCCCTCTTTTTTTCTGGGCGGCATGCTACACTCTCACCGGAGACATTGCTGCCCATGAGAATGGCCCTCTAATATGGGTGGAATGCTTGTGCTTCCATTGGATACGGTGCTGGCCTTGTGCGTGACCACCCCTCATCCCATGAGCAGAATTTGGCACGCTCATGAGATTCACGGCTGTCCTTGTATGGCTGTGCTGGACTTGTACATGTCCCCCTTCATTGGCAGAGTAGTTGCACTCTCGCTAAGTTCAGTGTTGGTGTATTATTGCACATTCACTTAATGCTAGGATACCCCTGTGCATGTTCCCCTTTCACTAGGTGGACCTTCTGCGTTCCTGCTGGATTATAGGGTATGTCCTGCTTCTCTGAAGTAGGTACGGCCTTAGGCATCACTCCCTTTTGGGACCGGCCTTTGCACTCTTGCCGACTGCAGTTTGCCAGATACAATTTCCCCCCTTTTCGGGGCGGACTGCTTGCGTTCCATCGCATGCTATACTAGGCTTGTGCATAACTCCCTTTCAGGTTGCACTTTGCAATTCCGTACATGCTGTGGCACTCTGTGGCGAGTCCCCCCTTTCTCGCTAAATTAACCTTTTGCAGTGAGCGGACGTTCTTGTGCGTTGTTTGGGCCGTGTATGCCTTCTCCTCCTGTAGGTGGGTTGGCCTTCTCACTGCTTACGGGCTGCTCGTACGTATGCCTCATCTACTTCCTGCGGCATACTTTTGTTTTCTTGGGATACGATGCCTGCCACAAACCTTGCACTCGTCTCTAAGGAGTTCATTCTGTCCACCTGACCCGGACGGGCTCTACTTGCTCTCTGCTGCACGGAGCTGGGTGGTACTCATTCATTTAGTTGGCCCTTCATCCCAGGGAATGTTCGTGGTTCCTAGATGCGTGCCCATTCGTCCTTCCGCGGTATTGCTTCCCTGCGCTAGTGGTCACATGGTCGAGAGTGCGGTTGTCTGGATCGCCCCTCGAATTCTTCGTTGACTCTGGCAGGACTGCGGTTCCCTTGCCTGCTGCAATTTCCTCCTCTTCGGATGTAGTGTGGTATGAGTCCTTCCTCTTGGCGCCTCTACGCTACAGTCTGATCTGCTACCAGGTGCGGGCCGCTTTTCTCGGGAAGGTCACCCAAATTCTCTTGGGTGCTCGATTACCCAGGTCCGGAGGACCTCCGCCTTGGGTTCTTCAGGGTATTCTCCTTCTGCGAGGCGGTGAACCGGGCATCTCACAGTGTAGCAGGGTTCTGCTTTTGAGCTGTCCTATGGCTTCCCTGTTGCCCACCCCTCCGTTCGGTTGGAGGGTGTTATGCCGGCCTTTGTCTCGACTACCTTATCTTGCCGGCTCTGTTTGGCCGCCGCTCGGTACAGATCACTCTGATGTGGCTTCTGTCCCGCCAGACTTCAGAGGTTGTTCCTTCACTGTCCTCCCCTCTGGGGAGAGCATGGTTGTTCATGTGGATGGTTCCGGTGTTCCTTTTGGCCTCGTACTGTCTCCCTTGTTCACACTGGCTGTATTAGCTGTGCCGATTTATCGAGTCTACCGCGTTCTGTCCTCCCGCTGAGTGCAGAGTGTGTGGTCCATTCTAAGACAATGGTCCTGCTGTAGACTTACCTTCTCGGTAACTTGGGGGGACTACCTTTCGGTCCAGATTGTCCTTTGATCTCCTACACCGGGACTGTAGAACATGGCTACATCAGCATGGACTATAGCCTGTCTTGTCCTGGCATCTGGCGGATGCTGGGCGGACCCTTTTGGTTCCTTTCCGTCTGTCCTTCTGCTCCCCCACTCGGGTGGATACGGGACAACGTGGCTCGGGGGCCGACGGGACCAGTTTGTCAACTTCTGCCCGTGTTACTGGTCTGCGCCTGATCACATTTGGTTTTTCGCCCGCTTGCCAGGCGACTCCAGCGGTTTCGCTACTGCCCGCTCCTGGCTGTATTTCGTCCAGGATCTGTCGTAAGACTTATGTTTTTTTTTATCTGGGGTTCTGTGGGAAGCTGTGCATTCCCCACTCTGACTTTTCTCTCCCCATGGTTCTGTCTTTTTTCCAGTCCGGCCTGGACCTGGGACTGGGATTCCTTTACTTGAGGTATCAGTGTCAGCGCTGTTCTTCCTCTTCCAGCGTTCCCCGGCCCTCTGGGCCTGTCAAGACCTTCTTACTCGAAATGGCTCTTTGGTTCCTCTGTACTGTCCTTCGGTACCGCCCTGGGAACTACATACTGAGTTCTCGGTGCTCCAATCTTGTCCTTGGAGCCGTTACAGAAGTTCTCTCTACCCCTCCTGTCCTGTACGGTTGTGTTTCTGTATCAGTCGTGTCTCTGACGGGTGCCTGAATGGCCCCCTTTTTGTTCTGAGCCTTCTGTCTTTTCCCAGGACAGGGCTGTTCTACATCCCGTTCCTTCCTTCTGAAGGTGGTGTTTGCCTTTCGCTTCAACACTTCACCAATTTGGACGTTGTTTGGGCCTTGCAGTTTTTACTTGGAGATCTCCGACTCTTGTCGACGTTCGGTCTCTTGGGTTTCCTGGAGGTCCGCGCTTAGAGTTGACGGACTCCAGGGTGGTTTTCCTCCGCTTTATCAGATTGGCTATTGCTGAGGTTACCGCACCGAGGGCAGGATTCTGCCTTTACTGTCACCGTTCATTTCACCAGAGCGGTCGGTGCCTCCTGGGCCGGAGGCTTTGGGCTTCGGCCTTCGGCCATGCATTTGAGCAAGGCGGCCACAGGTCTTCCTTGCACGCTTTACAGAATTCTACAGGGTGCATACTCTGGCTTCGGCGTATGCTGCCTTGGTCCGCCTGGGTCTGCAGGCGGCGGTTCCTTGATGCCTTCGGGTGCTTCGCCTTGGAGCTGTGGTCCCTCCCCTTTTGGACTGCTTTTGAACGTCCCAAGGTCTTCTGTGTCCCCCAAGGAAACTGGGCGAGAAAACGAGATTTTTGTATAACTTACCAGTAAAATCTCTTTCTCGCTCTTTCCTTGGGGGACACAGCACCCACCCATTCGTTGTTTTTCTCTACACGGTTTCCGAGTTTGTGTTACCCGTTGGGTAGTTGGCTTGTTGGTTCCTTGTTGGACTTTGCCTTTTCTCACTGCTTGGACACGCAACTGGCTGCCTTTCTCTCCAGGCTGAGGGTATAGCTGTGGAGGAGGGGCTTAACAGCTTTCACTTAGTGTCACGCCTCCTATGGAGATGAGCTATACCCAAGGTCTTCTGTGTCCCCCAAGGAAAGAGCGAGAAAGAGATTTTACTGGTAAGTTATACAAAAATCTCGTTTTTTATTTCATGCAGATTAGCAACAAGCGTGTTGCGGTTGCACCTAACGCCCATGCGCAATGCTTGGCTGGTGTTTGCCAGGCAGAGATTTCATCTCCAGCCACATACTGCACATGCGCCAAACATGTTGCCGCAAGACTTCGGCCCTCTCCGTGGGTATGTCTGTTCCTGTCAATCAAAGCGGTGGGAATAAAAAGAAGCAGAGCCTTGGATGCAACAAAGTGCTACGGCAACACCCTTGTTGCACCCAGGGGTTAATTTGCCTAAAATAGGCTAATTTCTCCACAGTGGGGGCACGTATCAAAATAGGACCAAGAGAGTAACATTTATCTGTTTGCATATTTGCAGAACGTCTACATGTAGGTGTTGCCTACCGTATACGGTATGTGTATTATGTAAAATTGTGTAGAAGGATAAGCCTGTACGTTGGTAAATAACAGTTGCTTTTTTTTCCTTTTAATAAAACCTAGGCTATTCTTTATTTTTAGGGCAGCTACAACCAGTCGCTGGGTGTAGGTATCATGCAAGCTGACACCCTCTTCATAGAATCCACTGTGCAAGGACTACAGGTAGAGTTTTCAGATACATGTGCAGAATGTCTCTCACGTGTACTGAGTCTGATGCCTGTAGCTGATCATCCTGTGCCAGCCTTACAAGACCCAGTCTCTCCTGTCTCCCCGAGTGGTGACGCCCTTCTCTGGAAAATGGATGCCCGGGTGGAAGATGTGAACTTGTTTACATTGTCCACTTTAGTGGGTACGTTTTTTTAAGCACCTAAACTTTTCACCCCTGAAAACTCTTATCTTTTAAAAAGGACTTTATAATCAGACATCATCTTGACTGTAAGGACTAACTAAATGGTGCCAGGCATCACAAAGATAGGTGTTCCCAGATTATATTCAGTCTTAGTTATGACATATAAATTTGCATACCCCGGAGAGGCACAGGAGAGGACACGACTGTGCCATGTGCAGCAGCATGCATGTCACAGGCAGTATGCAGTCTTTACCTGTTTGTAGTGCAGAGTCAAGTGATTGGATAGCAGCTTTAAGGAAATTTGCTGACTACTGCAGAATACACAAGGTCATGTAGATCTGCATTTGTCATGCAGTGCATGCTTGGATTGTTGCTTTGCAATGGCCCAGGTACATTTTAATGATATTTAAAGGGGTTGTCCCATCATAATGATCCCTGTTAAATCTGTTAATGATTTGACAGTGATCATTTTTGTAAATATATTTGATTAACCAATTCCCACCGTTTAGGAGAAAATTCATCCCCACTTACCTCATTGTTGTCATTCGGTCTCCCCTGGTTACAGCCACCGCTCTTCTCCGGAATCCCGGTGGCTGCGCTTGCGCAGAAGACTCCTTTATTTCTCTCGGCCGGGCCACTCGCTGTCCTGAATGCGCACGCCGCCGCGCATGCGCGATGGTGAATTCTTCCTGGCCAGAATAGTACAGAGCCGCGAACGCACACGCCGGCTCTGTACTATACTGGCCAGGAATAAGTCACCATGGCGCATGCACGGCGGCGTGCGCATTCAGTCCAGCGCGCGGCCCGGCCGGGAGAAGACTTCAATCAAGATGGAAGCCCGCCCCCAGCCAGAATCCAGGAAGTGAACGGAGCACTGGCATCAGGTAAGTATAAAAATGCGAAGTGGGATAACCCCTTTAATGATACAGAAACCTGCAAGAGACAGGAACTGGGTTTTCACCTCTAGTTTCCCTTTAGCTGTAGTTATGAAATAAACTTTTTGATTGCTTCTTGTGACAACCACCCATCAATCCTGTCGTACTATGCCACAGTTGCCATACAGGTCTCGTCCACTAGAGACTTCTGGTGGCGAATCCACTGTGAGCACAGTAGAAGTTTAAGATTGGTTGGTGTGCCCATACATGATACAATCGCGATTGTATGTACAATCGGTAAAATAAAATTATCGATTTCGCGCTGGAAATCAAATTAATTTGCGGTCACCACTCTTCGTATTGAATCGGGGCAACCTAGCTAACCAGTTAATAATGTATAAAAATAAGACCATGCGGTAGTATGTCTCCTCTGAGGACAGAGTCCTTAGCATGGACTAGATAATCAGGTAACAAGGGCAGAACTGGAACGATTAAATAGTTTTATTTTTAAAACTATACACAAAAATATACATTAAAACTGACAGATAAATATACCTGCCAGTCGAACAGGTTGGTTGGATGGGAATAGGTAAGATATGGAAAGGAGTAGAATGTCTGTAAGTTCAGAATTACCGTGGTAGTGTCCAGTAAAAGATAAAGTCTTTGCAAGGAATAATCCAAGATGGCGGGGTGCCCGTGTCCAGTGGGCGGTCGTGATGTTAATAGACTTCAGATGGTAGGTGAAGGACCAGGACCTGAGTGGGTCACTGTGTTTTACCCACTCTGTAGCTGTGAGTGGCTATGTACAAGCCCAGCCTTGTGTAACTGGAAGAGGGGCAGTTCTTGCCCTGAGAGGAAGAAAATCTGTCAGAATCCTGGCTTTGCCAGTTTCTCCGTACCCGTAGGTCAAATTAAGAAATAACCCCCATATTTATAATCGGGACAATTTTACACCTCATCTGATATCATATATGACTGGAAGATAATACAGGGTGCCTAAGAACAGTTATATCTCAGAGCGGAAATTTCCAATTGACTTGCAGATTTCCTGGAAGGTGTTAGAAGAACCAAAACATTTCCTGAAGATCTTGTTCATTTTGTATTTTCCTAACCCAGGAAACATGGGAAAAATATGAAGCCTAAGGATTGGAGGTGACCTTAAGGTCATCTTCCTTCTTGTACCAACCAGCTGTCTGATAAGGATCTGTCCTTCTCTTTTAAAGGTCTGACCAGGCGTAAGGAGTGTGAAAACTCGTGCTGTGTTGGGGCCGCTCAGACTAGAGAGAAGGCCCGTTTATGAGGTTTTGTCATGATGATATCAGATTGATGGATGTATAAACTGACAGGGGGTCAGTAGGAATCTTTTGGCCAGGGTTTGCCAATTAACCTTTGCTCTGTGTGCTGTAACGGAAAGTTTTAACTCTGTGTGCAGGAGAGGGCTCTGGTGATTCTGGGATTTTAGAACATGATGCATTCGCGATTTCTTTGTATTGCCGAGATCGCGAAGCGTCACACTTCTTTTCTTCATATTTCACAAATGTATGTAATTCAATTTGGGTTTTTTCTCTTATGTTAAGGTGCTGTTCAGGTGAGGATCGACCTACTTACCCTAGTAGGAAGCGCAGAGAGCTGCAGTCTGAGCCTGCAAGGTGTGGCTGGGTCTCTGTTGAAGTCTCTCACTGAGAAAATGGAACCGTGTTGTAAAGCCCTGGAACAAAATGACCCTCTGCTCTACTTCTCAGTTTTGTCCATATCTTACTACACCACTATTCAGGCTTTTGAGGTAGCTGTTTTTATTGTACTTAATCTTTTACATTTGTACTTTCTCCTATCTAACACTGAGACCTCTCTATATAGAACAAATGCTGAAAGCATAAGATGTGTCCTGATAATTTTACTCATAAGCTTCAACTAGCCTCTTCCTAGCCCTGTGATGTCACATCGATTGGCCCATGGCCTATGTGCAACTCAGTCCCGTTTAGATGAATAGGATTGAGCTGCAATACCGTTATACAGCCATTATACAGTGTATGGCCCTGTAGTTCATATACTATGATAAGACCGATGTACCAGGAGTTGAACGGTTACGATCCGATATTGATGATCAATTGTGAGGACAGGACATCAGTATTTATTTCCCAGAAATCCCGTTGACAGTGGATCCATCATAAAATTCACTTCAAATACGCGCATTTGTATGGTCTTTTCTTAGAACTCTGCAATGTGCTGTTCCTCTGTTATTCCTCCTGGCAGTGTACAAACAAATTGACAACAGGATGTTGCCGTTCCCCCTTCAAAGGGGATGTGTCTTAAAACACTTTTATACCCTATCATTGTAGACAAGGGGTGCACAACCTGCATCCTGCGATGCCATTCTCTGTGGCCCCCAACCATTTCCACATAGAAATGCTACTCACATATAATTTCCATTTCAAAGAGAAGATGATTACCACACAGCTCAGGAGCAGGAACAGACACATTCTACTGGTGCACTGTGTATCAATGCCTGGGACCCTCATATAGTGGCGGAATGTGGGTCCAGTAACCCTTGTTTGGCATTCCATGGTGTATTTCTACTTCTCCTTCATAATTTGTGGTTGTAAAATGCTAGGCTGTCACCGCAACACCCAAAACTCTGACTGAGAGAGCCACATGCAGGCCTGTTGTCCTATGCTCAGTAGTGCTTATTGGGGGAGAAGGAGACCCCCATCATCCCAACAGGTGGGTGTCCTAGAAGTGAAGCCTCTACTATCAGACATTTATGATATATACTTTTGTCTCAGACGGTAAGACCCTTTTAAGTTTTTGTCTGGGGCTACATGGCGACGTGTCACATGATATCACGTTTGTGATGTTGCATTGCACAATGTCGCAAGCAAGTTTGCCGTCATAAACAAACCCAGACCTCAGTGTAAGTTATGAGACAGCGATTTGTCTTTTTTTTTTTTTGCAGCCAAAATATTCATATGACACCAAGTGGTTTTGCAACTTTTTTGACACTTGCGGTCACGCAATACATGTCGCTGTGTAGTTCCAGCCTTATTCCGGCTCTTCAGGATGGTTCATTAAGATAGTTTGGCCCTTGGAACAGAAAAGGTTGTGCATCCTTGCTGTAGACGGTGGAAGACTCTGCAGGGAGGTAACACCCAGTTGTCAATTTTTTCATACATTTCCAGAAGGATTAAGGGAGGAATGGCACAATGCTGACTTCTAAGATACAATTCTCCAGAACTGGTATTATATGGGTAATCAGTACTCCATTAGATGTATCTGGGGGACTGACAGCTCCTCTGTAAAGGGTATACAACTCCCTACGGTTGCGGGTTCCGCAGTGTAAGGAGTTACGGTATATGTAAATTGTGACATAATGGTTAGATTTGTGCTTGCAAATGAAGTCTACAGGTGCCAATAAATGTTTTTTTTTTCCTGTTGTGTTCAGGTGCAGTGTGGGGAAGAGCTGGACTTGCACTGGAGTCCCTGGGACCATATGTACTTGTATCAGCACATCTTGTCTGCCCTGCAGAGCCGGGATCTGCTGATCACAACTTTAGACAGAAGATCTCAGCCGTCAGGGGAGCCTTCACCACCTTCACCACCTTCACCTCAGCAGTCACACAGCCCAGTTGCAGAAAGTCCAGGCCTTCATCCAAAGGCAATGCAGATCACCATGGAGTTGAGTTCTGTGAAGCTACATGCTGCTGTGTGCAAGGAGAACTATTTTCTGTTCAGAGCTCACAGAGTCTGGCTCAGTCAGCATGGAGGCTCGCTTCAGCTACGAACTCCCGAAGTCACAGTCAATGCTGATGGTCACAATATCTTTCTGTTTAAAGATGTAGAGGCGCAGAGAATGCCTGAACTGGAAGAAATGTTGTTACATCGGAGCCACTTTAATTCTCTCCTCACAGAGAGGAACCGTGCATGGGTGCTGGATATTAACAGCGTCTCCATTGAGTTTCCTCACCGCTATGACTTCTCCTACATACTTGATGAGGCCATAGGAGTGCAGAAGTGGCTGAAAGGTCTTCATCGCTCTCCACGGACTCAGCCAGAGCCTCTCCCTCCAGACCTTGTCCTAAGAGTTAAGCAGTTCTCATTTGCATTCTTGGATGATGTCTTTGAAGTGAAACAGAGAGATAATTATGAGCTAATGAAAGATGAGAGTAAGGAGAGCGCCAAAAGGTTAAGGCTGCTCGATGACAAGGTGGCTGCCCTACGCAAACAACATGGGGAGCTATTGCCAGCCCGAAAAATTGAAGAGCTTTACACATCCTTGGAAAAGAAAAACATTGAAATATACATTCAGCGCTCCCGTCGCCTTTACAGCAATACCCCCATGCGGAAGTCGCTGCTAACCTGGACTATGTCAGATCTTGAAATAGTGGCCTTAGCCGATGAGTCTCTGCATGGGCAGGACAAAGTGTTGGACAATATGAGGGACATTGACAGTGTCAGCCCTTTCCCCTCTGAGGGGCTACCACTTGTTATCCAGTGGTGCCGCATGATGAAGTGCTCTCTGAAAACGTTTTATGGTGAGTGGCCCTTTATGGGGTGAGAATCTGGTTCTTCTGAACCTGCAACCAAAACATCCTAGTAAGTAGATCAGTTCTGTATGTGCATTGCATATGATGTAACAGAGCTTTACAAAATTAGCAAATCATGCGGTGGCCATACACCTTAGATACCTCGATAGATGCTGATTTGGCAGACAGCTATTCGTCCCAACCTCCCCATACATATGCATGCCCCTCTAGTTTGAGTGTGCATGGGTTCTCACCATGGAAGATGGAGTAAGCCTCTGCCAGTCTGCTCTAGCGGTGTCGTTTTCCCAGTGAGAAGAAAAGTCTCCTCCTTTCCCTCTGACATTGGTTGGAGAGTCAGGACACGTCCGGACACATTAGGTGTTTTGCTGGTTGTCCTGAAATCAACGGTTTCTGATGAATTTGTAGTGCGTGAGCCACTTTTGACATACATGCAGAAATAGTTTTCTATATGAAAAGTTATGTAACTTTGTAAATTCAGGTTCCCTGCCCATTGCAGCTTGATTGACAGGTCTCTTCCTATACACAAATTCTGGCTGGTGTAGATTTCAGTTCTTATGCACGGGTGGCAGCCACCTCTTAATAATTGTGGCACATCTCACACCTGCGCAGCACAGCACAAACTGGTGTACGAAGCAGGGCTGAGGAGTCAGTAGATAAATGCTCCGACTTCGACTCCTCTGTATTTAATATGTGACTGTATTTTATACATTCCTTGAAGGAAAGAAAGGCAACATACATGTCATTACCACAGAACTACTGGCTAGGAAGCTGCTGCCTTCTCCTTTGTGCTGATCTTCTGCTGATGATCGGGCTGTGGGGGTATCCAGGACGGGGCAGGGGAAGGGGCATTTATTGTAAAACATGATTTCCCTAGTAGAATCCCATAGTCATGTTTAAAGTTTAAGCTAACAATCTGAGTTTACAAGGTTTTATAGCCTTAGCTGAATGACAGCAGTTTTTCAAAAGGTTCACAGCTTCAGTCTTGAACTATTGACCATCCATTCCCTTCACTTATACAAGTGTCTCTAGTCCTGCAAAAAACATATTTACTTGATCAGTTATCAGTGAGAGGCTCTGTTAACCAAGGGCGTTGCGTTCCCTGTAACAGCGGAACACAACACAATGGAAAGTATAAGTATTGCCGCTCCTTAACTGTGCGTTGCGTGCCATATAGTGAAGCATATGAAAAGCACGCTTCTTCATGGTCACTTAACGTGTTCGTTTTGCGGTAACGTGACGCACTGCATGCATTGGCCTTTATTCTTACAGTAGAGAGGTACCGTATTTTTCGCCCTATAAGACGCACTCCAACCCCCCCCCCCCCCCCCAAAAAAAGTGGGGGGAAAATAGCAATGCGTCTTATGGGGCGAATGCTGCGACCGTCCGGTGAATAGGCTGAGAGGGAGGAGGGGCTGGGGGCCGGCATCTGTTTCTGTAATGGCAGCGGGGCCCGGTGCAGTCACTGTATTCTACTACACCGGGCCCCGCTCACTGTAGTATACAGTAATCATATCTAACTTGTGGGTATTGTTAAAGTATTCCAATCATCTTAAATCTAGCGCTGTACTACTTACTACTAACTTCTTGGCAGTCAGGAGGCCGGGTGGGCGCTCATAGCGTAGCTCACTACGTCACGCGCCTGCTCCACCCACTTTATAAATGAAGGAGGCACCGGGCCCCGCTGCCATTACAGAAACAGATGCCGACCCCCATTCACCATACAGGGACACTGTTATGGGGGGGATCTGTGGATGACACATAAGCTAAGATGCTATATATGTGTCATCCACAGATGCCCCCATAACAGTGCCATCCACAGATGCCCCCATAACAGTGCCATCCACAGACCACCATTAGTTCAAAACCCACCAAAAGCACACCTTTTGGTTCAAAATTTTTTTTTTCTTATTTTCCTCCTCCAAAAACGCAGGTGCGTCTTATAGGGCGAAAAATACGGTAATTATAACTTTGTGAATTGGGACATTTTATTCCAATTTAAATCTAGTAGGAGTCTGAGTCGGTTCATTTTTTGCCGACTCCGACTCCAGGTACCCAAAATTGACTCCGACTCCACAGCCCTGGTACTAAGCGCTGGTCTTAATAAATCTCCCTGTGGTTTCTCTGTAACGTCACAGCCTTTTCAGAGTAAAACATAGCAGTTTTCTACCAGGGAACCTGACGGCTTTTCATGCTCTCCATGCTTCAAGCATGAAGCTGCTGACCAGTTCCCTTTAATACAGTGTATTTAAAGGTAGCCTCAGTTCACACTGCCGTTTTTTTGTTCCCACATTTTAGAAAGATGTAGAGAAACATTCCTATTAAAGGCTATGTACACATTTTGTGGATATTTTTATATTTCTCGCTCATATCATTGGGGGACACAGGACTGTGGGTATAGCTTGCTCCTGCCACTAGGAGCGACACTAGGCTGAAAACTGTTAGCTTCTCCCCTGCCAGCTATACCCCCTCCAGTCTGGAGAGAGCATATCCGTTTTTAGCTTGGTGTCGTAGGAGGCAGACCTCCCTGCTTAGCAGGGTGGCTCTGTGATTTATTTTATTTTATGTTATTTTAATCTCTTTTCTCACAGGTTCGGGGACACAGAGCAACAAAGCTGCTCTGTCTCCCCGGGAGGCTGGCCGGTGTCGGTTTTCCCACCGCCTTGCCTCCCCCAAGAAGACAAGTGGACCAGGGCAGCCTAGCTCCCCTGCTTCCGCAAGCAAGAGACCCACCTGTTCCAAACCCTTTACTGCCTGGTCCCCTGCCACTTTGGTGCCAGCGGCCGTAGAGGTGGCACTGCTGGTTTGACGAGGAAGGGTGAATATCACAGATGAAGACAGGTGAGTATGTACCACCGGCGGTCCTTCCCCCTTTCTCCCCCTCACAAGTCCCAATGCAGCCCTGGAGAGGGGGGTAGCGTTCCTGGCCATGTCTCACTAGTCATGCGGGGGTTAACTGCCGCCACGGCGCTCCGGCATGTCGTGGGGGTTAATGTCACCGCGCATTGCGGCGCTCGGCGGGGGTACTCTGCGGAGTCATCTTCCTTCCTCCTGCAGTCATGGCGGCACTCATTTTTGGTTTTCCCTTATCGGGCAATACAGAGCGGACATTCAGGGGGCGTGGCTTGAGGTAATTCTCTCCGGTCAGGCTCCTCAGCGTCCAGGGGGGAGGAGCCATCTTTCCCGCCGCGACAGCGTCCCTCCCCTCTGTCGGCTCTTCTCAGCGTTGGTGAGATACAGGACCTGGGTTACCGCTATTTCTGGTAGGAACATCGCTACCCCCTCCAGCGTAGTGTAGCTGTGGCACACATGTCTGACCCGGCCAATACCTCTCCAGGCCGCTCCATTTGAAACTCTGAGAGAGGTCTCTCTTCGCTTGCTCTCCTGGAAAGTAGCCTTTTTAGTGGCCATCACATCCATCCGGAGGGTTTCAGAACTGGCGGCTCTTTCTTGCAAGGAGCCCCGTGCCATCTTTTCTACCAAAGGTAGTATCAGCTTTTCACGTTAACGAGGACATTGTTCTGCCCTCGTTTTGTCCGCAGCCTTCTCATCCGAGGGAGGTCTTGCTCCATCGTCTGGACGTGGTGCGGGCTTTGAAGACTTACTTGTCAGTAGTGGCCCCCTTTCGGTGCACGGATGCTTTGTCGTCCCAGAGGGTCCTCGTAAGGGTTTGGCGGTCTCCAAGGTGATGATTGCCAGGTGGATTCGGTCTGCAATTGCCGAGGCTTATCGCTCCAGCGACAAGGTGCCTCCTCCTGGGATCATGGCTCACTCTACCAGAGTGGTCGGGGCTTCTTTGGCTCACCTACACCATGCTTCTGCATCCCAATTGTGTAAGGCGGCGACCTGGTCCTCCTTACACACTTTCACAAAATTTTACCGGGTGCACTCTGGCCTCGGCGGATGCTGCTCTCGGCAGCAGAGTATTGCAGGCCGCAGTGTAGTGACTTTCATGAGAGGGTTGTTTTCTTGGGGGTGTTGTCTTCCCTCCCCGGGGACTGCTTTAGGATGTCCCACGGTCCTATGTCCCCTAATGATATGAGCGATAAAACTAGATTTTTGTGAACTCACCTGTAAAATCTCTTTCTCGCTTTATTCATTGGGGGACAAAGCACCCACCCAATGTTCTTAGTGCAGCATGTGGGGTCCATGGGTTTCCAGTTGGGACCTTGTTTTTGGTTTGGTCTTATGGCAGTGTGCAGTTCTTGTTTGGTTTTCAGTTTAATTCTGCTTCTCCTACTGTTGGAGCACAAACTGATATGCTCTCTCCAGACTGGAGGGGGGTAGAGCTGGCAGGGGAGGAGCTAACAGTTTTCAGCCTAGTGTTGCCTCCTAGTGGCAGCAGCAAGCTATACCCACGGTCCTGTGTCCCCCAATGAATAAAGCGAGAAAGAGATTTTACAGGTGAGTTCCCAAAAATCTAGTTTTTTATACTGGTAGGCGAAAACGTCCGAAAGTGTACATAGCCATTAATTGTTATGGATTTTTTTTCATGTTGGCCACCATGCTATCTGGTTTTGGTGCCCTTGATGAAAGTACTATAGCCTCAGCAACCTGCCCATCTAATTCTTTGTTTCTCTACATTCTCATTTCCGTTTCCAATCGGGGTGCAGTTGTCTGACAGCTGACATTGGTAGCCACATTTGCTGTCATGAGACTAGTTTCTTGGTCACCAAGAGGGTGCTCTGTCCTCCGTTTGTCATTTGTTTTTTTGGCAGCCAGTGACTGACGGGAAACCATCTCATTCCCGCCTTTGTGGAGGCATGTTTGATTGGAGCTTTATCTGTAGAGTGGGAAATCTTATTAGTCAGAGTTCAAATATTTCATTTTCCATCGGGGGAAGATTAGATTAGCTTCCCTACTTTGATATAATTTAATATTCATACTGCTGCCGGTCTGAAGTATATTTTATTTTCCCCATTTTGTGTATATATATATATATATATATATATATATAATATATATATATATATATATATATATAAATATAGTACAGACCAAAAGTTTGGGAACACCTTCTCATTCAAAGAATTTTCTTTATTTTTATGACTGAAAATTGTAGATTCACACTGAAGGCATCAAAACTATGAATTAACACGTGGAATTATATACATAACAAACAAGTGTGAAACAACTGAAAATATGTCATATTCTAGGTTCTTCAAAGTAGCCACCTTTTGCTTTGATTACTGCTTTGCACACTCTTGGCATTCTCTTGATGAGCTTCAAGAGGTAGTCCCCTGAAATGGTTTTCACTTCACAGGTGTGCCCTGTCAGGTTTAATAAGTGGGATTTCTTGCCTTATAAATGGGGTTGGGACCATCAGTTGCGTTGAGGAGAAGTCAGGTGGATACACAGCTGATAGTCCTACTGAATAGACTGTTAGAATTTGTATTATGGCAAGAAAAAAGCAGCTAAGTAAAGAAAAACGAGTGGCCATCATTACTTTAAGAAATGAAGGTCAGTCAGTCAGCTAGAAAAATTGGGAAAACTTTGAAAGTAAGGGCTTTTTGACCATGAAGGAGAGTGATGGGGTGCTGCGCCAGATGACCTGGCCTCCACAGTCACCGGACCTGAACCCAATCGAGATGGTTTGGGGTGAGCTGGACCGCAGAGTGAAGGCAAAAGGGCCAACAAGTGCTAAGCATCTCTGGGAACTCCTTCAAGACTGTTGGAAGACCATTTCAGGGGACTACCTCTTGAAGCTCATCAAGAGAATGCCAAGAGTGTGCAAAGCAGTAATCAAAGCAAAAGGTGGCTACTTTGAAGAACCTAGAATATGACATATTTTCAGTTGTTTCACACTTGTTTGTTATGTATATAATTACACATGTGTTAATTCATAGTTTTGATGCCTTCAAAGTCATGAAAATAAAGAAAACTCTTTGAATGAGAAGGTGTGTCCAAACTTTTGGTCTGCACTGTGTGTGTGTGTGTATATATATATATATATATATATATATATATATATATATATATATATATATATATATATATTAGATATAGTCTGGATGGTAACAATTTCTCATATCCTTTAATTGCAGTGCGGATCCGTGACTACCCTAGATATCTCTTTGAGATCCGGGACTGGCATCTTTCTGGGAGACTGCTGGGTGCTGAGCAACTTGGACAGGCCAGTGCACGCAGAAAGCAAGTTGTACAATTAGGAGCTCCATGGGGTGATTCCACAGTGGAGAGGAACATGCCACCATTAAAGTTCTTCCATGATTTTCACTGTAAGCGCCGTAAATATTTTTACTACTTTTTCAGCTTTAAAGGGAATCTCTCTGCAGCGAACTTCCTATCAAACTGTATAGACACGTAGCTGTGATTAAAACAGTTTTTCTTTTTTTGATTTAAGACTCTCTTTTCCCGAGTTATCATACGCTTATACTTCTTGATATTCAATTTAGGCCTTTGGTGCAATGAGGGCAATCGCCATTGCTCTTGTTGCACCCAAGCTCCACTTTTGTGGCCACTGCCTGTCCCTGTTAATCAAAGCAGCCAGGGAGAGGCTGACCATAGGAAGGATTGGACCTTGGGTGCAACAAGAGCAATGGTGACATCTTCATGGGACAAGTGACTGATTGGCGGAGGTCCAACCACTGGGGCCTCCCCTGATCACAAGACATGCATGCTTGCCCGCCTCTCCATTTACCTCCATGGGACTACCAGACATAGCCAAGTACAAGTGCTAAGCTATCTCGAGTAGCCCCATAGAGCTGAATGGAGTGATGGCACGCATGAGTGACCGCCACTTTTTTCTAATTGGGGAGCACAGACCCTCGTTCAGCGGTCGGACTCTTGCGATAGGGGTAAGATGTCTTAATTGGACAACCCCTTTAAGGAAAAGTGCATAAGAAAATTAAAGGGAGTTAAAGTTCTGTTCAAATCACATTTATGGCCTCCATTTAAAAAATATATATTACAGATGCCATATATGCTTTGTGTACATTACCATCTGACCAAGTTTTGCAGAGAGTGCTTCTTTAAAGGGGTTCTCTGGGAATTAAGAAAATTAAAATACTTAAATATTACTTTATTATAAATATATTCTCAAATACCTTTCATTATTTAAAATGGCTCGTTTTGTCTGGGGAGCAATCATCAGGGGAAACAAAATGTCCGCTGTCCCATCAGTTCACACAAAACCTGTCCTGATCACACATGAGGACAAGTTACTTTACAACACTGAGTTAAAGAGCTGCCTCCTCCTCCTCCTCTCTACTTGTCAGGGATTATGATCCTGAATATAGCCGATAAGAACTTTAGCTGAATCTCTGGGGAATTTAGTTCATGAGGAGACATGAAGTACAGAGAGGATGGACAGGACAGACTGTGGTAATGGAGACTGCATAAAAGAGCTGCTGCTCATTAGCTGCATCCTCACCCCCCTCTCATCATCTCCATTCCCACAGCGATTCACCTGTTTTCAGGATCATGATTCCTGACAAGCCGAGCAGAGAGGAGGATGAGGCAGCACTATGGTTCATTGTGGTGAAGTAACTTGTCCTCCTGTGTGATTAGGACAGGTTTTGTGTGTACTGATAGGACGGCGGGCATTTTATTTCTCCTAATGATTGCTCCCCAGACAAAACAAGCCATTCTAAGTAATGAAAGGTATTTGAGAATATATTTATTATAAAATAATATTTAAGTATTTATAAATTTTTAATTCCTGGAGAACCCCTTTAAGCTTTTCTTCTATGTACAATGCAGCAATTCCTCCAGCAACTCTAAATAGATGAATGGTGTTTGCAAGGACCCCCATTCACCCAAAAAGCGAGGGTTCTAGAGTTGGAACCTGCACCTATTAGACATTTATGAATATCCAAGGGGGAACCCCCTTCAGGAGTTAGTAATTCATGGATATGTTTTTGATCTCGCCAGAAATCTGACTTCTGAGGTTGTTATGAAGTTGTGGGTTTATTTTGCAGCTGAAATTCAGCTATACACCATCGTTTGGGGACCTTGTTGGGACCCAGCCTGGACCTTAGTAGGGCAGTATGTTGACCTTCTTACCAAACCTTCTGTGGACCCCAGTGCTCCATTACCATGGTGGGACAAGAGCAGGCTGCTGCTTCATGGACATTTCAGCATGGACATTGAACAAGCTAATCTTCATCAACTGGCAACTGAGGTAAAGGTGTCAGCAATGTTTTCAATGTTTTGCATGTAAAATTCTATGAATGTAAGAGTTCTTTTTTTCTTCTTTAGGACCCATATAATACCACGGAGAACATGCACTGGGAGTGGAACCGGCTTAAGTTCATCTGGAATCCAGGGCAGTTCGTCTTTAAAGGGGACTTGGATGTCAATGTCCGCACAGCTTCCAAGTGAGTCTGCATAGCTGAATTCTCCATTATATACCGCATATCCTCCGTTTTTAGACTCCCGTCACTTCTACAGCTTCTTTATAGGCACAGTGTTTGTGAATTTCAAAGTATCATAACTGTATCTACCCTAAGGCAATGTTCACACCAAGCTCACAGTGCATGTTTGGCATATATGCCAAACCTATAGCTTAGCTTGGATGTATGCTACTGTATGCCATTTACTTTTTTGTGGGATATCTTTGTATTAGAAAGTTCAGTCGACTATACTTTCCTGTACACTTAAAATGTATAACGATGCATACTGCCCAGACATATGCTGAAAAGAAACTGGCGTAGATTTGATTTATGAAAGCTTATGGATACATTTGACCCATATGCCTATACGTCAATGCGTGTTTGTGAACATGGCCTAACTTTTTACATAAAATGTGATTTATAATCTGTAGGTATGATGATTGCTGCTTCCTTCACTTGCCGGACCTCTGTATGACTTTCGATATGCAGTGGCTGTGCCACGGAAACCCACATGATCACCATAATGTAGCACTTCGCTCCCCTGACGTCATTGCAGAATTCTCCGCCATTCAGCCTCATGACTCTTATCGTGCCTTCCGTTCCGAGAACCTCATACTCTCAATCAAAATGGATTTAACCCAGTCGCATGCTGGTAGGTAACCTACTGGGTCTCTGCGTTCTGAATAGCACTTCTGAAATGAAAGTGTGTGGTTTCGCTCTACTTCTGACATGTTCCAGAGTCTTTGATCTGTCCTCACCTCTCTTGATCGAAGGCAGTGGAAGCTGATTAAGTATGATGCAGCCCCTTCAAGTCAACAATGAAGGGCTTGGTTCACAGACTTCCATCACATGTCAGAAGTGGTGGGAAACAATAGTTACACCTTCTGTCCCACTTCGTGTTCGTTCTGACACAGGTGGTGAAGTGCCCCCTTGTGACAATGACATGCATTAACGGGTCTAACTCAGTTCATTAGCTAAGCTGTCCCCTTCTCCGTCATGGCTGATACAGGGACAGAGAAGAGTTTGGCTTAGCTAATGAACTGAACCAGACAGCCAGCCCTTCATCATTTCACCATCTCAGAGATGGGTAGGAAGCTCCCTGTCTGTGGTAAAATAAACCCGGAAATGGGGCTCCCTGGGTCTGGACATAGGGTAGCTAGGATTAATCTAATTAGAACTGCACTGTTTAAGTGGTCTGCATTATTAATGGCTGCATGGTATTGCAGGTGCCGCACAGCCATTACCAATTCAATCTAAATAGTGCAGTACTAATTGGTTTTATTAGAGCCCGCTGAGACTCTCATCGCCACGTGGTACTCGACTGCAGTGTGTCCACATCACAACACGACTATGCCTTGTGGTTGTTTCCTTATACAAATTGGCTCTTCTCTAGAAGAAGACTGTGTCTCTAGTGCCACCTATAGGCAGCTACTCCATAAGTCAATGTCCGACCCCTGAGAAAGGCTTGACTCATGACTTATTCAGAGACACCAGACCGTGCTGTAGGCAGCACTGTTTCTGAGTTATTGCTCCTTATCCGTACAGTAGGTGTCTGGTTGAGATCCCTGTGAAGCAAGTCCCTTAGGATAATCGGCACTTTTCAAGTGCTTTTCTAATTCATAACCTTATTTTATGTTCAGAAGTCTGCCAGCCTCGAATCTTGGTTTATAGCACTACCTTACGCTGGATGCAGAATTTCTGGGCAACGTGGAGCAGTGTGGGTCGCCCAATCTGCCGGGGAAAACTTTTTAATAACTTGAAGCCAGGAAAAAAAAAGCTGGGACAGCACTATAAGCAGCTTTCTTACACTGCCTTATTTCCACAACTGCAGGTAAGTAGTCCAGACCTACTGACTCCTTATTCAAAAACATAAAAAATAAATAAATTTGACACCGGCTGTATCCATGTCCTGTTTCAAGATCCACTATTGGGCATCATTTGCACAACAGCGTGGAATCCAGGTTGAATGCAGCCAGGGCGAAATCTTTACACGCGGAGTGCAGAGGCTTATCCCACAAGGTAAATCACAGCAGAAACCTTAACCTTGCAGATCACTCAAAATGATTGCAAATGACTGCATACAAATCTTAGATTACTAAAACATCACCAGGATGGCTTAATTGACTTTAAACTCAAAGAGTTCTTCTGTTATTCCACCTAGAAATTTCTGAATAAATTGATAACTGGGTATTTCCAGTTGGGGGTTCCTCCCTGCACACTCTGACACTATGTAATCAATACTGCCAGTCTCGGGCAGTGTGGGGACACACCTCTTTGGCAAGTTGAATGGTCACACCCAGTTGTCAATTGATGCATAGTTTTCTAGGAGGAACGGCAGCACTCAGTTATGAAAAACGGTACTCCAGAATTGTTATTTCGCAGAGAATGTCAGACATGTCAGAAGTGGTGAAAGGTTGTCTTTAAATACGCTAGCCCCCCAGGGCGAGACCTCACCTTTTTATGAGATGCATCGTCCATTCCTATGTAGTGTTTGCATGCTGATCACTCTTTACAATAGTTAGATAGTAACCTCCATAAGAAGCTGTCGACTGATATACTGAGTATTATTCCTCTTATTTAACAAAGCCTATGTTGAATCGTTTATGCGTTATGCTCTAATATAGCGTTTCCCTCACAGCTGGCACGGTAATGCGTCGCCTAATCTCAGAATGGAGTGTGCCCCAGATGACCAGCAAATTAAACCTGGTAACCGTGCATCTGATGGCTTCTGCTTGCGATGAAACCGCAGACCACCAGATTGACAATCTTGTGCAGAAAACCCATCTGCTCAGCCTATCGTCACTGAGTTATGAAAGACAGGTAAGAAAATAAGAGAAGCGCAGCGCACGTATTCTATGACTGACGGCCTTCCCGCTATGACTGTGTATACAGAGAAAGCTGTCAATCACTGATAGGACCGCCTCCTGGACTTCAAAGCCCCAAATCAGCATAAATATAAATGTATACAATACAAGCTATAATGAATCTTTTCCCATACAGCTATATATCAATCTGCTCAGCTCCTTACTGTATAACATGCTGCCTGCAGATTAGGCTACTTTCACACTAGCGTTCGGGGCTCCGCTCGT
The DNA here is from genome assembly GCF_905171765.1 of Bufo bufo. Taxonomy (NCBI): domain Eukaryota; kingdom Metazoa; phylum Chordata; class Amphibia; order Anura; family Bufonidae; genus Bufo; species Bufo bufo. The sequence goes on along the minus strand of NC_053391.1, from coordinate 99,345,979 downwards.
GAGCTCCGTTTGAAGGTTCTCACAAGCGGCCCCGAACGCATCCGTCCAGCCCCAATGCATTCTGAGTGGATGCGGATCCGCTCAGAATGCATCAGTCTGGCAGCGTTCAGCCTCTGCTCCGCTCAGCAGGCGGACACCCGAATGCTGCTTACAGCGTTTGGGTGTCCGCCTGGCCATGCGTAGGCAAACGCATCCGTCCAGACTTACAATGTAAGTCAATGGGGACGGATCCGTTTGAAGTTGACACAATATGGCTCAATCTTTAAACGGATCCGTCCCCCATTGACTTTCAATGTAAAGTCTGGACGGATCCGTTCAGGCTACTTTCACACTTAGAATTTTTTCTAAACTATAATGCAGACGGATCCGTTCTGAACGGATCCAAACGTCTGCATTATAGGAGAGGATCCGTCTGTGCAGACACCAGACGGATCCTCTCTGAACGCTATTGTGAAAGTAGCCTTACGCTGCATTTTCATGGTGACAGGTTTCCTTTAACTAAACATTCCCAAAAAGGGTGTTTTCTAAAATAACTTATCTCTTTAATATTGTACATGTGTTTTATTTCTGGAAATCCTCAGGACATGGTTTGTTGCAGTTCCTTGGTTGGGAAACCTGACACAAGACGGTGCTGTTTTAGTTATTCACCATATATATTCTGCTTTATAACGGTCAAACCTGGAATTGGAGTATAAAATAATTTGTCTAACATTTCTCTTACTGCCTGACAGGAATTGTCTGCGACTGGTGAGGAGAACCCTACATACACCCATCGCCTGCACCTGGTCGATCTTCGTGCATCATGGACAACATTAAACAGAGATATAGCATTTGGGCTGTACGACGGCTACAAAAAAGCAGCCATACTGAAGCGCAATCTTTCCACAGAGGCCTTAAAAGGACTAAAAATTGACGCACAACTGCAAACTAAGAAGATAAAACGGGGCTCCATGCGCGGCTTTCCTCCATCCAAAAAAGTAGCACCCCCTGTTGTTACTGGACGGATTGAGAGATCTCCATCAGGAGGTGTGAAACGTTGCCTTTATCACGTGGTTACTTCAGATGTATTGGCACATTTGCTGGCATCTCGCTCTCTGTGTCATCTACTGATCACTTTTGTCCACATGGGTTACTCTAGGAGCAGACATGCTGCAGAAGCTCATTGAAGAGACTGATAAGTTTGTGGTGTTCACAGAAGAAGAATCTGGAGTGAGTGAGCAGTTGTGTGGTAAAGCTGCCTGTCAAGACAACGATATCTACAACCACAACTGGCTCATTGAGCTGGTAAACTGCCAGGTAGGTATTGTTGGCACAGTAATGCAATCTATAGTTAAAGGATGTGTACATCTTCAGGGGCATTTTTACAATCTCATTTTTCTCATTTTGGGCTAAAAAAAGATATTTTTTTTAAAATTGGTCTTTATTAAAAATGTTCAGCTGTTTCTGAGATACAAGAGTTAAAAAATCAGTCTGCTACACTTATAGATTGATTTTTCTCAAACTAATAAGAATACGGTTTAAAGAGCATCTGTCAGCACATTTGTACCTATGTAATTGACTGAACTGTTACATGTGCACTTTGCAGCTGAAGGCATCTGTGTTGGTCCCATGTTCATATGTGCCCGCATTGCTGAGTTTTAGGCCTCTTTCACACTTGCGTTGTTGGGATCCGGCATGCACTTCCGTTGCCGGAGGTGCCTGCCGGATCCGGAAAAACGCAAGTGTACTGAAAGCATTTGAAGACGGAACCGTCTTCCAAATGCTTTCAGTGTTACTATGGCACCCAGGACGCTATTAAAGTCCTGGTTGCCATAGTAGGAGCGGGGAGCGGGGGAGAGGTATACTTACAGTCCGTGCGGCTCCCGGGGCGCTCCAGAATGACGTCAGAGCGCCCCATGCGCATGGATGACGTGATCACATGGATCACGTGATCCATGCGCTTGGGGCGCCCTGACGTCACTCTGGAGCGCCCGGGGAGCCGCACGGACGGTAAGTACACTGCTCCCCCGCTCCCCACTACACTTACCATGGCTGTCAGGACTTTAGCGTCCCGGCAGCCATGGTAACCACTCTGAAAAAGCTAAATGTCGGCTCCGGCAATGCGCCGAAACGACGTTTAGCTTAAGGCCGGATCCGGATCAATGCCTTCCAATGGGCATTAATTCCGGATCCGGCCTTGCGGCAAGTGTTCCGGATTTTTGGCCGGAGCAAAAAGCGCAGCATGCTGCGGTATTTTCTCCGGCCAACAAACGTTCCGTACCGGAACTGAAGACATCCTGATGCATCCTGAACGGATTACTCTCCATTCAGAATGCATTAGGATAATCCTGATCAGGATTCTTCCGGCATAGAGCCCCGACGACGGAACTCTATGCCGGAAGACAATAACGCAGGTGTGAAAGAGCCCTTAGTATATGCAAAAGAGCCTCTAGGAGCAATGGCCTCAGCTCTGTCTGCAATGGCAATGCCACCATTGCTCCTAGAGCCTCATTTGCATATATAGAAAAAAAAAATCTCAGCAATACAAGCATATATGAACATGGGACCAACACAGATGCCTTCAGCTGCCAGGCACAAATACATGAACCTTCAGATGACTGCATTCATCAAAAAGTCACAACTGGCAAACAGACTGAATTTTGTATTTTATTTTTCCCCATGTATCTCAGAAACAGCTAAAGATTTTTAATAAAGACCAATTGAAAAAATGATTTTAAGCCCAAAATGAGTAAAATAAAATCTTTAAAAATAATACTCCCGAAGGTGTACATAGCTTTTAAGCACAGGGCAAGTGAAGAGTGTTTAGTTCATCGGATGAGTGATTTGTAGATAGTTCAAGGGGTTTTATAGGATTAGAAAAAAAAATTGCTTTCTTCACATCACCACAATGTCCATGGTGGGTGTATCTAGAATTGTAATACAGCTCCATTGAAGTCAAAGGGACTGTGCTGCAATACACACAATCCTGGATGCTGAAGCTTGATAGTTAATCCTCAAAGAAAGTATGTAAAAATCCAGCACCCTGCTATTATTTCATTTCAAACTTTAATGGTAATCTATATTGAAAAATGATACAGGTCTGGTCTGGATTCCATTAAAGTTTGAAGATTTTAATAGAGGAGCTCTGCATTTTTAGGCTCAACAATGTCAAGCCATGCGCTCCTGTATTGGTATTTACTAGATTTTAGTTTTTTGTTATTTTATCTTTTCTATGGGTTTTCTTTTAGCTAGTAAAGTTAAAGCTGATCATGCACATGGGATACTCTTAGCTCCCTGACAAACTGGCTGCATTTATCTCCCAGGAAAGAAAATGTATGCCTAATGCACAAAGTAGCAGTCACATCCAGTCAGTGGTGCCTGAAGAGGTGCCAAAGCTCAGTAATATAAATGGCACATGGTAGGTGTGGGGCCCTGGCATACATTTTGTATTGGAACCCAGAAGCTTACACCTTTGCCTCATGTTGACCCCTGTTTCCTCTATGATGTGCCAGGCAGGCTACTCCGATTAGATAGTCTGCTGGATTTTATTTTCTTCTTTATCTATTTTTGTACAGTCTGAATTTTAGGGATATAATAGGGCTACAGTATAAAATAAAAATACCTGCATGCTATGTAATCCAAGCCAAAACATAGATTAACCTATAGTACAGCCTTAAAGCAATGTACCATTATTTTTTCTGTTTTATGCATAGTTTTATAGTTTACCTTGGTTCTCTGATCCCATGTGCATATATCTTGACTACAGATGGTGCTACGAGGAGCAGAAACTGAAGGTTGCGTGATTGTGTCTGCAGCAAAAGCTCAGCTCTTGCAGTGCCAACATTATCCTTCCTGGTATGGAGACACTCTGAAGCAGAAGACTTCGTGGACATGCCAGCTGGACAGCATGCAGTACTTTGCAACCACTGAGAGCAATCCAAGCGATGGAGAAGATAGCCAACGTTGGCTGGAGGTCAGTCTTTCTATGCTCTTTAAAGAGGTTTGGATAGGTCATCAGTATCTGATTGGTGGGGGTCTGACACCCGGGAGACCCCCGCCGGTCAGCTGTTTGAGAAGGCTATGGCGCTCCTGTGAATACCACGGCTTTCTCCGTGCTTACTAAGCACCACGCCGTACATTGTATAGTGGCTTTGCTTGGTACCTCACTCATTTACTTGAATGGGGCTGAGCTGCGCCTAGGCCACGTGATCGATGAACGTGTCGTCACTGGCCTAGGGGAAGCTGAGAGAAGGCCATGGTGCTACTGTGAGCACGTTTGCTTTCTTGAACAGTTGATCAGAGGAGGTCCCGGGTGTCGGACCCCCACTGATCAGATATTGACAATCTATACAGAGGTCATCAGTTCTAAAGTCTCGGAAAACCCCTTTAAAGGGCTATTGATACCTTCAGAACTATTTTTGTTATTATTGAAAAGAAACATTTTTGTAATAGGTTTTTATTAAAAATGTTGCACCGTTTGGCTTCTGTAGCTTCTACCTTTACACTACATAGCAGTTGCAGAAAGCTGTTCTATGATAATTCAATCAAACTGACTTTTTTTTTGAACAATCAATCTTAGCTGATTTATGCCCAGATCAAAAATATATGTTGATTTAGGCATAAACTAGCTTAGAAGGTCACCCGAGACCACTGCAGTGGTTAAGTGCCTGTACAGCACATTAATGTGGGCAGCTTGTAAACACAAAAGGGGTTGAGGAGACTACTGTATTTTCTCGCCCATATTCATTGGGGGATACAGGAACCGTGGGTATAGCTATGTCCTCTAGGAGGCGTTGGCACTAGTAAAAGCTGTTGGCTCCTCCCCTGGCAGCTATACCCCCTCCAGCCTGGAGAGAGAGCTTCAGTTTTTTTCTAGTGCCACGCTGCCTCCTCCCCCACAAGAAGACAAAGTGGACCAGGGCAGCCTCGCTCCCCTGCATCCCGCCAGGGTCACCCGTCCAAGTCCCTCTTCCAGCTTCCTGCCACTACGGTACCAGTAGCTCGAGAAGAGGAAGGGTGAACATGGCGGCTGGACAGATAAGTAGATGCCTGCTCCAGGCCGTCGCGCCCACCCGCTCTGGCTGTACTATCTACCTCCCTTCCATGGAAGGGCACCATAGCATATCTCCACTCTGACACAGGATGGAGGGGAGACGTTCCTTGGTCAAGACCGGCGAGGTGTCTTGATTATCAGCGGCGGCAGCCTGTACTTCCTCAGCAGCGCTGAGACACCGACATGGCCTGCATCGGGTTGGGAGTGGGCGGAGCCTAGCGGCTTAGACGGCGAGCGCTTACAGTGCAACTCCAAGACAAGCTCCGGCGGCGATTCTACTCCAGATACGAACGTCCGGCTGCCTGCTTTCTGGCGCTGCCCTGGCACAGGGGGACACAGCGAGGGGGTGATTCCGGCAATGCAGGGGTTAATTGACGCGTGCGCATCGCAGCGGCTCTGAGGAGGGATGCAGAACCTGAGGGGACGGGACCTTCTCTTCCTGCCTCAGCCAGTTCTCTCCGGACTTTCTCGGACGGCGTCTCCTGGTCCTGGTAAGAGCTGCTGCTCCTCTCCTCAGGTCATTGTATCCCTCCAGTCTCAGGTATCTCCTGGTTACACCATGTCTGATCCCTCTGGGGTTCTTCCGCGGCCAATAGCTGTCCATTATGCCTGCGCTATATGTCAGGCAAAAATCCCTTGCGGGCAACAGGATTCTGTCTGCACTGCTTGTCAGATGCCCAGGCAGGGTCCCCCATCCCCCTTCAGCCCATACCGCTGCTCCCCCTCTGGCATCTGAGTTACCAGATTGGGCCAGAACGCTCTCTCAGGCGGTGGAAAACCTTGCTCAAATCTCCCAATCCACCCTATCTATAGTGGTAGTGGGTCGCTTGGTTGAGAATCCGCCACCAGCGCAGGCTGCACCTCCCTCAGATGCACCCTCCAGAGCTTCTTGCTCGACCCCCCCACCCCCACTTCCCCCCCGGTGATTCCGTCAGCGCACGGCATTCACAAAAGCGGCCCAGAGTAGACCATGTTTCTTCCTCTGACGCATCTCCCGCTCCACCATGTGTACGGTCTCACTCAGATTTTTCTTCTCCTGGGGATGTGCCATCCGAAGGTGAGGTTGAGAATTTGGATATGGATACGGAGCAGCCTTCTAAGTTGGCCTCCACTGTGGATAGCCTCATTGCTGCCATCCGCGACACCTTCTGGGTGCAGGACGATTCCCCCCCCCCCCCCACTGACCAACAGAGGGTATCTTTCTTCCATCCAAAACAGGCCTCAAAGGTGTTTCCTCGCCATAATGATTTTTCGGTGGTGGTTTCCAAGGCTTGGGATCACCCAGACATGCGTTTTTCCATCCCCAAAAAACTGGACATCCTATATCCTTTTCCAGCGGATTGTGTTTCCACGTAGGCATCCCCTCCTAAGGTGGACCCACCAGTGGCGCGGCTCACCAAAAATACAGCTATTCCCATAGCTGATGGATCCTCCCTTCAGTCAGCTGAAGATCGTCGGATGGAATCCTTGACGAAGTCCCTCTTTGCTGCTACAGGGTCAGCACTTAGGCCCGTGTTCGCCTCCGCGTGGGTGGCGAAGGCGATCTCTGAATGGGGTAACCAGCTGGACCAGGACTTGGTATCCGAGGTCCCTCCTCAGGATCTCTGATCCTTGGCACAGCTGATCATCCAGGTGGGGAAGTTCCTCTGCGAGGTGTCCCTGGACGCTGGCGCCCTAATCGCGCGCTCTTCGGCGCTTGCAGTCACCTTACGCCGCAAGCTTTGGCTGAAGGTCTGGGCAGCAGACGCAACTTCCAAGTGTTTTTTAGTCGGACTTCCCTTTGCCGGCGCCCGTCTTTTTGGTTCTCGGCTGGATGAAATTATTTCTGAGGCCATGGGGGGCAAGAACACCCATCTTCCACAGCCTAGAGTCAAGAGGGCCTCTCACGTTAGGGGTTCCTCACGTGGCATCGAAAAGCGTACAGATCACGCTGGAAGCCCTGGCACGCTTCGGGTGGTTGGTCAACCTGCAGAAGTCCTCTCTGACACCCTCCAGACAATTGGTCTTTCTGGGTATGCTTCTAGACATGGACGCGGCACTGATTCGCCTTACTCCGGACAAGCGACTGGCCTTACACCATTCCGTGAAGGTTCTTCTCGACTGAAGAATTCCGTCTATTCGACTCTGCATGAGGACGTTAGGGAAGATGGTCGCCTGTTTCGAGGCGATTCCCTTTGCCCAGTTCCACTCTCGCACGTTCCAGAGAGCGATCCTGTCCTCCTGGGACAAATCTTCAGAGAGCCTGGACTATCCCATCGGCCTCTCTCCTCAGGTGAGGATGTCCCTTTGTTGGTGGCTGTCGGTTCCAGTTCTGGGAAGGTCCTTCCTTCCGATCTCCTGGACGGTTGTTACCACCGACGCCAGTCTAATGGCTTGGGGAGGAGTGTTCCCTCCCAGGACAGTCCAAGGCACATGGTCTTGGTTGGAGTCCAAGCTCCCGATCAATGTCCTGGAGCTCAGGGCGATTCTTCTGTCCCTCCGGCACTGGACCCACCTCCTGAGGGTTCGCCCCGTCAGAGTCCAGTCGGATAACGCCACGGCGGTGGCGTACATCAACCACCAGGGGGGAACACGCAGCCTCACGGTGATGCAGGAATCTGCCAAGATCTTACAATGGGCGGAAGCCCATGTACCGGCAATTTCAGCGATCTACATCCCGGGTGTCGAGAACTGGACTGCGGACTTCCTCAGCAGGATCACGATAGAGCCGGGCGAGTGGTCCCTCCACCCGGAGGTATTCGAGGCGATCTGTCTCAGTTGGGGTCGCCCCGACGTGGACTTGATGGCCTCAAGGCTCAATCGGAGGATTCCCACCTTCCTCTCCCGCCCAGGGTTCTACGGAAAATCAGAATGGAGGGCATTCCGACGATCCTCGTCGTCCCAGATTGGCCCCGTCGTGTGTGGTACGCCGACCTCGTTCTCCTTCTGGGAGACGTTCCTTGGTCAATGCCACTCAGAGACGACCTGCTTTCGCAGGGACCGGTCTTCCATCAGCATTTAAGGTCTCTTTGTTTGACGGCGTGGTCATTGAAACCGCCATTCTAAAACGAAGAGGTTTTTCGGTGGATATTATCTGCACTAGGAAGCCTGCTTCGTACAGAATCTATTACAGGACCTGGAGGTCCTTCCTGGATTTCTGTGAAAGCCGAAACGTTCATCCTCTTCAATCAGGTTTTGACCTTGGTCTGGCCCTTAGCTCTTTGAAGGGTCTGGTCTCGGCGCTTTCCATTTTTTTCCAGCGTCCTCTGGTCCCTCTCGGTCCTGTAAGGACTTTTCTTCAGGGAGTGGCACATACGGTTCCTCCGTACCGTCCTCCTTTACCGCCTTGGGATCTGAATTTAGTCCTCTTAGTGCTCCAGGCTTCCCCCTTTGAGCCCCTGCGGGAGATTTCTCTCCGACTCCTGTCCTGGAATATCGTTTTCCTTGTAGCTATCACTTCCATCAGACGGGTGTCTGAGTTGGCGGTGCTTTCTTGTAGAGAACCCTTCCTGGTTCTTCATAAGGATAAAGCGGTTCTCCGGCCCGTTCCTTCCTTTCTTCGGAAGGTGGTCACCGACTTCCATATCAACAAGGAAATTATCCTTCCCTCACTGTGTCCCTCTCCTTCACACCCTAAGGAAAAGGAGTTGCAACATTTGGATTTCTCGCCCATATTCCTTGGGGGACACAGGAAACCATGGGTATAGCTCTGCTCCCTAGGAGGCGTGACACTAAGTGAAAGCTGTAAGCCCCTCCTCCATCAGCTATACCCTTCAGCCTGGAGAGTGAGACTGCCAGTTTTTGCTTAGTGTCCAAGGAGGCAAGACACTCCCTGCTTATGCAGGGTTGTTTTCCTATAATTTTTTATTTTTTGCGTTATTTGTTGTTTTTAATTCGGTTTTTTTCTACTTACAGGGACAACAGAGGCGCACTAGACCCCTCTGTTTCTCCCGGGGTTGAGTTGCGGCAGTGCCGGTAATTCCGCACTGCCGCCTCCCCCACAGAAGACAAGGTGGACCAGGGCAGCCTCGCTCCCCTGCGTCCCGCCAGCTCAAGGGTCGCCCGCACGCCAAGTCCCTCCCCCGGCTTCCTGCCACTGCGGTGCCAGTAGCTGAAGGGGCGACCCTGCTGGATGGATTGAGGACGAAGACAGCGTATGGTGAGAGTGGCTGCTCCAGCCTCCCCTTCCCTCCCTCCCACCGCTGCTACATCATCAACCCCCCCCCCCCCCCCCATGGGCATATCGGGGCCGGCAACTTTACCGGGCATCATTTGGGGGGGACTTCGTCTTCTTTAGCGGCAGGGCATCAGGGGGACGGCTGTAGGCAGGAGGCCGTCCGCCACATCCAGGCGCGGCGCGGGGGCCGCTTACTTGGCGCGAACGGCGCCATTTCATCTTGGCCGGCACTTCATCTACCTCGGGGGTTAAATCATTTTGCCGCGCGCGCGCAGCTCTGCTTCTCCTTCAGCGCGGCAGGGGGGGGGGCGGAGCTTTCTACATGCGCTCCGCTACTTCCTGCTTCGTCGGGCTCCACATCTCTAGTGCTGCGTGGAATCCTCTCTGCCGTCCGATCCTGAAGCTATTCATCTCCGTGCCTGCTGCCTCTCCTCCACAGCCTCCTTCAGTCTGCTGCCCTTGCTGCTGCTGCTTGCATCATCCGGGTCTGGTAGGACTGTTAACCCCTCCGTGCCACCAGTACTGTTGCTTGGGTGTAATCCCCGTTCCGTTATTCCCTGGGGTCTCCCACTTTAAGTGCAACATTTTTTCCACCATGTCAGACCCTTCTGCAGCCGCCAAGCCTTGGTACCATGCCTGTACCGCTTGTAGGGAACCCTTTCCCCGGGGACAGTCTGATCCGCACTGTCCTGCATGCCGAGCTCCACCGCAGCCTCAGTCGCCCGCTGTGTCGCTCCCTGCTTCCTCTGACCCGCCTGACTGGGCTAGATCCCTGTCCCAGGCCGTGGAAAGCCTCACTCATGTCGTGGGCCGCCTAATAGACAGGCCGCCTACCCCGCAGGACGCCACTCTTACTGTCGCGCCCTCCGGGTCCACCGCTTCTGCCGCTGCAGCGGGTTCACCCTCTCTTAGTGACCCCTCCCGAGCTAGGCACTCTCAGAAGCGTTTTAGAGTAGAGCGAGCCTCCTCCTCGGATGCCTCCCTCTCCCCGCCACGCGTGCGCACTCAGACGGGCCTCTCCTCTCCAAAGGATTCGCCCTCTGAAGGTGAATTGGCGGTTTCAGATTTGGAAATGGACTCGGCCCTGCCGTCCAAGCTAGCCTCAGCGATGGGTCAACTCATCTCTGATATTCGTGACACCTTTAAGGTGCAAGATGACCCCCCTAGCTCTGACGCAGCTAGCGTCTCCTTTATCAGACCCAGGCAGGCCTCAAAAGTCTTTCCAATCCACTCTGATTTCTCCTCCGTGGTGTCTAAGGCTTGGGCTCGCCCGGACACCCGTTTTGTCAACCCCAAGAAGCTGGACATTTGCTATCCTTTTCCAGCCGATGTCGTGGCCACCTGGTCGTCCCCACCCAAGGTGGACCCCCCTGTGGCCCGTCTGTCAAAGAACACGGCCATCCCTGTTCCCGACGGGTCCTCTCTTCAGTCAGCGGAGGACCGTCGCATGGAGACCCTTTCCAAGGGCATTTTTGCTGCCTCCGGTTCTGCTCTCAGACCGGTTTTTGCCTCTGCTTGGGCAGGTAAAGCAATCTCTGCTTGGGGTGCGCAGCTGGAACAGGAGTTGGACTCGGACATCCCCATCCAGGACCTATGTTCCTTGGCCCAGCTTATTATTCGGGCCGGGAATTTTGTTTGTGAGGCCTCCCTTGATGCGGGAGCCCTTATAGCACGCTCCTCCGCCCTGGCAGTTTCCGTCAGGAGGGAACTCTGGCTGAAGGTTTGGAAAGCGGACGCTGCCTCCAAACGTTCCTTGGCGGGGCTACCGTTTGCGGGTTCCCGCCTTTTCGGGGTCCGCCTAGACGAGCTTATTTCGGAGGCCACGGGTGGTAAAAGCACCCATCTTCCTCAACCCCAAGCCAGGGGCGCCCCCCGCGGACGCCCTGGTGCGTCTCGTTTTCGGTCCTCCCGCAGGACCTCTGGGGCTCCCCCCACAGCTGCCGCTTCGGCCCCTCCCCAGGATAAGCGTAGGAAGCCGTTTTTTCGGGCGCGGCCCTCCTGGCGCAGGCCGCAGGCTGCCCGCACACCCGCAGCAAAGCAGTCCTCTGCCTGAAGGCGCGCCCCCACCCACCCGGGTGGGGGGCCGGCTCCTCCTTTTCAGGGACGTCTGGATGGCTCACGTCTCCGACGCCTGGGCTCTCGAAATTGTGTCCTCCGGATACAAAATCGAATTTGCGTCCTTCCCTCCAGATCGGTTCTTTCGCTCCCGCCCGCCGCGGGACCCGAAAAGCGCGGCTGCGTTCTCCGCGGCTGTTCAAACCTTACTGGACAGGGGGGTGATTACCCCCGTTCCTCTAGAGGAAAGGTTCCAAGGGTTCTATTCGAACCTCTTTGTAGTTCCCAAGAAGGGAGGTTCGGTGCGGCCCATTTTGGACCTCAAAAAGCTCAACCGTTTTCTCCTCCTTCGACGGTTTCGGATGGAGTCCCTCCGTTCCGCGGTGGCTTCCCTGGAGCGGGGAGATTTCATGTCTTCCATCGATATACAGGATGCCTACCTCCATGTTCCGGTAGCCCGGTGTCACCATCGCTTCCTCCGATTCGCCGTGGGGGACCTCCACTTCCAATTTGTCTCCCTTCCCTTTGGGCTGGCAACAGCCCCCCGGGTGTTCACCAAGGTCCTGGCCCCGGTTTTGGCCTTACTCCGTTCCAGGGGTGTTTTTCTGCTACCGTACTTGGACGATATCCTCATCAAGGCTCCGTCCCTTTCTCAAGCGGTTGCCAGCGTGGATCTCACTCTAGAGACTCTGGCGAGGTTTGGTTGGGTCATCAACTTCCCCAAGTCCTCCCTTCCCCCCTCCAGACAACTGGTCTTCCTGGGAATGCTTTTAGACACGGGAGCGGCGGAGGTACGTCTTCCCTCGGAAAAACGACTGACCCTCCGTCGGGCGATTCGGGGTCTCCTTCTCCACCGTCGACCGTCCTTCCGCTTCTGCATGCGGGTCTTGGGGCAGATGGTTGCCTGCTTCGAGGCGATCCCATTTGCGCAGTTTCACTCCCGCCCTCTCCAACGGGCGATCCTCTCCTCCTTGGACAAATCGCCGGAGTCTCTGGATCATCCCTTCCATCTATCGCCTCCGGTGCGGTCATCTCTCCGCTGGTGGTTACAGTCCCCTCTTCTGGGCAGGTCCTTTCTGCCGCTCAACTGGTTGGTGGTTACAACCGATGCCAGTCTCTTGGGCTGGGGAGGCGTGTTTCCTCCCCGATCCATCCAGGGCATTTGGTCTCCATCGGAGTCCAAACTCTCGATCAATGTCCTGGAGCTGAGAGCGGCCCTTCTGTCTCTGCGACACTGGACTCATCTGCTGAAGGGTCATCCAGTTCGTGTGCAATCGGACAACGCCACGGCCGTGGCGTACATAAACCACCAGGGGGGCACTCGCAGCGCTGCAGCAATGCGGGAGGTCACCAGCATTCTCCGTTGGGCGGAAGCCCACGTCCCGGCTCTATCTGCAATTTTTATTCCAGGGGTGGACAATTGGGCGGCGGACTTCCTCAGTCGCACCACCGTCGACCCCGGCGAGTGGTCTCTTCACCCGGAGGTGTTCGAGGTAGGGTTGTTGCGGGTATCGAAATTTCGATACCCAATCGATACTTTTGTCCCGGTATCGATACGATACCGGGATTTCCGTTTTTTCGATACTGGGCTGCGCTGCTGCGCAGTCTAGTATCTCTGAACATGAGCGCGCTGCTATCGGCGCGCTCATGTTCTCTCTCAGCAGCACGGGGAGAAGGAAGCTGTCCTCCCTCCCCCTGTGCTGCTGCCGCTGCCACCAATGAGAAGAGAGGGGCGGAGGAGGGGCGGCAATGAGAAGAGAGGGGCAGAGGAGGGGCGGCAATGAGAAGAGAGGGGGTGGAGGAGGGGCGGCAATGAGAAGAGAGGGGCGGAGGAGGGGCGGGCGCACTGCGCCACCAATGATAGGATTACTATCGGAGCGATGGGAGGAGACATCAGCTTCACTAGTGGGCGTTCCTTTTCCCTGCGCTGCGATTGGACAGCGCTACAGCCAGGGAGAAGGAACGCCCACTAGTGAAGCTGATGTCTCCTCCCATCGCTCCGATAGTAATCAGCTCAGCAGCATGTGGAGCAGGAGAGGAGACATTAATGGGGCACTGCGGGCGAACGGAGCGGCGCCCAGGACTAAATGGTGAGTGCTGAGACATCGCTGGGCGCCGCTCTGTGTGGCCTAATAGTGAAAGTCTGGACTCATATACAGTAGTCAGTCTTTAACACATACAGGAGGCGGGTGCCGGCAGCAGAATCGCATTGCCGGCACCCTGCCCCTGACAGGGAGCTGCGATCAGCGGCAGTTAACTGCCGCTGATCTGCTAGTACCCGCCTCCTGTATAAAGGGGTAAAATCATTGGTGGTGCAGTGTGAATAGGAAAAGGGATGAAAGATCCCAGGTTCTAGCCCCTAAGGGGGGAAATAGTTATTAAATAAAAAGTGAAAAAAAAAAAAACACTAAAATATGAAGTATAAATCACCCCCCTTTTCCCAATTTCACATATAAAATATATAAATAAACATATTACATCGCCACGTCAGAAAAGTCCAAACTATTAAAATATAAAAAAAAAATCTAGGTGGTGAATGCCGGAACAGAAAAAATAAAATAAAAACTGCGCGATTTTTAAAAATGAGGAATGCACGTGGCTTTTTTTGTTTATTTTTTTTGCGTGGTATCGAATGGTATCGAGTATCGCAATACTTTTTCATGGTATCGAAACCGAATCAAAAATTTGGTATCGCAACAACTCTAGTTCGAGGCCATTTGCCTTCGTTGGGGCATACCGGACGTGGACCTCATGGCCTCCAAATTCAATCACAAGGTCCCCGCCTATCTGTCCAGGGCCAGGGATCCGGGTGCTTGCGGAGCCGACGCCCTCGTTCTTCCTTGGCGAGGCTTCGCGCGTCCATACATATTCCCTCCCATCCCACTCCTGCCCAAGGTCCTTCGGAAGATCGCGGCGGAAGGCGTCTCGGTGATTCTGGTCGCTCCGGACTGGCCCCGCCGGTCTTGGTATGCCGACCTCATGCTGCTCCTGGCAGACGCGCCCTGGCCGCTGCCCGCCAGGGAAGATCTTCTCTCTCAGGGACCGATCTTCCACCCGCGTTTAAGGTCCCTACGTTTGACGGCGTGGTTGTTGAGACCACCGTCCTGACACGTAGGGGTTTTTCTGCGGACGTCGTCCGCGCCCGTAAGCCGTCCTCTTCTCGTTCATTCCATTGGGGGACACAGACCATGGGTATAGCTTAGAGATATTACTAGGAGGGACACTATGCAAAAAAAGAAGCTCCTCCTCCTCAGGCTATACCCCCAGGCACCTCCAGGAGAACTTCAGTCTTTGCTTAGTGTCCGTTCAAGGAGGTTGACATTTATTCTTCTCCTGTTTGTTATTTTTTTCTGGTTTCAGATGGGGACGCAGGTCAGCATTGCGCTTTCCTGGCCCCTGTGGAGGGTCTGCCACGGTCTTCTGAAGGTTCCTGGCTACCTCCCATTCCCCCACAGAAGAAAAGTGGATCCAGGCTCGACATGTTAGCTCTGGCATCCCACCAGCTGCTGGGACACCTGCTGCCTACCCTCCACCAGAGCACTGCTCTCCTTGATTGGAGTCAGACGTCTGAAGAGGTGAATCCCTGCTGGTCTGGACATCGAGGGAGCATGCTGTGCAGATAAGTATTGCCTGCTTCAATCTCCCTCCTTTCCCCCCCCTCCCCCCACCCCTTCATGTCGTCTGTCTGGCGCTCTGTGACCTGAGGTGAGCTAGAGAAGGACCGGCTGGGGGCATTTTTTCCCGTTGGGAGGGGGCCCTTCTGGGGAGGGCTGGTGATTCCACTGATACCTGCCTGCAGCTCAGACTATGGCCGCACCGGCGGCAATCTTGGCACTGAAGGAGTGTATTTTATCTTATGGCCGCTGCGCTCTCTGCAGCTCCCGCCGGCCTGCTCCTCCCGATATTAACCCCCGCTGCGCCGTTTCTGGCGAAGGGGTGTATTTGAAGTGCGCGCGCGCGCTTATTTCGCGCGCTTATTTCGCGCCGCAATGACGCGTCCAAGGGGGCGGAGCCTCGGCGTCCAGCTCTGTCTCTCCCTACGCCGGAGACTCTGCTGGATTGCGGCCGTGCAGCTCCTCAGTTCTCGGTGACCGGAGACTTCTGCTGTTGCCTGGGTGGTAGGAATTGCAGCAACCTGGTAGGAAATCTTTTTTGGAATACCATCATGCCTAAACCTGGGGCCCCTAAGCCTTCCAAGGCTTCCTCTCAGGCTCCACTGGAGTCATGTAAAATATGCCTTAGGCCTTTTTCTGTCACTGGTTCCTGTGACTCATGCCCTGCTCCCGGACAGGATCAGCCTCCTTCTCTTGCTCAGCCCGGTCCTCCCTCTGCCCCTGCGGATCCAGCGGTACCCGCCTGGGCCTCCGCCATGTCTAATGCGGCAGCTGATCTGGCCTTAGTTGCCAAGGCAGCCATGTCCTTCATGGAGCGCATGGCGGCTACTACTCCAGTGGCATCCACCACTCCATCCCCTCTCAGCGACTCTCACAGAGGGCGTCTGACTTCTAAAAGGCAGCGTGAGCGGCAGCATTCCTCCTCGGATGACTCCGCTTCTCCCCCTCGCCTTGAGGCATGCCCGGTTGACTCTCCCCCTCGCAGGGAGCGCAAATCCGATGGGGAATTGTCCGGATCGGACGAAGTCACGGAGCGGGAACCCCTGCCTAAGCTTTCCACCATGGTAACCGAGTTGGTGGCAGCTGTCCGTGACACTTTTAATATACAAGGGGATTCTCCTCCCTCCACTAGTCGGGAGTTCTCCCTTTTTCCACCCAAGAAACAGGAGTCCGCCGTGTTCCCTATTCACGAGGAATTCACTGCGGTCCTATCAAAAGCTTGGGATCGACCTAATCAAAAATTTTCGGCCACCAAGCGTATGGATACGCTTTATCCTTTTCCAGCTGACACAGTGGAAAAGTGGACTTCTTCCCCTAAGGTAGATCCTCCGGTGGCCAGGTTAGCCAAGAACACGGCCCTTCCCGTCCTAGACGGTTCCTCTCTGCAGGATGCGGTGGACAGACGTTTGGATTCACTTTCCAAGTCCATCTTCTCGCTGGCGGGCGCTTCCCTGCGACCGGCCTTTGCGTCGGCTTGGGTCGCCAGAGCCCTTACAACGTGGTTGCAGCGCCACCACCAGGATCTGTCAGAGCAGGACGCCTCTGCAGATACTCTGGATTTTATCATCCAGATGTCTCAAGCGTCTAAATATCTCTGTGAGGCTTCAATGGACATCGGCTCCCTCTTTGCCCGTATTTCGGCCCTCTCTGTCATTCAGCGCAGGGAGGTCTGGCTGAAGGTGTGGGATGCTGATGCCTCATCCAAGCGATCCCTCGCTAACCTTCCCTTTGAAGGGTCCAGGCTCTTTGGGGCTCAACTAGATGAATTCATTTCTGCCGCAACAGGGGGCAAGAGCACTCATCTACCCCAGCCCAGGACCAAGCGTCCCTTTCGGTCTCGGCCTTCAGGTTTCCGGGGCCAGTCCTTTCGTCGCTTCTCCACTGCCAGGACGCCGTCATCCTCATCGGCAGGGGGGTCCCAGGACTCCCGCAAGAAGCCTTTCTTCAAGCCCCAGCCTTCTTGGCGGCCTCGGGCGCAGTCAGCCCGTCCTCCTGCTCCCAAGCAACCCTCCGCATGAAGGGGTGCCCCCACCCCTCGTGGTGGGGGGCCGTCTGCTCTCCTTTCAACAGGTCTGGAGGGCTCACGTTCAGGACGCCTGGGCTCTGGAAGTGGTGACGTCCGGCTACAAGTTGGAGTTCGCGTCCAGCCCGCCGGAACGTTTTTTCCCTTCTCGCGTTCCGGGGGATCCAGCCAGGGCCTCGGACCTCTTTTTTGCGGTCTCCTCTCTTCTGGACCGTGGTGTCATTTCCCCCGTTCCCCCAGAAGAGCAAGGGACAGGTTTTTACTCAAACCTGTTCGTTGTTCCAAAGAAAGAGGGGTCAGTACGTCCAATCTTGGATCTAAAACTTCTCAACAAGTTTCTACGGGTGCGGAAGTTTCGCATGGAGTCCCTTCGCTCCGTTATTGCTTCTCTGAGTCCAGGAGAATTTCTCGCGTCTGTGGACATTCAAGACGCCTACTTGCACGTCCCTATTGCAGAGTCCCACCATCGCTTTCTGCGCTTTGCCATAGGGGGGCGTCATTACCAGTTCGTCGCCCTACCTTTTGGGTTGGCAACCGCCCCTCGAGTTTTTACGAAGATTCTGGCGCCTCTCATGGCGCTTCTTCGCACCAGGGGCATCTCTTTGTTACCATACCTAGACGACATCTTGATAAAAGCTCCGTCTCTTCCACAGGCCGAGGACAGCATCCGAATCACGGTTCAATCCCTGGAACGGTTCGGATGGCTGATCAATCTCCCCAAGTCCTCTCTGCACCCCTCCCAGAGACTTTCGTTCCTGGGGATGATCTTGGACACCTCGATTTCTCGGGTGTTTCTTCCAGATTCCAAGGCTTCCCAGATTCGTCTGGCAATGGTGCTCCTTCTACGCTCTCCACGTCCCACCTTTCGGGAGTGCATGCGGGTGCTGGGCCTTATGGTCTCCTCTTTCGAGGCGATTCCGTACGCCCAATTTCACACTCGTCCGCTACAACAGATGATCCTTGCCCTCTGGAACAAGAACCCTCGGGGTCTAGACACTCCTGTTCGTCTGTCCCGGCAAGTTCGAGCGTCTCTCCCTTGGTGGCAGTCTCCCCTGAACCTATCGTCAGGAAAGTCCTTCCTTCCGTTCTCCTGGACGATAGTCACCACCGACGCCAGCCTCATCGGTTGGGGAGGTGTTCTCCGGAACCTCACAGTTCAGGGTGTCTGGTCGACGGAGGAATCCCGTCTCCCGATAAACGTTTTGGAATTGAGGGCGATTTTCCACTCCCTCTCCCATTGGACTCCTCTCCTGGCGACTCGCCCGGTGCGGGTTCAGTCGGACAATGCCACGGCTGTGGCTTATGTCAACCATCAGGGCGGGACTCGCAGTCGGGCAGTAATGCGGGAAGTAGCGAGGATCCTCTTATGGGCGGAGTCTCATGTTCCAGTATTGTCGGCAGTGTACATCCCGGGAGTCGACAATTGGACGGCGGATTTTCTGAGTCGCACCAAGGTGGATCCGGGAGAGTGGTCTCTCCATCCGGAGGTGTTCGAGGACATCTGCCACCGATGGGGCCGTCCGGACGTAGATTTGATGGCTTCCCGGCTCAACCACAAGGTGCCGGTGTATCTTGCCCGCGCTCGAGACCCACGGGCGGACGGGGTGGACGCGCTGGTATTTCCATGGCAGCGGTTCAGCCTCCTTTACGTCTTCCCTCCGATTCCTCTGTTGCCGAAGGTGCTGCGCAAGATCGAGGCGGAGGGGATACCAACCATTCTCGTCGCTCCGGATTGGCCTCGTCGCGCCTGGTTCTCCAGCGTCGCTCGTATGTTGGCGGACGTCCCGTGGCCTCTGCCCGACAGAGAGGATCTCTTGTCTCAGGGGCCGCTCTTCCACCAGAATTCACGGCAGCTGCGTTTAACGGCGTGGCTGTTGAGACCGCCATCCTGAGGAAGAGAGGCTTCTCTGATGCGGTGGTAAGAACCATGATCAGGGCTCGAAAGCCGGCTTCTTCACGAATCTATTATCGCACCTGGAAAGCCTTCCTGGTGTTTTGTGAGAAATCGGGCTACTCGCCCCTACGTTTCTCTGTCCCAGTGGTGCTGTCTTTTCTCCAGTCCGGCCTCGACATGGGTCTGTCGCTCAGTTCTTTAAAGGGTCAGGTTTCTGCTTTGGCTATCTTTTTTCAGAGGTCCATTGCCTTTTTGAGACCTGTAAAAACCTTCCTGCAGGGGGTGGCGCATTCGGTTCCTCCGTATGTGCCTCCCTTGCCCCCCTGGGATCTCAACTTGGTTCTGCGCGCCCTTCAGGCGGCGCCTTTTGAACCTCTGAGGGAGATCTCTCTGGTTTTACTCACCTGGAAGGTAGTTTTTCTGGTGGCCATAACCTCCATCAGGCGAGTTTCGGAGCTGGCCGCACTTTCCTGCCGGGAACCTTTTCTGGTCTTTCACCAGGATAAGGTGGTGCTCAGGCCGGTGCCTTCTTTTTTGCCCAAGGTGGTTTCTCCCTTCCACCTTAACGAGGATCTTGTCCTGCCCTCTTTTTGTCCTTCTCCGGTGAACCCCAAGGAATGTGCTCTCCACTCCCTGGACGTCGTCAGGGCCCTGAAGGTGTACCTGGGGGCTACCGCTTCCTTCCGGCGTTCAGACTCTCTCTTTGTGATTCCTGAAGGGTCCCGTAAGGGCCTGGCGGCTTCCAAGGTCACCGTGGCGCGGTGGATCCGTTCCGCTATTGCTGCGGCATATCGCGCTCGCGGCCACGTTCCGCCGTCGCGGATTACCGCTCACTCCACAAGGGCAGTGGGTGCTTCCTGGGCTAGACGCAATCGCGCATCCGTTTCCCAGTTGTGTAAGGCGGCCACTTGGTCGTCCTTACATACTTTCACAAAGTTTTATCAGTTACACTCTCTGGCCTCGGCTGATGCTGCTCTTGGGCGCAGGGTATTGCAGGCTGTGGTTCCGGTTTGACTACTGGACGTTTATTCCTGGCGGTGTTGGATTTGTTCTTTTTTCCCACCCCATGGACTGCTTTGGGACGTCCCATGGTCTGTGTCCCCCAATGGAATGAACGAGAAAAGGAGATTTTTGTGAAACTCACCTGTAAAATCTTTTTCTCGTAATTTCCATTGGGGGACACAGCTCCCGCCCCCTTTTTTGGTTTACGCCTTAGGGTGTGCTGTGTGATGGTTTCCATAATGTTTTGTTTCCGTTCTCCTTCTCCTACTGCTTTTGCAACGACTGAAGTTCTCCTGGAGGTGCCTGGGGGTATAGCCTGAGGAGGAGGAGCTTCTTTTTTTGCATAGTGTCCCTCCTAGTAATATCTCTAAGCTATACCCATGGTCTGTGTCCCCCAATGGAAATTACGAGAAAAAGATTTTACAGGTGAGTTTCACAAAAATCTCCTTTTCTAGGATCTATTATAGGACCTGGAGGACCTATTTGGGGTTCTGTGCCGATCTGGGGATTCCTCCGCTCCGCTTTTCTCTCCCCACCGTTTTGTCCTTCCTGCAGAGCGGACTTGCCCAAGGTCTGGGTCTTAGTTCTTTGAAGGGTCAGGTGTCTGCGCTGTCCATTTTGTTTCAGCGCCCACTGGCCCCCCTTGGTCCTGTCAAGACCTTCCTTCAGGGCGTGGCTCACGCGGTTCCCCCGTACCGCCCTCCGGTACCGCCCTGGAACCTGAACCTGGTTCTCTCAGCGCTCCAGGCTTCTCCTTTCGAGCCTCTGCGGACGGTTTCCTTGCGACTTCTGTCCTGCAAGGTTATTTTCCTTGTAGCCGTCACCTCTCTTCGGAGGGTGTCCGAATTGGCTGCACTCTCCTGTCTGGAACCTTTCCTAGTGTTCCACCAGGACAAGGTGGTTCTTCGTCCGGTCCCTTCCTTCCTTCCTAAGGTGGTCTCCGCCTTTCATCTGAACGAGGACATCGTTCTCCCCTCTTTGTGTCCTTCCCCTTCCCACCCCCGGGAGAGGAAGCTTCATCGCCTGGACGTTGTCAGGGCGCTCAAGGTTTACCTGGAGGTAACCAGCTCTTTCAGGCGTACTGACTCGCTCTTTGTGGTTCCGGAGGGGTCGCGCAGAGGGATGGCGGCGTCCAAAGTTGCTATCGCCCGTTTTGTCAAGATGGCTGTTACTGAGGCTTATCTCATCAAGGGCAAGGTTCCGCCCCTTGGTGTTACCGCTCACTCCACTAGAGCGGTCGGGGCTTCCTGGGCTCAGAGGAATCGGGCTTCTACGGAGCAGATTTGCAAGGCGGCCACTTGGTCCTCCTTGCACACCTTCACCAAGTTCTACAGGGTGCATACTCATGCGTCGGCTGACGCTGCTTTAGGCCGTCTGGTGTTGCAGGCGGCAGTTGATTGATGCCTCTAGTGTTGGTCTAGTTTGTTCTGGTCCCTCCCTTCTGGCACTGCTCTGGAACGTCCCATGGTTTCCTGTGTCCCCCAAGGAATATGGGCGAGAAAAGGAGACTTTTGTATTACTTACCAGTAAAGTCTCTTTCTCGCTCTTCCTTGGGGGACACAGCACCCGCCCTTCATTTGGGTTTACAGTTGTGGTTCCGGCTTGGTTGCCCCCGTTGGGGCTCGACAGTTCTTTTTTCCGGTTGGTGGTTATCTTTCACTACTTGGACACGCAACTGGCAGTCTCTCTCTCCAGGCTGAAGGGTATAGCTGATGGAGGAGGGGCTTACAGCTTTCACTTAGTGTCACGCCTCCTAGGGAGCAGAGCTATACCCATGGTTTCCTGTGTCCCCCAAGGAAGAGCGAGAAAGAGACTTTACTGGTAAGTAATACAAAAGTCTCCTTATTGTCTGAGCTCTGAATTTAGCAGCCTCGCTTCCTTCCGCCGTACGGACTCCCTTTTTGTCATTCCGGAGCGGCCTCGCAAGGGATTAGCGGCCTCCAAGGTGGCAATCGCACGTTGGATTCGGGCTGCAATTGCGGAGGCATACCGCGCCCGGGACAGGGTTCCGCCCTTAGGTGTCACGGCTCACTCCACCAGAGCGGTGGGCGCATCTTGGGCTCGGAGGAATCGCGCTTCGGCTGCACAGTTGTGTAAGGCGGCTACTTGGTCCTCCTTACACACATTCACAAAATTTTACCAGGTGCATACTTATGATCGGCAGACACTGCCTTAGGCCGCATGGTCTTGCAGGCGGCAGTTTCTTAGATGCCTGCAGGGACACTTGCTTCCATGGGTCTGTGGTTTTTCCCTCCCTGTGGACTGCTTTTGGACGTCCCACGGTTCCTGTGTCCCCCAATGAATATGGGCGAGAAAAGGAGATTTTTGTATAACTTACCAGTAAAATCTCTTTCTCGCTCTTCATTGGGGGACACAGCACCCACCCAGTATTATTGTTCAACCACAGCTGTGGCTGTTGCTGATTAGAACCCCGTTGGTTTTTCAGCATTGGTTGATGTTCCATGTTTTTTGTTTCTTGGTTGGCTTGCTTCTCCTACTGCTTGTGCACAAACTGAAGCTCTCTCTCCAGGCTGGAGGGGGTATAGCTGCCAGGGAGGAGCTAACAGCTTTTACTAGTGTCAACGCCTCCTAAAGGACATAGCTATACCCACGGTCTCTGTGTCCCCCAATGTAGAGCGAGAAAGAGATTTTACTAATAAGTTATACAAAAATCTCCTTATTTTTTTTATTTTAGAACACTTGCTGCCCCTTTTTCTTCTTTATAAACTTTTGGACAACTCGAATGACTAGTGTTCTGATGTATTCAGGTTAAGAACATCGAGGAGCATCGTCACAGGAATCTGGACTCTGTGCAGGAGCTCATGGAGAGTGGCCAAGCAGTTGGAGGCATGGTCAGCACCACCACAGGTTAGAGTCTGCTTCTGTGTGTCGGGCTATGAAGTCTAATAAACAGACTCCCATCATATTTCTTAATTTCTGCTCTTTTGTTTCTTACAGACTGGAGTCAGCCTGCAGAGGCTCAACAACACCAGCAGGTGCAGAGAATAATCTCCCGCTGTAATTGCCACATGTACTACATCAGCTACAGTCACGACATAGACCCGGAGTTGGCTTTACAAATCAAACCTCCCCCAACGCCATTACATCCAGAAAAAGAAGACTTGCTGAAAGGACAAGAAGGTATATACACTGCTGCATTGAGAAAACTGGTATCTATGTATGCTTTAGATCAGGCATGCACAACCTGCGGCCCTCCAGCTGTTGTAAAACTCCAACTCCCCTGCTGTAGGCTGTTCGGGCATGCTGGGAGTTGTAGTTTTGCAACAGCTAGAGGGCCGCAGGTAGAGCATGCCTGCTTTAGATGAAAGCATGCAATATGTTTGGGCTGAAAACAGTCATAAGCTCAGAAGGCACTTACGTGCATGGGATCTAGTACAAGCCTGTTTTAAATACTATCTTTTGGGTGCTGTACCACATTGTCACCAAATTGCTTCCATGATGAGACCATGAAGCTCAAGTTCACACTGCTTGCTGATGAAAGAGGTTTCTGTTTATTAATGGCCACATGGTTTGACTAAAAAACATGTGGCCATTTACAAACAGCAAAGAGTTAGCACTTCTTTCACCAGCAATCCACACAGACCCGCGGCTGCTATGACTGACACTACCCTTACAAAGTGCCCGAACTGAGGGTCACCTATAAATAAGAAATTGAAAGTAGAATCTCCTATCCTATCCTATACACCCTCTCCCCCCCCCCCCCCCTTTCCTTTTGTATATGTCTTGTTTTGGTCTGTCACGTCTTGTGATGTCTTCCCGGTCTTATGTGGTTACTAGTCTGGAAGTTAGAGAATAAATGCCGTGTATGCTCTTAGATTCATCTATGGAAGCCCCAACGGTACTAATACTTGAAATTTTGTTCCGTAAGACTAATTATTGAATGTAATACTACCTCAGACTTAGTGGTATGTCCAGTTCTTGACCTTGTACTTTACTGTTTTGTATACTCATTGGATATATTTATACATTATTCAATTATACGATTTAATAAAATAATGATTGAACCGTAAATAAGAAATTGAAAGCCAACATATTTGCTGCTGTGTATAGCGCATGTAGCTGCAGAAAGCAACCATAATCTATTAGGTTTGCCACCATTAGATGCTCTTGATCTGAAAGGCAAATAGAAGCCAAAACCTGGAAAACATGCACAGAATTCTCAACTTGTACTTTCTTGGGCAGCATCTACCAACAATAATTCTCTCCTGAATCCTATTGATTCCTTAAAAAATTATGAAAACATGTCTTGGCTTCTTTCTTCTTTCTTCTTCTGTGGTGTTGGCATATAGGTCTATTTACTTCAAGGAAGCTGAGTTGCAATATCATTGATTCCCCATGGTGTCGGGGATATAAGTGGCAAGAGCAGAATCCAAGCCCCACTATTTTTTTCAAAAGTTGCAAGAGCAGAATCAGATTTTGAAAAAGTGGCGCATTTTTGCACACAATACCACTGGCTCACGCAATTGTGATTTTTGTATGCCGTAAAACTTGCATGCATCCTTTAAAAAATTCCCCCTATGGTTTTTATTTTAGGGTAGGGAGCCGAAACATAACATCTCATCCCTGTAGTATTTCTGAAGACACACATGGTAGTGTGAATTGGGTTGTTCACAGTATCTAAAAGTTGGGCAGGAAAAATTCCCAATAAGAATCTAATTTTCCTGTAAGCTGTCACAATGGCAACTTTCAAACTCCTTGGTCAGCAGCTAATTTCTTTTTTGCTTAGCTTATATGATATTTTTAGTATCTAGTTTTCATCGGGAAATTTATGAAGAACCATTGTAGGGCAAACGCAGCATGACTGACATATTGTTCTTCACTACAGCTGCTGCTGATACCTTTACATTAAAACACCAGCATCTGGAAATTTCCACCAACCCTGCACAATATGCAATGATCTTGGATATTGTCAACAATTTGCTATTGCACGTGGAGCCAAAGCGAAAGGTGTGTGATCCTTATTTGTCTTTATTTTAAGCATATCTGTGTCATTTTCTAACCTATACAAGCTGTTCATGCATTGTCTCTATAAATTGATTGCTAATGTTTTACAAAAAAGCATAAATGAAACCTATTTGTTGGGTACGACCACATGTAGTGTATCTGGCCGAAGTCTGCAGTGACAAAATATGCACCAAGTAGTGCAGATTTTCCTCTGGATTTAGGTATAGAAACGCTGCTGAATTGCTGTAGAGTTCACCATTTGAAGGTATGCAGGATTTGTTGATTAGAGATACTGGTTGTGTTTTATAGCATTAGGAATAGGGTTCAGGTTGGGTTATCTCAACAAGAGGTGCAGATGGATGAGTATGCATAGAGGAAGACTGTTCTTAGTGCATCATGAGCACAATAGTTTAACGACTGTCAGAAATTATATAGGGAAAACTGAAAAAGCGAATATAAGCATTGAAGAAACTACACTTGTAGCATTCAATCATTTTGTTTCATATAATGTCACTAGGAGCACAGTGAGAAAAAGCAGCGTGTTCGTTTCCAGTTGGAGATCTCCAGTAACCCCGAGGAGCAGCGAAGCAGCATCTTACATCTCCAGGAAGCCGTTCGTCAACACGTGTTGCAAATACGACTGCTGGAGAAGCAAATGTATTCCGTTGTAAAGGTCTGATCACCTTCTCTTGTATTTTTTATTTATTTGTTCCCTATGAGTAGGATCTACACACAGTTACCTAATCATCATTTTCTTCTTGGCACTGTAGTTGCTGGTAGGTTATAATATTTTTGGCCTCCTATAATGGAAATATGTTCTGTATACACTAAGAATTTTGTGGTGTGTCTTCCTAGTGACATTGTGGTGTGATCTTACAACCAGCCTTAGGCTCGATTCACATACAATCCGACATTCTGTTCTGGCGGAGGAACAGACTTCTGGAGTTCACTGTATTCGACATAGCAGGATGTCACCACGCACCACCGGATCCCCTTTGACTGGAATGGAATCAGCTGGTTTCCGCCATATGTGCCAGCTTTGGGCCAGACAAAAAGTACTGCATGTGGTATTTTTGTCTGGCCTAAATGGCATATTGGTTGGATACCATTACAGTATGGGGATCCAGTGGTGTGTGGCGGTATCCGGCTATGCCAGATACAGTTGACTCCCTCCGCTGGAACAGACTGCTGGTGTTCAGTGTGTATGTGAACCCGGCCTTAGCTGCAGTGTAAAGCATGAGGGAATGATGTAGTGGCAGTCTGAGCCACTGATAAGACACGAAGAAGAATTCAGACACAACCGACTCCCATTATTTCAAGCAGCTATGCTGTAGTCACTCATCATAAATGTGGCTAAAAAGCAACAATTTTGCCAACAGTAAAACAATTGCTTATCCATGCCAGGAATATCGGCTTAGAGTCCAGTGCTATTCTTTCTGTAAAAACACACACCCCTAGCTCCCAGTATAATTCAGGGCAGTCCATTTATCTGTTTTAAAATGAAAGTCAAATCACAGCTGTAACGGTTCCATTAACCATGGTGCTATGGCGTCTCTTCTAGTGGAAATATCTTTATTCCAAAGTGTGACATTAACTTTGTTTTCCAGTTGCTTCATGATGAAAGCAAGAATGAGTCTTTGAATGAGCAACATCTTAAACTACAGGGACAGCTCTTCCAGGAGAAGACGGACTTGCAGCAGAAGAGTGAAGAACTGAATATCCTCATTAGGTAACTTATACATGTCAGTATAAGACTGTTTTATGATCATGAAATCCACATAGTTTAATATTAAAGAGGACCTTTCACCGTTCCATACATTATCTAATAAGTAAGGGGTTGTGCAGGGATGTAAGATCACTTCTAGTTCATCTGTGCGGCACTCCGTTCCCCCACTGTGCCCCCCTTTTACTTTTACCGCCTGGTATGTTATGTAATGAATATCATCGGTACAGGGAGGACGAGACGGCCCTGTTTCTCAACGGCAGAATGTGAGCTTTTTTTTTTCTCACTGGCTGTGACGCTCTCTGCTGCATTTGGACAGCGCTACAGCCACGGAGAAGGAGACGCCCATTGAGAAACAGGGCCGTCTCCTCCTCCCTGTACCGATGATATTCATTACTCGCCCGTATCATTGGGGGACACAGAAGACCATGGGTATAGATGCTGCCACTAGGAGGCGACACTAAGCAAAAAAAATCCTATTTTACATACCAGGCAGGAAAAGTAAAAGGGGGGCACAGCGGGGGAAAAGAGCGCTGCACAGATAAACTAGTAAGTGATCTTGCATCCCTGCACTATGCCCTACACAACCCCTTACTTATTTGATAATGTCTAGACCCATGAATGGTCCTCTTTAACCCCTTAAGGACCCAGCCCTATTTTACCTTAAGGACTTGGCCATTTTTTGCAAATCTGACCAGTGTCACTTTAAGTGCTCATAACTTTAAAACACTTTGACTTATCCACGCCATTCTGAGATTGTTTTTTCGTCACATATTGTACTTCATGACACTGGTAAAATGAAGAAAAAAAATTAATTTCTGATCAGGGACCGCGGGGATCAGAAACTGCAGAAATCGCAGCAAACCGCAGGTCTGAATTGACCTGCGGTTTGCGGCGATCGCCGATACGGGGGGTCGTCGCCCCCCCCCCCCCCTGGCGTTGTGACAGGATGCCAGCTGAATGATTTCAGCCGGCATCCAGTTGCGATTAACCCCCGCGGCGCCGGAATGCCTATTTAAAGTTAGGACGTAAGGGGTTAAAGGGATTTTCCGATCCCCAAAGTAAATTAGGGTTGAGAAAGTAGGGTAGGGTTTAACAGAAAGAAAACAAATGTACTCATCCGTTCAACAGTGATCCGATCCACCACCTAGGCTCAACCCCTGCTCCTTTTAGTTCCAGGTGTAGCAGAAGTGACATCCTATTCATGTGCACCACTGCATCCATTCACAGCTCATGACTGCTGCGCTTCTGTGATCACATGCCGCTTGGGGAGATGTCACTGCTGGGGCCAATAAATGGCTGTTGCTGTGCACGAAAAGTCACACTTCAGGTTCTCTGGTGACAGGAGCCTTGGATCGGAGTAGCATTAAATAAGTGACTGCATTTTTCTTTCTGTTAAACACTTTCTCAGCCCTCACTAAAGTTTGTTTTGAGGTCAGACAACTCATTTAAGTTCCTAACTATATAGGACATCAAACCAAAATAATTAGTCATGCTCAATCCACATCGTCTCTCTCGTCAGACAAGTGGTTCTAGTGACCATCCTTATTGGCCACTGTTGAACTAAAACCCATTGAATTTATTTCAGATGCTTTAAAGACTTCCAGCTACAGAGGGCAAATAAGATGGAATTGCGCAAGCAGCAAGAAGACGTGAGCGTGGTTCGTCGTACTGAATTCTACTTTGCCCAGGCACGATGGAGACTCACGGAGCAGGACGGGCAGTTGGGCATTGCAGAGCTAGAACTGAAGAGGTTCCTATATAGCAAGGTAGGAACAACTCTAGAAAGGGAAGTGAATTGAGATCTCTGGAAAAAAGCGAAGACACAAAAAAATAAAGTTTACCTGGGAGGATAAAATGGAATTAAACAGGTAGTTTAATCAAAACATTTCAGGTATAGAAATTATAGGTTAGGGGAGAACCAGCCTACTTGTCATGGACCTTGTAATGTGTGTTACATGGTCAACTATATTACATTGCCCATGCAATGGCTACTTCCCCTAGCAAGGATCATGGACCATGGCTATGCTTAGAGAAGTGGTTGTATTGCAGAGACTACCCCATTACTTGGAGAAATAAAATAAAAAAGATTCTTCTGCAAACTGAAATACTGTGAATGTAATATGTTTTAATACTATTATCTTATACAACAAAGGTCAATAAGTCTGATGATACTGCTGAGCATCTGCTTGAACTGGGCTGGTTTACAATGAACAATCTGCTCCCTAATGCCGTTTACAAGGTAAGAAAATCAAAGTTGAATTACAAGCATTCAGCTCCACACATAATTTTTATGGTTTGCTATCTAAATCCCATTAAATCATTACCTGGGTGTTCTTTTCTTCCACAGGTGGCCCTAAGACCACAGAGTCCTGCTCAGTCAGGCAGACAACTTGCACTGAGACTGTATAGCAAAGTCCGTCCACCTGTAGGAGGCATCTCCATAAAAGAGCACTTTGAGGTAACAGTCTTCTAATATTGTATTTTATGATAGAAATGAAGTATCTCATGTCCTTTACGTCTGCCATTTCCTTGGATTCTTTATTCAGATTATTTTGTGGTCTGTATCTCTTGCAATAAGTGTACTTTCTGCTAGGCCAGGCTGTACCCAGCCATTTATTACAGTACATGGTTGCCTAGAATTTGAATGGGTGCCATGTAATAAAATTTGCAGAAGGGGAAATATTGTAGCCGATCACAACTTTACCAAGCGATATTAATCGTTTATAAAAGTTTCATAGTTTGGGACATGGGCAAAAAGAGTTTGTTATGGTGATCAACACTTTGGGGCAGATTGCTGTGGACCTCCCAAGAAAGCTAAATATAAGCTTATTTAGAGGTTATTCTGAACAGTTCATGATAATAAAACTCAAGGTAGTAACCATGGAATGATTTATGTTCCTGAAAGCCTCCAGTCTATGGAGATGTTCCTTGTATACAACCTTTTCAGATACAGGTTATATACAAATAGCTGAAGCCTAACATTTTTCTGTGTATATACGTATTTTATACATGCATACATTATTTGTTTCTGTTTGCAGGTGAATGTGGTTCCTCTAACCATTCAGCTCACACATCAGTTCTTCCATAGGATGATGGGATTCTTCTTCCCAGGACGCAGTGTAGAAGAAGAGGAGGTTGGGGATGAGGAGGATAAATCAAAACTTGTTACAACAGGTAAAGAGAGAATATCCTGTGTACACGCTATATCCAGGGTGAATGTCCTATGTACAGACTGTATCCAGGGTATACAATAAGGGACCTTATATATAAAAATGTATGCAGTGAAGAATATCCAATGCTGCCCATAGAAGCCAATCGAAAACATAATCATTTGTTATTAAAAACTTCTGCACTTCTCTTTGCATTGTAAGCACTAATTCAATTCGTTTGGTCAGATTTGGAGCCTCCAAAAAGAATATGACCATCTGAGGACTTGTGCACTTTAATTGAATTGCCTTTGGTAACTAAATGAAGAAGGATTTACATAAATCTCACTGTTCACACACTTTGTTTTAGGCATGCCAGTGGTAAAGCCAAGGCAGCTCATTGTGGCTGAGGATGCTGTGTCTCTAGGCCCAGGCAAGGGTAGTGGACAGGGTTTAAATCGGACAACGGGAGTCAGACGTTCATTTCGGAAAGCACCTGAGGTAATTTGGAGGTGTGAAAAAATCCTTATGATAATCCTGTTGAACACATTATAAGACCAGACGTATGTACTTCTCTCATAATAGCATCCTGTTGACGATTTGGACAAAATGAAGGAGCGAGCTGCCATGAACAATTCATTCATCTACATTAAAATTCCTCAGGTGCCTCTCTGTGTCAGCTACAAGGTATGCAAGTTAAGTCACAAAAACTTCTGAATTCTTACCTGAAATCAAGATATCAGAAGCCAGGGGTGGTTCATCAGGCTCTCTGTATGATGAGGTATCGGCTGGAAATTCAAAGGGTCTTCCTAGATTTAAATACTGATAATCTATCTTTTGGATAGGTCATCAGTATCTGATCAGTGGGAGTCCGACACCCCCACCAGTCGGCTGTTTGAGAAGGGACCAGCACTACCGTGAGCTCCACAGCCTTCTCCATGCTTACCAAGCACAGGGCCGTACATTGTGGGGCTCAGCTGCTCCTAGGCCATGTGACTGATGAACGTGTCGTCACTTGGCGTAGGGAAAGCTGAGAGAAGGCCATGGCGCTACTGTGAGCGTTGCTTCCTTCTCAAACAGCTGATCGGCAGGGGTTCTAGGTGATCAGATACTGGTGATATTTAAGTCTCGGAAAACACCTTTAACTGGTCAGTTGTATAGCATCAGTCCATTTGTTGATGGTGGCAGAACCCTAGAAAAATGTGCAGCCTTTCAGTGCTGGTTCCCTGCTCATTCCCGATAAGTGACTTGAAGAACAAGTAAATGCTTCTTCATCGGGTGTATACTTTGCAGATATGGACCACATCTAAATAATTGTTTCTGGGCAGCAGATTGTGATGTGTAAACAGCGATCTATTGCCCAGAAACCATGAATAATGGCCTTTATAGTGGAATGATTATATAGCAGTGGTCATTATATTATCTTCTCTCCATTCCACAGAGGAGCTAAACAGCAGGTGGCGCTCTACAGATACATTTTATTGACTAACTGAGTGGCTATGCTATATTTTTAATTACATGCAGTTACAAAAGTATTCAGATCCAGGTGCTGGTTTGAAAACTGTAGAATATTTTTCGTGGGACAACCCCTTTAAGACAAAGGAAGGTGAAGCAGATAGGGGTAAATAATTAATTGAATTTCACTAAGGCAGGGTTCCTAGATAACCGGATCTCCAGTGTATTTCCCCTCTGGGGTGGGTCAGAACTGATCCCATGTTTTTTTTGATGGGATCATTTCAGCCATATGTCACACCAGTTTGAATACCAGTTGTCTCCCATCACTGGACAGAAAAAACATTGGGGAATTTATCATGAGGGTAATATTTGAAGTCAGTTTTGCTTGAGTCTGCATTGGTGTAATTTGCACCAAATATATAAAAAGTTGCACATTGTTTGTTAAATTTGGTGCATCTTTAAATCGATGTTCTCTACAAATCCTGCTCCAGTTCTTTTTTTTTTTTACATCAGCCCCTATTATTTGAGTTGCGACACAATTTTCAAAACTGGAGTGAGTCACAATTTTGCACAGGTGAACTCAAAAGTCACAAAGCCCTATTATAATTTTTTGCAACTCTTTGAAACTGGAATTCTGCAGTGCAGGCATGATAAATTCTGCCATATCATGTAGTGGTCTTGACACTTTCACAATTATATTTTTTTATTTATTTTTTGATCATTTATGTCATACAGGCTCTGGAGATCTTTTAACATTTTCAAGACTGTTTGGACTGTGATGTTTTTATTTTAGAAAAACACATTGTTTAATTTAAATTACTTGCTTTCAGGGTGAGAAGAACAGCGTGGACTGGGGAGAATTGAACCTAGTGTTACCTTGTCTGGAGTATCACAACAATACCTGGACATGGCTGGACTTTGCCATGGCAGTGAAGAGAGATAGTCGAAAGGCCCTAGTGGCCCAGGTGAGAACTGCAAACTCTACACCAGTCTACTCATTTCGCAATTCTCTGTTCTCATAAATAGAGAAATATTTTCCTATCTCATCATTGTGGAATATCACTAGAATATGCCACAGATGCGGGTCTCACCTCTGGCACTCATTTTTATCTCCAGAACAGCTCCCCGGTAGTGAAGGAAAGCACACTGTACATGAGCTGCTTCCTCTCCATTCACTGCTATGAGACTTCCGAAAAATAGCCAAGGTAGAGTGCTCGACTATTTTAAGAGGTCCCATAGGAGTGAATAGAGAGCAAGCCACGCAAGCGCAGACACCTCTCCGTTATCTGCTGTCGGACCGCTGGAAATAGCCATGACTGCATTTTCAGAACTCACAATGGTGAATGGAGCATGTCTGGGCATGTGCGGCTGCTGTTCGGGGGCCCTTTTCTGGAGCTAAGAGCGGGTCCCAGAGGTGTGATCCACACTTATTGGCCATAAATGAAATGGAACACCACCTTTAACCCTATGTGTGTTCTTCTTTACACAGGTCATT
The DNA here is from genome assembly GCF_905171765.1 of Bufo bufo. NCBI lineage: Eukaryota > Metazoa > Chordata > Amphibia > Anura > Bufonidae > Bufo > Bufo bufo. The sequence continues at coordinate 99,313,416 of NC_053391.1, read as the reverse complement.
AAAGAGAAACTACGTCTTAAACCGGCTGCTGGGGCAGAAACAAAAGGCAAAAGTGAGGTAAAGACAGACATGAATCAGCAGGAGGAGGATGAGAAAGCTCGGCTGCTAATTGGACTCAGTGTCAGTGATAAGAACACTGGAAAGAAGTCCATATTCAGCAGGAGGAAAATGTGAAAAGTGCACTTGTACAGGCTGGTGTGGAGGATCGTAGAAAACTGTAGATTGTTTTGTGATGAAAGCTATGTTATAGGTATCCTGTCCCGGGTCGGATTCCGGAATGGCTTTCCATGAGAAGACATTGAGCTTTTTGTTCTTTAATAGAACAAAATAGGAATTAAATGTGGAGCATTAAGTCTCTATCTATGCTGCAGTACTGACCATGAGGATGGTGACGCATGACAGAGCGCCTTAATACAGAATCCCCTCTTTTATTGTACTCTCTCCATCCTTTGAGACAACGCAACTAAAACTCACATATCTGCCGGGTTTTGTAATCAGAAAGTACATTCAGTGAATGTTATATGGATGGATAGTTATCCCGAGATGTTAGATGTGGGTCTTACATGTACAACCCCTTTCATGTGTCTGTGGCAACTCTCCTACCAAAAGCAGAGGCCTACACAAAGTATATGACTTATAGGATGGGGGGAACCAGTCCAGCACTGCAGTGATGTTTCCATTGTCTATTAACACTGTTCACTGGTAATTCCGTTACCACTGTCCTCGAAGGCAAGAGAGGGTCGTTAAACTAGATCACACTGGGGAAACCCTGCTTACTAATGCTGTGCACTTTGTAACATATACACTTGCTTAAGGAGGAAGTCTCGAGATCTGCTGTCTGAAATGAGTCACTCACTGCTCAACAATAAGGGTCTAGGTAACACGGCAATTATTGTATTGTTGAATATTTTGGGCCCAAAACGTCTTAAGCTCTTGCATAAACCACTCTCTTACCTCGCAATTAAATCTGTTGCTGCAAGAAGGATCTTCATAGATAATTGTTTCATATAAATGAATATAGCTTCCTGATCACAAAGCAGATATTTATTTTTCAAGAGATTAATTTGTAACCAATAATCCAGATGTCATTGTTCAGTTGCCGATTCTTTTTTTTTCCCTCCTTTATGCACCCCACCGCCACCACCCTGTTAGGGTTATGTAATCCTCCGCCGCATAGGTGGGGATGAATTTAATTTTGTGGCAATACATCTAATGATTAATGTGTGAGAGCATTTCTAGAGGTGGTGTTTAACTTTTTATAAATGTGTACATATATATATTTATATGCATTGAGGCGGGGCTGGGTGCAGTCATTGCTGCTACATAGGTGTATAAAATCCTGCTCTCATCTCCAGACATTTGCACTTTTTGGTATGGATTGCTCTCCACCAACAACAATTAAAATTCAGATTGTTACTTTTAAAACGTGTGCTGGTTTTCTTTTTTTGCCAAGTAATTCTGTAATGCATAAAATTACACGTGAAGAAAATACTAATCCTTTGGAGCGTACAGTGGTTTGTTAATTCCATTATATAACATTTTAATAAACCCAGTAAGGGGGAGGAGAATGTTAAATCCGGAAGCCATATGTGACCAAAACAGAAGGGGTGGGCTGTGACTCGCACACCAATTTTTATGTTACAGATCAGCTCTTGTAAGATGTAAGGGACCTATCTGAGCTATAAAATACACAGTTGGAGTCACATTATTATGACCACCAGCTAATAGTAAACCAGCCAGAGTAAACGCTGTGTGCAGCACAGACAGCAGCTAGATAAGCTTGGAGTGACTCAGTAAGGACCTGGTAGGTTGTCACAGGTATCTGACATCCGACAGCTGCTGGAGGATCCATAAAGCGACGATTGAGGTGGACCCACAGATGCCCAATCGGGTTTAAGTCTGGGGAATTAGGAGACCAGGGTAATACATGGAAGACTTGGTCATGCTGTTCCAACCAATGTCTGACATTTCTAGCCATGTCGCATTGTCTTGCTGGAAGATACATCCGCCTCAGGGGAGACAATCGGCATGTATAGGTGTACGTGATCTGCAAGGATGGATTCATATCCAAATCAGCTGAGAGTGCCTTCCACATGGATGAGTGGGCCCAGAGAATGCCAGGAAAATATTCCTAAGACCATACCCTGCCACCACCAGTGTGTTCTTCCAGCAATGGCTGCAGGGTGTTCGTCCATCTGTTTGAAGAAGCAGAAAATGTGACTCATTGGCGAAGAGAGGTCCAATTTTAATACTGCTGCGAAAATTGAAGCCTTTTCTGCCGATGCAACTTCATTAGCAGAGGTGCAGTGACCATCCATCTGCTTTAGAGCCACATATGCAGTAGGGTATTCTGAACTGTTTTAGACACACATCTGGTAGCCCCCTGGTTCATTTTGGCGGTGAACTGCTTTACTGTAGTGGTGGTCCGTCCTCTTGCATCTTCATAGCCAACAATCATCTATTATATCAGTGGTGTTCCACAGTTTCACGTTGCATATTTGCAATGGTGCCATTTGTTCACTCATGGCACACTTTCACCACAGCAGGACTAGAACAGTTCACACTGAGTTAAGAGACAAGGTGTCGAATATCTTCTATAGAAAAAGAATCTTCATATAAAAGAGAGGATAAAAAAAAAATATAAAAATTATATGATCCTTCAGGCGGACATAATCTCCTCTAAATTCTTTTATCGAGTATCTTAATTTGTTTTTTGCAACAAAGGGAAAATTGTCTATGCAAAAATATATATGTAATTTATTATACACAATACAACCCAAGAATATAAAATCAATATAATTGCAAAGACAAACAATGAAGCTGTAAAATAATACCCAAAATATGCCACACGGTGGTGCTAACACACCACTATCTCACCAGCACAGTACAACTTAGTTACCTATGACAAAATGCCAATGCTATACTTTTAACAAACAGACCAATGATTTATATACCAGGAGAAACTTAGGATCTTCTGTTTACCAAACAGGCTATAACATGATAAAACACAGATTATACAGTAAGAATAAATGTTATCCCTTGACTCTGTTTCCCTATGACCAATCAAAAATATATGATATTAATATGACAAAATATCCAGCTCGGCAATCAGACTACGGAATATAATGTCCCAAGGGTTTAGTCCTCTTTTCAAATAATGTCAGATCTTCCATTAGCAATATGCATCTTTGCTAAGAGAATAATCAGCATTATGGAGGCGCCTAACACTATATATTCCCACAGTATGGGGACTTTTGGCTATATACCGAGAGAAATATCTTATTAATATCACGAACAATAAGCACAGTATACGTTACCGGGTCAAAGATAGACAGAGTTTCAGATGGGACCAGTTCTCAAGAACTTTCCTAGTAGTCGAAATATAATCCAAGTTTCTTTTGGTATATCTTTTTGTGGTCAGTTTCCTTTGTGAGTTTTTCTTTTTGGTGAGAGATTCCCTGATGCTCTGCACACGAGTAATTACTCCCCACCTTATCTAAGAATCATCCCCTTCTGGATTAGGCATTTCCAATCAGGTAAGGTGGGTGCATTCGTATGCTAATAACACAATGATGTCATATTAACCCTTGACATGGTATTAAAAAATTGTAAATGATATAATATTGTCCATCTGCCTCCAGATGGCACTGTTGTAACATCAGACTTGTAAGTGAAAACTTACATAACGTGGCTTTATTTTAGGAGTACCTTTTTAACCTTTTTCAACGTATATCAAAGAGGAGGGATACTTCTCTGACACTCTGAAGTAATCTTTCCAGACTTAGTGGTACCAATCATGATTTTCCCATACTCTTGAATTTATGGATTTAATAAGAAATACAATGGGCCTTACACTTGCACCATGGGTTTGTATATCTAACTGTCCAAGCAATTGAGTAACGATGCCTGGAATAACATTAGCTTTTCTGAGAAACTTCCATTAGCAGAAAACCTTAGTGTTTTTTATACTTTCTAAGACTATATCCACTCAGTGAGATACACACGGCATAACGTATACATTAATATTTGGTTATACTATATATCAATATTGCATATTATACATGAATCATTAATATGTTTATATTAAAAAGCTAAATAAATCCATACATGAGAATATATATATATATATATATATATATATATATATATATATATATATATACACTTGTGAATATATGAATAGACATCACACACCAGATGTGTCTTAAGGATATAAATTCTTATCTCGTCATGGCTTAGCCATGAAACAAACATTGTTCCCTTCAGACAGACATGTCTGGAGAAGCCAGTATACTCCCTATATATACCCATATCTTTTAGCAATAACTTTTAAAATACAATGTCCTTTATATTCACTATAACTCTTATACAAACTGAACTTGCCATGAACTCATCTTGGCCTCTTCAGCCACATAACAAAACTTTGGTTCAAGCTGATTTCACTCTTAAAGGCAATGAGCATTTATTTGGGCTATAATATCATTAGAGAATACTGTACACTTATGAAAATGCACTACAAATCCCCCTTCATTACAATATATTCCATTGCTATAAATGTGAATGTATTGGAATGTCCAAAAGGCTTTTCATATGGAGTCTTCTAAGGATTGGGTGCATAAACTTTGCTTGTACTGTTTCAACCATAACTTGGCCAAAGTCTTTTTGAAGATTCTTATCCAACGCACCACTTGGATGGTCAAGATACTCAACCATCCCATAGATCCTGCATAACAGAATAGAAGTCCGATAAATGTTTGTTTTGATTCTCCATCTCTGCATGAATATTTATTAGGTTCCTTTTCAATTAACCAATTTCGAGTGCCAATTCCATCTCTATAAAGACATTGGAAACTGTTAGACCAGTAGCAATAACAGCGCCCACTACGCCAAAGATTATGGCGGCTACGATTGCAAAAATGAATTGCTTTGGTTTGTAGAAAATTGTTCTCTGGTCAGGGTCTTTCTCGCCTGTTCCAGGATCTGCGTAATCCGTTCTTGGGAAAATCTGATTGCGTCTGATACCAGGATTGGATCTCCTGCGACAGGATCTCTGACACGTTGAATTGTCTCTCGACGAAGACGCTGTAGATTTTTTGGGATAGAATCCTCTTGTTCGTCAGTATGAACCCTGCGGTGTCCTGCAGCATTATTCCGGATGAAGGACCTGGCACAGCAATCGGCTCAGCGTAGAACTCCTTCCCCAAGATTAGGATGACGTAGACAATGGCAATAATCTTTGATGGCATCTTGCGCCTATAAAATATTGCATGACACATATGAGTACATACATCTTTCACTTTTCATCCTGCAAGAAAAGAGTTAATGCTATCATATACGTACCTTCAATTGGCATAGGTTCTTTTCTTGAACAGAGCAAGTTCTTTGTTTTAGAGGTAAGTTAAGAGATTTTTTTAGTTACGGAGGAAACACGTGAGGATGGGTTAGTACACATGTTTGTTCATACGATACCAATCCTGGTTTCTGTCTTCAGCTGGAACCTTGATATCTCTTCACCTCTCTTTATCCAACTCCTTCCATCTCACGAAGTCGTGGGCTAGGATGACAAACACGTAATTAGTTAATGTGCACCCATTTGTCTACAATTTCATCCCCCTTTTGGGATTTTAATTTTGTAGACCACTGGTGACAACTTGTCTATGATGACATAAGGTCCTTTCCAGAAAGGTAAGAACTTTCTCTCCTTCACTTGATCCCGAGCGAAATTATAGAGATAAACCTGATCGGAAATTTGATACTCCTTCTGTGTAGTCTTCAAATCCTAGTATGTCTTAGCACTTATTGCGGCATTCTCTATATTCTTCTGGGCAAACGCAAAAACATGCTGAAGGTACTTGTGTAGATTTTCCATATATTGATGAGATGTTGTAGCCTTTGTTAAATTGTGGTCTGTCATCCGGTAGAGAAAATGCTGGGGTAACACCATCTTCCTGTGATCATTTCGAAGGGAGAAAGTTTGCTTGCTGTGCTTGGGGTGGCTCTAATGGCCATAAGAAACAAAGGCAACTTGACATCCCAGTCCTTACCGGATTAATTGACAAACTTTTTTAAAATGTTCACAATGGATTGGTTGTAGCATTCCACTCCACCACTAGAGGCTGGCCGATAAGCTATATGCAGCTTCCTTTTTAGCCCCAGTATCTCCCACATCTTTGTCATCACCTCACTAGTGAAATGACTTCCACGATCGGACTCTATGCGTTAGGGAAGACCAAACCTGGAAAATATGTAGTTAATGAAAAGAGATGCACATACGCTTGAACTGCATGTTTTACAAGGCAAACATTCCACCAATTTTGTGAACAAGCAAGTCACGGTTAACCTGTATCTGTTGCCTTTTGATGAGGTTGTTACTGGTCCGATGAAGTCAATTTGGATGTCCGACCATGGCATGGACATCCCCCTTTTCATCAGTGGCGCCCGATGAGTGGGTGCCTGTGGCTGGAATTGAGGGCAGATTAGACATCCTTGACAATACGTGCGAACATCTTGCAACATATGTGGCCAATAAGCGTAGTCTTGTAGTCAACTTTCCACCTCGATGCCCAGCTGTTGGTGCATCATGAGCGTGTTGTAACATCAACCCTCAATATGCTGCGGGTACTACCCATTGCATGATACCATTCTTCGAGGTCCTAATCAACAACCCATCCTGTAATGACAATTGGGACTTACCCTTCATCAAAATCCATAACTCCTCTTTGCCATCGCAGTCTTTCGTATTTATGGGACAATTCTGTGGATCTTTAATGTGTTTATAAAAGGTACCAATAACTGGATCCCCCTTTTGGTTTGCGATGAGATCATCACTAGGGGAATCTTGGCTCCATTGTAACACATTTGCTTCAGTTCAGGGCCTGGCTTCTTGTTGTTGCATCCACTTGGACAGTTCCCATGAGGTCATCCACATCCAAGACTTCTTCATTGATGGTTGCTTGTTTAGCAAGGGAGTCTGCTAGATCATTTCCTTCCTTATCCATACCTGGATATTTTTAATGACCCCTTACCTTTTTCCAGTAAATGGTAAGACTGTGGGTAATAAACATCTCGTCGATCTTACAAAACATCCTACCATGCTTGACTGGCTTATTATTGCTTCTCATCATGTTGGATATTTTCCATCCGGGGAAATACTCCACAAAGCTATTACTAGTATAATCAGAATCTGTAATTATGGCAAACTCTTTAATATCCTTTTCGATAGCCATTTGTACGGCTTTGTACACAGCGGTAAGTTCTGCGACCTGGCTACTTTTGGGACCGATTTTGTATCCGATGGACTTATTCGGGAATATATTTTTCCATACAATTCAGACACCTGCAACCAGTGTACGCTCAGTTCCTATATCCGTACGGAAAGAACAGCCGTCTTAATATACATATAGTAATGATTTGCAGTATTCCTCTTCATAAGATTTACATGGAGATGAAGATTGCTCTTCCAGGAAATCATTTTCTTGTGATTCACCTTTATGTTCCGCATTGGAACAATCATGAAGTTCAGCTAATCCTTGAGCAACCTTGGTTCTTATTATTTTGTTTATACCTGATCTCCAACGGCAATCCCATTAAGGACATCGTCCAGGCGGTTATCCTGCTATTTGACAGATTTCCATCCTTGATCCTATCACTTTGCAAATATTGTAGTGGTTGATGTGCAGTTTCGACAATTATCTTTTCGCCTTGAATAAAGCTCCTCAAATATTGCAAAGCCCACACTGTTGACAATAATGCTTTCTCACAATTATTGAATTTTACCTCAACCGGTGATAAGGATTTGCTGGCCTAGGCGATGATCTTGTTCAGGTTTTCCTTTTTCTGGAAAAGGACTGCATTCACGCTTTTGTCGGTGAAACCTGTTTCCACGAGGAAAAGGTTTTCCACCCTCTGGATAGGCAAGGCATGGGGCCTGGACAAGCTTGGCCTTTAGCTCATTCACAGCTTGCTCATGATGCTCACTCCATTCCCATTTCACTCCTTCAGCAACTGCAAAAGAGGTTTTGTAATTTCGGCATAATTATCTATGAACTTACGGGAATAGTTCATCATGCCCAGGAATGATCTCAACTCCTTGAGATTTGTAGGTGACTTGGTGTTGATCACTGCCTCCACCTTCTTCTTCTGTGGGTTGATTCCACCAGCAGTGATTTCGTGACCTAGGAAATTAACCTTGGCACGACACCATTGAGCCTTCTGCAAAAAAAGTTTCACACCAGCTTTTCTCAGCCGGGTTAGTACATGCCTCAGTTCTGCATTGTGTTTCTCAAAAGTCGTGCTTTCGATTAGGATGTCATCCACATAGGATAAGGTACCTCGTTCAGTGGCATCAGGCATTGCCTTATGCATGAACACAGGAAATTCATGGCCCGCATTTATGTACCCGAAGGGTAGTCGGGTCCATGCATATTGTTGTTTTCCAAATGTGAAGGAAATTTTGTACTAATCCCTCTCATCCACTTTAATTGTCCAATATCCTTGTGCACAGTCAAGGGCGGTAAAAATTTTGGATCCTTGAATTTGTGTCAAACATTGGTCAATATATGGCATGGGCCATCCAGACATCTAAACACATTTGTTTAATTGCCTCAGGTCTGAGCAGAGACTAAATTGACAGTTGGGTTTGAGGACTCCAAGTATAGGATGGTTGAACGAGCTATGTATCGGACGGATGATTCCCCACCTCTCCAGGTTTTTGACAATTTCCGATAGTGACTCGTAAGCCGCCAGCGGAAGTTGGTATTGTTTGACAAAGACAGGGGGTGCATTGGGATCTGTTTGGATTCTTGCAACATGTAGGTCTGTTTCTCCACAGTCATAAGAATCCTTGGCAAAAATGTTTCGGAATTTTGTGAAGAGCTTCTTTAGCTGTTGACGCTATGACTCATTGGAGCATGTGTTAGCTATAGAGATTTGTTCTTCCACCCGCTCCTGAAATTCTGAAAAGATTTCAGGCTGACTTAACTCATAAGTTTCTTCAAGCTCACTAGTTAAATCATTTTGGGTGTAGCGTATCTTATCCTTGTTGGCATGACTTGTTTTTCCTTTTCATCGATCTCATGGTTGAAAACCAATGATGACTCTTCGATGTGGCATGTACCTTCAGAACTGAAAGGATAAACAGATTGGATATTGAATAAACCCTCAGGTGTTGAGGAAAAATGTTGTTCCACTACCTGTTCTTCTATTAGGTATTCATCAGGAATAAGTCCAATCACATCATTCTGGAATCCAAAAGTATAGTATTCCAAATCCATAGCTAGACCAATTACGGTGTTCTTTTGCAGGGATATGCTATGGGGAGCCATGTTATGGATTATCATGTGCAATGGATCCTGATGGATGTTTATTATAGGAGTGGGCTTTACCTTTAGACCGAGTTGCTGCATCTGGTTGGACAAATAAATCAAAGCATCTGCGTTCTTCAAATTTTGTTCCTTCTTCAATTGAATGTGAAGAAGAAATGGTTTGCATCCTTCAGGGATTTTAACCTCATCAGCAACCATGATACTCACGGCATAGGACATCTGTTGTCCCCATCTTAAGGCTTGCTCTAGATCCTGGAACCCCTCTGGGTCTCCCGGTAATCTGGACCATAAGGTATTGTTAACCAGATCAAACTGCACGGCAAATCGGTGTAGAAGGTCATTGTGACAAGACCAATCTCGTCACATTGCATTGGAGAAGCCTGGTTGCCCGCCTGCTTCCTTTAGACTATGGCCCCATGTTGAAATGCTTGATTTTCCCCTGCAAAGACTATGTGAAAGAATTTGGCTCCATGGCAATTGAACTGTATTCATGTAGTCTGAGTGCCATTCACCTAAAAATTGAATGCGCTCAGATCCAAGCTATCTGGGGATATGTTAAAGGTCTATGTTTTATGTAATAGCTGCACAGTTAAATATTATTATGTCTTTTATTGTCTTTTGCTACCATGTGGCTAATGGAGTTTTGCCTCTGCCCTTGGAGATAAATTGGATTACTTCCCAATTGTCTCCAGGACAGAAGACATTGTGTAAAACTGTGTATTCTCCTGCCTGTGATAATTACATTAACCCATTGTGTAAGGTAATTGTATCACAGGCAGAGGGGAGGATTTTGTGTGGGAGTGTCTGAGTGTATTGTACATGTTTACTGGTCGTTTTACAAAACCCTGTGGGTGGTACTAATGTGGCTGTCCACTGCTTGACCCTCAACACAGAGCCTCGTCTCGTCCTTGGGGGGGAATCACTGTATGCTGTTAGAGACTGATTGCTAGGAGTGTAAGCTGCTTGGGTGCGTTTCCTATTAGTCTGCTAGCAGCTATTCGTGAGGTTCCGTTCGGGAGTTTGGAGTGCTATGCTGTATTCCGTTCGGGAGTTTGGAGCATTCCCTTGTATGCCGTTCGAGAGTTTGGTGTTCTGTAAGTAGCTGTGCCTGTAGCTCTCGAAGGGGAAGATCGCCTAAACTGTTTTAACCCCTTTTACGCCCGGGGTGCCGTAACAGTCGTTACCTATATACATCTGATGACGTGGTTCATTCAACACGCCGAAAACATGTTCTGTAGTCTTACTTCCTATGGAGATAGACAAAAGACATCTTGCAACCACATTATGACTCTGGGAATCTTCATCCAGATCATGAACCCATTGGTCCTGTGGAGAGGAACTTTTAATCATTTTAGGATTGGTGACCTGATTTCAGATCCAACTTGGCATTTTTCACCCGGGCTATATTGTTCACCTGTATGGGAATCAATAAATTGTCATTGACCTTTTCAATCCATACCATGCATTGAATATACTTGGCCTGGTGTGAGTTTATAAATCTCACGTTTTGCAGCAGTAATGGTTCGGTAAGGTCCGAATTCCAGTTTAATTTCATGCAAGACATCTTGCCAATCTTGAATTCCTCTATTCCTCAAGGAAGTAAAATAGTGACTGTACTTATTTTCAAATGCCCATGGTAGGAATCTGATCCTGTCAACATCAGAGTACAACTTTAAAGAATCCATAGTGGACTCATACAGTTCTAAGTGGTTTGCTATTTGAGAAGAACCTTTCTTAGAGAACTTGGGCACAGTGGCATTCAGAAACTTAATGATGCTTGAAGAACTCTGATCCTATTCTGAATACTGAGGATTTTTCTTCCTAGAAACCACTTCAGCATATGATGGTCGCCTGGGACCCTGATCCCCCTTATGGGCAAACTCATGCCTGCGTGGTACGGAAGAAGACACACATTTTCCCACATCACTGTCAGAATCACATGCTTTTTGATCACTTCCATAGGACACACATGGCACAGGTGATTTAACCCTAACATCTCTCTCCAGGGGAATATGTGGAGAGACACTTCTAGGGGCTTCCATGTTGCTGGTGCCTAGTAGGGCGGTTACAGTTTGGAATGCCCGACTTAATTGGGTCAATGCCTCCTGTGTAATCATGCCATCACCTTCGGGTGGCTTAGGGTCGTGGATGGAGTCTGCTTTAAGAGCATGTGATGACATGTCTATATGCTGGGGAGTAAGATTTGGGGGGTCTGGAGATCCCACAGTATTAGATGGATCTCTATCAGCATTAACTATAGTACGGCTTGATTTGCCTGTCTGCTGAATTTTGGAATAACGGAGATGCAGCTCCTCCAAGTCACTTTTTGCCTTTTGATATGCATCATGGCTATGATCAAGTTTGTACTCTAATTCCTTGATCGTTGCTTCTGCGGATTTTAGTTCTGTTTCTATCTTGTATACATGGGTTTGCGTTTTCATTATAGCCTCATATCTATTCTGTGAAAGAGTACTGACTGCTAACAATGCATACAAAACAGGTGGCAATGTGCATAAAAGGTGTTGGTCCTTCTTGTTATTATCTTGTAACACATAAATATATACAGTACAGACCAAAAGTTTGGACACACCTTCTCATTCAAAGAGTTTTCTTTATTTTCATTACTAAGAAGGCATCAAAACTATAAATTAACACATGTGGAATTATATACATAACGAACTGTGACTGTGGAGGCCAGGTCATCTGGCGCAGCACCCCATCACTCTCCTTCATGGTCAAATAGCCCTTACTTTCAAAGTTTTCCCAATTTTTCGGCAGACTGACTGACCTTCATTTCTTAAAGTAATGATGGCCACTCGTTTTTCTTTACTTAGCTGCTTTTTTCTTGCCATAATACAAATTCTAACAGTCTATTCAGTAGGACTATCAGCTGTGTATCCACCTGACTTCTCCTCAACGCCACTGATGGTCCCAACTCCATTTATAAGGCAAGCAATCCCACTTACAGGCACACCTGTGAAGTGAAAACCATTTCAGGGGACTACCTCTTGAAGCTCATCAAGAGAATGCCAAGAGTGTGCAAAGCAGTAATCAAAGCAAAATGTGGCTACTTTGAAGAACCTAGAATATGACATATTTTCAGTTGTTTCACACTTGTTTGTTATGTGTATAATTCCACATGTGTTAATTCATAGTTTTGATGCTTTCAGTGTGAATCTACAATTTTCATAGTCATGAAAATAAAGAAAACTCTTTGAATGAGAAGGTGTGTCCAAACTTTTGGTCTGTACTGTATGTCAGGTATCTATCAACCAGGCCACTTGGCATCCATATATCCCCACGTTCTTCCTTGGCTCTTTCCTGCAGCTCATTAATCCATTCATTTATATCTTTATCAATTTTACCCCGTGAATGTATATATTCAACAATGTTATGGACTAGCTGCTCCGGGTTAGATGGACTATCTGCTGTAGCACGGCCACTACCTGGGTCACTGCCTGTTGCACTCATCTTTCTGATCAATAATCAATAGTTAATAAGAAATATGGGACACTTCACTATTTTCACAAACAATTAAAAAATTATCTCTATCTCGCTGGGACCTCCATTTATGTCGAATATCTTCTATATAAAAAGAATCTTCATATAAAAGAGAGGATTAAAAAATTATATTTTATCGAGTATCTTAATTTGATTTGTGGAAGCAGTGAAACAAAGGGACAATTGTCTATGCAAAAAAATATATATAATTTATTATACACAATACAAACCAGGAATATAAAATCAATACAATTGCAAAGATAAAAAATGAAGCTGTAAAATAATGCCCAAAATATGCCACACGGTGGTGCGAACACACCACTATCTCACCAGCACAGTATAACTTAAATTTACCTATGACAAAATGCCAATGCTATACTTTTAACAAACAGACTAATAATTTATATACCAGGAGAAACTTAGGATCTTCTGTTCACCAAACAGGCTATAACAAAACACGGATTATTACAGGAAAAATAAACGTTATCCCTTGACTTTGTTCCCTTATGACCAATCAAAAATATATGATATTAATACGACAAAATATTCAGCTCGGCAATCAGACTATGGAATATAACTTCCCAATGGTTTAGTCCTCTTTTCAAATAATATCAGATCTTCCATTAGCAATATGCATCTTTGCTAAGAGAATAATCAGCATTATGGAGGCGCCTAACACTATAGATTCCCACAGTATGGGGACTTTTTGCTGTATACCGAGAGAAATATCTTATTAATATCACAAGCAATAAGCACAGTATACGTTACCGGGTCAAAGATAGACAGAGTTTCAGTTGGGACCAGTTCTCAAGAACTTTCCTAGTAGTCAAAATATAATCCAAGTTTCTTTTAGTATATATTTCTTGTGGTCAGTTTCCTTCGTAAGTTTTTCTTTTTGGTGTGAGAGCCCCTGATGCTCTGCACACAAGTAATTATTCCCCACCTTATCTAAGAATCATCCCCTTCTGGATTAGGCATTTCCAATCAGGTAAGGTGGGTGTATTTTTGCGCTAATAACACAATGATGTCATATTAACCCTTGAAATGGTATTAAAAAAATGGTAAAATAATATTTAATATTTTCCATCTGCCTCCAGATGGCACTGTTGTAACATCAGACTTTTAAGTGAAAACTTAAATAATGTGGCTTTATTTTATGAGGACCTATTAACCTTTCTCAACGTAAATCAAATATGAGAGATACTTCTTTGACATTCTGAAGTAATCTTTACAGACTTAGTGGTACCATCATGATTCTCCCAGACTCTTGCATTTATGGGCTTGATAAGAAATACAATAAGCCTTACACTTGCACCGTGGGTTTGTATATCTAACTGTCCAAGCTATTGAGTAACGACGCCTGGAATAACATTAGTTTTTCTGAGAAACTTCCAACAGCAGAAAACCTTAGTGCTTTCTATACCTCCTGAGACTATATTTACTCAGTGAGATACACACGGCATAAAGTATACCTTAATATCTGGTTATACTATATATCAATATTGCATATTATACATGAATTATTGATATGTTCATTCTAGCTAAATAAATGCACACATGAATATATAGAATACTTATGAATACCTTAGATTGTGAGCCCCATTGGGGACAGTTGGTTGCTAATGTCTGTAAAGCGCTGCGAATTATACACTGCTCAAAAAAATAAAGGGAACACTTAAACAACACAATATAACTCCAAGTCAATCACACTTCTGTGAAATCAAGCTGTCCACTTAGGAAGCAACACTGAGTGACAATCAATTTCACATGCTGTTGTGCAAATGGGATAGACAACAGGTGGAAATTATAGGCAATTAGCAAGACACCCCCAATAAAGGAGTGGTTCTGCAGGTGGTCACCACAGACCACTTCTCAGTTCCTATGCTTCCTGGCTGATGTTTTGGTCACTTTTGAATGCTGCCGGTGCTTTCACTCTAGTGGTAGCATGAGACGGAGTCTACAACCCACACAAGTGGCTCAGGTAGTGCAGCTTATCCAGGATGGCACATCAATGCGAGCTGTGGCAAGAAGGTTTGCTGTGTCTGTCAGCGTAGTGTCCAGAGCATGGAGGCGCTACCAGGAGACGGGCCAGTACATCAGGAGACGTGGAGGAGGCCGTAGGAGGGCAACAACCCAGCAGCAGGACCGCTACCTCTGCCTTTGTGCAAGGAAGAACAGGAGGAGCACTGCCAGAGCCCTGCAAAATGACCTCCAGCAGGCCACAAATGTGCATGTGTCTGCTCAAACGGTCAGAAACAGACTCCATGGGGGTGATATGAGGGCCCAACGTCCACAGGTGGGGGTTGTGCTTACAGCCCAACACCGTGCAGGACGTTTGGCATTTGCCAGAGAACACCAAGATTGGCAAATTCGCCACTGGCGCCCTGTGCTCTTCACAGATGAAAGCAGGTTCACACTGAGCACATGTGACAGACGTGACAGAGTCTGGAGACGCCGTGGAGAACGTTCTGCTGCCTGCAACATCCTCCAGCATAACCGGTTTGGCATTGGGTCAGTAATGGTGTGGGGTGGCATTTCTTTGGAGGGCCGCACAGCCCTCCATGTGCTCGCCAGAGGTAGCCTGACTGCCATTAGGTACCGAGATGAGATCCTCAGACCCCTTGTGAGACCATATGCTGGTGCGGTTGGCCCTGGGTTCCTCCTAATGCAAGACAATGCTAGACCTCATGTGACTGGAGTGTGTCAGCAGTTCCTGCAAGACGAAGGCATTGATGCTATGGACTGGCCCGCCCGTTCCCCAGACCTGAATCCAATTGAGCACATCTGGGACATCATGTCTCGCTCTATCCACCAACGTCACGTTGCACCACAGACTGTCCAGGAGTTGGCAGATGCTTTAGTCCAGGTCTGGGAGGAGATCCCTCAGGAGACCGTCCGCCACCTCATCAGGAGCATGCACAAGCATTGTAGGGAGGTCATATAGGCACGTGGAGGCCACACACACTACTGAGCCTCATTTTGACTTGTTTTAAGGACATTACATCAAAGTTGGATCAGCCTGTAGTGTGTTTTTCCACTTTAATTTTGAGTGTGACTCCAAATCCATGGGTTGAAAAATTTGATTTCCATTTTTTTATTTTTGTGTGATTTTGTTGTCAGCACATTCAACTATGTAAAGAACAAAGTATTTCAGAAGAATATTTAATTAATTCAGATCTAGGATGTGTTATTTTTGTGTTCCCTTTATTTTTTTGAGCAGTGTAGTAGCGCTATATAAGTGCATAAAATAAATAGAAAAATAAATATATGAATAGACATCACACATCAGATGTGTCTTAATTAAATAAATTCTTAGCTTGTCATGGCTCAGCCATGAAACAAACATTGTTCCCTTCAGACAGACATGTCTGGAGAAGCCAGTATACTCCCTATAGATAAACCCATATCTTTTAGCAATAACTTTTAAAACACAATGTCCTTTATATTCACCATAACTCTTATATCAACTGAACTTGCCATGAACTCATCTTGGCCTCTTCAGCCACATAACAGAACTCTGGTTCAAGCTGATTTCATTCTTAAAGGCAATGAGCATTCATTTTGGCTATAATATCATTAGATAATACTGTACACTCATGAAAATGCACAACAATGGCCAAGAGAGTTAAGGCAGTGCTGGAAAATAATGGTGGCCACATAAAATATTGACATTTTTGGCACAATTTCGCCTTTTTTTTTCACTTAGGGGTGTACTCACTTTTGTTGCCAGCGGTTTAGACATTAATGGCTGGGTGTTGAGTTATTTTGAGGGCACATCAAATTTACACTGTTATACAAGCTGTACACTGACTACTTTACATTGTACTTTACATAGTATCACAGTGTCATATCTTCAGTGCTGTCCCATAATAATAAAATATTTATAAATGTGAAAGGGTGTACTCACTTTTGTGAGATACTATAAATATATATATATATATATATATATATATTATGCATACACATTATTAGCCACATTTGCTTAGCATCCAGGGAGGGCAGGAAAGGAGGCAGCTGTGTGTGGTGGTGTATTCCATGTAATGTCTTGTATTTGTAGTATCTGTATTTTTATGTAATGTCCATTGCTTTATCACCTCTATGTTATCAGTACAGTATTTTTATATATACATATTTGCAAGGGTTGTATGTTACTCCTGGGGTGTATGAAGGACTGGAGGGAGTGTATATGACACACAGAATAAGTGAATAAGTGGGTTATATGGGAGACTAAGGCAACAGTCTAGGAACAAAATAAAAGGGACGGAATGCGGAGATAGAATAAATCTCCCATTTCCAAGTGACAAATTCCCTTTTCAAGTTCAACATCAGCCGTTCCATTACAAGTAATAGCCGTCCTTAACTGTTTGCATTTGAATTTTTCAGTAAAAACCATTCTGCCGCACCACTGTCTCCTCATCATTGCTTCCTGCACTACATGTGCTGGCACCATAACAACCAGGACCCTGCCTTGCACAGTAAAACTGTCAACATCAAGGGCACCTCGAGGAGGATCCAAAGAACCGGAGTGTTACCTGAAAGGAAGAAGCAGTGCGTTCTTCCTCTCACTGCACGTTGGCCCATGGAGCCTCAGAACCATCAGTATGACTACTGCACCAATCTGGCCACACACACTAACGAATGCCCCTGCAGCCCAGATGCGCTTATACAGTATCCCAAAAATTCATAAAAGTAGAAAACGAGAGAAAGAAATTGGCTAGATGGAAAAACCAATACAGAAACATAGCTGGGACATGTAAAAAATATACATATATTAGATAAAAGGTCTGATGCTTAACTCATTATCCCACCTCCAAACTAGATTATATCAGTTATAATAATTCTACTTTAGGTTAGTGTACTATTCACCAAACAGATATGCCACTGACTATACTAGCTAGTCATACAAGCAGATATTAAAAGCTGAGACTTTTGCCAATATATTCCTGTCAGGAACACATCGGAGCCCATCATGCACCACGGCACGGTCTCTCAGCATGGCAAGGGTCCTACCACTACGCTAACTATGGTGTGAACACGGTCTGAAGGTGATGAAATACAGCTCACAGCCAAGCTTCCACACAACCGCATAGCAGGACAACTAATGCAATGTGAATAAAGCAAGACTGTAAGCCACACCCATATCAGACCGTGTGATGGAGGTTACCAGGTGCAAAAGAATCACCAAAAAATGAAACTGACTTTCATATATATGAAAATCCCCAAAACTTTATTGTAAATATATATGAACAATACATACATGTATAATAAAAGAGGCAGCACAAGGCGGGACACACAGATGAGGAACAGGACCCAAGGAGAGGCCGGGAGATCAGTGCACGAAATAACAGGGAAAAAGAATGCTAGCTAAAAGAGCATACCTCAGAACCTCATAGCAGCAACGCCCCAAACAAAATGCAAAGGAGGCGATTATAGAGATTGAGGTTAAGATGAAAGGAACAAAATTAGACATACCCTGAGTGGTGCAAAGATCTCTCGGCCGACTCCTGACCCAACGCCGTTTTGCCAGTAGACCTGGCTTCTATCCCCGGAAGAAGCCAGGTCTACTGGCAAAACGGCGTTGGGTCAGGAGTCGGCCGAGAGATCTTTGCACCACTCAGGGTATGTCTAATTTTGTTCCTTTCATCTTAACCTCAATCTCTATAATCGCCTCCTTTGCATTTTGTTTGGGGCGTTGCTGCTATGAGGTTCTGAGGTATGCTCTTTTAGCTAGCATTCTTTTTCCCTGTTATTTCGTGCACTGATCTCCCGGCCTCTCCTTGGGTCCTGCTCCTCATCTGTGTGTCCCGCCTTGTGCTGCCTCTTTTATTATACATGTATGTATTGTTCATATACACTCACCTAAAGAATTATTAGGAACACCTGTTCTATTTCTCATTAATGCAATTATCTAGTCAACCAATCACATGGCAGTTGCTTCAATGCATTTAGGGGTGTGGTCCTGGTCAAGACAATCTCCTGAACTCCAAACTGAATGTCAGAATGGGAAACAAAGGTGATTTAAGCAATTTTGAGCGTGGCATGGTTGTTGGTGCCAGACGGGCCGGTCTGAGTATTTCACAATCTGCTCAGTTACTGGGATTTTCACGCACAACCATTTCTAGGGTTTACAAAGAATGGTGTAAAAAGGGAAAAACATCCAGTATGCGGCAGTCCTGTGGGCAAAAATGCCTTGTGGATGCTAGAGGTCAGAGGAGAATGGGCCGACTGATTCAAGCTGATAGAAGAGCAACGTTGACTGAAATAACCACTCGTTACAACCGAGGTAGGCAGCAAAGCATTTGTAAAGCCACAACACGCACAACCTTGAGGCGGATGGGCTACAACAGCAGAAGACCCCACCGGGTACCACTAATCTCCACTACAAATAGGAAGAAGAGGCTACAATTTGCACGAGCTCACCAAAATTGGACTGTTGAAGACTGGAAAAATGTTGCCTGGTCTGATGAGTCTCGATTTCTGTTGAGACATTCAAATGGTAGAGTCCGAATTTGGCGTAAACCGAATGAGAACATGTATCCATCCTCTGATGGCTACTTCCAGCAGGATAATGCACCATGTCACAAAGCTCGAATCATTTCAAATTGGTTTCTTGAACATGACAATGAGTTCACTGTACTAAAATGGCCCCCGCAGTCACCAGATCTCAACCCAACAGAGCATCTTTGGGATGTGGTGGAACGGGAGCTTCGTGCCCTGGATGTGCATCCCTCAAATCTCCATCAACTGCAATATGCTATCCTATCAATATGGGCCATCATTTCTAAAGAATGCTATCAGCACCTTGTTGAATCAATGCCACGTAGAATTAAGGCAGTTCTGAAGGCAAAAGGGGGTCCAACACCATATTAGTATGGTGTTCCTAATAATTCTTTAGGTGAGTGTATATTTACAATAAAGTTTTTGGGATTTTCATATATACGAAAGTCAGTTTAATTTTTTGGTGATTATTACGACTCCTTGGGGATCCGTCTTTTCGATATTATTCTGTCCGGTTAATATTGGTTAACAACAGGTGCAAAAGAATGTTTAAATGCCAGGTAAAGGCACATTCAATACCGCATGTGGACCGCAGCAAACGACCATCCCCAGCAAAAAATGCGTACAATGGAGGATGCCGACTCGGTCCACATGCACCACAAAGGCATCCTACACAAAACGGAGACCGTGACGTGGTGGATGATGGGCTCCAATGTGTTCCTGACAGGAATATATTGGCAAAAGTCTCAGCTTTTAATATCTGCTTGTATGACTAGCTAGTATAGTCAGTGGCATATCTGTTTGGTGCATTTTTATCTGTGATTTATATAATTATATTTTTATCCGCACAATGCTCCGTTTTGTGTAGGATGCCTTTGTAGTGCATGTGGACCGCGCCAGCATCCTCCATTGCACGCATTTTTTGCTGGGGATGGTCGTTTGCTGCGGTCCACATGCGGTGGGACTGCTCCCCCAATGAGAAACACGCTACAGTGTTTGGGGTTTGAGCAGTTCCCCCATATTTACCACTATATTTCTGTGATTTAGTGTACTATTCACTGCACATGTCCCAATAGAGAGACCCACAATCATAATTAATCATAATTGGGCCTTCCTGAGTAATAATAATAATATATATATATATATATATAGTATAACAACAATCAAGAATCAAGAATGATCAGGAGTCGGATACATATCCTGCACCATGGCCATTACAGACATATACAGCCCGAAGCGCTGGCACCTCGATGCACATTTCACCTCAGAAGGCGTCGTCAGGAGGTGATAACATTAGAGAAAGGCGGGTGCTCATACAGTTGTGTTCAAAATAATAGCAGTGTGTTTAAAAAAAAGTGAATAAAGCTCAAAATCCTTCTAATAGCTTTTATTTTCATACACACAAATGCATTGGGAACACTACACATTCTATTCCAAATCAAAACATGAAGAAAAATATATCAAATTTGTGTTGTTCCTCTAAAAAAATTTAAGAAAAGTGAATATTAGACTGTTTAAAAAAATAGCAGTGTTTGTATTCTTCTTTACAAACTCAAACATTCACTTTATAAACTGAAAAATGTTTGAAGATTTTGCTTTCCTTTGAATCACTTCACTAATATCTAGTTGTATAACCCCTGTTTCTGAGAACTGCTGTACATCTGTGTTTCATGGAGTCAACCAACTTCTGGCCCCTGTGAACAGGTAATCCAGCCCAGGATGATTGGACTACATTCCACAGTTCTTCTCTATTTCATGGTTTTGCCTCAGAAACTGCATTTTTTATGTCACCCCACAAGGTTTCTATTGGATTGAGATCCGGGGATTGGGCTGACCACTCCAAAACGTCAATCTTGTTGGTCTGGAACCAAGATGTTGCACGTTTACTGGTGTGTTTGGGGTCGTTGTCTGGTTGGAACACCCATTTCAAGGGCATTTCCTCTTCAGCATAAGGCAGCTTGACCTCTTCAAGTATTCTGATGTATTCAAACTGATCCATGATCCCTGGTATGCGATAAATAGGCCCAACACCGTAGTATGAGAAACATCCCCATATCATGATGCTTGCGCCACCATGCTTCACTGTCTTCACAATGTACTGTGGCTTGAATTCAGTGTTTGGGGGTCGTCTGACAAACTGTCTCCGGTCACTAGACCCAAAAAGAACAATCTTACTTTCATCAGTCCACAAAATGTCTCTTTAGACCAGTCAATGTGCTCTTTGGCAAATTCTAACCTCTTCAGCACGTCTTTTTTTCAACAGTGGGACTTTGCGGGGGCTTCTTGCAGATAGCTTGGCTTCACATAGGCCCCTTCCAATAGTAACAGTACTCACATGTAACTTTAGACCTTCTTTGCCCATAGCAACCAATCAGATTCCACTTTTCATTTTTCAGAGCTCCTTTAGAAAATGAAAGGTGGAATCTGATTGGTTGCTATGGGCAATTAAGCCAGTTCTACTTTATACCAGTTTGATAAATCTCCCCCAATGTGCCAAAAGAAAAAAAGATGCAACTGCTTTGATACAGGTAAGACAGCATGTATATCTGGAAATAGTCTTTTACAGTATTTCATGCTGGTGAACTGGTGGCTTTATTGACAAGAGATTCTGAAATCACATGCCCTAAATACTGCACCGTAGTTGCCTCTTATGTAAAAGAGAAGTCACAGGTTCCAAAAATCTAGAAAGATGCATAAGTAATGACCAGCGCTTAGGAGCAGATTAAAGTTGTTTGTCAGACTAAAGCAGATTAATGGTGCACGTGACCCCACACTCAGATCACAAACCGTCCAGAGGGGCCAGGAAAACAAATCCTCTCCTAGCATGTAAACTGATAGGAGCGATGAAATGGGAGCCACAAGCAGCGACACAAAGGTAGGAAGAAACATATAAAACATGTGGAAGCTTCTGTTAATTTTTTTTTAATGTTTATTGCAAATTCTAAAAATTACAGTACATCTGTAAATTTTTGGGAATTTGAGCAGAGGACACTAGACGATTCGTCTCTGCAAAATGATAGCACATTCAATGTATTCTTTCCTATAAGGTTAAGCAGCTGGACTGAGGCTATGAGGGCCAGTTCCCACGACACACTTAAAAGATCAGCGCAGAATCTGCATGTCTTTTTTCTTTGTGTGGTTGTTGCCATCTTTTTGATGCAGTTTTTTTATGCAGTTTTTTTTTTAACCAATGGGTGTTCAGTTCACTTCACTACAAATCTGCATTTTCAGCTTGAGGTCTTTGACGCGGATCCGCACCATAAAAAAAAAAGAGTGGGAAAAGCACAAAAACCGCATGGACTTACATAGAGCTGTTTTTTTATGCTTCCCACTCATTTCAAAGGGAGATTCAGCGCTGATTTTGCCCCAAAATAGAGCACACTGCTTCTTTTTTACATGTGTAAAAAAAAAAAAGCAAGTCCTGCTTCTCATTGGGATGCTGTTTTGAGGCGGGGTTTCTTCAGCTGAATTTGAGGCAGAAACGCTCAAAAATCAGCGCTAAAAAACTCCATGTGAACTGGTCCAAAGGGTGAATTCACATATGGCACATATTCCTAGAGGAAAAAAATCACTACAAAAACTTACATTAATCATTCTTGTGGGTGCAAATACTACGATTTTGGGTGACAAATTTTATTTTATTATCGACTTCAATGCCACGTGAAATTTTGCACTGGATAATAGCAGCAGCAATTTCACTTTTGAGGAAGATTGTGGGGCGGCAATTTAAAGCCGCAACTGTGCCAAGATGGGACATGTTCCACTCATGGCTTAGCTCTCTAAAGTTAAGAACAGCATCATAAACCACTGCAGCCTCTCTGAAGGTGTGAATGGCCCCTTGGACTGTTTTTTACTAGCATTTTTTAAGGGATTATCTTGTTTTTCTTAGGCGAAAAATGTCAGTTCCTGTTGTTTCATAGACGTCTATGGAATATCTTAAAGGGGTTCTTTGGGCTTTTTCAAAAATCAATACTTTATTTTATCCTGTGAAAGAAAGACAGTTTAGTCAGTAGTAGTACTTACCTGTCCAATGCTTTATTGATGCTGCCTGTGTGAGTGCAACGGAGACGGAAGCATCAGCAAAACAATGGATGGGTAAGTACTACGGTAACAAAATTTTCATCCAAAGGATAGAAGAAAGCTTGGATTTTTAAAAGGCCCAGAGAACCCCTTTAAATGTACGACAAAGAGGCATTTTTTGTAGTGGTAGTTTTCTTTTAAATTGCTGCTGGCATTATCCCCCTCATTGCCTGTCATTTTTCAATTTAAAAAAAAAAAAAAGCATGTCCAAGGTGTGTTGGCGTTTTTTTTTTATGGAGTTTTTGCATAGCGTTGTCTTTTTACTAATGTCAGGACATTGCAAGTGGTGAATAATACATTTTTTTAGTGCTTTTTGCCCCCCCCCCCCCCCCCAAAAAAATGCCAGGACAAAAATTGTGGGTGAAAGAGTCCGTAGGGTACGTGTACACTGTTTGGATTTTAATATGGAAAATCTGCAGTATAAAACAGTCCCACCAAAGTACATGAGATTAAAAAAAAAAAAGAAACTGACATGCAGTGCAGATTTCAAGTGCAGATTCCACCCTTTAAGAGATCGGAGGCAAATCCATGCCAAAATCCACTACAAAACTCGCAAGTAACACGTGCAAATTTGAATGTGGCAATGCAGCAAAAACTGCATAAATAACACAATGTGTGTGTATAATCTTAGGCCACCTGCACATGTTGCAGAATACATGCGTATTACAGTACCAGCAAAGTGGATGAGATTATACTTATCTCATATACACTTTGCAGATTTTTTCCATGCGGAAATTTACCTGCATTGCAGTTTTATAATTTAATAGCATGTCAATTATGTTTGTTGTTTTAGCTGCAGATTTCACCTTTTTCAATGGAAGGGTCAATTCTGCGACAAAACCGCACCAAAAACAACTGTTAGACTTTGCGGATTTTGGTGGCAAAATGCTGCAGCAATTCGTGTCTGTTCACCCGCACCCCTTTGCAGGTGACCTTAGAGTGGTGGTGGTTGATAACATAATATGTGATCTTGTTCTTAGCTATCTTACGCTTCTCCTTGTATGGCAGAGCTTTACCTCCTTGTCACCCAACCTGTGGGTTCCTCCCTGGAAAGGTTTCTGGAATGGGGACCTTCAGACTCCATCACGACTGAGCCAGCTGTGGAAGACTGGACATACAGTAAAGAATAAACTTAAGACATCTCAACAGACTAGCCCTCCAGAGGAGGCAGCGGAGCGGATTCTCCCACAGTGCATATCCATATTCCTGCCAGAGTTCCCAGTTTGGTCCCCGACTACAAAGCCAGAATTAAAGGTATCTGTAAAATGAATGAACTCTATGTAGATGTTTCTAAGTATTGTTCAACATCAGAGCCTAGACTGTTATGTACAAAAAATGGCTCCCACTTGGCTGCTTCTGTACCTTTCACAGAGTTTTATGTAGCGTCGGTGTACATACTCTGGGATGGGGGGGTCGGGGTTCCTCATGCTTGTGTGAGTCCCACTGATCTAATATTTGTCACCTTTCCCTTAGAATACCCATTGCATCACTGTATAATTTAAAGTATTGCAACTTTGAAAACATTTTAAGGTGTTTTAATTTCTTACCCTTTTTAATACAGTTGTGTTCAAAATTATTCAACCCCCACTGAAATTGAGTGTTTTGGCCAGTTTGACATTGATTTTGATAATTTCAGTCATCTTGTTTACAATTAAATCATAGAGGCACTTGTAAGTCAGACAAATATAACATAACATTTATAATGAAATAACCACAAATGTCTTTTCTGTGCTCACATCATTATCAGTTTTATTCAACCCCCAAGTGACATTCAATCTTAGTACTTAGTACAACATCCTTTTCCAGTTATAACAGCTTTTAAACGTGAAGCATAGCTTTACACAAGTGTCTTGCAGCGATCTACGGGTATCTTCGCCCATTCTTCATGGGCAAAAGCCTCCAGTTCAGTCACATTCTTAGGCTTGCGTGCTGCAACTGCTTTCTTTAAGTCCCACCAGAGGTTCTCAATCGGATTTAAGTCTGGTGACTGCGATGGCCACTTCAAAATGTTCCAGCCTTTAATCTGCAACCATGCTCTAGTGGACTTGGAGGTATGCTTGGGATCATTGTCCTGTTGAAAGGTCCAACGTCTCCCAAGCCTCAGGTTTGTGACGGACTGCATCACATTTTCATCCAATATCTCCTGGTACTGAAGAGAATTCATGGTACCTTGCACACGCTGAAGCTTCCCTGTACCTGTAGAAGCAAAACAGCCCCAAAGCATGATTGACCCCCCACCATGCTTCACAGTAGGCAAGGTGTTCTTTTCTTCATAGGCCTTGTTCTTCCTCCTTCAAACATAGCGTTGATCCATGGGCCCAAACAGTTCTAATTTTGTTTCATCAGTCCACAGAACACTATCCCAAAACTTTTGTGGTTTGTCCACATGACTTTTGGCATACTACAGTCGACTCTTCTTATTCTTTGGAGACAGCAAGGGGGTGCGCCTGGGAGTTCTGGCATGGAGGCCTTCATTACGCAGTGTGCGCCTTATTGTCTGAGCTGAAACTTCAGTACCCACATCTGACAAATCTTTTTTCAGGTCCTCAGCAGTCACACGGGGACTTTTCTCCACTTTGCGCTTCAGGTAGCGCACAGCAGTCAAAGTCAGCATCTTCTTTCTGCCACGACCAGGTAGCGTTTCAACAGTGCCCTTTGCCTAGAATTTGCGAATGATGCTTCCTATGGTGTCTCTTGGTATGTTTAACATCTTTGCAATCTTCTTATAGCCATTGCCCTTCCTGTGAAGAGAAATCACCTCTTCTCTTGTCTTCCTGGACCATTCTCTTGACTTTACCATGTTTGTAAACACACCAGTAAATGTCTAGAAGGAGCTGAGTATCACAGTCCTTTTAACCACTTAAGGACCACAGGTTTATACCCCCCTAGTGACCAGGCCCTTTTTTCCAAATCGGCACTTCACAACTTTAACGGTTTATTGCTCGGTCATGCAACTTACCACCCAAATGAATTTTACCTCCTTTTCTTCTCAACAATAGAGCTTTCATTTGGTGGTATTTCATTGCTGCTGACATTTTTACTTTTTTTTTTATTAATCGAAATTTAACGATTTTTTTGCAAAAAAATGACATTTTTCACTTTCAGTTGTAAAATTTTGCAAAAAAAAACGACATCCATATATAAATTTTGCTCTAAATTTATTGTTCTACATGTCTTTGATAAAAAAGTTATAGCGTTTACAAACTATGGTACAAAAATGTGAATTTCCGCTTTTTGAAGCAGCTCTGACTTTCTGAGCACCTGTCATGTTTCCTGAGGTTCTACAATGCCCAGACAGTACAAACACCCCACAAATGACCCCATTTCGGAAAGTAGACACCCTAAGGTATTCGCTGATGGGCATAGTGAGTTCATAGAACTTTTTATTTTTTGTCACAAGTTAGCGGAAAATGATGATTTTTTTTTTCTTACAAAGTCTCATATTCCACTAACTTGTGACAAAAAATAAAAAGTTCTATGAACTCACTATGCCCATCACGAAATACCTTGGGGTCTCTTCTTTCCAAAATGGGGTCACTTGTGGGGTAGTTATACTGCCCTGGCATTCTAGGGGCCCAAATGTGTGGTAAGGAGTTTGAAATCAAATTCTGTAAAAAATGACCAGTGAAATCCGAAAGGTGCTCTTTGGAATATGGGCCCCTTTGCCCACCTAGGCTGCAAAAAAGTGTCACACATCTGGTATCTCTGTATTCAGGAGAAGTTGGGGAATGTGTTTTGGGGTGTCTTTTTACATATACCCATGCTGGGTGAGATAAATATCTTGGTCAAATGCCAACTTTGTATAAAAAAAATGGGAAAAGTTGTCTTTTGCCAAGATATTTCTCTCACCCAGCATGGGTATATGTAAACCACCACCAGAGGACCAGGTAGCAGGTATATTAGACGCTGTTATCAAAACAGCGTCTAATATACCTGTTAGGGGTTAAAAAAATCACATCTCCAGCCTGCCAGCGAACGATCGCCGCTGGCAGGCTGGAGATCCACTCTCTTACCTTCCGTTCCTGTGAGTGCGCGCGCGTTCACAGGAAATCTCGGGTCACGCGAGATGACGCCAATCGGCATTAGTGTGACCTGGGAGCGCCGCAGAGATGACGCCTTTCGGCGTTAGTGTGACGGTAAGTGGTTAAATCTGCCTAATTGGTGCTTATTATGCTTGATTGCTGCTCCTTGACATCCACAGGTGTTTTCAATACCTGTTCGAAAACACTTGAATGAACCTCTGTTCTTAAGAGTGGTAGTCTTTAAGGGGTTGAATAATGGTGTCAATGAAGAAATCACAAAAAAAAAACATTTAATACTGTATTACAAAAACAATTGATGTCATTTTAGTTGCATTTGGTTCTTTAAAAAGTCCTTGTAAGATTTCATTCTGAACACAATTACAAATGTTCACTAAATTCCCTAAAACCCTTTACAGCATTGGGGGGTTGAATAATTTTGAACACAACTGTATCTCTGATTACTTTCAGCAAATTAACACAGACATGATTTACATCCAGAGGCTTAGAACAGTTTTGGTTATGTTGGTGTCACATCTGTGACAGGTCCCAGAAGGTCTAAAAGGTTATCTATGCATTAGTGATCTGACAGCCTCTTTTGGTTTCACTTTGTCTGTGTGTTGCTGGTATGTCCACACCTCCTGTTCAGGTGTGGATCATGTGACCTTTACCCCGCCCCATTTAGTCTGACTTTTCCCATCACTCCTTGCTTGGGATAGCTTCATTTGGTCTTGGAAGAGCTGGAGTGGGGTTCGTGTTGAAGTCCTGTTCATCCTTCATCCCCTGAAGTTAAGTGTTCCGCTTGTCGTGTTTTGTATCCCCCCCCCCCCAGTTGTTTACTAGGCCTCAGTGAGACGCTAGTTCCTTCACCAGGGAAGGAACAGGTGGTCTCTGCCCTGTAATTATCTTTAGGGCATCTGAGGGTCACCAGAATTTTCTAGGTTCCCGTGTATGGGTGTCTCTACCATCGAGATGTGCCCATACGGATAGGAGTTAGGGCCAGGAGCAGGGTTTTATAGGTGGTAAACCCTTTTCCTGCCCTAGCATTGAGGCCTAGTGTCTTTCCCCTTCCTTCTTGATTGTCTTTTGGTGTTCTCCCCTACTACATCCGTGACATTATCCCAAGCCCATACCGCCATTTTTGTTCTGATCTGTGCAGCTATGGATACTATGTCTGCACTGGTCGAACAGATGCAGAATCTGACTTTGGAGGTAGCAGACCTCCGCGCAACTGTCTTGCAGATTCAGAGTCCACAGGCTGCTGGTTCCGGTGGTGGGTCCCAGGCCTGTCCTGAACCGAAGGTGGCTCTCCCGGACAGGTTTTCCGGGGTAGTGACAATTTCACCTGGTTCAGGGAGTCATGTAAATTATACTTTAAGCTGCGTCCATACTCTTCTGGGGATGAGTGTCAACGTGTGGGTATGATTATTTTATTGCTTAAAGAGGACGCTCAATCTTGGGCTTTTTCTCTGCCGACCAGATCACTGTCCCTCCGGTCGGTAAATGAATTCTTCAGAGCCTTGGGTCTTATCTACGATGACCCGTATCGGATCTCTCAGGCCGAGACCAAGTTACGTAGTTTGCGGCAGGGAGATTGTTCCGCGGAGACCTATTGCTCTGAATTTAGGAGATGGGCTACCGATACTGAGTGGAACGATCCTGCTCTCCGCAGCCAATTCTGTCAGGGTCTCTCTGAGAGACTGCAGGACGCGTTGGCCCTTCATGAAAATCCTGTGTCATTGGAGGCAGCTATGTCCCTTGCTGTATGTCTAGATAGACGCCTGAGGGAGAGATCTAGGGGTCCTCAACTTCAGGACGTACTGTCCAATAAGGGTACTGCTTCCTTTGACACTTATGGTGGAGAGACACTGGTAGTTGCGCCTTGTGATGAGGGTTTAGCTTTGGACCCAGACAACCCCTTTAAAAAGATAATATCCAGAAAACTATTCACCCAAATACATAGAATATTCAAATATAGGCTGTTAGGTTGTGATAAAAATGATAGTGCCCCTTTAAAAATGGAAAGGCCTCCTAAAAGCTGACAGAATGGCATCTATTATCACCCATGAAAGCAGTATTTTAGAAGATAGGAAAGAGAAATATCTTGTCCAACCAAACTAAGAAGTGTGCTGAATTTTTCATCATGTCTGGGCGATTTAGTTAAATAACCAATGTTTTATCTGTTATAGATTTTAGGTTGTGTTGCTAAAGGTTCCTTGGGTCCAGTACTCAAGGTGCTCAACTGTACTGAACAGAAGATCTTTGCCTTAAAGGTATCAATTTTCCTCATTTAAACACACTTACCACACCTACGTGTTTCTGGTCGCCAAGTGAAGTTTTGTATTTATTCTCAGGTATTACCCAAAGGAGAGGTTCTCCGTCGCAACACACTGAGACAATGTAAGGAGGAAGTCAGCATACAGGTACAACCGCTCTTCTGGGTGGAGGGAACTGTTGTATACAGAGGGAAATTATAACAAAACTAATTTCCAGAATGATTACTGATGAGAGATTTCAGTTCCTGATAACATATGATTGATTAAAGGTATTGTCCAGCCATTGTCTTTAAAAAAAAAAAAAAAGGCTCCGAATGGTGTATAATAATATAATAATTGGCAATCATTTCCTGTGTGTTGAGGGGGACCAGAAAATAGAGACTGGCGGGGATCTGTGAAATATCAGAACAAGAACAGCAGGGAAAAAACTGTTGGTAGGAACCTAAGATTATTCCTGGGTTCTTCTTTAAAGCCCAAAGCAAGAAGGCAAGACTGAATGAACTTGACTGCTAGGAACCCAGGTTACGTCTGCAGAGTAAGGTATCAGAAAACTGGTGCAGGTTAGCTATAAGCAGACCTACCAGAATGACCAGGGATGCAAAGAGTAATTGAAAATAGGGTCAAAATTAGGAGAGACATATAATGCCAAAACAATAGATGCGGGTTAACCCTAAAAGCAAGCCACAGTCAAAATACCAGGAGAATCAGTAGAAACCAAAACAGCAGATGATGGACTAATCCAGAAACTAAGCCACAGTCACATACCAGGAGTTTAAATACAGACGCAAATAGCACAAAACACAGCCATGATGCAAACAAACAAAATCACAGGCAATGTCAATCAGTGAGCTGCAGTCTAAAATCTTCCACCTAGCTTTGGGATTGGATGCTGAGACAGGAACCTGGCTGGCTTGGCTTTCCGTCTCACTCAACTATTTTTGGAACTCCAATAGCAATGAATGGATGGATGCTGTACATGTCCGGAATGCTCTCCATCGTTTGGTTCTCCCCTCTGGGAGTGGGTCCAGAGGGGGGAACTTTACCTATCCGACATTGATGGCATATCCTAGTACTCATTTGAATAGGGCTGAACTTCACCTAGGCCATGTGACAGATGAATGTGACATTACATGGCCTCTTCATACTGCTAATTGGTGGGGGTGCCGGGAGTTGGCCCCCCACCGATCAGATATTGATGATCTCTCTCGATCAGATATTGATGACCTAAATAGGCGATAACCTCTTTAAAAATGTAATAAATGAGCATAGTTGGATATGCTAATCGTTGATTTTGTCTCATTTACTGGTAGATAATCTAAAAGGACCTTTAGAACGCTGTGTTCGATTTTCAGTAACTGAAATCTCTGTGCAGTTCCAAAGGGGACTGAGCTCACTATGGAAAGCAGTGATAATGTGAGGTCATTGACTTCACCAACGTAATCTTCTCACATATATCTAATACATTTCACAAGATAGTTTTCACTGTATCTCCCCTTTTGAGTGTTTTCACATAAGTGTAGATATACACCGTTCAGGTTCTTCTTCGCTCAATACAATATCTTATTTTACAATATCAGAAAAATCTAATATGAATGCCAGTCAGATAATTCTAAGATTGTTTTATGCAACTCACTTCGCAATACAGGAAAGGTGTCAATTGGGCAGTGAATGTGGAGATACTGAGCTCATCTGAGAACGGACAGATGACCATGCCATTAACCCTGGGACTTTGGCTGCTCCAAAATTTCATCACATTCTATGTTTCTCTATAGTGGAACCTATATGAGGAAAAAAATATGTCCGAAACTGCGGGAGAAAAAGAATGGTACTCAAAGTGAACAAATCAATACAGCCACAAATATTAAAGTGATTGTCCACTTTGTTGTTAGAAGGGTGCATAAGCTGATCACAGGGTTTCCCACACAGCCATACTCGGTGGGGGAACCTGCAGCGCCCCCACAGGAGAAATGAAGCACCCCTACAGGAGAAATAAAGCATTGCATGTGTACCATTGAAATCAATAGACTGTCCATGTAATGCATGGACATGTTGTGTCTTCCAGATCCAGATATGCCCTTTGTTTGTGTCCTCTCTCTGCTCTAGCTAACAGATGAGGGTAGGGGGGTATGAAGGATACTCCTCAAAAATTTTATAATAGGGCATTAGGTGAAACATTTTTGTGTTATGTGTCTTTTCTGGACCAATATTCCTACAGTATTTCTGTAGTTGTGTGACTGAAGCCTAAGACTTAGTTGATTCCGTGCTGTTCATCAGTAATAACAGGTTTGTCTTTGGTTTCAGAGGGAGGTTAAGCATTCATTCATCCAATGCCTGGGAGAGAGCTGGCAGGGACAGAGCAACCTCTTCATCAGTGAGTTATGACGTCACACATTTCATACACTGGATTGCTATGTGACTTATTTTAATGTTAGATTTTACTAGACCATAGAAATAGATCAGCATAGTATTCATTCCGGCTCATGCACACAACCATATTTTCTTTCTGTGTCTGTTCCGCTTTTTTTGCATCCCATATGTGGACCATTCACTTAAATGGGAACACAAAAAAAACGGAAATGACTCCGTGTGCATTCCATTTCTGTGTGTCCGCAAGTCCTTTCTGCAAAAAAATAGAACATATGCTATTCTTGTCTGTTTTGCGGACAAGGACTGGCACTGTTACAGTTGACCCACAAAAGAAATGGACGCAACATGAACATTACACGAATGTCATCCGTTTTTGTTTTTTTTGCGGATCTGTGTTTTGCGGACTTCAAAATACATACGTTCGTGTGCATGAGCCTTTTGTATATGACAATTCATTTTTTGCTGTTGGGGGGGTCATTTTTGTTAATATAATTACTACAGTTAATGTGTACATATCAGAATATAACAAATGTGGGGTCTATTCAGTGCAGTAATAGCATCTAATACACAATGCTGTGATATTCTGCGTCTCTTTATGGCAGTGTGCAACTACTGTAGTTACGGGGACCTGTATTCCTTGTGGATGTCTGCCAAGTACATCGATGAAGACACAATAAGGCTATTTGCTGCTGAACTGGTCTCTGTTTTAGGTAAGTTAACTTAGTCGGACATATAGCACAGGAGGTCGCGTTGCAGAAGTCAGAATGGAGCCCCTACTAGTATTAGTTCACTCAGGGGCATAGATAAAGGCTCATGGGCCCTGGTGCAAGGGTTGAGCTTGGGCCCCCCTTCCCTCAGTGCTTTGGTCAGGGAAACACATAGCCTTTGTGCTGCCTGAGGCAAAAAATCAAACAGGAACCCCCCTCATGCCAAATTCTTGACCTAACCCCTTTCCTCCAACCAGAGGTGTAACTTGACCAGCATGCACTTTCTATAATACTGGTGTCTTCTTATGTGGCACAAGGGTCTTTGAGCCCCCTCAAGCACCTAGGCCCAGTAGCGACTGCTACCTCTGCACCCCCTATAGCTACGTCCCTGGGTTCACTCCATACAAAATACTATATAAAGCAATACCAAACTATTTACAAAATTATAGTACCCGCCGGTCTGGGGTACTACACTAGTACTGCTTGTTATCATCTCCATAATATAAAAGGCTACAAATAAACTGTGTGTTTTTTCCCACAGTGTATCTTCATGATTTGGGCATCATGCATCGAGATGTTAAGGTAAGGTTACACACTATCAGCCTCCATTGTGAGAACATTGAATAAATAATTTACATGTCTTCAAAAGGAAACCTTTGGTTCTTCACAAATTTTAAACATAACTCTGACATTAGCAGGGCTGGCCTATGCGAGAGCAGGGAGGGGTGTCTCAGACTACCAAAGTTCAGTGTGCATAAGGTAGTCTGAGAAGATCGTGGCCATTGTAGATGAATGCAGAGGAAATGGGAATTGGTGGATCCACAGCAGAAGAACCAAACGGAGGGTACTTTGCCTATACATTACCCATGGTAAATTAACATGTTATGGAAAATGGGAGGGTCAAGGACCAGAAATATAATTAACATATACACTCACCTAAAGAATTATTAGGAACACCTGTTCTATTTCTCATTAATGCAATTATCTAGTCAACCAATCACATGGCAGTTGCTTCAAAGCATTTAGGGGTGTAGTCCTGGTCAAGACAATCTCCTGAACTCCAAACTGAATGTCAGAATGGGAAAGAAAGGTGATTTAAGCAATTTTGAGCGTGGCATGGTTGTTGGTGCCAGACGGGCCGGTCTGAGTATTTCACAATCTGCTCAGTTACTGGGATTTTCACGCACAACCATTTCTAGGGTTTACAAAGATCGGTGTGAAAAGGGAAAAACATCCAGTATGCGGCAGTCCTGTGGGCAAAAATGCCTTGTGGATGCTAGAGGTCAGAGGAGAATGGGCCGACTGATTCAAGCAGATAGAAGAGCAACGTTGACTGAAATAACCACTCGTTACAACCGAGGTATGCAGCAAAGCATTTGTAAAGCCACAACACGCACAACCTTGAGGCGGATGGGCTACAACAGCAGAAGGCCCCACCGGGTACCACTACAAATAGGAAAAAGAGGCTACAATTTGCACGAGCTCACCAAAATTGGACTGTTGAAGACTGGAAAAATGTTGCCTGGTCTGATGAGTCTCGATTTCTGTTGAGACATTCAAATGGTAGAGTCCGAATTTGGCGTAAACAGAATGAGAACATGTATCCATCCTCTGATGGCTACTTCCAGCAGGTTAATGCACCATGTCACAAAGCTCGAATCATTTCAAATTGGTTTCTTGAACATGACAATGAGTTCACTGTACTAAAATGGCCCCCACAGTCACCAGATCTCAACCCAATAGAGCATCTTTGGGATGTGGTGGAACGGGAGCTTCGTGCCCTGGATGTGCATCCCTGAAATCTCCATCAACTGCAAGATGCTATCCTATCAATAGGGGCCAACATTTCTAAAGAATGCTATCAGCACCTTGTTGAATCAATGCCACGTAGAATTAAGGCAGTTCTGAAGGCAAAAGGGGGTCCAACACCGTATTAGTATGGTGTTCCTAATAATTCTTTAGGTGAGTGTATATACGATTGCCTTAAAGGTTTTTTTTTAACCTGGACAAGCACCCTTGTGATTGCAGCTGCTCTAGATACCAGTTAGTTGTCTTTGGTAGCTGTGGTTGGCCACACATTTTGTTGCAGGCAAATTTTATGATACATGGGGGGAGATTTATCAAAACTGGTGTAAAGGAAAACTGGCTTAGTTGCCCATAGCAACCAATTAGATTCCACCTTTCATTTTTTTAGAGCTACTGGAAAATGTAAGGTGGACTTTGATTGGTTGCTATGAGCAACTAAGTCCATTTTCCTGTAGACCAGGTTTGATACATCTCCCCCATGCCTTTCATTCAAAGGAAGAGGCAATTATGTAATATTTGATCTCACCGAATTGTCTAGTGTGAGATTTAATCTTTGCAGTCAGCATCACTCTTGCTAAAAGAGGGGGTTATTCTGAGCTGACCCCTACAGGGCTGTCAAATGACATATGATCAGGGTTCCTCCAGTTGGGACAACCCCATTAGAGACATGTTGTCTTGTATATCAATCCCACTAACCACAAAAAGAGCAGATACATACTGTACATATGTGGAACATGTTGGGATAATATTATCAGAAGATATATCAGTCGTGTTATCATTTGGGAATTTTGATGTTCCACAGCATGTCATGTCATGTTCCCTTTGTCCCAGTTCAGCTTCCATACATTTTTTAACAACTAACATTTTTTTCAGATGGAAAATATACTACTAGATGAGAGAGGTACGTAATACTCATCAACTTTTAACAATGTTTTCTAAATTGTACTTCATTGTTGCTGCTAAGACTTTTTATTTTATCTAGGACACTTGAAATTGTCAGATTTTGGACTTTCAAGACACCTTCCATTTGGAGAGCGTGCATATACCATCTGTGGGACCCTTCAGTACATGGGTAAGGAAAGGGACTCGCTATGGAGTTATGTTACTCCTGCATGCAGAAGAGTGTTAAAGATAATGTCAATTGTATAGTATACTAAAACCTTAAGGCCCCTTTCACACAAGTGAGTTTTCCACGCGGGTGCAATGCGTGACGTGAACACATAGCACCCGCACTGAATCCTGACCCATTCATTTCAATGGGTCTGTGTACATGAGCTTTATTTTTCACGCATCACTTCTGCGTTGCGTGAAAATAGCACCATGTTCTATATTCTGAGTTTTTCACGCAGCCCTGGCCCCATAGAAGTGAATGGGGCTGCGTGAAAAACGCATTGCATCCACAAGCAAGTGCGGATGCGATGCGTTTTTCACTGATGGTTGCTAAGAGATGTTGTTTGTAAACCTTCCGTTTTTTATCACACGCGTGCAAAACGCATCAAAACGCATTGCACCTGCGTGGAAAAAACTGAACAACTGAAAGCAATCGCAGACAAAACTGACTGAACTTGCTTGCAAAATGCTGCGAGTTTCACTGAACGCATCCGGGGCCAATCCGTCACGCTTGTGTGAAAGAGACCTAAGCACAGTCTTCTAATATATAGGCTACATAAAATAAAAGGTCACCACCAAGATGTTTGGGGTAAGGTCTTATTTGCATGGAAATGTCATAGATCCATTGTCTATGGAGCCATGATAAGGTTCCTGTAATACTATATGCACACGACCGTTGTGTGTTTTGCAGTCCGCAAATTGCGGATCTGCAAAACACGGATGGCGTCCGTGTGCGTTCCGCAATTTGCGGAACGGCACGGGCAGCCTTTTATATAATTGCCTATGCTTGTCCGCAAAGCGCAGACAAGAATAGGACATGTTATATATTTTTTTGCGGCCCACGGAACGGAGCCACGGATGCGGACAGCACACGGAATGCTGCCCGCATCTTTTGCAGCCCCATTGAAGTGAATGTGTCTGCATCTGAGCCGCAAAAACTGCGGCTCGGATACGGACCAAAACAACGGCCGTGTGCATGTAGCCTAAGAGTGCATGAGGTCTTGTACAATATGGAGGCATAAAACGTTTTTTCTGTTCCATCACATGCTTTATGCATTGCTTCTAGAAGACTAAATGGCTCCATGTGCTTCAATGCTGTGTGCACAAGGCCATAAGGATGTTCACACAATCTTTGCAGAAATCTGTGCTACTGCATTTACGCTGATGAAATGCAATCATTATAGTATTGTTCAGTAACAACCTGGAAAATCTGATCCATTAATCCACACAATACAAATGAGGTATTTTATTAATTTTGCCATTTGCTTTCCTAGCACCTGAAGTTCTTTCCGGGGGTCCTTATGGCCATTCTGCGGACTGGTTTTCCTTAGGAGTTCTATTATTTGCACTGGCAGCTGGGGAGGTGAGGAAATAAATGTCAATTAATATTGTCTTAAAGGATATGTATTCATTCACAACCATTTATTGTTATTTCTGCAATGTATCTAAAATGACATATAAAGCAAAAATCCTCCTTTGGTTCGTGTCCACAGCTCCTGCAATGTGTCTCCATTAGAGATGAGCGAATTTTCCCAAAATTCGATTCGCCGGTTCGCCGAATTTTTTGGGAAAAATTTGGTTCGATCCAAATAAATTTGCGGCTATTTCCTGGCTGCAGAGAGCCTTTATAGTGGTGTAGAACACTGTGCCTTGCAGTAACACGCATAGGGAGTCTGCTGTGGTAGTGAACTAATACTGTGAGTCCGTATGACATGCAGATGACAGGCGTCGCACTCAATCACTGCACACTTCACTTATTTGGGCCGTCACGGGGCCAAAACTGACGAAATAACTCAAGTATGAACTCAGCCTTACAGGTCGATGTTGGCGCCAAGAAGAAGCGCACTCCTTTTACACCGTTGTCAGCTGATTCCACCTAGATGTTTACAGAACCGGTTCTATTGAATGCTTATACAAGTAGAGCCCCCGACTGAGTGGAGAGGGTGTCAGCAGTAGGTTTGTGTTCACGTCACTGATTATTTTGCCCTTCATCTGATCCGCCAGCGCAATAACCGAATGAACCAAATTCCATTATACTTTCATTGTTTAAATTTTTTATGTGAAACAGGCTTTTTTCTGGAAAATTGATGGGTGATTGTAGACCTCCTTTTGCTGTATGGACCGAATTACGTCGTTGTGGGTCCAGCAGCAAACATAATGAAGACGCTGATGATAACACACCAGCAGACTTTGCCTTTACCATCTATTCACAATTAAATCAAGCAGCTTCAGTAAGTTGAAAAGTTATCAGTGACGGCCGGACACTGCGCTGATCGGGCTAGCGCAGCTCCTGCACCCGTCCGAACAGCCTGCGCTGGTCCTTAAGGGGTTAAATCAAGCAGCTTCAGTAAGTTGAAAATATTCATGTGTTTTTTTATGCTTCATGTGCATTCGATCTCCACAGCACACAAGACATGACAGGAGAGCCTCTGCTTTGGAGTCCAAGTCCAGTTTCTTAAGATCAGGAGTTCAATTAGAATTGTGCGTAACATTCTTGCTCCCTGTGCAAAGCCATAACAAAAGGACTCCTTAGGCATACACATCAGAGGAAGCTGAAGCTGGTTGCCCCAATTTTAATTCAGAAGCAGTAAACAGCTATGC
Organism: Bufo bufo; assembly: GCF_905171765.1. NCBI lineage: Eukaryota > Metazoa > Chordata > Amphibia > Anura > Bufonidae > Bufo > Bufo bufo. The sequence goes on along the minus strand of NC_053391.1, from coordinate 99,275,128 downwards.
CACTCTCGCGATTTACAGCAAATACATTATTTTCATGTAGAGATTCAAGAATTATGTTGGAGGCATGTAGGGTATGCAAGCCATGTGCGACCCCTTTCATCACTCTCACGTTTTCCTGGGCAAACGGAGTCACACTAAAGGCTACACTACACTAAAGGCTTTTCAACATATAACCGGTTCATACAGAACAAAGTCTACAATCATCCATCAATTTTCCCAACAATTTTTTTTCCCACTTTTAAACTACACTAAAGGCTTTTCATCATATTACATTGGTTTATACAGAACAAAGTCTACAATCACCCATAAATTTTCCCCCAAAAAAGCCTGTTTCACATAAAAAATTTCACCTCTCCATAATTCGGCCCATATCACAAAAAGAGCTTTAGAATATATAACTGCACCACTCAACGGCAATTAGGCCCTAATTTTTTACCACTTTTACAGTACACAAGGCTTTTCAACATATAAGTGCAACGCTGAACGGCGAATATATTTTTTCTTTTTCCGCTAATACACGTCACAAAAGGCTGTATCACAGATAACTGCACCGCTGAGCGGCAAATATATTTTTTCTTTTTCCGCTAATACATGTCACAAAAGGCTTTACCACAGAAAACTGCACCGCTGAGCGGCAAATATATTTTTCATTTTCCGCTAATACACGTCACAAAAGGCTTTACCACAGAAAACTGCACCGCTGAGCAGCAAATATATTTTACTTTTGCTACTAATACACAACAAAAAGGGCTGTAATTTTCTCACTTCACCACACAACAGCTAATAAGCCCTTTTTTTCCCACTAATACAAGCCAAAAATGCTTTAGAACATATAACTGCACCGCACTAGGGCAAATAAGATTTAGAAATATTGCCTTGTAATAGACCCTGTTAATGCTTGTATCAAACAGCACTTGCAATAGGAACGGTTTGCTGGAATTACAGAGCTGTGTAATGGCAATATGGATCCCCAGTCAGTGCTGGAATATTACCCAGGCTGTAACCTCTCCTACTGAACCCTGTTCAACATAAAAGCTGTGGAATGATTCCTCCCTATCCTTTCCCTACACCTTAAATAATCTTTCTCTGCACTTGTAAATCGTTTTTTTTAGCACAAAGAAGTGTTTTCTAACACTGTCCCTAGCGCCTGCAGACGTCTCTCCCTGCACTAAGTACACTGGTAAATGGCAGAATCTAAGATGGCTGCCGCTATTTATAGGGCTGTGACATCCCAGGGCTGGCTGGCTGCTGGTTGGCTGCATGCATGGCATTATGGGTGATCCCGCCTTCCCAGATTTCCTTTCTCCATGTCCTCACACGTGCAGCAGCCATTTTAGGAAAAAATGTGATTCGTTACCACGAATCATGAGGAAATTTGGCTTCGGTGCGAATCGAATTCCACTTTGTTAGCTTCGATTTGCTCATCTCTAGTCTCCACGTTAACAGACTGCAAGCACATCCTGTGCAGTCTGATCCTGCAGTCATACAGCCATCTGACACCTACTTCTTACTAACCTTCTCTTTCTGTACCTTCTAGTTTCCTGTTGCCTCCACCACAGACCATATAAGCATGCTGGAGAGGGTTAATGATGCAACATATAAAGTTCCAGAGACTGTTACCCAAGGACTATCGCACCTTTTAAAAGAGGTACTACATTTTAAGAATTTTATTCCCCCAACCACTGTCCATAACATAATGCTGTAGGTAGGTAAAACTGATTTTTACTAACTCACTGTTTGCCATGGTGCTAAATATTTTAGGTCATGCTCTGGTGGCTAATACATCAATGCAACTACCGGTATTTGCTTTTTTTAAAATAATATTTTATTTGGTTATACTATATAAGCATCTTGTCTATCTTTTGCACTCCTAACAGCTGCAATAGGTAACACGTTACATACACAGTACATTATTATGGCCACCAGCTAATATCCAGAGTAAGTACTGTGTGCAGCATGGACTGCAACTAGACAGACTGGGAGTGACTCAGTAAGGTCCTGGTAGGTTGTCAGGTATCTGGAGCCATGCTGACTGCAGTGCATCCCACAGCTATTGGAGGGTGATTCGTGGAGGGTGATTCGTGGAGGATGAATAGAGCGAACCTGACTATTAAGGTGGTCCCACAGATGTCTAATTGGGTTCAAGTCTGGGGAATTAGGAGGCCAACGTAGTACTTGAACGTCTTGGTCACGGTCTTCCAACCAATGTTGGATATTTCAAAATATGTGACATGTGGCATTGTCTTGCTGGAAGATCCCATCTGCCCCAGGGAAGACAATCAGCATGTATAGGTGTACATAATCTGCAAGGATGGATTCATACATAAATCGGTTGAAAGTGCCTTCCACATGGATAAGTGCGCCCAGGAAAATGTTCCCCTAGACCATAACCCTGCACCACCAATGTGTCCTTCCAGCAATTGCTGCAGGGTGTTTCTTCTCTGATGTTTCTCATCTGACACGCCAACGTCCATCTGTTCGATGAAGCAGAAAACATGACTCCATGGGAGAAGGCAACCCTTTCCCAATCAGCGGAGGTCCAATTCCGATACTGGTGCAAAAATGTAAGCCTTTTCTGCCAACACAACTCCATTAGCAGAGGTGCAGTGACCATCCGTCTGCTTCAGAGCCCCATACGCAGCAGGGTTCTCTGAACTGTTGTCTTAGACACATATCTGGTAGCCTCCTGGTTCATTTTGGTGTCAAGTTGCTCCACTGTAAGGTGTTGGTTTGCCTTCACACACCTTCATAGCTGAATTTCCCCTCTCACACCAATGGCACATGGTGCTCCACAGTTTCCATGGTACTTATTCACAATGGTGCCATTTGTCCACTCGCCATACACTTTCACTACAGCAGCACTTAAACAGTTCACAAACTGCGCAGTTTCAGAAATACTGCCACCCTTGGCTCGAAAGCCAATGATCATCGCTTTTCCAACTCTGATAAATCTCCCCTTTCACCCATGACAGCAATGAGGGATAAAGTATGTGTGCAGACAGCCTATCGCACACCTTATATACCCACCAAGCCAGCTCAACACACGTGACTTCATGAGCTACATGCTAACGATGTCAAAAGTAGGAAGTGGTCATAATAATGTGACTCGACTGTGTACTACGCTGCATTGTATTTACAATAGTGTCACCATATTACCTCTAGTGCCTTCTGGGTTGACATAAACCTGTGCGGTGCCTCCATCAAGAATTTCTGGGCCACATACAGCCAAGAAGTCTCAGCCCCTGTTTGGGGCAAATGAAAATGGTTATAGGAAAGGCAGTGGTGGGGAGCAGACTGTCAGGGGCAGTTATCAGGACATGTGAGCAAAGCCCCAGCAGTAATTACTTTGAGAAAGGATTGGGCCCCATTTGATTGCATTCTTTTCTGCTAAGTAATTATCAATGGAGCTCTGCTGACAACATGCTTCTAAAGTTAATGGCTATGGTCAGGTTCACATCAATTTCTTTTTTTATTAAATTGCCTCTATTATGTGATAAATATCATTTTTGTAGTTGGTTTTAATTAAAAATGAACTGCTTGTTTTCTGCAGGCTGCATGTTTCACATACATTGCAGATTGCGCAGTCCCATTCAGAGTAAAGTCTATCTGACGAGCTGTCTGATGGCTCACTCTGTAGCCCTTATCTCTGGTCTCCTGAAAAAAACTAAGATGACATGCTTTTGATTTAAAGGGGCAATCCTCTCCATTTACAGTGGGGTCCCATTTGTGAATGCAGTGCTCCTACCTGTCCATATGGCACAACCATTTTAGGTTTATTCAATTGGTTGTAAAGATGTCAGCTTAAAAGGTTGTTCAGTAGACAATGGTTATAGAGTAAGCTATCTGAGAACTTGTCTGAGGGGATTTCACTCTGAATGGTACTGTACAGCCTGCAGTGTATGAGAATACGTGCAGGATGCAGATGACAAATCGTTTACAATTTTTGACTAAAAGAAATTACAAACATTTGTCATCATAAAATATATGCAAATCAACAAAAATCATGTAAAAGTTTAAGTAAGATGGACATATGTTGATGGGTCCCTTATATTTAAATTTTTGTAGTCAGGTCCCTGACAGCATTTTAACCACCTCAGCCCCCAGTGCTTAAACACCCTGAAAGACCAGGCCACTTTTTACACTTCTGACCTACACTACTTTCACCATTTATTGCTCGGTCATGCAACTTACCACCCAAATGAATTTTACCTCCTTTTCTTCTCACTAATAGAGCTTTCATTTGGTGGTATTTCATTGCTGCTGACATTTTTACTTTTTTTGTTATTAATCGAAATTTAACGATTTTTTTGCAAAAAAATGACATTTTTCACTTTCAGTTGTAAAATTTTGCAAAAAAAACGACATCCATATAGAAATTTTGCTCTAAGTTTATAGTTCTACATGTCTTTGATAAAAAAAAAATGTTTGGGTAAAAAAAAAATGGTTTGGGTAAAAGTTATAGCGTTTACAAACTATGGTACAAAAATGTGAATTTCCGCTTTTTGAAGCAGCTCTGACTTTCTGAGCACCTGTCATGTTTCCTGAGGTTCTACAATGCCCAGACAGTACAAACACCCCACAAATGACCCCATTTCTGAAAGTACACACCCTAAGGTATTCGCTGATGGGCATAGTGAGTTCATAGAACTTTTTATTTTTTGTCACAAGTTAGCGGAAAATGATGATTTTTTTTTTTTTTTTTTTTTTTTCTTACAAAGTCTCATATTCCACTAACTTGTGACAAAAAATAAAAAGTTCTATGAACTCACTATGCCCATCAGCGAATACCTTGGGGTCTCTTCTTTCCAAAATGGGGTCACTTGTGGGGTAGTTATACTGCCCTGGCATTCTAGGGGCCCAAATGTGTGGTAAAGAGTTTGAAATCAAATTCAGTAAAAAATGACGAGTGAAATCCGAAAGGTGCTCTTTGGAATATGGGCCCCTTTGCCCACCTAGGCTGCAAAAAAGTGTCACACATCTGGTATCCCCGTACTCAGGAGAAGTTGAGGAATGTGTTTTGGGGTGTCTTTTTACATATACCCATGCTGGGTGAGATAAATATCTTGGTCAAATGACAACTTTGTATAAAAAAATGGGAAAAGTTGTCTTTTGCCAAGATATTTCTCTCACCCAGCATGGGTATATATAAAATGACACCCCAAAACACATTCCCCACCTTCTCCTGAGTACGGAGATACCAGATGTGTGACACTTTTTTGCAGCCTAGGTGGGCAAAGGGGCCCATATTCCAAAGAGCACCTTTCGGATTTCACTCATCATTTTTTACAGAATTTGATTTCTAACTCCTTACCACACATTTGGGCCCCTAGAATGCCAGGGCAGTATAACTACCCCACAAGTGACCCCATTTTGGAAAGAAGACACCCCAAGCTATTCCGTGAGGGGCATGGCGAGTTCCTAGAATTTTTTATTTTTTGTCACAAGTTAGTGGAAAATGATGATTTTTTTTTTTTTTTTTTTTTCATACAAAGTCTCATATTCCACTAACTTGTGACAAAAAATAAAAACTTCCATGAACTCACTATGCCCATCAGCGAATACCTTGGGGTCTCTTCTTTCCAAAATGGGGTCACTTGTGGGGTAGTTATACTGCCCTGGCATTCTAGGGGCCCAAATGTGTGGTAAGGAGTTTGAAATCAAATTCTGTAAAAAATGACGAGTGAAATCCGAAAGGTGCTCTTTGGAATATGGGCCCCTTTGCCCACCTAGGCTGCAAAAAAGTGTCACACATCTGGTATCCCCGTACTCAGGAGAAGTTGAGGAATGTGTTTTGGGGTGTCTTTTTACATATACCCATGCTGGGTGAGATAAATATCTTGGTCAAATGACAACTTTGTATAAAAAAATGGGAAAAGTTGTCTTTTGCCAAGATATTTCTCTCACCCAGCATGGGTATATGTAAAATGACACCCCAAAACACATTCCCCACCTTCTCCTGAGTACGGAGATACCAGATGTGTGACACTTTTTTGCAGCCTAGGTGGGCAAAGGGGCCCATATTCCAAAGAGCACCTTTCGGATTTCACTCGTCATTTTTCACAGAATTTGATTTCAAACTCCTTACCACACATTTGGGCCTCTAGAATGCCAGGGCAGTATAACTACCCCACAAGTGACCCCATTTTGGAAAGAAGACACCCCAAGCTATTCCGTGAGGGGCATGGCGAGTTCCTAGAATTTTTTATTTTTTGTCACAAGTTAGTGGAAAATGATGATTTTTTTTTTTTTTTTTTTTTTTCATACAAAGTCTCATATTCCACTAACTTGTGACAAAAAATAAAAACTTCCATGAACTCACTATGCCCATCAGCGAATACCTTGGGGTCTCTTCTTTCCAAAATGGGGTCACTTGTGGGGTAGTTATACTGCCCTGGCATTCTAGGGGCCCAAATGTGTGGTAAGGAGTTTGAAATCAAATTCTGTAAAAAATGACGAGTGAAATCCGAAAGGTGCTCTTTGGAATATGGGCCCCTTTGCCCACCTAGGCTGCAAAAAAGTGTCACACATGTGGTATTGCCGTACTCAGGAGAAGTTGAGGAATGTGTTTTGGGGTGTCTTTTTACATATACCCATGCTGGGTGAGATAAATATCTTGGTCAAATGACAACTTTGTATAAAAAAATGGGAAAAGTTGTCTTTTGCCAAGATATTTCTCTCACCCAGCATGGGTATATATAAAATGACACCCCAAAACACATTCCCCACCTTCTCCTGAGTACGGAGATACCAGATGTGTGACACTTTTTTGCAGCCTAGGTGGGCAAAGGGGCCCATATTCCAAAGAGCACCTTTTGGATTTCACAGGTCATTTTTCACAGAATTTGATTTCAAACTCCTTACCACACATTTGGGCCCCTAGAATGCCAGGGCAGTATAACTACCCCACAAGTGACCCCATTTTGGAAAGAAGACACCCCAAGCTATTCCGTGAGGGGCATGGCGAGTTCCTAGAATTTTTTATTTTTTGTCACAAGTTAGTGGAAAATGATGATTTTTTTTTTTTTTTTTTTTTTCATACAAAGTCTCATATTCCACTAACTTGTGACAAAAAATAAAAACTTCCATGAACTCACTATGCCCATCAGCGAATACCTTGGGGTCTCTTCTTTCCAAAATGGGGTCACTTGTGGGGTAGTTATACTGCCCTGGCATTCTAGGGGCCCAAATGTGTGGTAAGGAGTTTGAAATCAAATTCTGTAAAAAATGACGAGTGAAATCCGAAAGGTGCTCTTTGGAATATGGGCCCCTTTGCCCACCTAGGCTGCAAAAAAGTGTCACACATGTGGTATTGCCGTACTCAGGAGAAGTTGAGGAATGTGTTTTGGGGTGTCTTTTTACATATACCCATGCTGGGTGAGATAAATATCTTGGTCAAATGACAACTTTGTATAAAAAAATGGGAAAAGTTGTCTTTTGCCAAGATATTTCTCTCACCCAGCATGGGTATATATAAAATGACACCCCAAAACACATTCCCCACCTTCTCCTGAGTACGGAGATACCAGATGTGTGACACTTTTTTGCAGCCTAGGTGGGCAAAGGGGCCCATATTCCAAAGAGCACCTTTTGGATTTCACAGGTCATTTTTTACTGAATTTGATTTCAAACTCCTTACCACACATTTGGGCCCCTAGAATGCCAGGGCAGTATAACTACCCCACAAGTGACCCCATTTTGGAAAGAAGAGACCCCAAGGTATTCGCTGATGGGCATAGTGAGTTCATGGAAATTTTTTTTTTTTGTCACAAGTTAGTGGAATAGGAGACTTTGTATGAAAAAAAAAAAAAAAAAAAAAAATCATCATTTTCCACTAACTTGTGACAAAAAATAAAAAATTCTAGGAACTTGCCATGCCCCTCACGGAATACCTTGGGGTGTCTTCTTTCCAAAATGGGGTCACTTGTGGGGCAGTTATACTGCCCTGGCATTTTCCAGGGGCCCTAATGTCTGGTAAGTAGGTAAATGACCTGTGAAATCTGAAAGGTGCTCTTTGGAATGTGGGCCCCTTTGCCCAGCTAGGCTGCAAAAAAGTGTCACACATCTGGTATCTCCGTACTCAGAAGAAGGTAAGGAATGTGTTTTGGGGTGTCATTTTACATATACCCATGCTGGGTGAGAGAAATATCTTGGCAAAAGACAACTTTTCCCATTTTTTTTATACAAAGTTGGCATTTGACCAAGATATTTATCTCACCCAGCATGGGTATATGTAAAATGACACCCCAAAACATATTCCCCAACTTCTGCTGAATACGGAGATACCACATGTGTGACACTTTTTTGCAGCCTAGGTGGGCAAAGGGGCCCAAATTCCTTTTAGGAGGGCATTTTTAGACATTTGGATACCAGACTTCTTCTCACGCTTTGGGGCCCCTAAAATGCCAGGGCAGTATAAATACCCCACATGTGACCCCATTTTGGAAAGAAGACACCCCAAGGTATTCAATGAGGGGCATGGCGAGTTCATTGAAAAAAAAAATTTTGGCACAAGTTAGCGGAAATTGATTTTTTGGATTTTGTTCTCACAAAGTCTCCCTTTCCGCTAACTTGGGACAAAAATTTCAATCTTTCATGGACTCAATATGCCCCTCAGCAAATACCTTGGGGTGTCTTCTTTCCAAAATGGTGTTATTTGTGGGGTGTTTGTACTGCCCTGGCATTTGAGGGTCTCCGCAATCATTACATGTATGCCCAGCATTAGGAGTTTCTGCTATTCTCCTTATATTGAGCATACGGGTAATGAGATTTTTTTTTTCCGTTCAGCCTCTGGGCTGAAAGAAAAAAATGAACGGCACAGATTTCTTCATTCGCATCGATCAATGTGGATGAAAAAATCTCTGCCAAAAAAAGAAAAAGGAGGGGAAAGGCGTCTGCCAGGACATAGGAGCTCCGCCCAACATCCATACCCACTTCAGCTCGTATGCCCTGGCAAACCAGATTTCTCCATTCACATCAATCGATGTGGATGAATAAATCATTGCCGGGATTTTTTTTTTTATATATACAAAGTGTTTGCCAAAGTATATGAACACCGCCACCTCCTCAGCTCATATGCCTCGGCAAACATATCTTTTACTGCAGAGGAGAAATCTCGTCTTGCAGCGCCGCATACACCGACTTGCGTGTAATCTGACAGCAGCACAATGCTTCTGTCCGAATGCACATCAGTGCTGCAGCTGGTCGATCGGTTGGTCCACCTGGAAGGTAAAAAAAACAAAACAAAAAAGAAAAAACCAGGCCGCAAAGCAATAACTTTATTAACTTTAGAACAGAACATATTAACTTTTTTAAACTTTTTTAACTTTTTTACTTACCGGTAATTTTTTTTTTGTTTAGTTTTTTTTACCTTTATAGAACAAACCTCTCCTTCCCCATGGGACAATGTGCAAAGCGCAAATCGCCCAAAGATGTGGCGAAGTACGTTATGCACTTTATCCCAGGTGAAAGGAGAGGTTTGCAGCAGCTGAGAGTAAAAGGGCCCTAATAGCCCTGTGTGCCTGTCCTGTGAGATGCAATCCCTATGCTAGGTGTACCTGTGTGTGGTACTTCCGGAAACACTCTCCATAGCATAGGGCAGGGTGGTCAGCACAGTCAGGACAGAAATAGCGGGTGTCACGCCTTATTCCACTCCTGCTACAGACACGACATCTTTTTCGGGGTGACGGTTGGGTTGAGGTACCAGGAACGACACTGGGGAAATGTCGCTCGTGTAGACGGCTAACTACACTGGGGGATGGGGCCACGGAACCTCCTGGGTAAAGGAGGTTCTCGATGATCTCTTCCTGGAATTTGAGGAAAGATCGTGTTCTCCCAGCCTTACTGTAGAGAACAAAACTATTGTACAGCGCCAATTGAATTAAATATACAGACACCTTCTTATACCAGCGTCTGGTTCTGCGGGAAACTAAATACGGAGACAACATCTGGTCATTGAAGTCCACCCCTCCCATGAGCGCATTATAGTCGTGGACACAGAGGGGCTTTTCAATGACACGGGTTGCTCGCTCAATTTGGATTGTCGTGTCTGCGTGAATGGAGGAGAGCATGTAAACGTCACGCTTGTCTCTCCATTTCACCGCGAGCAGTTCTTCGTTACACAAGGCAGCCCTCTGCCCCCTTGCAAGACGGGTGGTTACAAGCCGTTGGGGGAAGCCCACGCGACTAGTTCGCGCGGTGCCACAGGCGCAAATCCGTTCTAGAAACAAATGCCTAAAGAGGGCCACACTTGTGTAAAAATTGTCCACATAAAGATGGTACCCCTTGCCGAATAAGGGTGACACCAAGTCCCAGACTGTCTTCCCACTGCTCCCCAGGTAGTCAGGGCAACCGACCGGCTCCAGGGTCTGATCTTTTCCCTCATAGACACGAAATTTGTGGGTATAGCCTGTGGCCCTTTCACAGAGCTTATACAATTTGACCCCATACCGGGCACGCTTGCTTGGGATGTACTGTTTGAAGCCAAGGCGCCCGGTAAAATGTATTAGGGACTCGTCTACGCAGATGTTTTGCTCGGGGGTATACAAATCTGCAAATTTCTGGTTGAAATGGTCTATGAGGGGCCGAATTTTGTGGAGCCGGTCAAAAGCTGGGTGGCCTCTGGGACGGGAGGTGGTGTTGTCGCTAAAATGCAGGAAACGGAGGATGGCCTCAAATCGTGCCCTGGACATAGCAGCAGAGAACATGGGCATGTGATGAATCGGGTGCGTTGACCAATATGACCGCAATTCATGCTTTTTTGTCAGGCCCATGTTGAGGAGAAGGCCCAAAAAAATTTTAATTTCGGAAACTTGGACTGGTTTCCACCGGAAAGGCTGGGCATAAAAGCTTCCCGGGTTGGCGGATATAAATTGTGTGGCATACTGGTTGGTCTCTGCCACGACTAAGTCCAAGAGCTCCGCAGTCAAGAACAGCTCAAAAAATCCCAGGGCCGAACCGATTTGAGCCGTCTCAACCCGAACTCCAGACTGGGCGGTGAAAGGGGGAACTACAGGTGCGGCTGAAGTTGGTGACTGCCAATCAGGGTTTGCCAGCACCTCAGGGATTCTAGGGGCTCTACGGGCCTGTCTTTGCGGTGGCTGCGACGGGGTAACTAGTGCACGTGCCACCGTACCAGCTTCAACTGCCCTTCTGGTGCTCGCCACGTCACCATGTTGTACGGCAGTGCTGGTACTAGGTCCAGGGAGGGCTGCGCTGCTGGTGTATGCCTCACCACGTGATCCGGCAGCGACAGCCCCACTCTGCTGCTCTTGAAGCGGATCCTGCATAACCTGTGGTCTAGCGACATGGGGCCGGGTACGCCTGGTGCTGCCAGGGACCTCCACCTCCTCGTCCGAACTTTGGGTCAGAGAGCCACTGCTTTCCACAGGTTCATATTCTGACCCGCTAGATTCATCAGATGAGGGTTCCCACTCCTCATCCGACTGGGTCAGAATCCTGTAGGCCTCTTCAGAAGAATACCCCCTGTTTGACATTTTGGACTACTAAATTTAGGGGTATTCCCTGAGACTACCCAAGAAAAAAAGCAAACCTGTCTTACAAAGGGGAGGCTAGCGAAGTACCGGAGGCCGCTGCGGTTGATAAAAAATATCAAAACTGATTTTTTTATCGCCGCAGTGCGTGTAAAATGAATGTGCAGTGATCAAAAAATATATATTTTTTGTCACTGCGGTGGGGCGGGCGTGGGTGAACGCACGTGTGGGCGACCGATCAGGCCTGATCGGGCAAACACTGCGTTTTGGGTGGAGGGCGAACTAAAGTGACACTAATACTATTATAGATCTGACCGTGATCAGTTTTGATCACTTACAGATACTATAAAAGTACAAATGCTGATTAGCGATACGCTATTCAGCGAATAAAAGTGACTGCGGTGTGGTGGGGTGGGCGCTAACTGACGCTAACTACCTAACCAAGGGGCCTAAACTATCCCTAAAACCTAACAGCCAATACTAGTGAAAAAAAAAAAGTGACAGTTTACACTGATCACTTTTTTTCCTTTCACTGGTGATTGACAGGGGCGATCAAAGGGGTGATCAAAGGGTTAATTGGGGTGCAGGGGGGTGATCTGGGGCTAAGGTGTAGTGTTGGTGCTACTCACAGTTCAGTCTGCTCCTGTGCTGGATCCAACCGACGAAAAGGACCAGCACAGGAGCAGAGAAGCCATATAACAGATCATATTTACTAATATGATCTGTTATATGGCTTGTGATTGGATTTTTTAAAAATCGCCAGCCTGCCAGCCAATGATCGTTGCTGGCAGGCTGGTGACTAACTTGTTCTTTAACTTTTGCCGGCCCGCGATGCGCATGCGCGGGCCGGCTTGGAGCGAAATCTCGCGTCTCGCGAGATGACGCGTATATGCGTGACTGTGCGCAGCGCTGCCACCTCCGGAACGCGAATCTGCGTTAGGCGGTCCGGAGGTGGTTAAAGGGCATCTGTGAGCAGATTTGTCCCTATGACACTGACTGACCTGTTACATGTGCACTTGGCAGCTGAAGGCATCTGTGTTGGTCCCATATTCATATGTGCCCACATTGCTGAGAAAAATGATGTTTTAATATATGCAAATGAGCTTCTAGGAGCAACGAGGGCGTTGCTGTTACACCTAGAGGTTCTACTCTCTCTGCAATCAAAGTTTAGAAGTTGTAGCAGTTAGCAGAGAGAGCAATGCGAACACATATGAACATGGGACCAACACAGATGTCTTCAGCTGCCAAGTGCACATGTAACAGGTCAGCCAGTGTCATAGGTACAGATCTGCTGACAGATGCCCTTTAAAAGTACAGATACATAAGCTATGAATGCCACTGTGGAAAGACTGTTACGTATATTTGAGCACCTTTAGGCTGGTGAGATACAAACTGTCTTGTGAGTGCTACAACCTGTTGCCTTCTATCCTAATAATAACACCTGAAGAGCAAATTAGAGGTTGAGGGTTTTCCAGGATAGGATAGTCCATCAAAATCAGATTGTTGCGGGTCTGACTGCCGGCATCACTGCTGATCATCCGATTTTTGGTGATGGCTGTGCTTGGTATTGCACCTTACTGCAGCAGTTCCATTCAAGGGAATTAAACTGATTTGCAATACCAGGTACAGCCACCACTAAAATCATGGCGCTATGCCTGGTAAACAATGAAGAGGCATAGTACTCACTAGTGTCCACTAATGATGGGGGTGCCAAAGCCAGAACTGCACCAATCTGACATTTATGATTTAACTTAAAGATAGGCCAATGGTATTATAGCCTTGGAAAACCCATTTAAAGAGCACCTGGCAACAGGATCAACCCTATTTAACCAGACATACTGCTTGGTAGGGATGATTCTGCTGATTAAAATGGTACCTGTCTTGTTAACATTGGTTGTGTTGTTCCTGAGGAAAAAAAAAAAAGACTTTTATTCTCAATGCAAATGAGGGCTTCATTTTAGCAAAGGGTGGACTTTCAGTGCGCTTCAGCTTTCCAGTGCTGGTTTTTCATGGGAACCTGCAACTTATTTTGACAGGACAGGTATCAGTTTAATCAATCAGATGAAACCTATCAGGCAGTAAGCCTGGTTTAATAGGGTTGATGCTGATGACAGGGGCTATTTAAGAATCCATGGCCAGAAATGTGTGTCATACCTGAGAGTTTTTATTCATATAAAATATCATTATTTCTTTAGCTTCTGTGCAAAGTTCCAAGACAGAGGCTCCGTTATCTCCATCAATTCAAGAGCCACATCTTCTTCCGAGGAATGACTTTTGATCCTGCATTGCTCCAAAAATTCCCAGTTGAGCTGGTCTTAAAAAGGCGGAAATCAGAAATGACTGAACAGTCAGACTTTGTTGGTTTTGAAGATTTTGACTGGGATTTAAACCAAACGCTTCAATTTCCTTCCCCAGCCTAAGGCGTGAAATAAAACGAATGCATTCACCTTGATGCGGCCACTGCCTTTCAATTGCAGTTACAGGAGTTTTCTCCTATCTGATCTGACATCAGGCCTTCAGAGATGACAGTGGGCACTGAGCGAGCGGGAAGGGTGTCTAAGTGTGTCCCGTTCTAGTGTGCACTGGCATCTCTTGGTCATCACGTTGTGTTCTGCAGGTCACCGAGATCTGCAATTAATGTTCCCATTGGATCCGCATCACAGACGGGTAGTGGTGTGTCGGCAATTATATTCAACACCACTAAGCACTGCTTCAGACGACCCTCTGAACACCATGACTGAAGAAAGTGGGCTCACTCATGTCACTGCCTGGCTCTAGTGATCATTGGTTTGAGGATTGCCACTGTGATTTGTCTGAACGATAGAGGCACTAAAAAGGTATTTTATGAAATTAATCATCACAGAATTTCAAACCTTTTAAAATTAGCAAAAATGGTGCCCAAGGGAGGACAATGCCTAAAGCTCAAGCGCTAACAAGATGGAACATTATCTTTTTCAACTCTATTTGTGTATTAAACCCAAGGAGTGTTAGGGTACTTTCACACTCGCGGCAGAGGATTCCGGCAGGCAGTTCCGTCGCCGGGACTGCCTGTCGGATCCGTCAATACGGACGCAAACTGATGGCATTTGTCAGATGGATCCGGATACGGATATGTCTGACAAATGCATTGAAATACCAGATCCGTCTCTCCAGTGTCATCTGGAAAAACGGATCTGGTATAAAAAAATGTGGGCATTTTTAAAGGTCTGCCCATGCGCAGACGTGAAAGCCGGATCCGTTTTGCCGGAACACTTAATGCCGGCATTAATATACTTCAATGTAAATTAATGCCGGATCCGGCATTCCGGCAAGTGATCAGTATTTTTGGCCTGATAGAAAACTGCAGCATGCTACAGTATTTTGCTCTCCATTCAGGATTGCTCTCCATTCAGAATGCATTAGGATAAAACTGATCAGTTTTTTTCCGGTATTGAGCCCCTAGGACGGAACTGAACACCGGAAAACAAAAACGCTAGTGTGAAAGTACCCTCACATAGAGGGGTTGTCCAGCTTTAAGATTTTGATGACCCATCCACCAGATTATCAATATGTCAGTACACAAACGGATTATAGCTCTTTTGCACGCCCTAGTAAGCAAGTGAAACCAAATGAAATATACTGGTCAGGCAAGTCATGGAACAAACAGACCAGCATATATAGGAGGGCTTATGGGCATAATTAGTCAAATAGCTGAACTCAGAGCAAAAAGGGGAATTAACCCTTGCATGCAGCCAGGAGGTTCAATGAAAAGACACAAATACACACACAGAAAGAGATCTAGCAGTCAGGCTGCAGCCTGTACCATGGGACCCAGGAGTCTGGCGGTCAGTCTTTGGCAGAAGCTAAGTGAGGGAGGCAACAACGGTGCCCGCCCCGGGATGGAGGTGAGCATGGAGCTTTGCCATGACATCTTCACTCTGCCAAAGGAATTACATAATACATTACATTATATAAGCTTGGCCATCCTGTATTATATAATAGCAGTTGTTTCCAAACTTGTATACAGGTCGATGCATTAAAGGGAGTCTTTGACCTAAAATCACTATTATAGAAGACTAACATCAGGATCTCCATTACATTCCCCATATTAGAATGCTACCTTCCATATTGCTGTCCATCGCCGATTTACTCAGAAAAACACTTTTATTCAATATGGATTTCGTAAGAAAAGCGGCTAGGGGCCTGGGCAACGGCCGCCTGAACGCCGCCCCTGGGCACCTTCAGAAGTTAATTAACATATTGAATAAAAGTGTTTTTCTGAAAAAATCGGCGATGGACAGCAATATGGAAGGTAGCATTCTAATATGGGGAATGTAATGGAGATCCTGATGTTAGTATTCTATAATGGTGATTTTAGGTCAAGGACTCGCTTTAAAAATTGTTTTTCTTGTCTCTTACTGTTCCCATTCATAGAATATGATTTGAGAGACAGGAATGAACTACACTGCCATCTACTGACCAAATAGCAATAGACATATGTATTTGTCCATGTTCTAATCTTGGTCTGGTAATTGTGTTTTGGTGATTTTGCATGTAGAAACCTTTTCAGTATTTATGGTCTATATGCTCCACATAAGTGTATTGAGTGCCAATAAAATGTTACTCTCTGCATTGACGATGGTGCCATCCATGGTCTCTACTTACGGTCTATATATTGACAGATGGATTGTATCTCTATCACATGGCAGCTTGAGCCTGTATCCTGTTGTTCTGGCCATAAGGAGACATTGGAAGGAACCAGGTTGGACATGTTCAATTTTAACTCAGTCAATCTTTTGTTCTGCCAGATGATAGTCCAGTGTCTGAAGTGTCCGGCAAGCAACTTCTCTCTCTCCTTTATTGAAAGAACATGTTAATGGGGAGACCGGAGGGATAGAGCTGTCATCAAAAGAAGAACATGGCCAGTTGTGGACTAAAAACTAAAAGTGGCTCCATGTTGTAAGTGGGTCCAAAGTGGCAGAAGGTGGGGCCAACACAAGTAGGCAGAGTCAAGAAATACCACAATGAAGCACAAAATACCGCCCCAACAGAACCAAATATCACAGTTCAGCACAAGATACTGTTCCAGCGGCCTCAAATAACTGGCACATGTGGGACACAGAACTCAGCCAGTCCTACTGTCAGCATCCTGCCTGGCCTTTCAGTTCTATCAAACACACAGGAGAATACAGCTCTACATACCTATTACATTTAGTGATGTCTCCTCTGATTGTAAACGATCTCTTTCCTCATCATCTCCATTTCGTCCAGACCACCATAACAACTTCTTCCAGACACATTTCATCTTTTCAGAGTTTGCCACCCAAACATCTTACGTTCCTCACTTTTACATTACTTTCCCCACTTTCTCAACAAACTTCCCATCCTGGTGCACAGTGCAATCCTTCTACTACCCTTATACCATGTCCGCTGTGCATCTCAATGCCTCTAAATACTATACTGTAGATAAAATAGTACCGTACATTTAGTCCCCTGGAAAACACTAATACCATACAAAAAATTGTGCTAAGCAGAGTACCCTCAACAGTTATAGTACTCCATTATAGTGCACAGGTATCAATAATGCCACCCTATATTGGCCCCTGTGATACAATGCTCTCCCATTGTTGCTACAATAGGATTAAAGCCACAGTAGCAATAATGCCCTCCTGTAATGCACTTAGTAGTTATAAAGCTGACGAATAAACATTGACACAATATATCTGATTATCAATAATTTGAGAACATCTTAAAGGGATTTACAGGATTAGAAAAATGCTGCTTTCTTCCAGAAACAGTGCCACACCTGCCCATGGATGGGTTGTGTCTGGTATTGTAGCTCATCTTGACTTAAAGGGGTTGTCTCATTTCAGCAAATGGCATTTATCATGTATAACACTTACTAATGTATTGTGATTGTCCATATTGCTTCCTTTGCTGGCTCGATTCATTTTTCCATCACATTATAAACTGCTTGTTTCCATGGTTATGACCACCCTGCAATCCAGCAGCGGTGACCCTGCTTGCACAATATAGAAAAAAGCTCTGGCCTATGTACACTTCAACGGTCATAGTCACCAGAGAGGCCGGCACTTTTTCCTATTGTGCCAAGCACGGCCACCGCTGATTGATTGAAGAGTGGTTGTAACCATGGATATGAATTGCATAATATAACGTGGTCTCAAAAAGCTAAATGTTTATTTGAATCATGGATATGAGCAGTGTATAATGTTCTGGAAAAATTTATCCAGCCAGCAAAGGAGGCAATATGGACAATCACAATACATTAGTAAGTGCCTTAACTACATGATAAATGCCATCTGATGAAGTGAGACAACAGCTTTAACTAAATGGGGCTAAGGCTACTTTGACACTAGCGTTTCTATTTTCCGGTATTGAGATCCATCATAGGATCTCAATACCGGAGAAAAACGCTTCTGTTTTGTCCCCGAACATTGTCAATAGGGACAAAAAGTAACTGAACCCAACGGAATGCTCCAAAAGAATTCCGTTCCGTTTGGTTGTGTTCCCATACCGGAGAGCAAACCGCAGCATGCTGCAGTTTTCTTTCTGTCAAGGGATGCGGAGCAAAACGGATCCGTCATGCCCCACAATACAAGTACTGACACAAACTGCCACAATAGAAAACGGGTCCGTCCTCCATTGACTTTCTTTTTTTTAATTAGATAATTTTTATTAACAATTTTCTAATTTATACAGAAATAAACATGGAATATCAGCAACGGATACAATAATGGGTACAAGTAATCTATTTGACCTGCAGAAATTTATATCTTTCCAGAAGTAATAGTACAAGTTACATGTCAAGGCCCATTCATCCATATTTTAATACACTGCCTGTCCAAAAAAAAAGTCACCACCTGGATTTAACTAAGCAAATAGTTATGAGCCTCCTATAGGATAATTACTGCATGGGCGATTATCTTTCAGCTGGCAACAAGTTATTGAACCCCAACTGGTGCAATGAGTTGCTTCTCATTTCTTAAACAACCATGTCGAAAGACACATCTCGTGGTCGTGGAAAAGATTTACCGTATTTTTCGCCCCCTATAATACTCACTTTTTTCCCCCCAAAAGTGGGGGAAAAATAGCAGTGCATCTTATGGGACGAATGCTGCATTTTGCAGAATTTTCAATGATACGCCGCGATGCTGCACGGTGGGTGTATCAGCTGAAAGGGAGGAGGGGCTGGGGGCCGGCATCTTCTTTTATAATGACAGCGGGGCCCGTGCAGTGACTGTATTCTACTACATGGGCCCCGCTCACTGTATGTAATCTTATCTATAATTGTAGGCATTGTTAATGTATAAAAATTCATAAAGTGGGCGGCGCAGGCGCTACTGAGCGCTTGTAAGTAATACAGGCGCTAATTACCCTGAATTTTTATATATTAACAATGCCTAAAATTATAGATAAGATTATATACAGTGAGCGGGGCCCGTGTAGTAGAATACAGTCACTGCATGGGCCCCGCTGTCATTATAAAAGCAGATGCAACCCCCAGCCCCTGTATTGGGGGTCATTCACACTACAGGGACACTGTTATGAAGGGGATCTGTAGATGACACATAGCATAAGATGCTATATATGTGTCATCCACAGATCCCCCCCATAACAGTGTCATCCACAGATCCCCATAACAGTGCCATCCAGAGACCCCAATAAGAGCCAACCAGATATCCCCATAACAGTGTCACCCACAGATCCCCCATAACAGTGTCACCCACAGATCTCCCATAACAGTGTCACCCACATATCCCCCATAACAGTGTCACCCACATATCCCCCGTAACAGTGTCACCAACAGATTCCCCATAAGTGTCACCCACAGATCCCCATAACAGTGTCACCCACAGATCCCCCATAACAGTGTCCTCAACAGATCCCCCATAATAGTGTCATCCACAGACCACCATTAGTTCAAAACCCACCAAAAGCACACCTTTTGGTTCAAAATATTTTTTTTCTTATTTTCCTTCTCAAGAACCTAGGTGCGTCTTATGGGCAGGTGCGTCTTATAGGGCGAAAGATACGGTAGTCTGTTTGAGAAGGGTCAAATCATTGGTATGCATCAAGCAGAGAAAACATCTAAGGAGATTGCAGAAACTACTAAAATTGGGTTAAGAACTGTCCAACGTATTATTAAAAACTGGAAGGATAGTGGGGACCCATCGTATTCGAGGAAGAAAAAATCCTGAATGATCGTGATCGGCGATCACTTAAACATTTGGTGAAATCAAATCAAAGAAAAACAACAGTAGAATTCAGGGCTATGTTTAATAGTGAAAGTATGACCATTTCCACACACACAATACAAAGGGAAGTCAAGGGATTGGGACTGAACAGCTGTGTAGCCGTAAGAAATCCACTAATCAGTGAGGCAAACCAGAAAAAAAGGCTTCAATTTGCTAGGGAGCATAAAGATTGGACTCTGGAGCAATGGAAGAAGGTCATGTGGTCTGATGTGTCCAGATTTACCCTGTTCCAGAGTGATGGGCACATCAGGGTAAGAAGAGAGGCAGATGAACTGATGCACCCATCATGCCTAGTGCCTACTGTACAAGCCTGTGGGGGCAGTGCTAGGATCTGGGGTTGCTGCAGTTGGTCAGGTCTAGGTTCAGCAACAGTATGTGCTCCAAGAATGAGGTCAGCTGACTACCTGAACATACTGAATGACCAGGTTATTCCATCAATGGATTTTTTCTTCCCTGATGGCACGGGCATATTCCAAGATGACAATGCCAGGATTCATCAGGCTCAAATTGTGAAAGAGTGGTTCAGGGAGCATGAGACATCATTTTCACACATGGATTGGCCACCACAGAGTCCAGACCTTAACCCCATTGAGAATCTTTGGGATGTGCTGGAGACGGCTTTGCGCAGCAGTCAGACTCTACCATCAGCAATGCAAGATCTTGGTGAAAAATTAATGCAACACTGGGTGGAAATAAATCGTGTGACATTGCAGAAGCTTATCGAAGCAATGCCACAGCGAATGCGTGCCGTAATCAAAGCTAAAGGCGGCCCAACGAAATATTAGAGTGTGTGACCTTTTTATTTGGTGGTGAATTATTTTTTTGGACAGGGAGTGTATTAACAGTAACTACCCCACCCTTAAACCATCCCACCCACCCCCCACCCGAGCGATGAAACGGGCACAGCAACCACAATAAAGGTATATTGTATTGGAACACCAACAGACAAACTCTTGATACACTAAGTATGGGCTTCATGTCCAACTGCATCAAGACAGTATTACCTATCCACCTCCACGCCAGGTCTACACACCTATTCTCCATTCTATATTGTGGGATTCATATGATAAAGTCCTGCATCTACACCAAACTCTGTGACCCTTCCTCCCAAAAAAAGTTCCACAGCAATGAGCCCTGTTATACCACAATAGACCTACATTCAACGCATTTGTCCCATATTTTGTTAAACTTAGCCAGACATTGCCTTTTAAGATAAACACCCTTTTCTAGGTGAAGGATCTCAGTCATTCTGTCCCAAAATTCAGCCCTAGTTGGGGGTTGGGGTCTAAGACAGTGTTTAGCTATTAATTCCCTGGCCTGAAAGAGCAAGCGATGCACTCCAGTGCGTGAGTGGCGGTGTTGAATGTCCAATATTCCCAGTACACACGTCCTCGGACCGGTCGAAACCGCAATCTGATAGCCATCTTTGATATCTTCTAGCATACCTGACCAGAAGTTTCCAAGCCCCGCACACTCCCAGAACATGTGAAGCAAGGATGCAGGACTCAGTGCACATCTAGGGCATGAAGCATCATTCCTAACACCAATCTGAACAGAAATGCCGGAGTTCTATATACCCGGTGGACAAGAAACAACTGGGACATACGCTGGCCATCACATAATGATAATTGAGGCGTCAAGGCTAAAACTGCCTTCCATTGGTCTTCTGATATTGGGCCAACCTCTCCTTCCCACCTTCGCTTGACCAGTAATGTATCTTGTTTCACAGATTTCGCAAACAAGTTACTATATATGGGTGATATTAAGCCACTGGAGGAGTCACTTGTGATAATCTGCTGAAACAGTGGGACTGTTGTGCATGTAAGTGATATAAATTTTGCCTGAGCCTGGAATGCATGCCGTAGCTGGAAGAATTGGTAAAAGGCTGTACGAGGCAGGGCAAAGTCGTCCCTGAGCTGATGAAATGATTTGAACGCCCCCATCTCTCTGCAGCTACTACAGAAATTTCATGCCTCTCCGTTCCCAGGGCGAAAACCCTTCTAAGCGAAATATCTCAGGCAGCAGGAGATTTTTCCACAGGGGAGTGACCTGAGTAAATCCCTGTACAGACATCAAATCCCGACACTTATGCCAAATCTTGTGTATCAGGGTAAGTGTAGGGTGGGGTCTCCCCAACTTATCAGAGAGGCCACTTTGTTCCAATAGGACCACCGGTGAGTCATCTTCTATAATGTGTGCTATTAGCCGGGCAGATGCGATATCCCCTGGGGTTCTACCCCACCCCCTCAGCTGCTGCAACTGAGAGAATATACAATATAGACATGGATTTGGAATGGATAGACCCCCCTGCTTCTTTTCCTCTTTGTAAAATATCTAGCCGGATCCTGGCTCGTTTCCTACGTCAGATCAAGCTTCTAAACATTCTACACTGCCTGTCCAAAAAAAAAGTCACCACCAAAAAAAAACTTTTTCACAATTTGAGCCCGATGAATCCTGGCATTGTCATCTTGGAATATGCCCGTGCCATCAGGGAAGAACAGATCCATTGATGGAATAACCTGGTCATTCAGTATGTTCAGGTAGTCAGCTGACCTCATTCTTGGAACACATACTGTTGCTGAACCTAGACCTGACCAACTGCAGCAACCCCCGATCATAGCACTGCCCCCCCCCCCCCACAGGCTTGTACAGTAGGCACTAGGCATGATGGGTGCCTCACTTCATCTGCCTCTCTTCTTACCCTGATGCGCCCATCACTCTGGAACAGGGTAAATCTGGACTCACCAGACCACATGGCCTTCTTCCATTGCTCCAGAGTCCAATCTTTATGCTCCCTAGCAAATTGAAGCCTTTTCTTCTGGTTTGCCTTACTGATTAGTGGTTTTCTTAAAGCTACATAGCTGTTCAGTCCCAATCCCTTTAGTTCCCTTCGCATTGTGCGTGTGGAAATGCTCTTACTTTCACTATTAAACATAGCCCTGAGTTCTACTGTTGTTTTTCTTCGATTTGATTTCACCAAACCTTTAAGTGATCGCCGATCACGATCATTCAGGATTTTTTCCCCGACACATTTCTTCCTCGAATACGATGGGTCCCCACTATCCTTCCAGTTTTTATAAATGCATTGGACAGTTCTTAACCCAATTTTAGTAGTTTCTGCAATCTCCTTAGATGTTTTCTCTGCTTGATGCATACCAATGATTTGACCCTTCTTAAACAGACTAACATCTTTTCCACGACCACGAGATGTGTCTTTCGATATGGTTGTTTAAGAAATGAGAAGCAACTCATTGCACCAGTTGGGGTTAAATAACTTATTGCCAGCTGAAAGATAATCGCCCAGGCAGTAATTATCC
This sequence comes from Bufo bufo, assembly GCF_905171765.1. Classification (NCBI taxonomy): domain Eukaryota; kingdom Metazoa; phylum Chordata; class Amphibia; order Anura; family Bufonidae; genus Bufo; species Bufo bufo. The sequence goes on along the minus strand of NC_053391.1, from coordinate 99,252,067 downwards.
AATTGGAGGCTCATAACTATTTGCTTAGTTAAATCCAGTCGGCCGCTTTCTTTTTGGATAGGCAGTGTATCTATCCTGAAAAAAATTTGTTGTTGAATCCAGACAGGGGAATTGTGCAAAACATACATAAACTTTGGCATGAGAATCATTTTAAGGAGATTGCTCCTACCTGTCTCAGACATTGGTAGTTTGCACCACGCATTTATTTTGTAATGTTTGTTGAGACCACAATTCCCAAGTACTTAAATTCATGGACAACCTGCAGCTGAGTGTATAAAAGGGAGAAATCAACAGGGGTCTGATCCAGTGGACACAGAATGGACTTGTCCCAATTTATGCGAAGACCAGACCTGTCTCCGAAATCCTGTATAAGAGACATGATAGGGCCCAGCGACTGCTTCACATTTCCCACATATATGAGCATGTCATCTGCGTAAAGAGACACCATCTCCTCTTTGGCTCCCATAGGGAAACCCACGATTTTTTCAGAGGATCGGAGTAAACATGCAAGTGGTTCAAACGCAATGTTGAATAAAAAGAGGGGATAACGGGCACCCCTCACTTGTGCCTCTGCCCAACCCAAATACCTCAGATGTACCACCATTAGCTTTAATCCTAGCTCTGGAACTGCGGTATAGTAGTTGAACCCAGGATATATATGTGTTTCCAAAGCCCATGACACGTAATACTTCCCAGAGATAGTTCCATTATACACTATCAAAGGCTTTGGCCGCATCCAGAGATATTATGGCCTGATCTCCCACCGAGTCTGCCCTTATTAGGAAATAGCCTCCTGAGGTTTATCGAGGTGGATTTGTCAGGCATGAATCCTGCCTGATCATTATGGATGATAGTCGAGATAACAGCCTGTAGCCTATTTGCTAGGACCTTTGCCAATATCTTAACATCGGTGTTCAATAGGGAGATTGTTCTATACGAATCAGGGAGGGTCGGGTCTTTCCCAGGCTTTGGTAGTACAACCACCACTGCCTCCTTCATTGAAGCTGGCAGTTCCCCGTTTTGAAAGGCATCATTAAAGACAGATAGTAGTTGTGGTAATAATAATTTGGTATATTTTTTTTTAAAACTCAGCCGGTAAACCATCCATCCCAGGAGCCTTTTCATTCGGAAATGATTTAAAGGGATTCTATCACCTCTTTTTACCATATAGAGATGCAGACATGCACAGCTAGATCGCCGCTAGCATGTCTGCAATATACTTGTCCCATATCTCTGAGTGCTTTTATTCAGGGGAAAAAATAATTTTATAGATATGTAAATCAGCCTGGTAAGGAGCCCAAGGGGCTGTACTAACCGTTCTGGAGCCCAGCTGCAATGAGCAGGACCGTGGTACAGTGGCCAATTATGCAGTGGGTCAGGATATGTGTATAAAAGTCTATGGTTTGTTCGTGACACCAATTGCAATGTGCGCAGGGTACTGTTGCAGGGCCCTTTAAGATGTTATAACTAACGTACCAGGTGAGGAAGGCCAGAGTGGGGATAATGTCTCTGTGTAATGTCAACGGTGTCTCCTACCTTGGTACGGCTGGACTCCTGGATCCTGGCTCACTTGCAATAAAATGAGTGTTGTTAGTAGGAGTAATTGAGGATCTTTGGTAGCAGTAAATGAGATCCAGACTTGTAATAAAGTTCAACTTGTCTTTACTGGTTGCAGCTTTAATCCATACAAGATACAGCATTAGCCTTAGGTCCCAGCAGGTATTGCCAATATGTGGCAAGAATCAATATCTCTTCTGCTTCTTATCATATGCCTGGAGAATCTGGCAGGTATATATCTTCTGCTCTGTCTGTCTTCTGCTTGATATGTGCCTGACTAGCTAAAGGAGGAATTTGGCTTCTCCTGGTCTCTGGATCTGTACTCACAGCTATGCTCACAGGGAATGCTCTTCCTGGAGGACTGGAGTTGCTGCTTGCTTCCTACCAGCACTGAGGCTGATGGCTCAGTCTGGGAATGGAGATCATTGGTCTCAGCCGAGGCTGGCTCCAAGGTTGGGATCCCTGTAACTGGGAGCTCCTACTAACCCAGCCTTCCCCCAGCAGGGGTGGCTGGTACACTAACTAGAACTTCCTTTCCTCCCCATGAGACAGGACATGGGCCAGCCCACTTCTGCTCAAAGAGGGGGGAGCTAGACTGGAATGAACTATTCCAGTCCAGATTTACTAAACTGGCTAAGGTCCTGCAACATACTGCTGCCACCTGCTGGTGTACATGGAAATTACAGCATAATATATAAAACAGGCCTACAAAATACATATAATTAAGAATGCAATGTTAGATTACACCAGATGACAATATACATACACCTAACATGTTGTAGCGTGGAGAAAGAGTTTAGTGACATACTCTGGGATGTTACATTCCCCTTTACTTTAAGGTAAGCCGTCCTCGGCTTATGCTTAGGAGGTAGAGAAAGAACCAGCTCTGGGTACCCAATAAATACAAAGTGCTGCGTGAATTACATATAATGACATCCATAGAGAAAACATGAAACAGCTTTCCCCAGGTTCCTGCCCGCTAGAGTTAGGTGTCCAACACACAGTTTCCTTCTCTTGGTATAACCAGGTAACCTAAATACTGCACAAAGCAAAACCTTTACTGACTGACTTTGTATGTTATTATGGCCATCAAACATCAAAGAAAGCATGTGGGTGTCTTTACTCCGTAATCCCACCATTATGTAATGGAATGCCCGCAAATGAAAGTGTGGCTTTATCCTGTATTCCCTTCCCTGCACCATAGCCTGAAGAAATTTGGCTTAAAGCACGATCACTATGATGACTGTGGGGTAGCTAGAATATGTGGCTCTAAGGCTTGAGGCGCCTTACCTTAGGCAAAGGCTCAGAAGGGGAGGTATTTATCGTCTCCGTATACTTCTGGCAAGTCACAGGAGGAGGGCAGTACGGTCCCATGGATCTCCTGGAAATGAGACACCTCAGGATGGGAACAATCCTGAACATTTAACAAGCGGGAAGGAGCAAACTAGGGCTTTTAACGATTACCGAAGCAGCGGGGGTACCTATGTAGTTACTGGACCTGCCTGGACTTACCACTTGGTCCTACCCTGGGTACCTATGGGTATATATCACCGGGTGTAGGCCATTAGTATTCAGCGTCCGTATGAAGACAGTCCGTATAAAGGGGGGGGGGAGAACAAGAGCTGTTAAGTTAAGGCACACTTAAGTAAGTTGCTACATTTTTTGTTAAGTGCAATGGTAAGTGCAAACATCATAAACAGTGCATAAATTCACATTGCGGCACCTAGAAGGATAATACACACAATGGGCATGTTATCTTGAAGGTTACATAACTTGTAAACTGGTACAATAAGCGCAAAAATATTAAATAGGACATCACAAAGAGCTCAGGTATCGTTCGAGTCCATTCCTTGGGTGCAAGCTTTTATGTTGCAATAAAACATTTTTAGTAAAATAGTGCAAATTTTAATAATGCAAGATGAGGCTCAACAATAACTTGAGTCCTTTTTCCTGGAAGTGCTTGAAGTTGTAGAATCCTCTGGAAACTTTTAAAAGTCAATTGTAATCCACAGGGATAAAATGTTATAAAAGCACAAGGCTATCAAGTAACCTGAGAAAGGGGATAAAACGCTGAACTTGGACATGAGGGGGTTAAGTACTGATGGGGGGAGTCCTTACTGAGCATGAACATCAGGGTGAGGATTAAAATAGGGCAACCTGAAACATAAAAACGTTAAAACACACAAGGCCAACAGGTCCTCACCCGTCAGGAATCAGTCCACGGAGTGGCTCCCAAATGTCATTTTTGTTTTAGAAAGGACACACTTTAGAGGAGGGCATCCATGTCCTCCTCGCTGCTTGAGCAACTAAAGCGCATAAGAGGGCGCTCCTGCCTCTGGTAGCTCATGGTCGCAGCTGTGGTAGTGCGCCACTGACCTCTAGTGGTGGCTGGTTAGATTGGATGTGCAGACAGCCTAGAAAATGCTGCTGTAACCTGTTGTAGCCCGGAATCCCTAACCGTTACAGAGGGGGTCAGAACCTCTGGCTGAAGGGGCTCTGGCAAGTAGGCAGTAGGTGCCTGAGGCTGCTTCCAAGGCAGTATATACAGCTGCACCTTAGGATTGAATGTCAATACAGAGTTATTAATCTGGCCCACTCGCAGGGTTGGTGGTGCGGCCAGATCAGGTATAAGTGGAGCAGGTTCAGGCTGGGGCTGCTCTCTAAACCGCATTCTGCCATCCGGGGTCTCTTGTAGGCATCTCACCTTGCCCGCAGAGCCTGGGTCCTCCTGCCAGGTCTCTGGGGTAACTGCAGGGGTGAGTGGCTTGTCCAATAGGGTCACACCAGCGGCAAAGGGACCCTGCACGGAGCGCATGGGGGTATACTCCATCTGGTCCCCCACGTACACGTTGTGACAGGCCTGCGGCAGGTAGTGTCGCTTTACAGAGCGGTGGCCCACGAAAACCTCCGATCCGGAGTAATTGTCCTGTAGGAACCCGACTCCCCTCTCAACGGAGAACCATAGGACGGTTCCAGTCCGTCTGTTCAGCTTAGGGTCTCCTGGCTGGGGGTCATCCACTACCTGTTTCACCCATTCCTCGACGGCGGATTTATACTCCCAGGCCGTCTGGGCAAAGGCAGTTATCTCACGGGGCACCTCAGGGTTCAGGCTCCCCGGCTTAACGGGAGTCGAGCTGGGCAGCGGAGTGGAAACACCAGCCGCCTCCGCCGCACCAGTAAGTGTCTTTGGCGGAGCAGGCCTAGGCCTGGTGGTAGCTTCAGGAGCGACGGGACGTGGTGCAGGGGCAGATGCGGACCGGGCCGAGGCCTCAGGGAGCACGGCAGCTCCTACCTGTTGTCGCGGCCGGGCGGCCGGTACCGGTGCTTCCTGGTAGTCATCACGGGGTCCCATCTCCGTCTGCGGTGCAGGCTGGTCAGAGGCTTGCGCAGCAACGTCAGCGGCGTCCTCCGCGGGAGCAGGTTTGGCGTCGGCGCCCATCTTCCGTGACGTCTCGCCTTTTGTGCTGACAGGATTGGAAGCGGAGGGATCCGCAGCCTCCAGGGACTTGATCTGAGTCTTGTCTTCCTCCGCGGGAACTGGAATCATGACAGCGGTCTCCTCTGGTACATCAGGAGCGCTGCTCAGGGTAAGTGGCGCGGACTCTTTGGCCGCGAAGGAATCCACTGCCCCTGGGCTTGTGGCAGAGACGGAGGGTCCACTCTTTTTCACCAGTTGCGAGACTTGGATCTCTGGCAGGTACTCTTCATAGACTGGCTCTCCACCAATAGCCATCTGATTCCACCTGGGCTGGGGAAGTGCCATCTTCACTGCCTCCTTGATCAAGCAGAATGCCAGAGATAAGGGTGGAGCCCAGAGGGAGGAGTCTTTATCCCCTTGGCTCACAATAGAAAGTTCATGGTGGGCAGTCTTTAGCTTTCCCGCTTCTGGGGGGCATATTCGCAAATTTCGCGCTCTTGAGAGGGTGTTCTTGTCTCTTCCCATCTCTTGGGGGCAGTTACAATAACTGAGGGAAACATGGCCGATTAACCCTTGCAGTGCTGACGCGCACAATGCAGCGTTTTCTGGTCCAGCAATGAAAGTAATAAAGTCCATTTTCAACATTTTTTGCAGCTCTCTCAATACAATCTGCAACTCTTGCAATACTGTGAAACATGCGATTAGGTCCGTTTTAGCACAGAATTGGGTCCGGTTCTGTTGGACAGGGGTAGGTACAATTCAATCCGATCCTGTTCGTGACGCCACTTAATGCAATGAGCAGGACCGTGGTACGGTGGCCAATTATGCAGTGGGTCAGGATATGTGTATAAAAGTCTATGGTTTGTTCGTGACGGCAATTGCAATGTGCGCAGGGTACTGTTGCAGGGCCCTTTAAGATGTTATAACTCACGTACCAGGTGAGGAAGGCCAGAGTGGGGATAATGTGGGGCATTAGCCTTAGGTCCCAGCAGGTATTGGCAATATGTGGCAGGAATCAATATCTCTTATGCTTCTTATCATATGCCTGGAGAATCTGGCAGGTATATATCTTCTGCTCTGTCTGTCTTCTGTTTGATATGGGCCTGACTAGCTGAGGAGGAATTTGGCTTCTCCTGGTCTCTGGATCTGTACTCACAGCTATGCTCACAGGGAATGCTCTTCCTGGAGGACTGGAGTTGCTGCTTGCTTCCTACCAGCACTGAGGCTGATGGCTCAGTCTGGGAATGGAGATCATTGGCCTCAGCCAAGGCTGGCTCCAAGGTTGGGATCCCTGTAACTGGGAGCTCCTACTAACCCAGCCTTCCCCCAGCAGGGGTGGCTGGTACACTAACTAGAACTTCCTTTCCTCCCCATGAGACAGGACATGGGCCAGCCCACTTCTGCTCAAAGAGGGGGGAGCTAGACTGGAATGAACTATTCCAGTCCAGATATACTAAACTGGCTAAGGTCCTGGTAAATACTGCTGCCACCTGCTGGTGTACATGGAAATTACAGCATAATATATAAAACAGGCCTACAAAATACATATAATTAAGAATGCAATGTTAGATTACACCAGATGACAATATACATACACCTAACATGTTGTAGCGTGGAGAAAGAGTTTAGTGACATACTCTGGGATGTTACACTGCCACGCCTTCCTGTGAAGGAGCCCAGCACCACCTGTAACCAGCAATCTCCTCCTTGCTCACGAAGTCAGATCACCGTAATCTCGCGATGCGCGAGCTCGCGCATGCGCAGTGCCGGCATAGTGTTCCTTCCCTGTGCTGGTATCAGCCTCAGGGAAGGAACTGCGCATGCACAAGCTCGTGCATCGCGAGATTACTGCGATCTGACTTCTTGAGCAAGAAGGAGATTCCTGGTTACAGGCGGTGCTGGGCTCCTTTACAGGGGGCGTGGCTGGGCTCCAGAACGGTTAGTACGGCCCCTTGGGCTCCTTACCAGGCTGATCATATCTATAAAATCATTTTTTCCCCTAAATAAAAGCACTCAGAGATATGGGACAAGTATATTGCGGACATGCTAGCGGCGATCTAGCCGTGCATGTCCGCAGCTCTATAGGGTAAAAAGAGGTTACAGAATCCCTTTAAGCGCCGAATCTAGTTCGGTTACTGTCAGAGGTTGGTCTAGATAGGCCGCATTTCCCTCTGAAAGCCGCGGGATGCGGATCCCAGCAAGATAATCTGTAATATTTTGGGAGTCTACTGTCGACTTGGTTTGATATAGTGTTTGGTAGTACGTGTGGAATATTGCCAGGATACCTGCATCAGTCGTGACCAGAGAACCATCAGTTTCCTGTATGGACAGAATTTTTGATGGGCCATCCTGTGCCCTGACGACCCTGGCCAATTGTCTGCCAGAGTTTTCTCCAGCCTCAAAATATTTTTGTTTAAGACGGGCCTCAACCTCAGCGGCTCTCACCTCCGACGCGGCGCCACCTTGCCTCGGCGGTGCAGGAGTCCCGGCGTCTCTCTGCTCTTTCTCTTTCTTTCCCGCACGCTTCATGTCGGCGCAGGTGAGGTCCACACACCCAGGGGAGTATTCCGAGGGCCAGCTAGCAATATAGTAGGAGGATGATTGTAGAAGGCAGGACGGGAGCCTCTCAGTATCGCATCCTCTTACATGCCCGACCAGGACATGCCCCCTCCATTGACTTTCAACGGTGTTCATGACGGATCTGTCTTGGCTATGTTAAAGATAATACAACCGGATCCGTTCATAACGGAAGCGTTTTTGCTGAGCCCTGCCGGATCCAGCAAAAACGCTGGTGTGAAACTAGCCTAAACAGCAATATCTCACACAACCTGTTGACAGATGTGGCACTGTTTTTAGAAGAAAGCAGTCATGTTTTTCTAATACTGTACTGCCACAACTTCCACATAACATCTTACTTTATACACCATGGGTGTGTTACTCAGTGAGAATAATACCGCATATAAGAAGAAGGAGTGAGTGCCATGACTCATAGCGATGATTGTGCAGAATTGCAAAACAATAGAGGAACTTCCCGTTAGCACCTGGAATAATTAATGAAGCATTTTTAAAGGGATCGGTTTAACGCCAGAAGGTTCAGTATTGTTTTACAACTGCTAAATAAATGAACTTACTAACAGCATCTTGAAAACTTTACAAATGATATGTGTGTGTGTCGTGATGTGTGAAGGGAGCTGGCTGTGTGGCTCAGTTATTAGCTAAGCCTTCTGTGTCTCTGCATCAGCCATGATAAAAAATGGGTCTTAGCTATTGAACTGCCAGTCCTTCATCAAGTCAACGGCAACCATGGATGGGAAGAAGCTCTCTATCTGTGTCAGACCGTTACAGCTTACAGGAGAGTCTCCTCTTCTGGGACCGCAAGGACATTTAGTGTATCAGTAAGTTCATTCACGTTACATTTTGAAAACAATGATAAACTTTTTCTTACATCAGACAACCCGATTAAATTTAGTAACCTGGGCCGTTGTAATACAGTTCGTTCGGAAAATCTTCAGACGCTTTAACTTTTTTTTTAACACTTTATGTTGCAGCCTTGTGCTAAAATTAATAAAATCAAGTTTTCCCCCACCAATCTGCACTCAATACCCCAAAATTAGAAAGTGAAAACAGAATTTAAGAAATGTTTCCAATTTATTTATTTTTTTAAAGGGAAAAGTAACATTTTGATGATGTTTCTGTACTTTGGAGTCCACCTGTGGTAAATTCAGTTGATTGGACAAGATGTGGAAAGACATAGAGGAGAGAATTGCCTGTAGAACTCAACTACATGATTGTATGGAGGCACAGATTTGGAGAAGGGCGCATCTGCTGCATTGAAAGTTCCCAAGAGCACAATGGCCTCCATAATTCTTAAAGGAAAACTGTCATATTTTTTTTTATTTGCTAGTTTATTAGAGCTAGGCATGTATACCTGAGTTAGTCTGTCAGTGATTGCCAAAAGATCTGTAATTACCTTATAATAACAGCTTTCATTAATGTCTCCTGTCCCTTTCCACTGCTTCCTTAAAAGACCGTTGCTATAGCTCATCTGTCTCCAGCTAGGAAGGCTTCAGAGTGAGGAGGCGTGTCTCTCAGTAATCCAATCTGATGACTTTACATTCCCCATATGTCTACTTCATGTTTGTATCATTTTGGGAATGATATTTTATTTTTTTTGTGATGTTACATGGCTTAGAAGTTTAGAAGCAAATTTTGAAATTTTTCTGAAATTTTCCAAATCCCACTTTTTATGGACCAGTTCAGGTCTGATGTCACTTTGTGAGGCTTACATAATAGAAACCATCCAAAAATGACCCCATTCTAGAAACTACACCCCTCAAGGTATTCAAAACTGGGTTTACAAACTTTGTTAACCCTTTAGGTGCTCCACAAGAGTTCATGTAATTAACAATTTAGAAATTTCAATTTTTTATTTTTTTTTCCATTTTAACCCATTTAAAATTTAAAGTAAGGGTTAACTGCCAAACAAAACTCAATATGGGTTGCCCTGATTCTGTAGTTTGCAAAAACACCCCATATGTGGTCCTAAACTACTGTTTGGCCAAACGGGAGGACATAGAAAGAGGGGAACACCATATGGGTTTTGGAAGGCAGATTTTGCAGGACTGGTTTTGTTCATACCATGTCCCATTTCAAGCCCCCCGTTGCACCCCTAGAATAGAAATTCCAAAAAAGTGACTCCATCTAAGAAAGTACACCCCTCAAGGTATTCAAAACTGGGTTTACAAACTTTGTTAACCCTTTAAGTGTTCCACAAGAGTTAATGGCAGATGGAGAAACAATTTTGGAATTTCAATTGTTTGGAAAATTTTCCATTTTAACCCATTTTTTCCAGCAATAAAGTAAGGGTTAACTGCCAAACAAAACTCAATATGGGTTGCCCTGATTCTGTAGTTTGCAAAAACACCCCATATGTGGTCCTAAACTACTGTTTGGCCAAACGGGAGGACATAGAAAGAGGGGAACGCCATATGGGTTTTGGAAGGCAGATTTTGCAGGAATGGTTTTGTTTATACCATGTCCCATTTCAAGCCCCCCCTTGCACCCCTAGAATAGAAATTCCCAAAAAGTGACTCCATCTAAGAAAGTACACCCCTCAAGGTATTCAAAACTGGATTTACAAACTTTTTTAACCCTTTAGCTGTTCCACAAGAGTTAATGGCAGATGGAGAAACAATTTTGGAATTTAAATTTTTTGGAAAATTTTCCATTTTAACCCTTACTTTATTACTGGAAAAAATGGGTTAACAGCCAAACAAAACTCAATATGGGTTGCCCTGATTCTGTAGTTTGCAGAAACATCCCCTATGTGGTCGTAAACTACTATTTGGCTAAGCGGCAGGACATAGAAGAAGGGGAACGCCATATGGTTTTTGGAAGGCAGATTTTGCTGGACTGGTTTATTTACACCACGTACCCTTTCAAGCCCCCTGATGCACCCCTAGAGTAGAAACTCCATAAAAGTGACCCCATCTAGGAAACTACGGGATAAGGTGGTTGTTGTTTTGGGACTATTTTAGGGGTAAATATGATTTTTGGTTGCTCTATATTACACTTTTTTGAGGCAAGGTAACAAAAAATTTAAATTCTAAAATTGTTTCTACATTCGCTATTTAGTTTTGTGGAACACCTAAAGGGTTAACAAAGTTTGTAAAGTAACTTTTGAATACCTTGAGGGGTGTAGTTTCTTAGATGGGGTCACTTTTTTGGAGTTTCTAGTCTAGGATACATCAGGGGGGGCTTCAAATAGGACATGGTGTCAAAAAAACAGTCCATCAAAATCAGCCTTCCAGAAACCATATGGCGTTCCCTTCGTTCTACGCCCTGCCGTGTGGCTATATAGCCATTTACTACCACATATGGGGTGTTTCTGCAAACTAAAGAATCAGGGCAATAAATATTTCGTTTTGTTTGGCTGTTAACCCTTGCTTTATTACCGGAAAAAAAGGATTCAAATGGAAATTTTGCCCAAAAATTTGTGTTTTGGCACCGTTTTTATTTTATATTTTTAACGCTGTTCATCCGAGGGGTTTGGTCAAATGTTATTTTTATAGGGCAGATTCTTACGGACGTGGCGATACCTAATATGTCTACATTTTAGAATTTATTTAGATTTTACACTATATTATCATTTTAGGAACCAAAAAAAATTATTTTAGTATCTCCATAGCCTGGGAGCTACATTTTATTTTTTATTTTTGTTGGGCGACTATCTAATGTAGGGGCTCATTTTTTGCAGGATGAGATGGCGTTTTTATTGGCACTAATTGGAGGTGCATATGACATTTTGATCGCTCGCTATTACACTTTTTGTGATGTTAGGTGACAAAAAATTGTTTTTACACGTTTTTTTTTTTTTAACGCTGTTCTTCAAGGGGGTTGGGTTAAATGTTATTTTTATAGAGAAGATTTTTACGGACGCGGCGATGCCCAATATGTATGGCTCTCAGACTTTGGAGACACTAAGCAGGCATCCTCAAACTGCGGCCCTCCAGATGTTGTAAAACTACAATTCCCATCATGCCCTGCTGATGGCTGTAGGTTGTCTGGGCATGCTGGGAGTTATAGTTTTACAACATCTGGAGGGCCGCAGTTTGAGGATGCCTGCACTAAAACTAATATTAAAAAAAATAAATTGTTTCCGTGTCTCCAAAGTCTGAGAGCCATAGTTTTTTATGTTCTCTAGGGGACTGTTGGGGATTATAAAAATGTAGTACTCCATGGAAGTGTGATACTCCCTGAAGCAATCGATAGCGCAGAGGCCCGGATGATCGGGGCACGTGTCACATTGAGTGGTGGTGTCCTTCCGTATCCCCCTCTTGTGACACACTCTGCATCTTTTTTGGGTTCGTCCCTTCTTTCCAGTATGGGGGACCACACCTGGAAAATGTTGGCCAGGGACGATCCGGGCGCCTCCAATTCCCGAGGTACTCCGGCTTGCTCTTTCCCGGTCTGAAAAAATCAGGTCCTTGAGGACTGCCTCATAGAATTGGAGGAATGTCCCTGTGCTGCCAGCGCTTCGGAATGATACAAAAGAGTTGTACAAGGCAACCTGTACCAAGTAGACCGCAACTTTTTTGTACCATGCCCGGGTTTTGCGCGTGGCATTATATGGCTTGAGGACTTGATCAGAGAGATCAACTCCTCCCATATACCGATTGTAGTCGACGATACAATCGGGCTTGAGGACCGTTGCCGCGGTACCTCGCACAGGGACAGGGGTGATGCCATTACCGTGGATTGTGGACAGTACAAGGACATCCCTCTTGTCCTTATATCTGACCAGCAACAGGTTTCCACTGATAAGTGCACGGGTCTCACCCCTGGGGATAGGTACCTGGAGGGGGTGGGCAGGGAGGCCGCGCTGATTTTTCCGCACAGTCCCACAAGCGAACGTGGATCTGGCGGCAAGGGACCTGAACAAGGGAATGCTAGTATAAAAGTTGTCCACGTACAAGTGGTAACCCTTATCTAGCAGTGGGTACATAAGGTCCCACACGAGTTTCCCGCTAACACCTAGAGTGGGGGGACATTCAGGGGGTTGAATACGGGAATCTCGCCCCTCGTACACACAAAATTTGTAAGTGTACCCTGAGGCACTCTCACAAATTTTGTACAGCTTCACGCCATACCTCGCCCGCTTAGTGGGAATGTATTGGCGGAAACTGAGTCTCCCCTTGAACGCAACGAGAGACTCATCAACCGCGACCTCCCTTCCAGGTACGTAGGCCTGTACAAATTTGGCCCCGAAGTGATCGATGACCGGCCGTATCTTATACAGACAGTCATAGGCAGGATCACCTCGGGGGGGGGGGACATGCTGCATTATCTGAATAATGCAGACATTTCCGGATGGCCTCAAACCGGGAGCGTGTCATGGCCATACTGTACAGTGGGGTCTGGTATAGGATGTCCCCACTCCAGTATTGCCTGACACTGGGTTTTTGCACTAGACCCGTATGCAGCATGAGGCCCCAAAATGTCCTCATCTCGGCTGCACTGACCGGCGTCCAGCCACCGGGTCTAGCCAAAAAGGAGCTCGGGTGTTGAGCAACGAACTGTTGGGCGTACAGGTTCGTCTGCTCCACCATCAGATTCACAAATGGGTCACTGAAAAAAAAACTTAAAAAGTCAATTTCAGTGAACCCCACTGTGGGAATCTGGATTCCTGGATTGCCAACAAAAAAAATGGGCAAGTGTTAGAAAAAAAAAAAAGTTCAAACTTGCTGATCAGCGGTGGGGTGGGCGATGCGCTAACAGTGGCCGGACGCTAAGAGTGCTGGCCAGTCAGCGCACGCAGAAAAAAAAAAAAGTGGTGGTGGGGGGGGAGGGGCTGGTGGAGGGGGGGGGTCTAGGGTCTGAAAGCTGAAACAAAAAAAAAGTTTAGATAAAAGTGCTTTTTTTTTTTTTTTTTCCTAACTAACTTTTCCCTTCTATCCCTGCCTAACGGTGCCTCTCCCTCACTGACCCTAACCTACCTGGAGGGCGATGGGTGCCGATTAGGGGGGATCTCAGGAGCCTGGTGAGGACGGTGCTGCAGGGTGCTTGTGCAGAACAGGAAGAGGAGGGGAGAGAGGAGCGCAGGAAGTTTGAATCTCGCACCTCTCTCCCTGCACCAATCAGCACCCTGGACAGCAGGCATCAGCACCATGGCCAGCACCACCTCTCCAAATCTTCGTACTGTGATTGGTGGTATGTAATCACACCACCGATCACAGTCTTTTTCCGGTTCATTGGGTCACCGGAGACCCGAATGGACCGGAAACGCAGCAAACCGCAGGTCTGAATTGACCTGCGGTTTTCTGCGATCGCCGATACGGGGAAGGGGGGTGGGTCAAATGACCCCCCCCCCCCCCGGCATTGTTACAGGAAGCCCGCTGAATGATTTCAGCGGTCATCCTGTTCCGATTAACCCCCGCGGCGCCGCAATCACGTTTTAAAGCCATGACATAACAATACGTCATGTGTCCTTAAGGACTCGGGAAACATGCCGTACCGGTACGTCATGTGTCCGTAAGGGGTTAAATGGAAGACGTTTGGAACAACCAGGACTCTTCCTATATCTGACTGCCTCTTCAAAGATCCTGTGTGCTGATAGGAGACAGGCCAGAAGGTCAACCATCACAGTTCCATTCAACAAATCTGGGTTTTGTGGCAGAGTGGACAGAAAGAAGCCTTCCCTCAGTAAAAGACACATGAAAGTTTGGATAAATGCACCGAAAAAAACTCTCAGACTGTGAGAAACAAGATTCTCTGGTCTGATGAATCTAAGATTGAAGTTTTTGGCCTCAATTCTAAGCATTAAATTTGGAGGAAACCAGGCACTGATCATTACCTGCCTACAGGGCTGGCCTTAGGTGTTCAGGCGCCCTGAGCTAGGAATCCTTGGAGGAACCCCGACATCATCAGGAAGCCGACACATATCTGACTTACCTTGAAGTGTGAGCTGAAGTGAGCAGCGCGACTAACGGCACGAGCGCCGGGAGAGGAGCTGACAAGTGGAGGTGTACAACAAAGCTGCGGCTGTGAAGAGGTGAGAGACACAGAGAGAGGGGCCAGAGGGAGACGGAGCGGGCTGAGAGGACCCAAAAAAAGGGGAAAAATTGGAAGCAGTAGGCGCTGCGAGTTCCCGCTGACTTTCCCGCCAGTCGGCCATTTTTACCAGCTCCCCGGCAGCACCAGGAGAGAGGAGGGAGCAGAGAGGAGGGAGCTTTGTGCAGACAGCAGACGGGCGCAGCAGAGTATCCAGTCTACACATAAAGTGGACAGTGTAACCTCTTCAAAAGAACCCTCTAACCTCCTGCTGGGACTATATCCTTAATACAGGGGTGCATGACAACCTCAGCACAGCCTCTGCACACTCCTTTGGCGGGCCCCATAGCCACAAAGAAGCTAATTGTGCTGTATAAGTGCTCACAATAGATATACATCAGATATACTTGCTTTCAAATCAATATAATAATGGGGACACAAAAGGCACAAAGTGCGGCAGACAAACTGAAAGAATTTGCAAGACAACCAGAGGAGGCGTCCCGTTCTCCTCTACTGCAGTGAAATGTGCACACAAGGGCTAGCAGTGCATCAGACACTGTAGTCCCTGCAACAGCTCCTGAAGATGCTCAGAATGAACCCACCCTTAAACAAGTAACAGCACAAGTCCTAGAGGCTATTACAGCCTGCAAGACGTCTCTTGCAGGGAAACTGGATAAAATTAAGATTGATCTAGGCCTCCTGTGTCAAGACATGCATAATTTGCAGAACAGAGTCTAACATGCTGAAGAACGTATATCACGCATTGAAGATGCGACAGCAACTGTTCCCAGATCCATATCCGAGCTTAACACCAAAGCAAAGCAGAGCTCCGGAAACAGAAAGCGGATGACTTGGAGAATAGACTCCGGAGAAAAAATATAAGAATCATCGGCTTGCCTGAAAGAGCAGAGGGTCGTACTCCAGATGAGTTTATAGAGAAGTGGATTTAAAAACTTTTCCTGGATGCAAAATTCTCTTTGGCATTTGCAGTTAAAAGTGCTCACAGGGTGCCGGCAAGATCTCTGCCACCTGGAGCCCCACCTCGACCCATGCTCGCAAGATTTCTTAATTGCAAAGATAGAGATAGGATATTGGCTTTAGCCAGAAGACAACATGAAATCAAATCTTATAATTCCAGAGTTTCCATCTTCCAAGACTTTTCCATGGAGCTGCAAAAACAACGTGCCACCTTTATGGATGTCAAACGGCGGCTGAGAGAAGCCAACATACCCTACTACATGGGATATCCTGCGAAATTGAGAGTGGTAGACGGAGATAGAGCAGTTTTCTTCACCTCCCCCGGAGAAGCTGCTGAATGGCTAGCCTTAGGCCCCTTTCACACGGGCGAGTATTCCGCGCGGATGCGATGCGTGAGTTGATAAGGTTCAAATAGCCTAGGCTACTAAATTCCCGTTTCAGGTCAATTAAAACATAACGTTTATTTCATTTATTAAAGGGCTTCTGTCACCCCACTAAACTATTTTTTTTTTTTTTGTGTACTTATAATCCCTATCCTGCCATATTGCCATACATTATGTTATTAATAATTTTCATTCAGTAGATTTAGCAAAAAACTTACTTTTATGATATGCTAATTACCTTTCTACCAGCAAGTAGGGCGTCTACTTGCTGGTAGCAGCCGCAGAAAACCGCCCCCTCCTTCTGTTGATTGACAGGGCCAGCCGCGATCTCCTCCTCCGGCCGGCCCTGTCAGCATTTCAAAAATCGCGCGCTGTGTTGATTCGGCGATAAGGAGGCTCGCCTCCTCAGCACTCCCTCAGTGCGCCTGCGCCGATGACATCACCGAAAGAGAGACGTCATCGGTGCAGGCGCACTGAGGGAGTGCTGAGGAGGCGAGCCTCCTTATTTCAGAGCGCCTGCGCCGAATCAACACAGGCGCGCGATAGGGATTATAAGTACACAAAAAAAAAAATTAGTTTAGTGGGGTGACAGAAGCCCTTTAAAGCTAATATGAATCGGGAAGGAAAAGGATAGAAACTATTAAAATTATAGGTGCTGTTGAACTCAAGCGGCAGAGGATATAGGTTGCTTCACCTATATATCCTGCCTCATTCACATGCATCTATCTTTCTTTATTTTCTGTTACAGCAATCATTATTCCCTACTTTCCAGTTCTTTTTGGTATGTTGGCTAAGGCCTTCCTTAGTGTCTAGATAGATCGCATTGGTGTGGATCGTCTAGCTAGTCGCTTTTAGTTTCAATCCATCATTTTCGTTAGTTATGTATCATTTATTGCGACTCCGCTGCCGCTAATGTGTCTTAAGGGAGGTGGGTCTGCAGTCACTCCACACTCCTACACTTAGTTCAACATGCGCCTAACCTAAAAACCGAATTGCACCCGCACATTTTCCCGCAACGTCCGTCTGAAAGAGGCCTTAAAGGGAACTTGTCACCTGGATTTTGGGTATAGAGCTGAAAACATGGGTTGCTAGATGGCCGCTAGCACATCCGCAATACCCAGTCCCCATAGCTCTGTGTGCTTTTATTGTGTAAAAAACCCGATTTGATACATATGCAAATTAACCTGAGATGAGTCAGAGCTTGAAAATATGACTCTTCTCTGGTCACACAAGTAAGATATGACTCTTTTATGTTAATTTGCATAAAAGGCAGGAAGTACAAAATTGCATAATACTTATTGAATTCGTCTGCAAATGAAATTAAAAGTGGAATTTTTATGTTTAGGGTAACACAATGAACATTTAGAAACGCTTAGTGAGGGTAGCATAGTAGAGGTGACAGGTTCCCTTTAAGGCGAAGAACACCAAGACGACGGAATCCTTGAACCCCTTTAAGGACTGGTCACCAGATGGTGCCATCGGACTGGCTAGGCTAAGTTGAAAGGTTTTCAATATGTTCAAATATAGCTTCCTGTTCATTCTGTTACATGTTTTAGCTACTGACTAAGGGTCGCCTCTACCATATCTTTATGATTAACTAGAGGTATTAAAGTAGTTACTGCAGCTGGCATGCCTCTGTCAAACCATCATCAATTATGGAGGCATCCCGGTTTTACTGGCCTAGATGTGCGGTACACAGGCCTGCAGGGTATAGCGATGTGAGGTCACGGTTACTTAGGCAAACGAGGGTTGCTATGGGTTACTCACAGTTTGTAGGATGACCCTGGGCAGCGTACAGCAGTGATGGAGAGGCTGGCACAGAAGTCCTCTGGGGCACTCTTTGTATATAGGGACTTGTAATAAGTGAGGAACACAGTGTTGTGGTGAACCAAACTTTTCTTTACTGGAAACAGTTCAAACTTTATACAATTTAGGTTCAGTTCCACTTTGCAGCATTAATCAATAGCAGGCTCTTACAGCAATGGCAGGTAATGTTCTTTGCAAGATACTCAGAGGGTAAAATCAACACTCACAGACCAGGCTGCACTATTTCCTCAGATATCCTGGCTGTCTGTATCCCAAGGCCCATATGCCCTAATGATGGCTTTTATCCTTGGTAGCAATCCTCCTCAGGTATATATTTCTTGCTTTAGGTTAATGATCCTTCTGCCCTTCAGCTTACTTGACTAGCTGGAACACTGGTTCGGCTCTGCTCTGCTCTGATTAGGGAACTGCAGGTTTCTCCCAGGAGGAAAACTCTTCTCTTGGGGTGAATCTTCTGAGCTAACAAAGGCTCAGGAACTTCAGGCAGGCTAGACTGCACTTACTAGCCTCCTGGACTGCACTACCCTTCCCTGTCTGGGCCTAACTATATATACTAAGTGCTCACTAGCTCCCTCTAGTGCCTAGGATGCTGAACTACACCCTAACAGGCCTGATACCCAGATAAACAGGAAAATATGCATAAAACATTATATTAACACAAATGTCATGTTGACCCTTGTGTAGTGCCCACATTTACCTAGTGGGACACTACATACACTGTTGCTGTGACGTTGCCCGTCCTCGGCGCAACATAAGGGGCCCGCCCAGCAGGAAACTGCAGCCTGTAAGACAAAACGAAAAGCAGGCATATACAACCGTCACCATTGTTACAGTACAAATATCAAGCAGTTCCTCTGGCAAGTGCGGTGAAAAGGGGCGTCGTTCTCTTCTCTCAGGATAGTATAAGGGAACAGGGGGTGCTGACCTGGTACAGCGTATCAAGGATAACCAGGATAGTCCATAAAGATAGTCTATAATGATGATGATAGAAAATGCAAACATGAGGTAAGTTCCTGGAGGCTCAAAGAACAAAAATGAGTCCGTACTCTGGTCTTATAAACAGTTAAACAGGGGTTTCCTGGGAGGGGCTACTTGGGCCCACAATGTAGTCCCAGAATCTCACAGGTGGGTGCCCCTTAGTAGACCGTGTGGATCTTCTTACTGGCGGAGATCCTTCCTGGCTTAGTTCAGGAGGGTTGGAGGAGTCCACAGGCTCTGGAACTCTTTCAGGTACACTCTGGGACAGGTCATCCTGAGGTGGAGGAATAGCAGGAGCTGAAGTGGGTTCATCCTGGGATTGAGAACCAGCAGGAACTGGAGCTGGTACCACCAAGTTTAACCAGGGTGTGAGGAACCAATGAAGTGGCCCTTTATCATGTATCAGGTTCTCAACAGCCTGCATAGGATCAGCAGGCTGGGCCGGCAACTCGGGCTCAGGAGACTCCGGCGCAATGTCCTCTGCTGCACTTTCTCCTTCTATGCAGTGTTTTAAACGATTCCTGTGTACAATTTGGGAGCCTTTATCTTCTCTGGAAATTTGATAAATATGGGCCTCAGCATTAGGGATGGCAGAAATGACATAGGGAGTCCTTTCCCACTTACTGTCCAATTTACTGGCACGGTGGTTATTTTTTAACCACACCATGTCTCCTATAGCTAGAGGCCCTGCATGAGCAGCCAGGTCATAGTCTCTCTGCTGTCGCTCCCGGGCATTTTCCATGCGCTCCTGGACAATCTCCTTAGCATTGAGGAGACGCCTTTGATGCTCCACTACCCAATCGGTTTTTGGTAGTGGAGTGATGACATCCGGCACCTGTACATCCAGGGAGTGGTCAGCAGGTAACCTCCCTTGACGGCCAAACATCAGATAGAAGGGCATGTACCCGGTGGAGCAGTGAATTGTATTGTTGTAAGTATACATGAGTTGTGGCAGCAGAGTAGGCCAATTACCCCTGGTCTCAGGGGGTACTGCTCTCAGCATTTCAATGAGAGTTTGATTCATCTTTTCACAGAGTCCGTTACCTTGTGGATGATAGGCGGTGGTCCGGACTCTCTGGCAATTATGTAGTAGGCACATCTCTTGGAACAGCTGTGATTCAAACGCAGACTCCTGGTCGGTGAGGATCCTCTCTGGGCAGCCGTAGGGCAGGAGGAAATGCTTCCAGAACGCCTCCGCCGCAGTCTTGGCTGTCAGGTCTTTCACAGGCACTGCTACGACAAACTTAGTTAAGTGATCAATAATAGTCATGGCATATGTATACCCTGAGCGACTTGGCTCCAGCTTCACATGATCAATGGCAACAAGTTCTAAGGGAGTCTTACTTACGATAGGATGGAGAGGCGCCCTCTGGTCATGGCGTTCACTTCTCCCCACGGCACAGGCAGTGCACTCCCGGCACCATTTCTCAATGTCTTCTCTCATCCCGATCCAATAGAACCTCCTGCGAATAGTGGCCTCA
Organism: Bufo bufo; assembly: GCF_905171765.1. NCBI lineage: Eukaryota > Metazoa > Chordata > Amphibia > Anura > Bufonidae > Bufo > Bufo bufo. The sequence continues at coordinate 99,231,899 of NC_053391.1, read as the reverse complement.
GTTTTCTGCACGCCGAAGTGTCCGGACTGGTTATGATACATCTCCAGCACCAGACTGGCATCTCGACGTGGTATGAGGATCTGGTATATTCTATCGCAGGACACTGGATCCAGGCTCCTTCTAAGCAACAGGCCTTTTTGAAGGAAGAGTTGGTGGCAATGTCCCCACAGTCTCAATAGTTCTGGGTCTGCACTCTTCCTGCGGACTCTCTCAGGAGTTCTCCCACTAGTAAGGAAGTCGAGCAGTTCACCGAGGACTCTACTTTCGGACTGGAGCTTAATCCACCTTTCTCGTTCGCCCCTGGACTCAGGAATATTTGATGAGGAAGAATCAGCAGCTGAGCGATTTTCAGTGCAAACATTATCTTGCTGAGCAAATTTGTTGTAAAACGCCGGCATCTCCACTTCTTCCCAGGCATCTTTTGGTTCCTCTGGGGCTTCTGTAGTGGGAAGCCGGGACAGGGCATCAGCATTATCATTGGAGCGGCCTGCTCGGTATTTCACAGTGAAGTCATAGTTGGCAAGGCGGGAGACCCATCTTTGCTCCAGCGCCCCTAATTTGGCTGTGTTCAGATGCGCCAGGGGGTTGTTGTCCGTGAAGACGACAAACGGAGTGGCAGCAAGATAGTCTTTGAACTTTTCAGTTACAGCCCACACTAAAGCGAGGAACTCCAGCTTGAAGGAACTATAATTCTGATCGTTTTTCTCAGCTCCCCTCAGGGATCTTCTGGCGTAGGCAATCACCCTCTCTTTGTTGTCCTGCACCTGGGCCAACACGGCTCCCAGGCCTCTTTTACTGGCATCCGTGTAGAGTTGGAACGGCTTCTGATAATCCGGGTAACCCAGAACAGGGGGTTCAGTCAGCTTCTTCTTTAGGAGCTGGAAGTCAATCTCCCGTTCCTCATTCCATTCAACAGGGATAGGAGTCTTGGACTCTTCTTGGGATCCCCCCTTAGGAGTTCCTGGATCGGATCCGCAATTTGAGCAAAATGCGGGATGAAGCGTCTATAGTATCCTGCAAAGCTGAGGAAACTTCCCACCTCTTTCACGGTGGTGGGAGTAGGCCAATTACGGACAGCAGCAAGTTTATCAGGATCAGGCTGGACTCCTTCGGCACTAACAACGTGCCCTAGATACTTCACGGCTGGTTTCAGTAGGTGGCACTTGGACGGCTTAATTTTAAGGCCATATTTAACAAGGACTTGAAACACTTCAGTCAGATGTTTTAAATGGTCCTCATACGTCTTTGAGTAGATAATGACGTCATCCAGGTATAGTAGTACAGTCTCAAAATTCCTATGGCCTAAACAACGCTCCATCAGCCGCTGGAATGTCCCTGGAGCGTTGCACAATCCGAACGGCATATAATTAAACTCAAACAGGCCCATAGGCGTAGTGAAAGCGGTCTTCTCTCGATCTTCTGGGGCCATGGGTACCTGCCAGTACCCACTGGTTAAGTCCAGAGTGGAGAAGTAGGCTGATGACCCCAGGGCAGTCAAGGACTCCTCAATGCGTGGCAACGGATAAGTGTCTTTGTGGGTGATTTGATTGATTTTTCTATAATCCACGCAGAACCTTATGCTGCCATCTTTTTTTCGGACAAGAACTAGGGGCGCAGCCCAGGGACTATGACTGTCCCGGATTATGTTAGAGTCCTTCATCTCCTGTATCATCTCTTTCACAGACTGATAGGTAGTAGGTGGTATGGGTCTGTATCTCTCCTTGATAGGAGGATGCGAGCCAGTGGGTATGGTGTGTTTAATTACACTGACCTCTCCATAGTCCGTGGAGTGCTTGCTAAAGGCCTTGTGGTGCTCTTTCACCAGACTCAGGACTCCCTCTATTTGCTCCTTCGGGGTGGATTCGTTCCCCACATGAAGTTCTTCCCACCAGGATACTGAAGAGGCGCTGGCAGGGGGGCTGCTGCTCTGTGTGGTCTGGAACGTCTCTGTGGCAGGCAGTCGGATCACATCCTGGAAAGACACCTGGAAAAGCTGAGCAACGGGGCAGTGCTTAAAAAGAGTAACAGGGTGATCACCGAAATTAATCAGACGGACAGGCACTTTACCTTGAGACACGGTCACCAGACTCTTGGCTGTTCGTACGAAGGGATGATTCTCAATTTGAATAGGTTCCACTAGGGCTTGATAGTCCTGGCCCTGGATCCCTAACACAGCACGACACCACAGGATGATCTGGGAATTTGGAGGCAGAATTACCGGCCGGTTGTCCCGGATCCGGACAGTACAGATTTCTCCTTTTCCATTTGCGAACCTTTGTTGAGCACACAGCACACTGATAGACTTTTGAATGACTCTTTTAGAAGCAGGTGAGGCTGAGGGTATAGTTTGATTTAATGCTTCAAGCACCTCGGAGTAACAATTTTTAAAGACATTAGTCCCTAGGATCACAGGGTGTCCCCCTTTATCTCCGGCTTGTACCACAATCACACCTTGCTTTGGTAAGGTGGCTTCTCCCACCTGAAGGGTAGGTTCCCAGTACCCATGAACTTTCACTGGCTTACCGTTGCTGGCAATGATATCCAGCCAGGATTCTGGCGGCTGGGCGAGGATTTTGAATCCCAAAATTGGACAAAGGCAGGCCGTTGGATGGTGGTGACCTGAGACCCGGTATCCAGCAGGGCTTCAAAAGGTATCCCGTTGATACATATGTTAATTTTTGGGCGAGATCCTACGTATCTGGGCATCCAGCTTGGATCCCTTGGACCTATTGTTCTACTTCCCGAGGGGTGGTCCTCGGCCTCGGGGGTGGCCCGTTAAACTGCCAACACGTGGATTCAGTATGTCCATATTTTTTACAATAGTGACAGACAGGCTGCCTGCGATTTCTAGACCGGTAACTCGGTCGTCCATCAGGTTCCTTGGGGTATACATCTTTATATGCAGGCGGGAGCCTTGGAGGCAGGGGGCTTTCATCTTCCAGTAGCAATGGTCTTTCCCATTCTTCTATTTTCCTGCACACCTTCTCCAGGCTCTTAGTGAGATGGTTTACCTGCTCCATTAGTGCCGCCACCACATCTGTTACTGGCGCCTGTGTGACTTGACTAACTCCAGACGGCCTCACATTGACAGTTTTTGACTGACAGGCCTGAGGTTCAAGGCAGTCAAAAACTGTCAATGTGAGGCCGTCTGGAGTTAGTCAAGTCACACAGGCCCCAGTAACAGATGTGGTGGCGGCACTAATGGGCGGGTTTTGGCCTAGGATACTGATGGCCAGCTCTTTAAAGTCCAAAAACGCACAATGGGGGTGTTGGGCCGACAGCATCCTCAGCTGGACCTTTAAATGCTCGATGTTTATACCCGCAATGAACTGCTCTCTTAGAGTCCGGTCCTGATCCTCGGCCTCCTTAGGGTCCACCTGGACCACAGCCCTCAGGGTCTCTTGCAGGCACAGAGCAAAATCACGGAGTGACTCATCAGGCTGTTGCTTCCTGCTGAAAAATCGCATCTTAACTTCGGACACCGTTCAGGCCTCAAACGTGGTGCCGAGGCGATCAAATATCAGTTCCAGGCTACTCTTTTCAGAAAGGGGCCAGGACATGACTTCCCTGCGGGTGGCCCCTTCTAACTGGGCTAGGAGGATTTCCATTTGTTGTTCAGCAGAGATAGGGTAGAGCCGGAACAGGGCCAGGATTTGGTCCCTAAAGTCCTTCAATTTATGGGCTTCCCTGAAATATCGTGGGAACCAGGGAGCCCCAAAATAATACGGCATGGTCAGTGGCATCAGGCTTGATGCTGCCGCAGTGGCAGGCGCCCTATTATCCGCTGCGTGCGCTTCAGTAGGCACATCGGGGGCTGCCTTCCCCGCTTCCTCAGAGCTAAGGTGGACGTATGTTTCCCCCAGGTCAAGTCTCTTATTGCTAGTGGGGGACCTTCCCCAGTCTCCTGGCAAGGATCGGGACCTTCCCGGTACGGATATATGCAGGGGCCGGTGAATATGAAAGTTTGTACTTACTCCGGCGGTGCTCGCTCCAAATCTCGTGAGATGCGTGATTACGTCAGACGGTAGGCGTGGCCTCTTGGAGCTCCGGGATTCAAGGTAGGCGGTATCTTCTTCAGATACAGGGCGGCGTTTTCTTTCTTGCAGGCTGGGCGGTACCTTCTCTTTGTCTTTTTCGCGCCAAACGAACCCAACAAGGCGCACAAATAATCCAGTCAGGTTAAGCGGCCATTTTTGAGCAAACGCTGTCCATTCACTGACAAAAAGCGGTGAGTTCAGAAACAGCAAAACAGTCCATGCAATAAAATCTTCACACCGCGATTATTACAGTCCTTTGGCCCAGCAATTTTCCTCAATAAACAAGTAGGGCTTAGTCACTTTTTGGGCATACAATGGCACACAGTTTTAAATTCCGCAATGGCGTAGGAATAGTCCGTAAATCCTGTTCGCGATGCCAAAATATGCGGTACGCAGGCCTGCAGGGTATAGCGATGTGAGGTCACGGTTACTTAGGCAAACGAGGGTTGATATGGGTTACTCACAGTTTGTAGGATGACCCTGGGCAGCGTACAGCAGTGATGGAGAGGCTGGCACAGAAGTACTCTTTGTATATAGGGACCAGGCCTGATGGTGGATGAGGTGCCCTGGATGTTGCAGATGTTTAATGTGCCTAGGGCAAGGTCCCTTTAAGGTTCGTGACGCCAGTGCCTGTAACGGTGGCACACCGATTTATAGTTGTAATAAGTGAGGAACACAGTGTTGTGGTGAACCAAACTTTTCTTTACTGGAAACAGTTCAAACTTTATACAATTTAGGTTCAGTTCCACTTTGCAGCATTAATCAATAGCAGGCTCTTACAGCAATGGCAGGTAATGTTCTTTGCAAGATACTCAGAGGGTAAAATCAACACTCACAGACCAGGCTGCACTATTTCCTCAGATATCCTGGCTGTCTGTATCCCAAGGCCCGTATGCCCTAATGCTGTCTTTTATCCTTGGTAGCAATCCTCCTCAGGTATATATCCCTTGCTTTAGGTTGATGATCCTTCTGCCCTTCAGCTTACTTGACTAGCTGGAACACTGGCTCTGCTCTGATTAGGGAACTGCAGGTTTCTCCCAGGAGGAAAACTCTTCTCTTGGGGTGAATCTTCTGAGCTAACAAAGGCTCAGGAACTTCAGGCAGGCTAGACTGCACTTACTAGCCTCCTGCACTGCACTACCCTTCCCTGTCTGGGCCTAACTATATATACTAAGTGCTCACTAGCTCCCTCTAGTGCCTAGGATGCTGAACTACACCCTAACAGGCCTGATACCCAGATAAACAGGAAAATATGCATAAAACATTATATTAATACAAATGTCATGTTAACCCTTGTGTAGTGCCCACATTTACCTAGTGGGACACTACAGAGTCTGGTATTGAAAGGAGCCACACAAGACTCAACATTTACTCAGCGAATACTTTACAGTCAAACAGTACAGTTGGTATATCTAGTTTTCTAAGGTTTCTATGTTCAAGGTTGCTCAAACAAATTTGCTATACCTTATCACAACCACTGCCATTTGTTCAGCTCCTGGTATTGTTAAGATTCACAGTTTATGGATCTAGTTTTTAATGTTAGTATGATTATGGTTAATCAAACACACATGCTCAGTATCATCATAGCCATCGCTATATATCTAGCTCCTGACAACCTATTCACACCCAGGATTCCATGGCTGAGTTGAAAATTCTTTCATGGAATGTTAGGGGATTAGGGACTGCACTTTTTTTTATAGAAACTCCAGCCCGCACATACTGTGTCTTCAAGAGACACATCTCACACCTATTACATCTTTGGTTCTAAAGAAGCCTTGGGTACAATGGTGCGCACACTCCTACCATTCCTCTTTCTCAAGGGGGGTGTCTCTATTACATAAACAGCTAAGATGGGAGGTGAAAAAACTAGCTATTGATACGGAAGGCAGATATGTCTTTGTACACGTTCTTATCGACAATGTACATTATGTTTTACTAGGCGTTGATAATCCTCGCCCCGGATCCATGCAGATTTTACACCTAGCAGCCACCTTTGCCGCAGCACACCCACACGCTAAAATACTTTGCATGGGAGACTTAAACATGATATTAGATCCCTTGTTGGATCGCCACAATGATGTGGCAGACCCGTTCATTACAGAAAACCCCTTACAGCTAAGCAGATTCTTAACAGAATTTAGATGGCATGACCTCTGGAGGTCTAGATATCCCAGATCTAGGGTATATCCATGTCAAAGTAGCAGCCACAACTCCCTAACCAAGATATATACTATTTACTAGGCAATGAATCAACATTATTAAATTTGAGGTCCATAACGTACTTGCCCCGGGGAATTTCGGATCATTTGACCAGGACTTGGCACATTGATCCGAAGTGTCCCCTCAATAATGGGTCCCAGAGGATTAGTATCAGCAATTTGCTCACACCGAGTACGAGCAAAGATTAGCACAGAGCCCCTCCCAGTGATAGACAAATCGAAAAAAAAGATACCCACACTCACAGAAGAATCAATATCGCATTTATTGGAGTCACATCTACGAGTATCACCCGCAATAAATAATAAAATAATCCAACTTTATATCATTCACCAGTCATATTTAACTCCAATTAGGATGTACAGAATGGGTAGAGTGCCATCCACAGCTTGTCCGAGGTGGGCGGACGTCTGGCACATGATCTGGAGCTGCACCCCTATAGCCGCCTTCTGGAAAGAGGTGATTGATCTTCTTTCCTCATTACTATCGGATCGGGTGCCGTGCACTCCTGAGGTCTGCCTGCTAGGAATACTGAATGATGATAATTGGGACCACTATACAAGGATATTCCTATGGTAATCCCTGTTTCTGGCATGTAAATGTGTAGCACTGAGATGGTACAGCCCCAATACACCGAACTTGACCATGTGGAAATCGCAAATAAAGCAGATCCTACCCTACATAGTACTGGTATACAAACCGCAATAAACCACAGAAATTTGATAAAGTTTGGGGATTGTGGTGTGGGGCAGCACAAACCATGTATTCAACCTCGAGACTGCGACAAGCAATATTAGTGGCTCGAGGAGACATGGCTCAGTAGGTGTACCGGGACATTCATATACATCAACATTGCTATGCTTTAAATGATGTCATAGGGGCGGGTAGCATTGCAATGGCTGGCTAGAGATGAGACTAAGACAGTTACTGTATTATTGGTTACACTGTTTTCTGTATTAAGGGATGTGGACCATAAATGTCTTGGAACCTCCATATATACATTGTATTTGGCAACAAAAATGTGTGATACTGTTGTATTTCCATTTCTGTCAATCAAACAGTTAAAAAAAAAAAAAAGTACTATTCACCTAGCCATGTTCTCCCAATAAACATAACAAAGCCTGTGCTTTCTCCTACTCAGCTCAGTGCGACAGGCACAATTATGTCTCTGCATCGCAGCTGCTTGATAGGGAGCGCACAGGCCGGTTGTAACGGCGAACAGGACACAAGATACACAGAATATCAATAAACAAGTGTCTAGGCAAGAAGCTGGGGATAAAGGTGACCTCCTGACAAATCCCTACCAGCTCTCCCTAGACTTCTATGCCCACGTTCAGACCCTGAAGGTGGGAATAAACGTGTCCTCGTGCCTAGGCTGAAGATTCCCTAGAATCCCTAAGATGGTGCAAGGGGGAAAGAGGCAGCCTGCTCCCTCAGACCTGGAGGGGGCAGGCGTCTCTCTAACAGCCTAGACAGACAACCACAAGATAAACAAAACCAACTTATCTTTACTGAGCAGGAACAGCAAATCCTGCCTTCCTCTGAGCCAGACAGAAGCTATAACCCGCACAGGACACTGGGAGTGGGCGTAATTTAAACTTAAACCAACGACCCCACCCAGTGCACCTGAAGGGAGGCGGATATAGCTCAACTCCAAAACAAAAACAAAAGGCTACACACGTGCTGCTAACCTGGCAGACCACCGCACATAGCCTGAGCAGGGCATGACAGTACCCCCCCTTCTACGGGTGACCTCCGGACACCCCGGCCCAACTTTATCCGGGTGGGATCTGTGAAAAGCCCTCACCAGTATTTGCATCTGTTTCCAGGCACAAATGGAAGTAATATATCTGGAGTCCCAGCCTGGCCCTTGATATGCCCCCGCGCATGTCATACCCACCTGGCATACCGTGTGCAAATCCAGCCTTGCACCAAAACTGTGGACAGAAAAGGGGACTTTTTAAGTGTCGCAAGTCCCTAAGTAAATGTGCCCCATTGTAATTATTTAAATGCTGTCTCTTCAGATACAAAAACATTTGAAATGAAGAAACCTGAATATTGGAGAATACCAGAAGCTCCTCCATGATTACATGTTCCAAATGAAAAATACATAAAGACGATGGAAACGATAATCCTAAATGCCTAATGACTAGGGATGAGCGAACGTGTGTTTTAAGTTCGGCGTACAAGGTCCGGGTTATCGAAGAATTCCGTTCCTTATAGGAACTCATTTGCAAATAGCCATATATTTTTGGTACAATGACTACTAGATCAACATGAGGTTCAATGCATGAGATAGGATGTTTAATATATGTTATATGTTTTATGATATCATGCTATAACAAGTATAATACTGTGTGAAACCTAGTAATCCAGTGATACTATTCATATATTATTGTTTATAAATGTATCTTTTACTCTTTTATTCTTTTATGTATAAGTATAATAAATTTTGTGATTTGCACTAATCCATTGGGTCCATGTGTTGAGTGTGCCAGTCTTCCAACATTATAGACTATCGAAGAATTCCGTTATTGATTCCGCTACCACGGACCATAACTGATGGTCCGTGGTAGCGGAATCAATAACGGAATTCCTTGAAAACCCGGACCTTGTACGCCGAACTTGAAACACACTAATGACTGTTCTGTATTTCATCGTTTCCATTCCAGTCTTCAGTGTCACATTGTCAGTCTGTGAATTCAGCTTCCCTTGAAAAAGTTCAGCTTTACATCGCAGTCTTTGCCATCAATCTCCATATCCTGCGCTGCTTCCAGATCCAGGGTCACTAAAGACTAGAAAATAGATCAGATTAAAGCATATTAGTGAGCTAGCATGGACAAGCTATCGGCCTCCGGTCCACAGTGATCTACCAGTCTGCGTCACAGTCTTTTCTCCAGATACCACTCTGCCTGATATAGGACATATTCATACATTGCCGATATGCTGCCCGTGTTCTGCTGTGATTCTGCAGTGTATTCCAGAAGCAGGTCATCCACACACTGCGGAAAAATCTGCAGGGAAACCTGAGGTTAAAATTTTACCCCACTCCCTGCATCGCTCCTGATGCCTGCACGGCCGCCGCTGCATCTCTGGTGACACTAGGGAGGCTCTTCTCCGTCGCGGCCTGCTATTGGCTGTTCCCCCGTATGTTTTGATCCGCTTGATGAGGAGTTGCAGCGGCGGGGAGCGGGGTAGGTATAACCTATATGAGGGGCCCAGGCATTAGGTGGGACATTATAGGGGTTGGATAACCCCTTTAGTTTAAGGCCGGATTCACATCAAAGTTTTGTTTTCCGTTCTTCTGATCCATCAAAAAAACAAAAATGGATCCTTTATTTTAGGCTACTTTCACACTGGCGTTCGGTGCGGATCCGTCTTGTATCTGCACAGACGGATCCGCACCGATAATGCAAACGCTTGTATCCGTTCATAACCGATCTGTTTGCATTATTCATTCAAAAAAAAGTCTAAGTCAAAACGGATCCGTCCTGACTTACATTGAAAGTCAATGGGGGACGGATCCGTTTTCAATTGCACCATATTGTGTCAGTGAAAAACGGATCCGTCCCCATTGACTTACATTGTAAGTCCAGCACTCCGTAATTCCAATGATGAAAAAAAGTTTTCTTTTTATTCGTCACCCATGTGTGACGCGCGTTTCGACACTAGTTTGTGTCTTTATCAAAGTACAGGTGATAACAGCTCATCGTAGTTTACAAATGGCATCATTATATACAATTCAAATAACCCGCCTCTTGACCACGTAGGCAGTCACATGGCGAGGGGCGGACTGAGCCGTCCCTGGCCATGTGACCAGTCACGGGGCCAGAGCGTCATACTGCTAGGCAACCCAGCCAAACAAACTAGTCAAGAGTGGAGTGCGGTGAGATAAGTATCTAATCCATATGTTATTATATTTTTACAAGGCAATTTTAGATCCCTTACACATCTCATATATATGCTCAATGGATAGCGATACATTATAATTCGAACATCACCCCCTCATACAAAAACAAATATATAATCACGGAGACAATGATGTTAGTCACACGATACATCATATGACATAGCACCATTGTCTCTGCTACAGAAAATGTTATAAAGGTATGTTGCATGTCACGGGAAATAGGTTGTGCTGCAGTATTCAATAAGATTCACGGCCGGTTCAGACATTTATAGAAAGCCGCGGTATCAATATTTGATCACAAAGCAATAGCATGCATAAATACAAAGTGACAGATCACAATTATCTATCACACACATATTGGATCAGAGAAAACAATTAAGTGAATATTCCTTATTTAAACCTTTAGGCGCAAGCGTCTCAAGTCGATGGATCCAATATGCTTCACGCTGGTGGAGCATCTGGATCCGATTTCCTCCACGTCGGGGCAAGGTTACTTCTTCTAGAATTTGAAAACGCAATTGTGAAATGCGGTGATTTTTTTCTTTAAAATGTTGGGGAATAGGTAGCAAAATATTTTCTTTCCTAATTGTGGACTTATGTTTTGCTACCCGGTCCTTCATACGCATTGTCGTTTCCCCAACATAGCACAACCCACAGGGACATTTAAGCAAATAGATCACAAAGCTGCTATCGCATGTGAAGTGACCCCTAATGGGGATTTGCTGTCCTGTCTGTGGGTGTGCTATGTTGGAGCCTTTAATCACATTGGAGCAGTGAACACAGTTAAGACAAGGAAATGTTCCCTTCCTAACTGTAGAGAAAGTGAGCTGTCGCTGAGGCATCCTGTCACTCCCTACATCTGCTCGGACAATCATGTCCCTAATATTTTTATTTCGCTTAAAACACATCATTGGACGGTCCCTAAATTCCTGAATCTCAGGATATGATTTTTGTAAGATGTTCCAGTGTTTATAGATGACAGCCTTAACTCGGTCCATCCAAGGATGGTATTTTACCACTAGCGGTATTCTTTGTCCCTTGTCTTTCCTTTCTGTGGGATTTTTTATCTTATCCAGCTGTTGGTGTAATAGATAGGGCGGATAGCCTCTGTCTATAAATTTCTCAGTCATCTCCCGTAACCTGAGTGTGTCAAGGAAGGAAACACGTTGTGTATCTTGGTGCAGGGTAAATTTCAGCTCTGGTCTAATGTTATTAATATAGTCCACAAAGGTCATAAGGGTCTCAATGCTGCACCGCCATATGCAAAAAACGTCATCTATAAAACGTTTCCAAAATATGCAATGATTTTGATACAGCTCACTTGGGTAAATATATTCTCTCTCAAAGTGTGCCATATAGCAATTTGCATATGGCGGTGCAGCATTGGACCCCATCGCGGTCCCGCACCGCTGCTGGAAAAAAGTATCCTGAAATAAAAAATAATTTCGACGTAAGACAATGGACAATAAGGAAATAAAAAATTCTTTTTCATGTGCCGAGTATAGGCTGTCATCCAGTAACTTCTGAACAGACTCCAGACCTTTTTCATGCGTTATACTTGTATATAAACGATGAGCTGTTATCACCTGTACTTTGATAAAGACACAAACTAGTGTCGAAACGCGCGTCACACATGGGTGACGAATAAAAAGAAAACTTTTTTTCATCATTGGAATTACGGAGTGCTGGTCTTTATACTGCAAATATTTGGGTATCTACCTCTTGACCGCGCACCTGGACCGCGACTGATGCGCAGTGCCGCCCATTCATTTATTTCATTGATTTCCTTGATTTTTTGGAGCGTGCACGTGCTGTCGAGCTCAAACGTACAGATGAGCACCTACGGCTATGATGAGGAGGAAGCTCGTGCAATAGTAGCACGAATTGATTCATCGGCAGAGTTCCTGAGAATACCCCCAGGTGAACTGAGAAGCCGTGATTTTGAGAGAACCTCCAAGCATTTGGTATCACTACAATTGCATGCTACCACACTAGCGGAGTATCACCGCTCCAAACGCATCCCACGTGGATTAAGAGTAAACCTTCGACCAACTTTTTTCCGTGAAAGTGTTGAATACTGTGCCCGCTTTGCCAGTATTTTAAATAAGTGTTCCTTGGACATCATAGTCCTGACGATTGAACACCTGACCAACGCTATTGCCGAGTGCCAAGAAAGCATCAGTACCATCGAGTCCCAACTAAGAGACTGTCTTAAAAAGGAGGATTTTGATATCCTGAAAGATAAGATTGATAAACAATGTGCCGAACTACAAAGCTCTATACAGAGCACAAAGCGCACAAAATATATCCGGGATATGGAAGACTACCAAAGAAATCAAGTCTACAGATGGCAGGACAAGGCCGGCACTGCTACATCTCAACCACCGCGCCGACCCGGCCGCAGAGCGGGTACAGCTTCATCCGACTCCGGGAGCGACTCCACAACAGGTCAGCGCAATTTTTTAGGAGCACGCAGACGCCCAAGAAGGCCAATACCCGGCGCTCAGGTCGACACCATCATCGGGGACGCCGAAGCGCCACGTCTAACCCGGTCACAGGTACTCAGCCCACCTTAGTGTTAAACCTATCCTCTAAGAATCTCTCTCCACTCCAAATTGGACTTCTTGAAAAGGGACTATCCTTCAGTCCCACCACGAGTCTGGATACATTTGGACTGGACATGGATCTAAACCGCTTTTTTCGGAGCATACGGCTTAAAAGCCATTTTTCAAAAGTTCCTATGCATGATCCGGTCCCTATTGTAAATTTACAACCTTCATTAAATCTGCAGCAATTTGGCTTAAGGCTTAAGAGCCATTATATGCCCCCAAAGATTTACCACCCTAGTGAAACGTTTATACATCTTGTACAACGTGATATTGCCACATTGCTTGCAGATTTTAAGAAAGGTGATTACTATATTCACCATAACTTGTCCGCGGAGGAGAGGCAGGTGGTCAATCATCTGACTGATGATGACTCCCTGGTCTTTAAGCCTGCGGACAAAGGCGGTGCCCTTGTCATACTTGATAAAGATTATTATGTTAGAGAGATTCAGGAACAATTATCCGACCACAATGTCTATGAAATATTGCAGGGGGATCCGGTCTGGACAATAAAACGGGAGCTACAGACTTTGGTTGATCAAAATGTATTACATCATGTTATTGATAAAAAATTAGCGGAGTTCTTGATCAACCAACACCCCGTGACACCCGTATTTTATACATTACCAAAAGTGCATAAATCCCTAGATAAACCTCCGGGTCGCCCCATTGTTGCAGCTAGTGATTCAGTTCTATCTCCCCCTGCAATATTTCTCGACAAAGTGTTGACTCCACTTACAAAAAAGGCCCCTTCCTACCTGAGGGATACTCAACATTTTTTGGAGGCAGTACGGGAAATTGAGCTGTCGCATGATTGCATCCTGGTCACTCTAGACGTCTGCAGTTTATATACAAGTATAACGCATGAAAAAGGTCTGGAGTCTGTTCAGAAGTTACTGGATGACAGCCTATACTCGGCACATGAAAAAGAATTTTTTATTTCCTTATTGTCCATTGTCTTACGTCGAAATTATTTTTTATTTCAGGATACTTTTTTCCAGCAGCGGTGCGGGACCGCGATGGGGTCCAATGCTGCACCGCCATATGCAAATTGCTATATGGCACACTTTGAGAGAGAATATATTTACCCAAGTGAGCTGTATCAAAATCATTGCATATTTTGGAAACGTTTTATAGATGACGTTTTTTGCATATGGCGGTGCAGCATTGAGACCCTTATGACCTTTGTGGACTATATTAATAACATTAGACCAGAGCTGAAATTTACCCTGCACCAAGATACACAACGTGTTTCCTTCCTTGACACACTCAGGTTACGGGAGATGACTGAGAAATTTATAGACAGAGGCTATCCGCCCTATCTATTACACCAACAGCTGGATAAGATAAAAAATCCCACAGAAAGGAAAGACAAGGGACAAAGAATACCGCTAGTGGTAAAATACCATCCTTGGATGGACCGAGTTAAGGCTGTCATCTATAAACACTGGAACATCTTACAAAAATCATATCCTGAGATTCAGGAATTTAGGGACCGTCCAATGATGTGTTTTAAGCGAAATAAAAATATTAGGGACATGATTGTCCGAGCAGATGTAGGGAGTGACAGGATGCCTCAGCGACAGCTCACTTTCTCTACAGTTAGGAAGGGAACATTTCCTTGTCTTAACTGTGTTCACTGCTCCAATGTGATTAAAGGCTCCAACATAGCACACCCACAGACAGGACAGCAAATCCCCATTAGGGGTCACTTCACATGTGACAGCAGCTTTGTGATCTATTTGCTTAAATGTCCCTGTGGGTTGTGCTATGTTGGGGAAACGACAATGCGTATGAAGGACCGGGTAGCAAAACATAAGTCCACAATTAGGAAAGAAAATATTTTGCTACCTATTCCCCAACATTTTAAAGAAAAAAATCACCGCATTTCACAATTGCGTTTTCAAATTCTAGAAGAAGTAACCTTGCCCCGACGTGGAGGAAATCGGATCCAGATGCTCCACCAGCGTGAAGCATATTGGATCCATCGACTTGAGACGCTTGCGCCTAAAGGTTTAAATAAGGAATATTCACTTAATTGTTTTCTCTGATCCAATATGTGTGTGATAGATAATTGTGATCTGTCACTTTGTATTTATGCATGCTATTGCTTTGTGATCAAATATTGATACCGCGGCTTTCTATAAATGTCTGAACCGGCCGTGAATCTTATTGAATACTGCAGCACAACCTATTTCCCGTGACATGCAACATACCTTTATAACATTTTCTGTAGCAGAGACAATGGTGCTATGTCATATGATGTATCGTGTGACTAACATCATTGTCTCCGTGATTATATATTTGTTTTTGTATGAGGGGGTGATGTTCGAATTATAATGTATCGCTATCCATTGAGCATATATATGAGATGTGTAAGGGATCTAAAATTGCCTTGTAAAAATATAATAACATATGGATTAGATACTTATCTCACCGCACTCCACTCTTGACTAGTTTGTTTGGCTGGGTTGCCTAGCAGTATGACGCTCTGGCCCCGTGACTGGTCACATGGCCAGGGACGGCTCAGTCCGCCCCTCGCCATGTGACTGCCTACGTGGTCAAGAGGCGGGTTATTTGAATTGTATATAATGATGCCATTTGTAAACTACGATGAGCTGTTATCACCTGTACTTTGATAAAGACACAAACTAGTGTCGAAACGCGCGTCACACATGGGTGACGAATAAAAAGAAAACTTTTTTTCATCATTGGAATTACGGAGTGCTGGTCTTTATACTGCAAATATTTGGGTATCTACCTCTTGACCGCGCACCTGGACCGCGACTGATGCGCAGTGCCGCCCATTCATTTATTTCATTGATTACATTGTAAGTCAGGACGGATCCGTTTGGCTCCGCTTAGTCAGGCGGACACCAAAACGCTGCAAGCTGCGTTTTAGTGACCGCCTAAAAACCGCAACGGAGACCAAACGCAGCCAAATTGATGCATTCTGAACGGATCCTTATCCATTCAGAATGCATTGGGGCTGAACTGATCCGTTTTGAAATGGATCTCACAAGCGGACACAGAAACGCCAGTGTGAAAGTAGCCTTAACCATCCGTTATGCTTATTTAGGGCTCATGCACACAAATGTATGCCACCTGTGCCGTGCATTGTGGACCGCACCATCCATGTGGCCTGTGCTGACCGATCCAGACTCATTCAACTTGAATGGGTCCGCGATCCGTCTGCACCGCAGAAAAATAAAGCATGTTCTATTTTTTTTTGCGGTGTGGAGGCATCGACCAAAATGCCATGGAAGCACTCCGTAGTGCGGATAGTGATTCCGTAGCCTTCCGCTCTGTATCTTCCGGACCCATTCAATTGCATGCGTGATACAGTGCGCACACGGCCTGTGCCTGTATATTGTGGACCCGCTGCCAGAATACGGGCACGACCTGCACATGAGCCCTTATGCACATTTGCATCAGTTTTAGCCATTTCCATCTGAGATCCATTATTGTAAACAGAAAAAAAGTACTTTTTGGAGGACTTTTTTCCATCTAAAATAATGGATCTCATGTGAAAATGGCTAAATGTGCAGAAGGGATACTTAAAATAAAGGCTCCATTTTTTGTTTTCTGTTCTTCTGAAGGATCAGAAGAATGGAAAATGAAACTGTGATGTGAACCTGACCGTAAGCTGCGGGTTTCACCCTTCGCAATACATAAAGTGAAATCTGCAGCAAATAGCCATGTAAGGCCGAGTTCACACCTGTGGCCGGGTGTTCCATCCGTCAATGTTGGGAATGGTCTGGTCTGCACGAAGCTGTTTGTATCTGGCCGATTCTCTGCATATTTGCTGGGCAGTGGCTGGATCTCTACCCGAAACCATTATAGTCAATGGTGTCCGGCGGGAGGCCAGTAGTATCCGGCAATGCCAGATCTGGAGAACTCTGGCAGACTGTACTCTACTGGAACTGAAAGATGGTCTTTGCCACAGACGGCAGCAGTGAACAGGAAGAGAGAAGGGAGGTGGCACATGGACACTGCGCGTGCAGCTGATCAGCGGGGGGGCCGGGCGTCTAGACCCCTCCGATCTGATATTGATGACTTGTCCTGAGGATAGGTCATCAATAGAGAAGGCCGGACAACCCCTTTAAAACATTAAAATATTTATCCCATACTGAGAATGGGGTAGCAGGAAAAAAAAAAAAAAGACTTTATTGTGATAAAAAGAAAAAATAAATTTTTTCCTAAATGTAATTTTTTTTCAGTATTAACCACCTCCAGGACGCGTCTGTGCGTACAGCGGTCCGGAGGTGGTTGATTCATTCCGAGTAGACGCGCCGGCGCGTCCTCTCGCGAGACGCAAGATTTCCTGTGAACGCGCGCACACAGGCGCGCGCGTTCACAGGATCGGAAGGTAAGCGAGTGGATCTCCAGCCTGCCAGCGGCGATCGTTCGCTGGCAGGCTGGAGATGTGATTTTTTTGATAACAGCGTCTAATATACCTGCTACCTGGTCCTCTGGTGGTCCCATTTGTTTGGATCGACCACCAGAGGACACAGGCAGCTCAGTAATATGTTGCACCAAGCACCACTACACTACACCCCCCCCCCCCCTGTCACTTATTAACCCCTTATTCACCCCTGATTACCCTATATAGACTCCCTGATCACCCCCCCCCTGTCATTGATTACCCCCTGTATGGCTCCATTCAGAGGTCCGTATGAATTTTACAGATCCACTGATAGATGGATCGGATCCGCAAAACGCATACGGACGTCTGAATGGAGCCTTACAGGGGAGTGATCAATGACGGAGGTGATCACCCCATATAGACTCCCTGATCACCCCCTTGTCATTGATCACCCCCCTGTCATTGATCACCCCCCTGTCATTGATCACCCCCCTGTAAGGCTGCATTCAGATGTCCGTATGATTTTTACGGATCCACTGATACATGGATCGGATCCGCAAAACACATACGGACATCTGAATGGAGCCTTATAGGGGGGTGATCAATGACAGGGGGGTGATCACCCCATATTGACTCCCTGATCACCCCCCTGTCATTGATCACCCCCCTGTCATTGATCACCCCCCTGTAAGGCTGCATTCAGACATTTTTTTGGCCCAAGTTAGCGGAAATTATTATTTTTTTTCTTACAAAGTCTCATATTCCACTAACTTGTGTCAAAAAATAAAATCTCACATGAACTCACCATACCCCTCACGGAATCCAAATGCGTAAAAATGTTTAGACATTTATATTCCAGACTTCTTCTCACGCTTTAGGGCCCCTGGAATGCCAGGGCAGTATAAATACCCCACATGTGACCCCATTTCGGAAAGAAGACACCCCAAGGTATTCCGTGAGGGGCATATTGAGTCCATGAAAGATTGAAATTTTTGTCCCAAGTTAGCGAAAAGGGAGACTTTGTGAGAAAAAAAAAAAATATATCAATTTCCGCTAACTTCTGCCATGCCCCTCATTGAATACCTTGGGGTGTCTTCTTTCCAAAATGGGGTCACATGTGGGGTATTTATACTGCCCTGGCATTCTAGGGGCCCTAAAGCGTGAGAAGAAGTCTAAGATCCAAATGTCTAAAAATGCCCTCATAAAATGAATGTGGGCCCCTTTGCGCATCTAGGCTGCAAAAAAGTGTCACACATGTGGTATCGCCGTACTCAGGAGAAGTTGGGCAATGTGTTTTGGGGTGTCATTTTACATATACCCATGCTGGGTGAGATAAATAGCTTGGTCAAATGCCAACTTTGTATAAAAAATGGGAAAAGTTGTCTTTTGCCGAGATATTTCTCTCACCCAGCATGAGTATATGTAAAAAGACACCCCAAAACACATTGCCCAACTTCTCCTGAATACGGAGATACCACATGTGTGACACTTTTTTGCAGCCTAGGTGGGCAAAGGGGCCCACATTCCAAAGAGCACCTTTAGGATTTCACAGGTCATTTACCTACTTACCACACATTAGGGCCCCTGGAAAATGCCAGGGCAGTATAACTACCCCACAAGTGACCCCATTTTGGAAAGAAGACACCCCAAGGTACTCCGTGAGGGGCATGGCGAGTTCCTAGAATTTTTTATTTTTTGTCACAAGTTAGTGGAAAATGATGATTTTTATTTTGATTTTTTTTACTTACAAAGTCTCATATTCCACTAACTTGTGACAAAAAATAAAAACTTCCATGAACTCACTATGCCCATCACGAAATACCTTGGGGTGTCTTCTTTCCAAAATGGGGTCACTTGTGGGGTAGTTATACTGCCCTGGCATTCTAGGGGCCCAAATGTGTGGTAAGAAGTTTGAAATCAAAATGTGTAAAAAATGCCCGGTGAAATCTGAAAGGTGCTCTTTGGAATGTGGGCCCCTTTGCCCACCTAGGCTGCAAAAAAGTGTCACACATGTGGTATCTCCGTACTCAGGAGAAATTGGGGAATGTGTTTTGGGGTGTCATTTTACATATACCCATGCTGGGTGAGAGAAATATCTTGGCAAAAGACAACTTTTCCCATTTTTTTATACAAAGTTGGCATTTGACCAAGATATTTCTCTCACCCAGCATGGGTATATGTAAAATGACACCCCAAAACACATTCCCCAACTTCTCCTGAATACGGAGATACCACATGTGTGACACTTTTTTGCAGCCTAGGTGGGCAAAGGGGCCCACATTCCAAAGAGCACCTTTCGGATTTCACCGGCCATTTTTTACAGAATTTGATTTTAAACTCCTTATCACACATTTGGGCCCCTAGAATGCCAGGGCAGTATAACTACCCCACAAGTGACCCCATTTTGGAAAGAAGACACCCCAAGGTATTTGCTGATGGGCATAGTGAGTTCATAGAAGTTTTTATTTTTTGTCACAAGTTAGTGGAATATGAGACTTTGTAAGAAAAAATAAAAAAATCATCATTTTCCGCTAACTTGTGACAAAAAATAAAAAGTTCTATGAACTCACTATGCCCATCAGCGAATACCTTAGGGTGTCTACTTTCCGAAATGGGGTCATTTGTGGGGTGTTTGTACTGTCTAGCCATTGTAGAACCTCAGGAAACATGACAGGTGCTCAGAAAGTCAGAGCTGCTTCAAAAAGCGGAAATTCACATTTTTGTACCATAGTTTGTAAACGCTATAACTTTTACCCAAACCATTTTTTTTTTTTACCCAAACATTTTTTTTTTATCAAAGACATGTAGAACAATCAATTTAGAGCAAAATTTATATATGGATGTCGTTTTCTTTGCAAAATTTTACAACTGAAAGTGAAAAATGTCATTTTTTTGCTAAAAAATCGTTAAATTTCGATTAATAACAAAAAAAGTAAAAATGTCAGCAGCAATGAAATACCACCAAATGAAAGCTCTATTAGTGAGAAGAAAACGACAATAAACGGTGAAAGTAGGGTAGGTCAGAAGTGTAAAAAGTGGCCTGGTCTTTCAGGGTGTTTAAGCCATAGGGGCTGAGGTGGTTAAAACACAAGAAAAACTATATAAATGTGGTATCGTTGTAATCGTAGTGACCCAGGGAATGAAGGGCATGGGTCACTTTTACCACACAGGGAACGCCGTAAAAAAACGAAACCCTCAAAACTGTGGCGGAATCGCATTTTTTTCCCTTTCCATCCCCATTTTGTTTTTTTTCCAGCTTACCACTACGTTGTATGCAACAGTAACTGGTGCCAATAGAAAGCACAACTTTTCCTGAAAAAAAAAAAAAAAAGAGAAGCCCTCACACGGCTATGTGAACCAAAAATAAAAAAGTTATGTCTCCAGGAGAGGCGGGAGTAGAAAACGAAGGGGTGAAGGCACGTCACTGGGTCATGTGCAACACGGCGACAAGCAGAGTGATGGAGCCAGAATCCATTGGTGGGGACTAGGTAGGTATGATCACCACCGCAGGTCCGGCCACTCTCTGAGGTCTGAAACAAAGTTGGAAAACCCCTTTAAGCAAAATCCTGCGACATGCAGGGCATTCTTCTCCAGATTTTCTGACATGGAAATTGTGAGTCTAACATTTGGAGGGGGGGGGGGGGGGGGAGATGTCACCTTTGGTGGGACTCAGCTCTGACCACGACAACGCGCCATAGTTTTTTTTGGTTGCGTTGACTTTCTGAGACTTGCTGTCACCGTGTAGCCTCTGCCTGAATGGTGGTAGTATGTATGGTTACTCTGGCTGTCTCAGCGGGGCATGGCTAGTATTTAAGGGTGAGGCTTAGTCGGTGACCATGGTGGAAAGCAATGGAGATGTGCTGTGTTTCAATGTGGATGTTCACACTCACTGTGGGTTTTACTGCAGAATTTTGGCGTGGACAGCCGGGCCCAAATCCCGTCATCAGCCGCATCCTTTCTGCCTGCAATTCATTCCAATAGGAGGCAGCGCTGAGGATTGTGGAACGGCACCTTATAGCCGTGGCCCGGTCTCTTCTAAGCACGACAGCAACTTTAGCTCCGCAATCCTCAGCGTTGACTCCCTTTGAAATGAACGGGAGGCAGAAACCACACGGCCACTGGCGAAATTTCAGCGTGGGTGTCCATGCCAAAGTTCCCTAAGGGTATGTTCAGTCGGAGGATTTTGTCCACGACGTATCCTACGTCAGAAAGTGCTGCTGGTTGTGTCTTGGGTTTTTATGTGGACCTGCTCTAGGTTTAGCCCTGCAGGGCCCGTGCGGTAACCGTGCCAAGAATAGACTTATACGTTCAGACCTCCTACTGAAAAAATATAGAAGGCGGTTTCAGCTCAGATTCAAAAAGTTTTCTGCGCCGAATCCACTCTGTAAACTCCTACTTCTGAACACATCCTAAGGCCTCATGCACACGATCGTATGTATTTTGCGATCATCCGTAGGCCTCTTTCACATTTCCATGTCCGTTTGACGTCCGCAAAAAAAAAAATTAGTACGTGTTTCATCCGTGAAGATGCACGTGTGTCCATTTTTTGCATCCATAGTACACGGACATTTCCAAAACATCTTCTATCAGTGGTCAGACTGACCCATAAACTATTAGGCCTCGTTCACATTTCTGTTTTTCACTAACGTGTGCCGTCCGCATTTTCCAGGGACACCACACGTACCCATTGATTTCAATGTGTTTGTTCACATCAGTATTTTTTTTACTGACCGTAGGCATGCACTACTTTGGTCTGTCATGTGGACCAAACCCGCCCATTGAAGTCTATGAAAATCATGGACAAAACACGAATGGCATCCGCTTTTCACTGAAGACTGATAGGAGATGAATTACGGACGACACACAGAGGGTAAAAACGGACACATGGACCCTTCTTTTTACGGACATGAAACTGACACAGCAATGTGGAGGAGGCACAATGGGTGTGTCAGTAAAAAAAACGGAGTAAGGCCTCTTGCACACGAACGTTGTGTGCACTCCGCAGCGCCGATGCGGACACATTCACTTGAATGGGTCTGCAATCACGGAGATGCGGAGCAGAAGTACGGATCAGAACCCCACAGAAGAGTGCTTCCGTGGTGTTTCTGTGCCTACCGCAAAAAAAATAGAACTTGTTCTATTTTTTTGCGGTGCGGACGGATCACAGACCCATTCAAGTTGAACGGATCTCGATCCGTCCCGGCCGCTGCACGGATGTTGCCCGTGCATTGGGGACCGCAAATTGCTGTCCCCAATGCACGGGCAACGTCCATGCGGTTTCCACAGACGGATGCAGACACATTCAACTTGGATGGGTCCATGATCCGTCCGCACCGCAAAATAATAGAACCCATTCTATTTTTATTTTTTGCGATGCGGAGGCACGGAGAGGAATGGGTCCGGATCAGTGATATGGTGAGCACACGGCCAGCATACATCAGTGAAAAAAACGTGAACAAGGCCGTATTTTGACAATCCGCGTTTTACGGACCGCACAACGCGTACCATAACGAGCCCTGTAGCGATCACGACAGGCACAGCGCCCTCCAGCGGTCACATCCCATCCTGAAGAAATCTATCCACTTTCCCTTTCACTTAGTATCGCGCTAGATCACGTGTCTCCCCTCCCCACAGAGCCTGCTTCATTCTCCACACGGTCGGCCACTTCCTGAGCCAGCCCCGGAAGCCGGACGGAGACGACGAGATTTGCCGGTTCTACTGAGCAGGATCTTTGTACGGCGCCGCTGTTGTGAGCACAGGAAGATACCATGAGCACAGGTAACGCAGGGGGGAATCAGACCGTGTAAAGCCGCGGGGTGGGAGATGTCCACAGCACGGGGTGCGGTCAGGTTACCCATTTTTTATTTATTTTTTGTTTCGGGCCGTAGACTCTAATGCTGAGTCATGGGTGGGGCTTTGTTTGGATAGGGCGGGGCTTCGTGTGGACGTTTCTGCTTGTGGGCGTGTTTTCCCGGCTGTGATCTTCGCTGCAGAGAATAGCTATACTTGTGTTGTGGAACCACAAGTCCCAGCAGAGCTGCTGTAGGGGCCCTGTATAGGGAGTGTGCTCTTCAGGCTGGACAGGCCCCAGGCGTCCCATTCCCTGGACTGTGCCTCTGCCATCTACATTTTCACCTGGTTTTCTATAGATAAGCATTCTAGCTTCTTGCAGTCTACATCAGGCACTCCAGCTGTTGTGGAACTCCAACTCCCAGCATGCTCAGTTTACTTTAATGGAAGTTCCAAGATCAGCTGACAAGTGTGCATGCTGGGAGTTGTAGTTTGACAAGAGCTTGAGTGCCGGGGATTGCTGGTCTAGAGCGCTTTGCCCGTCCGTGCTAGAAGTATATGTCCACCCCAAAAATGATGAGGTTAAAGGGGATGTGTCGCCTGGGACATTGGTGGCATGACGCTACGATGTGCCACCAAAGTCAGATAGGTGCGGGTTTAGGATTGCCACCTTTCCCAACACAAAATATCGCCAAGTTAAGCCACACACGAAGGGGGTGTAGTTGTGGGGGCTTAACACGGGAGAGTTGCTGTCATACTGTGGCTACTAATTATATTATTGCCTCCATTAGTGCCCCCCAGAATTAACACTGCCTCCAGTAATAGTAGTGCCCCCCAGTAAGAATAATGGCCCCAGAGTTAAGTGTCCCCAGTAATAGTAATGCCCCCATTAGTGTGCCCTAGAATTAATAATGCCCCCCTGTAAGAACAGTGCCCCAGTAAGAATAATGCCCCCAGTGAGAGTAATCCTTCCCATTAGTGCCCCCCAGTAAGGCTAGGTCTACACAACGACATTTGTCGCACCAATGTCGCGCGACAATTTTTATGATGGCAGTCTATGGTGTCGCACTGCGACATGCGACATGCGACTTACTGCGACTCGACAGTCGCAGAAAATCCATTCGAGATGTGGATTTCGCCCGTTTTCTGCTGCTGCACCTGTGGCAGATTTTAGCAGTGTGAACATTGCCTCAAGCAGACCAGAGATGAGAAGAATGTGTTTCACTGTAGATTTTAATTGTTAAAAATTGGCGAAACGTGGCCTTTAAAGGGGACCTGTCGTTTGGTTTAGGATCACTAAACCACCAGCATGTCGTTTTGCAGCTTCAGTTTAGGGTTCCAGACCTGCGAGTAGTAAAGCCCGTCCATCACCGCAAAGAACAGTAAGGCCTCATGCACACGACCGTTGTTCTGGTCCGGATCCGAGCCAAAGTTTTTGCGGCTCGGGTGCGGACCCTTTCACTTCAATGGGGCCGCAAAAGATGCGGACAGCACTCCGTGCGCTGTCCGCATACGTTGCTCCGTTCCGTGGTCCCGGAAAAAAATATATAACCTGTCCTATTCTTGTCCGTTTTGCGGACAAGAATAGGCATTTCTACAATGGGCCGCCTGTTCCTGCGGAAGGCACACGGGCGGCTTCCGAGTTTTGCGGATCCGCAATTTGCGGACCGCAAAAAATGGAACAATCGTGTGCATGAGGCCTAAATGACAAAGGAAAATCAGCTGCGAAAAGAGCCCGGGACTCACCCCCAGCGGAATCGGGCACATTGCTTCATTGGACACGTGCGGTGAAGGTGTGTCGCCGCGGTACATGGGTTTGATAACACGGGATAGGAGTCCTGGACTCTTCTCCTGGAAAGGCTCATGCACGCGAGCGTTGAATGTTTTGTGGTCCGCAAATTGTGGATCCGCAAAACACTGATAATGACTATGTGCTTTCCGCATTTTGTGGAACATAAGGACATGTTCTATTTTTTTGTGGCACGGCCATGCAGACACGGAATGCACACTGAGTCATTTCCAGGTTTTTTTGTGGCCCCATTGAAGTGAATGGTTCCATATACGGGCTGCAAAATACCCGGAACAGACAAGGGCTGCAAAATACCCGGAACAGACATGGAAAAAAATAGATTTGTGTGCATGAGCCCTACATATGATTGCCATTTACTATTCTTTACGTGAATGGATGGGCTTGCTCTGCGCAGGTTCTACCCTAAACCCCAGCTGTATACTGATGGTTTAGTGAACCCCCCCCCCCTTCCCAAAACTAGTTCCATTTAAAAGCTATGGACACGTTTGAAGGCAATTTTTTAAATTTATTTTTTATTGTGGCTGAAAACTACGCAAACTCAAGGCTGTGGCACAGTTCATGTGGCAGAGGACTTTTGCCATGTCGTTTTCCAGACCGCGCCAAATATGTACAGGTCCATTTTTGGCTTGGTTACCATGTAGACCCCTCGAAAAGCTGCAGTGGGAGCCTGCTCGAGAATTTGCTCCATTCAATGCAGCTAAACAGAGAGCGGGTCCGCATCATTCAAATTGAAAGCCCACAGCAAACACCGCAGTGGTTTCTGCTGTGGGTTTTCATTTTGAATGCATCAGAGAGCTGCTCTGTCAGCTGAATCTGTAGCCCTTATCGCTGAACTCCTGACAGCTCGTAAACGCTTGTTTAAAGTACATTCTTAGTGTTGCGGACAGCAAATAGTGATTCGCAATACACGGGCAGCGGTTGTGTGAATCCCGTATTGCAGATTCGGACCCATTCACTTGAATGTGTCTGCGATCTGCAAGATATGGCAAAATGTATGACATGTCCTATCTTTTGTGGCGTGGAAGCACAGACCCGAAAGCCCACGGAAGCGCTTCCGAGTGTTTCTGTGGGTCTCCGATCCGTGCCTCCTCTCTGCAAACAATAGCACATGTCCTAACTTTTGCCGTATGTTGCAGATCGTTGACCCATTCAAGTCAATGGGTCTGCATCCACAGCAAGGAGTTGCACACGGCCAATGCCCTTGTATTGCGGACCAGCCACAAAGCCCTTACATTGGTGTGAATGAGCCCTTATCAAACGAGTGTTTATGAGCTGTCAGGAAAGCACAGATCCTGCCGTCAGAGCAGCTCGCTGACAGATGCGGTGTGAAGCAGAAAGAAGCAGCCTGCAGATACACTGCAACTGAAAGCCGTAGAAGAAAAACTTTAGAAAATTTTTAAAAACGGAGGAAAATGCAACGATAAAAGAAAATGGACTCCCAAAGGTATCCATAGGCCACTTGACAACCAAACATAGACAGATTTGATGTAATGGTTTCTTATCATATTTGCTTTCTGTGTCTCCAGGTCTGAGCTCGGATAAGATTGCTGCCTTCAGGAAGAAGCTGAAGGACGAGCCCCGCTTTGTGCTGGCCCAGAATGTGGCGACGTGCAGCGATCCGCTGGAGGTGTGCTTGCAGAGGCAGACGGTCCAGGACAGCGTCCATGTTTTCCAGCACACCATTCCGGCTGAGGGCAAACCGGTCTCCAACCAGAAAAACTCTGGTACGACAACTTGTTCCTGGCGATCTGCTTGCGTTGTGTGTTGTTATAGCCGATCTGCAGGGAAACGCACTGATTGTTCAGGACTCTGTCACTTGTACGATTTGAGCCCTATTCAGATTTGCACACAACTTTTTTTTTTTTTTTTAATATATCACTTTTTTTATTTTTATTGATGTGTCAGGCCTCCTACATATTTCCGTGCCTTTTTGATACTTGTGAAAAAAATCATCCGTGAAGTTGTCAGCGAAGGATCCGTGTTTGGGTCGCGTGTCTGTTTTTTACTTTCTGCGCGTCATCCGTAATCCACAGACGCTTCTCAGCTGAAAATTATTTTCCAGAGCTTCTCCTGTCAGTGTTCAGTAAAAAACAGACCAAACACGGATGCCACCTGTGTTGTGTCAGAGATTTTTCGACGACCCATGGACTTCAATGGGCGTGTTTGGTCCTCATCATGAACCAAAGTAGTGAATTTCTTCGTGATTTTTTTTTTTCACAGGCCCACGTTCAGTAAAAAAAAAATACCAATGTGTGAACAGACACATTAAATTCAATGGGTATGTGTGCTGTCCAGGAAAAACGGAAATGTGAACGAAGCCCTCATGCGGTTATATGTAAATCCGAGGGAAGTGGCATGGACATGCAGTTCCCTTTCCTGTGTATTCCTATGGGCTGATGCACAGCAGAAATCCTGTGATGAGATGAGGCAGTCCATAAGTGAAAGGGTCATTTAAAAAAAAAATTGAATCTATCAACACATACCTGGAAATAAAACCTTCTGACTGTGCAGATGTACTTGATCCCATGTTGATATATGGTGTTGTTTATGCAAATGAGTCTTCAGGTATAACAAGGGCATTGCAGTTGCACCTGAACATCCTGTCAGAGAACAGGAACCCCGTGGAGCACCCTGAAATGTACGGAGTGGCTGGTTGGGCATCTCTGTATACACACTTACACAGAAATTACTATCAATCACTGATAATGCCTCCCCATGTACAGCTATCAGTGACTGACATCTATCTCTGTATACACACTTACACAGGGAATACCATCAATCACTGATAACACCTCCCCATGTACAGCTATCAGTGACTGACAGCTATCTCTGTATACACCCTTACACAGGGAATGCTGTCAGTCACTGATAGTTGTACACAGGGGAGGTGTTATCAGTGATTGATGATGTTCTCTGTGTAAATGTGTACACAGAGATAGCTGTCACTAACTGATAGTTGTACATGGGGCACGTGTTATCAGTGATTGATTGTGTTCTCTGTGTAAGTGTGTATACAGAGATAGCTGTCACTAACTGATAGCTGTACATGGGGCAGGTGTTATCAGTGATTGTGTTCTCTGTGTAAGTGTGTATACATAGATAGCTGTCAGTCACTGATAGCTGTACACTGGGAACATCAAAAAAGCATAGATATAAGTGTGTAAATTATATGCGATACTGCATCTTTTTCAGTAAAACTATATATTAATCTGCTCAGTTCCTCCTGCTTTGTAACATGCTTCCTGAAGATTGTACTGTAATTTCATGGTGACGGGTTCTCTTGAAAGGGTCACTAACTTTACACAAAACTTTTGATATCTCATGGAGGCATATTAAAAGTTTAGATCGGTGGGGGTCTGAGATCTGAGAGTGCTCTCTCTTGCTGCTGCATGAGACATGCTCCATAGAAGTCTATGGGCCTGTCTCGATTCTGTCCTCAGCAGTGAGGAGAGAGACCGCAATATGCACGCGCTTTCTCTCCCCTCATTCTAGGGATCAGTGGGGGTCTCGGCAATCAGACCCACCCGGTCTAATCTTCTGATATGTCCCTATGACATATCAAAAGTTTTTTGATAAGTTAGCGACCCTTTAAAGGGAACCTGTCATCAACCTTATTCTACCCATACTAACGGCAGAATAAAGTAGTGACCGGCAAGTTGATTTCAGCGGTCGGTAATTTAAAAGTTAAAAGTAAGTGGTTGCCAAGAATCAACATCACAATCATTGCAGACTGGGCCTGGAAAAGAGTCACGGCCGCCTGAGAAGAGTCTTGGTTATTCATGAAGTCCTGCTCTCCCGCCCACCTGCTGATGACTGACCGTCTTCTACCTAGTTTTCTCCCTTTCTCTCTAGGAGAGAACTGCCAATCATCAGCAGATGGAGGAGAGAGCAGGAGATTAGGAATAACCAGGACTCTTCTCAGGTAGATTTGACTCTTTTCAAGGCCTGAGCTGCAATGATTATGATGCTGGTTCTCAGCAACCACTGACTTTTAGCTGATGAGTGACACAGCGCTGAGATCAGCATTTCTGTCACTATTTATGCTGCTCTCAGTGAGGTCAGCATAACGTTGATGACAGTTCCCCTTTAAAGATACCCCATTCAAGTTAGAAATATTCCTGCAAGTATATAGGCCAATTTCTGTACATTTCCAAGGAAAACTTCTCCATATATTAGTAAGACGTGCGTGCAGTAGCCAACAGTGCCAGTTGTCACTTTTGCTAAAATAGCTGCGGCGGCAGAATAGAAAAATGCCAAAATCTATATGAAAAAAGAATATAATTAACAGAACAGTTGGCTACTGCTTTACCATCTATTTCCCTAATATATGAAGATTTTCTGGCTGGGGTGGTATGTAATGGCATCTGCCAGTATGCAGTAATATGAGATGAATAGGTTTTAGCATTTTTGGTAAATGTCTGGTTTAATGATTATTAATCTCAGTGACATAACAAAATGTCTTCTCTCTCTGCCATCTTTAGGAAGGTGCTGGATATTTTCTTGTCTAAACGTGATGAGACTACCTTTTATAAAGAAGTTTAATCTTGAAGAATTCGAGTTTAGCCAGTCGTATCTCTTTTTCTGGGATAAGGTACGTTATCTGTTCAAACAGATTAGATGCACATACATTTTTTCAGATGGATGACGTATACATTTCCCTGGAGAATGTGTGTTTCTGTATGCGCCGACATAGTGTGTGCTAATATAGTATGCACCCATATAGTGTGTGCTGATATAGTATGCACCCTTAAAGTGTGTGCTAATATAGTATGCACCCTTATAGTGTGTGCTAATATAGTATGCACCCCCATATAGTGTGTGCTGATATAGTATGCACCCTTATAGTGTGTGCTGATATAGTATGCACCCTTATAGTGTGTGCTGATATAGTATGCACCCTTATAGTGTGTGCTGATATAGTATGCACCCTTATAGTGTGTGCTGATATAGTATGCACCCTTATAGTGTGTGCTGATATAGTATGCACCCATATAGTGTGTGCTGATATAGTATGCACCCTTATAGTGTGTGCTGATATAGTATGCACCCATATAGTGTGTGCTGATATAGTATGCACCCTTATAGTGTGTGCTGATATAGTATGCACCCTTATAGTGTGTGCTGATATAGTATGCACCCTTATAGTGTGTGCTGATATAGTATGCACCCTTATAGTGTGTGCTGATATAGTATGCACCCTTATAGTGTGTGCTGATATAGTATGCACCCTTATAGTGTGTGCTGATATAGTATGCACCCTTATAGTGTGTGCTGATATAGTATGCACCCTTATAGTGTGTGCTGATATAGTATGCACCCTTATAGTGTGTACTGATATAGTATGCACCCATATAGTGTGTGCTGATATAGTATGCACCCATATAGTGTGTGCTGATATAGTATGCACCCTTATAGTGTGTGCTGATATAGTATGCACCCTTATAGTGTGTACTGATATAGTATGCACCCATATAGTGTGTGCTGATATAGTATGCACCCATATAGTGTGTGCTGATATAGTATGCACCCTTATAGTGTGTGCTGATATAGTATGCACCCTTATAGTGTGTGCTGATATAGTATGCACCCATATAGTGTGTGCTGATATAGTATGCACCCTTTTAGTGTGTGCTGATATAGTATGCACCCTTAGGCTGAGTTCACACGGGCGAGATTTCCGCACAGGTGCAATGCGGGAGGTGAACGCATTGCACCCGCACTGAATCTGGACCTATTCATTTCTATGGGGCTGTGTACATGAGCTGTGATTTTCACGCATCACTTATGCGTTGCGTGAAAATCGCAGCTTGCTCTATATTGTGCGTTTATCACGCAACGCAGGCCCTATAGAAATGAATGAGGCTGCTTGAAAATCGCAAGCATCCGCAAGCAAGTGCGGATACGGTGCGATTTTCACGCATGGTTGCTAAGATGACAGTCTATTCACTGTATTATTTTCCCTTATAACATGGTTATGTCACGACCCATGGACATGGTCGTGACTCTTAGGCCCCTTTCACACGAGCGAGTTGGATGCGTTGCGGGAGGTGAACGCATTGCACCCGCACTGAATCCGGACCCATTCATTTCTATGGGGCTGTTCACATGAGCGGTGATTTTCACACATCACTTGTGCGTTGCGTGAAAATCGCAGCATGCTCCTCTTTGTGCGTTTTTCACGTAACGCAAGCCCCATAGAAATGAATGGGGTTGCGTGAAAATCGCAAGCATCCGCAAGCAAGTGCGGATGCGGTGCGATTTTCACGCATGGTTGCTAGGAGACGATCGGGATGGAGACCCGATCATTATTATTTTCCCTTATAACATGGTTATAAGGGAAAATAATAGCATTCTGAATACAGAATGCACAGTAAAACATCGCTGGAGGGGTTAAAAAAAATAAAATAAAATCATTTAACTCACCTTAATCCACTTGCTCGCGTAGCCCGGCATCTTCTTCTCTCCCCTTTACTGAATAGAACCTGTGGTCAGCATTAATTATAGCTCAAGGACCTGTGATGACGTCACTCCGGTCATCACATGGTACGTCACATGATCTTTTACCATGGTGATTCACATGTGATTGGACCATGTGATCTCACGTCACCACAGGTCCTTTAGCCGGCAGCTCATGATTAAAGAAGTAAGAAGAGACCTGCAGCTACGCGATTAAGAGGAGAAGGTGAGTTAATTATTTTTTATTTTTTAACCCTCAATTGACCACCTACTAAGCATTCTGTATTAAAGAATGCTATTATTTTCCCTTATAACCATGTTATAAGGGAAAATAATTATATCTACACAACCTTGAATCCAAACCTGAACTTCAGTGAAGAAGTTCGGGTTTGGGTACCACAGTCAGTTTTTTATCACGCGCGTGCAAAACGCATTGCACCCGCGCGATAAAAACTGAACAACGGAACGCAATCGCAGTCAAAACTGACTGCAATTGGGTACCTACTCGCGCGGGTTTGCCGCAACGCATCCGGGCACGCTCGTGTGAACTCAGCCTTATAGTGTGTGCTCATATAGTATGTACCCTTTTAGTGTGTGCTAATATAGTATGCACCCATATAGTGTGTGCTAATATAGTATGCACCCTTTGGCCCCTTTCACAAGAGCAAGTTTTCCGTGTGGGTGCAATGAGTGACGTGAACGCATTGCACCCGCACTGAATCCGGACCCATTCATTTCAATGTGTCTGTGTACATGAGCTTTGTTTTTCACGCATCACTTGTGCGTTGCGTGAAAATCACAGCATGTTCTATATTCTGCATCTTTCACACAGCCCTGGCCCCATAGAAGTGAATGGGGCTGCGTGAAAAACGCATTGCATCCGCAAGCAAGTGAGGGTGCGACGCGTTTTTAACTGATGGTTGCTAGGAGATGTTGTTTGTAAACCTTCAGTTTTGTATCACGCGTGTGAAAAAATGCATCAAAATGTGCGAGTTTCACTGAACGCACCCTGAACACACTTGGACCTAATCCGTCATGCTTGTGTGAAAGAGGCCTTATAGTGTGTGCTAATATACAGTAGTATGCACTCTGTAAGGGATCGGTCTCAATCACAGATTTCTCACAGACAACCGGATTGAAGTCCAAACGATGCTTTATTTTCTAGCACTTTAGCACAATACAGCAACCAAAATAACTCCTGCCCGTCTAGGCACTACCTAATACATAATTCATTCCCTGACTCACAGTTCACACGTGATCAGATGTGGCTTTCTCAGCCCAAACAGTCCAGCAGCCTCCAGGCTGTGACTACAACAACATCAGTACCTTTGGGGGATTGTGGGCCAGAAGTCCGCCTGACTCTGGCTGTGTGACCCTCTCTCCGCAGACGTTGCTAGGTCCCCCCAAACTCAGGCTTCCTCAGCCTTTTCTTCCCCCTGACTAAGGGATCATGCACACGACCGTATGCCCTCCGAGACATACGGTCCGTGAGTGGGCCATATGTCCCGGAGCGGCATACATCGTGCGCACGAGAGCACACAGCATCATAGATTACTATGATGCTGTGCGTATCGGGCCGCCCGAGGGGCTATTATCCTGCACTCATATGATCATATGACTGCAGGACAGTAGTCCTGCAGGCGGCCCAATGCGCACAGTATTCTAGTAATCTATGATGCTGTGTGCTCTCGTGCGCACGATGTATGCCGCTCCGGGACATATGGCCCGCTCATGGACAGTATGTCTCGGAGGGCATATGGTCGTGTGCATGAGCCCTAACACACAGAGGGTTTTTTTTTTTGTTTTTTTTTTTGTTTTTTAAAGATAAATTTTTATTATTTTGTAAAAATAAACAATATCATTTTACAAAATTCTTGTGTCATATATTATGTTTAACACAGTGCAAAAATACTCATTGTACAAAACAGGATAGTCACTAAACAGGATCCTTAACATAAAGATCCAACAACCAAACTGTGTATCATATAGAGTTGAGACAGTCTAGCCGCTTCGCTAGGGGTTAGAGTAGGAATCTGTGCAAGGACTTCTTCCCATTGGCTGTCTGAGATGGGGCCCACATCCCTCTCCCACTTCAACTTAACTTTGAGCGGATATTTTTTCAGCTGCTCATTTAGCAAAGTATTATAAGCATCCGAAATAGCTCCTTTTACAGGACCTGGTTCTATCAGTTTTTTAAGCATGAGATGTGATACAAATTGTAGGGGGCGCACCTTATCCTGCGAACTGATAGCGTGCCTTAACTGAAGGTATTTATAGAAATGGGTAGACACTAGGCCATATTCAGTGCAAAGTTGTGCAAATTGTTTTAGGATACCTTGTGAATATAGTTGACCTAAATTCCATAATCCTTTACGTTCCCAATCAGAAAATCCCTGCCGTTTGGACAATTCTATTAAATGAGGGTTATTCCAAACAGGAGACAGGTCCAATAGTTCCCGAACACCCAGAATTTCCCTAACCTTTCCCCAGACCTTCCTCATTAATCCTACTACTGGGAGGGGTTTAAAAGAGTCAGGTAAATCTTTCTCCATAATCGAAATAGGCTGGCAGACCCCAGATGCCCGCTTCACCAATTCTCCACATCTTCCCATCTCTCTCAGGGACCCCCAGCCCTTAAAGTGTTGCGAGGGTTGGTTTTAGGCCTCCTTGATTAGAGCAGGCCTTACCTGTGAACACCTCAGGTGAAAGGGAATACCTGTGCCGGAAGAGTGTGGACTGGCAGATCCCACTACCAAACCTATCCGCCAATCTAAGTAAAATCCAGCCCAGAAGAAAATGTATGCAAAATTATACTTTGCTGAGACCACTGCAGCTTTCCGGATTTTAGTTATCTCACCCAGCTGAGGTATCTGGGTGGTATACACATGCCTTTGTGTACTGTCCAGATTACCACAACCCTTGTAGTGTGTGTGCTAATATAGTATGCACCCCCATATAGTGTGTGCTCATATAGTATGCACCCTTATAGTGTGTACTCATATAGTATGCACCCCCATATAGTGTGTGCTGATATAGTATGCACCCCCATATAGTGTGTGCTGATATAGTATGCACCCCCATATAGTGTGTGCTCATATAGTATGCACCCCCATATAGTGTGTGCTCATATAGTATGCACCCTTATAGTGTGTACTGATATAGTATGCACCCCCATATAGTGTGTGCTCATATAGTATGCACCCTTATAGTGTGTACTGATATAGTATGCACCCCCATATAGTGTGTGCTGATATAGTATGCACCCTTATAGTGTGTGCTGATATAGTATGCACCCATAAATAGTGTGTGCTAATATAGTATGCACCCTTATAGTGTGTACTGATATAGTATGCACCCTTATAGTGTGTACTGATATAGTATGCACCCCCATATAGTGTGTGCTGATATAGTATGCACCCTTATAGTGTGTGCTCATATAGTATGCACCCTTATAGTGTGTACTGATATAGTATGCACCCATATAGTGTGTGCTCATATAGTATGCACCCTTATAGTGTGTACTGATATAGTATGCACCCATATAGTGTGTGCTCATATAGTATGCACCCTTATAGTGTGTACTGATATAGTATGCACCCATAAATAGTGTGTGCTAATATAGTATGCACCCCCATATAGTGTGTGCTGATATAGTATGTACTGAATCACTTATATTCACAAAACTTTTCATGGTGGTAATCAACTCTGTGACCGATCCTTGATTTGCACACGAGGGGTCACTTTTTTAGCTGCTGTGTCTGCAACTCTGATCTGCTGACATAACCTAAATCCTTATTCTGCAACTTCTCCTTCAGTAATATCCCCGGGTCTCTACCAGCTGCATAGTTGCACACGCAGTGTCTTGGACTGACGGACGATGCCCTTGCCCATGAATTATCCCCAGTTTTGTATTAACAGAAACACTTTCTTCCTCTCAGAGTTTCATGAGGATTTAGGTATTGATCAGATATAGTGATGCACAACCTTCCTAAAGTCTACCTCAACTTTTATATACAATATTAAATCCTATTCTAAATGTCAGAAAATGAATAAATCAGGTGCCTATAGTGCTTTGGAAACCGTACACTCATACCCCGCTGACCTGTCAGCAGTGTACGGATTCCACTCTGGGGCCCAATGAGCGATGTACAGGCAGGAGCACCCATCACTGCTCCTGCCTGCGCCATCTCCACTCTGCTTTAGAGGAGCGGGCGCAGGCAGGGGCAGTGATGTACTTTGTAGAGCTCCTGATGGCGCTCTCTTCTAAAAGCCTGTACGGATGTGCTATGGAGGACTTTTACTGTGATGACGACAGCTCAGCTCCTCTTCCTTCCCCTTTATATGTCACAGAGCAACACCCCCATAGACATCAAGAGTTCTTGCCTGGCATAGCTTTCTTACACTCCTGTTGCTGCTGTAAAGCAATCTCTGGAGCACAGATGATACATAAATGGTCGCATATACTGACAGCAGGCTCTGGCATAAATTAAAGGGGTTGTCCGGGATTGGGAACATTGGTGTAATAGTACTAGAGTGACATACATAATGCATACATACATGTCCTACCTTTGCCACATATTTCAGAAGCCCCGTTTTCATGTAGGAAATTCTTAGCTGGAGGTGACTGTTTTCTTATACTCTTGCAGGCGAGCTTAACCTCCTCTTCCGGCTGCTCAGGGAGCCCGGTGACGTCACCGGCACTGATGGGCGGGCTTTAGCGCTGCTCTAGCCAGTAAAACGGCTAGGGCAGCGCTAAAGCCCACCCATCAGAGCCGGTGACGTCACCGAACACACTGCTGGGCGGAAGCCTCCGCCCGGCAATGTGTTATTGTAAACAAAAGAGCCTTTGCCTGCGCGATTTAGCGCAGGACAAAGGAGAGCATCGGAGCATGAACTGCTCCGATGCTCAAGTCAGGGGGGCTGCCCCTTTAATATTGTAAAGTGAACATGGTAAGCTACAAACATGTATGATCTGAGAATCTCCTGTGGTTCCACCCTGTTAACAGTATAATCTGTACTCTCCGCAGGTAGAACGCTGCTATTATTTCCTAAATGCTTTTGTAGAAACCGCACACCTGAACGAGCCGATCGATGGAAGGCTGATGCAGTTCCTTATTTCGAACCCCAACAATGACGGAGGCCAGTGGGACATGCTTGTTAATCTGATCGGTAAGCGGATACAGAAAGGAAGCAGTGGTCGATCACTGGCATTGCACATATTTGCCACTGCTCCTCACCGAAACATAAGGGACATGTAGGCTTGAACATGAACCTGCAGTATAACTGATAGCACCGCTTTCCCTATATACAGTACCAGATCTACATCTCTGAAAAGCACAGATTTGTGGACCTTCGACTCCTCTTTATACAGCAGATTTTTATAGTGTCCTTATTAGAACATATAGCACCTTCTGCTGCCGTCCCCTTGTCATTCCCCAGGTGTCCCCCTTTCAGTCCCACATCACTGTGATCATCTAATTAAGATTAAAGTGGTAATCAACCCCTATAATGCCCCCCCAAATGCCTGTGCCCCTCATACAGATTGTACTTACCTCACTCCCCGTCACCCACGTCGCTTCTGATGCCCGCGAGGCCGCCGCTGCATCTTCCCGACGAGCGTATCAAAACAAAGATCCTCCCTAGCATCGCGGGTGATGCTAGGGAGGCTCGTTCCCGTCGCGGCCTACTACCCGTGTTTCTCTGAAAATAAGATAGGGTCTTAGGGTTAGGGCTTATTATCGGGGTAGGGCTTATTTTGGCTCCATGAACATATTTTATATAGACACATGCCAATTACAGAACAGTCCCTGGACAGTGTTTATATTAAATATGACTATAACCCCCCTAATCCATATGAATGCACCCATATACTCCACATTTTTCATTCTGGTACCGTATATTGCCCCTGAGCTGTCCTTACCCAAGGGACCTAGGCAGCAATCTACGGTACCAGGGAGAGCGGATACGGCACGGGAGAGATGTAGGGAGCTCCTCCAGGCAGCAGAGAGGAGAAGGAGATCCTCCTGCTGGCTTCTTCATGTAAGTAAGAACGTATGGGCTGGCGGCAGTACAGGGCATACAGAGAAGCTGCCAGCCCGCCCAACGTGAAAGTAAAGGGAAGCTCGGGCTGCTGGCATAATTTAGCATTTAGTGAAGCCCGTTAGGTGCTGCTTAGTGCTGCGATGTATGCGCGGGCTGGCGGCTTCACTGAAGGCTAAAGTCTGCGCTGCCCGCCCGCCAACAGTTTCATGGCAGCTCAGGAGCCATTAGTGATCGCTCCTGAGCTGCTGCAGCCCGCACATTTCTCCCACCTTCCCTTTAAATAAAATAAAATACGGCTGTATCTAGGGCTTATTTTTGGAGTAGGGCTTATATTTTAAGCCTACTCCAAAAACCCTGCAAAATAGCGCTAGGGCTTATTATCGGGGTAGGGCTTATTTTCGGGGAAACACGGTATTGGCAGGGATTAGCAACCTTAGCACTCCAGCTGCTGTGAAACTACAACTCCCAGCATGCACACTTTCTTGGCTGTTTTTGTAACTCTGAGGGAAGTGAAAGGAGGTTTCTGGAAGTTGTAGTTTGAGAACAGCTGGAGGGCTGGAGGTTGCTGATCCCTGCTGTAGGGTGTTGGTCCGCCCTGTTGCACCTTGGTAGCTGACGTTCTCCTCTGGCACCTGATGCTCCGCAACTTCCACGTTGGTTATTCGCAATGGTGCCATTTGTCCACTCATGATACACTTTCACTACAGCAGCGCATGAACAATTCACAAACTGCGCAGTTTCAGAAATACTACCGCCCTTGGCCCAAAAGCCAGTAATCATTCCTTTTTTAACTTTGACAGCAACGAGGGATATGTGTGCAGAATGCCCATCACACACTTTATACACTGGCCAAGCCAGCTCACCTCACCACACTTTATATAATATGTGCGTTCTTGTTTAATCTCGCTGCTTAGCTCTCTTCCTCAGTCCGATCCTCGTGAAATGATCCTCCACTCCCTGCCACAAAATATGCTAAACACCGCGCTCCGAGTCTTTCTGCTTTCAGGCTGTTATCATGGAAACCTGTGATGGCTCACAGGTTTGATGATGGAGAGGAGCATGTTGGGAGGGGGTGATCTGTGTCCTCCCAGCAATTTCCCCCGGAAAGCGTTTTGATAACTGTTAATCTCACATCTTCCATCAGGCAAAATAAAAAAGAATAGGGCCTCGTGCCCACGGCCACTGCAAACCTCAGATCCACAAAATACGTATGTCGGCCATGTGCATTCCGCAAACTTCTTATAGAAATGCCTATTCTTATCCACAAAACAGACAAGAATAGGGCTATAAAATGATATAATCTGCAGAACGGCCGCACAGATTTGGACAGTACACAAATGACATGGATGTGCTGGCCACGTCTTCTGCGGCTACACAGAAATGAATGTGTCCAAGTGGCCAAATTACAGTCGTGTGCATGAGGCTTAAATGAAACCTAAAAAGAAGACAAATATTAAAAATACATAAATAAAAATAGTCTGTGAAATTAAATAAATTCTACCACCCTGGACCCAACTGCACCATCATGGACTGTCTTCTGTCACATGGACATCATGGACGCATAAAATAATGCGTCTATGTCATGGAATATATGTCATCTTAAATCCACCTAAATTATTACATATCACAATTTTTTGTTCTTTACGATTTTGTTCTCACAGGCTATTTGCTTTTAAGGTTTTTTGTACACCAGTGGGTTCAGAACTGAACCCGGACATATCCCCTTCTTCACCTACTCGGCCCCTCTGATGTGAGCATCAGAGCATTTCATGCTCCAACGCTCTCTCTTGCCCTCCGCTGTATCACGCAGGGCAAGGGCTTTTTCATTAGGTCCGGTGACATCACCGGGAACACTGCTAGGCGGAAGCAGTGTAAAAAATGCAAGCAAAAAAGCTCTTGCCCTGCTCGATACATTAAAGAAATGATGCATTTTTCCCATTACATAAAATGTAAAAAAAAATTAAAAAGATATTCTGTCTTGGTTCCACTTTAAAGGGGTTATCCAACACTAACAAGTGCTCCCCCATACGTCGGGCCCCTCACACTGATTCTACTTACCTGGCTCCCGTGTCACTCCTGGCCCCCTCATGGCTGCAGCTGCTTGTCCCTGTGCACGTATGAGAACATCCGGTGTTGGGGGGAGCAGCC
The DNA here is from genome assembly GCF_905171765.1 of Bufo bufo. Lineage (NCBI taxonomy): Eukaryota > Metazoa > Chordata > Amphibia > Anura > Bufonidae > Bufo > Bufo bufo. The sequence goes on along the minus strand of NC_053391.1, from coordinate 99,192,517 downwards.
AATGGCAGGCGGTGACGGGACTAGCCTACCTAGCATCGCGGGTAATGCCCCATCACCACCTGGCATTGGCTGCTCCTCCATCCCCCCCCCCCCCCCCCCCGGAACCGGATGTTTTTATCAGCGCACGGGCAGAAGCGGCCGTGCGGGGGCCAGGAACGACGCGGGGAGCCAGGTAAGTAGATTCAGTGTGAGGGGTCCGGCATATGGGGGGGCATTTGTTAGTGTCGGATAACCACTTTAAAGGGGTTGTCTCATCATATACATTGGGGGCATATCGCTAGGATATGCCCCCATTGTCTTATAGGTGTGGGTCCCAACGCTGGGACCCGCACCTATATAGAGAACGGAGCCCTGCAAGGCTATTTTCGCCACCCCAATAGAAAATGAATGCAGAGCGGCTGTGCATGCGCAGTGCGCCCTCCTTCACTTGCGGGGCTCCGTTTTCGATATAGGTGCGGGTTCCAGTGGTAGGACCCGCACCTATAAGACAGTGGGGGGGGGGGGGCATATCCTAGCGATATGCCCCCATTGTCCATGATGAGACAACCCCTTTTAAGGCCCAATCTGTGCCCCCACGTGTAGATATACTTGACCTATCTTTAGGATAGGCCATCGATATCAGATCGGTGGGGGTCCAACACTCCTCTGCCGCAGCTGTTTGAAGAGAAGTCGCTCGTAAGAGCACCGCTTCCTCTTCAGGTTTCGCTTGCAGCAGTGGCACAGTTTAATTACAAATGCTCATCACATTAAGCTGAACAAGTAGTTACACTGCTCTGCTGAGACTTCTGAGAGGACGCGCAGTGTAATCTTGAAGGGGAAGCAGTGCTTGTATATGCACTGTCCCCTCTTCAAACAGCTGATCAACTGGGGTGCTGAGAGTGAGACCCCTCACATCAGTATGTACTGACTGCACAACCCCTTTAATGGTTCTCTCCTGATTTGGACTGTGATGGGCCACAGCAGGCTGTATTTAAACTAATGAAGAGCACACTGTTTTGTCGGCCTGCATTGTTAATGGCCGCACAGCTAATGGCAATGCAGACCGACTAAACAGCGCAGTCTTCATTGTGGGAGAGTGGTAATCTACTAATCCAGTCTCTGTGATTGCTCTTTTTTTGTTCCTTTGCACTCTTGTAGAAAAATATGGTGTTATCCCAAAGAAATGTTTCCCAGAATCCCACTCGTCAGAGGCAAGTCGTAGAATGAACGACATATTGAATCACAAGGTAAACTATTTTAATACCTATACACTATCTGTACATACAGGTGAAACTCGAAAAACTAGAATATTGTGCAAAAGTTCATTTATTTTAGTAATGCAACTTAAAATTAGAATTTTGTGAAAAGGTTCAATATTCTAGGCTCAAAGTGTCACACTCTAGTCAGCTAATTAAATCCATACCCCCTGAGCAAAGGGTACCTCAAAATTGTGACTTTGGGGTTTCATAAGCTGTAAGCCATAATCATCCAAATTATACCAAAGGCTTGAGATATCTCGCTTTGCATGTAATGAGTCTATCTCTATCTCATATGTTAGTTTCACCTTTTAAGTTGGATTACTCAAATAAATGAACTTTGCACGATATTCAAATTTTTCGAGTTTCACCTGTACTATACGGACCGACTAAGGTCATGTCACATGCCAGGCTGTTAATTCTTTCACTCTGGTCCCACAAGAGCACGTATTGAGGGCGTTATATACACTATAGATCCTTTAAAGGGGTTTTCCAGTTATAATGATTTTTAAGGAAGTGCCTGCAGCCGGCCCGCTGAAACAGAAGACTCGTCCCTACCTGCTGCACACCGCTCCGGTCCTCCTCTGTCTCTATCTTCCGGACCCTGCACCATTTACATCCGGGCAGGCTATGGGCATGGTCACTTTTCCAGCCAATGACTGGCCTCGTCGGTGACGTGACCACAAGCAGCATGTCAGTGGTGGAGCGGTACATGTGACCATGCCCATAGCCAGCCAGGATCAGAAGATGGCGGTGGCGTAGAGCAGTTCAGTACCTACAGAATCTTCTGTTTCAGCAGGCAGGCTGCGGGCACTTGCTTAAAAATTATTATGGCCATAAACCCCCTTTAGGCCTCGTTCATGTTTCAGTGATTTGGTCAATGATTGTGAGCCAAAACTAGTCGTTGGTCAGAGACACAGAACAGGTGCAAATCCTTCCATTATACCTTATGTCTGTGTGTAGCCTTCACATCTGGTTTTGACTCACAATTAGGGCTGCAACGAGTATTCCAATAAATCGAGTAATTAGACACAAAAAAATCCTTGATGCAAATTTTTTTGTGTCACGTGACCACAGAGCGGGAGTGAATCTCTGTGGTCTCCCGCTGGACTTCAATGCCCTCGGAATACTCCCCTTTCCAGCAGGGGGCCTCCGGACACTATACAGCACTTCCATGGTCCCGCACTGCACTGACCTCCTGATGTACGCACGCCGTGACCTGACGCGCTGTGTGACGTCGGGCCAAGAGCAGCGCGGAAAGATGGAGTGTCGGCGGCGCCCCTGCTGGAAACGTAAGTTGGTGACACTGAGCGGGTGGGGATGCGACTAAGGCTGGGCGCCCGGAGTGCACAGCGTCATAGCAAGCAACCAATGACGCTGTGCACTCCGGGTGTCAGGAGGAGGGCAGGCTGGGCTTTCACAGACTGTGCGTCCGTGGTTTAACTGAAGTGTGGCCCGGCCAATGGGGAGAGACTGATGGCACTGGGTGGGGAGAGCTGATGGCACTGGGGTGGGGAGAGCTGAAGGCACTGGGGGAACGGAGCTGATGGTAGGGGATAGTGGAGCTGATGCGCTTGGGGTGATCGCACAGGGGGGAACGAAGGGCGTTGGGGACTGATGGCAGGGGTCTGATGAGTTTTTATAAAGGAAAACAGTCTATTAATTCATTTTTTCTTATTAGATTACTCGATTAATCATAAAAATAATTGGTAGAATACTAGATTGCTAAAATAATCGTTAGCTGTAGCCCTACTCGCAATCACTAATGGAAATAACCGACCAAATCACTTGTATTCTCTTTAAATAATTCTGCAGCATCTTATCTCAGAACTCTGCATTGTGCGGTTCCCCGGTTAATCCTCCTGGAAATGTGTGACTAACTTAAAGACTGGCCATTACATTTCCCTGTAATCGTGTGTCCTTGCTCACTCTGATGCTGTCCATTCCCTGCTGACAGTGTCACACTTGTGGGACTGTACTTTACTGATGAGAGAAATGCTAGCACCCAGTTGCATGTGGCTATTGGAACTAAAATACAGTTTCGTGCTGCATTTTAAGAAATATAATGTGTGATTTCTTTTTTTTTTGAAGATGAGGGAATATTGTCTGAGGTTGAGGAACATGGTGTCCAGTGGCTGTGCTAAGGACGAAATCTCTGCAGCTTTGGACACGATGATGGAGGAGGTGAGTGCAAAACTGAGGAACATGACTGCATCTCTACCACCTTCATGATGTAATGTTGGTCAGCAGTGAACTTGTGGGCCTGTTCCTCACACACATATGTGGCTTTGTAAACTGCGTTGTTTTCCTAAAAGGGGTTATGAAACCCCTATAATAACCCACCCAATGCCCGGGCCCCTCAGATAGGTTATACTTACTCCGCTCTACGGCACCCACGCCGCTCTGGCTCCCTGCGCGGCCACCACTGCATCTCCCCGTTGCGCGGATCAAATCATCCAGCAAAAGGGGGAGCAGTCAATAGCAGGCCATGACTGCCGCAAGCCTCCCCAGCGATGCTGCTCCCCTGTCATCGGATGTTAATCCGAGCGACGGGAAGGTGCAGCAGCGTCCGTGCTGGGAGCCAGAGCGATGCGGGTGCCAGGGAGCAGGTAAGTATAATGTATATGAGGGGCTCAGGCATTGGGTGGGTCATCGTTCGATAACCCCTTTAATATTCCAGACTACACCCAATGTCAGGTAGACATTTGTTTTATTAAAGGGGTTTTCCAGGCTTCTTTTATTCATGACTTATCCTCAGAATAGGTAATTAATATTGATGGGTAAAGGTCCGACACCCCGCACCCCTGCCAATCGGATCTTCCCTGCAGCCTTCGCTGCTCTTTGAATGCAACAGGAAGCACAGCTCCGTTCAAAGTGTAGTGGCTGTGCTGGGGTACTGCAACTCTGCTGCCATTGAAGTGAATGGGAGCTGAGCCGCAGTAACCCAGCACGGCCACTACACTTTGAACGGAGCTGTGTTCCCTCTCCATTCACAGTGCTAGTGGCTGCAGGGGTGTGAGGCGTTGGACACTCGCTGATTAGATATTAGTGAGCCTGGAGAGCCCCTTTAAGGTGATTATTTGGTCAGTTTAAAGAGGACCTGTCACCACCCCTTACATGTCTGTTTAGTAAGTAATTGTATTCCACTTATAATAACAGTTCTGAAGCATTTAATTTCATGGCTATATGTTGTGCTGTTCCTCTATTATTCCCCCCTAGAAGTTTATGAATAAAGGTACAACTGAGTGTTACCAGGGATGTGTCCCTGCAGAGTCTAATAACATCCAGTCAGTGTCAGTGTAACTCCCCCTCCCCCAACGGGTAATACCTTCTTGTTCTTTTATTCCTAAACTTCTAGTAAGAATATTAACGTAGCGTTTTGACAATATGCCATAGAAATACATGGGTAATGCTAGTAGTTACTGACGCAGCCATGTCAGAGATGGTGACAGGTCCTAGTCACATCTCGTTCTTTTTATACTGGTATGTACATTGAACGTATGTGCTGTAATGGACTAGATGTAGAATGTCATTTCGGCATACATTTGGCCAATGTGGTTCCTTTATTTTTACCGTATTGAATAATGTGGGTATTTTTTAGTTAGTTTTTTTAGTTGGTGTCTACAGGCAAGGTATTAAAGGGGTTTTCCGGGTGTGTAACATTGATGACTTATTATTATTATTATTATTATTATTATTATTATTATTATTATTATTATTATTACTACTACTACTATAATTCATCCATACCTGATTGGTGGCGGTCTGACTCCAATTAACTGTTTGAAGAGGCCTCCTCCTAGGCCAGTGACATTACGTTCATCTAAGCGCAGCTCAGTTCCATTCGAGTGAATGGGACTGAGCTGCAGTACCCAGCACAGCCACTATACAATTTACAGCGCTGTGCTTGGTGACCTCCTCAAACAGCTGATCTGCAGGGAGTCGGACCCCCACTGATCTGATACTGATGACCTGTCCTGAGGATAGGTCATCAATAAACACCCAGAAAACCCCTATGAGTTGTTTGACATGCAGTTCCTTACAGTCAGGAGATTTTCCCAGCGTATTTGAAGGACATCATGTAAAACAGGGTGTGAACAAAGCTTTATCTTCAAAGGGCTTAGGTTAGAAGACATGGCTGATTTCTTCCACAAACAGTACCACGCCTGATGAAATGTTTTATATGGTATGGCAGCTCAGCTCCAGTCACTTTAATGTTGCTCATCTGCAATATCGGCCTCGTGGACCGCCGTGCCGCTGTTTCTGGAAGAAAGCAGCCATGTTTCTCTAATCCTGGAATGGGACTCTCAGTCCCTATGGGCCATGACACCGGCATGCTTCTGTGGTGCGGCCACCAACCTCTTCAAGCATGTGTTGATTAGGGATGAGCGAACTTGTGTTTCAAGTTCAGAGTGCAAGGTTCGGGTTATCTAAGAATTTCGTTATGGATTCCGCTACCACAGCCCATAAGTTATGGTCCGTGGTAGCGGAATCCATAACGGAATTCTTAGATAAACCGAACCCTGCATGCCGAACTTGAAACACAAGTTCGCTCATCCCTCGTGTTGATTAATTGTTGCAGCCCTGCAATCGGACCTCCGGTTCTCAAATACGTTGCCCTTAAACCCCTGTTTGCACTGATCAGACCATAACCTTGAAGTCAATGGGAGCTATAAATATCAATTTTCAGTAAGTTGAAGACTGAGGGCTTTGGGGGAATTTGAGGCTCCATATCAAGGCAACCCCAGTAAATGAATATAGTATATTACAATATTATTGACGTCTGCATTTGCTAGATATATATTTATAATAAAAAAGGTTGGTACCTTTTCAAGGCCTTCTGCACGTGGCCTTTTTTGCTTTTCGGTCCGCAAAAAACTGATCTGCAAACTGCAGAAACTTTCTGTGTGCATTCTGTATTTTTCTCACTCTCATCAATAGAAAGGATTGTTCTTGTCTGCAGAGAATTGGACTTGTTCTATAATTTGCAGAACGGCCACACGGTTCCACCAAAAATTCGGATAGCACACTGACCCATTCATTTCTATGGGGTGTGGAGACTCGCTCTGGTAGACAGGATTAGCGGACGCAGTAGAGAGGCAACAACAAGTTCTTTGGATCAAACAGTTCAGTGTTTTATTCACACTTTAGGCAAGTGACAAAACAAGCAGTCCTATTCAAACAAAAAGTCACCGTGCAGTGTTGGTGGTAATTCACACCAGGCAGCAATTCTGCCTCAAAGAGTCCTTGCTGATAGCAGCACCAACCTGTTTTCACGCCAAACAGGTAGCAAGCCTTCATCCAGACACAAGGCTCCCAGATCCCAACACACAGACATCGCTTCTGAGCCCAGCTGCCTATTTAAGGACAGCCAGGTGCTGCCTAAACCCGGACCGGCAATTAAAATCCGGTCCGGTATTTGACCTCACCTGGCTGTAAATCAGCCCAGCAGCACATGCTGGGAGGAAAATACCTGTTTTCCCAGACCAAACCTCTCACTGTGTCACAGGGGCCATGCACACATCCGAAGAAATTCAGATGACACCCAGATGAAAAATACAGTCGTGTGTAAGGCCTAACAAATGTTTAGATTAACTTTTTAACCACATGAGGGCAGTACAGCAGAAGAAATGAGTAAAAACCTCTATTTTTCAGGGGCTTTTTCTTTTTAGATTACGCTGAAGTCACAAATAAGACATTTAAATCTTGTTCACTTTAACCAAGGCTTATAAACTAGAAGACCTTCCATTGTGCTCTGTTACATGGAGAGCAGGGCGTTTAGCAGGGCTGTGTAGCCTTCCATACGTCTGTCCTCATATTTCAGTCCCATTTATTTATTTTTTTCTTGCTTCAACTAGCAAATGTTTCTTGATTCTGACCAAAACACCCGAAGATGTAAGTTAGCACCTCTTTAAAGTCGCACATTTTATTTTGGCCTGCAATATCACAATCCTGTCTTGTATCGTAGCCAAATATAAGAGCTGGAATGATTCCGGCTGCTGGGGGGGGGGGCCGGGGGGGGGCAGTGAACTGAGCCCACATGATGCAATCGTGTTGCGCCGCGTTCTCTGGAGTCCAGATGAAAATCGGAGACTTCTTTAGTTGATGAAGAATGTTTTTACTTTAGGCCATGTTCGCTGTAGACACATCTGGCTTTTGTCTTCAACAGATGTGATCATAGTATGGGGTTCCGCTTGAAAGGATTGTGAAATGTATGTAGTTATTTGGACTTTTTTCTATAACTACTGTTATAAGTTTCACGTAAAAGTAGTTGTTTTTTTGTTGTGTTTGTTTTACATTTCTGAAACGCATGTCATTTTGTTAAGATCATTTGGGCACATTTACTAAAACTGGCTTTTTACCAGGGCTGAGGAGTCGGACCATTTATCTACCGACTCCACAGCCCTGCTTTTTACGCCAGTCTTGGTTTTCCCCTTGCGCTGCCCTAAGATTTGTCTAATTTATGACCAGACACATTTGTGCCAGACTATGGGAGTCATTTATTAAGACCGCGCTTCTAAGTGTAAGACGGATTCCTAGCTGCCTTACATTTAGACCATTTTCCACGCCTAAAACAGGTCTAGAAAATGATAATTGAGACGGGCCTGCCGGACCGCCCCCTTCCCATGCCCACACCACAACCACTTTGTTAGACCTGGCGTGAGCGGGGAAAAGTCGCAGATTGCGGCGCAGCTGATCGTTGCGCTGCAATCTGCTCCTAAAATAAGCCTAATATAGGCGTATTTCAGGTTAATAAATGACCTCCTATGTGCCTGGCGAAAAAACTACGCCTGTTTCCAGGTGTAACTGTTAGTAAATTTGCTGGGTCTGGAGTCGTCTACCCCCCCTGTCTCGCCCAACTGCCAAAAACCGCGTAAAACTGGCCTCGCAACTTAATATTTTTGCACGGCTGGTTAAAAAGGGGACTTGCGACTATTTTAACAACTAAAATAGTCGCAAGTCCCTTTATAAATTACCCCCATTTTTTTATTCAGTTTATGTTGACCATTTTCAGTAACGGGACAGGGTAAAAACTGTAACAGTCCTGTGTCATATAAATGCAATTTTATCACGTGAGATAGAAACTAGCGACATAGGGAAGGTAGGAGGGATGGAAAAGGAAAGGAGAGAGAGAAACTGCTGAAAGCGTAGGAGACCACAATTGGTGGGAGTGCCTGTTGTTCGTTCTCCCACTTTCTCCTACAAGTGAGGCCGCTAAGCACCAAGAAGGAGTCTCGATTCCAGAGCAGTGCCTTTGTCGAAGCTACTAGTCCCTGTAGTTTGTGAGCTGTTACCTGTCATCTTAGGCAGACACATGCTAATCAATAATATACCTTTTACAGAGGGCCCAAGTGCACTGACAATCAGGGGTGCACCACCAATGAGGCCAGGTGAGGCGATCGCCTTAGGCAGCAACAGGTAGGGGCAAGAGGGGGGCAGCGGAAGGGCCATGGGCAATTAGCACTTTCATTGTGGCAAAGGGGTTAGGTTAGGCTACTTTCACACTAGCGTTCAGAGCGGATCCGTCTGGTGTCTGCACAGACGGATCCGCTCCTATAATGCAGACGTTGGGATCCGTTCAGAACAAATCCGTCTGCATTATAGTTTAGAAAAAATTCTAAGTCTGAAAGTTGTTCAATGGGGGACGGATCCGTTTGAAAATTGAGCCATATTGTGTCAACTTCAAACGGATCCGTCCCCATTGACTTACATTGTAAGTCTGGACGGATCAGTTTGCCTCCGCAGGGTCACGGTGCAAGCTGCGTTCAGGTGTCCGCTTGCTGAGCGGAGCGGAGGCTGAACGCTGCCATACTGATGCATTCTGAGCGGATCCGCATCCACTCAGAATGCATTAGGGCAGTACGGATGCGTTCGGGGCTGCTTATGAGACCCTTCAAACGGAGCTCACAAGCGGAACCCCGAACGCTAGTGTGAAAGTAGCCTTAAGAAATTAGCCGTTTTAGTCTTTGCCTCAGGCAGCAGTAAGGCTAGGTGCACCCCTGCTGACAATGCTCCACCCAACTAAAAAGTTCCTCCATTCTGTCGATATATTGTAATTTCTCTTTCCAGTGGTGATCGGAGAGCGCGCCGTGCATGTGTGGTGTAGCGACCCTTCACTCTGGGGGCCCTGTTCTGGACCTCCACTTACCTGACATTGCATATCCTAGCGATGGCTATAAGGCTCCGTCTTGCTAATGTGGAGTTAATATCGCCCTTTTGCTGTCCTCCCATCATGTCCTAGCCAGCCGCGTGCCCTTTGTAACACAATAATTGATGTGCTGTAATCTCGGCCCGCCTGCGTCCGGTTTCAGGGCACTACCTATCTGGGTATACATTCTGTGCTCTGTTTACAGAAAGGTTAATGCACTCATTTCCTCCGGGCCTCTAGTATGCCAGCTAGGGGCTTTCACACCCAAATCTTTGCTAAACAGATCATTACGTCATGTGTGGAGCTCTTGAGTTACCAATCCTCATAGGACCCGAATAAACGCTCCGGGAAGAGAACACTTGTAGTTCATGGAGTCAGGCTCCAGTTCCCACGGGGAAGAAAAGTGTGAAACACATGGCATCTGGTAACACAAAGGATGAGGTTTATGGCCTGCAGAAAAAAGGAGGAAACAGAACCCTTCATAGGTCATTTGGTGTTTTCGGTTCACAGTTACTTAAAGGGACGCTAAAATAAAATAAAAAAAACTTTATTGTACTTCTAATTTAAAAACTTGGAGGATAACAACATTAGTGCTCAACACATATCATACACCATACATAAGAGCAGTCAGAGTGGCACCCTGTTGCCGTTGGTTTAATGCCTGGGTGAAAAGGCACACACTGCTGCCCCTATATATTATAGTGAGGGTGCGGGGGGTTGTCTTTTGCCACACTGATAGTCACCACTATCTCACTTAGTGCGCCGCAGATCTAACCCTACCCCACTGTACACATCCAAGGGTGCCCTATTCGCAACCTATGTATCCCTCACTCCAATACTCAATAAAAGCTATTATGTCTCTGTTGCCTATTGTTACTGCATGTCAATAGTTGCACCTAGCTGAATACACTGTGATCTCTGGCTCAATGCGTTTCTGGCTAATATACAGCCCTCATCAGGAGCCCTAATGTAGATCACCTATCATATTTAGCAATAAAACAGACAGACACACATATACAACCGCACACCACCTCTGCACTTGGCAGCGCTATCGGCCATAAGACGGCCGCCGAAACCCACTACTTTGTCATTGTTCACCTCCCATTAGCGCAGACCTGACCAATAAGCTGGCTCAGCTCCGGGGTAAGTGTCAGCCTTCACTACCACTGGGCGATCGCGTCAGGACGAGAAGATCCGGTCATATTAGAGGGATCAATGCGGCGGATGTATATGGTAGGTGGTAATATCCAGGAAATCCATATACGAAGCCAGACATTTAGACTACAAAGTCATGAAGCTTTTATTTCACACAGAAAATATATGTAAATTCGAGGCAGGTAATTAAAAGCATCGTGACATGGAACACATCGGTATATCCTAAATCATAAATTAATATGGCTCACTGCCCCATCCTTCTGACCTTATAATTGGGGACTTAGAATAGGGATGTCGGTGTTCCTTAGGAATCAAGTGAAACATACGTGTCACCTAGAGCAATTATTGAAAACCTACCGTGTTACTGTTAAGATACATAATCACACGAGGCTATCAGACCCACTTTAGTTGTGGATGGGACGTATGGAAGTAGTGACATAGTCAGCAAGTTGTCACCTTCCCGTTACATTACTACCGATGGAAAGCCATATCAGTGTCACCTATAAGGTATATGGCATATCTCACGTGGTTTATTATCCTCAGTGGTCCAAACGCTTTGTATATATTCCACAGTGACCTCCCACTGACACCCCCATGTAATGTACTTACTGGTCTGATCATATTATTTATTCCGCAGTGACCCACCACTGGTATCCCCATTACTTGCAAGCACAGACATATCAAAGAAAACAGCTGAAGGAAATGTGATCATTTGGGCGCACCGTATCAAGGCGAAAGATCCATTGCGCCTCTTTTTGAAGCAGTTGCCTGTCCATATCTCCGCCTCGCGTGGTGATCTGATCACTTCAATGCTCTAAAAGTGTAACTTTGCTGTACCGTCCTTATGCATTGTCGTCATATGGCGCGCTACTACTAAGATGCCCCAGAAATTTGATAGTATCCCCCTCACCAGTTCATGAGACTCGTCAAAGTTACCAACGATACGGATCTCTTCTGATGTATCATTCTTTTGACGCGGATACAATAGTGAGCTTCTTTCACAACTCAGGGCATGCTGGTATGCTTGGTTCAGCACCCTATCACGGTACCCCGACGTCTGAATCTTTGTTGTAATTCTCCCCCCGCTGTTTTGAAATCCCCTAGGGTCGAGCAGTTCTGCCTCAACCGCAAGTATTGGCCCTTAGGAATCCCTCGTTTCAAGGCTGGCGGGTGACCGCTCTTCCAGCCTAACTGTTCGTAGCGGTTTTCTTTCTGAATAGACGTGTACCCAATGTGCCATCATCTCTTTTTATATAGATGGTTAAATCGAGAAATGAGATGGTAAACGGGTGAGTCTCCCTGGTGAAGAAGAGACCCCAATAATTCCTATTCAGTTTACCCGCAAAGGACTTGGAGTCCCCCTTCCAGAGAATAAATACATCGTCGATGTATCTTTTCCACATTACAATCGATGATGCATCCTCTCTTAATGCTTCTCTATGACAATTTCCCGTTCCCATCTGCCCAGATATATGTTGGCAAAGTTAGGGGCACATGGGCTCCCCATGGCCATGCCCTTAATCTGATGGTAGTACTTGTTCTCAAAGACAAAGGCATTATGCTCCAGGATAGATGTCATTAGCTGGAGTACAAATGCATTGTGGGGTCGACAATGAGTACCGTTCCTGTAACATGACACCGCTTCACATCCCTTTTACATGGGGGATGGAGCCTCTATGTCAAGGCTTGCTAGTATCATTCCTTCTTCCATTTGGATGCCATCAATGTGTTTGATGACATCCATGGAATCCCTGATGTAAGAGAGCAATGCTGTAACAAACGGCCTAAGGATCTGGTCCACGTAAGTGCTAATTGGATGTGTCAGGCTATTTGTGCCCGAGACAATAGGTCTTCCCTTAAATGGACTCAGGCCATTATGAATTTTTGGAAGGCTGTAAAAACATGCCATTTGTGGGTATTTTGGAAGTAAGAGCTCAAACTCTGATTTACTTAGCAGTTTTGAGTCCAATGCCTGGGACAGAATCGTATGGAGCTCCTTGCGATATCGTGATAGCAGATTAGATGGAAGGATCGAATAGCACTGTCGATCTTTCAAGATGTTTAAACACATTTCAGTGTACTGCTGGTGATCTAAAATTACAATATTGCCCCCTTTGCTTCCTATCCTGCACCCCTCTAGTCCCTTCAATTGGTCCGTGACCACCTTCAGGAAAATATCACAGGGTGTATAATCCCCAATCGGCGGATTCTTGGAGGAAGAGGACCTCAAGCTGGTAAAGGGTCCCTATTCCCCTCCTCCCATAGAGCCGCTAACGTTCAGACATCAGGGAGGTCCTCCATCTCAATACCGAGTGCCTCACATTGTGCCTTATCATGCGTGATGAAGAATTTTCTCCATTTCAGTCTCAGTATAAATAAATGGAGATCTTTCACCCATTCGAACAGATTGAATATGTTCGTGGGCACGAATGAAAGACCTTTCTGGAGAAGACTCATTTCATCACCATTCAAAGGTTTGCTGGATAGGTTAATAATTTGCATCTCATCTGCAGGAAGCTCCTCCTTTCCTATAGATTTTATTTTCTGTCCCTCAGCAGATAATCATACATGGGTTGATTTTTCCCTAAAAAAAATGCCCCGCATGCGAGACCCTCTACCACATCTATCTCTATTGAAGGTCCTGCCTCTAGATATAGCTGATTGAGCAGACTGTGTATGCTGTATTCTACTGGGGCCACTCTCGGATTCCCCCTCAGATGAGGAGGGTTCCATTTCCAGTTCAAGCGCTTTATTCGTTTTTTTGACTATATTCAAAAATATGTCCCTCCTTGAAGTCGGTGGTGTCCCTATTTGAGCCATAAATCTCTCAATCGTTTGTTGGAGAGTTTGTTCCTTAAGTGGAAACTCGGGATTATTTGTAAATTGTTGAACTCCCTCAATCTGATCCCTCAGAGATGTGGTGGTTCTCTCATACAAAGCAGCACGCTCCTCCTCTAATTGGAGGGAGATGAGGTGCAGAGATGAATTAATCAACTCTTTTTTTTCCCATCTCTTGAGGAATTCAGGGGAGCGTATACGTGCCACCAGTACCAGTAGAATCCTGAGACCCAATTTCAAATACGTTTCAAGTGTTTGAATTTCCCACCATCCTCTAATATTGTCCTTATAGATGTTGGTCAAGGACTTGAAGGAACTGTTTAAACTAGGCGTACGTGACTCAGTTGGTAATTCCGCATCTGAAAAAACGAATCTGGCTTCATTATCCCAACCTGTGGTATTTATCCCACCTGACAGCAGTGTGTGCCTTTTCACCTAGGCATTAAACCAACGGCAACAGGCTGCCACTCTGACTGCTTTTATGTATTGTATATGATATGTGTTGAGTACTAATGTTGTTATCCTCCACGTTTTTAAATTAGAAGTACAATAAAGTTAGTTTTTTTGGGGGGTTTTTTCGTCCCTTTAAGTAACTGTCAACCGTATTTGATAGGAACGCGGTGAGCATTTGGTGTTTTCCATGCATGAAAGTGTAATTGACTGGGACCCCATGCCAACCCCAACCATGATTAAACCATCCTCAATCATGGCTCGGTTTGCCTCAATTGGAGCACCTGTCATTTGATGAAAAAATTTTAAGTGAAAAGTCCAGCAGGATGTGCCTCATCGTTGGCAGGCTTTAGACCAGGAATCATCAACCTCCGGCATTCCTGTTCAAAAACTATAACTCCCAGAATGTTTCATTCACTTCTATGGGAGTTAGAAGAATGGCCAAGCATGTTTGCATGCTGGGAGTTGTAGTGTCACAGCAGCTGGAGTGCCAAAGGTTGCTGATCCCTGAGCCTTAGACTATAGTAGTATTTTTCTGTGTACATCTTTCTTATCTTTTATTATTCATGTTGTTTCTCATCTGTGTGTCTTACTTATATACTTTTATATTGTGTGTGTGTGTATATATACACTGCTCAAAAAAGGGAACACTTAAACAACACAATGTAACTCCAAGTCAATCACACTTCTGTGAAATCAAACTGTCCACTTAGGAAGCAACACTTCAGCAGGCCACAAATGTGCATGTGTCTGCTCAAACGGTCAGAAACAGACTCCATGAGGGTGATATGAGGGCCCGACGTCCACAGGTGGCGGTTGTGCTTACAGCCCAACACCGTGCAGGACGTTTGGCATTTGCCAGAGAACACCAAGATTGGCAAATTCGCCACTGGCGCCCTGTGCTCTTCACAGATGAAAGCAGGTTCACACTGAGCACATGTGATAGGCGCCGTCTGGAGATGCCGTGGAGAACATTCTGCTGCCTGCAACATCCTCCAGCATGACCGGTTTGGCATTGGGTCATTAATGGTGTGGGGTGGCATTTCTTTGGAGGGCCGCTTGCCAGAGGTAGCCTGACTGCCATTAGGTACCGAGATGAGATCCTCAGACCCCTTGTGAGACCATATGCTGGTGCGGTTGGCCCTGGGTTCCTCCTAATGCAAGACAATGCTAGACCTCATGTGGCTGGAGTGTGTCAGCAGTTCCTGCAAGACGAAGGCATTGATGCTATGGACTGGCCCGCCCGTTCCCCAGACCTGAATCCAATTGAGCACATCTGGGACATCATGTCTCGCTCTATCCACCAACGTCACGTTGCACCACAGACTGTCCAGGAGTTGGCAGATGCTTTAGTCCAGGTCTGGGAGGAGATCCCTCAGGAGACCATCTGCCACCTCATCAGGAGCATGCACAGGCGTTGTAGGGAGGTCATACAGGCACGTGGAGGCCACACACACTACTGAGCCTCATTTTGACTTGTTTTAAGGACATTACATCAAAGTTGGATCAGCCTGTAGTGTGTTTTTCCACTTTAATTTTGAGTGTGACTCCAAATCCAGACCTCCATGGGTTGAAAATTTTGATTTCGATTTTTTTATTTTTGTGTGATTTTGTTGTCAGCACATTCAACTATGTAAAGAACAAAGTATTTCAGAAGAATATTTAATTAATTCAGATCTAGGATGTGTTATTTTTGTGTTCCCTTTTATTTTTTTGAGCAGTGTGTGTATATATATATATATATATATCACCATGGATGCAAAACCAGGAACATGCAGCCCACAGCACTATTCTGTGTGGCCCCCAACCATCTTGTCTCAACCATAATAGTTTGTGATGGTTGCTCATGTGTAATTTCAGGGAATAGGAGTGATGCGTTTTGCAAGAGGGGCATGCACTTATAGTGCACTGTGTGGCCATCTCTGGAACCCACATAGATTGAAAGAATGGGGGTCTGCTGACCCTCATGTGTCACTAAAGAAAGAAGTAGATGAGGTGGAGAGGTAGCCATGTATGCTTAGTTTCTTCCTTTCTAGAGTGCAAATGGTGAAGAAGGGGAACCGCATTTTCCTGAGAAAGGGTCCTGGAAGTGGAAGCGGCATATATCGGACATTTATGGCGTATTACTGTATTTTGATATGCTATAAATGTCTCATATGGTAGTACCCCTTTAAGCAGTATTGCAGGCCTTGGTTTCGGTTCACTCTTATAATGTAGCTCTCGGATCAGAAAGGGTTGTGCACCCCTAATGTAGACCTTGGGATTTGCCACTTTTTAAGTGATCAACCATCATTGACCTCATCTCTGCTTTCTTGTAAAATTGTCATGGAGATGAGCGAATCGATTTCATCTCATCAAGTACAGTTCTCAAAGGTGAGGATGCCCCCCCCCCCCCCCCCCCCCCCCACCCTGCTGCTTGAGTGACAATCTTTCTCCTGTGCCGGAGGCCCTGCTTTTGCTACTCCATGTGCCGCACCACTTCTTGGTAATGGCACATGAACAGTCGCTCAAATCATAGCCTCTCCGAGCAGCGGAACAGGCACCAGATATGTCCTGTCAATCAAGCAGTAGGGGGAGCTTCCTCAGCTACAGGGACACCCTGTAACAAGTGCAGAACTCTGCTTGATGAGACAAATCAGTTCTTCGCTCATCTCTGTATTGCTTGCGTCGCCATGTTTGAATTGTGCTATTCCTACCATAGGCATTAGACTGATAATCATTAAATGTAACTGATTAATGCCAATATTCTTCCTTTATAGTGGGGTCTGATCTGCTTTATAAAGCTGCTATATAAAAGCGTAAAGCAGATATAAAAGTTGTATTTTGATTTCTTCTTTCTACTTCAGGTGTACCGGGTGGTTAGTATATGTATCGGGAGCCCACCAGAAACCTTCACCTGGGAATTCAGGGACAAGGAGAAGACTTATCACAAGATTGGACCCATGACCCCCCAAGAGTTCTACAGGGAGCATGTAAAACCGCTTTACAATGTAGAAGACAAGGTGAGCATCGGTGGGCATTTGCTGAAATTGATATGTATTATACGCTTTTATGTAAAGAAGCAGAAGTCATGCATTGTTAAAATCAACCTGAGCAATATGCCATAAATGTTGAGATGGGGCAACCTTTTTAACGGGATCACAGATCTGATGTCTCTGGTTTGGCAGGTTGGTCCTTCACTCTTCCTGGAGTGGCTAAGTTAGGGTAGAATATAGCAGAACTGAAGTGTCGACATGTTCGAAGCTGATAAGTGGAAAAGTTATGGATTTGGTTATTTCTGGGTTAATAATTATAATCAATATAGATTGGTTTCGATTTCACATTTTCGACTTCACATTTGGCCTAACTTTCTACAGTCTTCCATACACATAAGAGAATAGTCAGCACAACCAGCTGATTCCACCAGGACAGGCTAGCTAGCTTATGTGTATGGGGGTTCTCCCAACCAGGGGCGTAAATACCATAGCGGCAGACCATGCGACTGTTATGGGGCCCAGGGCAAGAGGGGGCCCAGTTGGGATCATCCTCTCTTCTACTTGGGGTGAAAACTTGGTCAGGTCTCTATGTACGCCACTGTTCCCAACTATCCTCCTCTGTTGGGGTGGAGGGTTAGGCATGTTGAATTTCAAAGTCCAATCCATTTGATCCCAAGGGAGATAGACCTCCTTCACAGGTGGCTGGCAGCAGGCCCTCCCCTCTACCTATGGGCTACACATGCATGTTCAGCCAAGCCCAGCGTGCAATGTGTATGGAGAAGTCAGAAGGAATAACTGTCCGACTGCTATTGAAGGTGTATTGGCACGTTACAAGCCGATGCTGTGTATTCTGCCTAAAAAATACATGTGCCGGAGCAAGCAGAGAAAACCGCTGTATCCTGACTTGAACGCATTCCGCTCTCGCTTTGTTTTTATCAGTTCTTCCTGGCTTTGAGGTTATGAAAACAGCCCTCCCACCCATCCCCTTCCCATTATGTTGTTTGTTCCCCAGCATATCTCTCCGAGCCATCACTCAGGAACACATATTGGAATACTGATTTGTAGTGAGACATGTGTTATTTAGAATCCACTTGTCTGAGATGTAATACATTGAATAATGTGGCGATACCTGGCTGAAATAAAAGAAAAAATACAAAAACAAAAAAACACTTCAGTGTGAAGGAGTCTTTAGAATCTACAGGTTATTTGATATCAAATTTACAGGAATTTTCTATGCTTTGAGCCTTGTCTTTTATTCTTCGGTCTGTTTATAGCATATTTTATTTCTGGACACCGTCTGTTTCTATTGCAGATGTGCCTTGTGAATGATCCTCGACCGCAAAACCCTTTTGGGAAACTGTATACTGTGCAGTATCTTGGGAACATGGTAGAAGGCAGGAGAACGCTGTATAATAACCAACCCATCGAAGTGTTAAAAAGCCTGGCAGCTGCCTCAATAAAGGATGGCGAGGTGGGTAGTTTTGTCCTCCTAAATGTATCTGCGGAAAATAGAAAGGGACGCTGAGCATGGCAAGCCCTTAAATTCTGCTGGGATCACCGGGGGGCCCCACCAGTGAACCCCTGCAATCATAGGTCAGCAAGGTGTATTCCTGTATTCCTCTGCTTGCTTGCTGGTCATTCATCCCTTCACTTGGATATCTGCTTGATCTTGCCGTGTACGTACTTACATGTTGTCTCTTGTCTCATTATTATTGTTCTCTATTATTTTATACCAGGCGGTGTGGTTTGGATGTGATGTTGGAAAGCACTTTCAAGGAAAATTAGGAATCAATGACTTAAACATGTAAGTTGGGTAAAAAAAACATCCTGAAGCCTTGTTTAGAATATAAGTGGGATTGATGGTTTTACTGTATATGTAGTGGTTCCATCAAGATGAAGTTAGATGTTAAAGGGTACCTAAACCTTCACGCAAAGCACAAAAGGTGCAGCGGTGCTTCTCAGAGGGATCTGCAGCTCCCGCTTGCATCGGCATGCGGAATACGGATCCTATATACTTTCTATAGATCCATACGCTGCATGCCGATATAAGCGGAAGGTGCAGCTGGCTTTGAAAAGCGCCTCTGCACCTTCCATTCTTTGCATGCAGGTTTAGTTCCCCTTTAACACATGCTTTCTGCAAATGTGTGTCCTTCAAAGGATCTGTATCGTCAAGATGCGCATGGTTCATGAAGTATGTGTGAATTTTTGTGCATACATTCTTCTCTTCTGACATATTGTCATAAAGCTTAAATTTCCTCGGGAGACACCGTGCTGGGCCATTACAGTCAATTGCCCAAATGTCACCCTTTCCAATGCTTAGTCCTGCATGTGGGTTTTAAGACTGTGTACTGTAAACGGTCTAAAATGAAGCTGGAATATGAAATCTAAATTGTCATTGGTTGCTAATGACATTATAAGTTGTTGCTAACCAAATTCTTTGTTAGCTTTCAAATAAAGAGAACAAACTAAGAGATCACTTCAAGATCAGACTACACACAAGGTCTGCATGTAGTCTGTTACCATGGAGACACATGAGCTATACACAAAAATGGTAGAAAAATGCATTTAAAGGGGTTATCCCACGAAAAACATTCTACAGTTTTTAAACCACCACCTGGATCTGAATAATTTTGTAATTGTATGTAATTAAAAATTTAGCATAGCCACTGAGTTATTCAATAAAATGTATATGTATAGCTCCACCTTCTGTTTGTTTGTTTTTTTCTTATTTTTTTGTCCGGCTCCCTGAGATGGCCGCACGTGCTCAGTTTCCTGAGGTTGTGATTGGGCGAGCATGTTGATATAAATTTAGCAGAGCAATGAATGGTGTGAGGTACAGGGCTGGTTCTAGCTTTGTTAGAAAGAGATTGTCATGTTCTATAGGTTGCCCCTTTAAGGTTTTCTTTAAGCTGATTAAAGGAGTTTTCCAGAAACTTGGACATGGTCACGTACACCACTGCAGCCAATAACTGGCTTCATCGGTGATGAGGCCACAAGCGGCACATCACTGCTGAAGCCTTTCAGGGTGGCCATTCCGTTTTTAGGCAAACCTCAACAGAATAGGGTGAGACATTAGGGTGAGTATATCCTCTCTCTCCTAAGGAATACTCCTGCATCTGCCATTTTTAAGACACTAAAGACGTCATTTTGTCCATATAAAGTTTTTGACTTCTATTTAATACCTTGTTGTTCACTACTATAATACAGTAGACTCTCTGACAGCCAATTAGTCAAACCTGTGATTTACAAACTGATCAAGACTGATTGGAGGCTTGGGCAGAGTTATTCAGTTTATTAAAAAAGACGACTGAGGGGAGATCTAATAACCATGTAAAATATATCAGGGGTCAGTACAGAGATCTATCCCATCATCTATTTATCTGTGACTGTGACGAGGGGACATCCTCTAAGTCTAGGGGAAAAAAGGTTTGTACACAAACATAGAGGATTCTTTACGGTAAGAGCAGTGAGACTATGGAACTCTCTGCCTGAGGAGGTGGTGATGGTGAGTACAGTAAAGGAATTCAAAAGGGGCCTGGATGTATTTCTGGAGTGTAATAATATTGCAGGATATAGTTATTAGATTTCTGGAGAGAGGTCATTGATCCAGGGAGTAAAGGTGGATTAAGACCTGCAGATTATCGGGAATGAACATTCCTGCGAGCGATCATTCCCGACAGTCTGCCCGTGTAAAGGTGCAGCCGATCACACAATGATTGAGCAAAACGCTCATTCATTGGGTGAAATTGTCGTTAGTGCACGCACCTAATATATCATTTCTGGGCAGCCACACGTGTAAACAGCAGTCTGCTGCCCAGAAACAATGCAATAGCAATCACTTGTCCTCATACTGTGGAGGCGATCTTAGCGTGTAAATGCAGCGCTTCACCTCCACTGCTGCTGCTCGTCGGCCCGTGTAAATTGACCTTTATTCTGACTGACAGATTTTGAGTTGGGAAGGAAGTTTTTTTTCCCTAAGGCAAGGAAATCTGGCTCCTACTTCATGGGTTTTATTTTGCCTTCCTCTGGATCAACTAGACCAGGGATCAGCAACCTTCGGCACTCCAGCTGCTGTGAAACTACAATTCCCAGCATGCTCTATTCATTTCTATGAATTCTGAGAAGAGCAGAGCAAGTATGCATGCTGGGAGTTGTAGTTTCACAACAGCTGGAGTGCTGGAGGTTGCCTACCCCTGAACTAGACGGATGAATGCATTTTTTCACATTTATAATCTGTGTTAATTTATGTATGTCTTTTTACTGTACATCTCTCAGGTTCCAAATTCTCCAAGTTGTCAAAGTAAAACGACTGGTGATTTTTTTATTTCCTGCTCTGTGTCCTTATCTAAATTCTTTGCTAGACCTTCAAATACACACTAATGAAAAACAGAGGCTTCTCTGCTCAAAAATGTAATCACGTTTCCTGTCTTAAGCTGTTGAATTTGTAAGTAATACTTTGTTTTATGCTTACTATTAGAGTTGAGCGAACACCTAGATGTTTAGGGAGTTCGGCCGAACTTTAAAAAAAAGTTCGGGTTCGGAACCCGAACTTGGACCCGAACCCCATTGAAGCCAATGGGGACCCGAACTTCACTTTATTATTTTCCGTTATAACGGAAAATAATAGTATTAGCTTTTTCAAATCTGAGTTTTCACTATCCGACAGTATATTCTAACACAGAGGCGTTCCCATGGTGATGGGGACACTTCAAGTTAGAATATACTAAGAACTGTGTACATAACTGCCCCCTGCTGCCTGGCAGCACCTGATCTCTTACAGGAGGCTGTGATCCGCACAATTAACCCTTTAGGTGCCCCCCCCCCCCCCCTCCCTCCCCAGTATTAAAATCATTAGTGGCCATTGCGGCCCCCCCACCCCCTATTAAAATCATTGATGGTTAGTGCCCCCCCCCCCCTATTAAAATCATTGGTGTCCAGTACAGCCTCCCCTCTCTCCCCCCCCCCCCCCCTAATTAAAATCATTGGTGGCAGTGGCCACCCTCCCCCCCCCCCCCAACCATCATGGGTGGCAGCGGAGCGGCAGTCCCAGTTTAATCGCTGGGGCTCCGATCGGTTAACATGGCAGCCAGGACGCTACTGCAGTCCTGGCTGCCATGGTTACTTAGCACTTTTAGCAGCATTATACTTACGTGCGCTGTCTGTGGCCGGCTGGCGCTCCTCCTACTGGTAAGTGACAGGTCTGTGCTACAAGCAATGCGCCGCACAGACCTTTCACTTACCAGTAGGAGGAGCGCCGGCCGGCCACAGACAGCGCATGTAAGTATAATGCTGCTAAAAGTGCTAAGTAACCATGGCAGCCAGGACTGCAGTAGCGTCCTGGCTGCCATGGTAACCGATCGGAGCCCCAGCGATTAAACTGGGACTCCGATCGGAACTGCCGCTCCGCTGCCACCAATGATTGGGGGGAAGGGGTGTTAACCAATGACTTTAATTAAGGGGGGGAGGGAGAGAGGAGGCCACACTGGACACCAATGATTTTAATACTGGGGAGGGAGGGAGGGGGGCCGCACTGGCCACCAATGATTTTAATACTGAGGAGAGAGGGGGGTCTGGCCCCCTGCTGCCTGGGAGCACCTGATCTCTTACAGGGGGCTGTGATCCGCACAATTAACCCCTCAGGTGCGGCACCTGAGGAGTTAATTGTGCGGATCACAGCCCCCTGTAAGAGATCAGGTGCTGCCAGGCAGCAGGGGGCGGTTATGTTCACAGTTCTCAGTATATTCTAACTTGAAGCGTCCCCGTCACTATGGGAACGCCTCTGTGTTAGAATATACTGTCGGATCTGAGTTTTCACGATCTAAATCAAATCCAATGGTATATTCTAACATAGAGGCGTTCCCATGGTGATGGGGACGCTTCAAGTTAAAATATACCATCGGATTGGAGAAAACTCCGATCCAATGGTATATTAATATTACCCGAACATTCGCTCAACCCTACTTATTATGTATTAGGCAGTTTTCATATTATTGTTTTCCTTCAAATTGTAATATGATGACCATTGGGGTCTAGAGCCATTTGATGGATGTGCTTTCCATGAAAATGATTGGAAAACATTATGGACAATAGTAAATGAAAGCACATTCGATCTCGGGATCAATGTGGGTCATAAAACCGCTATAAACATTCATTTTAAAGCGGTTATGCCATAATTGATTTAAAAAATGAAAATAAGACACGATAATCTCTTTCCAACAAAGCTAGAACCAGCCCTGCTGCAACTCTCTCCCTATCGCAGCTCAGGATGTGTCTCCTTTCTCAGGGTATGTCCTTTCTTCTGTAGCTATTTCCCTGTAACTGTCAGTTTCTAACAGAAGACATGACTGGTGGTAGATGAAGATTTAAACTGAGCATGTGCGACCACCTCAGTGAGGTGGACAAGCAATAAGAAAGAGAACAAACAGCAGGTGGCGCTATACAGATACATTTTATTGAATAGCTTAATGGTTATACTAAATTTTTAATTACAAGCAATTAAAAAAGTGTTCAGATCCAGGTGCTGGTTCTAAAAATGTAGAATATTTTTCATGGCACAACCCCTTTAAGCACCATTTATTTTATATTTTGTATTTTCATGGCACTTGATTATGTTGTATGTTGTATTTCAAACATTTCTGTTCTTTTATTTCAGATTTGACCATGAGCTGGTGTTTGGTCTTTCTGTCAAGAACATGAACAAGGCGGAGAGACTTATTTTTGGAGACTCGATGATGACCCATGCCATGGCTCTGACTGCCGTCACTGAGAAGGTTAGAGTTTAAAGGGGTTCTCCGGGAATTAAGAAAATGAAAAATACTTAAATATTACTTTATTATAAATATATTCTCAAATACCTTAGATTATTTATAATGGCTCGTTTTGTCTGTGGAGCAATCATCAGGGGAAACAAAATGGCCGCTGTCCCATCAGTTCTGGTTCGCTCATCCCTAATTAAACCTTGTTCAGGGTTAAGACTAGGGCGATAATTAAGCCGACCCTTCCACAGGCTGAGAAAAGCAGCTGCAGCCTTCCGCATTAACAAAACTGAATTGTTGCATACATTTACCTTTAAAAGACTCATCAGAGGCTCTTTAAAAGAAATTGTAATAGTATACTCCCATATGAGTATAGTAATGAAAGCAGACTGCTTTAAACGGTGGGCCTGGAATGTTTTTAAATGTTTTTTTTTGTTTTTTTGCTATAATTTTGTGATACCGCTATGCAGGCAGTTATGTACTGAATATTGCTGTGGTGGGCAGCTTTTGTGCTAAATCAAAAATCTATCTCTGACTTTAAAGGGGTTCTCCAGGAATAAAAAAAAAAATGAAAATACTTAAGTATTATTTTATAATACATATATTCACAAATACCTTTCATTACTTAGAATGGTTCGTTTTGTCTAGGGAGCAATCATTATGAGAAATAAAATGGCCGCAGTGCTATCAGTACACACAAAACCTGTCCTGATCATACAGGAGGACATGTTTTTTCTTTCCGCCTGCAGCCTGTCAGCTCTGCAACTGCTCCCCCTCCTCCAGACTGAAGGGGGAGGGGGGCTGCTTTATCTATAACGGAGCAGGAGAACGGAAAGGCTGAACGCTGATGTGAACTCGGCCTAAGATATCACTGATAGAAATCGGGATGCTGTGAATGCAGCTGAAAGTGAAAGTAAAAGCAGGTTTTACCCCCGATTATTCCCGACTCGATTTCTAACAGTGATTTCTCGTCTGTTGCTTGGACTAATGCTGTCATTTTGGTCTTGTATGAAAGCCTGGAATGTTAGCTTTCAAACAAGACCATTGTCATGTTTCAGGAGATGGCAGCGTCTAAAGCAGCCCTCCCCCTCCTGCCTGAGCAGTACTTAATTACTTTTCCCACTGAGCTGGACTTGTTAGGTGGTTAAAGGGGTTGTCCGGGCTTTCAATATTGATGCCCTATTCTCAGGATAGGTCATTAATATCAGATTGGCAGGGTCCGACACCCGGCACCCCCACAATCAGCTGTATGAGGAGACTGCACGCTCAGTGAGCATGTGCCATCTCCCGTCTCTCTTGCTGCTGCTGTGTATGGCAAAGCAGCGGTGAGAAGGGAGATAGCATGTGCACACTCCGCGCGCTGTCTCCTCCGTGTGCTGTCCGCATCCGTTGCTCCGTTCCGTGGCCCCGCAAAAATTATGTCATGTCCTATTCTTGTTCGTTTTGCGGACAAGAATGGCCATTTCTATAAAGGGCCGTCCGTTCCGTTCCCAAATTGCGGAAGGCACACGGGCGGCATCCGTGTTTTGCGGATCTGCAATTTGTTGAACGCAAAACACAGCACCTTCGTGTGAACAAGCCCTAAGGGAGAAATTTATCAAAAGTGGTGTAAAGGAAAATTGGCTTAGTTAGTTAGCTATGGGAAGCTAAGCCAGTTTTCCTTTACACCAGTTTTGATAAATCTCCACCTAAAACTCTAAGATTGGTCTTTTTCAGAATTTCAATCTATAAAATAGAGGGAGTAGACAAAAAATAAGTGCACCCCTAAAACCTAGCATATATATTTCCTAAAGCAGACAACCTGATGATTGAAAAAAAAAATTCACGGACAGCCATATCCACCTTCATGTAACTTTGCAAGAAACAGGATTTCTTTAAAAAAATGCATTAAGAGACAGCCATCAGTAGCAAGGACATATGAGATACGTCCTTATTTATTCCTCTTGCTTATATAGTGCTGACATATTCCGCAGCACTTTACAGACATTATTGTCACCCGCTATTCCCAGAGGGGCTTACAATCTAAATTCCCTAACAGCATGCCTTTGATTACTGATGTGCCGCCCTGCTAGGATGTACGAGATATGTCCGTAGGAGGGAAAAGGTTGAAGGAGTATTCCCATCTGAGACAATGGGGGCATATAGCTAGGATATGCCACCATTGTCTAAAAGGTGCGGGTCCCACCTCTGGGACCCGTACCTACACCGAGAACAGAGCCCTGAAAGCGATGGAGGGCGCACAGCGCATGCGTAGCCGACCTCCATTCATTTCTATGGGGCTGCCAAATATTAGCCGAGTGTTGGGTCAGCTATTTCCGTCAGCCCTATAGAAGTAAATGGAAGCGGTGGCCGCCCAAGCGTGGTGCACTCCCATTCACTTCTATGGGGAGAGTGCTTTGTGGTGGCCGGACCTGGGGAAACCCGATGTACCCCTCCACCACCTTCCCCGCTCTGTTCTCCATAAAAGTGGGACCCGCACCTATAAGACAATGGGGACATATCCTAACGATATGCCCCCATTCTCTCAGATGGGAATACCCCTTTAAAATTAATTTTGTCCAGGAAGCAGCGAGCGTGTTTGTGGGTTTTGCCTTCTATATCTGCTGTGTATAATATAGTTGATGCTGTTTTTTATTCACTTCTTTATGTTTTCCTTAGAAGCTTTAAGCAGCCCTCATTTTGAAGCATGCCCCCCTCCATACACCTCTCCCACTCTGCTCTGTAAAAACGAGATTTTTGTATAACTTACCAGTAAAATCTCTTTCTCGCTCTTTCCTTGGGGGACACAGAAGACCTTGGGTATAGCTCATCTCCATAGGAGGCGTGACACTAAGTGAAGACTGTTAAGCCCCTCCTCCACAGCTATACCCTCAGCCTGGAGAGAAAGGCAGCCAGTTGCGTGTCCAAGCAGTGAGAAAAGGCAAAGTCCAACAAGGAACCAACAAGCCAACTACCCAACGGGTAACACAAACTCGGAAACCGTGTAGAGAAAAACAACGAATGGGTGGGTGCTGTGTCCCCCAAGGAAAGAGCGAGAAAGAGATTTTACTGGTAAGTTATACAAAAATCTCGTTTTCTCGCCCAGTTTCCTTGGGGGACACAGAAGACCTTGGGACGTTCAAAAGCAGTCCAAAAGGGGAGGGACCACAGCTCCAAGGCGAAGCACCCGAAGGCATCAAGGAACCGCCGCCTGCAGACCCAGGCGGACCAAGGCAGCATACGCCGAAGCCAGAGTATGCACCCTGTAGAACTCTGTAAAGCGTGCAAGGAAGACCTGTGGCCGCCTTGCTCAAATGCATGGCCGAAGCCCAATGCCTCCGGCCCAGGAGGCACCGACCGCTCTGGTGAAATGAACGGTGACAGTAAAGGCAGAATCCTGCCCTCGGTGCGGTAACCTCAGCAATAGCCAATCTGATAAAGCGGAGGAAAACCACCCTGGAGTCCGTCAACTCTAAGCGCGGACCTCCAGGAAACCCAAGAGACCGAACGTCGACAAGAGTCGGAGATCTCCAAGTAAAAACTGCAAGGCCCAAACAACGTCCAAATTGGTGAAGTGTTGAAGCGAAAGGCAAACACCACCTTCAGAAGGAAGGAACGGGATGTAGAACAGCCCTGTCCTGGGAAAAGACAGAAGGCTCAGAACAAAAAGGGGGCCATTCAGGCACCCGTCAGAGACATGACTGATACAGAAACACAACCGTACAGGACAGGAGGGGTAGAGAGAACTTCTGTAACGGCTCCAAGGACAAGATTGGAGCGCCGAGAACTCAGTATGTAGTTCCCAGGGCGGTACCGAAGGACAGTACAGAGGAACCAAAGAGCCATTTCGAGTAAGAAGGTCTTGACAGGCCCAGAGGGCCGGGGAACGCTGGAAGAGGAAGAACAGCGCTGACACTGATACCTCAAGTAAAGGAATCCCAGTCCCAGGTCCAGGCCGGACTGGAAAAAAGACAGAACCATGGGGAGAGAAAAGTCAGAGTGGGGAATGCACAGCTTCCCACAGAACCCCAGATAAAAAAAAAAACATAAGTCTTACGACAGATCCTGGACGAAATACAGCCAGGAGCGGGCAGTAGCGAAACCGCTGGAGTCGCCTGGCAAGCGGGCGAAAAACCAAATGTGATCAGGCGCAGACCAGTAACACGGGCAGAGGTTGACAAACTGGTCCCGTCGGCCCCCGAGCAACGTTGTCCCGTATCCACCCGAGTGGGGGAGCAGAAGGACAGACGGAAAGGAACCAAAAGGGTCCGCCCAGCATCCGCCAGATGCCAGGACAAGACAGGCTAAAGTCCATGCTGATGTAGCCATGTTCTACAGTCCCGGTGTAGGAGATCAAAGGATAATCTGGACCGAAAGGTAGTCCCCCCAAGTTACCGAGAAGGTAAGTCTACAGCAGGACCATTGTCTTAGAATGGACCACACACTCTGCACTCAGCGGGAGGACAGAACGCGGTAGACTCGATAAATCGGCACAGCTAATACAGCCAGTGTGAACAAGGGAGACAGTACGAGGCCAAAAGGAACACCGGAACCATCCACATGAACAACCATGCTCTCCCCAGAGGGGAGGACAGTGAAGGAACAACCTCTGAAGTCTGGCGGGACAGAAGCCACATCAGAGTGATCTGTACCGAGCGGCGGCCAAACAGAGCCGGCAAGATAAGGTAGTCGAGACAAAGGCCGGCATAACACCCTCCAACCGAACGGAGGAGTGGGCAACAGGGAAGCCATAGGACAGCTCAAAAGCAGAACCCTGCTACACTGTGAGATGCCCGGTTCACCGCCTCGCAGAAGGAGAATACCCTGAAGAACCCAAGGCGGAGGTCCTCCGGACCTGGGTAATCGAGCACCCAAGAGAATTTGGGTGACCTTCCCGAGAAAAGCGGCCCGCACCTGGTAGCAGATCAGACTGTAGCGTAGAGGCGCCAAGAGGAAGGACTCATACCACACTACATCCGAAGAGGAGGAAATTGCAGCAGGCAAGGGAACCGCAGTCCTGCCAGAGCCAACGAAGAATTCGAGGGGCGATCCAGACAACCGCACTCTCGACCATGTGACCACTAGCGCAGGGAAGCAATACCGCGGAAGGACGAATGGGCACGCATCTAGGAACCACGAACATTCCCTGGGATGAAGGGCCAACTAAATGAATGAGTACCACCCAGCTCCGTGCAGCAGAGAGCAAGTAGAGCCCGTCCGGGTCAGGTGGACAGAATGAACTCCTTAGAGACGAGTGCAAGGTTTGTGGCAGGCATCGTATCCCAAGAAAACAAAAGTATGCCGCAGGAAGTAGATGAGGCATACGTACGAGCAGCCCGTAAGCAGTGAGAAGGCCAACCCACCTACAGGAGGAGAAGGCATACACGGCCCAAACAACGCACAAGAACGTCCGCTCACTGCAAAAGGTTAATTTAGCGAGAAAGGGGGGGCTCGCCACAGAGTGCCACAGCATGTACGGAATTGCAAAGTGCAACCTGAAAGGGAGTTATGCACAAGCCTAGTATAGCATGCGATGGAACGCAAGCAGTCCGCCCCGAAAAGGGGGGAAATTGTATCTGGCAAACTGCAGTCGGCAAGAGTGCAAAGGCCGGTCCCAAAAGGGAGTGATGCCTAAGGCCGTACCTACTTCAGAGAAGCAGGACATACCCTATAATCCAGCAGGAACGCAGAAGGTCCACCTAGTGAAAGGGGAACATGCACAGGGGTATCCTAGCATTAAGTGAATGTGCAATAATACACCAACACTGAACTTAGCGAGAGTGCAACTACTCTGCCAATGAAGGGGGACATGTACAAGTCCAGCACAGCCATACAAGGACAGCCGTGAATCTCATGAGCGTGCCAAATTCTGCTCATGGGATGAGGGGTGGTCACGCACAAGGCCAGCACCGTATCCAATGGAAGCGCAAGCATTCCACCCATATTAGAGGGCCATTCTCATGGGCAGCAATGTATCCGGTGAGAGTGTAGCATGCCGCCCAGAAAAAAGGGGGGTAAAGCACATGGCCAGCATCTCATCCAGGGAGAGTGCGAGCACACCGCCATGCATGGGAGTCATACACATGGCCAGCAACGTACTGGCGAAAGACAAACACAGTCAGTAAGAATGTGTGCATGTCGCCTGAGGAAGGAAGGCATGCCCCTGGCTGGCAGCGAATCCAGCAAGAGTGCGTACACCGCCCACGGAAGAGGGGTCATGCATATGGCCGACAGCGGATCCAGCGAGAGTGCAAGCACCCTGCCATGTATGGGGTACATGCACATGGCCAGCAACGTACCTGCGAGGAAACAACCACAGACAGAGGGATGTTGTATGCTGCCTGAGGGAAGGAGGCATACCCAAGGCCGGCAGGAATCCAATGAGACTGTAGCATACCACCTATGAAATGGCCGGCAGCGAAACCAGTGAGAGTGCAGCATAGTAACATAGTACATAAGTGCATCATAGCACATCAGTGAGAGTGCAGCATTCCGCCTATGGAAGGGGGTCGTGCACATAGCCAGTACCGTATCCGGTGAGAGTGCAGTATTCCGCCTAAAAAGGGGGGTCATGCACATGATCGGCAACAGATCCAGTGAGAGTGCTGCGTTCCGCCCAGGAAGGGAGTCACACACACACATGGCTGGCTCACGCACATGGCCGGCAGCAAATCCAGTGAGTGCTGCGTTCCGCCCATGGAAGGGGGTCACGCACATGGCCGGCAGCAAATCCAGAGAGAGTGCAGCGTTCCGCTTATGGAAGGGAGTCGTGCACATGGCCAGCACCGTATCCGGTGAAGGTGCAGTATTCCGCCTAAGAAGGGGGTCATGCACATGGCCAGCCGGCAGCCAGGGAGAGTGCAGTATCCCGCCTAGGAGGGGGGGGGGATGCACATGGCAGGCACCATAACTGGAGAGAAGATGAATGCTGCCTACGGAAGGGCCGCATGCACTTGGCCAGCGCCGTATCCTGGAAGATGCAAGAAAAACCGCCTAAAAGGGGAAATGCCCTAGCAGCGACGCAGGCTGGGAGCGCAACACCATGCCGCCTGTGGAAAGAGGTCATGCAGACATGCAGCACTACTGATGAGGCTGCAGCGTCCTGCGCAGTCCAATAGAAATCAGTGATCTATTATTATTTATTTTATTATTATAATAATTTATTATTTTTTTTTTTTTTTTTTTTTTTTATATATATTTAAAACACAGCCTCTCCAAGGCTAAAGGGGAGCCACCATATATGGGCACCTGAGAAAAAAAGGGGGGCCAACTATACAGACCCATTTGGGAGCCGGCCTGTACCCAAAGGGTTAACAGGGATCCGGCCTGGAGGGCGGCGTGCGATCCCCTGGGGGCGGAGGAACCTCCAGGCGGGAAGAATTCGCGCCTGGAGAGGTTCCCGCCCCCTCCACCAGAGACCGGAATATTGCGGCCTAGTAGGCCGCGAAGCCGGGGGCTAAATTTGCGGCGCCCGGCCCGTTATACCGCCGGGACCTGAGGCGGAATGGCGCTTTAAACCGGCCGCGGGAGCCCACCCCGCGGGCCGGTCGGAATTGCGGCCCAGCAGGCCGCGAAGCCTAGGACCAAATTTGCTGAGCCCTGGCGACCGGCACCGATGGTCGGACGGGGCCTGCTGGGGCATAGTCAAGCCCAATGCCGGCCGCGGGAGCCCACCCCGCCGGCCGGAAGAGACAGGGACCCGAAAAGGCGGTTTGCCGGCCGCGGGAGCCCACCCCGCCGGCCGGAAGAGACAGGGACCCGGAATGGCGGTTTGCCGGCCGCGGGAGCCCACCCCGCCGGCCGGAAGAGACAGGGACCCGGAATGGCGGTTTGCCGGCCGCGGGAGCCCACCCCGCCGGCCGGAAGAGACAGGGACCCGGAATGGCGGTTTGCCGGCCGCGGGGGCCCACCCCGCCGGCCGGAAGAGACTGGGACCCGGAATGGCGGTTTGCCGCCGGCTCGGCCGCACCGGAATAT
The DNA here is from genome assembly GCF_905171765.1 of Bufo bufo. Taxonomy (NCBI): domain Eukaryota; kingdom Metazoa; phylum Chordata; class Amphibia; order Anura; family Bufonidae; genus Bufo; species Bufo bufo. The sequence continues at coordinate 99,161,004 of NC_053391.1, read as the reverse complement.
TAGTGCTGTCCGGAGGCGAGGCCTTACTCCACTGCAGCGTCCTGCACTCTCCGGTAAGGCCCAATGTGATCAGGCGAGATGGGGGGGGACCCAAAGACGGGGTGCCCGTGAGGAGAAGGCAGGCGACGGCTGACAGCCACTAGCTGCATGTACTATGAGGGCCAGGAAAAAAGGGGGGGGGGGAGGCAGGGAGCAGATTGCCGCTCTGCGGCACCCCAGGAGCCAGCCTAGGTCCAGCAGTAGTATGGGGGGTCAGGCACGCAGGAGACCATTGGGTGGGGGGTGGGGGACGTAGGGCTGGAGAAGCCACTCTCTTACCACAGCCGTCTTCACCCTCGGTCCATTCCAGCAGGGTCGCCCCTTCAGCTACTGGCACCGTAGTGGCAGGACGCTGGAAGAGGGACTTGGCGTGCGGGCGACCCTTGCGCTGGCGGGATGTGGGGGAGCGAGGCTGCCCTGATCCACCTTGCCTTCTGTGGGGGAGGCAGCAGTGCGGATGACCGGCACTGGCGCAGCTCAACCCCGGGAGAACAGAGAGGTCTAGTGCGACTCTGTTATCCCTGATGATCTGGAACAAAAAGAAATAAAAAAGTAAAAATCTAAAATTTAAACAAGGAGAAACCAGCCCTGCAGAGCAGGGAGTGTCTTGCCTCCTTGGACACTAAGCAAAAAACTGGCTGCCTTTCTCTCCAGGCTGAGGGTATAGCTGTGGAGGAGGGGCTTAACAGTCTTCACTTAGTGTCACGCCTCCTATGGAGATGAGCTATACCCAAGGTCTTCTGTGTCCCCCAAGGAAACTGGGCGAGAAATACTTTTTTGTACAATGCCCCCCTGGCTTGTTATTCTTCCCACCCCAATGGTTACAGAATGCGGTTCTCTTCTGGTTCTTATCTGGATTATCTAAAAAAAATAGCATAAGGGCAGAAGAAAGAAAACCACTCTGGGAATTTGTGCTGCCCGAGTAGGGACGGTAAAGGATTGAGCAAAGTTAAATCCGCAGTTGCATTTGAGCAACAGTAAAAGCTTGTTCCTGCTGCTGGTGGAGATTAGCTTGTGACTTGTGCCTTGTTAACTCTCATACTTCACCTAATAGCATCAAAGGCATCAGATAAGCTGCCGCTCATTGGATGGGATGGGGGTAATAAGTTCTCCCAGGGTACGTGCTCTTGTCCAGAAACAGTCTCTTTGGAAACTGCTTGTTGAGTGGTTTGACATTTAAAAGGGCTTTCTGATATTTTTTTAACTGATGACCTATCCTTGCATTGTGGGTGATGACGGATCCGTTTTGCTCCGCATCCCAGGACAGAAAGCAAACCGCAGCATTTTGGAGCATTCCGTTCTGTTCAGTTACATTTTGTCCCCATTGACAATGAACAGTTTTTTTTCCAGTATTGAGACCCTAAAATACACTGCTCAAAAAAATTAAGGGAACACAAAAATAACACATCCTAGATCTGAATTAATTAAATATTCTTCTGAAATACTTTGTTCTTTACATAGTTGAATGTGCTTACAACAAAATCACACAAAAATAAAAAAATGGAAATCAAATTTTTTAACCCATGGAGGTCTGGATTTGGGGTCACACTCAAAATTACAGTGGAAAAACACACTACAGGCTGATCCAACTTTAATGTCATGTAATGTCCTTAAAACACGTCAAAATGAGGCTCAGTAGTGTGTGTGGCCTCCACGTGCCTGTATGACCTCCCTACAACGCCTGTGCATGCTCCTGATGAGGTGGCGGACGGTCTCCTGAGGGATCTCCTCCCAGACCTGGACTAAAGCATCTGCCAACTCCTGGACAGTCTGTGGTGCAACGTGACGTTGGTGGATAGGGCGAGACATGATGTCCCAGATGTGCTCAATTGGATTCAGGTCTGGGGAGCGGGCGGGCCAGTCCATAGCATCAATGCCTTCGTCTTGCAGGAACTGCTGACACACTCCAGCCACATGAGGTCTAGCATTGTCTTGCATTAGGAGGAACCCAGGGCCAACCGCACCAGCATATAGTCTCACAAGGGGTCTGAGGATCTCATCTCGGTACCTAATGGCAGTCAGGCTACCTCTGTCGAGCACATGGAGGGCTGTGCGGCTCTCCAAAGAAATGCCACCTCACACCATTACTGACCCAATGCCAAACCGGTCATGCTGGAGGATGTTGCAGGCAGCAGAACGTTCTCCACGGCGTCTCCAGACTCTGTCACGTCTGTCACATGTGCTCAGTGTGAACCTGCTTTCATCTGTGAAGAGCACAGGGCGCCAGTGGCGAATTTGCCAATCTTGGTGTTCTCTAGCAAATGCCAAACGTCCTGCACGGTGTTGGGCTGTAAGCACAACCCCCACCTGTGGACGTCGGGCCCTCATATCACCCTCATGGAGTCTGTTTCTGACCGTTTGAGCAGACACATGCACATCTGTGGCCTGCTGGAGGTCATTTTGTAGGGCTCTGGCAGTGCTCCTCCTGTTCCTCCTTGCACAAAGGCGGAGGTAGCTGTCCTGCTGCTAGGTTGTTGCCCTCCTACGGCCTCCTCCACGTCTCCTGATGTACTGGCCTGTCCCCTGGTAGCGCCTCCATGCTCTGGACACTACGCTGACAGACACAGCAAACCTTCTTGCCACAGCTCGCATTGATGTGCCATCCTGGATAAGCTGCACTACCTGAGCCACTTGTGTGGGTTGTAGACTCCGTCTCATGCTACCACTAGAGTGAAAGCACCGCCAGCATTCAAAAGTGACCAAAACATCATCCAGGAAGCATAGGAACTGAGAAGTGGTCTGTGTCACCACCTGCAGAACCACTCCTTTATTGGGGGTGTCTTGCTAATTGCCTATAATTTCCACCTGTTGTCTATCCCATTTGCACAACAGCATGTGAAATTGATTGTCACTCAGTGTTGCTTCCTAAGTGGACAGTTTGATTTCACAGAAGTGTGATTGACTTGGAGTTACATTGTGTTGTTTAAGTGTTCCCTTTATTTTTTTGAGCAGTGTATTAACGCTAGTGTGAAAGTAGCCTTAGATACTACTTGATTCCTCCTTTGTAATAACAATTCTGGGGCATCTGTTCTTATGACTCTATGTTGTGCCGTTCCTTTATTATTCCTGCTAGAAGTTATGAATGAATTGATAGCAGTTTGCAGTGAGTCCAGATGGGTGTTACCAATTGGGGATGTGTCCCTGCACAGTCTGGCACTGGCAGCACTGATTGAATAATGTCAGACTGTGCAGGGACACACCTCCAACTGGTAACACCCAGCTGGACCTTCAGTGCATATTACTAGCAATTTTTGCATAACTTGTAGAAAAAATAATCGGGAATGGCACGAGAGGGGCACAAGAACAGATTTTCCAGAATTGTTATTATATGGAAAATGCAAGTAGTTACTAAAACAGACATGTCAGGAGAGGTGACGGATCCTCTTTAACTCAGAAAACTGTTGTCATTACATCAGTTCTCACAGGTCTTCGATTAATACTCCCACCCTGCTAGCCTCTAACATTGTGTGCTTTTCCAGGACGGCCAAGAAGGAGAGTATGAAAAATGGCGAGTTGAGAATTCCTGGGGAGATGATCGTGGAAATAAGGGTAAGTGAAAGTCATAATAATGGGTAGGTTATTATTTGAGAACATTTTGAGGCAAGTTAAGTGACCTCAGACACTGTGCATAAAATGACAAAAGCACAATGGAGATGGTTACGGGGACATATCATAAGGCACACCATGCAGTGCTTTGGAGCCCTTGGAGAGAGCGGGCCAGCACTGCTTGGTAATATTCCCTTTGCCATTGGGTGGTAAGTACCTGTGCCGGACTTCCCTGTCCACCGGAATTGCACTGTTGGCTACATGTTGGGAGAGAAATTGTCTCAAGGTTCATAGAAAGTAAATAAAGGGAGAAACAAATGCTGTTATGTCTTGGGTGGCAAAACTGTGCACCCTGATTGGAGGCTAGTTTGAATTTTGTTAGCAGACCCCCCTCCTCTTTGTATACCAATGGGATATAGCACGGAAGTGTTGCACAGTAATGAGCCATGCTTTTGTATGACGGAGCATGATAGGTTATAGGACTTGTTCACACAAGACGGAATTGCTGCAGATTTTTCACCCAGATATGCTGCAGAAAAAGTTATAAATTGACCTGTGGTATGGATTTTTAGGATGTCAATTTATGTCAGTGAGGAAGCCCATGGCCCAACAGACACCAGTTGTTGAGGAAGCCAGTGGCCCAACAGACACCAGTTGTTGAGGAATCCAGTGGCCCAACAGACACCAGTTGTTGAGGAAGCCAGTGGCCCAACAGACACCAGTTGTTGAGGAAGCCAGTGGCCCAACAGACACCAGTTGTGGAGGAAGCCAGTGGCCCAACAGACACCAGTTGTGGAGGAAGCCAGTGGCCCAACAGACACCAGTTGTGGAGGAAGCCAGTGGCTCAACAGACACCAGTTGTGGAGGAAGCCAGTGGCCCAACAGACACCAGTTGTGGAGGAAGCCAGTGGCCCAACAGACACCAGTTGTGGAGGAAGCCAGTGGCCCAACAGACACCAGTTGTGGAGGAAGCCAGTGGTCCAACAGACACCAGTTGTGGAGGAAGCCAGTGGCCCAACAGACACCAGTTGTGGAGGAAGCCAGTGGCCCAACAGACACCAGTTGTGGAGGAAGCCAGTGGCCCAACAGACACCAGTTGTGGAGGAAGCCAGTGGCCCAACAGACACCAGTTGTGGAGGAAGCCAGTGGCCCAACAGACACCAGTTGTGGAGGAAGCCAGTGGCCCAACAGACACCAGTTGTGGAGGAAGCCAGTGGCCCAACAGACACCAGTTGTGGAGGAAGCCAGTGGCCCAACAGACACCAGTTGTGGAGGAAGCCAGTGGCCCAACAGACACCAGTTGTGGAGGAAGCCAGTGGCCCAACAGACACCAGTTGTGGAGGAAGCCAGTGGCCCAACAGACACCAGTTGTGGAGGAAGCCAGTGGCCCAACAGACACCAGTTGTGGAGGAAGCCAGTGGCCCAACAGACACCAGTTGTGGAGGAAGCCAGTGGCCCAACAGACACCAGTTGTGGAGGAAGCCAGTGGCCCAACAGACACCAGTTGTGGAGGAAGCCAGTGGCCCAACAGACACCAGTTGTGGAGGAAGCCAGTGGCCCAACAGACACCAGTTGTGGAGGAAGCCAGTGGCCCAACAGACGCCAGTTGTTGCAGATTTTGCCGCAGATTGACTGTGACCCGCAGTGAAATTCTTAAATAGGAAAATAACACTTTACACGCAGTTTAAAAATAACAAAACTATTCTCACCTCCCTGGGACTTCTGTGGCTCTGTTGACTGGTTGCCTACTCGCCTCTGTACATCCGGGCCTCCTGTGATGGCCATGTTTCATGACCAGTCATTGAGACATCCTTGCAAGAGTCCGGGTGTACAGAGGCTGGGCGGGGATGAGAGATGCGTGTTTTTTATTTGTTTCGTTTTTTAAAGTAATTTTACTACAATTTTATATAGAATTGCTGCAAAAGATTTCCCTTCACTTTCTGCAGAATTGCGGCAAAAATCATCTGCAACAATTCCACTGCATGTGGACATTCCTTTGTATTGAAAAGCATAGTAATCATGAGTTTTGACATTTTTACAGCACAAGACCCTATTCCAGTGATGGCGAACCTATGGCATGGGTGCCAGAGGCGGCACTCAGAGCTCTCTCAGTGGGCACCCGCACCCTGGAAAAAGTCTATGGTGTACCAATATACTCTGGACTTTTCCAGCCATTCATCAGCGCTGGGCGCACTATGGACAGCACATTGAATGTAGGCAGGTCATTATACTTAAATGATAAAGTATATGGAAAATATACTATACTGGACTGTAGTATTCAGGATAAAATGCAGTGTTGGCACTTTGCGATAAATAAGTGGGTTTTGGGCTGCAGTTTGGGCACCCGGTCTCTAACAGGTTCGCCATCACTGCCCTATTCACATGACCTTGTCCGTTTTGCAAACCGCGGATCCGCAATACACGATACCGGCCGTGTGCATCGTGGTGCAGACCCATTGACTTTTAACGGGTCCACAAGATGCGGCCAAAGAGAGGATACGTCCTCGCATCCGGAAGCACACGTGTCCACAACACTGTGAGGGGTGCACGTGGCCGGCCGGAAAAATGGCCGCGGTTGTGTGAATGGACCCTTAGGATTATTTACGGTTTCAACAGTTACACAAATGAGAATGCTGAAAAAAATTTGAGGACAATTTGCGTTATCCTTACGCCTAACACTTTTGTCTAGAAAAGCTCCTCCATCTTTCCTTCTCCATCCTCCCACTAAAAGGAATATTGCTCCTTTTTTTTTTTTTTTTTTTTTTTTTTTTTTTTTTTACAACTTTCTAATAAATCTGAAGTGAAACCCAGTAACATAAATGAACCACACCCACTTTCCCACCAATATTTCAAAACTGGAGCGAGTGGTGTAAAAATGAAATAAGTCGCAAAATGTTTGCACAAGTGAGACGAAAAAGTCGCAAAAGCCCCCTTTTGCGACTTTTTGAAGGCATGATAAATCAGGGCCTAGAAGTGTAAGGGTCCATTCACACAACCATATGTATCTTGCGGCCCACAATACGTGAATCAGCAAAAATATGTATGACATCCGTTTTTTTTGCAGATCCATTGTAGAAATGCCTATGCTTGTCCGCAAAACGGACAAGAATGGGACCTCTTTTTTGCGGGACTACGGAATGGGCATACAGATGTGGATTTCAGCCGGTGTACTGTCCACATATTTTGCAGACCCATTGAAATAAATGGATCAACATCCTATCCACAAAAAAATTGTGGATTGGATGCGGACCAAAAATACAGTCGTGTGAATGTGACCTAATTGTCATTTCAGTTAATTTTTCAGAATAGGCAGCCACGTGAGTTACATGAGGAATAACACGATTTCTGGCCATTGTATCTGAGAAGAAGGTGGCTGTCTGCAGATGAGGTGCTGGCTTATCTGAGTCATGTCTCAAGGCCTGTTTAAAGGGTTGAACATTGACTTATAGGATAGCTGCCTTACATCTGGTGGCATCAGAGACAGAGCTTGTTAAGAGCTCATTTGCATACTATTTTCCTAGAATTCCAGAGGAGCATGTATGGCTTATAAGACTTTTCACGCCGATTTAAGGCGCTCTCCGTAAGAAAAGAAAATACCTCCTAAATCGTGACTTGTATCTGGCATTTATATCAGTTTTCCCTTAGCAGTCCGTCAGTAATTCTAATTTAGTCTGAGCTGGTGGGTAGAGACTAGCTTGAATCATGTCTGCCCAGACACAGGACATGGAGAAACAGGAGATTCTGCTCTCTGTAGCACAACCTCAGAAGCAGCAGGAGTAATAGAGGACATTACACAGCAGTAGACATTAAAATACTTAAAGGATAACTGTCATATTTTAACTCAAAATTTAAATTTTCACATATGTAGTTACTACTGAAGTGATAATCCATGATCACAAATTTTTTTCCTCACTTACCCCATATTTAAGAAGATTCCGTTCATAGCAACCGTTCTTCACCAGACTTCATTCTGCCTCTCCCTCACCCTGAGGCTAAGCCTGCCTTCCCTCACTACCCAGAACGCATTGTGCTAATCTCAGGTACTCGCTGCCTCAACTCAACCAATTGGAGTTGTCCACACTTCAACACGCCCTTTTCCTCCTGAGAGCCCATACATTTTAGCAAGTGGCTGTATTGCTGCGCGTCATTTCAGCCTGGACACCTAAAAAGATCTCCCTCCCTCTCCTATGAGGAATCCGGACGCTGCCACAGCAGCGCAGTGTCGGGAGGGTTGGGGGGACGGGAGAGCTCCTTACTGTTAACCCCTTCCATACAGCAGTCCCTACAGACCACCGCAAGGTAGGGGTTAAACGGAAGACATCCACTGATGTCGGCCGTTACAGTAGATTGTCAGCTGTATGTTACAGCTGACAATCTACTAAACCGCTCGGCCATCCTGTTCAATTGCGGGGGAGAGGAGGGGTGGGGGGATGGACTGCCTCTCTGTCTGAAATAACAATTTTCTCCGGCTCGGCCATCCTGAAGGGGAGATCAGGGCACAGAAACACAGCAGCACGGCCCGATCTCCTCAACACTCACTGAGGGGATCAGAGCCACGCTGCTGAACGTCAGTGCAGGGGTTTATGTTTATGTATATTTCCTTTTTTTTTACACTTGTGGCTAGCTACCTGGTGTAATGCTTAGTAGAACGTGATTTACAGCTCTCTATGCAGAAAGTAACTTCCGGGTTCACATGGGAGCGAGCAGGCAGGGTTCGGGACTGCCCACTTCTACGTCCTCAGTCTTCTGATTGAAGAAGCTGGGAGATGGAGGACACCTAACAACGCTCTTTTAGCGGCAAAGCTAAAATGCCAGAGGGAGGACCGAACATGCAGGAATTACATGGTAATTTAATACCTAAGCCATAAGTATAAACTAGGGCACTAATGTAAACGTAATGAGACAAATCCAATTATAGAAAAAAAAAATAATATGAAAGTTATCCTTTAAAAACCAACAGCAGTCTGTATCTCTCCCCCTCCCTTCTCCTCCTCCCCGCTCCCCTTTCCATAGACTTCTATGTAATCTGACACTTCACTGAAGACAGATTTGAGCAGTGAATTGAGAGTTAGCGAAGAGGAAGGGATCAGGAGAGGAAACTGATAGGAGAAGGAAGGATCTTTCTCTGATAAGATATGTTACAAAGTTTCTTATATTCACTTGTACTATTCATATATGAAACAAGCGTTACTTTTAACCCTTTGGTCCTGAAACCTATTACTGACGATTATTGGACATGGATTAAAGGAACGTTCTCCTGAAAAAAAAATAGTCTTTGTAACAGGCTGTGAAAGCATATGTTTGTTTGAATCCGGTCCCTTATGTAAAAGTATATATGTATGTAACCTGATTGCTTTGACATTTTGGCTCCCCGGACACTTGGTGAAACAGTGTAGCTGTATTTTTATAAGCCAAGGATACAATGTCCTGATAGTTATGTCATAAATACCAGATCATGGATACAAAGCTTGTGTCTGGGGAGGGTAAATTGAAATTGCCTGTACGTTTATGCATTTGAGCCAGCAATGGCCTGGACGATTTGTAATCAATGGCAAATCCTCAAATCCTTGCAATGTCTAACAGCTTTATTAATTAGTAGAGGTTCAGGGCTGGAGCGCAGACTGTCTGGAGCTCTGCAAAGCGCCACAGAGATTAAAGGAACAATTCTATAGCTTGTTATTGGATAGTCTTATATAAAGGTGAACGCTTCTTTGTAGTATTGCCCTCACTGGATATATATTGGAGACCATGTTATGATTCCTGCTCTCAATAATAGAGAAACCTATCTATAAATTAAGTGGAGTTTTGATGACTGTTTTAAATGTAATACTGGGGCAGATTTACTAACAGTGTCGCATTTTACACCAAGAATACAAATCACAGTAAAATTATTAGACAAATTTAATATTGTGGCGCATGGACCTTTATATATTTGGAGTATTATACATTTTGCTCCAGATTTCTACCAGAATTTTGTCTGTGCACCAGATTTTTTTCATGCTCCAAAAAACGTGTCCATGTGCCAAAAAAACTCTCTAAGGCTACTTTCACACTAGCGTTAATATTTTCCGGTATTGAGATCCATCATAGGGTCTCAATACCGGGAAAAAAAACTTCAGTTTTATCCCCATTCATTGTCAATGGGGACAAAACTGAACAGAACAGAACTGAGTGCTCCAAAATGCATTACTTTCAGTTCTCATACCGGAGAGCAAACCGCATCATGCTGCGGTTTACTTTCCTTCCTGGGATGCAGAGCAAGTCAATGGGGACGGATCCGTTTTCTCTGACATAACAGAAAACGTTAAAGATAATACAACCGCATCTGTTCATAACGGATGCAGATGGTTGTATTATCAGTAACGAAAGCGTTTTTCCTGAACCCTCACGGATCTCAATACCGGAAAATGAAAACGCTGGTGTGAAAGTAGCCTAAGTTTACACCTCCTATAACTTGGTGCAGATTTACTCCAGATTGTATCTGCAAATACAAACATTCTGGGTGTAGTTCCAACACAGCATAAATAACCACTGGGCCCATTTTGTATAGCTGTAAACCTTTGCGAAAATTCCAGCAGATGATTTAACGTGCGTTCAAAATTGAGTACAGTGCAATAATAAAAAATAAAATAAAAATTGCGCCAAAGGTCTCCATAGCCACTAAGAACTTCTTCTCTGTTTTTAGTTTTAGTTTACAATAGTATTTTTTGGGACTGCAACGATTAATCGACTTTATTGATAATATTCGATAACGGGATTCGTTGTCGACGAATCCAGTTATCGAATAATCGCCGATTCATTGCTTTGCGGGCGGTTTACTTTAAATCAGCGCATCTTTATTTTACCTTACAATGAAGCTCCAGTAACAGGCAGAGCGGACGGCGGCGTAACGTCACTTACTCACGCGACGCGCCTGCTCCGCCTACTTCATTCATACAGTGGGCGGAGCAGGTGCGTCACGTGAGTGAGTGACGTTACGCCGCCGCCCGCTCTGCCTGTTACTGGAGCTTCATTGTAAGGTAATAAAGATGCGCTGAATAAAAGTTACTGCCAGAATAGTCTGCTGTGAGCAGCAGGGCCGGGGCTGTTATGAGGAGGGGGATCTGTGTATGGCACTGTTATGGGGAAGGGGATCTGTGCACTGTTATGGGGAGGGGGATCTGTGGATGGCACGGTTATGGAGAGGGGGATCTGTGCACTGTCATGGGGAGGGGGATCTGTGCACTGTCATGGGGAGGGGGATCTGTGCACTGTCATGGGGAGGGGGATCTGTGCACTGTCATGGGGAGGGGGATCTGTGCACTGTCATGGGGAGGGGGATCTGTGCACTGTCATGGGGAGGGGGATCTGTGCACTGTCATGGGTAGGGGGATCTGTGCACTGTTATGGGGAGGGGGGTCTGTGGATGACACATATAGCATAAGATGCTATATAGTGTCATCCACAGATCCCCCCTCCCCATAACAGTGCACAGATCCCCCTACCCATAACAGTGCCATCCACAGATCCCCCTCCCATAACAGTGCACAGATCCCCCTCCCATAAAAGTGCCATCCACAGATCTTCTCCCCATAACAGTGCCATCCACAGATCCCCTCCCCATAACAGTGCCATCCACAGATCCCCTCCCCATAACAGTGCCATCCACAGATCCCCTCCCCATAACAGTGCCATCCACAGATCCCCTCCCCATAACAGTGCCATCCACAGATCCCCTCCCCATAACAGTGCCATCCACAGATCCCCTCCCCATAACAGTGCCATCCACAGATCCCCTCCCCATAACAGTGCCATCCACAGATCCCCTCCCCATAACAGTGCCATCCACAGATCCCCTCCCCATAACAGTGCACAGATCCCCTCCCCATAACAGTGCACAGATCCCCCTCCCCATAACAGTGCCTTCCACAGATCCCCTCCCCATAACAGTGCCTTCCACAGATCCCCTCCTCATAACAGTGCCATCCACAGATCCCCTCCCCATAACAGTGCCATCCACAGATCCCCTCCTCATAACAGTGCCATCCACAGATCCCCTCCTCATAACAGTGCCATCCACAGATTCCCTCCCCATAACAGTGCAATCCACAGATCCCCTCCCCATAAGTGCACAGATCCCCCTTCCCATAACAGTGCCACAGATCCCCTCCCCATAACAGTGCCATCCACAGATCCCCTCCCCATAACAGTGCCATCCACAGATCCCCTCCCCATAACAGTGCCATCCACAGATCCCCTCCCCATAACAGTGCCATCCACAGATCCCCTTCCATAACAGTGCCATCCACAGATCCCCTTCCATAACAGCGTCATCCACAGATCCCCTCCATAACAGTGCCATCCACAGATCCCCCATAACAGCGCCATCCACAATTTATTTTAATATGGCCTTTGAACATAATTTTTCAAGTAAAATCATATAAACCTCTTTGTTTTGTAATTTTGGTGTTTTTCAGATTAATCAATTAAATTATCGACAACTAATCGATTATTCAAATAATCGTTAGCTGCAGCCCTAGTATTTTTTATCATGAAGAAGATCAATCATTTACTATTTGATTTTTTAATAGTGTTTATTATTATTAAAAAGATTAGTCATGAACACAAAATAACAAATCTATTTGCTGGATATTAATTATAAGATACTGTGATTAATCATGATTTTGGGTAATTAATTACAAGAGACCTTGATTATTGAACGAATATTAAATTTACTACATGATTGTATGGTTATAGTTATTATGCAAATATATGTCTATCATGATTTACAACTTTATTGCATGAATTACCCTTATATGCTACGTCATTAACTGATATTTTGGGGATATTATTTAATTTATTTCATTATGTGTAATACTGGATCATGCTGATTTTATTTTTTTTACTTTTAATTTTTGTTTTTATATTTATTTAGTTGGTTTCGGTTATCATAATAATTTTTTTTTATACATCTTGTACTAAATACATTACAGAAGGAGGAGTGCCTATCTCTCTTTATCTATTTTTCTCTTTTTATATTGGGATCGGGTGACCCAAATTGATAGTGAACCCTCCACTATCCATTTCGTTTTTGTGTGAGCCTCCTATCAATTTTACATTGGTAGTTTGTTCTCCCTGCCCTGTCCTCCCCTGCTATTCAAATCACCACCATGGCCTCTGCCTTATATGTTGGCTGAAGCAGCTATAAAAACTTGCTAGTTAGGTCGTTAGGTCATATGCAGGGCCATTTAGCTTTGCTGGCCCGCTTATCATTACATACAGTACAGACCAAAAGTTTGGACACACCTTCTCATTCAAAGAGTTTTCTTTATTTTCATGACTATGAAGGCATCAAAACTATGAATTAACACATGTTAAATTATATACATAACAAGTGTGAAACAACTTGTTATGTATATAACCTTTTGCTTTGATTACTGCTTTGCACACTCTTGGCATTCTCTTGATTAGCTTCAAGAGGTAGTCCCCTGAAATGGTCTTCCAACAGTCTTGAAGGAGTTCCCAGAGATGCTTTGCACTTGTTGGCCCTTTTGCCTTCACTCTGCGGTCCAGCTCACCCCAAACCATCTCGATTGGGTTCAGGTCCGGGGACTGTGGAGGCCAAGTCATCTGGCGCAGCACCCCATCACTCTCCTTCATGGTCAAATAGCCCTTACTTTCAAAGTTCTCCCAATTTTTCGGCTGACTGACTGACCTTCATTTCTTAAAGTAATGAAATGATGGCCACTCGTTTTTCTTTACTTTGCTGCTTTTTTCTTGCCATAATACAAATTCTAACAGTCTATTCAGTAGGACTATCAGCTGTGTATCCACCTGACTTCTCCTCAACGCCACTGATGGTCCCAACCCCATTTATAAGGCAAGAAATCCCACTTATTAAACCTGACAGGGCACACCTGTGAAGTGAAAACCATTTCAGGGGACTACCTCTTGAAGCTCATCAAGAGAATGCCAAGAGAGCGCAAAGCAGTAATCAAAGCAAAAGGTGGCAACTTTGAAGAACCTAGAATATTACATATTTTCAGTTGTTTCACACTTGTTTGTTATGTATATAATTCCACATCTGTTAATTCATAGTTTTGATGCCTTCAGTGTGAATTTACAATTTTCATAGTCATGAAAATAAAGAAAACTCTTTGAATGAGAAGGTGTGTCCAAACTTTTGGTCTGTACTGTATGTCTACACCAAGGCCTGATCTAGCACTAGTTCTTTTCCTTTCTGCTTTAATCAAGTTTGAAGCGCATTGCTAACAGAGTAACAATGGAGAAGGGGAACTAACTTCCTCTTAAATCTGACCCGGAACTGAGGAAAAGCCTAGTAATTTTTTGAAATCTCCATGTGGAAATAGGAATCTATCAGCTTGCGGAAGCAGCACCCTTACACAAGCAAAGATAAGCGCATTAGAGGAAATGCCACCTTAAAATAGGCCTCCTGATAAATTGAAATGGTGGTACCCTCAAACCCATCCTACTCTACAAAACATACTTTATAATACATACAGTGAGGAACAGAAGTATTTGAACACCCTGCGATTTTGCAAGTTCTCCCACTTAGAAATCATGGAGGGGTCTGAAATTCACATTGCAGGTGCATTCCCACTCAGAGACAGAATAAAAAAAAATATTCAGGAAATCACATTGTATGATTTTTAAAGAATTTATTTGTCTTGCACTGCTGAACATAGGTATTTGAACACCTGAGAAACAGCAAGAATTCTGTCTCAAAGACCTGTTACTGTGCCTTTAAAAAGTTCACCTCTACTCAACTCATTAATCTAACTTAGTAGCACCTGTCTGAGCTCTTTAAAGACACCTGTCCACCCAACAGTCAGTCAGACACCAACTACTACCATGGGCAAGACCAAAGAGCTGTCAAAAGACACCAGAGACAAAATTGTGGACCTCCACAAGGCTGGAAAGGGCTACGGGGCAATTGCCAAGGAGCTTGATGAAAATAGATCAACTGTTGGAGCAATTGTTAGAAAATGGAAGAGGCTAAAGACGACTGTCAGTCTCCCTCGGACTGGGGCTCCATGCAAGATCTCACCTCGTGGGGTATCACTGATGATAAGAAAGGTGAGGAATTAGCCCAGAACTACAAGGGAGGAGCTGGTCAATGACATGGAGAGCTGGGACCACAGTTTCAAAGGTCACTGTTAATAGAATACTACGCCGTCATGGTTTCAAATCATGCATTGCACGGAAGGTTCCCCTGCTCAAGTCATCACATGTCCAGGCCCATCTGAAGTTTGCCAATGACCATCTGGATGATCCAGAGGAGGCATGGGAGAAAGTCATGTGGTCAGATGAGACCAAAGTAGAACATTTTGGTCTAAACTTCACTCGTCATGTTTGGAGGAAAAAGAAGGATGAGTTGCATCCCAAGAACACTATTCCTACTGTGAAGGAGGTAACATCATGCTTTGGGAGTGTTTTTCTGAGAAGGGGACAGGACGACTGCACTGTATTAAGGAGAGGATGAATGGGGCCATTTATTGTGAGATTTTGAGCAATCCGTCTGGCCCCAATGCATTCTCAGTGGAGGCGGATCCACTGAGAATGCATCCGCCTGCCAGCGTTCAGCCTCCGCTCCGCTCAGTGAGCGGACACCTGAACGCTGCTTGCAGCGTTCGGGTGTCCGCCTGGCCGTGCGGAGGCGAGCGGATCCGTCCACACTTACAATGTAAGTCAATGGGGACGGATCCGCTTGAAGATGACACTATATGGCTCAATCTTCAAGCGGATCCGTTCCCCATTGACTTTCAATGTAAAGTCTGAACGGATCCGCTCAGGCTACTTTCAGACTTAGAAAATTTTCTAAGTAATAATGCAGACGGATCCGTTCTGAACGGATGCAAACGTCTGCATTATCGGAGCGGATCTGTCTGATGAAACATCAGACGGATCCGCTCCGAACGCTAGTGTGAAAGTAGCCTTAGCTCATTTTATTTAGAATGTGAAGTCATTCATTTAGTGGAATAACAGGTTTCGGTTATTTTAGGTAGGAGGGTGGTAAATGTTGCACATGTTGGTTATAGTGCATTTCCTTCTGAAATACTGGGTAAAATGGGTTGTTCCAGACATTGTTCTGATGAAGAACATACTTTGATTAAAAAGTTGATTGAAGAGATAAAAACATATGGAGAAGTGCAGCAAATTATAGGCTGCTCAGCTAAAATGATCTCTAATGCCTTGTGGCAACCAAAACCTGAAAGACGCAGTGGGAAGTGGTGATGGCTAAAATGGCAAAGGCTTGAGGAGATCATGTTGACCTATGCTGAAGAAGAAATTCCCTTGAAATGGGTGTTTCAACACAACAGTGACCCAAAACACACCAGTAATCAGCAATCTCCTAACCTCAACGTGTGTGTGACATCAAAAATGCAAATGAACTGTGGAATGCAGTCCAGTCGTCCTAGACTGGAATACCTGTTTAGAGGGGCCAGAAGTTGATCCACTCCATGCAACACGGATGTCAAGCAGTTCTCAGATGCCACTAAATGCTAGTTTAGTAATTTAAAGAAAAGGGAAATCTCAAACATTTTTTTGCTTATACATTACATTTTTGCTTTTTAAAAAAAAAATAATGGCACTGCTATTTTTGAACAGCCTAATATTCCTTTTACTTTATTTTCTGTAAAAGATTAACCCTTTCTGGGCCTTGCAATTTTCCATTTCCGTCCCAGGGACATAACTTTTTTTGTTTTTCCATTCACATAGCTGTATGTGGGATTGTTTTTTGTGGTACTCTTTAATGGCATCATATACTATTACATACAATGTAGTGAGAAGCTGGAAAATTGGATGTAATTGCGAAAAAAAAAACACAATTCCACCACAGTTTTATGGGTTATGTTTTTACGCCATTTCCTATGCATGCGCCATCTTTTAAAGACCGGACTTCCACCATACATGTACAGTTAATGTCCGGAACTGGTTAACATAAACTGGATACATTTTGGTTATCGTTTTGATTAAGAATTGAATGTGTAGTATTTCCAGTGCATTTGCATTTATGGAAATGAATTTGCTTTTTTAAACTGCTATTTTCTTGAACACTACTGTAATGTATATTGAAAGTTTTAAAAAGAAATTTCATCACGCTCAGCCTTAGTGTTAACATGGGGTAGACATTTTGGTTTCATCCCATACCCCCTGCATGAGGTCTCCTCTCAGGTTTTGTAAAGAACATTTGACAATTTAAAACATCTACATTACATTCTTCATCTTGAACCATAGTGGTAATATCACATTTGGTGCATTCAGACGATTAGCGATGTACTTAAGGTTTTGGTAAATCAATGACCTCCAACATGTAGCCCTTTAGCTGATGTGAAACTACAATTCCCAGCATGATGAGAACTGTAGTTTTTCCTACAGTTGTGGGGGTCACTGGTCAAAAACCACTGATACAAGTAGTCAATCACAAAAAATTACTCCAAACGTGGTTCAGCTTTTGCCCGGTTGGCAGCTTTTGTAAACTTGGTTATGCTCTTACCGTCTTTGAAAAGTGTTCACATTCCAAACGTTTTTGTTTTCAGCCTAATTTAAATTGTGCAGGAATCTGGGTGGGATTCTCTAAGGAAATGTATTCTGCAAAAACAACTTAGCACAATGACAGGCATTCTGCCTATCAGAGGAACATATCCCCTCTGATTCTGGCATTTCTTGAAGAACTTAATCTTTGTAGCTGAATCAACTTGACATTACATTGCTCTGTGTCTGCCTGGCGTGTAAGCTCAAGGGTGTTTAGATCTCCAAAAAAAAATGTGAATAATGAATTCTCTACCAGTACTATAATGTACAGTTCCGAGATCAAGGCCCCAGTACCACAGATGGGTTCTCAGTTTAGTACTTTTGGTTGTTTATTGGTTTTATCCCTGTGTTATAAATTTCAGTATATGCCTGAAGAGCGCATATATAGTCCTGTATGTATATAGAGCATAATATTTGAGTAAAATGACCTAATGTTTATAAAATGTTAGACATCTGAATAAATCTGCTTGCTGTATGGCATCGAATAATTACCTTACAAGTCTAGGTGACTTATGACTAATTAAGATGCTTTTGCTTCTGCCTAGGTTACCTCATCATGACTGATGAATGGTTCTCGGAGTACGTCTACGAAGTGGTTGTGGACAAGAAACACGTACCTGAGGAAGTTTTAAAGGTGCTGAAGCAGCTCCCAGTGGAGCTACCAGCCTGGGACCCTATGGGTGCTTTGGCATAGAGAAGAAAGGATTCCATTTATTCCCACTGTCCTCCCCTCACCATTAAGATAAAAATGTCCTCGGTTTAGCACTGGAACAATAATTTCAACCAAACATTGCATGTTTAACCAAGAACAAGAAGAGGAAAGGCATCAAACCCCACGGGTTTGCCATACCTCCAACTCACCACTCAGGAACAACGCCTGTGTCTAGCTCATTCAGTGATATTGGTAGATCAGTATCTCTGTTTTAATTTTCCTTTCTCGTGACCAGTCCAACAGATTATGTTACGATCTTGGCAGACATCAAAAATGCTGAAATTCAATTTTAACTTTTCCCTAGAATGATTTATAGAAGATTATATACCAGTATAGATTCTGGCTTGCTGCTTGTAGAGGGCAACTGGAAATCTGTGACAAAAAGAAAATAATAACTGAGACAAATGGGCGGTAATCTGGAGGAATCCATCCCAAATGTACCCTCTGAGCATACAAGAATAGGATGGAAAAGAAACACCTGACTGCTATCTTATGCAGTAAGTTGTGCCATGGATTCATCAAGTTGGGCGGATGAGGTGTTGCGATTTGGGGGTAATTTACTGAGCCCTGCTCATCTATATTATGGTGTCTTGTGTAATTATTTTTGTGTGTTTTTAGTGAAGTTTTATTTTTTATTATTTTGGATGCATTCAGAAGACTTCAAAGTGCCACATCCTGCCCCTAGATGTTCCTTGGGGATTCACAACTTTAGTGCAAGGCTGAGGCAGCTCACAACCCCTTTAAAGTATTACCTGAATATATTACACGTCTCCGAGGACTCTTGAGGGCAAAAATTACAATGACCTGGGATCACACTGTTCTTTTTATTAGGAAGAGTAGACTTTTATATGTTATGATTGGTTATGTGATATCGTAATTGTCACCTATGAGTGCAGGGCACATAGATGTACAGAGTTTCATCATACGGTTAATATGTCCATTGCAGTGAACATTTTGGTTTACTAATTTGGATGGAATTGAGGCATCATTGTGCAGCCAGACAAGCAGGAGCTGTGGCTTTTTTTTTAGATTATATTCTTCTGTTTTTCTCTTTATATCATTTTAGATGGTGCTTTTTAATAAAAAAAAAAAAGAAATATTAACTTGAAACCCAGACTGGCCTTTTTTCTTTTAATACATTCAGTTTGTCCTGCTATTATTTCCTGTCTCAGTAATGTAGTCTAGCAAAAAAAAAAAATTATGAGATGTGTTCCGATCAGTCGATGTCATTATAGGTAGTTTTAATGTATTCCAAATGTTAAATACTTATTTAACGGGTTCAGTCTTTAAATAAAACCATGTGTGAGATTCTTCAATTTTACTCTGACAAAGTCAAAAAAGGCTTCTTATTTTGTAACTGTGCAGTTGTGCACATTTAAAGGAATTATGGATTGTCTTAAAGAAGCATTCCCACAAAAATTATTTATTCTCTGTCATGTTATAAGGGTACAGGATGTAAACTGTAGTGAAGGTAATGTTCTTATCAGTAACTGTATTTATAGTCATAACCTCCTTGTCATTTGACCAACACTCTGCCTCTCCAACTGATACAGCATCTTATAGGTGGACAAGAAGACAGTGTATTTCTGTATTCCAATGAGAGCCTCAATGTCAGTCTTATAGGAATGAAAAGAGAATCTGACTTCCTGCCTTGGAGAGGCCGAGTGTTGGTCACATGACACAGCTGAGGATCAGAAGGGAGGTTATAACTCTCACAAATACACTGGTAAGACCTTCACTACAATTTACATCATGTACCTTACTTTTTTTTTTTTTTTTTATTGTCTTTTTATTAAAGTATTTTATATATTACAGTAATATATCAATGGAAGAAAACATTTGTCCATTAAATGCATAGATGATCAAAGAAGAAACATAAATCCAATAACAATAAAGATACCAGTTGAATATTTGCAAGATACATGAACCAAAGTCTATTTGGCAAAATACAATAAAGTATTCCATAAGTTGTGATGTTTGTCACTAAAGAGCCATATAAACAATAAACTCGTACACAGGGGGAAGACACCACAAGACAAGGCAAAGGAGATGAAGGAAGGAGGGATAAGAGACTGGTACCATTAATGTTTAAGCGTGTGAGTCAAAAAACTCATCCCATAATTGCCATACTTTCTCAAATCGATCAGTCTGATTGGCCAGCATAGCTGCCAGATGCTTCATTTTCTAACCTCAGCAATACTAGCAATAAGATCAAGCTGTACAGGTGAGACAGATCTCTTCCGAATGCTCGCAATCAGACGTCTGGCGGCTGTCAAAATGTGCAAAGTTAGTCTTAGGAAGTGCCGTTTTAATGGAGTAGGAGGCATGTTCAACAGAAAACAAAAAGTCCAGCAATTGTACCCTGTTCAATAATTAGATAGCTAAATTTAATGAGAAAAATAAACTAACCTCTACATAGTCAATCGGGTGGGCCACGACACAGTTAGGCACACTAGGTGAGTGGTGGGGGAGATGTCCCTACCACTGCTACCCTAATCTGGTCCTCTGCCCAGGGACGTCCCCTAGTGGTGGGGACTCCCTGTCCTCGTGCCTAGCCTCACCTCCTGTCTAACCCTGATAAGGTGACAGGTGGAGAGAAGCTAGTGTCAGAGTGGCCCCCCCAACGGATGACTAGCACAGACAAAAAAGAGGTGTCCACTGTATAAAACCCTCGTGACGGATCGCCAGGAGGTACAGGGTCCACCTAGTAAGTAAAATACGCAGACAAACACACGCACATGAACACACTGATACGATAGTTAATTGATATAAATATGATACACTACAACCCCGACGCGTTTCACCCACGAAGTGGGATCATCAGGGGGTAATACGAGGTAGGTATAATACAGACAAGGAGCCCATAAAAATAAATAAAGCAGGCCCCATCCGATAATGATGCGTAATTTAAAATTGCGTTAGAAAATTACGTAAAGACAAGAGACCCATACTTAAAGAGGACCTTTCACCTGTATAAACGATGTTAACTGAGTATGCTGCCATATAGAGCGGCGCCCGGGGATCTCACTGCACTTACTATTATCCCCAGGCGCCGCTCCGTTCTCCCGTTATAGGCTCCGGTACCTTTTGCTTTTTAAGTTATAGTAGGCGGGTCTTCCCTTGTCCTGTGGGCGTCTCCTTCTCCTAGGCTGCAGCGCTGGCCAATCGCAGCGCACAGCTCACAGCCTGGGAGAAAAAAACCTCCCAGGCTGTGAGCTGTGCGCTGCGATTGGCCAGCGCTGCAGCCTAGGAGAAGGAGACACCCACAGGACAAGGGAAGACCCGCCTACTATAACTTAAAAAGAAAAGGTACCGGAGCCTATAACGGGAGAACGGAGCGGCGCCCGGGGATAATAGTAAGTGCAGTGAGATCCCCGGGTGCCGCTCTATATGGCAGCATACTCAGTTAACATAGTTTATACAGGTGAAAGGTCCTCTTTAATATAAAGGAGAATAGATAAATCTGTGCCAAATGGCGGAGTACATACGGTCACTTGGCAGTGGGATTGACGATGGAGTATGACGAACGCATGCAAAATGCAAATCTCTGAAGTCACAGAGGGCACCAAGTCACAAAATGATAAATTGTGAGAGTGTTCATGAAAGGGCATCAAAGGTAATAGCCCCGAACCTTCATAGGTATAGCTGGAAGTAACTGCCAATGCAGAGCTGTCCCGCAGGGTATGACTCCTAAAATATAGAGCTACCAACCATATAGTGCATAGCGCCGCCGTCTATATGGAAAAAGGGTCTGAAGCCATATTGACGGCGGCGCTATGCACTATATGGTTGGTAGCTCTATATTTTAGGAGCCATACCCTGCGGGACCGCTCTGCATTGGCAGTTACTTTCAGCTATACCTATGAAGGTTCGGGGCTATTACCTTTGATGCCCTTTCATGAGCACTCTCACAATTTATTATTTTGTGACTTGGTGCCCTCTGTGACTTCAGAGATTTGCATTTTGCATGCGTTCGTCATACTCCATCGTCAATCCCACTGCCAAGTGACCATATGTACTCCGCCATTTGGCACAGATTTATCTATTCTCCTTTATATTAAGTATGGGTCTGTTGTCTTTACGTAATTTTCTAATGCAATTTTAAATTGCGCATCATTATCGGACGGGGCCTGCTTTATTTATTTTTATGGGCTCCTTGTCTGTATTATACCTACCTCGTATTACCCCCTGATGATCCCACTTTGTGGGTGAAACGCGTCAGGATTGTAGTGTATCATATTTATATCAATTAACTATCGTATCAGTGTGTTCATGTGCGTGTGTTTGTCTGCGTATTTTACTTACTAGGTGGATCCTGTACCTCCTGGCGATCCGTCACGAGGGTTTTATACAGTGGACACCTCTTTTCCTCTTTTTTGTCTGTGCTAGTCATCCGTTGGGGGGGCCACTCTGACACTAGCTTCTCTCCACCTGTCACCTTATCAGGGTTAGACAGGAGGTGAGGCTAGGCACGAGGACAGGGAGTCCCCACCACTAGGGGACGTCCCTGGGCAGAGGACCAGATTAGGGTAGCAGTGGTAGGGACATCTACCCCACCACTCACCTAGTGTGTCTAACTGTGTCGTGGCCCACCCGATTGACTATGACTATGTAGAGGTTAGTTTATTTTTCTCATTCAATTTAGCTATCTAATTATTGAACAGGGTACAATTGCTGGACTTTTCGATTTCTTCATTATTACCCTTATTCTGTATAAGTTGTTATCATTACTGCTGGCCTTTCAGAAAAAAAAAGGGTCTAATGGAAATCTAATGTTGAGAAGTTGGAAGAGAATCTCTTGCACTATAGCCTAGAAGGGGCGTATCAGGGAGCATTCCCCAAAAATGTGGATATGAGATCCAAATCCCGATCCACATCGCCAACATCTATCTGAAACATTGGAGTTAAGATGTCTCAGCAGCTGCGGAGTGTGGTACCAAAACATTAACACCTTGTATGAGTTTTCCCTATGAGTGATGCAGGAGGAAGTCATTGCAGTCCTATTCCAGATCAATCCCTATTCACCTGCCGAGACAGTACGGTTCAGAATCTTTTCCCATTTAGTCATATATGCATGTCTAACCAGTGCAGGAGAAGGGGGAGAAGATAAGATGACGTATATATCAGATATCGGCTCTTTTGTAGTTTCCGAGAGCTTACACAGTTTTTCAAATGCAGTAGGTTTGGACAACTTGTAAGAACTGTATAAGCTACGGAGAAAATGTTGTAATTGAGTATGATGAAAGTTGGTGTAATCTGGCAACTTGAATGAGGACTTAAGACTTTCCCATGGCAATATTCGAAGGGTTCTATAGTCTACAATATCTGCAAACCTGAATAGCTTATTAGTAAACCAATGTTTTAAAAAAAAAGTTAGAATCCTGCAACTAGTGTGCTAGAATAGTATGCGATTTATTGCCCCAGCTATAAAACTTTTGTCGCGAGAACAACAGTTTTTCATTTTTTTGGTATGCCAATTCACGCAGTCTAGTACGTAGCAAAACAATGCGACGCAGTAGATGGCGCAAGGTTTTGGATTGTAATTGCGTTTCTAATTCTTTCAACTGTGGTGAGAGTGCGGTATTGGAGGTTACGGTCTCTTTTTAGTTTAGATCCCACGGCAATACATTGACCTCTGAAAACGGCCTTGTGTGCCTCCCATAATATAGATGCAGAAGATTGGTTCAAAGAAAAATATTCCACAAGAGAATCATGAAGTTCCTGTCTAGGAATTGGGTTGGCAAGGAGGGTTTCATTTAGCCGCCAATGACATATTTTCGTGTGATATCCAGATGTTTTGATATTGATAAAAATAGGAGCATGATCAGACCAGGAAATGTTACCCAGCTCTGCCTAGTCTAGCATCCGAAGAGACGGGGTGTTCCCCAAAAAAATAATGTATGCGAGTATGCGTGCGGTGTGGTGTAACTTTTAGAGGTAGGATATTCTCCAAAAATCATAAAGTACATGCTTTCTGATCAGTCGTCTAAACCGCTGTGAAAGCCTACATTGTGCGGATGAGGGCGGTGCTGCATTGGAAGATAGCCTATCCCAATGATCAGAGAATGAGATATTAAAATCTCCACCAATGATCATTGTCGCTGGCAAGTAAGTAGATTGTTTCCCAAATACCTTATTAAGAAATGGAATTTGAGCAGAATTAGGTGCTTATAAGTTACACAATACCAGGGGAGCACCATTAAGTGACGCTTTGAGAATAACATATCTACCATCAGCATCAGATATATAGTAATCCTCTTGGATAGGGCAATTGGCGGACAGAAGAATAGCGACTCCCGCGGTTTTCCTGCCTGCAGTGGCAGCATAAACTCGTGGGTACAATTTATATTTAAAACCACGTCCGCCCTCTGGGAGCGGCATTCATTTAGAGCCAATCTTCGTTTCACATTAGAGTTTAGGCCTTTCACATTCAATGACATACACTTAATCAGTAGGTTAAAAGCACCAAGTTTGCTAATAAACTTATACTCCACATTGTACTGATGGATCATCCGGCAGGAGGCGATCTCTCATGTTTGTGACAAGTGTGAAGTTGAACCGTGGTACCTAGAACAGAAGAAGGGGAGGGAAGACACAGAAGGGAACGGTAAAACATAGACATATACATACATTTATCCAAAAAACACCATAGTGTTGGAACCTTGGGCAATACTGCCCTGTAAGGGATCAATATAGTGCAATAATTTGATGCCAACAAACTCTGCACTCTATTCCCTTCTCCAAAAAAAGAAAAGAGGAAGGGTAGTAAAAAAGACCCTTTTTGGGGGAGAGTGGATGAACGCTCCCATGGAACGGGTATTCTGATAGGAAATGCAAAAAAATAATTGAGAACAGGCATAAAAAAGTAAAACAACATTGTAACATCTTCTTTTTCAATGGAGTTGCGGCCTAATAAAGGAGCGGAGATAGGAGATGAGCAGTGGGGATCTCCCCACATTAGGAAGTTCATGGGGGAGCAGAGCGAGGACTAGATTCCATTAGTTCATCCTATGGAGGAGAACGGTTTCTCTTCTTCCGGACTTCCCGCCATACCGGTGCTGGGACAGGTGGCGGGTCAGGTACCTCCCAGTCGTCCATTGATGGGATGGAAATGTCCAGATCAGAGCAAAACATTGGTAGATCCATGTAGGCCCTTTAGACCCACGATTTGCCGTTTTTGGAGGCTATCAGAGTGAAAAGGAAACCCCACCTATAGGGTATTTTCTTCTCCCGTAATAGGATAAGCAAGGGTTGCAAGACTTTCCGCTTATGTAGTGTCAACCAGGAAAGGTCTTGGTATATCTGGACCTTGGAACCATGGAAATCTATGGTTTTTAATAGGCGAGCGTGAGCCATGATGCTTTCTTTCAACCTAAAGTCGTGTATGCAACATATTACATCACGTGGTTGTGCGGAGGATGATTTGGGATGGAGTGCCCGGTCTAGCTTAATAGCCTGCGGTTGTGAAGTTCCCAATATCATATTGAAAAGTTCTGATAGTATGTCTTGTAGATTCTCGTTTGCTGGACGCTCAGGAAGACCCCTGATTCGGATATTATTTCAACGCCCTCTGTTGTCTAGGTCCTCCAAATGGCGGGTATTTTCCCGGATAGTTTGAGAATGGACTGAGATCACAGATTCTAAATGAGCGATATATCTACGAGTGTCATCATGTTCGGATTCCACCGATTCAATACGATCCGACAGTTGTTTAAAGTCCTGTCGCAATGAGGAAATTTCAGATTTACATGCACTTCTTACTTCAGATATCAGTTTTTTAAAGTCATCCTTGGTAGGCAGGTGCTGCAGGGTCTGGTGCAGTAAAGTGGAAGACTGTGTCGACTGCAGTAATTCTTTGTCTCCCTCCCCTATGCCATCAGAAAGCTGTTCCCATACGGTGTGGTCCCCCTCAGCATTCATCTGGGGGTGCGCTGGGTCCTTGACTTCAGCAAAAGTGTCAGGCCAATCGCGGCGGCGCTGTGATGGTGTGGCGGCCTGCTTCTGGTGCCTAGCCGCTAGTTTCGGTGACATAGCAGCTACTCGGTCAGGCCGGTCACTTGGGACTGGAGGTGCCTCTATTTGGCCTCCCCTCCGACAATCTGGGATTTTGGGGACAAACTCCCTTACCAGTGGGGACAAGGTGAAGAGGAGTGCGTCTCCTACCTCAATCTGCGCTGCGCTTGATGGCAGGGAGCGCGCGCACTTCACTGCAGCTTCCCAGTCCTCGCAGGTCCAGACCGGAAGTAGGCAGTCGACAGGAGACGGAGAAGCTGAACTTCTGGAAAAGTATGAATCCAGCGTCAAGGACTTCGAACAGGTAATCAGAGTGGTGTCGGGGGCTCCCAGATGAGTTTTCTTCCCCATAAGGTGCGTATGTAGCGCGGTTGAATCTCCTGGCTTAAGGCATGTGGCGGAGCTCAGCGGTTAGGCGGCCATCCCTGAAGACGTCCAGGCCACGCCCCCCATGTACCTTTCTAATGGGCCAGAGAATAAAGATTTTTGCGGGAGTGCTTCTTTAAGGGCGCACGTCAGCCAAAGACGTTCATTACCTATCCACTGTATAGCTGATAAAAGATAGTGGGGCCCCACCACTGGGACCCCCACCAATCACTAAAACTGGAGACCACAGTCTGCTGCCCCTGGACCTGCAGCACTGGCTGAGCATCCATCCATCTATACTCCTTGAGGCAGCCATGCCATCATTCTATTGCTTTGTTGAGGTTCTGGCTTAAGGCATGTGGCGGAGCTCAGCGGTTAGGCGGCCATCCCTGAAGACGTCCAGGCCACGCCCCCCATGTACCTTTCTAATGGGCCAGAGAATAAAGATTTTTGCGGGAGTGCTTCTTTAAGGGCGCACGTCAGCCAAAGACGTTCATTACCTATCCACTGTATAGCTGATAAAAGATAGTGGGGCCCCACCACTGGGACCCCCACCAATCACTAAAACTGGAGACCACAGTCTGCTGCCCCTGGACCTGCAGCACTGGCTGAGCATCCATCCATCTATACTCCTTGAGGCAGCCATGCCATCATTCTATTGCTTTGTTGAGGTTCTGGCCAATTAATGATGTTACCTAGTCTGTGGAAATGTCATTAAAAGGTTTGGCTGGAACACCACTGTAAATTAAACAGGTTGCTCACAATATATCTAAATACTAAGGGAGCATTCACGCATCCGTTGTTCCGTTCCGTGGCCCCGCAAAAAAGATAGAGCATGTCCTATTCTTGTCCGTGGTTGCGGACAAGAATAGGCATTCTCTATATAGCGCCGGCCATGTGCGGTCCGCAAAATGCGGAACGCACACGGCTGGTATCCGTGTTTTGTGGAACTGCAATTTGCAGACTGCAAAACACTTACGGTTGAGTGAATGCTCCCTTAAGGCCTCATGCACACGACTGTTGTGTGCATCCGTGGCTGTTGTGCCGTTTTCTGTTTTTTTTCGCGGACCCATTGACCTATTTTTTTGACGGACAACGTTTCACGGACCCATTCAAGTCAATGGGTCCGTGAAAGAACACGGATGCACACAAGATTGGCATCCGTGGCCATAGGTTACTTTCATACAGACGGATCCGAAGATCCGTCTGCATAAAAGTTTTTTCAGAGCTGAGTTTTCACTTCGTGAAAACTCAGATCCGACAGTATATTCTAACACAGAGGCGTTCCCATGGTGATGGGGACGCTTCAGGTTAGAATATACTAAAAGAACTGTGTACATGACTGCCCCCTGCTGCCTGCCAGGCAGCAGGGGGCAGCCCCCCCCCTGTAGTTAACTCATTGGTGGCCAGTGGGCCCCCCTCCCTCCCCTGTAGTTAACTCTTTGTTGTCCAGTGTGGCCGGCCCCCCCCCCCCCTCCCTCCCCTGTAGTTAACTCGTTGGTGGCCAGTGGGCCCCCCTCCCTCCCCTGTAGTTAACTCTTTGTTGTCCAGTGCGGCCGGCCCCCCCTCCCTCCCCTGTAGTTAACTCGTTGGTGGCCAGTGGGCCCTCCCTCCCCCTCCTAATTAAAATCCCACCCCCCTATCATTGGTGGCAGAGGAGAGTACCGATCGGAGTCCCAGTTTAATCGCTGGGGCTCCGATCGGTAACCATGGCAACCAGGACGCTACTGCAGTCCTGGTTGCCATGGTTACTTAGCAATTTGTAGAAGCATTATACTTACCTGCGAGCTGCGATGTCTGTGTCCGGCCGGGAGCTCCTCCTACTGGTAAGTGACAGATCATTGAGCAATGCACCGCACAGACCTGTCACTTACCAGTAGGAGGAGCTCCCGGCCGGACACAGACATCGCAGCTCGCAGGTAAGCATAATGCTTCTACAAATTTCTAAGTAACCATGGCAACCGGGACTGCAGTAGCGTCCTGGTTGCCATGGTTACCGATCGGAGCCCCAGCGATTAAATTGGGACTCCGATCGGTACTCTCCGCTGCCACCAATAATAGGGGGGGAGATTTTAATTGGGAGGAGGGAGGGCCCACTGGCCACCAACGAGTTAACTACAGGGGAGGGGGGGGGGGGCGGCCGCACTGGACAACAAAGAGTTAACTACGGGGGGGCAGGGGGCAGTCATGTACACAGTTCTTTTAGTATATTCTAACCTGAAGCGTCCCCATCACCATGGGAACGCCTCTGTGTTAGAATATACTGTCGGATTTGAGTTTCACGATCTAACTCATATCCGACAGTATATTCTAACATAGAGGCGTTCCCATGGTGATGGGGACGCTTCAAGTTAAAATATACCATCGGATTGGAGAAAACTCTGATCCGATGGTATAAAAGGGACTCCTGACTTTACATTGAAAGTCAATGGGGGACGGATCCGTTTGCAATTGCACCATATTGTGTCAACGTCAAACGGATCCGTCCCCATTGACTTGCATTGTAATTCAGGACGGATCCGTTTGGCTCCGCACGGCCTGGCGGACACCAAAA
Source organism: Bufo bufo (assembly GCF_905171765.1). Taxonomy (NCBI): domain Eukaryota; kingdom Metazoa; phylum Chordata; class Amphibia; order Anura; family Bufonidae; genus Bufo; species Bufo bufo. The sequence goes on along the minus strand of NC_053391.1, from coordinate 99,132,238 downwards.
CAACTTTTTTTTCATGTCTGTGGATCCTCCAAAAATCAAGGAAGACCCACGGACGAAAAAACGGTCACGGATCACGGACCTACGGACCCCGTTTTTGCGGACCGTAAAAAAAAAACGGTCGTGTGCATGAGGCCTAAATTGTATAGAACATGGAACGTTATGGGGGAGATTTATCAAACTGGTGTTAAGTAGAACTGGCTTACTTGCCCATAGCAACCAATCAGATTCCACCTCTCATTTTTGACAGCTCCTTTGGAAAATGAAAGGTGGAATCTGATTGGTTTCTATGGGCAACTAAGCCACTTTTCCTTTACACCAGTTTGATAAATCTCCCCCTATATTCGTATTGTAAGTCGTATCAGAGGAGCTGCTAAATGACTCTTTAGGTAATGACTGGCTTCTCAGAGCTCCAACTCCCCAGCAAACAGAGTTAAAGGGGTTGTCCGGGTTCAGAGCTGAACCCGGACATACCCATAATTTCACCCAGGCAGCCCCCCTGATGTTAGCATCTGAGCATTTCATGCTCCAATGCTCTCTCTTGCCCTGCGCAGGATCGGCCAAGCAGTGTGTTCGGCGACGTCACCGGCTCTGATGGGCCGGCTTTAGCAATGCCCTAGCCGTTTTACAGACTAGGGCAGCGCTAAAGCCCGCCTATCAGTGCTGGTGATGTCACCAGGCTCACTGCTGGGAGGAAGCCTCTGCCTGGCAGCCCTATGTAGAGCCCGGTTCGTCACTGGAACTCCAGAAAATGCCTTTGCCCTGCACGATTCAGCGCAGGGCAAAGGAGAGCATCACAGCATGCTCAAGTCATGGGGGCTGCCTTGGTTGAAAATGGAGATATGTCCGGGTTTAGCTCTGAGCCCAGACAACCCCTTTAAATAACTGCTAGCACCTGCGACTAGGGGGAGCTTACTAGAGACTTCTTTACTACTGATATAAAAGGGTGTTTCAGCCATAATCGGTTAGAAATACAACTGAAGCATTACTCACCTCATGCATCCCCCCACCATATGGAACTTTTGGATTTAGCTGAAATGGTGTTCAAGGCTGGAAACAAAAAGCATAGGTAATTAAAAACCGCCACAGTTACTTTCTGAATATCTTCCGTAGGTTTTGGTAGGCGATCATTATTCAGGATGATTTAAGATTGGAGACAATGAACTTTATGACCCAATCATTATTCATACTGCAGAATTACTGTCATTATTTTAGTGACCACTTAGTAATGTGTTCTATTGTCCATCATCTTCTGATGGGGCCTCACTCTGTAACTGCAGGTTGTGCAATCTGAGACTCGGCATCAGCTAATATCAGACCCATATCTAATTAAGTATGGTCTGAATTATTGGAACTGTATAACAGATATTAACTGGGCTGGAGGAACTGTACAGGTAGGAATATGGTCTAAATCTGTTTTACATGGGAACGGGCAGCAATTTTCACAATTTACACTTTCGGTATCTAAAATGTTTATTAATAGAGTGTGCAGCCCTGAGCGTGACCTGGATGTGGCATCAGTCCAGAAAAGCACTTGGGTTGATAGCTACATTATGTGTCCTCAGGGAGTCTTTGTAGCACTTGATGTTGATGATCTGAGAGTCCTCTCTTGAAGATAGTGAGTTTACTATTATTGCAAAGAGGAACCACTGTTGTCTTTATGGCTGTCTGTATGGTTGTCTACAAGGGCGTAAGCGTGTCTTAGAGGTGGTGTCCACACACACGTGGGACTTCAGTATATCACTTAAAGTGAAGTGCTGCTAAGTAAGAATGGTTCCTGCTCTGGAAAACCCTGCTCTTCCATGTATTAAAGAAGAAGATGGGTCGGCACTGTGGTTTGCACTTGGCGCACGGGTCCAGGGAAGGTGGACAGAGAAATAAGGAAAAGAACAAACAGCGGGTGACGCTATATAGTTAGTTTTTATTGAATAATTTAGTGGCTATATGGAATTTTTAATTGCATGCAATTACAAAAGTATTTATTTCCAGGTGCTGGTTAAAAAATGTGGAATAAATGTAGAATTGTTTGTAGGACAACCCCTTTAATGGGCCTTAATGTCTTAAACATAATTACATGGTTTGTGTTATTGGATTCATCCACATTTACTGATATCAGAATCGTGAGCCTTACGTCAGAATAAAGTTCAGTGCAGGGATGGTCAAAAGCAAAGCTACAAGGAATGAGATTTGTGTGTACGGAAGTGAGGTAACACACAATCTGTTGCCAATGCAAAAAAAATATAGATAACCGCGTGATCAGACACCCGCCATTGTTGCAGACATCCAACAGAGAATAATGATAAGTCTGAGGAAATCGAGACAAAAATTATTCCAGAACATGTCGACATTTCAATAACTAATAGGTCAGTGTGGTATCTGCAAAAAATGACAATTTACAGCCTAATTGCCAATGCTAGCCTTTTTGCACCCACTCCTGATGGGAAACAGCTGTTGTATCATGATCCTCCGAGGCATGAGAGGGAGAGCAGGCAGAATGTTGAGTACTGTATGTTCCCGAAGACTGACCCTGTTATAGATCCTATATACTGGGCTGACTCGGGGTGTTAAGCCTCATTTACACGTCCGTGTCGGTGGTCAAATCCGTGAGAAGGTGGCTGTCCTTTTTTTTGCTGTCTGTGTGCCATCCGTGTTTCACTGACACTGAACAGCTGAAAAATAATTTTCAAAGCATCTCTTCCTAATGATCCATAAAACACGGATGGCATCTGTGTTGCATTCGTGGTTTTCACAGACCCATTGTAACGGACTTTCCCGCGACAGGTGGAAGGAGATCGGTGAGACTGGCAACACGTGGTGTGATCTGACGTTTTCCGTTTAGATCAAATGACGTCTGTGTTGTTTCTGGTGCTTGCCACACCTTCTTTCCCCAGGTGTGACTATTAGGGTCATTTAACCTTCTCTATTTATAGTTGCTTCTCCCACAATACTGTGCAGTTTATAGCTACTGTTTGGACCTTTGGATAGATTGTGGTTGGATCTCGGCTGAGTTCCTGGTGCCTCCATTGCTCCTTTGAAGTTAAGTCTTTCCTTTCCCTTTTGTATTTTGTTTGGGTTCTGTGTGATGCATTTCCCTATTGTTTGTACAGGGAGTGCAGAATTATTAGGCAAGTTGTATTTTTGAGGATTAATTTTATTATTGAACAACAACCATGTTCTCAATTAACCCAAAAAACTCATTAATATCAAAGCTGAATATTTTTGGAAGTAGTTTTTAGTTTGTTTTTAGTTTTAGCTATTTTAGGGGGATATCTGTGTGTGCAGGTGACTATTACTGTGCATAATTATTAGGCAACTTAACAAAAAACAAATATATACCCATTTCAATTACTTATTTTTACCAGTGAAACCAATATAACATCTCAACATTCACAAATATACATTTCTGACATTCAAAAACAAAACAAAAACAAATCAGTGACCAATATAGCCACCTTTCTTTGCAAGGACACTCAAAAGCCTGCCATCCATGGATTCTGTCAGTGTTTTGATCTGTTCACTATCAACATTGCGTGCAGCAGCAACCACAGCCTCCCAGACACTGTTCAGAGAGGTGTACTGTTTTCCCTCCTTGTAAATCTCACATTTGATGATGGACCACAGGTTCTCAATGGGGTTCAGATCAGGTGAACAAGGAGGCCATGTCATTAGATTTTCTTCTTTTATACCCTTTCTTGCCAGCCACGCTGTGGAGTACTTGGACGCGTGTGATGGAGCATTGTCCTGCATGAAAATCATGTTTTTCTTGAAGGATGCAGACTTCTTCCTGTACCACTGCTTGAAGAAGGTGTCTTCCAGAAACTGGCAGTAGGACTGGGAGTTGAGCTTGACTCCATCCTCAACCCGAAAAGGCGCCACAAGCTCATCTTTGATGATATCAGCCCAAACCAGTACTCCACCTCCACCTTGCTGGCGTCTGAGTCGGACTGGAGCTCTCTGCCCTTTACCAATCCAGCCACGGGCCCATCCATCTGGCCCATCAAGACTCACTCTCATTTCATCAGTCCATAAAACCTTAGAAAAATCAGTCTTGAGATATTTCTTGGGCCAGTTTTGACGTTTCAGCTTGTGTGTCTTGTTCAGTGGTGGTCGTCTTTCAGCCTTTCTTACCTTGGCCATGTCTCTGAGTATTGCACACCTTGTGCTTTTGGGCACTCCAGTGATGTTGCAGCTCTGAAATATGGCCAAACTGGTGGCAAGTGGCATCTTGGCAGCTGCACGCTTGACTTTTCTCAGTTCATGGGCAGTTATTTTGCACCTTGGTTTTTCCACACGCTTCTTGCGACCCTGTTGACTATTTTGAATGAAACGCTTGATTGTTCGATGATCACGCTTCAGAAGCTTTGCAATTTTAAGAGTGCTGCATCCCTCTGCAAGATATCTCACTATTTTTGACTTTTCTGAGCCTGTCAAGTCCTTCTTTTGACCCATTTTGCCAAAGGAAAGGAAGTTGCCTAATAATTATGCACAACTAATATAGGGTGTTGATGTCATTAGACCACACCCCTTCTCATTACAGAGATGCACATCACCTAATATGCTTAATTGGTAGTAGGCTTTCGAGCCTATACAGCTTGGAGTAAGACAACATGCATAAAGAGGATGATTTGGTCAAAATACTCATTTGCCTAATAATTCTGCACGCAGTGTATTAGGCCTGAAGGAGACTCCTGTTCGTCCTTCCTTTTGGAGGAACAGGCAGTCTCGTTCCTGCCATTAGTACCAGGGTCCTATAGGGCTTGATAGGACTTTAGGTATTCCTGCATATAAACTCGTGTACCTTTGGGGTCTGTTTATACTGGTAGTCAGTCAGGATTTTGGTTAGGGTTTTCACTAGGAGGTGTCCATTTTCCTTCCCTAGTTCTCAGGCCTTATTCCCTGTTCCCCCCCCCTTCCCTCCTATGCTCGGTGTGGTGTTTCCCTCCCACACCGAAGCATGACACCCATAGACTATAATGGGCGTCATGGATCCGTGAACACAGACTAAATAGAGCATGCATCAGTGCTAAAAACACGGACCCTGCTAAAACACTGATGTGTGAATACACACATTAAAATGAATGGGGACGTGTGCTGTCCACGGAGAACACGTACAGCACACATCCATGAAACACGGACGTGTGAATGAGGCTTTATACTGTGTGCAGCTAAAGGTGTTATACTTTATATTTTGTGGGGCTAGGGGTGTTATACTATATACTAGGGGTGTTATATTATACACTGTATATTTTCATTTTCTACTCCCTGACTTCCTGGAGCCATAACATTTTTATTTTCCTGTTCACATAGAAAGAAGAAAGAATGTGGGTACAGTATTTTTAATATTTACCAGAATAACAAATGCTATGGGGTAGAACACAAAAGGGGGGATGGTCAGGAGCAAATTGAGGGAGGGGGTCTAAGTGGGGTAAACAGCTCTGGGCCTGTGATAGACTTAATATGCCCCTGTTGTGCGTGTGTCACCACCTCTCCATTCACAAAGAAGGTACCTGGGGGAGTCTGTTAGGTAGGTGCAGATCTGGTGGGACCTGGATCCATTAGACATTTCTAAGACTTCCTGCAGCACAACTTAATGAGATTTACCAGGAATAAAATACTGATTACCTATCCTCCGGATAGGTCATCAGTGGGGGACCGAATCCCGGCACCCCCCACCAATCAGCTGTTTGAAGAGGCTGCAGCGCCCTGTTGAGCTCTGCAGACTCTCCCTAGGCCAGCCATGTCACGCACATCTGTCACATGACCTATGTGCAGCGCAGTCCCATTCAAGTGAGTGGAACCTGAGCTGCACTACCAAGCACAGCCAATTGTACAGCGCTGCACTCGTTAAGCTGTCAGTAGCGAGCGCTGCAGCACTTTCAAACAGTTGAGTGTCAGGGATTCCAGGAAGCAGACCCCCACAGGATCTGTATTGATGACTTACCCTCAGGATAGGTCATCAACATTGTACACCTGGAAAAAACCCTTTAATGGCTGTGCTGCAGTTCCCTGTACAGTGGCAGCTGTGAAGGCTCCAGAGTGCTAAACCAGTACTGGGGACTCTTGGTTCTCATTATCAGCCGAGGTCCCACCATTAAAAGTGATATGCCATTTCTTTCTGTGAGGCAAAAGCCCATTTAAGATCCTTGTCATACAATGGATGATGGACCGCAGGAGTGATTTTGATCAGTTTCAATCTGTTCCATTGGACTTGTCCCATATGAGATTTAAGTAAAAATAGTTTGTTCACTATATATTTCTTTGTTCTGGTATTTTGTGCCAATCTTGTACATCACAGTAAAATCAAAACAATGTGGGGGCTGGCACCCTATGGAGGGTTCACGTTATTCAATCTTTGACCTGAAGGTCCCTAACTTCAAAAAAAAAAAGAGTCTGCACCAGCTAAGGTATCTTAAGGAATAATGTACCCTCTACTGTAAATTATAAGATGCATGATAAATTACCTTAGAGGTCTGGAATTTGTAGTAAAAGAACTTAGGCTGTGGCCTCAGAACTGCTCAGCGACATCTAAGATACTTCTGCTTTACATTAAGTGTACACATTTATCATGTGGCTTTCTAACAATCTGTCTTTGCTTAAGTCTCACTAAAGAGGTTAGGAATCTCAGATGTTAATACAATTTGAAAAACGGGAATTGTACCACCATTAAAAATAGCTGTAGATAAAATTGGCAAGTTGAAAATATCATGTGCAAAGTTTCATGTCGTCCAGCATGTGTATTTCTTTTACAAAACGGTGAGTACGGCCAAGGAACATGCATCTCTCCTAGGTTAGAATAAGAAATGAACGAATCGCTCACATTTTGATTTGGGTTTCATTTAGCCAAGTCAGTTGACCAATTCGAATGGGGTCCAAATCAATTCTACCCAAATTGAAAGTTCTCTAATTGGTCTGAAAGTTCATGTTTCTTAGGCTGGGTTCACATGGGCGTCACGTTTTGGCTCAGGATGCGTTTTGCACGCGCGTGATAAAAAAATTAATGTGGTACCCAGACCCAAACTTTTTCACTGAAGTTCAGGTTTGGGTTCAAGGTTGTGTAGATCTAATTATTTTCCCTTATAACATGGTTATAAGGGAAAATAATAGCATTCTTTAATACAGAATGCTTAGTAGAAGGTCAATTGAGGGTTAAAAAAAAAAAAAAAAAATTAACTCACCTCCTCCAATTGATCGCGCAGCTGCCGGTCTCCTGTTCTTTCTTCAGGACCTGTCAAAGGACCTGTGGTGACATCACTGAGCTCATCACATGGTCCATCACCACGGGTCCTTTAGCCCGCAGCTCATGATTAAAGAAGTAAGAAGAGATCGGCAACTACGCGATCAAGAGGAGGAGGTGAGTTAAATTAAATTTTATTTTTTAACTCTCAATTGACCTTCTACTTAGCATTCTGCATTAAAGAATGCTATTATTTTTCCTTATAACCATGTTATAAGGGAAAATAATACAGTGAATAGACTTTCATCTTAGCAACCATGCGTGAAAATCGCACCGCATCCGCACTTGCTTGCGGATGCTTGCGATTTTCACGCAGCCCCATTTACTTCTATGGGGCCTGCGATGCGTGAAAAATGCACAGTATAGAGCATGCTGCGATTTTCACGCAACGCACAAGTGATGCGTGAAAATCAAAGCTTATCTGCACAGCCCCATAGAATTGAATGGGACCGGATTCAGTGCGGGTGCAATGCGTTCATCTCATGCATTGCACCCGCGCGGAAATCTCGCCCGTGTGAACCCAGCCTTAGAGTATGGCCACACAGGTTTCGTAATGCAGTTTTGGAAGCCAATATCAACAGTGGATCATAAAGGAAGAGAAAATATACAGGACAGATTCGACTTTGGCTACTTTCACATATAAGTTTTGACATTCTAGTTTTGAGATCCGGCAGAGGATCTCAAACCCAGGCCAAAATGGTTCCATTTTGTCCCCATTTAATCTGAATGGAAAGAGATTGGTTCACGATGCCTTCTGTTCCGTCAGCATTCTGTTTGTGACCGGACGCATTTCATAGTACGCAAAACATTTTGCCTTGTAGCCCCAGCCTAAGACCTCTTTCACACATCCGAGATCATATCCATGACAAGATGGTCAGTGGTTCATCTGTGAACATGTCCATGTTTGGTCCATGTGTCTGTTTTTTGCCCTTCATGTGTCATCAGTTTTACACTAGCACTGCTAGGCAGAAAATTACGGTAGTTTCCAGAGCATCTCCTACCAATGGTCCGTGAAAATCACTGACAGAACTAGGATGCCATCCATGTTGTGTCAGTGGTTTTCACAGACACACAGACTTCTCTAGGCGTGTTTGCTCCTCATCATGGACCCAAAGTAGTGGGTTAGTGGAAAATCACTGGTTATGTGTGCTGTTCGTGGAGAACATGGACAGCAAACATCCGTGATTCATGGATGTGTGAAAGAGGCCTAAGAGTACCTGCACACGGTGCTGATTTAGGCTACATGCACACGACCGTGGTGTGTTTTACGGTCCGCAAATCGCAGATCCGCAAAACACGGATGGCGTCCATGCGCCTTCCGCAATTTGCGGCACGGACAGCCTTTAATATAACTGCCTATTCTTGTCCGCAAAGCGAGGACAAGAATAGGACATGTTATATTTTTTTTGCTGGGCCACAGAACGGAGCAACGATGCGGACAGCACACGGAGTGCTGTCCGCATCTTTTGCGGCCCTATTGAAGTGAATGGGTCCGCATCCGAGCCGCCAAAACTGCTGGTCGGATGCGGACCAAAACAACGGCCATGTGCATGAGGCCTTATATGCAGATAACCGTAAGATCCGCAAAACATGGATCCAAGCTGAGTGTATGCTGCCATTTTTTTATCACTCCTCTAGAAATGTCCTATCCTTGTCTGCAAAACGGACAAGAATAAGACATATTCTTTCTTTTTTTGTGCGACCGCGGAACGGACACATCGATGTGGACAGCACACTGTGTGCTGTCAACATCTTTTGCAACCCTACTGAAACATCCGATCCACAAAAAATGCAGATCTGATGCGGGTCCGAAACTATAGCCCTAATTTTGCACTATTTATCACAATTTTGGTGATTTCTTTATGCTGTTTTTGGTGTGGATTTTCAGCTTATTTTAACCCCATTGAAGTCTATGGGGAAAAGTACTCCCAGCTGCCACTAGGAGGCTGACACCAGAAAGGAAAAGCATTGGCTCCACCCAGATGGGCTATACCCTCTGCACAGGCACTAAACTAACCAGTTTTAGTCTAGTGTCCATAGGAGGCAGACATGACCTACTCAGTTTTTTTGCAGGTCTTGCTGCTTTTTATTTTTTGTTTTATTCTTTTTTCTTTTCTTCTGCAGGTCTCGGCCTGCTGCAGGATGGGGCTTCATCATGGATAACCACTTTAGTTGCACCCCCTGCGGGCGCATACTTTGAGTACCTCGCCGGTCACCCAGTCCCCCATTACTGCATCCGCAATGGCATGCCGGCAATCCCACGTATGTGCGAGTTTTCCGAAACGGGGGACCCTGCGGCGCCTGAAGACGCCGGACGGTAAGTTTTCTCCCCCCAATCATTTCGTGCATGTCAGTCACTTTCGCATGGAGTCCCTCAGATTGGTGATTGCTTCCCTCGAGGTGGGCGATTTTCTATCTTCCATCAACCTCCGGAATGCTTATCTGCATGTCCCTATAGCTCTGTCTCATCAGAGGTACCTTTGCTTTGCAGTAGGTTCTCTGCTTTTTCAATTCGTGGCATTGCCCTTCGGCCTGGTGTCTTCCCCGAGGGTCTTTACAAAGGTGTTGGCTCCCCTCGTCGCACTTCTCCATGCCAGGGGAGTTGCAGTAATACCCTACCTTGACGATATTCTGGTGAAGGCTCCATCCCGGGTGGACAACCTGTCCAGCCTCCACATTACCCTGTCCGTGCTATCCCAGTTTGGGTGGCTGGTGAACCACTCCAAGTCCTCCCTTGTTCCCAGCCAGAGGATGGATTTCCTGGGCATTGTCTTCGACACTCGCCTCGGTCAAGTGTTCCTTCCCCAGGACAAGGTAGTGGCTCTCCAGTCTGGGGTGGCTCGCCTTCGCATGCCATCTCCTCTGTCCATCAGGGCGTGCATGCACGTTCTAGGCCGAATGGTTGCCCTTATGCCCAATTCCACACCCGGTCCCTTCAGCTCTCAATTCTTGCCCGGTGGAACAAGTCTCCATCAGGCCTCGATTGCCCGATCCGCCTTTCCCCTCAGGTCCGCCGGGACTAGCATTGGTGGCTGAACCCCCAAACCGTCTCCCTCGGCAGATCCTTCCTTCCCCCCATTGGCAGGTGATCTTCACTGATGCCAGTCTAGCAGGTTGGGGGGCAGTCTTCGGGTCTCTCACAGCACAGGGTCAGTGGTCAGTACGAGAGAGCTCCCTGCAGATCAATATTCTGGAGCTCAGGGCCATTTTCCTAGCTCTTTCCTGTTGTACTCCCCTCCTCTGCGGTCTTCCTGTCCGGATTCAGATGGACAACTCCACTGCGGTGGCTTATTTGGGCACCAGAAGTGTGGCAGTCCTGAAGGAAGCATCTCACATCCTGCGGTGGGCAGAGGGACACGTTCCTGCTCTTTCCGCTGTCCACATCCACGGAGTTGACAATTGGGCAGCCGATTTCCTCAGTCTCTCCATCCAGAGGTGTTTCAACAGCTAATTCAGCATTGGGGAATCCCAGACGTGGATCTCTTCGCCTCCTGTCTGAATCACAAACTTCCGCTTTACGTCGCCAGGTCTCAGGATCCTCAGGCTCTTGCGGTAGATGCCTTAGTGCTCCCGTGGTCCCAATTCAGTCTCCTGCATCTCTTCCCTCCCCTTCCGCTTTTTCCTGGGGTACTCAAATGCCTCAAAATGTATCTGGTCCCGGCAATATTAGTGGCCCCAGACTGGCCCCGCAGGGAGTGGTACGCAGATCTCATCTTTCTGCTTGCCAACGCCCCATGGCGGCTACCACTGCATCCCAAACTCCTTTCGCAAGGTCTGCTGTTCCACCCAAGTTTACCTCGGCTTCATTTAATGGCGTGGCTGTTGAAGCCGCAGTCCTGAGGTTCCGCGGTCTCTCCGAGTCAGTCATCCAGACTATGCTTCATGTACGTAAACCCCAGTCGGCCAAGATCTACCATTGTACCTGGAAGGCTTATTTTGCCTGGTGTGAATCTGGCGAGGTTCACCCTCTCCTTTTTTCTGTCCCTAGGATTCTTTCTTCAGGCTGGCCTTGAGAAAGGTCTCCTGAAGGTCACCTGGCCTCTCTCAGAGGTCAGGTCTCGGCCTTGTCTGCTCTTTTCCAAAGTCCCTTGGCTTCTCCTTCCCAAGTGAAAACCTTCCTTCAGGGGATGGCTCACCCCCCCCCCCCTTCCGTTCTCCAAGGGAACCATGGGATTTGAATCTGGTCTTAGATGCCTTTCTGTCCTCTCCCTTCGAGCACTTGAAGGAGATCTCCCTTTCTTACGTCTCTTTTAAGGTTGCCTTTCCAGTCGCGATTACCTCCATTCGCAGAGTCTCTGAGCTGGCAGCGCTATCTTGCCAGTCCCTCTTTTTCGTTTTTCACCAGGACAAGGTTGTCCTGCGCCCAGTTCCCTCCTTTCTTCCCAGGGTGGTTTCCTCATTCCACATTATTGAGGAGATTGTACTGCCTTCATTCTGTCCCAACCCCTCTCATCCCAGAGAGCGGTCTCTCCATCGTCTGGATGTGGTTCGAGCGCTCCAGCTGTATCTCCAGTTAATGGAGTCCTTCCATCATTCTGACTCCCTCTTTGTCGTCCCTGAGGGCTCACGTAAGGGTTTACAAGCCACCATCTCCCGTTGGATTTGGTCGGCTGTCAAGGAAGCATAAGTGGCGAAGGGTCGTGATCCCCCCTTTCCAGTTGACCACTCACTCCACTAGGGCGGTCGGGGCATCCTGGGCGGTCCGGCATCTGGCCTCAGCCTCCCAGGTCTGCAAGGATGCAACCTGGTCCTCAGTTCACACCTTCTCCAGGTTTTACCACATCCATTCCTTGGCCTCTGCTGATGCCAGTTTGGGTCGCAAGGTTCTGCAAGTGGCTGTGCGCTAGGTTTTTCACATGGCTGTTTCTTCCCACCCTCGGGGACTGCTTTGGGACGTCCCATGGTGCTGTGTCCCCCAATGCCATTCACGAAAAAAATGGATATTTGTACTTACCGTAAAATCGTTGGATGCATTGGGGGACACAGATCCCACCCTTGTTGTTTTTTTCTTAGTTCAGGTTTTCCGGGTTTCTGGTTTAGGACATGTTGGCTTCACTTTTCGCTCTGGATTTTGGTGCTCCTACTGCTTTAGTACCAACTGGTTAGTTTAGTGTCTGTGCAAAGGGTATAGCCCATCTGGGTGGAGTCAACATTTTTCCTTTCTAGTGTCAGCTGGGCATATACCCATGGTCCTGTGTTCCCCAATGCATCCAACGAGAAAATCCATGGAAAATTCATGCAAAGTGCACATGAAATTTGTCAGTCATTGTCAATGTCATTCACTTTGCTGGTACTAGTTTATGCTGTGTCTTGTCTGCATGAAAATCAGCACAGAAAAAACACACCTAATCCACAACGTGTGCAGGTACCCCAATGCCACTTGCACACCTTGTGGAATATGCGTATTTTCAATATGGATACCAATGCAGGAAAAAATGCATAGTATTACAGTACCAGCAAAGTGTATGAGAATACACAAATCTCATGTACACTTTGGGGATTCTTTCTGTGCGGCTAGACCAAAAAAATAAATAAATACCTCTCTTCTCCTATGGGGTCCTCCACTCTTTGTGCAGCACTGTGTCTTATCACGCACTACACTGTGACCTGACGTCACACAGCATCAGGTCATAGTGCGCTCCTACGTACACTGCGTTACGTCCTGAAGACGTGCAGCGCAGGCTTTCAGACCAGGTGGCTCCACAGCTGTTCAAACTACAAACAAAAGAAAGGAATCATTTTAATAAGCATGACCAACCCTACCAGTCAGTACACCTGGTTTAATAGGACTGATGATGCTGACAGAGGCTCTTACATGGGTGCACTTCTGTGTAAACAGCTGTTAAAAACGGGCCCATTAGTTTCAGTGGGGTCCATCTGACTGGCAAAATGGCTAAAAAACAGCCATTGCAGTCTATGGGATTTATACTGACTGCTTGCCAGGCCCTGCCACAAGCACAGTTTAACAGGAAGCTTACTATGGCAGGCCTGTGAGTGGTCACAAGGAACCCAGGCTGCCATATCAACTGATCGGAGCCTGAAGATTTTGCAGCAGAGGCTCCAATCGGAGGACAGCGAAAGCTCCCTCTCTCTGTCTAATCAATCAGATGCCACGGTTGCTATCGAACACAGCATGTGAAGGTTTAAATTACCATAATTTATACATTCTACCCCTGCACAGAAATACCGTACATGTACGTTATTTTACGTTAGCCAAAAATTTTTCTCTTTTATGTAACAGTCTTTTACGTCTTTACCACCAGGTGGCGCTCTTGCAGGATGCCGTCAATGTGGCACAGTGTTAATGAATGAACGCACGCTGCAGATTTACAGTATAAAGAAGCAGAATCTTAATTTCCTCAGATTCTATGGTAGATTCATACTAGCCTCAGAAATTATATCAGAGGGCAGTAGAGCTTCTAGTTGTATCCTCATGTGTCTGTCTTGTTACTTTCAGTACATAATTCTACGGATTGGCTACGCTCTAGGTAGTTTTATAGCATCCATGGGATTTCCCAATGTTCAAGCGGAATGATTACATTTGGGTGTCAGTCGTTGTTAGATCACAGGTGAGACAGACTGTGCACACGGCTCTCCTTATGTCAAGTGGAAAGACAGAACATCTCAAGAAATCTCATTGCTTTCCTTCTGAAGAACTAAAGGGGCAGCAAACATGGTGTACATGAGCACTATTTGCTATCTCAGCTTGAAGACAGAGATATATATATATATATATATATATATATATATACACACACACTGTATATATATAAATGCCAGGATGATAATACATCTCATTTACAGGACAGTATGTAATCTTAGCAAAGGTCAGATAGGTGTTATAGGAACATGGCAAACTAAGCCAGTTTTCCTTTACCCCAGTTTGATAAATATTTCCCAATGTGTTTATTCACTTAACCTTGTTTTCCCACTGACTGTGGATCAGTGGAAAAAAACACAGACATGCACTACTTTGTTCTGTGATGTAGACCAAACATGTCCATTGAAGTCTATGGGGGAGATTTATCAGAACTGGTATAAGGGAAAACAGGCTTAGTTGCCCATAGCAGCCAATCAGATTTCAACTTTCATTTTTCAGAGCTTGTTTGGAAAATGAAAGGTGGAATCTGATTGGTTGCTATGGACAACTTAGCCTGTTTTCTTTTACACAAGTTTTGATAACCCCCCCGGGCTGTGGAAACCACTGACAGAACAGGGATGGCATCACTGACTGTTTGGAGTTGCTCTGGAAACAGCCTAGCAGTGTACATGGAATATGGATGACACAGAGCGCAAAAAATAGACCCTTTACAAACCTCTTCATGAATGAAATACTAACCTTCTTGTCACAGATGTCATCACGGACACAGACGGGATCCGTGTTTTGCTGATCTGCAGTTTATGGACCGCGAAACACTTACTGCCGTATGCATGAGGCCTAAGCCTGGTTTTTGTCGTAGTGTTCTGAGCCAAAGACAGAAGCAGATCCAGCAGGAAGGAGGAGTAGAAGTCTTTCCCTTATATTTCTCATTCCCTTCCAACCCGCTACTGCCTTTGCCTGAAAAACCATCCTAATACTGAATAGTAGTGGCATACATTTTCTAAAAGCATCAGAGACCCAAAAAATGGCACCTACTTAACAAAAATGGCAAATGTCAGAATTGGTGGCTCACTCACTGTTCCACTAATGGAGGAGGTGCACTGCCCCACAGCACTCCCTATTGCTGATAAGGTAGAAAAAATTGGAAAGAGTTGGGCGTCACTCAATATCAGGCAATCATATAGACAAGTTGGATTGTGTCCAAATTTTTTTTTATATATATATATATATATATATATATATATCACATTCAAATATTAACAACATGTTGCATAAATCAATAAAAATCAATACACATTAAAAATACACATTAAACACATTAGAAATAACACGTGTGTTAAAACTTCACTTAAAATGACTAAAATTAAATGGCACTGAGTCCCTAAGGGTCTTTTTAGCTGTGACTGTTGTCAAATCTTCCCAGCAATTGTAATTCACAGACAAAATGCGGTAACCATCCACAGCTTGTAGAGTCACCCCCAGAGGAAGGTTTCAAATCGAAACGCGCGTCGGGGTGTGCAGTCTTCCTGTGGATTTACCATTACTTCACACACGGTATGTGACCTCATTTCATTTTACCTGCTTACCTGTTAAACCTTTTGCGGTTGTTCTGTTGTTTGATCAAACACCTACCATGTGTTTTTTCTTGTAAACCATTGCGTGATTTGCACATGCACTTTATTATCCGCCTAGACTAATTGAATAGGTATACATATATATGTATTCAGGGACCCACATTGGAAGGTTACTTTTCCTTTCCTTTGCTTATACATATAAGCTTGCACTTTACATCTGATGAGATCATTTGTACTCTTACCAATAGTGGGTATTCCTTTAATACATATTTTATATGATAACTTTGCTTCATTAAGATATATTTACATTTCGGTCACTTCTGTCTTTTCACATTTTTTGTACTCTACCAACTCTCCCAGGATTGTGCTGCTTTTTGTGCATTTGTCTGTCATCTCTTTGTATGCTTTTAATTACGTATTTAAATAAAATAATATTTTTATAGTTCATCAGCTCTCAGTGTTCTTTTGTAGGTTCTCTATTAGTTTCTGAGTTAAGCTCTTTTGAGGGGCCTTACTGCGGCTTTACGCCATTCTCTTATGTAATCTACTTCTGTACCTTGTAGAGTAACTATATGTCACACAGTTATGGGAAAGTCAATAGTAATTCCACAATTATTATAGCAGTCAAGTTTATGCTGTATGCAGTGTACTTTACCGCTCCTATAATCGGTCCGCTTCTGTGCCAAGATTTTCCAGTGCAGTGGTCTCTTGTGAGCTGCAAGGACCTGTGAATCAGGTCTATAGGAAGGGGCTCTTTTACCCCGAAACGCGTATGGTTAATGACAGTGAGGGACAATCAAGGAAAAAGATTTATATCCACATCTGGACGCTAAAGAAATTCGAAAACCCCGCCTGGAATCGAAAGTCACCTGACCGCCCAGCAAACCACGTGGGACGCCACAGTAGGTCCTGGCAGGTCAAAGCGATAAGATCTCTATAACGAATATCCAGGAACGTGGGTATTTTTATATATAGACCTGATTCACAGGTCCTTGCAGCTCACAAGAGACCACTGCACTGGAAAATCTTGGCACAGAAGCGGACCGATTATAGGAGTGGTAAAGTACACTGCATACAGCATAAACTTGACTGCTATAATAATTGTGGAATTACTATTGACTTTCCCATAACTGTGTGACATATAGTTACTCTACAAGCTGTGGATGGTTACCGCATTTTGTCTGTGAATTACAATTGCTGGGAAGATTTGACAACAGTCACAGCTAAAAAGACCCTTAGGGACTCAGTGCCATTTAATTTTAGTCATTTTAAGTGAAGTTTTAACACACATGTTATTTCTAATGTGTTTAATGTGTATTTTTAATGTGTATTGATTTTTATTGATTTATGCAACATGTTGTTAATATTTGAGTGTGATATATCCCCTGTTTTGAAACTACCACTGCCAGAATGCTCCATTCACTTTTTCTCGTTTCTAAGGAGACGAGGGATGAGCGACCCGGGACCCCTATCTTTATTCAGCAGGATCTGCGCTGACGTCACCGCGCTCGCCAGTTGGTGAGTGCAATGACGTCAGCGAAGGTCTTTTTGCAGGTCCTTCAAGAAGAACAAAGAAGAGGATCCCGGCTGCGCGATCAAGTAGATGATGTGAGTAATGTTTTTATTATTTTTTAACCCTCAAGTGACATTTCACTTAGCATTCTGTATTAAAGAATGCTATTATTTTCCATTATAACCATGTAACCATGTTATAATGGAAAATAATAAAATCTACAGAACACCGAACCCAAACCCGAACTTCAATGAAGAAGTCCGGGTTCTGGTCTGGGTACCAAATATTTAGTTTTTTATCACGCGCATGCAAAATGCATTGCACTCAGGCGGAAAAAACTGAACTTGGCACGCAAGTTCAGTTTTTTCCACCTGAGTGCAATGCATTTTGCATGCGCGTGATAAAAAACTAAATGTTTGGTACCCAGACCAGAACCCGGACTTCTTCATTGAAGTTCTACTAAAAGAAATGAAATTGCGTGCCTAATCGCGCGGGTTTGCCGCAATGCACCCTGAACGCATCCGGCCCTCACCCGCGACACCCGTGTGAAAGGGGCCTTAGAGTATCTGCACATGTTATGAATTATGTGCGTTTTTTCAGCATGGATATTCATGTAGAAAAACCGCTGCATAATAAAGTGACTGAGATTTGTAGGATCGCATGCATACATAGCGTATTTTGTATGTGAGAAAATTGGCCTGCCATGCGGATTTTAAAATGCACAGCATGGTGATTGTATGAGGCCCCTTTCACACGAGCGTGTTTTTAGCGCGAGTGCAAATGCGCGATGTGAAAGCATAGCAACCGCACTGAATCCTGACCTATTCATTTCAATGGGCATGTGTACATCTGTGTTTTTTTTCACCCATCAGTTCTGCGTTGTGTGAAAAACGCAGCATGTTCTATATTCTGCATTGTTCACGCAGCCCTGGTCCTATAGAAGTGAATAGGGCTTCAGTGAAAAACGCATTGCATCCGCAAGCATGGGTTTTTCACTGATGGTTGCTAGGAGATGTTGTTTGTAAACCTTACGTTTTTTATCACGCGCGTGAAAAACGCATTGCACCCACGCGGAAAAAACTGAACAACTGAACTTGCTTGCAAAGTGGTGCGAGTTTTCCTGAATGCACCCTGAACGCATCCAGACCTAATACGCTCATGTTAAAGAGGCCTGATTCTGCACCTTATATAGAGTGGTTTTCCCCATGGACTTCAATAGGGTTTATAAAATCGCATAAAGCTACACAAAAAACGCATACATTTGTGATAAATATTGCAGTTTTACGTGCGTTTCTTATTATGTTTTTTATGTTTTCATGCAGATTTTCTGCATACAAATCTGCACCATGTGCGGGTAGCCTTAGGCCTCTCTCAAACAAGCGATACAGACTCGTCCCAGGTCTGTCACTAAAAATCTTGGATTTGCCTGGGTTGGACGACACTCCTCTGGTGTCGTTTTGGTACGGTGCTCAATGGTAATTTGAGGTAATATAGTGAAGGAAACCACGGCACTCGTTTTTAGTAGTTTTGAAAATTTATATTTTCATTTCATAATATTTCATATCATTTTCATTTCATCATTTATCATTCTATTTTTGTCAGCATCCAGGAATATAATTTGCACAGACTGGCCAACGTTTCGGTCCTAGTATGGGACCTTGATCACGGCCTTAGTCTTTGTTGCATGTTGCCTGTGTGGGATGTTTTTAGGCCAAAACATCTGGGGCCAGGGCAGGGCTCCAGTTGTTTGTCCCAGGGCCCTGAACATCATGGCCATTGCACATTGAATTGTATTGTTGTAATTTTGTGGGCACAGGAGCCAATAGCTCCGTTACAGGCCTGGAAATGCTGTGCTTACTGGTTTTGCGATTTCAGATCCCCTTTTGACCATGGCAGCTGAGGGGGTTAAATGCCTGCGATCAGCATTACTTTTGATTGCAGACATAACACCAACTGTAAAAAGGCTCAGGTTGAAAAGAGGATGGCTTTTCCAAATGGATAATTATCCTGAACACACCTCAAAATCCACAATAGACTGCCTCAGAGGGCGCAAGCTGAAGGTTTTACCATGGCCGTCACAGTCCCCTGATCTGAACATCATTGAAAATCTGAGGATAGACCTTAAAAGAACAGTGCATGCAAGACGGCCCAGGAATCTCACAGGACTGAAAGACTTTTGCAAGAGAAAATGGATGAAAATCCCTCAAACAAGAATTGAAAGACTCTTGGTATTAACAAGTGGTCATAATTGCTAAAGGGAGTGCTACTAGGTACTAACCATGCAGGGTGCCCAAACTTTTGCTTCAGGCCCTTTCTCTTTTTTGTTATTTTGAAAATGTAAAAGATAAAAATAAAACATTATTTTTGCTTACAATACAAAGGGAATGTGTCACCTTTAACTTTATGCCTTTTGGAGATCATTTCATCTTCAACTTGTTTCACTGTTCACAGTAACTGTAATTGTGACCAGGGGTGACCAAACTTTTGCATGCCACTGTAAGTATGAAGGGGGAGCTATGGCACTATTATTATAGCAGTAGGATAACACTGTTGGAGCATCAGGGTGGGGGAGATGATGGAAACGTGAGGAACCTACAGTAAGATGCCTGTGTGGCAAATTCTGCAGAGACAAGACATAAATGAAGTTGTCATGGGCCAAATGGAGAAGAGGAAAGAGAACGTCTACATCAGAGGAAATGTCAGCTGTGATGCACTGGTTTTCCCTCTGTTTTGCTTCAACTTTTTCTGTGATTGTGTTCAGTTTTTGTGTTTTTTTTTCCCCTAATTTTTGCATGTTTTTCACGTGTGTGAGAAAAGGCGGAAGAATAGCATTCAGCATCTCCTAACAGCCATCAGTGAAAAGCAGATAGTCTATCAGTGAGCTTCAGCCCGGTTCAGTTTTTGTCACTGACCCATTGACTTGAATGAACCATTCTTGTAATACAAAATGCTGCGATTTTTCCTAAATGGACAGATGGTCAGTGTAAAACAATGCTTATGTGCACATACCTATTGAAATGAATGGGTCACTTCTAATAAATCTCTCCCTAGGTGTTACTATATTGGACATTGTGAGTAACGCAAGTTTTCTGAGGACAAGGTCATATTACAGGAAGGACAAAAGGGGCAAATGACCTTCGCCTCCCATTTCCATTCAGTGCTTCCCAGACACCCAATCAGCATGATATTAGAATTTGAAAAGTTGTTAAAGGGGTTTTCCAAGATTTTAATACTGATGACCTATCCTCTGGATAGGTCATCAGTATCTGATCAGTGGGGGTCCAACACCCGGGACCCCCGAAGATCAGCTATTTGAGAAGGCACCAGCACTCTTGCGAGCGCCACAGCCTTCTCCAGATTTTCTTGGGCCATGTGAAGTCACGTTCATCTGTCAAATGGCCTAGGCGCAGCTTAATCCTATAGAAGTGAACAGGGCTGAGCTGCGATCCCAAGCACAACCACTATACAATGTACTGCGCTCTGCTTGGTAAGATGCGAGAAGGCAGCGTTGCTCACAAGAGTACCAGTCGGCGGGGATCCCGGGTTTCGCCCCCCCCTCCCAAATCAGATACTGATGACCTATCTGGAGGATAAGTCATCAGTATTAAAATGTTGGAAAACCCTTTTAAAGTGAACCCATCAGGTGGTTTTTGGCGCCCTTTGGTTAATTTCTAATGAGCATACTCAATTGGCGGGAAACACGTGAGATGGCCGTGAGATGTGTGTTAGTGCACATGAGACTATGGGCTCTGGTATGCCTCTGTAGTAGTAGGTTGTAAGAAACTGGGAAATGGCCATGTGCACCGAGGCATTCAAATCTCTATACAAGAACTATAAAATAGTATAAACTGTACATAGATATAATAAGCTAAAATTGTATGAGACACAGAAAAATATTACAACTGGGTCTTATATTAAGAAATACCATGTGGAGAAGAACTTCACGTGGCTCTGTGTGGTCTCAGAAGAGTCTTGATGTAAATACAGCTATGCAGGCATGATATGTGAATAAAAATAATCAGATCATGTAAATGGCACCCATGCTATCTGGGATAATAAATATTTTCCGAGCTTTGATTGTTTTCACAGGCGTTATCCCGGTGCTGTTAGAATATCTTTCAAACATTAAAATGGATTGTAAATTTAATACATCTTATCCTTGCCATACATTATCTCAGAGTTTTTTGAAGTGGACTCCAAAGAAAACATGAGACTGACACCTGATAGTATCCTGCCGGTCCATGGTGTGTATTATGATCGCACTGTGACAGAGAGGAGAAGGATGGTTTTACATTGGCCAAAGAAATCCCCTTGACTTCTACACACATGGACAAAATTGTTGGTACCCTTTTGTTAAAAAAAAAAAAAAAAAACACAATGGTCACTGAAATAACTTGAAACTGACAAAAGTAATAATAATTAAAAGTTTACTAAAAATCAGCTAATGAAAAGGTTAAAAAAACAAACTAAGAAACTGGCCTGGACAAAGTGATGAAAAGATTGAACATAATTGGACCATAGGGACATGTTACACTAAGGTGTGTCTTGTACTTAGCATCACAGGTGTCTTCAAACTTGTAATCTGTCAGTCTGCCAATTTAAAGGGTTAAAAGAAGTCACTGTGCTGTTTGGAATCACACTGAACATGGACTAAAGAAAGCTAAGGAGAGAGCTGTCTCCGGAGCTTAGAAAGAAAATGATAGCCGAACATGTTAAAGGTAAAGGCTATAAGCTTGATGGTCCAGTTACTACAGGTGCACATATTATTCAGAATTTTAAGGTCTACGGGACTGTAACCAACCTCCCTGGACGTGTCCGCAAGAGGAAAATTGATGGCAAATTGAAGAGACTGATAATACAAATGGAAACCAAAGAGCCCAGAACACCTTCCAAGTAGATTAGAGGTGGAAACCACTGTTGAAAGCAAACCAGACTGGAATTTGCTATAATGCATATTGACAAGCCAAAAAGCTTTTGAGGGAATGTCCTTTAGACAGATGAGGAAAAAAAATGTGCTTTTTGGCAAGTCACATCAGACAAAAAAAATTAAGCATACAAAGAAAAGAACATTGTACCTACTATAAAACATGGAGGAGGATCGATTATGTGTCACAGCCAGACAGCTGAGAAGTGCTCACAGGAGCTTCTCAGATCCTCCTCCTTGAATTTCTTTGTTTTGGTTTAGTTTCTCATCTCGTTAGTCTATCTCAGCTGTCATGCAGTTAGGACTGATTGCTACCCTTTAAGTTCCTCCCCATAATGCAGTAGTGTGCGGCTGATACAACTTCCTGGAGTGTGTGTGCATGCAGTTCCCAGTTCCCAGTTCCCAGTTCCCAGTCGTCTGCAAGATAAGTGCTGTTTATGTATTTATGATTTTGTCTTTTCTGGATCCAGGTGACCCTGACTCCCTCCGTGTCAGTGTAAGGAGCCGGTGGTCGTGTCCCTTTACTATTGTAGGGTCTTCAGGTAATAGATAGCCGAGGATGTGGATATGCGGCCATCCACCTTTGGGGTGTTCGCATAGGCTGAGCAGTGAGGGAGAGCGGCAGGTCTATTGCAGGGGTCTCCCTTTGTTCCTTAGTTGTGGATCCAGAGAGACATTGTTTATATGGTATTGTCTTGTTTCCTGTACACCATCTGTGACATTATCAGCCGCCAAAACCGTCTCAAGCATGGATCCGGTTTCACTTTTGGCTGAACGCTTTCAGGGTCTTTCTTTGGAGGTAGCTGATCTCCGTAAGACTTTTTCTCAGTTTCAAGTGACCGGTTCAGCTTGCGTTCATGGAATTTGTGCTGAGCCTAAGATCTCGCTCCCGGATACGTTCTCCGGGGGTAGTGAGAATTTTGTGCGTTTTAGAGAGGCTTGCAAACTCCATTTTTGCCTTCTTCCCCATTCTTCTGGTGATGAAGAACGGAGGGTGGGGATCATTATATCGCTGCTCAGGGGTAACGCTCAGTCCTGGGCCTTTTCGCTGCCGGAGGGGGCACGGCCCCTTCGTTCAGTGGATGAATTCTTTTTAGCCCTGGGTCAGATATATGATGATCCGGATCGTATTGCTCTGGCTGAGTCTAGACTACGTCTGTTATGCCAGGGTAAACAATCCGCAGAGATATACTGTTCAGAATTTCGGAGATGGGCAGCAGATATGGGTTGGAATGATGCTGCACTCCGAAGTCAATTTTGCTATGGTCTTTCAGAGGGATTGAAAGATGCATTTGCCTTTCATGAAAGACCTACCTCCTTGGATTCTGCTATGTCTCAGGCTGTTCGTATTGACAGGCGTCTTAGAGAGAGAAGAGAGATCTCTCCTTCCTGTCATACTCAGTCCCGGGACAGTGCAGCGGCCTCATTCTGTGCGCAGGGGTCTCAGTCGCTGTCAGCCCCTTCTGAGCAGGAGTCCATGCAGCTGGGGTTGATTGCCTCTGACAATAGAAGATTCAGCCCGCAGGGGAGGGTTTGTTTTTGTTGTGGAGGTATAAATCATCTGGCAAATGTTTGTCCCTCTAGGAGATTCAGGCAGTTTTCTGGGAGTAATAAAGAGACAAAAAGGAAAAAATCTTTTAAAAATGTTCCGTCTGTTACTATTGGCAGGGTTGAGGCGGAAATTGAAGGTTTTCCGTTTGCTTGTAGTTCTCGTTTTGTCCTGCCTGCTAGGGTGGCGCTAGAGAGCAAGAGCATTTTTTGTGAGATTTTTGTGGATAGTGGAGCAGCTGTCAACCTCATTGATAATCAATTTGCAATAACTCATGGTTTCCAGGTATGCACTTTGGGAAAGGATATTCCTGTTTTTGCTATTGATTCAGCTCCACTTTCTCAGAAATCATTAAAGGGCATAGTTCACAATATCCGTTTAATTGTGAGTGATGCTCATGTTGAGGATGTGTCATGTTTCGTCCTTAGCGGTTTGCCTACTCCTCTAGTGTTGGGGCTACCCTGGCTCACTAAACATAACCCCACCATTGATTGGCAAGCGAGGCAAATAAATGGTTGGAGTAACTTTTGCAGAGAGAATTGCCTCATAACATCTGTTTCTGAGGTTTCTACTAAGACTGTACCACCTTTCCTCTCTGAATTTTTGGATGTCTTCTCTGAGAGTGGAGTTCAGGGTTTACCTCCGCACAGGGAGTATGATTGCCCTATTAATCTCATCCCAGGCGCCAAGCTGCCTAAATCTCGTTTATACAATCTCTCCCAACCTGAGAGGGTCGCTATGCGGGCTTATATCTCTGAGAGTCTGAGAAAAGGACACATACGACCCTCGAAGTCACCTGTTGCCGCTGGTTTTTTCTTTGTTAAGAAAAAAGATGGTTCTTTAAGACCTTGTCTGGATTTCAGGGAGCTGAACAGTATCACTATTCGTGACCCTTATCCGCTTCCTCTGATCCCGGACCTGTTTAACCAGGTTGTTGGGGCTAAAGTCTTTTCCAAATTAGACCTAAGAGGGGCATACAACCTGGTTAGGGTCAGAGAAGGAGACGAATGGAAGACGGCTTTCAATACCCCTGAGGGCCATTTTGAGAATTTGGTTATGCCTTTTGGTTTGATGAATGCCCCAGCCGTTTTTCAGCATTTCGTCAACAGCATTTTCTTATCATTTAATGGGAAAATTTGTATTAGTATATTTGGATGACATTTTGATTTTTTCTCCTGATTTCAAGACTCATAAGGAACACTTACGTCAGGTCTTGCTCATCCTGCGGGAGAATAAATTATACGCAAAACTGGAAAAATGTGTGTTTGCGGTTCCAGAAATCCAATTTCTGGGGTTTCTTGTCTCCGCTTCTGGTTTTCGCATGGACCCCGAGAAGGTCCGCGCTGTGCTCGAGTGGGAGCTTCCTGAGAATCAGAAGGCGCTGATGCGTTTTTTGGGCTTTGCCAATTATTACAGGAAATTTATTTTGAATTATTCCTCTGTTGTTAAACCACTCACTGATATGACCAGAAAGGGGGTAGATTTTTCTTCCTGGTCGGTAGAGGCGCGTAAGGCCTTTTCTAATATCAAGGAGAGTTTTGCTTCCGCTCCCATCCTAGTACAACCTGATATTTCGTTACCCTTCATAGTTGAGGTTGATGCTTCTGAGGTAGGGGTGGGTGCGGTCTTGTCTCAGGGTTCCTCTCCTGCCAAATGGCAACCGTGTGCCTTTTTCTCAAAGAAACTCTCCTCCGCAGAGAGAAATTATGATGTGGGAGATAGGGAATTGTTGGCCATCAAGTTGGCTTTTGAGGAATGGCGCCATTGGCTAGAGGGAGCCAGACACCCTATTACCGTGTTTACTGACCATAAAAATCTGGCCTACTTGGAGTCAGCCAAGCGTCTGAACCCGAGACAGGCCAGATGGTCTTTGTTCTTTTCAAGGTTTAATTTTGTTGTTACGTTCCGCCCTGGGGTTAAGAATGTGAAGGCAGATGCCCTGTCACGTTGTTTTCCAGGAGGTGGGAATTTTGAAGACCCGGGTCCCATTTTGGCTGAAGGTGTGGTGGTCTCTGCTCTTTTTCCTGAATTGGAGGCAGAGGTGCAGGCAGCCCAGTCAGAAGCTCCTGATCTTTGTCCTCCTGGGAGGTTGTTTGTGCCTCTCGCTTTGAGACACAAGATTTTTAAAGAACACCACGACACGGTCCTTGCTGGGCACCCGGGGGCAAGAGCCACACTGGATCTCATCGCTCTGAGATTCTGGTGGCCTGCGCTTCGTAAGTCGGTTGAGGGTTTTGTGACAGCTTGCGAGACTTGCGCTCGTGCCAAGGTCCCTCATTCACGGCCATCAGGTCCTCTCCTTCCTTTGCCCATTCCTTCCCGTCCTTGGACACATCTGTCCATGGACTTCATAACGGACTTGCCTCGTTCCTCGGGGAAGTCTGTGATTCTGGTGGTGGTGGACCGTTTTAGCAAAATGGTGCATTTTATCCCTTTTCCTGGTTTGCCCAATGCTAAGACGCTGGCGCAGGCATTTATTGACCACATTGTCAAATTGCATGGGATTCCTTCAGACATAGTCTCTGATAGGGGCACGCAGTTTGTTTCCAGATTCTGGAAGGCTTTCTGTTCTCGCTTGGGGGTTCGGTTGTCATTCTCTTCTGCTTTCCATCCGCAGTCGAATGGCCAGACAGAGCGCGTCAATCAGAATCTGGAGACATATCTGCGCTGTTTTGTGGCGGAGAATCAGGAGGATTGGTGTTCTTTTTTGTCCCTTGCTGTGTTTGCTTTAAATAACCGTCGTCAGGAGTCCTCTGATAAGTCACCATTTTTTGGTGCATATGGGTTCCATCCGCAGTTTGGGACTTTCTCGGGAGAGGGCTCTTCTGGTTTGCCTGATGAGGACAGATTCTCCTCGTCTTTGTCATCTATTTGGCAAAAGATTCAGGATAATCTAAAGAGCATGAGTGAGAGATATAAGCGTGTGGCGGATAAGAGACGCGTGCCTGGTCCGGACCTGAATGTTGGTGATCTGGTGTGGTTGTCTACCAAGAATATCAAATTGAAGGTTCCCTCCTGAAAGTTGGGTCCTAGGTTTATTGGGCCTTACAAGATCCTGTCTGTCATCAATCCTGTTGCCTACCGTCTTGATCTTCCTCAGACTTGGAAGATCCATAATGTTTTTCATAAGTCCTTATTGAAACCTTATGTTCAACCTATTGTACCCTCGCCTTTGCCTCCTCCTCCGATTATGGTTGATGGAAATCTTGAATTTCAGGTCTCTAGGATTGTGGATTCTCGTCTTGTCCGCGGTTCCCTCCAGTACCTCGTTCATTGGGAGGGTTATGGTCCTGAGGAGAGGATGTGGGTCCCAGTGACGGACATTAAGGCCTCTCGTCTCATCAGGGCTTTCCATAGGTCCCATCCTGAGAAGGTGGGCTCTGAGTGTCCGGAGTCCACTCCTAGAGGGAGGGGTACTGTCACAGCCAGACAGCTGAGAAGCGCTCACAGGAGCTTCTCAGATCCTCCTCCTTGAATTTCTTTGTTTTGGTTTAGTTTCTCATCTCGTTAGTCTATCTCAGCTGTCATGCAGTTAGGACTGATTGCTACCCTTTAAGTTCCTCCCCATAATGCAGTAGTGTGCGGCTGATACAACTTCCTGGAGTGTGTGTGCATGCAGTTCCCAGTTCCCAGTTGTCTGCAAGATAAGTGCTGTTTATGTATTTATGATTTTGTCTTTTCTGGATCCAGGTGACCCTGACTCCCTCCGTGTCAGTGTAGGGAGCCGGTGGTCGTGTCCCTTCACTATTGTAGGGTCTTCAGGTAATAGATAGCCGAGGAACGTGGATATGCGGCCATCCACCTTTGGGGTGTTCGCATAGGCTGAGCAGTGAGGGAGAGCGGCAGGTCTATTGCAGGGGTCTCCCTTTGTTCCTTAGTTGTGGATCCAGAGAGACATTGTTTATATGGTATTGTCTTGTTTCCTGTACACCATCCGTGACATTATGCTTTGGAGCTGCTTTGCTGCATCTGACACAGGGTGTCTTGAATCTGTGCAGTGTACAATACAATGAAACCTCAAGACTATCAAGGCATTCTGGAGGGAAATGTGCTGCCTGTCAGAAAGCTTGGTCTCAGTCGCAGGTCATGGGTCCTCCAACAGGATAATGATCCAAAACACACAGCTAAAAACATCCAAGAATGGCTAAGAGCAAATCACTGGACAATTCTGAAGTGGCCTTTTATGAGCCCTGATCTAAATCCTATTGAGCATCTGTGGAAGGAGCTGAAACATGCAGTCTGAGGTAAGCACCCTTCAAACCTAAGACAGCTGGGGCAGTTTGACAAAATACCTGTGGACAGTGGCATACTGACAATAGAGGCAAACCCTGCAGCTGCTATAGGGCCCAGAGCACAAGGAAGGCCCCACCCACTTTTCTTCTGTTCCAGGCCCTGCTTGCTTCCCCTATGCTCAGTCAGGGCCCCAGAGTGGGGAATTTCCCAGCTTAGGAGTAGGTGTTATGAACATGAAAGGGGTATTCCCAAGCATGGTCACTATGCTTAGGGGACACCCTGTGTATAAAAGTCTAATTTAAACTCTATCTTTGTGAGGATTCAAACTCACAACCATCTACATTAAAGACAAGAGCCTTAACCACTGGGCTATAGAGCTCAGTGCTAAGTCATTACCGAAAAACCTCATACAAGTTTCTCTTGTGTCATACAAGAGAAACTTCTATGAGGTTTTTCAGCAATGACTTAGCATTAAGGTCTATAGCCCAGTGGCTAAGGTTCTGACCTTTCATTTAGATGGTTGTGAGTTCAAATCCCCACAGAAATATTTTAAAAATAGAGTCTAAATAAAACTTAAAGGGACACTGACAGGCCAAATCAGCATATTTAGTTATATATATGACATTACAGGTCTTATACAGTCTATTAAAAGCATCTAAGTATCCCCCCTGTCCACCTTATAAATACAGAAAAATAAAGTTTTATAACCTGCCTGTCTCGTCACCAATCTGCCCAAGGGGCGGCGTTTCATCTCAAAATGCTCCCAGCCAGCCGCTCCCAACTGCCGTTCTGAAGCCCCGCCCAGCTCATCAATATTTACTTCGCTGGGCGGCGGCTACAACTCTCCCCAGTCACGATCCTGCGCATGGGCTATTGGCAGATGAGGCAGAGGCTGCAGCGGCCTCGAAGACGCAGGCTGGGTGTGTACGCAGGCGCGATGTAACCACGCCGGGGCGCAGGCGCAGAAGATTAGACATGAACGATGCCAGGAGGATTCAATTGCCCATGCGCAGGATCGTGACTGTGGAGAGTTGTAGCCGCCGCCCAGCGAAGTGAATATTGATGAGCTGGGCGGGGCTTCAGAACGGCAGTTGGGAGCTGCTGGCTGGGAGCATTTTGAGATGAAACGCCGCCCCTTAGGCAGATTGGAGACGAGACAAGCAGGTTATAAAACTTTAGTTTTCGGTATTTATAAGGTGGACAGGGGGGATACTTAGACGCTTTTAATAGACTGTATAAGACCTGTAGTGTCATATATCTAACTAAATATGCTGATTTGGCCTGTCAGTGTCCCTTTAAATACATAGGACTTACTTCATAAAAAAAAAAAAAAAATATTTTCATTGCGATATTCTGACCCCCATAACTTTTTTATAGTTATGTCTACGGAGATTTATGGGGGCTCATTTTTTGTGGGACGATCTGTGATTTTTGACAATACCATTTTCAGGTGTGTATGACTTGATCACTTTTGATTAAATTTTCTTGGGAGATAAAGTGATGAAAAAAACGGGAATCGGCTTTTTTTAAAATATTTTTTTCTGTTACGCCATTCACCATATGGGCTAACTTTTTAAAATATTTTAATAGTAAGGGTGTTTTCGCATGCGGCGATGCCCATAATGTTATTTTTTTATTTTTTTTATTTTGGGTAATGGAGGTGATTTGAATTTTTTATATTTTTTTTAAATATATTTTCAAAACTTTTTGGACATTTTTGTTAGGTCCCCCAAGTCATCAGATGTAAATTGGTCCATTAGTCTGTATAGAAATCACTATATCACAGTTCAGTGCTGCCACCTAGTGGCCTAAACTGGGATATACTAACAATGAGCCTGGAAGCCTAGTACAGGCTGTGGCTTCTTTATAGAACATGGTGCTTTTCCCGATCTCTGCTGGGGGAAAGCGCGCCTGAAGAGGAATCCCACACTTCCGGTTTTTCACACTCTTAGAGGCCCTGTGTGAGGGGAACTCATTGCTGTGAGGGGAGGGGGCATGTGGCGTATTCTGGGGCAATAAGGGGGAAGAACTGTTGTATTTTGGGGTGCATAACCATTAAGATACCGGAGGTTTTTTAATTTTTGCACTTTTATTTTTCTTCCCTATCTTCCTTGAGCAATAGCTTTAGTGGGTAGTGGGTGGAGTTAGGGGGGCCCAATTCAGATTCTTACTAAGGGGCCCAATGATTTCTATGTACGCCCCTGCCTGTGGATAGATGCAGAAGTCTCATTGAGAGTTACGGAAATCACTTGATTGCAATGCAGACACATATGAACATGGGACCAACACAGACGCCTTCAGCTGCCAAGTGCACATGTAACAGGTCAGCCAGTGTCATAGGGACAAATCTGCTGACAGAGGCTCTTATGAGATTGGTATCCTCAGGATAGGCTATCACTAGCTGATCGGCAAGGGGTTTGACACCCCGCACGCCTGCTGATCAGCTGTTCTTTGTAGCTCTGTCGCCGGAAGTTGCCGCTGGAACTACACAGCACAGTCAGCATTGTAGCACGCAGTGCTTGCAACTGCAGCTCTGCTCCCTTTCACTTCAGTGATTACATCTTTCATGTGGTGTCAAAAATCCTCATTTGTTGGCAGCACACTGTGCTGTAATATGCAGATGACAGTATGCAAACTGAATGGGGTGGGGAGGAATGATTGTAATAACGTTTGCTGGTCACCCCTTAACTTTGCATCGGGCTGGGCCCTTTAAACGAGCACCGATCAAATTGTGTATCAGGGCTGCCATTGCCCTGCATAGAAGAAACCTTAGGCTCCATTCAAATCTTGTTTTTACACCTTTAAAGGGGTTTTCTGAGATTTTTTTTTAAATCATGATCTAT
Organism: Bufo bufo; assembly: GCF_905171765.1. Lineage (NCBI taxonomy): Eukaryota > Metazoa > Chordata > Amphibia > Anura > Bufonidae > Bufo > Bufo bufo. The sequence continues at coordinate 99,101,770 of NC_053391.1, read as the reverse complement.
TCTCTGAGAGATAGACCAGGCGGCAAATCATAATGAGGTGGTTATTATGGAGGACTTCAACTATCCAGATATAGATAGGGAAATGGAAACTTTTATATCTCATAAGGGAAACAGGTTCTTGGCAATACCCAAAGACAATTACCTCTCCCAACTGGTTCAGGACCCGACTAGAGGGACGGTCATACTGAACTTAGTATTAACCAATAGGCCTGACAGAACAACAGATGTGCAGGTTGGGGGACACCTGGGAAATAGTGACCATAAAGTAATAACCTTCCAATTATCATTCAAAAGAGCGTTTCTACAGGGAGGAACAAAAATACCAAACTTCAAAAAAGCTAAATTTAGCCAACTAAGAGAGGCCATAGGCCTAACTAACTAGGACAAAGTCCTCAAAAATAAAAATACAGCCACAAAATGGGATATCTTTAAAAACATCTTAAAATCTCATTGTGAGAGGTACATACCGTATGGGAATAAAAGGTTAAGGAACAAAAAGAAACCATTGTGGATAAATAGAACTGTAAAGAAAGCAATAAATGACAAAAAGAAAGCATATAAATCACTAAAACAGGAGGGTAGCACGGAAGCACTGAAAAACTATAAGGAAAAAAATAGAACATGTAAAAAAACAAATAAAAGCGGCCAAACTAGAGACCGAGAGATTAATTGCCAAAGAGAGTAAAACTAACCCTAAAATGTTCTTCAATTATATAAATGTTAAAAAGTATAAATCTGAAGGTGTCGGCCCTTTAAAAAGTAATGAGGGGGGAGTCGCAGAGAGCGACGAGGAGAAAGCAAAGCTGTTAAATATTTTTTTCTCCAATGTATTGACTGAGGAAAATAAACTGTCAGATGAAATGCTTAATGTCAAAATAAATTCCCCATTAAAAGTGTCCTGTCTGACCCAGGAAGAAGTACATCAGCGACTTAAAAAGATTAAATAGACAAAGATTAAAATAGACAAATCGCCAGGGCCGGATGGCATACACCCCCGTATCCTAAGGGAATTAAGTAATGTCATAGCCAGACCCTTATTTATGATATTTGCAGACTCTATACTGACAGGGAATGTCCCACAGGATTGGCGCATGGCAAATGTGGTTCCAATATTCAAAAAGGGTCCAAAAACAGAGCCTGGAAACTATAGGCCGGTAAGTTTAACATCTGTTGTGGGTAAACTGTTTGAAGGTTTTCTGAGAGATGCTATCTTAGAGCATCTCAACGGAAATAAGCAAATAACACCATATCAGCATGGCTTCGTGAGGGATCTGTCATGTCAAACTAATTTAATCAGTTTCTATGAGGAGGTAAGTTCTGGATGGGGTAAAATTACAAGGAACGCACTTGGGCAGCTCAGCCTCTGTTGGTGGTGGACCTTGTCCCAGCCCTGCTCACAAGATTCCATTCACAGTGTGCGTATTCATCACCACTTGTGTCCCCGCAACTCCATAGGCTTCAGAAAACACCTTCTCCGGTATCCTCAGATCTTCTCATAGATCCCTGTTTTCTCATAAGCCAGAAAAACGCGGAGGATAGTGAAGCACTTCAGGTGTGCGATTATAAAATTAATTTATTATACTCACAAGATTAAAAATATAACAAGCATTCAGATCAGCCTGCACAGACGCCCGACCCGGGTTTCGCCACAACGCTTCTTCAGGAGCTCCTGAAGTGCTTCACTATCCTCCGCGTTTTTCTGGCTTATAAGAAAACAGGGATCTATGAGAAGATCTAAGGATACCGGAGAAGGTGTTTTCTGAAGCCTATGGAGTTGCGGGGACACAAGTGGTGATGAATACGCACACTGTGAATAAAATCTTGTGAGTATATTATCTCCCTGCGGTTGTAAAACACGGTGGCAGTACGTCACCATATGGAGTTTCTATTTGCACTCTGCAGGCACTTGTAGATTCCGAGGAGGATTCTGTTACATCTTGTGAACCTGGTGAAAACCCAGATTTTCCTTTAAGTCCGAGGAGAGAAGTTTGTGAAAGCAAGGGAAAGGGAAAAAAAAGAAATATTCTCTTGGCAGCGCAGTCTCTTTCACTTGACTTTACTTGGTGATATCATTCAGATGCTCAAGAAAACGCACCTTCAGTTTTGTTAGCTAAATTGCATAGTGTGCACATGATCATATATATGATGCCTTCTGTGTTGCAATTTATGTAGCTTTTTATTTAGTATTTTATTTCTTTTTGGCCTCATGCACACGACAGTATTTTTTCACGGTCCGCAAAACGGGGTTCCGTTGGGCCGTGATCCGTGACCGTTTTTTCGTCCGTGGGTCTTCCTTGATTTTTGGAGGATCCACGGACATGAAAAAAAAGTAGTTTTGGTGTCCGCCTGGCCGTGCGGAGCCAAACTGATCCGTCCTGACTTGCAATGCAAATCAATGTGGACGGATGCGTTTGACGTTGACACAATATGGTGCAATTGCAAACGGATCCGTCCCCCATTGACTTTCAATGTAAAGTCAGGAGTTAATATACCATAGGATCAGAGTTTTCTCCAATCCGATGGTATATTTTAACTTGAAGCGTCCCCATCACCATGGGAACGCCTCTATGTTAGAATATACCATCTGATTTGAGTTAGATCGTGAAACTCATATCCGACAGTATATTCTAACACAGAGGCGTTCCCATAGTGATGGGGATGCTTCAAGTTAGACTATACTAAGAACTGTGTACATGACTGCCCCCTGCTGCTTGGCAGCACCCGATCTCTTACAGGGGGCTGTGATCCGCACAATTAACCCCTCAGGTGCCGCACCTGAGGGGTTAATTGTGCGTATCATAGCCCCCTGTAAGAGATCAGGTGCTGCCAGGCAGGAGGGGGCAGACCCCCCCCCCTCCCTCCCCTGTATTACATTCATTGGTGGCCAGTGCGGCCTCCGCTCTCCCCCCCTTTAATTAAAATCACGTTCCGAATCCCCCATCATTGGTGGCCAGTGCGGCCTCACATCTCCCCCCCCCCAGTTAAAATCACGTTCCGAATCCCCCATCATTGGTGGCCAGTGCGGCCTCACATCTCCCCCCCCCTAGTTAAAATCACGTTCCCCCATCATTGGTGGCAGTGGAGAGTTCCGATCGGAGTCCCAGTTTAATCGCTGGGGCTCCGATCGGTAACCATGGCAACCAGGACGCTACTGCAGTCCTGGTTGCCATGGTTACTTAGCAATTTTTAGAAGCATTATACTTACCTGCGATGTCTGTGACCGGCCGGGCGCTCCTCCTACTGGTAAGTGAAAGGTCTGTGCGGCGCATTGCTTATAGCACAGACCTGTCACTTACCAGTAGGAGGAGCGCCCGGCCGGTCACAGACATCGCAGGTAAGTATAATGCTTCTAAAAATTGCTAAGTAACCATGGCAACCAGGACTGCAGTAGCGTCCTGGTTGCCATGTTTACCGACTGGAGCCCCAGCGATTAAACTGGGACTCCGATCGGAACTCTCCACTGCCACCAATGATGGGGGAACGTGATTTTAACTAGGGGGGGGAGATGTGAGGCCGCACTGGCCACCAATGATGGGGGATTCGGAACTTGATTTTAACTGGGGGGGGAGAGAGGGGAGGCCGCACTGGCCACCAATGATGGGGGATTCGGAACTTGATTTTAACTGGGGGGGGAGAGAGGGGAGGCCGCACTGGCCACCAATGAATATAATATTGGGGAGGGATGGGGTCTGCCCGCTCCTGCCTGGCAGCACCTGATCTCTTACAGGGGGCTATGATACGCACAATTAACCCTTTAGGTGCTGCACCTGAGGGGTTAATTGTGCGGATCACAGCCCCCTGTAAAAGATCGGGTGCTGCCAGGCAGCAGGGGGCAGTCATGTACACAGTTTTCAGTATATTCTAACTTGAAGCATCCCCATCACTATGGGAACGCCTCTGTGTTAGAATATACTGATGCATTCTGAGCGGATCCTTTTCCATTCAGAATGCATTAGGGCAAAACTGATCAGTTTTGGACCGTTTGTGAGATCCGTTCAGGGCCAAAACGCCAGTGTGAAAGTAGACTAATAAAGTAGTAGTTGGCCTGATTGTGACTTAATAAAAACTATCATTATATGTGTCATGTCACTAAATTCCATCTGTATTGTGTTTAATATCGTGTGCATAATGGACGTTATATATTTTTTTGGGGTAAAAAATATGTGGAAGAAAGTTTTGAAATTTTTAGATTTAGTTTATAACCAAAATAATGTTTGTGTGTGTAAAGGTTAGAGAAATCATGTTTATATAGTAGAAGTGTATTTGGCTTATATTAATGCATATTAAACGTTTACAATTAGTAATATGGTCTATGTGTATGTGCTACATAAATATCAGTATGCACTGTATATAATAAAGACAACAAACAATCAAATGCATGAAAATAAAATTCTGTTTAATAAAACACAGATGAGTCAATTAGAAAAGAAAATTTACAAATTCAAGAACCGGCCAGGTAGCGTTGGGGGACCCTGAAACTGTGGGCCATGGTAGGAGGGTTGTGTCGGGGGGCTGGAGTGCACAGATGGGCCAGCCTAGGATGAGGAGGGGACAGGCTGCCCATAGGAAGTCTGGGCCTGATATGCTGGGCCATATGGCTGACTTGGTAGGCCATTATGTTCCCTACTACTGGGGAAATTTGGTGGACCCTGTGAGCCCTGTGGAATGGCCATTGGGCGGGGGCCAGACATGTGCCCCTGTGTGCGCTAATTTTGCAGGATGACAAAAATGTCTGTTGGATCATGGACATGGAATGCATGAAACTAGTAAAACATGCATGTCAGGAGTGGTGAAAGGTCCTCTTTAAGTAACCGACATATTACATATGTGGTCATGTACCAACATTCTAGAAAATAAAAGTGGCATAGCTGGCAATAGCAAATAACCCAATTCCACTTGTAATGTTGTTCACCTACTTTTGCTAATGAAAGAAGGCTTTGGCTTGGTTGCTATCGGCAACTATTACATTTCTCATTTACACATTGTTACAAATTACATTACCCACATAGTCAACATACAGTATTTATTGATAAACATGTAGTGTTCATTGTTTATTAATCACTTACGGACGCAGCTCCACGACCGGACGCAGGAACATCAGCTGGTCTCGATATATAGGGCCTTTTCTTGGATTGCCCGACCGACTTGTGGCCTTGATGCTGCATTTCCTTTTGGAATTGGTCCCTGCAGCTCCGCCACCGATTCTTGACCTCATCAACTTTGAAAAAAAAATACCAGAATAAGAATGTTAACTAACAATACAATCCTACAGAGGACAAACTATGCCATGTGCTATGCTACAGCAAATAGTGGCAATAAGGAGGGAAAGGCGCTCATAGGGTGAGTATGTCAAGTGAACATTAAATCTGCAGATAGTGAAAAATGGTTTGCTCACCTATTTAGGTTGCACCAAATTGGGCGCAACCACAGTGAAGGCTAAATAGAAATAGTTAACGGTTGGTGCAGCCTCTACTTGTCCAATTGCCTAGGGCGGGAGCCAAACTGCCGTTCAGGTAGACAGTAGAAGTAAGAGGACGCCGGACCATAGAAGCCAAGCGTGTGGACAACAAGTGGCGCACTTTGGCAACCAGTTGATGAACAAAATTACATTTATTGTATGACGACGCGTTTCGGGGTACCACTGACCCCTTTATCAAGTCTAAAGGAAAATAAGTAAATATAAATACAATATTGAAAAATATATATGTAAATAGTTATACATAAAGGTATGTATAAAAGGTATATTTGAAAAATATAAATATATATACAATAGGACAAAGACAATTATCATAAAAGGACTTTCTGAAAGTACATAAAATACATAAAATATGTATGCCCAACAAGGCTATAAGATCACATGAACTAAGCTAGATGATTAGATAAAAAATTGATTAAATGTGTATTTGATGAAAAACACCTAAAAACCCCTAAAGGATCTCTTTTAAGAAATAATATGAAAGAGCTAAAATTCTACAGGGGTCAGACACAAGTGTTACAATTAGAAGATAAATAATTAAATAAATAAATATATACATTTGATAATGGAACACCTAGTGCTGAGACACTGTAAGGGAACTGCATGTTATGCGCGGATTAGGCCAGAGTTGCTATTTGGGGAATTGATTATATGATATTATGCATTTGTCTCAGTTTTGAATAATGGAACCGGGGTGCAAGATAATTAATGCTAGGGACAAAAAGGGAGGAAAATGGTACCTGGAATAAAGTCAGCCGAGTAGCTTACACGGCCGCTAATCGCCCGACACGTGGAGGACGCTGACTATACTCAGCGCGCGCTCACTTGCTGAGGATAAGATGGGACGGCCGGGAAGAAGTGTCTGTGTTGATTGGAAGAGCGTCCGTGGGGGGCGGAGTTGGAGCGGCTGTTGTGCTTCACCCGGGCAGGGTGCACACGGACTAAGAGGCACTGATACATGGTCTAATGGAAAAAAGGGAGCTGGGGGAGGATCGCAACTTGCAATATAATGAGATGGGAAATTGAACGGAGGGACAATCGCAAGTGTATGCATAAGAACTGTAATAAAAATGATTTGGTAATAGATGGTGTAAGTCTCTAGACCAATAATATATATATATATATATATATATATATATATATATATATATATATATATATACAGTACAGACCAAAAGTTTGGACACACCTTCTCATTCAAAGAGTTTTCTTTATTTTCATGACTATGAAGGCATCAAAACTATGAATTAACACATGTGGAATTATATACATAACAAACAAGTGTGAAACAACTGAAAATATGTCATATTCTAGGTTCTTCAAAGTAGCCACCTTTTGCTTTGATTACTGCTTTGCACACTCTTGGCATTCTCTTGATGAGCTTCAAGAGGTAGTCCCCTGAAATGGTCTTCCAACAGTCTTGAAGGAGTTCCCAGAGATGCTTAGCACTTGTTGGCCCTTTTGCCTTCACTCTGCGGTCCAGCTCACCCCAAACCATCTCGATTGGGTTCAGGTCCGGTGACTGTGGAGGCCAGGTCATCTGGCGCAGCACCCCATCACTCTCCTTCATGGTCAAATAGCCCTTACTTTCAAAGTTTTCCCAATTTTTCGGCTGACTTACTGACCTTCATTTCTTAAAGTAATGATGGGCACTCGTTTTTCTTTACTTAGCTGCTTTTTTCTTACCATAATACAAATTCTAACAGTCTATTCAGTAGGACTATCAGCTGTGTATCCACCTGACTTCTCCTCAACGCAACTGATGGTCCCAACCCCATTTATAAGGCAAGAAATCCCACTTATTAAACCAGGGCACACCTGTGAAGTGAAAACCATTTCAGGGGACTACCTCTTGAAGCTCATCAAGAGAATGCCAAGAGTGTGCAAAGCAGTAATCAAAGCAAAAGGTGGCTACTTTGAAGAACCTAGAATATGACATATTTTCAGTTGTTTCACACTTGTTTGTTATGTATATAATTCCACATGTGTTAATTCATAGTTTTGATGCCTTCAGTGTGAATCTACAATTTTCATAGTCATGAAAATAAAGAAAACTCTTTGAATGAGAAGGTGTGTCCAAACTTTTGGTCTGTACTGTATATATATATATAGAAGGAAACGGACAGCACTTCCAATAGAAAACCGTGATTTATTCAGCCACAGTGGCACAGTGAGGCAATGTTTCGGCTCGAACACAGAGCCTTCCTCAAGCATAAACCATAAGTGTAATACAAGGTATAAATAGGCAAACATGATTAGGGGGTGGACCAATCAATTGACATAATCATTATAATATAAATATGAAAAAAGTGAATACAATGTGATATAACATGATACTGTGTATGACAATAATTATAAAACGCATAATTACATGTGAATTACAAAAGTTAATAATAATAAAGTGCAAACAATGAATAAAATTCATAAATGACACCAATGCAAATCAGCTGCTGTGTATCATGATAATTAGATTAAAATATTTTAATCTATTAGAATTAAATATTTTAATCTAATTATCATGATACACAGCAGCTGATTTGTATTGTTTGCACTTATTTATTATCAACTTTTGTAATTCACATGTAATTATGCGTTTTATAATTATTGTCATACACAGTATCATGTTATATCACATTGTATTCACTTTTTTCATATTTATATTATAATGATTATGTCAATTGATTGGTCCACCCCCTAATCATGTTTGCCTATTTATACCTTGTATTACACTTGTTGCCTCACTGTGCCACTGTGGCTGAATAAATCACGGTTTTCTATTGGAAGTGCTGTCCGTTTCCTTCTACACTGCTCAAAAAAATAAATGGAACACTTAAACAACACAATGTAACTCCAAGTCAATCACACTTCTGTGAAATCAAACGGTCCACTTAGGAAGCAACACTGAGTGACAATCAATTTCACATGCTGTTGTGCAAATGGGATAGACAACAGGTGGAAATTATAGGCAATTAGCAAGACACCCCCAATAAAGGAGTGGTTCTGCAGGTGGTGACCACAGACCACTTCTCAGTTCCTATGCTTCCTGGCTGATGTTTTGGTCACTTTTGAATGCTGGCGGTGCTTTCACTCTAGTGGTAGCATGAGACGGAGTCTACAACCCACACAAGTGGCTCAGGTAGTGCAGCTTATCCAGGATGGCACATCAATGCGAGCTGTGGCAAGAAGGTTTGCTGTGTCTGTCAGCGTAGTGTCCAGAGCATGGAGGCGCTACCAGGAGACAGGCCAGTACATCAGGAGACGTGGAGGAGGCCGTAGGAGGGCAACAACCCAGCAGCAGGACCGCTACCTCAGCCTTTGTGCAAGGAGGAACAGGAGGAGCACTGCCAGAGCCCTGCAAAATGACCTCCAGCAGGCCACAAATGTGCATGTGTCTGCTCAAACGGTCAGAAACAGACTCCATGAGGGTGATATGAGGGCCCGACGTCCACAGGTGGGGGTTGGGCTTACAGCCCAACACCGTGCAGGACGTTTGGCATTTGCCAGAGAACACCAAGATTGGCAAATTCGCCACTGGCGCCCTGTGCTCTTCACAGATGAAAGCAGGTTCACACTGAGCACATGTGACAGACGTGACAGAGTCTGGAGACGCTGTGGAGAACGTTCTGCTGCCTGCAACATCCTCCAGCATGACCGGTTTGGCATTGGGTCATTAATGGTGTGGGGTGGCATTTCTTTGGAGGGCCGCACAGCCCTCCATGTGCTCGCCAGAGGTAGCCTGACTGCCATTAGGTACCGAGATGAGATCCTCAGACCCCTTGTGAGACCATATGCTGGTGCGGTTGGCCCTGGGTTCCTCCTAATGCAAGACAATGCTAGACCTCATGTGGCTGGAGTGTGTCAGCAGTTCCTGCAAGACGAAGGCATTGATGCTATGGACTGGCCCGCCCGTTCCCCAGACCTGAATCCAATTGAGCACATCTGGGACATCATGTCTCGCTCTATCCACCAACGTCACGTTGCACCGCAGACTGTCCAGGAGTTGGCAGATGCTTTAGTCCAGGTCTGGGAGGAGATCCCTCAGGAGACCGTCCGCCACCTCATCAGGAGCATGCACAGGCGTTGTAGGGAGGTCATACAGGCACGTGGAGGCCACACACACTACTAAGCCTCATTTTGACTTGTTTTAAGGACATTACATCAAAGTTGGATCAGCCTGTAGTGTGTTTTTCCACTTTAATTTTGAGTGTGACTCCAAATCCAGACGTCCATGGGTTGAAAAATTTGATTTCCATTTTTTTATTTTTGTGTGATTTTGTTGTCAGCACATTCAACTATGTAAAGAACAAAGTATTTCAGAAGAATATTTAATTAATTCCGATCTACGATGTGTTATTTTTGTGTTCCCTTTATTTTTTTGAGCAGTGTATATTTTTGGGTAAGAAGTTACACCCTGGGACATAGCACCCGTGACTACCATTGTGAATTGGTGCTGCCATATATTTTCTTTTTATATATAAATATATATATATATATATATATATACACACGAGGGGCAGGTCCCTAGAAGGGGGGGGGGAGAATGATAAGGAGTGTGATTGGAAGGTTTTGGCTGCTGATAGATGGGGAGAATATATAGGTGGATGATGAGAGGGTAATTGTACTGGGGGTTGGAACTTGGAGGAGTTGATTTGTCATGGAAGATGAAAAAGAGGGTTAAAATATGAGCTATTTATGAATTATGAGAGGTGGGAAAATTGGAATTAATTAAGGAAGCTAGCTGAATTATGAGCTATTAAGAATCATAAATGGGGGAAAGGGATGAAATGAATTGTAGGATCTACTAAGTATTAGTAACTGAAGCCAAATGTAGGGTCATGAGATCATAAATGGGTTATAGGGGTAACGGAACATGGTATTACTGGGGAGGTTGATGTGAAAGAAAACAAGATGTACAGCTTGGGGGAGGTGAGGGGAGGGAGGGGGAGGGGTGGATGGCAAAAAATGTGTTGAATCCAGTTCAGGGGTATTAAAAGCACTTACTTTCAAGGCTCTCATTCAATCCATATAGTTCTAAAGTCTATAGTTTGAAGATCCAGAACATCTCTCTTTTCTGCAGTGTTCTGAATCCTCAGATACGCACAAGTGATGCGCGAAAAACAATGCTCGTGTACACAGCCCCACTGAAGTGAATGGGTCCGGATTCTGTGCGGTCACAATGCGTTCGCATCACTCGCTCGTGTAAAAGGGGCCTTAGTCAGACATATTTTGTGAGGTCAGCTTTATGCTAGAACAGGGCTCAGCAACCTCTGGCACTCCAGATGCCGTGCAACTACAACTGCCAGCGTGCACACTTTCTCAGTTGTTCTTGTAACTCCTACAGAAGTGAGTAAAACATTCTGGGAGTTGTAGTTTCATAACAGCTGGAGTGCCGGAGGTTGCTGATCCCTGTCTTAGGCTACATTCACACCTCTGATGACTGTCACATGGCCATTTTTACAATAAATTGAAGCCTATGGGGTTATTCACATGGCCATTTTTTTAATAGCCAGTGAATAGCAGCTGTCAAAAATTAGGACATGTTCTACTTTTGGCCATTTTCACAGCCAGATCGACCCCGTTTAAATCAATGGGACCGTTTTTAATGGCTGTTAAACAGGATTGCACCTGTCTAACGGCTGTTGAAAATGGGTACACTAGTGCAAAATGACTCACCTCGTTCACTTGGTGAGTAGTGTTGTTTCGCTCTTGATGCTGAAGGACCTGTGTGATGAGGTCACCACATGCTCATGCTGTGAACACGTGGTAATGTAATAAACCATGAGCGCAGGCCCTTTGGCAGGTCCTTCAGCATTAAGAGAGGAGTGACCGCCTCTGTGCATGCAAGTGAATCCGATGAGTAATTTTTTTTTCGGCTTAAAAAAAGTTGAGGTGTCTATAGTGCTTTGCAATCCTTACTAAAGCCTTGGTACAGGGTCTAGAGGAGTGGAACGAATGGGAGCAGGGCAGGAGCTCAGCATAGCACTCTGCCTGTGCCCACTCTGCAGGCTTTAAGATTGCTGCACTAGTACAGACAGGAGCAGCATCGTACTATGGATTTCCTGCCTGAGATGTGAAGTTATGAAAATTTTGATTCGGCTGCTTCGCCGAATTTCTATAAGAAATTCATGACGAATTACTTTGTCATGAAGCGCATTCCTTTGTATGTAGTAGGCGCAATGACTGGGAACAGCGATCTTGCCGTCCCCAATCATTGAACTCCTCAGATGCCGCGTTCATCGCTGATCGAGGCATCTGAGGCTACAATTCTGGACTTTCAGGGGTTAATCAGGGTAAAAATAAATAAATACCTTATCCATTTGCTCAAGCAGAGGCCGTCAGGGCCATCTTGATTGAAGACGCTGCGCAAAATCTCACGCAGTGACATGATGACATCATCACGTTGGCCGGGCGTGGTGATGTCATCACTGATGAAGTCATATCTCACCCCACGTGAGATTTCACATGGTTTCTGCAATTAAGGTGGCCACGATGGCACGCAAATGGATGAGATGAGTATGTATTTTTTTTTTAACGTCACACAAAGGGTGAGGAAATTCTGCTTCGCGGTGAATCAATTTTTTTCTGAAATTCGGATTAAAGTCAATTGGTTTGGCTTCGATTCGAGTACAGATCTCAATGCACTACATAGGCATAATTTTGGACATTTACAGCATATTTTAATAAACTTTAAGGGAGCTGTCTGAGCTGTCTGATTTTCATAGGCCCTATTAGAGTATATGGAAATTACACAGTATATCCTCCTATATTACTTAGAGCAGAGAGACCCAAAACCAGCCCGTCCATGTATAACGTGGAGGGCCATTCACTTAATGACCATCATGTAAAAATATTTTGGAAATATATGGCTGGTCAAAGCTGCATAAGCAGGTGACTACCAAGGGATTTTTCAGTCAGGACCACAACTAATAGGCGCTACTTCTAGGTCTGTACAAATAACTTTCCTGAAGTCATCTCATTATTATCACAGGGAGTGTTACAATGCACAATGACAAATTTTATATATATTATTTTTTGTAACATAGGATCCAGTATTCACAAAGGTGATATCACAGATTATCTACTCCCTCCTGACCTCTGCGCAGATCACAAGGCATGCCTAGAAAACTCTCCCATAGAAGTCAGTGAGGTCCCCTCCTGTCCATTGCATCTATGGCCTATGGTGGCTGCTGTAAAGCATTTCTCTAAATGTAAAAATATGGTGGCCCCCATAATTGTGTTCAGGAAAAAGAATAAAAAACCTGAAAACATCTGGTTTGAAAAAAATTATAGATGACAGTCACAAACAGAATTTCCACCCAAAGTATATAAATTAATATATGCTAATAAATAAAAAATAGGTGTGAATTTGATCATTTTTGTATACTATATTACTGTATACTAAAACATTACACAAAATGAACAAACAGGTTTTTGGGCCAATGGTAAAACCAACACATATCAGTTGATCAGCAGATTGGAAGCATGCCATTTCAATGCACAATCTGAATGCAGGAGAATGTTACCTTCTGAGATATTCTTGCCCTAGTGAGACCTACATTGTCTTGACAGGAAATTAACTAACTCTCTCCAGACCAGAAAAAAACGATCTGCATCCCTGAGTCTCAGAATTATTACAGCTGTCAAAGAGAAACAGACTTGCAATATTTTATGCCATGGATGTAATGTGACTGTAGTAACGCTATAGTAATATTGTATTTTGCTTTGTATTGCTATGGCGCTGATGCTCAATCAGGTGTGCAGAGATCAGTGTGCAGAGATCCTAGGAGGAGAACAGAGGAGAGAAGAGGGGTGATAGTAGCAAGAATTGTGCTTGCAGCTGGCACTCACTCTGACGCTCCGCTGGACAGTGCAGTGATGGAAAGGGGGCACCTTACTTCCCTTTGGGGCATACCCTGGTGTTGGGGTTCTCCTACCTGATGATGATTTGGGGTTCCCTTGATGAAGAGGAATTGTGAGATGCAAGGCAGGGCCCTTTTGCAGCCACAGATGTGGCAGTTGTATAGTAGTTGTACAGTACAGTAGAACAGTTCTTTACTGAAGATTCAAGTTCAAGCACATCAGTTACAATTTTCAACATGCATGGACTGGCAGATGCTACACAAGTGGACTTTCCACAGATTACAGGTTACTTGGCTGCAAAGGTAGTAAATAGACCAAGATGTCTCTTTAACGTATTCCTCCTCATATTTCACTTCTCTAGCTGAATCTTACACAAGCATCCAAGCATAAGGGTGTACCACTTCGCTTTCTGCAATGCAACCTCAGGACGGACCCTAACGCCTGACGACAGGTTGCCGTACTTACAATGTACGCTTCCAAAATGTCATCTGCGTTATGTGGATAGTTTCTCCTATGCAGGTGATTAATCTGCTCTTCAAGTATGTCCAGGCACCATAAGACTTTAAACTCGAGTCGACACGTGGCAATGGGGACTCAGTGGTCCTGTTCAGACAGCAACTCTCCCAAGAACTTCTCACTACTCTTCTATTTTACATCTGTCCTTCTTTCTGAGTATACAAAGTTCTTTTTTGGGCCTTCCTCTGGTTGGTGCCTAATTTTCTATTTCAGCTTTCTTACTCGACATACAGTACAGACCAAAAGTTTGGACACACCTTCTCATTTAAAGAGTTTTCTTTATTTTCATGACTATGAAAATTGTAGATTCACACTGAAGGCATCAAAACTATGAATTAACACATGTGGAATTATATACGTAACAAACAAGTGTGAAACAACTGAAAATATGTCATATTCTAGGTTCTTCAAAGTAGCCACCTTTTGCTTTGATTACTGCTTTGCACACTCTTGGCATTCTCTTGATGAGCTTCAAGAGGTAGTCCCCTGAAATGGTTTTCACTTCACAGGTGTGCCCTGTCAGGTTTAATAAGTGGGATTTCTTGCCTTATAAATGGGGTTGGTGTTGAGGAGAAGTCAGGTGGATACACAGCTGATAGTCCTACTGAATAGACTGTTAGAATTTGTATTATGGCAAGAAAAAAACAGCTAAGTAAAGAAAAACGAGTGGCCATCATTACTTTAAGAAATGAAGGTCAGTCAGTCAGCCGAAAAATTGGGAAAACTTTGAAAGTAAGGGCTATTTGACCATGAAGGAGAGTGATGGGGTGCTGCGCCAGATGACCTGGCCTCCACAGTCACCGGACCTGAACCCAATCGAGATGGTTTGGGGTGAGCTGGACCGCAGAGTGAAGGCAAAAGGGCCAACAAGTGCTAAGCATCTCTGGGAACTCCTTCAAGACTGTTGGAAGACCATTTCAGGAGACTACCTCTTGAAGCTCATCAAGAGAATGCCAAGAGTGTGCAAAGCAGTAATCAAAGCAAAAGGTGGCTACTTTGAAGAACCTAGAATATGGCATATTTTCAGTTGTTTCACACTTGTTTGTTATGTATATAATTCCACATGTGTTAATTCATAGTTTTGATGCCTTCATAGTCATGAAAATAAAGAAAACGCTTTGAATGAGAAGGTGTGTCCAAACTTTTGGTCTGTACTGTATGCTCTGTCCTCTCTGTCCTAAAAGCCGGACTGGTATGGATTAGACTGATCTTCTCACCCCCCCCCCCTCCCCCCCTCTATTAAGAGAGGGAGACACCAGCCCCATCTAGTGAATGTGAATACGGCCCATTAACACCTTGCATGCAATTAATACAGAAAATGCGTATGCCACACAAAATAAATTTTTAACCCCTTTTGCAGAGTACCACTGCTCTACAGTGGGACGCTGCAAGTGCAATCTCTTCAGAACCCAAAATCTAAGTGATAACCTAAATAGTTAAAAACATTTGGGTTGGAATAATACCACATACCCAAAAATAAATCAAACGGACGTTATGCGACAAAACATATGGTAAGCACATGGTGAAGTGGTCTGTGAGTCTGTGTTTCATGCGTCTCACATATTTTGTCACATAGCATCTTTCTACTTTCTGTGTTGTTTGATTTATCCCACCCAATTCAATGGGACAAGTCTGCTTGGGGTTAACCTAAGGATTTTCCATGTGGAATCTGTGAGGAGTGATCATGTTCAGTTTTCTTGCAGATAGTTTTTTCTTTACAAGGCATGGACAAAAATCTGCCTGGATTTTCGGTGCTGCATGAAATGCCCCATTCACTTGCACTGGATGCAGGATTATAGTGGATTTGAAGAGAATCCACAGCAATCAGGTACTGTAACTGCTGGGCCAGCTCCTATTTAAAATGGGTTCTCTTCATGAGACAGCTCCTTTAAAGAGCATCAGCCAGACATACTGCTGGTTAGGGTTGATCCTGCTGAGTGAAATGACCCCTCCAGGGGTGGATTGGTCATAGACCCTACAGGGACACCCAAGCCTTCTTCATATCCATTAGCTGTGTACATAATGATCTGATTCTCTCCTATGCCCCTGGCCAGCGACCATAGGTGCTCTCCTGATTTCAACTGTATCGTCATCCTCAGTTGAATACTGTTGCGCAGGTGGCAGTATTTTGTGCTGCACTGTGGTATTTTGTTCTGCTGGGGCGGTATATTGTGCTGCACTGTGGTATTTGGTTCTGCTGGGGCGGTATAGTGTTCTGCAGTTTGGTATTGCTGGCCCTGCCTAGATATATTGGCCCTGCCTACTTGTGTTGTCCCGCCTTCTGTCCATTTGGACACACCTACAATATAGGGCCACTTTTAGGTTTTATTTTCCAGGGCCACTTTAAGTTCCCAGTCCACCCCTGGACCCCTCTCTTGTTGAAATCCATGGCTCAGTTTTTGAGAAATCTGCAGGTTATTTCATATGCTAAAAAGGTGTTCAGAGCACCGAGGGATGGGCCTAACCCCTCAAAGTAACTCTTGACCACCTCCTTTACCCCTCAGCCACTCCCTGCTCCTGTGAGTGACAGGGCCAGGCTTCCTCACTGTCTTCCTCCCTGGCCATTTAACCTTACACGTGCGGCGATTCATATTTAAACAGTGCATGCACAGTACATCTCAGCCAATGCTACTATCGGGATGGCATCGGCTCATGCACAGTTTGGATCTCAGCACTGGAGATAGCCAAGACATACTGCTTATGCACGGAATGAAGACTATTCGGCGCATGCGCAGGCTTACAGGGCCAGGCAGGAAGACAATGAGGATGCCTGGCCCTGTTACTCAAGCCGTAGTGAAGGGGGAAAGGCGGTGGTGAAGTGGTGCTCTGAGGGGCTAGGCCTACCCCTCGGTGCAATAAACGCCTCATTAGCATATGAAATAAACTACAGATTGCTTGAGAGAGTGCATATCACTCAGCATGATCAACCCTAACTGGCAGTGTGCCTAGTTTAATAGGGTTGATCATGCTGACAGATGTTCTTTATTGTGTGAAGGTTATTTGCCAACTGTAAGTCTGAGGTAGATGTGGCTGAGTAGGCTCATCGCTGGTTTAGTTGTATTATTTACTATTATTTACTTTATTCTCAGATTTGTACCATATACGGCATAAGGACCTTATAGAACAGAGATCTTCCACTCAGGATCCCCATCTTGAAATCAGACTGTGATACTACATTTCGCCTGCGCCACATAGACGCGCCAGTAAATTCTCTGGTAATCAATTCATGATCGGAGAAGTTGCAGAATGAAAGAAGGTGGTCTCATCAATAAGGGGTTGCTAGGGAGATTTCCAAATGAAACTCAATGAAAATAATCAAACGAAGGTTACTCACATGCTAAACCCCCACCACTCCAGTGGCAGCGATCTGCTGGTTTTTGCTTACCATTCCTGCAGTGATGACATGCCATACATCCGCAGGAACTGCAGCGGTGATGCCTGACTGTATGGCAGAAGACCGTTGAGTCCACTATTTTATAACATTAACTGCTGTTCTGTTAGTCTTATCAATGAAGTAATTATCTTGTGATCAGTTTTCAGCTGCTTTTGCAATGAGCCCCTGAGGAGCCAGAGCCGAGGATTAGAGTTGTGGTGGCCCCGATGATGATGTGTCATCATGGTGTATTCTCTCAGGCCATTGCTCACTGGTGTTTATGCAGTAAAGGAGGGGCACCATGTGTTCCCTGAGTTCCCTACCTGATGGTGGTTTAGGGATGCCCATGGTGTTAATGTCTATGTGGGTTCTAGAAGTGGCACGTGTAGGAGATGCAATGGCCAGAATGTGGTGTTAAGGTAGTCAGAGACCAGGCCAGATTAAACTTGACAAGAGTCTCTCTTTACTGTATGCAGGACTGAAGTAGTAGTATATCCAGCAGTAGATTGCAATGCAAAGTCCTCCCAGATGTCCCAGCATGAGCTAAGCAGATGAATACAGCAGCTGTGCTCTGGCAACTGTGGCTGTAGTATCCACTATTCTAGGGTGCATAGGGTGTCAAAACATGTTATCCCTCTGTTGCAGTAGGGTCTTGATCACCTTAAGCTGGGTCAGCTTGTTGCCTCACTCTTGTTGAAGCCATGCAGATCCTTCTTCTTTAGTTTTTGATTGCTTGCATCTCCTGGAGCTTGTGGAGGTGGCCTAGGCTCCAGGGCCTGGAGCTGCAGTATATGGGAGAGAAGCAGGGGTCGAGTCGAGGGGGAACGCGTGGGAACGGCGTTCCTGCACTTTTTTCATGGCAGGAACGCCGTTCCCTTTCAGGGCAAAAGGACCAGGAGGGGAAGCGGTGAAATCAGATTCACAGGGGGCGGAGCGGAGGCGAGGCCCTGCGTGACTCGCACTGTGCAGGGCAGGCTAAGTGAGGAGGGAAGGGGAGCGGCTTCAGTTGAGGACGGAAGACTCACTGACTGACTCCCCCCCCCTCCTGGCTGAGAGCTCCCCTCCTCCTATCCTGAGCCTGCGACAGTGGCGTACCTACCATATAGGCAGACCACGCAGCTGCTATGGGGCCCGTGAGGAAGGGGGGGCCCTGCAGTGGAGGAGAGTCCCCGCCCCTGTCTATCTTCCTAACTGTCTCCCGTCTGCTAGCCCCGCCTCCTAGCTCCGCCTCCTGCCTGTTAGCTCCGCCCCCGCCTGATTCCTCTGGATTGCCACAACCAGTAATGAAGTAAGTGACAGCTTGTAGGTGAGGACAGTGCAGAGGTGTATGTGTATGGAGGAGTCACTCAGCTTTCCCAGGCTATTCCTCTGCACATATGCCATTCAGAACAGGAGGGAAGCTGGGTGTCACTACATTATGTAATGTGACTCAGCTTTCCTGATGTCCTGCATGGCACAAGTGCAGAGGCATGAGAAGATATGAGTGTTGTGTTACTCAGCTTTCTCATGTCTCTCCACATGTGCCATGCAGGAGAGCAGAAAAGCTGGGTGCTATTACATCATATAATGTCACTCAGATTTCCTGCTATCCTGCAAGGCATAAAAGCTATGGGGCCCAATGATTTCTGTGTACGCCCCTGCCTGACTGTCTGCTGAGGTGAGCGTGGCTGGACCATCTGACCGGACCGGGGTCCTGGTGGTCCGGTCCAGACCAGTCTAAGTGTCTGTGACTTTCCCTGAGTGAGTCCGGGGGCCCTAACCCGCCTGGTGGGAGCGCCGGTGGCCAGCAGCCCCAGACCAGACCAGTCAATACCCCCTCTTTTATCTCAGTCAGTACTCTCATCAGATGTGACTGCAGGCAGCACAGCAGCAGGCCAGAAGAGATCGATCAGCCAGGATTAATGTGCACAGCCTGGGTGGGAGGCCCCCCTTACCCTGGCCTTAGGCAAGTGACAAACTGCCCCCCCCCCCTCCTCAATCTTAGGCAAGTGACAAACCCAGCTCTGCTACATCTACAATGAGCAACTACAACAAATGTAATGCCAAACTGCAGTTCCTCTATGCGATTGTGATGCCTCAGATAGCTTCCACTGGACCCACAGCCTTGTAGATGTAGCAGAGCTGAGTTTGTCACTTGCCTAAGAATGAGGGGGGCAGTTTGTCACTTGCCTAAGCGAGGCCTCCCACTGTGCACATTAATCCTGGCTGATCGATCGCTGCTGCTCTCACATCTGATGAGAGATTTCCTAAGGGGGTATTGACTGGCATTAGGGACGGGCTGGTGGATGAGGGCAGCCACCCGGTCCTGCCTATGGATCACCCAGTTTGCACTTAGCTATGCCCAGGCCCCATGCCAGGGGGTCCCTGATGTATTAACTGACCAATAACATGGAGATCCCAGTGCCAGCTGCCTTGCTGGTGGACGATTGGCATATACTTCTGCTGTGGGCCACAGCAGAAGTATATGCCAATCGTCCACCAGAAAGGCAGCTGGCACTGGGATCTCCATGTTTATTTCATGTTAATTTTGCAGTTGTTTGTGTAAACTGGCACTTTACAATAAATTTTGCACTGAATTTTCAGCAAAATATATATATTTTTTTTTTTGGGGGGGGGGGTTGCAGTGGATCTTGGGTAAGTTCCCACACTTTTTTCCCCAGGACTTGACCCCTGGAGAGAAGCACATGCAGACTGCTCCCTAACTCCCCCCTCTCTTCAGTTACTCTGACTGGAATCTTCTGGAGCTAGGGGGTGGATCCAGCCCACACCCTGAGCTCCAGAGAGGGCTGAGACAGGATTGTTAATTCTGGCCTTGCCTGGCTCATGCTGGAACAACTGAGTGTGTAGTACATAGCATTAACATTACAAACATTGCATAACAAACCAAACTTTGCAGATACCCCCAGGCCTGCCGTACTGCACTCTAAAATGTATCACTGATCTGATAGGTCACGTTCTGGCTCTTGGCACCTTCACCGATTTGAAGGAGCCATGCTGCTTCTGCATGCACCAGGTTCCTGTCGTTGTTCACCAGATGCAGTTCCATACTTTTAATAGCGGCCATGCTACACTATTACAACTTTGTCCTATTCAAGTCAATGGCACTAATTTGCAATACCAAAAAAGTATGGAGCTGACCGGCTGGGGTCTCTTCACACAGCTGATCAGTTGGGGCTCAAGAGTCAGATTCCCATCTAATATGGATTATAGGCCATTCATTTTAAGGAACTTTCCCTTTAAGAAATGTTAATGTCACCAGCAAAGAAATTTCAAAAACCTTGATGTCTTTTTATCAGATGCATTCATAAATACACTGCTCAAAAAAATAAAGGGAACACTTAAACAACACAATGTAACTCCAAGTCAATCACACTTCTGTGAAATCAAACTGTCCACTTAGGAAGCAACACTGAGGGACAATCAATTTCACATGCTGTTGTGCAAATGGGATAGACAACAGGTGGAAATTATAGGCAATTAGCAAGACACCCCCCAATAAAGGAGTGGTTCTGCAGGTGGTGACCACAGACCACTTCTCAGTTCCTATGCTTCCTGGCTGATGTTTTGGTCACTTTTGAATGCTGGCGGTGCTTTCACTCTAGTGGTAGCATGAGACGGAGTCTACAACCCACACAAGTGGCTCAGGTAATGCAGCTTATCCAGGATGGCACATCAATGCGAGCTGTGGCAAGAAGGTTTGCTGTGTCTGTCAGCGTAGTGTCCAGAGCATGGAGGCGCTACCAGGAGACAGGCCAGTACATCAGGAGACGTGGAGGAGGCCGTAGGAGGGAAACAACCCAGCAGCAGGACCACTACCTCCGCCTTTGTGCAAGGAGGAACAGGAGGAGCACTGCCAGAGCCCTGCAAAATGACCTCCAGCAGGCCACAAATGTGCATGTGTCTGCTCAAACGGTCAGAAACAGACTCCATGAGGGTGATATGAGGGCCTGACGTCCACAGGTGGGGGTTGTGCTTACAGCCCAACACTGTACAGGACGTTTGGCATTTGTCAGAGAACACCAAGATTGGCAAATTCGCCAGTGGCGCCCTGTGCTCTTCACAGATGAAAGCAGGTTCACACTGAGCACATGTGGCAGACGTGACAGAGTCTGGAGACGCCGTGGAGAACGTTCTGCTGCCTGCAACATCCTCCAGCATGACCGGTTTAGCATTGGGTCAGTAATGGTGTGGGGTGGCATTTCTTTGGAGGGCCACACAGCCCTCCATGTGCTCTCCAGAGGTAGCCTGACTGCCATTAGATACCGAGATGAGATCCTCAGACCCCTTGTGAGACCATATGCTGGTGCGGTTGGCCCTGGGTTCCTCCTAATGCAAGACAATGCTAGACCTCATGTGGCTGGAGTGTGTCAGCCGTTCCTGCAAGACGAAGGCATTGATGCTATGGACTGGCCCGCCCGTTCCCCAGACCTGAATCCAATTGAGCACATCTGGGACATCATGTCTCGCTCTATCCACCAACGTCACGTTGCACCACAGACTGTCCAGGAGTTGGCAGATGCTTTAGTCCAGGTCTGGGAGGACATCCCTCAGGAGACCGTCCGCCACCTCATCAGGAGCATGCACAGGCGTTGTAGGGAGGTCATACAGGCACGTGGAGGCCGCACACACTACTGAGCCTCATTTTGACTTGTTTTAAGGACATTACATCAAAGTTGGATCAGCCTGTATTGTGTTTTTCCACTTTAATTTTGAGTGTGACTCCAAATCCAGACCTCCATGGGTTGAAAAATTTGATTTCCATTTTTTTATTTTTGTGTGATTTTGTTGTCAGCACATTCAACTATGCAAAGAACAAAGTATTTTAGAAGAATATTTAATTAACTTAGATCTAGGATGTGTTATTTTTGTGTTCCCTTTATTTTTTTGAGCAGTGTATTATATTTACGTACAGGATAAATGCTTTACAGTCACTCGTTTTAATATAATTACACCTGCCATTAACTTGGTCAACAAGAGATTTGCTTAGGCGCCTGACCAGCTTTTGACCTGTGTTGTGTAATACGCAGAGCCACCCAGAGAGGGCGCTTGTGAGTCACAACTGGAGTATACACAAGTTTACTTGCCTGAAAGTGACGTTAAGATGTCTTAAAGAGCCCTTTGGCAGTAGATTTATCTGCAAATCAGACCATGTGAGGGGGGTTTGGTGTACAAAAGCTGTGCAGGATGCTGAGCACTGCACTGAGCAGCTGAGAGCTCAGCCAGCAGGTGAGAACAGGAGACTGTGTCTCCTCCCAAGAAGACTGTGATACCTCCAGACTCTGCTGCTCCTCCACTCTTCAGGTAACCATGGACCTATGCATGTGCTTTCACTTCTTATTTGTGGTTTGTTTTTTATGGTTATTAGTAGATGCACAAGTTTTATCCTTAGAAGTTGTGTGTGCTTTTTTACTAAAGTGTTCTTAGTCTAAAAGTACTTTTATATTGTGACCACATGTCAAAAACACACTCAGATCTACAGGATGGTTCATCTGCCTGGAGGGAGCAATGTATTATGTTATTGCTTTATTAGATTATTGTATTGTTATATTATTGTATATAATTCTATATAATAATAATATTTTTATTCGTATGGTGTGAGTATATTCTGTTCTGCAGTACTTGAAACATTGTTGCCTAAAATACTAAATACCAGGAGAAAAGAAGATGCGACCTTTAGCCCTACAGAGCTTACAATCTAAAGGATTCATTTTTACTGGATTGTTACTTGACTCAAGTATATATGAGACAGGACATGCTCAGTGTCTGCTATGATTAAAGACTGTTAGGACTATCTATCTATCTATCTATCTATCTATCTATCTATCTATCTTTAATATCTATAACACATATTGATTAGACTCTACAAAATTGGCTCCTTGGATAGGCTGACCGCCTACTAACATCTCCAGTACATTGCCGGGTCCCAATATATTTCAGTTTGGTTTACAGTATCTTTGTACCACTGCTTGTAATGAAGCTTCCCTGCCTGTTATAAAGCACTGCCTGCAGTTTTTCATGGGTTTTACAACTTGATTCATCTTTTGGCAGTCGTCTTCCTAGTGGTGGGTCAGTAACAGAGTGTAATAAATGGTATATGGAGAGCATCATGGAAGGCATTGTAACATCCACCCAGATGTTCAATGAACAGATGTAACGTGTGCCCCAGACTGAAGAACAGGTTTTTATTAAATATGATTTCATAGTGATACTCCAATGTTATCAATGTTTCGTGGAGTCCTTGATCTAATCCCCATTAGCAGATAGATCTCTGAATCCTTTACTGTGCCAGGAATAAAGAGAACAGTCATTTCCAGGGTTTTAATCCAGAGATTTATATAATGTGTAAAAAAACTAAAAAAAAGTTAAAACTGATGGATTGCTATAAAACAATGGGATATTGATGGATAGATGGCTTTGTAGCCTTGATAGTTGTTTCCTTCAAAATAGTGGTCCTACCGGGACAAGTAAACGTTGTCACTGACCTGTAGAGATTGGTTATGTTATCTTTCACTCATGTACATCGGATATTAGCAAAAGATTAACAGGTGATCTCATCTTCCTGGACCCTTGTGTTGCAAACTATGTGATTGTGACATTTATCATTTTATTTTACTCACTTATATAGCGCTGACATATTCTGACATCATCATCCGCAGAGGAGCTCACAATCTAAGCTTCCTATCAGCATGTCTTTGGAGTGTGGGAGGAAACCGGAGAACCCGGAGGAAA
Organism: Bufo bufo; assembly: GCF_905171765.1. Taxonomy (NCBI): domain Eukaryota; kingdom Metazoa; phylum Chordata; class Amphibia; order Anura; family Bufonidae; genus Bufo; species Bufo bufo. The sequence continues at coordinate 99,077,816 of NC_053391.1, read as the reverse complement.
CCCACACAAACACGGGGAGAACATACAAACTCCATGCAGATGTTGTCCTTGGTCAGATTCATACCTAGGACCCCAGTGCTTGCTGAGCCACCCGTATGATCATATGCGTGGGGTATATTCCTACAGGACGCATTGTCTGTCCAGTTTGCAGCTCTCTTCCATACATCTAAATGAGTATTTCAAAGGACTCAGATTGGGTTAAAAAAAAATATAAAAAGAACCAGTCCATTGCCGGTAATGGGTCTCTGTAGGTCTCTACTTCCTGGTCCCGTTTCGAGACACAGGAAAAGCTAGGATCAGCCAATTACTTGTTGCAGCATGTAAAGAATAAGGCTACATTCACACCAACACATTTTGGGTCCGCGTGCGATCCACAATTTTATCGGATCACACGTGGACCCATTCATTTCTACGGGGCCGCAAAAAATAGACAGCCCGCGTATATCATCCATGTACTGTGTGCATCCGTGGGGCCTTTCTGCAAATTATAGAACGTTGTGTGGACAAGAATAGGCATTACTATAACAGGGCCCCTGGAAAGTGTCGGATACACACGACCAGTATCCATATTTTGCAGATCCGTGGTTTGCGATCCACAAAATGGATCCAGTCATGTAAATGTAGCCTAAATCTTTGACTCGGCTGTGTGGAACTACAAATGTCAGCGTGCCAGTCTAGTCAGTGGAACTGCTATTTGCTTTAACACCTGGAAAACTGCAGCTTGTCCGGGTCTGTAGAGATAACCTGACTTACTCCTTGTATCATTGTAGAGTAGATCGCCTCCATCTGGAGCTGTTTCTGGTAAATCCATTGTTGTCACCTCTCTTTTTCTAGCATTTCCTACTGTCATGCACTTTCTTGTAGTGAATGGATTACAAATATGTTTTGGTAAATTAATAAAATCCAAGCCAAACTGATTGTGGATATTTTCGATATCAAGGGGGGGTGCACCATAAGATGCTCTCCTCCCTATGCAGCAGGGTTTTCCACACATACTTTGGGTAATCCTTGAAATTGCATGAGGCGAGATAGCACTCACTTCGTTTCTGTTCACACTATAGCCTTCCTCTTCATGGTAGGGGTTCTGCTATTTTTGTAGGCTACAAGAACTCACCCTGCAACACTATTTTATATATCAAATTGTTTGGAAACCTAAAAATCTCATTATATTGCTGCCCCCGCACCTTAGATGAACATTAGCCGAACACATTGATTTCAGCAGGACCAGCCAGCCAACCAATGTGTATGGGGGTCTCCCAACAGCAGATATCAGAGGAAAGAGTGATCATGCTAGATTTCAGCATGCCCAATCCCTTCTGTTCATGGCTGTCTGGCGGAAGTACTTCCCCACTCCCTATTGAGAACACATGAAGTTAATCACACCGTGTGTATGGAGGGCTTGGAAGGAAATGAGCAGTCTAAGGTGTGCAGCCACCCTAAATCAGATCTATCAGGGTATGTTACGGCTGTTTGAAACAAATAAAAGTCATGACGCTAGTATAGATAAGTGTATTCATTGCACTATCCTGACAACCTAAGCAGCATGGGTGCGGTAATGTGACCCCCACATTTAGATGTTTTTGCAAAAGACAATGCTTATTGAGCAATAAAAGCTCCTCAATAGGAGAAGTGATGAAGGCATTTTTAAGTTATAATAAGACTATACTAGTTTTAATAATCCTTATGTTCATGTTTTCTTAGTTTATAGCCTATTCTTTGAGTAACAATTTCTTCTACTTGATTTTACTAATTTTTGTTAACTAGCTAAAAACTATATAATTCCAATAAATAACAACTATAGGAGGGTTACAGGTTCACATTTGTCTTACGGTATTCCTTTAATGGGGGATTTATGGGTTAATAGAAATGATGGTTAATTACTATATAACGAAATGTTCTGCAACTATCTAATATACGTTATGTATCAAGTCTTCACTATTTGTAAGATTTCTGTTGGATATCAGTTTACATTCAGGGACTGAAACCCCCACGCAAATCTAATATTCATGACAGCCGAGTGTGAGCGTGCTACTATATAACGGTGGCTCAGTGGTTAGCACTGGTCCTTTGCAGCGCTGGGGTCCTAGGTTTAAATCCGACCATGGACAACATCTGTATGGAGTTTGTATGTTCTCCCCGTGTTTGCCTGTGTTTCCTCCGGGTACTCCGGCTTCCTCCCACACTCCAAAGACATACTGATAGGAAACTTAGATTGTGAGCCCTATTGGGGATAGTTGGATGCTAAAGTCTGTAAAGTGCTGCGGAATATAGTAGCGCTATATAAGTGCATAAAATAAATAAATAAGTATCCTGTCCAGACAAGATCTAAACATATCCTCAGCATACATTTCTCTCCTGCACTTATATTAGGGGGGTGGGGGGATCAGTGTAAATGTCACATAGGATTGGCTAGACTGCATACAACTGGAGCAAGCTTTGTGAAGTATTAGGTACTTTCTGTGCGTTTACCTCTGGATGTAAAGAATGTTCCCATTCACTGCAGCAGACGGAAATGTTTGAAAATGGCGATAAATTCAAATGCAAAAAGTATTTAGCTGCGTAAGAAACCTTCCATTTTTAACAATCCTCTGATGTCATCAGTATGTGTGAAAAGACGCCATCAGTGGGGTTCCATGGGCTGACAATTACTAGACTCACTCTGCCAGGCTCGGACTTGCCCACAGGGGAACAGGGGAATCCCCCGGCGGACCCCTAGTCCCCCACACCCTACAGAAGTGGCACATGATGCAGTAGACTGACTAAACTACATATGGATAGGCTTCATCCAATGCCTCTATAAGACAATAAAAGATTGGATAGGTTAACAGACTATCCAGTTTACTATTATAGAAGCATTAGATGACTTCTAGGTATAGAGGTATGCTCTTTCCACAGGGACCTGCGGGGTGCCCTATAATCAATCATCCTGTAGAGTCTTGCTGCTGGTACCCCAGTCCAACACTGCACTCTGCCCTTAGAATTTCAGTTCTTTATAGAAAGTGCTGTTCCAGCACAAGTCCATAAAATGTCTTTTTTTTGTCACATGGAATATGTTACATTAAAAACATTAGTTTTTGTAATGTTTTTAATGTAACCTATCCCATGTGACAAATAAAGGAATTTTATGGAGTCCTGCTAGAACACGAACTTTCTATATTGGACTTCACCAGGTGGCCGGCCCTGCTTTTGGTTCTGCGCAGTATGTAAAGAAGGAGGCCTGGACAAGGAATGAGTTGGGGTGAGCTCAGCTGTCATCTTTTTGTTTTAGTTCATGATATGGCTTTGCAACTTATTCTATCTTCTGACATGTCTCTGTGACATTTGAAAAGATTAAAACTAATGGCGCACTTTAAAATAATGGAATATTTAAAATCCAATATTTTATGGTCCACAAATCTACTAGCACTAAGGGATTTTTGGATTTATAATTCTGACTCATCAGCAACATTCTAGCAGTGTAACTTATTTATTTACGGTCTGACCGCCAGTCCAGACCTTGCTGTCCGGGGTAGATAGGAGATCAGTCTCTCCTGTGCTGCTGACTTCTTGTGAACTACAGAATTACATAATCACTTATCAAATCCCTCCTGGCAGCTCTCAGACCCGTTCCCTCCACACCATGCTCTGCCTCCTTGTTCCTCTGTATGCTCAGCATGGAGCGCTGCTGAAAATATTATTTCTGCCTTATCTTAGAGCATTGAGTCTGTTTCACCAGTTAGAACTGTATTTGGTTATAATAGATATAGATGCGTGCTCAGACGTGAAGAAGTATGCATACCAAACTAAAAGTGGAAAAGAGGTTTGGAGCCCAAACGTGCACCAGATGAATCAAAAATAGACATGTAGCACAGGTGTTCATTCCCAGTAAGATATGCATTCCTAAGATGCAAGACCACAAATGCAGGTTCAAGGATGTCAAAGTCTCATATTGCAAAAGAATGCATTCCACACTTCAACAAATTGGCCCACCAAGAGGCATATTTTCTGCTCATTTCTGTACCCATTAGTTAAATGTTAAATCACTCTCTAATGGTTGACAGACCATTACCCCTTACCCATAAAGTCTTCTTCCGATACCATTGTTTTAGATGAAGAATTAAGGTGCTTAAAATCCTGGATACATACTGGTTACCCCTGTATAAAAGATGGTTATCTGTGTACTCTGAACGATTACTTGTAAGGGATGCACTTGCAGCAATAATCGGTCTGCAAAGAGGGTTTGAAATGTAATTTATGAATTAATGAAACAAAGTTGCAATTATACAGACTGGAAAGAAAGGAATAAAGTGCTGTTCAAAATTGATACAACTGGAGTGAATGTTAGTGATTAAAAATGGGGACTCACACTCAGCCTTTGGGTAAGGTGTAGGGCATTGAGTGGTAGGTGGGGCTATGATGAATTTGAATAATATTTTTATATATTTATTTATTTTCTTTTTAAACTAATATGACTGCTACTTTAGGTTCATGTTTATGTTTCATGTTTTTTTGTAAAACCATCTGATTACTTGATGTAGATGTTGGACAGGCACATTATGGACGCATACTATAGGGAAAGAGAGGAGGACACACCTTGATACAGCAGTATACTGTAATGAGCCACTATTCCAGCGAACATAATTGAGAAGGTTTTCCATAAAGTACGGTGAAATATTTCTTCATTACATGAATGCAACAGATACCGTACTGAAATGACAACTTTGCTCAGTTACGTATTTATTTTTGCCTATCTTTCCAACTTAGCATTACATATGTAGATTGACTCAGACTATACATCTTGGTTTATCTTTATTTATCTTATAATATTAACAATCTTATTATTTGCTTATCTTTTGTTACCATGGCAACTTGTGTTTCCCTCAATTTTTCCATCTATGTGTATATTGTGCAATACATTAAGTGTATTTATTCTCACTTTATTCTTTTCTATTTATATGGACTCTTATAGTTAGTCATGATTAGTAGGTTCCAATAAATTGGCATGGTTTATGTGTGAAATGTATGGAACGTTGGTGTATAATTACATTACAGCATTGTATTTGTTCATACACTTTACAATGAGAGTTTCATTGCCTCTTGTTTGCCCTCAGTAGTTTCACATTTGCATTCGAGGCTCCATTAAGAGAACCTGTCTTTAGTGTTCTACTAAGTGCTGAAGGCGTCAGATAAATGTATGGTGAAGAGGCTTCTCAGCCTGTCTCTGGTCCCCCTGTCCCAGCCTTTGCCTCTTTACTCTAGCCCTGCCCCCCAAAATGTGTAATAGAGATTACTAGAACAGACCCTAAAATATTCCTTGATTATATAAATGGTAAACAATTAAAAACTGAAAGGTTGGCCATTTAAAGAGTGAGTAGGGAGGAGTTGTGTAGGGTGATGAGGATAAATAGAATTTATTTTAAAAAAATTCTCACTGAGGAAAATGAAATGCAGAGCAATAAAGTACAACCCCCGTTAACTGGGTTGTCTCACTTCAGCAAATGGCATTTATCATGTAGACAAAGTTAATACAATTCACTTACTAATGTATTGTGATTGTCCATATTGCTTCCTTGGTTGGCTTGATTCATTTTCCATTGCATTATAAACTAACTGTTTCCCTGCAATCCAGCAGCAGTGGCCATGCTTGCATACTATAGGAAAAAGTAACGGCCTATGCGCACTTCTGCGGTCCCAACCATCAGAGAGGTTGCCATCTTTTCCTGCGGTGTGCAAGCATGACCACTGCTGATGGATTGCAGGGTGGTTGCAACCCCTGTATAAAAGCAGTGGATAATGTGATGGAAGAATGAATACAGCAAAGGAGGCAATATGGACAATCACAATACATTAGTAAGTGCCTTGAATTAACTTTCACTACATGATAAATGCCATTTGCTGAAGTGAGACAACCCCTTTAAATGCGTACTGTCTGATCCAGGAAGAAGTTCAGTGGTGTCTTTAAGGGGTCAAAAACAGAGATTGGAAACTATAGGCCGGTAAGTCTAACATCTGTTGTTGGTAAACTGCTTGACGCTTTTCTAAGAGATGCTATTCTGGAGTATCTCAAAGAAAATTAGCGTATAACGCCATATCAGCATGGCTTCATGATGGATCGGTCATGTCAAACTAATTACATCAGTGGAAAAGACCATAGGAATAAAGTTAACTGTAGCAACCAGTGTCAGGCAGCTGCTGAGAGGGCAAATAAGATCACGGGGTGTATCAAAATGAGCATAGATGCACGTGATGAGAACATATTTCTGTCAGTTTACAAATCACTAGTTAGACCGCACATGGACTATTGTGTACAATTTTCAGCATCTATGCACCAAAAGGACATAACAGAGCTTGCTCAAAGACGGGGAACTAAAATAATAAATGGAATGGATGGACTACAGTACTCAGAAAGATTTTTAAAATTATGGTTAGTTGGTGTAGAATAAAAGACGACTGAGGTGAGATCTAATAACTGTGTATATCAAAGGTCAGTACAGAGATCTCTCCTATTAGGTATTTATACCAAGGACTGTGACAGTGACGAGGGGACATCCTCTGCGTCTAGAGGAAAATAGGTTTTTACTGTACATCAACCCAGAAGAGGATTCTTTACGGTAAGAGCAGTGAGACTATGGAACTCTCTGCCTGAGGAGGTGGTGATGGTGAATTCACTAAAAGAGTTCAAGAGGAGACTGGATGGAGTGTAATAATATTACAGGTTATAGTTTCTAGAATCTTGGAGAAGGGTCGTTGATCCAGAGAGTTATTCTGATTACCTTATTGGGGTCAGGAAGGAATGTTTTCTCCTTAGATGAGGAAAATTTGGTTTCTACCTCTTTTTTTTTTTTTGCCTTACAAACTGTGTTCAAAAAAGTTTGCATAATGGCTGTGATTCTTTGTACAATCATAACTGTAATAGGTCTTTTTTTGGGCTTCCCAAATGTATTTTTCACCCTAATTATTCACCTCTTCAGCTGCACAGTTAAATGCATTTCTCTCACAAGCAGTGAGCAGCTGCCAGTGGAATCGCCAGCACTGTACTGCTGGGATGTCCTTTCCCTTACTTCTCACTATGCTTGTTTTCAACTCCGGAATTCACAGAACAGATAAGGAGGGATAGATCACACAGAAATGCAGGACCCTCTTGTGATCTTCAAAAGCTGTATAGCAGTTCTTTTATCAGGCTCAGGGTCTCAGCTATTTTTTCAGGTGAATTCAGCCATATTTTTAAATGAAGCGACTCAGAAATTTGCTATTTAAATAATTCTCTATTAAATGAAATGAAATGAAATGTGTGAAAGTACAGTGGCTCTTTAAGGCTACTGTCACTGTGCATTTTATCTGCTGCAACGCAGATCACTGGCAGGAACCATCCCCTCTATGTTTCCAGAACATCTATTCCTCAAGGAGGTTGCATTGCTTTTACTGTAGGTTGATAGTTTGAACTAGATGGGCTTATGTCTTTTGTCGATATTACTGTCTACAGTATTGTAGTGCAGAACTAAGCCATGTGGCACAGTAAGCCTCTGCCTTAGAGAAAAAGTGGCCTTGCTGCCAAACCAATTAGAGTCCAGTTTTCATATGCTAAGCAAAATTGAACCACAACCCCCCATTGGTTGCTAGAGGCAAAAAGTGCACTGTTCTCTTAGTTAAAAATCTATCACCACATAGGTTGCTATTAAAATTATTTTACATGCCAGATTCATGCTTATTAAAACATTCTAATGCTGTTGGTGCTATTTCCATCAGTAATCCAGTTGTGGAGAAATTAGGCTGTTTGTTTTATGCTAATTAGACCCTGAGTGCAACAAGGGTGGTAACTCGCTGCACCAGAGGCTCCTCTCTTTTCCTTCACAGATGCACCCCTTCCACTTTGACTGAAAGAGCCAGGTAGTGAAGCCCTGAAATCTTGCAATTGCTCATTCGCTTCACTGTTCGGCACGGGTATCCATTGGCCAGGCACCTTCTCTGCTGTACTGTGCCTGCACCGAACAGTGAAGCAAACAAGCAATCCTGTGTGATTCCTCCCCTGCAAACTGCCTTGTTTGTGTTTTCCTTCTTATTTATAGCCTGTGAGAGCTAACCTTCTTGGATGCTTTCATCCCCCTCCACTTTCTGATCTGCCTTGTACAACCAACTCCCTCTGATGCTAGTATCTCTTTCACTGAGAGAACGGAGTGGGAGAGCAGAGACAGTCTTTAGAAACAGGAGGAGATCTCTGACAGATTTATGTCAGACTCAGCACCACCACCAGCTAAGCAAAGGACTTACACACACTGTGCAGAAGTACATTTTTTCATTGATGACTGTTTAGAAAGTCACTTAATTTTGCATTTTGAAAGCAAAAAACAATACATAATGTAGTGCAAATGTGTCCATAGCCTTTAAACCCCATTCTAATTGCTAACACCTATAATATAACCATTTAAAAACAGTGTGAAGTTTATACAGTATGCTGTCCCCATGTTTCTGCAGGTTTCTTTCAGGTCCTATGGTTTCCTCTCACACTCCAAAATAACAAACTGATGTATTTTTTTTTTTTTGCTTCCTATTTAACTGGCCATAGTGTGTGTCTGACATACGAAAATTAGATTGCGAGCCTGGGGATAGGGACGAATGTGAAAGACAAAAGTCTCTGTACTGCATTGTAGAATATGTTGTTGCTATATAAGCAACATGAATCAATCATACATTATAAATTCTTAGATTTATTAATTGAGCATATTGGAAACAGTTATTGTTCTACCAATGACATATATGTCTATCATAAACAATTCCAATGAAAATCATACCAAATGAAATACTATATGTTTAGAAATTGTATGTGTATATGTAATGTAGGTAGGACGAATCATTAGCTACTCTTATACAGGATTATCTGCGGTGACTTAAGAAGTGACTCCAATAACTGTTTCCAATATGCTCAATTAATAAATCTAAGACGATTAGTAAAAATACCTCATTAGAAGTTTCTAAATGTTATAATATCTATTAGAGACTCATAAACTCCACTTGTGTATGGAATAGTGCCAGGCCTCAATTAGTCTTAACTTTATAGCAGACGCTGGTTAATGCCGCTTTAATTCCCCTCATAATGGACATTATCATCTAGATGTTCTTTTTCTTTTATAATGCATTTGCTATATTAGAGACTGCTTATGCAACTGTCCTTTAAACTAATCCAATCAGTAGCAATTAGTTTGATGTATTTTCTTAATACGCAAAAACAGGAATTACCTGATCATGTGCTGCACAACCAATCTTCATGTCAATTTTCGTGCATGTTTTGTCTCCTTTGTACTATATCATGTGCTAGAAAGCATCACTGCTCTTACTTTATCTGCTAATTCCCGTCTGCAAAGGCAGATTTACACAGCACAATTGCCGGGGTGATAATCAGGAATGAACATTAGTAGGAACACTCTTTCCCAATAATAGGCATGTGCTGCTGATCACTTGATGAACAAGCAAAACTCTCGTTTATTGGGTTAATTAGTCACCAATGCAGCACATTAAATCATCATTCCTGGGCAGCAGATTGTTCTGCGTGAACAGGCATCTGCTGCCCAGTAACAATGAATCTGTATTAGGACGAGCGATGCCAGTAGCCATCACTCATCCCCATACAGTGGTCGCTACATGTAAATGCAGCTCCTTCTTCCACTGATGAGCAGGCAATTATCGGGAAGGAACGGTTCCCTTGTGATAATTGCCCTTTCGCCAGGCACATGTGAATTTGCTTAATACAAATTCATTGCCCATGAGGTACACCACCTTCTTCATAAGGCTTCGTTCAGATCATCTTGTTATTTCTGTCATTCTGCTCCATTATAGTAGCAGAACAACAAAAAAATATAATGAAAGCACCAGATCCATTACATGATGGACACGAACTGTGCTCCAAAGACCCATTTTATCACAGAGTAATTTAGGTGCAGGTGTTTCCGTCTCTCCCCTTGCATCTGTAAAGTCTGATACCAACCATACAATCTCTATTTTTCAGGTTTGGTATCGGCGTTAGGTGGTGGCATAACTGTGGCTTTTACTACACACAACAACAGCACAGCTCATTGTCAACCCTAACGGTGTGGGATACATGTACAGGTGGCTGTGTGATCACTGCCGACATCCACAAGCAGTGTACTATTAGCCCACAGCCATCGCATGACGGTTCTACAAACCCATTCAAGTGATATCCTAACTGCCTATCTCTCTTTATCTAGAGAGGGCATAGGCGTGCGCAGCCTATTGCATTAGGGTGTGCACCCTAAAGCACAAACACACACGCCCCGCGCACGTGTGTATTTATGTATAATATATATATAGGAAACCGGACAGCTCTCCAGATAAAAATAAGTGGTTTATTCACCCATGTGGTGTAGGCAACGTTTCAGCTCATACAAAGAGCCTTTTTCAAGCAGCCTTTGTATGATCTGAAACGTTGCCTAAACTTTTCTTCAGAGTTTAAAGCAGTTTCAGCACTATAATAAAATAATTTACTTACAAAGAAACTATTCAGTCGTCTGCTGTGCCGTCCTCTGCTTGCTTCCGCGGATCTTCAACCTCCTTTCAGTCTCTCCATAGTGCACAGGTGCACTGTTATGGGGGATCTGTGGATGACACAGTGTTATGGGGGATCTGTGGATGACACACTGTTATGGGGGGCCTGTGGATGACATATGACTGAGGAGGGCTATCAGGGGACATTATACAGGGGTAATTTAACTGAGGGGTATCAGGGTACACTATACAGGGGTAATATAACTGAGGAGGGCTATCAAGGACATTATACAGGGGTAATATAAGTTATATTACCTCTGTATAATGTCCCCTGATAGCCCTCCTAAGTTATATTACCCCTGTATAGTGTACCCTGATACCCCGTAGTTATATTACCCCTGTATAATAATGTCCCCTGATACCCCTTAGTTATATTACCCCTGTATAATAATGTACACTGATACCCCTTAGTTATATTACCCCTGTATAATAATGTCCCCTGATACCCCTTAGTTATATTACCCCTGTATAATAATGTACACTGATACCCCTTAGTTATATTACCCCGCCCTGTATAATTTAACCTGATACCCCTCAGTTATATTATATAACTGAGGGGTATCAGGGTACATTATACAGGGGTAATATAAGTGAGCAGGGCTATCAGGGACATAATACAGGGGTGAGGGGTAAGATAAGTTATATTACCCCTGTAAAATGTCTGATAGTAGCCTAGCCCTCCTCAGTTATATTGCCCCTCATGTACCCTGATACCCCGTAGTTATATTACCCCTGTATAATAATGTCCCCTGATACCCCTTAGTTATATTACCCCTGTATAATAATGTACACTGATACCCCTTAGTTATATTACCCCTGTATAATAATGTCCCCTGATACCCCTTAGTTATATTACCCCTGTATAATAATGTACACTGATACCCCTTAGTTATATTACCCCGCCCTGTATAATTTAACCTGATACCCCTCAGTTATATTATATAACTGAGGGGTATCAGGGTACATTATACAGGGGTAATATAAGTGAGGAGGGCTATCAGGGACATAATACAGGGGTGAGGGGTAAGATAAGTTATATTACCCCTGTAAAATGTCTGATAGTAGCCTAGCCCTCCTCAGTTATATTGCCCCTCATGTACCCTGATACCCCTAGTTATATTACCCACTGTATAATTTACCCTGATATCCCTCAGATATATTATATAACTGAGGGATATCAGGGTAATACAGGCGACAACAGAGGATTCGTAGCACTGTGGGACAGGGGGGGTACATTATACATCTTTTTTTATATGCCCTCACCTCACCAGCTAGCAGGCGGCCAGGTGCGCAGGGTACTCAGATGCAGCATGACGTAGCGTGACGTGACGTCAACTCAGCCTGCGCCACACAGCACGCACTCCCTCTCTGCCTCCGCCGGGTCTGGGACTCCGCCCCCCTATTTGACTACTAGCCACCGCCCGCCGGCAGCCCACAGCCAAGTATTGTAAATGAATTGACAGTGCGGCGGGCGGCGGCAGCCAGCAAAACAGACAAGGGGAATCAGCTGGGGGGCAGTGCGCACGGAGGTGACGAACCTATTAGGGTGTGCCCAGGCACACCCGGCACACCCCGTGCGCACGCCTATGAGAGAGGGATTAGCCAAGTTTTAATAAGTATTTATAATAAAGATTTGTTTTTGTTTTTTTACCGTCCTATTAGGCAGTGATCCCAAAGACCCATTTGATTATAATTGGGTCTGTTGAGCCTCTGTCATGGGGCCCAGCATTGCTGCACTATTCTGTCTGCCATTTTTAACAGAATCTACACCGAGAGCACAGAAGTAAGCAAAGCTTGAGACATGACATGAAAATCCTCCCCAATTCGAGACTGAGTTCTTCTAGGAGCAGTGTGTGAGAAGACAGTGAATGCCCACCCTTCAAAAACTATTTTCTAAATAAAGTCCAAATTTCTACATAACAATAGGTCTATCTATGCTGATTATACGTATATTTATATCAGTAAGAACTCACAGGTACCAATAGGGGGAGCTTAGAAGATCCTGCACACTGTTTATAAATAAGGCCTCAAGCGCACGGCTGTAACTTTGGATCGCGTCCCATATGCATTTTTTGCGGATCGCTCGCTGACCCATTGATTTTAATGCGTCTGCATTTTGTGGATCCGTGTTTTGCAGACCGCAAAATACATCCGGTCACGTGAATGTATCCTTATTTAGATATTATTATTTGTAGAACAAAAATATGTAATATAGTGGAAACTATAAGATATATTGTACTTATATACATATACATGTCCCTGGGCATAAGGAAGTTATTACTACAAGGAGACGCTTTAATGACTAAACAACTTCAATGTAAATAAGGAAAAATAATAATAAAAGCCCTTAAACACTACGGAAAACCCAAATTTTACTTGATTGTGGAAAGTGTAGTATGAAAACAGCTTTCCAGTAACATATTTCATCCCAAGTAATATCTCTTATTTTATGTTTCTAGTTATGTGAAATGACAAATGCAGGATATTTTCAAACAAGGCCCTAATGTGCCTTCTGCTTTCGATCTCAACATGGCAAATTCAATTGCTGCGTAGTAATTTTGTTAGTCACCGGGACCTAAACTGTGCTGCCAGGGGGATGAAAAAACAAGGCTTCGAGGAACCAAGTAGGAAGCAGTTCACTGATGATCAGAGAATGAATGACAGTGACGTGAAGGGTTTTTCCTTTCAGCTGAGAGACTGAGGGATCACTGATGGTTCCGCTTCAACTATATATAAAAATTTTAAAAAATCACCGCAATGTATACAGTTTTGTTAGTTTAAGTCTAAAATGTTTAAAAAAGAATTTGAGAGGGTAAATGACCATAAAATTGAAAACACACATGGAGGTACATGAAAAAAAAAAGATGAGATTAACAGATATGTAGTGTATGTGTGAGGGTCCTTTAACACTAGTAAAATTGTAAATCTGGAATAACATAGTTTTGTAAAAAATAAAATAAAATGTTTACTACACTTTACATTTACCCTGTCACTGCCAGGGCTGTTTGGACATTTTGCACCTCTGATAGCCAGGACATACAAATAAAACCTAAATTGCTAAATAAAAAATCATACTTACCCTATACCATATATTTTCTGAAAATGGACATCCGGCATATTGTCAAAATGCCACTGAGAACTTTATACACACAGAGACCTTTATGCAACTTTGTGTCAAAGTGTTTTTCATAGCAATTGCATAAAAGTTGATATTATTGGGTAAAGTGTAATCCAAGCAGAAAGATATATGCACCACATCTCGTAAAAATAAACGTTCAACATACCACTAAGGCTTAAATTTACTTGCACATATCTTCATAAAATCATCGTAACTGGAAGGACAAAAAAAATCTGGTTTTAAGCTGGAAATCAGTAAAAAAAAATGAACAACCTATAAAATTCACAGATTACTGCCTTTGAAAAGTAACGGAAGATGCGTTGTGGAACAGAGGCACGGAAGCACTACGGAGTGCTTCCGTGGGGTTCCTCTCCGTGCCTCCACACCGCAAAAAAATAGAACATGTTAAATTTTTTGGCGGTGCGAATGGATCTCTGACCCATTCAAGTTGATTGGGTCTGGATCCGTCTGTGGCAGCCGCACGGATGTTGCCCGTGCAAACTGCGGTCCCCAATGCACGGAACAGCGGGGTAACAGCCGTGTGCATGAGCCTTAAGTTTGTGAAAACCAGAAATTATTTTAAAAAAAGAAGATAAAACAACTCACATCCAAGCAGAGATCTACCCATAAAAACAAGATAAATGGAATACTGTATATTAAGGTGTGCAAATCTCATATATACCACAAGCCTATAGTTCAACAAGAGCTTGCGCTCTTAAAAACACTGGAACAGAGGCCATGTAATATATTATCATCCACATATGTATTAAAATGTATACTGTACTTGACACACAGCTTCTAAATTATCTACATTTTTTGAGAGCACAAAACATACTGTGTACTCTGTAATTTGTACTATTTGTACTATTTTATTCAAATAAAATATAATCTGCAAAAAAGTAAGATGTGAGGAGTTCATACATACCTCTATATTCAATGCTGCATGTATTAAAGAAATTCCAAAATGCAGGAATGCACCAACCAATTTTTGCATGCAAGTATTGGGAATTATGTAGTACAGTATCCATTCTCTTATACAAACTGTAATCCTAACTAAAAATGATAAATTCTTAAACCTAATAATGTATTAAGTGACACCACTTTCAGACGGGTATCACATGGCTGCTTTGTTACTCCCATTTTATGGATACAACACAGAAAATGAGTTAAAGCACCATATCTCTTGTTGTAATAAACCAGGGGAGGTCCGGGTACTGATCCATAATATGGGCAGAAAAAACCCTGTATTAGACCTCTCCGAAAAAAAAACCCATAAAAAAAAATAACTATGATAATTGAAAAGATTGTCTATGGTGACTGTCAATGAGCAAAAATGTCTTTGATGAAAAATCTTTGCATCTGTAATAAATTAGATTCCTCTCTAGTGATAAATATTTGCTACTACAGCAGCATGTAACAGGAATCACTAGAGAAGCAGTCTGTATATAGTTGGGTATGGATAGGATAGGGACAGTGTAAAATGTAAACTTTATTGATGTTTGTGTGTGGTTGAAAGGGGTTGACAACATGCACAGAAGTCCATGTTGCCCTCCCCTTGGGACATGTGCAGTTACACGGGGAGAGACAATCTATATCTATCCCTGTGTAGCCTGTCAGCATGTCCCTCACTGACCCCTTCCCCCCCCCCCCCAACTCCTTCCCTATGCAGACTAACAATACAGCCAGCTGAAGTGGGGAAGGCGGCTTTCTCCTGGCATATTTCAAGCCAGGTCTTGTTTTAAAGCTCACAATTTCTAGAGCACTTAGAATTTGGGATGGGAGTGAAAGTTGCAGGTATATGCAGCTTTTACTGTGGTCTTGTTTTAAAGCTGAGATTGTAAGTTTTAAAATAAGACCTGGCTTGAATCTCTAGCTGTTGCACATGAGATCCAGCCATTAGTAGCAAGGACATAGAAAATATGTCCTTAGGTACTGACTTACCACTCTGCAAGGAAGTATGAAATAGTCCTTTGAAGGGAAACGGTTAAAGGGAATCTGTCAGTACTTTAGACCATGCTATACTGTCGACAGCACTAAGAAGGGTCAGGGAGAGCAGGACAAGCATAGCTTTTCTGGAGCTTATCTCATCAGGAGTGGTGCGAATATGAATTTTTATTCTTCCAGATTTTGCTCCATCAAGTGCTCAGTACAGAGTTTTATTGTGTGTCCTCTCTGCATTGAGCTGCTTCACAGCCCCTCCCCTGTGTAGGGACATCTATTGCATCCAACCTGGAGACCACTACAGCTGTCAGAGCAGAGGGAAGTGGCTGTGAAGCAGCTCAATGCAGAAAGTACTTCACATTGAAGCTCCACCCTGGGCACTTGCTGGAGAAAAATCTGGTAAAGTAAACTTCATATTCGTACTACTCCTGATAATAAATGCTCCACAAAAGGTATGTTTGTAGTATCTGTTAGTATCTATTGTTGTCAACAGTTTAGCATGGTCAAAACTGCTGACAGAATCCCTCCAGGTCTGTTTGGGAAGTGTTAAATACTTATTCAGTGTATATGCTTATTGAGTGTGAATAAAGAGAAAAAAGCAAAAATGCTCTGCAATAGTAAAAAATAGTCTATTAAATGTTCTACTGTAGTCTGCAGAGAAGCTGCCTGAAATGAAATTAATGTGGCGTTAGTATAAAAAATATTATAGAATAGAGTACAGATGAGCGAAGTTTGATTCGGCTGCTTCGCCGAACTTCAACAAGAAATTCAATTCATTACAAATTACTTTGTCACAAATCGCTGTCCATTATCTGTCCAATGATGGGGAGGGCCAATCATACGCCCCCCCCCCCCCCGTTATTTAACCCCTCAAATGCATGTACAATGCTGATAGCAGCATCTGTGACTCACATTAAGCTATTCAGAGGTTAATCAGGGGTTAAAAAAAATTATACTCACCTCATCAACTTGCTCATAGACAGGCCGTCCGCTCACTTATGACGTCACTGCGCACGCCTAGCGTGGTCACCACGCTCGCTGCAGGTCCTTTGGCAGGTTTTCTTCAATGAAGACTGGAGCAGACGGTCTCTCCACGATCAAGTGGGTGATGTGAGTATAATTTTTTTGATTTTCAACCACCATTTTGGGAAAAATTTGTTATCACGAAGCACGAGGCAATTTGGCTTTTTGGCGAATCGAATTTTTCCTGAAATTCGGATCAAAGTCCACTTCGGATACTTCCATTTGCTCAACACTAATATAGAAATATGTAGGCATAATATAACAGTTGCTGGTGATTTAGCTTTTCAGAAATCATCTTGGGCGAGACTACCAGTGTGTCTGGTCCAGAGTTCACCTGTTACCTACATGACATAGACAAAGCTTTGTTGCTGTGAGATATCCCTCCATCGCTGTGACCCCCACTGATCACTAAACAGGAGTCCCAACTTCCAAGCTCCCATTTCATAGGAGTATGAATGAAGCAGTGGTCACAAGTATCCTGCTGCCCCATTCATTGTGTATGAAACTGATGGAACTGTACTTAGCTGTCTCCTTCAGTCACATAGACTATTAAAGGAGAAGAAGGGTGCCAGTGTGACCCTGTTCCATTCAAGCTCCTCTGGAGTGAGGGCCTTAGGATCTCTTTTCTAGCGATTATTAAACCTATTTTATCCATGGAGGATAAATGCTTTTTGTGAAAGTCAATGGGGGACGGATCCGTTTGAAAACTGAGCCATACTGTGTCAACTTCAAACGGATCCGTCCCCATTGACTTACATTGTAAGTCTGGACGGATCCGTTTGCCTCCGCACGGCCAGGCGGACACCTGACCGCTGCAAGCTGCGTTCAGGGGTCCGCCTGCTGAGCGGAGGACAAACGGAGCCAGACTGATGCATTCTGAGCGGATCCGCATCAATTCAGAATGCATTAGGGCTGGACGGATCCGTTCGGGGCCGCTTGTGAGCCCCTTCAAACGGAACTCACAAGCGGAGCCCCGAACGCTAGTGTGAAAGTAGCCTAAATAGTGTGGGAAAGAGCAAGATATGTGTCACCGAGGTTCCTGGCCTCGGTGAAGTAAGAGACGGTAATTTTAAGTGTCAGCGGCAGCTAGTGCTGACTGACACTGTTAGTGTGGCTGTAAAGCTGATCCGGGTCGGCTCTTCCTGGAAGCAGCCAAAGTGCAGGGTGGGTGGCTGTTCCCCACGTTCCAGGCCGGGTTTTGGTTAGGGATATAAAACCCAGTCAGCAGTCTCAGCTGGGTGTGGATTATCCTCCATCTAACAGGGAAGCTATGGAGTCTCAGTTTATTTAGATCTGCATGATGTGTGCCGTACTAAAGGGCTGAGAGCCGCATTGCTGGAAAGCAGGCCCTAAAGCCTGTTGGGGACTGCTACTGCCAAAGCTGCTGACAAGTATGGGCCCCAGGGGGGGGGGCAAAGGGGGGCAAGTGCCCCCCCCCCTGGGGCCCTGGAAATCTGTGAACTGAGTTCTGCCTCTGCTCTGCGCAGCGCCGCAGAGTGAGGAGCATGCACGCGCCCTGATGAATCACCAGGGCCGGGCACGCACGGCAGTACGAAGCTCCGCCCACCTTCCGGGCGGGAAAGACATTGCGGAGCCGGAGCAAGAAGAAGAGCCGCCCGCAGTGTGCCGGCCGCTTCAGGACTCCACAACCACAGGCAGCCTGAATGAATGAGCGAGAGCAACACTAACACAGTGAGTGACTGACAGTCAGTGTCACAGACCAGTCAGTGTGACAGTACTCCCTGAGTGTTAGGTGTGGGGTGACCAGGCGGTATATGAAGGGGCAATACTGCCTGGTATTATATGGACAGCAGATATGGCATCCTCTGGGCAGTACTGTCTATGGTCAATTCATCCTTCACAAGCACCCCGACTGCCACCTGCTTGGCTATCAGTGAGTGACAGTCAGTCAGTGTCACAGTGTGACTACTGAGTCACTCCCTGACCCTGAGTGTTAGGTGTGGGGTGAGTTACTGATAGCCAAGCAGCAAGCAGTGAAGTGCCATGAGAGCCAGGCCAAGCAGGTGGCAGTCAGGGTGCTGGTGAAGGATGACCATAGACTGCCCAGAGGATGCCATCTCTGCTGTCCATATACCAGGCAGTATTGCCCCTTCAATCATATACCGCCTGCCCGCCTGGTCAGGGTGACCAGGCAGGCGGTATATGAAGGAGTAATACTGGTGGTAGGCCTGGTATTCTGCAGACCATCTGCTTGTAAGTTACATATGACAAAAGCCTGGAAACGTTCAGGTACAGAACACAACATTTCATTTGTTGGCGACAAAATGCAAATTACCTTATTGCTGAATGCTGAGACTATAACAAAGGGGTGCAAAAATAATATAATATCAAATTAATAGACATTCAAGTGAAATAAGAAGAATTGGTCTTTCCTTTTGTGGTGGCTTCCTATTTTAAAGTTTAGTCCCTGTACACAAACGGGGTTCCGTTCCACCCTCTTATATCTGCAGTTAGGCTTCATACACAAGCCCGTTTCAACGTCAATAAAATTATGCGGACGCCCATGCTGACAAGGTGAATGTTTTTTGTTCTGTGGACTTGCCATGGTGTGACATGTGGTTGTAGTGACAGATTGTAGTTAAAAACCTTTTATAGATGAAATTATTTATTGCAGTGTTTTACTAAAATAACTTTACAGGATCAAAATATTTACAAGGCTTGGCCATAAATCTGCTATAGTAAATCAGAAGTACTGAGCCATAATCTGATAGGAGCAAATCTAACTGTGTAGCACCATCTAGACAACTCAACCAAGTGTTATATAATAGTGTTATATAATGGTAGATATAGTACAGAATATCAAAGTGGAGCTCAGTTTTTCAGTATTTTTTATTTGTCTAAAATTCTCTGGGCATCAATCGTTATTTTTAATGCATATGGCATTAGTTGTCAGACATGCAAAATCATTGGTATTTGCAGCAAGGCTACAATAGCCAGTAGCATTTGTCTTGAGGTGGCATAGAACTGGACACAATGAAGGAACGGCAACATTACATGATGGCTCCTGCCAAGCACAGGAATGGTAATCTGTCAGAACTGTGTTCGTAGAATGAAATTACTATAGCATCTATTGGCTAGGAGGGATGAATGCTGTCAGGAATATTTCCTCCAGCTGTTTCAAAGTTCTGCCTTTTCATGTCCTAACCTACTCATCCAGTTGTTAACAGGTCCTGAGGGTTTCACTACAGACCAAACAGGAGGCTATGGGTCACTAACATTGTTACATACCATTAGTCTGAAAGCTCCAGATTGCTCACATTAACTTGGACAATACATTGTGGATCAGCTGAACTTTTTTTTTTTTTTTTACATCTTAATTACTGATTATTCAATACACCTATGTTATTCGGCAACTATCCTTTTATTATCTTACAGATCCCAGGGAAATTTAGTTGTGGAGAAAGCAGTTGAACATATACATCTTCTTAAACTTTGTAAAATACAGCTTTACAATATCAGGAGTGTGATCTGATTCCAAGTGCTCTAGTTGACATTTACTGGAATCCATTGCCTATAAAGTTTCCGCACAGTGATTCCTTTTCTTTTAAACTTTGTTTATTACTAACTACAAAAAAATTACAGGGAGTTATACATCCACTATGAGTCACAAAACTATGTTCATTACATACAGGAGTATGCAGTAGTAAAGCAGGTTGAGTTGCAAGTTACAACAGTAAGACAGATACCTAAAAAAAATGGAAGGGAAAAAGAAGCATCCACACGCCCGGGGGAAGGAGGAAGGAGTAAGGAGCTTACAATGATAGTTATAACTATTCTTGAGCGAATTGAAGTTAACAAAATGGAATCTGATATGTATTGCGCTTTGTGGTAAAAAATAATTTTTTTTCCAAAAATGGCAGCCACACGTTACAAAGTGAAAGTAAGACGCCCAGGAACACGAGATCACCCATAATGTCATGCAGCCAGCCAATCCGCAGATAGCCATCCCCTGTGATGTCACAGCCCTATAAAAGCCTCATCCCGTGTCGACTCTGCCATTTCACTGGGAACAGAGCATAGGGAGAGGCGTGGCAAATGCTAGGGACAGCGTTTCAGAAAGCTTTTAATATTTGAATATTGGATAGGGAGAGTGAAGGTACAGTACAGGGACAGTGTAGGGAGATCGTAGGGAGAGTTTTTAGACACTGTAGGGAGACTGCAGAGTGTGTAATCACCCTGTGCATCTTGTTCATCTTCTGCGCCATTCATACTTAATCTGTTCTGTTATACATAGACTTACTATGCATCAGACTCATTTTCAATAGGCAGTTTAATACATAGGTGCGTTTATCTAGTTCACCTGCTGCACTATTAATACTTAATCCGTTCTGTTATACATAGACTTACTCTGCGTCAGACTCAGTGTCAACAGGCGGTCTAACATATAGGCGCGTTTATCTAGTTCAACTGCTTCACAATTTATACTTACTTACATAGTTACATTACTGGTTCAGTGACTGTACACTATGACAGACAGTTGCATGGGTCCTAAAAAGGAACAGACAGTGGCAAAAATGTTGCTGTAGCCATCACAAGTAGCAGCAGAAGAAGGGTTGGTAGTAGCAGCAGCCATAGCAACAGGCCAGAGCTGCCACTGGTATCCAGCAGTCATGTTTTGACCAATAATCCAGCTGTACTGTAATGGTTTACTCGCTCTTCAACATCATCTCAGGTGACACTCAGCAGCTATAGGCCAGCACAGACTTGGAGGAGAGGTCCGGTGCGTCCTCCTTTAGGTGTGCAACTAGCGATGATGACAGTCGGGTGGGAACAAGTGTTGCGAGCGGTCAGGGACATGGCCATGAGACTGGTGAGGGTGACATAAGTGACGACCAGACAGTAGTGGATGATGATTTAGCCGATCGCAGGATCTGGGTGCAGATGGGGCATCATCATCAGGGGGTGAGAGTGGCTGCAGGCCCGTGAGACAGCAGCAGGGTTGCAGCATGCCGATGAGCCAGCAGGGTGGAAGCAGTGGGAGAATACAGGATCCGCTTTTTTTTGCCTGTTCTTTTGATGGATCAGAAGAATGGACAAATTAACAGTGATGTGAACACAGCCTTACTTCTAACACCTTCCCCATTGTCATTGGGCCACTACTGGAATCTTGGGCCACTGCCCTGTTAAGTCCTCACTGATAAATTAGACCTGACTCTAACATTGACCTGTAAGACTTAGTTCACATTTAAGTTATTTGGTCAGTTATTTCCATCACTTATTGTGAGCCAAATTCAGGAGCCAAGCATACTCAAATTAGGTATCATGAATAGATCTGCACCTGTTCTGTGGTTTTGACCCGCACCTGATGAGAATAACTGACTAAATAAGTGACGTGTGAACTAATAGTGCCACACAGTCATTCTACAGCTAACAGAAGAGATATAAAAGCATGTGTTTGCACTGCCACAATATTAAAAGAACCGTTTTTCCTCCACTACTTTATTGGTGCTGCTTCCATGTCCTTATTTTGTTCCACTAAAGAGTCATTGTGACATCTGCAGGGGCACACAGCGTTTATTTATTTATTTTTGCTTTACTGAAGACTGCTGTATGCTTTTCTTTTGTTTTACCTAGGGGTTAGTTAGGACTGTTGGTGGCCTGGACGTCCATATATAAGACCTGCCTGTCATACTGACGCACAGTAACTGTTTCATACCAGAAAGGACTAGCTATGCATGTTGTTGCAACGCACAGTCATGTACACTGAGATACAATCTCCCTAAAATTTAACTGCAGGCCGGGATATACCTAATTTAACTCACTTCGTGACAAATTAATTTGTAATGAGGCAAATTTCTTGGAGAAATTTGGCGAAGTGGTCGAATGAAATGTTCGAAAACATCACTCATCTCTAGTTATAACTGTAAGGTTGGAACAGGAGAGTCCCATAGAGCCCAGGTGGATTGCAACTAACTCCAATGTGTTGTGGATAGATGCAAGTCAAATATTCCATATAGCCTTGATATGAATTAATACGAAATAAGAACTAACTGTAAATTTCCAGAAAAGAGATATAAGGCATTTAGCTGCTGTTAGGATATGGCTTGTATTAGATTTATTAAAGCTCTGTAGAGTAATATTCAGGAGATAGGTAAGTAGAGCCAAGTAGATGTATAAACCAAAAAGGTCTAGGGATAGAATCTGAATTATAGAAAAGTAAGGTGTGATTCACAACAATGTGTTCCCACTTGGGAACAATAGCAGCAGCATGTTTTTGGGATGTTTTCAAGGTAGAATTGTTACAAAGGATGCATAAGGGATTCTGTTGTGGGCCATATCACAGATCAGACCACTACCGAACCACCATTTATTCATATAGGAATGTTTATAGTGAAAAAAGACTACTGTTCAAGACGCTATTCATTTGGAAAATGAGAACTTTTCAAATACGTTGTAGACAAATGTGTCCAAAAAGATATTTGGCATGAAGGGTAGACCCATATGGAATGGTAGTAGTTGAAATCCATAGCAGGCTTTCAAAGTAGTGAGACTATAACTCCCTAGTGGACAAATCCTGAAACCCTGGAAAATGTGAAGCATCATGTGGACACCACGGTCTACCAGTGGCTGATGTTAGACTATCAGGTAGGAGGGGATATAAAGAGGGGGGGGGGGGGGGGTTTAAAAGAGATTTTAAAGGAGAGAAATAAAATGGTATATCAACAGGTATTCCAAGTCTTGTAAAGTCTATCAACGGGCATGAAAAGTGATATCAGGTACATCATAAAACAGGGGTTGGTCTTTGACTTACACTATCCTTTCTGTTTTTACCCATTTTTTATATGCTGGTAAGGTGGTCCATGAAGCTATATGTCCGAGATGGGAGACATAATTGTTTAGAGTGAGGTCGAGCAGAACTCTGTGAAAAGTTTCAGCTGTCAAGACTAAAGCCTCATTCACAAGTCAGTGTTTTGATCAGTGATTTCCATAAGTGATTGTGAGCCAAAACCTGGATTGGAGCCTCCACAGACATAAGGAATAAGGGAAAGATCTGATGGAAAATCACTGATGGAAATCACTGACCAATACAATGACGTGTAAATGAGGCATAACTTGGGGATCAAATGTCTTTTTTTAGTTCCAAATCAATTTCAGCAATGGAAGATCTGGGCAGCATGAAGGTAAGATATATACTTTTTTTTTTTGAATAAAGTTAGGGACAAAATCAGTGCTTGGCGGAAATTGTTATTGGCACAGACGGACCGAATAGCTTTGATTAAAATGATTATCTTACCGATAGTTTTGTTTCCGTTGTGTGCCTCCCCCATCTGGATAGATGATATTTTCTTCTATAGGTTGGAGACTATGATTAATGATTCAATTTGGGGAAGGAAGAGGGTTCGTATAAAGCAGAGATATCTATGGTTGTCGGAGCTAGATGGTGGGCTGTCATTACCCTTTTTTCAAGGTTATTATTTATGTGCACAGATTCAGCGCTGCTGCTATTCAAAAGAGAGTTTACTTTCACGATATTTGACAAAACTTTTTGATAAACCAGTTGATAATATTTTTGCATGTTTGGAGAATGGGTTTATGGGAATGAGGAGGTCCTTGCTGATCCCGTTCTCACTGCAGAGGGTCTGGAACAGACTGAAGAAGGTCCTTAAATCTTCAGGTCCGTTTGTTTTCACCCCTCTGTGGGAGAATAGGGGGCTGGAGGAGTTCTTCAAAATTACAGATTTTGGTTATTGGTTACGTAACGGCATCAACAGGGTGTCTGACCTCTTTTATATGGGTCGTTTTAAATCACTTTTGGAATTTGGTTTTACTGATAGTTCACCATTAGATTTATTCATGTATTCACGTTTGAAACATATATTTGAAGCCTCTAGGAATAGGGGCCTCATTCTTCCACGAGAGAATATATTTTTTGATTTTTGTGACGCTCAGAAGTATGAAAAAGTAAAGTTATCTAGACTTTATGCGAGACTCCGAATGGCATTGGCAACTGTAACACCTTTCAAAAGTACAGATAAGTGGGAGCAAGAGTTGAACTGCCCCCCACTACAGTGGTCTACTATTTATAGGAATGTGAGAAAGGCGACAGTTTCCAGTGCGCATAGGCTAATTTAATTTAAGATCCTCCATAGACTCTACTATACGCCTAAAACCCAAGGAAAATTTCCCCAAAATAAAGATCGGGATTGCTGCTGCTCTAAATGTGGATATGTTAACGCAAACTATGTCCATTTGCTTTGGAGCTGCAGCAAAATAAGAAATTATTGGGATGAGGTTTTCGCTACTCTACAAAAGGAGAGTTCAATGAACTATAACCCGGGGATTTTGATTGTGATCTTTGGAGATTATGGGTCAGAAGTGGAAGTCCCGCCCCAGGTCAGACGGATTTGGATGCGGGGATTGATGGTCGCTAAAGCTATATTGATAAAGTATTGGGGCTCTGTCTCCCCGCCCTCAACAAGGGAGTGGGGGTCATATCTTCAAAAAATTAGAGTATATGAGGAAATTGAAAGGAAATGGAGAGTTGCACGCAGAGCTACATAGCTATAATTAATAATGATACTATTCTATATATTAATGAATGGAGAGGACGGCAGCCAATAGGGGGGGGGGGGTTGATATAGTTATTATTATATATTGTCATGAGGGTTTTCTTAGGATGTTATATACAATTTTTCTTGTAAGGATGTCTATGATTGCCATGCTAGGCATACCGTTGTGATTATTATTGTTTTATGTATTAATATTATGATCTGGAAAATAAAAATATATATTTATAAAAAAAAAAAAAAAAAGAATTTTAATCAGGAGAGTTTCAGCATAGCAATACGGCCCAGGAGGTAAAGAGGGAGAGGTGTAGACTTCTGTAAAAAGCACGTAGGTATCTGTCTCCGCAGAGGGAGAAAATTAGCTGAGAAGGGGATGCTGGCAATTATGGGATACGTTATTTAAACGGATTGTATGAATATTAGGATATTCTCAAATGTGAGCAGATCAGGGCTCACTACTCAAGACAGAGAATAAGGAGGACGAGAGTAGACACTTCTGTCGTTCTCCATTGTGGTTGAAGAAAAGTTGGAATGGATGGAACTAGGGAGAGTGTAGAGTCTTCTAACATCCTATAAAAACAGGGTCTTGAAAACCATTATGTTCTAATGTCCTGAGTGTCACTTGAGACAATAAAATGCTCTTTAGTCATCTAGGCTAAGAAGTAAGGTATCTTTCCCCCGTTAGCCATCCAATGAAGTCATTCACTTGCTTGGTGGTGTTGCCAATAAGATGTGGTGAAGCTTGCTTGATCTTTGTAGATGATTTGGGGGATCCAAAGATTAACATGGTTCATTGATAGTTTAGGAAAGATTCTTATATTTACATTTAGCAGAACAGTAGGGCAATACTTGGTACAAATGTGGGGGGGGGGGGGGGGTTCCTCAATTTGGGAATGGCCATAATATGTGAGCAATGCAAACTAGTAATGCAACTTGGCACTCAAAAGAATTTGTGATTGCAAGTGACTTTATTAGTAAGGCAATTCAACACAGAATAAACACATGGCTTTTCAGTACAGAATATGGACCTTTTTCAGATATGGAATGCAAAAATGAGTCTAAGAGTCCGAGACTAAGAGTCCGAGATAGATTAGATAGATAGATCTCATTTTTCTGTACCAGACTTTGGTATTGAGTGATTTGTCCAGTCACTTGAAGTGATATTTGCTTCAGTCTTTGACACCTTTCTTGCGCAGTAGATTACAGCTGCTCATTCTACATGAACAGTTATACAGTATAAGCTGTTTGGTTGGCGGCCACTATAGAGCAATGAGGAAGAAATGACAAGGCCTGCTGGCAATAGCTGTCTGCCTGTTCATGTCATAGTCATAGAGCAGTATAAATCACAGTAACTGAATAGTACAGTAATGCTTCAAGACACAGGGAGATTCCAGTATAGAGAAGACACACAGCCACATTCAATTACAGTTAATAGGATAACGAATTCTCTATCTTATATTTGATTTTTCACTAGGAAAAATCAACATACCAATTACATCAGATAGTCTGAGATAAAACATAACATTTTATAGTGTAATGAACAAAACTTTAAATATAGTCAATATTATTAACACTAACCTACAAGCGGTATGTAGAGAAACTGGTTTCATTTTAGGGGAATTTCTCCTATTTCTTTTTAGCTTCATGATGTAACTCTATAGAACAGAAACCATTTATTATTATTTTATTTAAATATTGTAGCTATATGTCTGGAAAATGAAAAAAAAAAAAAAAAAAAACACCTGGAAAACGTAAAGCAGTTGAGTTGAGATGCTAAACTATGCTTGCCCATAAACTTCTATTATGCTGGATCAAAACGGAATGCCTCTTAAAGGCTTCCGTTTTGCATTCCGTCTGAGAATTCCATTATAAACTGAACCTATGATGGAATACCCTCACGCAAATGCGAACCCGGCTATACTGAGTCAAAAAAAGCAGTAGGACTGGTTCCACAATGTCCTGGTTATACTGAAAGTTGGTCAGTGTTCCTATTTATGGCCACATCAGAATTTGCGGGAGGGCTGGAGAGCACCTACTGTATTGCCATCATGCATAGTGCAGAGATGGTCCTACCCCAGGTGTCATGGTGTGGGTCACCATTAGCTACCATGGCCTTTTTTGTCTGGTTTTCGTGGAGGGAACATTGACCAGCTTTCTGTATGTTCAGGACATCATGGAAGCAGTCCTAATGCCTTTTTTTTTTACTCAGGAGACGTGGTGTTCCAACAATACTGCCCACGCTACACAACAAGCTCTTCAGGGTATCCAGCAGCTCCCCTGGCCAGCTCAATGGCCACATCTTTCTGTGGAATATGTTAGCGCTATATAAAGATTATTATTATTATTATTATTATTATTATCTCTTCCCTATCAAGAATGTCTGGAACTAAATGGGGAGATGGTTCTTCCATGCACAGCAGCCAACAGCCATATTGCTTGAACTATGGGTCCAAGTTGAAAGAGCTTGGAATAACCACAGGAGGATATCCAGCATCTGTATGACCATTACCAGAGGGGCAGCCTGTATCGCAGCAGGGGGATAAGCCACCCACTATTAATGTGACCCTGCCTCATCATATACAGTGGGGGAAATAATTATTTGACCCCTCACTGATTTTGTAAGTTTGTCCAATGACAAAGAAATGAAAAGTCTCAGAACAGTATCATTTCAATGGTAGGTTTATTGTAACAGTGGCAGATAGCACATCAAAAGGAAAATCGAAAAAATAACTTTAAATAAAAGATAGCAACTGATTTGCATTTCATTGAGTGAAATAAGTATTTGAACCCTCTAACAAAAAAAGACTTAATACTTGGTGGAAAAACCCTTGTTTGCAAGCACAGAGGTCAAACGTTTCTTGTAATTGATGACCAAGTTTGCGCACATTTTAGGAGGAATGTTGGTCCACTCCTCTTTGCAGATCATCTCTAAATCCCTAAGGTTTCGAGGCTGTCTCTGTGCAACTCTGAGCTTGAGCTCCCTCCATAGGTTTTCGATTGGATTAAGGTCCGGAGACTGACTAGGCCACTCCATGACCTTAATGTGCTTCTTCTTGAGCCACTCCTTTGTTGCCTTTGCTGTATGTTTTGGGTCATTGTCGTGCTGGAACACCCATCCACGACCCATTTTCAGTTTCCTGGCAGAGGGAAGGAGGTAGTCGCTCAGGATTTCACGATACATGGCTCCGTCCATTTTCCCGTTTATGCGAATAAGTTGTCCTGTGCCCTTAGCAGAAAAACACCCCCAAAGCAAAATGTTTCCACCCCCATGCTTGACGGTGGGGACGGTGTTTTGGGGGTCATAGGCAGCATTTTTCTTCCTCCAAACACAGCGAGTTGAGTTAATGCCAAAGAGCTCTATTTTGGTCTCATCAGACCACAGCACCTTCTCCCAGTCACTCTCTGAATCATTCAGGTGTTCATTGGCAAACTTCAGACGGGCCTGCACATGTGCCTTCCTGAGCAGGGGGACCTTGCGAGCCCTGCAGGATTTTAATCCATTGCGGTGTAATGTGTTTCCAATGGTTTTCTTGGTGACTGTGGTCCCTGCTAATTTGAGGTCATTAACTAACTCCTCCCGTGTAGTTCTAGGATGCTTTTTCACCTTTCTCAGAACCATTGACACCCCACGAGGTGAGATCTTGCGTGGAGCCCCAGAGCGAGGTCGATTGATGGTCATTTTGTGCTCCTTCCATTTTCGAACAATCGCACCAACAGTTGTCACCTTCTCTCCCAGCTTCTTGCTAATGGTTTTGTAGCCCATTCCAGCCTTGTGCAGGTCTACAATTTTGTCTCTGACATCCTTGGACAGCTCTTTGGTCTTTCCCATGTTGGAGAGTTTGGAGTCTGCTTGATTGATTGATTCTGTGGACAGGTGTCTTTTATACAGGTGACTAGTTAAGACAGGTGTCCTTAATGAGGGTGACTAATTGAGTAGAAGTGTCTAACCACTCTGTGGGAGCCAGAACTCTTAATGGTTGGTAGGGGTTCAAATACTTATTTCACTCAATGAAATGCAAATCAGTTGCTATCTTTTATTTAAAGTTTTTTTTTCGATTTTCCTTTTGATGTGCTATCTGCCACTGTTACAATAAACCTACCATTGAAATGATACTGTTCTGAGACTTTTCATTTCTTTGTCATTGGACAAACTTACAAAATCAGTGAGGGGTCAAATAATTATTTCCCCCACTTGTACGCTGCTGCAGAGCAATAAAAGGAGGAACCACCTTGGTTGTGTGATTATTGACCAAACACATCTAGAAGTTTATACTTTGTCAATCTCAGCTCAATTGTATTAAAGGGGTTATCCCATGACTAATGTAAAAAATGAAAATCATACAACACATAGGACATGACAACCTCTTTGTAACAAAGCTAGAACCAGCCCTGTACCTCACATGGATCCAGAGATCTCCCCATTCATTGCTCTGCTAGATTTATATCAAGCAGAAAGCTCAAGGGGAGTGTCTTTTCTGCTGCAGCTAAGGGGGGCGTGTCTCAGCTCTCCCTATCACAGATC
Source organism: Bufo bufo (assembly GCF_905171765.1). Taxonomy (NCBI): domain Eukaryota; kingdom Metazoa; phylum Chordata; class Amphibia; order Anura; family Bufonidae; genus Bufo; species Bufo bufo. Next base: position 99,048,148 of record NC_053391.1, on the reverse strand, counting down.
AGGAGGCAGGTGAAGGATGAAATCGAGCATGTGCGGCCATCTCAGTAAGCAGGTCAAGAGAAATAGGAAACAAAACAAACAACAGGTGGCGCTATACAGATACATTTTATTGAATAATTTAGTAGCTATGCTCAATTTTTAATTACATGCAATTACAAAAGTATTCATGTCACGGCCATGGCTATGACCGTGACTCCTGAACCGCATGCGGTTGTCAGCGGTTCTCTTTGGTGTTCAATCACAGGTGAGGGCTGTGGTATTTGCCCCACCTGTGGTTGCCGCTGGCAACAGTGTGTATGGGCAGCGTAGCAGTCGGAGCTGTGCCATTGCAGCTTGCTACGTTGTGCATGCGGTTTTGTGTGATGTGTGTATGTGTGCACTTGTTAGTTATTGTGTGCACTTTCCCTTTATGTATGTTTGTTTTCCCTTCTGTGTTACTGGAAGGGTTAACTTCCTTCCCAGTGTGTGTGTGATGTCACTGGGTGTGTCCAATCCTTGGGTGTGGCCACTTGGGCCTATAAAGACCCTCTCTCTTGCAGAGCTCAGTAGGTTGCTTCAGCATGCTTGCTGATAGCAGCCTCCTGTGTTTGTCATCCGCCAGTGAGAGCCACCACTGTGGTCATAGTTTAAGTTTGAGTTTGAGTTTACAGTTCATAGTTTGAGATTTAAGTTTAAGTTTATGTTTATGCCTTCTTGAATGTCATGTTGTATGTGATGTTCTGTTGGGACCTTCCTTGTCACTTTTGTGCAGTTTACGGTTCTGGATTCCTGTTGCTCAGGGATCCAGTCAGCAAGGCTGTGGCAGGTTGGAGGAACTTCTAGTTCGCCTGCCATACCCGTAAAACTGTTTGTGTTCCCCTTTTTCCCAACAGCTTGGCCAGTGAGACTCCTGCTCCTCCGCGTCTAGGAGGAGTAGGTCGTCTTACCCTGACTCCTAGCGCAGGGACCGGACGGAGGGTGAGTTAGGGATCTGAGGTTCCTGCGCATGGGTCCTCCTACCTTTAAGGTCGGCCCATGCAGTTAGGAGTTAGGGTCAGGGTAGGGACGCTGTTAGGAGGTGACCTGCTCCCTATCCTGTTCTCCTGGCCGAGTAGGCCTACAGCATCTGGCATTGCACGGCTGAGGATTTCCCCCATCCTCAGCCGTGACAATTCAGATCCAGGTGCTGGTATGAAAACTTTACAATATTTTTCGTGGGACAACCCCTTTAAGTTTTCCAGGTTTTTTTTTTTTTTTTAACTTTCTTAGGGGTGGTCATATTACGTACTTATGTATAGACAGTACAGCTTGTCTGTGCTTTATGGCAGCTTAAAAAATGTGATTTCTTGTAAATAAATAGTCAGTAGATTATAAAAATTGCAGGAAGTGATGGAGTACAGCCCCCCACCAAAAACTAAAGAGTGATGGGGAGATGCATACAGAGTCTAATGGTTGGATCTGATGTTAGAGACCATACAGTAGCTGAATTGCAGCTTTGTTTTACAGCTGTCAGTGGTTGCATGCTGACAAGCTCTTTTAAAGAGATATTATCCCCTCTCCATTCATTGCTCACCTGGTTGCAGCAAGCAGTACAGGGGTCAGGAGATCCCTGTTTTCCAAATGGGAGATAGGAAATCCCCTGCAAAAGAGAAGTTATGGTAGTTTGTCTTGTAAGGAAGCCTATTCCCATGAGCATGCATGTTTTCTTGTCAACCTCAATATACTCTCATCTATTTTTCCTATGTTGTACAGATAATGATGGTGGTACGGTATATAAATCATAATAAAATCACTTATTTTTCAAGGTTATTCCTTACAGAATTGAAGCTCAACTTTCTTTGAGCCAGGGTAAAAATGCATTATGCTGTCCTAACACTGTATCTAAATACCTTGGCCAAACTAGAGTGACTTGTTGGTTCCCTCTGTGGTACACAGGACTTGGTTCAAAATCCATGTGAGCACGTCCTACCAATGTCAGATTGGGGTTCCTGGGGCCCACCAGAGGAAATTATTTTCGAGGCCCAACCCCTATATCATCAATAAAGTTTAATAGTTTTTGGATCAAAGAAATAGACCTTAATGCTTAGTGACTGGCTCCAATGGCAACCACAATGTGTTTTTTCTCCTGGATCTTTGGGGCCCATTGTGGTATAAAAGCCTAGGCCCACCAGAATACCACTCTGGTGGTCTATTCCAACCCTGCGTGCTACCAAAAACCTGTAATTGTAGAGAATAAACAGTCTGCACATTTGTATCATAAAACCAGTTTTCTTATCTACCTTTGATGCCAAATGTATTTAGATTTGTATAAAATAATTCTGATATTTGCAAATTACGCATGTTCCATCCTTTTCCTGAGCCTTGTATTTACTTAGTGTTTACTGTGGTTGCAGGGCCAGCACTGGAAGATTATACACTCGTCTGCAACCCCCAAAAATATAGTTTCCAACAAAGTGCCAATGGGATTCAGCTAAATATCCAGATAACCTAAATGATGGAAAGAAAACCAGCTTGCACTGAGAGCCCGTCCTTGGGTTCTGAAAAAGAGCCTCTCACATGCAGAGCCCGGTCAGAATGCAAAAAAGATGGACAACTTCTACGGAACTGCAAACCTTCACTACGTCTTTCTGAAGAGCTTAACAAGGTGCACCCTAGTCCTGGAGAGAGGGCTGAGTCTGATCATACGTCCAATAAATATTTAGCAGTTCAAAGTCCTGATGCACCATGCAATGGAACCAGGAATGTAATAGATGATGGATCAGCCCCTACCCTCACTGTGATCCCTCAAGTGCAGCATCTGCAGACAAATCTAGGCGAGAGAGAGACTTGGAGCAAAAAAATTGACTTTCTCCTATCGGTTATTGGTTACGCAGTGGACCTGGGCAATGTATGGAGATTTCCTTATATCTGTTATCAGAATGGAGGAGGTCAGTATTCAAATTATTTTTCTCTGAAGTAGATACGTTGGTGTCAAAGAGGGTTAACAGTTCTGAATGGTACGCAAGACATTCCATGCTCCTGCGGCACAATGGTTGTAATCAACAGAATTATTTTTACCTAGATAAAATATTATGGGGGTTCCTTTGTAAATGATTTATAAAGCTTTCTCACAAGTTCCGTCACAATCTGTATCTTTATATTACCGATCATTAAGGGTTCCAGCACTTGGACCCTAAACAATCAGACACTTATCCAGCCCCAAACTTCAGGTTACACTGAGCCTGTTCGGACAATGCACACAATTTTCACTGTGTGTGTTGCAGGGGTGGGTGGCCCCAGAACTTCGAACAGGCTCAAATCATAGTGCCCACAGTGCTCAGTCTTAATGTCCTGATTAGAGATGAGCGAAGCGTCTTCGGATGCTACATCCGAAGTGGCTTAGCTAAGTAATGCGTTATAATACTGTAAGGAGACTCGTCTCCGTACAGTATCAGAATGTATGGGCTCCGATGAGCCAAAGTAAGTTATTCACGAAGTCGCACGAGACTTCTTTGAATAACTTTGGTAATTAATTATTACAGTGAAAAACCTTGGAACTGAACTCGGCTTCAGTTCCAAAGTACCACTCGAAACCAAAGCCAAGTTCGGTTCCAAGTTTTGAAGTGGTTTTTCACTGTAATAATCAATTACCGAAGTTATTCAACGAAGGCTTACACGACTTCGCGAATAACTTACTTTGGCTCATCAAAGCCTATACATAATAATACTGTACGGAGACGAATCTCTGTACAGTATTATAATGAATTTTTTTGCGAAGCGGCTTTGGATGTAGCATCCGAAGTCGCTTTGCTTATCTCTAGTCCTGATACTAGCTAGCGGAAGAGGAGCAATATGCTACAGATGACATCTACTTCATTATCTCTACTCGGTACTATCAGTGTGTTATCAGTGGTGTTACATAGGACTGCAGGTAACATTTATTTCTGTACTCAGAGAGACATCACTGTTTTCTATGGTGTTACATAGGACTGCAGGTAACATCTACTACATTATCTGCACTCAGAGAGTTATCACGGTGTTATCTGTGGTGTTACATAGGAATGCAGATAACATCTACTACATTATCTGCACTCAAAGAGTTATTACTGTGTTATCTGTGGTGTTACATAGGACTGCAGATAGCCTCTACTACATTATCTGCACTCAGAGTTATCACTGTGGTGTAACATAGGATTGCAGGTAACATCTATTACAGTACTTAGAGAGATATCACTGTGCTATCTGTGGTGTTACATAGAACTGCAGATAACATCTACTACATTATCTGCACTCAAAGTTATCACTGTGGTGTTACATAGGACTGCAGGTGGCATCTACTACATAATCTGTACTCAGAGAGTTATCATTGTGATATCAATGGTGTTACATAGGACTGCACGTGACATGTACTGCATTACCTGCGCAATACTTGGCTTGCCCTGGGAACTGGCAACCTACATGACACCACTGACAGGGAAGAAGAGGACAATACAGACTCCAGAAATCAATGGCAGAAATGGAGTACCAAGTCTGCTCCCTACCACTATACTAACTGTATTTAGAATGGGAATCAGTAAGGAGACACTGCCGTCCTATGACAGCAGCCCAGCCTCACGCCAGGAAGTAGGTGTAGTGCCCTTGGGTGGCCCAGCATACAAGAGGCAATTAGGATGCACTCCTGCTAGAGGGCCCGCTGCCAGGGGCCTGGGGCATGTGCACCATTTGCCCTATGGTTAAATCGGCCCTGTATTAGTAAGTCACCATGGCTTAAGTACAACCAGCCTTAAGAAATATCACAGACATATCTTTTTTTTTCACCTGGACATTGGAAATGCTGCCCCGTTTTTACAAAGTGCACCGGTATTTAGGGCCTGTAAGCAATTTTGTATTCCACTGAAGATTAATGTTTCGCCAGCAAGAATGCCCTAAATTTACTATTCAAGACCCTTTTCTTAGGTCCTTGCTACAAATTTTCTTATTCATTTCAAAAATACATTGTATTAAGAAAGCAGATTTATAGCAGTAGAATTAACATTACTTAATATATTGTCTATTATATTTGCAAACTGTGTAAAAGGTCAGTGAATCTGATCTTATCATTAAAACTTCAACTGGCTTAACACAAAATATTTCTCCAACATTGTAAACCCGTGAGATTTAATTGGAACACCAGACATTTCAATGGGAAAAAGACAGCTGCCGTGATCTTTTGTGTCCAGTCACATTCCTGCCATTTTCAAGGGCTTCAAGCCAGACATTTAACATAACATTCCTGACAAAATCATATTACAAAGAAATTAGATGAAGAAGAACAAGAGTTTTCCTCTACATATGTTTGGTCAAACAATAGAATATAATCTTTTTAATATTATTTTAAATTATAAGGGACTTTACAGAAAATTCATCCAGTGCATTCTCCAATTTTCCCTCATGAGATCCACCACAGAGAAAATAAGCTATGTTATTGAATAATGTTACCATAAAACTACCAAAATTGTATAAGATTCAGTGCACTAGTGAGGGAAACGGCAGGGAAGATGAAGATGGAGGATCACATGACCCTGGGTGGTGCCCTGACCAGTGAGCTTGCTTATATGTCTTGCAGTCACCCTCAAAGCCAGTTAGGAGGGATGATATTGATGATATTGGGCGCTATGTAAGGTATCAAACAGGCGCCTTTCTGAGCTTACTGATGTAATAGGACGTGTATTTCACAGACACAGCAATTAGACACACAAGACAGCCAGTTTAGGGTCTTACATGGACAGTGTTAGGGATTGGGAATATACTGTGCATTTGAAAAGTTTTCAGACTCTTTAACTTTTTTCACATTTTATATTGTTTCTAAAATAAAAGAAGAATTCAAGTTTTCCTCCATCAATCTGAACTCAGTACCCCATAATGAAAAAAATGAAGAAAAAAAATTTGGAAATTTGTTATAAAGGAAAAATTAACATTTTGCCTGGTCATAAGTATTTCAGACCCTTTGCTATGACACTGGAAATTTAGCTCAGGTGGTCTTTCATTTCTCTTGATCATCTTCGAGATGTTTCCACACCTTGATTGAAGTCATCTGTGGGAAATTCAATTGATTGAACATGATTTGAAAAGATACCACCCTGTCCATATAAGGTCTCACAGCTAACAATTGGCAGAGAAAAAAAACAAGCCATGAGAAAGAAAGAACTGCCTGTAGAGCACAGATCTGAAGAAGGGTACAAAAAGATTTCTGTTCCACTGAACATTCCCAAGAGCACAGTGGCCTCCATAATTCTTAAGTTGAAGAAGTTTGGAACAACACGGACTCTTACTAGAGCTGGCCTCCCAACAAACTAGGTAGTTGGAGGCAGAGCTGGTGCAAGGATTTTTGCCGCCCTAGGCAAAGATCCATTTTGTCCCCCCCTCATGTCACTCACTCACTGACAGACACACACACACACTGACAGACAGACATGCACTCAGACACTCACTGAATGACGTACACAGAAACTCACTGACAGACACACATACACTCACTGACAGACATACACTCACTGACAGACACACACTCAGACACTCACTGAATGATGTACACAGAAACTCACTGACAGACATATTCATTGACAGACAGACACACACTCATTCACTGACAGACAGACACACACTCACTCTCTGACAGACACTCACTGACAGACATACACCTACCCACTGAAACACACACACGGAAACTCACTGACAAACATACACATACTCACTGACAAACACACAGACACTTACTGACCGACAGACATCCACACTCACTGACATACACACACAGACACTCAATGACACACACACATACAGTTGCAAACAAAAGTATGTGAACCCTTTGGAATGATATGGATTTCTGCACAAATTGGTCATTTAATGTGATCTGATCTTCTTCTAAGTCACAACAATAGACAATCACAGTCTACTTAAAGGGAACCTGTCATGTGGATTTTTGATTATAATCTAACTAATTATATACAATCATTAACTACTAAAAAGTGCCTTAGATGTATTCACTTACTGGTGTGACAAATGGTTACCTCATAATATACACACAAAGATGCTGCATGCTAATGAGCTGATTTGAGTCCAGCGTGATATCATTGAGTCCAGCGTATATTTAATTCAGAGCTATAGCCACTCCCCTGCCCACCTGCTGCTGATTCATATGGAAACAAACTGTCATTCAGCAGCAGGTGGGCGGGGAGAGTCAGGAGCTCATGAATATTCAGGACTCCTCATTATCAGCTGGAGCTTTTCAATACAAGATAATGGAAGATTGACTGGGTCAATTAAAGAAAGTGACCCAGCATTGTGCTAAGAGAATCAGTCACTTATTTATGTTGCCCTTAGTTAGGACACCATAAAACTGGTGACAGGTTCCCTTTAAACTAATAACACACAAAGAATTAAATGTTACTATGTTTTTATTGAACACACCATGTAAACATTCACAGTGCAGGTGGAAAAAGTATGTGAACCCTTGGATTTAATAACTGGTTGAACCTCCTTTGGCAGCAATAACTTCAACTAAACGTTTCCTGTAGATCAGACGTGCACAACAGTCAGGAGTAATTCTTGACCATTCCTCTTTACAGAAGTGTTTCAGTTCAGCAATATTCTTGGGATGTCTGGTGTGAATTGCTTTCTTGAGGTCATTCCACAGCATCTCAATCGGGTTGAGGTCAGGACTCTGACTGGGCCACTCCAGAAGGTGTATTTTCTTGTGCTTAAGCCATTCTGTTGTTGATTTACTTCTATGTTTTGGTTCGTTGTCCTGTTGCAACACTCATCTTCTGTTGAGCTTCAGCTGGTGGACAGATGGCCTTAAGTTCTGCTGCAAAATGTCTTGATAAACTTGGGAATTCATTTTTCCTTCTATGATAGCAATCCATCCAGGCCCTGAAGCAGCAAAGCAGCCCCAAACCATGATGCCCGCACCACCATACTTCACAGTTGGGATGAGGTTTTGATGTTGGTGTGCTGTGCCTCTTTTTCTCCACACATAGTGTTGTGTGTTTCTTCCAAACAACTAAACTTTGGTTTCATCTGTCCACAGAATATTTTGCCAGTACTGCTGTGGAACATCCAGGTGCTCTTGTGCAAACTGTAAACGTGCAGCAATGTTTTTTTTGGACAGCAGTGGCTTCCTCTGTGGTATCCTCCAATGAAATCCTTTCTTGTTTAGTGTTTTACGTATCGTAGATTCGCTAACAGGGATATTAGTATATGCAAGAGACTTTTATAAGTCTTTAGCTGAAACTCTAGCATTCTTTTCACCGTATTGAGCAGTCTGCGCTGTGCTCTTGCAGTCATCTTTACAGGACGGCCACTCCTAGGGAGAGTAGCAGCAGTGCTGAACTTTCTCCATTTATAGACAATTTGTCTTACTGTTGACTGATGAACAGCAAGGTTTTGGAGATACTTTTATAACCATTTCCAGCTTTATGCGACTCAACAATTCTTAATCGTAGGTCTTCTGAGAGCTCTTTTGTGCGAGGCATCATTCACATCAGGCAATGCTTCTTGTGAAAAGCAAACCCAGAACTGGTGTGTGTTTTTTATAGGGCAGGGCAGCTGTAACTAACACCTCCAATCTCATCTCATTGATTGGACTCCAGTTGGCTGACACCTCACTCCAATTAGCTCTTGGAGATGTCATTAGTCTAGGGGTTCACATACTTTTTCCACCTGCACTGTGAATGATTAAATGATGTGTTCAATAAAAACATGGTAACATTTAATTCTTTGTGTGTTATTAGTTTAAGCAGGCTGTGATTGTCTATTGTTGTGACTTAGATGAAGATCATATCACATTTTATGGCCAATTTGTGCAGAAATCCATATCATTCCAAAGGGTTCACATACTTTTTCTTGCAACTGTACATTTACTGACAGAAAGACAGACATACATACACTCACTCACTGACATAAATACACAGGCAGACACTCACTCAGTCAAACACTTAAACACTCACCCCCCTGGGGTCCAGTGTGGTGCAGCTCCTCAGTCCTCCAGCGCGCCGTTTAGTATGCCGGGGCCAGAATGACATCATATTCCGGCATCACAGAGGGCGCACGAGGGAGGAGTGGGGAGCTGCTAGAACAGCCTCCCTTGCCGCCCGCCTCCTCTCCTCCGGTAATTTACTGGCAGAGCAGGCACCTGCCATCAGGGTAAGCAGATGCCTTCTCTGCCATATTTAAGAAGGACCTCCACCTCCTGGCCCCCCTGTAACGGCGCTGGGGGCGGCTCAAGAGCCGCTCGCCCTGTCGCCCAGGGCTGCCCCAGTCAGGGGGAGCCCACCAGGGCGCCCCCAGCAGGCCGGCGCCCTAGGCGAACGCCTAGTTCACCTATATGGTTGCGCCGGCCCTGATTGGGGGAAAAGGAGCTTGGTAAGAGAGGTGACCAAGAACCCAATGGTCACACTGGCTGAGCTCCAAAGATCCTGTTTGCAGATGGAAGAAACTTTGAAAAGGGCTTTATGGTTGAGTGATCAGAAAGAAGCCTCTCCTCAGTAAAATACATGTGAAAGCCACTTGGAGTTTGCAAAAAGTGCATAACAAAATAAAATTTAAGGGTCTGAAGACTTTCTGTATGCTTTGTATATTTAGTTAGGTAAATTAAATAACTTGATAGAAGGACAGGTTTTAGCACTAGGGATAGGATACGGTGGGTTAGATTATTGTGTGTTACAGAGCCTGAGAACATACATCTAGATTCTGCTGCAGTACACATCAGTTTTTAAAGAAATAGTTCTCTTTTATGTGCAGGAACCAGCTAACAAATAACAAAAAACCTAAGTTTACCGCCTCATAAAATTTTAACCCCTTCACACATAATCACGTACATGAAAGTCGTTGTGCTGAAGGTGTTTATGAAGTGAGCTCACATATAGAGCTAGCTCCAAACATGGCAGATGCCAGCTGTATAATATAGCAGGCACCTGGCCCCAATGACTGGGAATGGTGATGACACAGAACCCGGTTGTTTAACCCCTCAGATGATGCTGTCAATAGTGACCGTGACATCTGTGGGATTAGGCAGAGGGAAGGGGCCTTCTGAAGGTTACCAGGCCTTATGGTTAATTGTCTGTAAAGTCGTGCACAAGGCATGGCTCAGCAAGCGGTTTCTCAGATTTCCATACACCGGAATAGTATTCTATTGCGATCTATGGGACAAGCAATTAGAAGATTGCATGTTCAAGTCTCCTAAGAGGACTAAAAGTTACTATGCAAAAAAACAAAACAAAACAAAACATAAAGATATAAAAAATTCAAATCAACCCCTTTCCTAATTTTATATATCAATATAAATAATAAAAAATAAACATAATAGGTATTGCCACTTCTTAAAACGCCTGAACTACTAAAATATAAAAATATTTTTCTTGTGCAGTAATGGTAAAAGCCCACAATTCACCATTCGTCACCTTCTTCTCCCATGGATATGGAATAATAAGTGATCAAAAAGCTGTACATACACCAAAAATGGTGACAATAAAAACTGCAGTTTGTCGCTCAAAAAAAAAGCTCTCATATAGATCTGTAGACGAAAATATAAAAATGTTTATATTTTTTTAGTACAATAAGTAGTAAAACAAAATAGAAACTATATAGCGTATTTTTCGCCCCATAAGATGCACCGGTCCATAGGTTTTAGAGGAGGACAATAAGAAAAAAAAAAATTTCATTGCACCTCAGGTCAGACCACCAATCAGACCCCCAATGTTAATCAGACCTCAGCTGACAGCACCAATCAGACCCCCAATGTTAATAAGACCCCAATAAGACATCAGATCAGACCCCCAATCAGACGTCAGCTCAGACCCCAATGCAAATAACCCCCAATCAGACCTTAGATAAGAGCCCCATGCCTTTCATCAGCCTCCATGCCTCTCATCAGCCTGCATATCAGCCCCCATGCCTCTCATCACCCCCATATCAGCCCTTATGCCTCTCATCAGCCCCCATATCAGCCCCTATGCCTCTCATCAGCCCTCATTATCAGCCATTATGCCTCTCATCAGCCCCCATTATCAGCCATTATGTCTCTTATCATCCCCATTGCCTCAGATCAGCCCCAAGCAGCCTCATGTTTTATAAAATAAAAAAACACTTACCTCTCCTGCTCCTGGCCGCCACTGCTCCTCACCACCCGCGATCTTTTTCCTGCAGTCAGCTGTGCTGTGAATTGGCGCGCACAGCGTGAGGTCACAGAGTGCCCTCACGCTGTGCGCAGCCACTGCACAGCCGGCAGCAGAAGACCAGAAAGCGGGGAGTACAGAGCCTTCATTGCTTCCTGGTCCTCCGGTACTAATGAGCGCTTCCATAATGGTAGCGCTCATTAGTATTCGCCCCATAAGACGCAGGGGCATTCACCCCCCCCCCCCCCCCCACACACTTTTGGGGGGGGGAATTGCGTCTTATGGGGCGAAAAATACGGTATATTTGGTTTCACCTTTATTGTATTGACCCACAGAATAAGGATGTCATGTCATGTTTAGCACACAGTGGACGCCATAATATCAAAGCCCAAAAAACCTTGGCTGAATTGTGTTTTTTTCAGTTTCACCCCACAAAGAGTATTTTTCCTGTTTTACAATACAAGGTATGGTAAATTAAAATGTGCCATTAAAAAATACAACTTGTCCTGCAAAAAATAAGCTCTCATACCGCTATGTGAATGGAAAGTTTAAAAAGTTATGGCTCTTTGAATATGGGAGGATTTTTTTTTTCAAAATATAGCAAAAATTCCAGCGGACGTTCTTTTTCTTCAAAAAAATCTCTTTCTTTATTACATCAATGCAGATACATATTAAGAACGCATATCGGCCAATCCAGCCTTCATCAGATCATTACAAACAAAGTAATGTGTAGCCTTAAAAACCTGTTTAAAATTTTCTACAGTTATTATGTATACAATACAATACAGCGTGACCAGCAGTGTATGTTCTGACTCCAAACATGGTGCAATTGCAGCATATTTTAATAAGCATATTTTCCAGTATATTTTGGCCACAAAGGTTGTTCAATTGCGTCTTTTTTTTCCCCAAAAACATGCTGCAAATTTTTTTATACTACCATATGTGTATAAACACCTAAACAACTTATCATTTTTTGGATCGTTTTCTAATTTAAAAAAGCATAACAAATCCAACAGTGTAGTGCCAACTAGAGCACTAATTTGGGTCAAATTTTTTCATACTCAAATTGAATCTTCCGACCAATTCATTAGAGTGAGACCCAAAATGAATTTCAACAAATTAAATCATCTCTGGTCTTGATCTGTAAAGCAACCAAAACTGTTCTCAATTTGTTGTGAAGGGATCTTTGAGACAAAGCATTAGAAGAGTTGAGGCCCAACCGTAAGACCCCATTAAAGAGTTGTCTCAGTGTTTTGGGTTTTCTTTAAGAGGAGCAGCAAGTATTCTAAAATATCCAAAAAAAAACACTACTCATCTTCTCAACCCCTAGCCAGTCCAGTGCAGATGCTCTGACAGTTCCCCATCGATCTTCACCACTTGGTCATATCGTTAAGGGGCCCCGCCAGAGCATCTCTACAGGATTGGTGGGGAATTGAAGAGGTGTTTTTTTATTTTTTATTTATTCTTATTAATTTTTCAAGGAGTCAGAACAATCCCTTAAAGAATTTTACCATGAATTCACTCACTCACTTTTTCATGAAATTCATAATGAAAGGGCTTTAGATATCGATGATATTCAAGTAAATAAAAGCTGAGATGCAGTACCCTGGAAGGACCACCACTTAGTTCTGCTTCTGGCTCCATCCACTGTTATTTTCCTGCTGCTGTCAGCTTTTTTTTGTTTGATCTGCTACAGAATTTGCTACAGAGGCCCCTAACAGAGCCTCCAACGCAGAGTGTGAACTCTCCCTTAGGTGGGGATTTTGAGTGTTGGAGCCTCATCTATTTCATATTGATGATCTATCCAGAGAATACGTCATCAATATGTAAAGGGTGAAAAATACCTTTAAAGGGAGTCTGTCACCACATTTGGGCATATTAGACTGATCAAATAGTGTTATATGTGCCACCCAGAACTTAAAAACGGTCCCTTTGATGTATGTAACGGAGTTTTTTTTAGCCGAAAATGAACTTTAAAGATTATGTAAATGAGCCCTCTCAAGTGCCCAGGGCAGCGTCTCAATCCTCCGAGCCCCAGGCAGCACCTCCTCAACGGCTCATAACCCCGCCCTCCGTGTGCCTCTGCCCGCATGTTTACTCTCCTCCTCTCTCCTTTTCCACTGCAGCTGCGCGGTCAAATTTGTAGCGGGCGCATGCGCAATGCGATGCCCGCTCCTGGCAGGGCATCGCAATACCTACTGCGCATGCGCCCGCTATGAATTTGACCGCGCAGCTGCAGTGGAAAAGGACAGAGGAGGGGAGTAAACGGGCGGGCAGAGGCACACGGGATTGACAAACAGGTTAATAATGAAATATTGAAATATACTTAATAATGAAATATTACAAAGCTGCATATTAAAGGACATCATGATGTATGAGATAGGGTTGTATGACTCTGGACACCCCTTTAAGCCAAGCACTGGTGGGTGTCTCTTTTTAAGCCAAGCACTGGTGGGTGTCTGAGAGCCCTGCCAGGCTCATTTATCCCACCACGCTTTGCCTTTCCGAGTTACTCTGGAGAAGCCAGACCTGACCTGTATCGCTGAATGATGGCACAGGTACAAGGACAGGTGAGCAGGTTTTTTTTTTGTGCTGGTGGTGGCCCTTTATTTTTGGGTGCAGTAGCTGTAGGGGTTTTCTGGGCATTTCAGGTTTGTTCCATTCAAGTGAGTCTGCAGTCCCTTCAAGCAGCTAGTCATTAAATGGGTTGTGTCACTTCAGCAAATAACTTTATCTACATAATAAATGCTAATACAAGGCACTTACTAATGTAATGTGATTGTCCATATTGCCTCCTATGCTGTCTGGATTCATTTTTCCATCACATTATTTACTGCTCGTTTCAATGGTTACAACTACCCTGTAAGGCTAGGGCTACACAACAACATGTGTCGTGCGATACATAAGAGAACATCTACACTGCAACATGTGTCACGTGACATTGATGTCGCACCAATGTCGCGCGACAATTTTTATAGTGATAGTCTATGGTGTCGCACTGCGACATGCTACGACTGCGATGTGACTTGGATGGATTTTTTGCTACTGTTTTGTTGCAGCATGTTGCATGTCGCAGTGCGACACCATAGACTATCATTATAAAAATTGTCGCGCGACACATGTCGTCGTGTAGCCTTAGCTTAATCCAGCAGCGTTGGTCGTGCAGCTCCCTGCTAAGCTGTGCGGCAGAGAGCGTGTCAAAATCCTATTCAGCCTGACACCCAGTTCACACCTGAGCGTTTTACAGCGCGTTCCTACGCGCTGTAAAACGCTCAACAAGGAGAAACCAATGCTTCCCTATGGGAATGGTTCTCACCTGGGCGTTTTACAGCACGTACGATCGCGCTGTAAAACGCCCGACGCTCAAACAAGTACTTGAGCGGTTTTTTGGGCGTTTGTCACGCGTTCCCGTACATAGACTTTCGGGAACGCGCGACAATGGGCGTTCGCTTGTCTCTGTATGCGCGCTTGTAAACGCCCGTATAATCACGCATACAGAGCGCTCCTTTCAGAACGCTCAGGTGTGAACCCGGGGGTAATAGAATCTCTATTAGGGTGATTGGGACAAGGAATCAAAAGATCCCAGGTTCTAGCCCCCTAAAGGGGATAAAAATAATTATTATACAAATAAATAAAAAAAAGTTTAAAATCACCCCTTTTCCCAATTTTACATATAAAAATATATAAACAATAAAAAAAAAAACTAAAAACATATCAGGTGTCGCCACATCTGAAAATGTCTGAACAATCAAAATGTTTTTAAAAATTTTGTGTGCAGTGAACGCCGTAACAGAAAAACATGGAAAACACACGAGTCAGTTTTTTTGTTTTTTTATAATTTTTAATAACAGTGATCAAAAAGTCATATGTACAACAAAAATGGTACAAAAAAACTCCAGTTTGTCCCGCAAAAAAAACACCCCTCATACAGATCTGTGGACTGAAATATAAAAAAAGTTATGACTGGCAGAAAATAGTGATGCAAAGAAAATTTTGATTTTTTAAAAGGTTTTTATTTTTTGAAAGTAGTAAAGCAAAAAAAAAAAACTATACAAGTTTGATATCGCTGTATAATAATAATAACGTCATGTCATTTTGAGTGCACAGTGAACGCTAAAGTCAAAACCCTAAAAACCTTGGAAGAAGTGTGTTTTTTTTTATTTAACCCCACAAATAATTTTTTTCTTCATTTTCCAATAACAGACATGGTAATGATGCCCTTAAAAAATACAAGTTATCCCACAAAAATAAGCCCTCATATGAATGGAAAATTAAAAAAGTTATGGCAATATATAATATGTTGGGAATATTGTAATAGGTTTTATCTGTTACTCCAGAGATAATTTTCTGAAGTGTGCTACAGTACACAACAATTACCTCACATGCACGTATTAGTCTGTCAAGTGAGGAACCTATTAAAAACTTGGATCCCCTCACTGGCTGTGACACCACTGCGAGTACTAATTCTGTGTTGCGAGATCACTATTGTTATTATCGCTGTAGAGAAATATCGATGTGTATTGGACATCACTGTATTTATTATCTCTGCTCTGTGACTTCTCCGTTTAGTATCCCTGTGTTATGATATTACAGGGTGCATTGTCCAAGTTCTGTGACACAACTGTAAAAATGATTCCCATGTAGTGACATCACTGTGTGCATTTTCAGGTTGAGGTGGAAAGGTTCTTCTGCTATATAAGACCAAACGCTTACCATGCATTACATGTAGAGTTAGGCCCCTTTCACACAGGCGAGATTTCCGCGCGGGTGCGATGCGTGAGGTGAACGCATTGCACCCGCACTGAATCCGGACCCATTCATTTCTATGGGGCTGTGCACATGAGCGGTGATTTTCACGCATCACTTGTGCGTTGCGTGAAAAATCGCAGCATGCTCCTCTTTGTGTGTTTTTCACGTAACGCAGGCCCCATAGAAATGAATGGGGTTGCGTGAAAATCGCAAGCAAGTACGGATGCGGTGCGATTTTCACGCACGGTTGCTAGGTGACAATCGGGATGGGGACCCGATCATTATTATTTTCCCTTATAACATGGTTATAAGGGAAAATAGCATTCTGAATACAGAATGCTAAGTAAGATAGGGCTGGAGGGGTTAAAATAAATAAATAAAAATAATTTAGCTCACCTTAATCCACTGTCACGGCTGAGGATGGGGGAAACCCTCAGCCGTGTGCCGAAGGAAGATGGTCGCTGCTTGACCAGGACAAACAGGATTAGGGAGCAGGTCACCTCCTACAGCGTCCCTAACCTGACCCTAACTCCTACCTGCATGGGCCGACCTTGAAGGTAGGAGGACCCATGCGCAGGAACCTCGGAGCCCTAACTTACCCTCCGACCGGTCCCTGGGCTAGGAGTCAGAGTAAGACATCCTGTTCCTTCTGGATACGGAGGAACAGGAGTCTCACTGGCCAAGCTGCAAGCAAGGGGAAACAAATGCAACCTATGGCAATGGCAGGTACTTGCCACAAACATAGCAGAGACCTACCACAGACAACCAAGCCTGGAACCCATGTGGATGTACTGCCCACAGACAGCAGGACTCAGCACACAAACACACAACACACGGGAACCCAGGACCACAGGTGCAATAAAGAAACATAAAACCAAACACATCTTCCAGACACCAAAGGACATATATATAGCTTATGACCAGAAGGTTGGCCCCCACTGGCAGTTGGTAAGTAACCAGGAGGATGTCTACAGCCAGCATGGCTGAAACACCCTCTCTGGCTACTGCCTACAACTGAGGCTTTATAGGGCCAAGAGGCCACACCCAACAATCAGACACACCCCGTGACTCACACACACTGAAAGGGAGTTAACCCTTCCAAAACCACAGAAGGGAAAACATAACATAAAGGGGAAGTGTCCAAACAACAAACACACTGTGACTGTTGCCGCAGGCAACGACATGGGTGGCAAGCGTGTCCGGGGAGTCAGCCCGAAGGCCGGGACACTGCCACCACATGTATATCATACCACCAAACGTTGCCACGGACCACCACAGTGCAGGGAAAATGTCAGTGCACACCAAACATAAACAAAGTGCACACAGACATACAAAAGTGCTTACAAACGCGCACACAACTCCGAGGGAACCGCACACATAGCTGTTGTCCGCGGCAACCGCACTTGAGGCTAACAACCTTATGCCTCAAGCTGCGGTTGACACTACAACCCAAAACCGCGGGCAACAGTATGCGGCTCCCAAGGAGTCACGGCCAAAGCCGTGGCGGTGACATCCACTTGTTCGCACAGCCGGCATCTCTTCTGTCTTCATCTGTGAGGAAAAGGACCTTTGATGACGTCACTACGCTCATCACATGATCCATCACCATGGTGATGGATCATGTGAATGACCATGTGATGAGCGTAGTGACGTCATCAAAGGTCCTTTTCCTCACAGATGAAGACAGAAGAGATGCCGGCTGCGCGAACAAGTGGATTAAGGTGAGTTAAATAATAATAATTATTTTTTTTAACCCCTCCAGCCCTATTGTACTATGCATTCTGTATTCAGAATGCTATTCATTTCCCTTATAACCATGTTATAAGGGAAAATAATACAATCTACACAACCTTGAACCCAAACCTGAACTTCTGTGAAGAAGTTCGGGTCTGGGTACCACGTTCAGTTTTTTATCACGCGCGTGCAAAACACATTGCACCCGCGCGATAAAAACTGAACAAAAAACTGACTGCAATTGCGTACCTACTCGCGCGGGTTTGCCACAATGCACCGGGACGCATCCGGACCTAATCCGGAGACGCTCGTGTAAAAGAGGCCTTAGGCAGTTTTTTTTTATCAAGCTGGGGATTTCATGTTACACCTTGCTACAAAGAGAATATACCGTAAGAGGATTCAAAAGACAATGCTTAAAAAGTCACCTGTCAGAACTAAAGAATGTACCCCAACCCTCTCAATCTTGGAACAAGAAGTCTTTTGTCAAAGGAGATGTCTGAGATTTTGATATTGTCTCAGGATAGGTCATCAATATCTGATCAGTTCTGACTCCTAGCACCCCAATCAGCTGTTTTCTAGGCCAGTGATGTCACAATTATCGGTCACATGGCCTAAGTGCAGCTAAGTCTTATTTAAATGAAGGGCTTGAGCTGCAATACCAAGCACAGCCATTATGCAATGTTAGGTGCTGTGCTCGGTGAGCTGTGAAGAGGTCATAGCGCTCACCTGTGAAATTGAAAAAAAAAAAAATGCAATTCTGCCAAGGTTTTTGGGGTTTTTAGCGGTCACTGTGTGCTAAAAATGATGCGATGTCCTTATTCTGCTGGTTTTTATTATGTTTTCCTACTTTAAAAAAATAAAAAACCTTAGAATTTTTTTTTTTTTAAATCTTTGCACTGCCATTTTCTGACACCTATCACTTTTTTTTATATTTATGTGAGGGCTTGTTCTTTGTGGGTTGAACTGTAGATGTTATTGGTACGTACGACTACTTGATCACTTTTTATTAAAAATTTTCGAGGAAACAAGGTTACCAAAAAATGATGAATCGTGGGTTTTAATTAGTTACGGCCTTTACTGCTCAGGAAAAATATTTTTCTATCTTAATAGTTTGGACTTTTTTTGGACATGGAGATACCTGTTATGTTTATTTTTATATGTTGTTGGAGTCGTTTTTAGCCTTCACTCCAAGCTCCACATTAAATAAATACGGTATACCAGAGAGAATCAACAGAGGCAGATATGAACTTTCATGCCTCCAACAACTTCTCTAAGGCCCTGGCTCTAGAAGTGTTAATTTATATACTAAGTCATATAGAAGCATATTAGATATCTGCATATAAGTAATAACAATTAAGCCTATAATTATTCTTGTTTCAGTACCACGCATGCATATAAAATATGAATGTAGATAACAGTCACGCCGCTCACGCTACAGACCCTCGTGAATTTGACCTGCAGATGAAAGGTGCACAGTGAATTTTCCCCTACCATACAGAAAATCATTCCCCTGCTGCAAATTCTCAACAATGACCTGAGTCTAAACCACAGAAAACATTTCCCATTAAATATAAAATATCTGCTACTCTCATATATATAAAATTGGAAAAGGGGTTAATTTGAATTTTTTATATTTTTGTGTTTTCTTTTAAACTTTTTTTACTATAATTTTTAGTCCCCTTAGGGGACTGGAACATGCGATCTTCTGATTGCTTGTCCCAT
Organism: Bufo bufo; assembly: GCF_905171765.1. Taxonomy (NCBI): domain Eukaryota; kingdom Metazoa; phylum Chordata; class Amphibia; order Anura; family Bufonidae; genus Bufo; species Bufo bufo. The sequence goes on along the minus strand of NC_053391.1, from coordinate 99,028,832 downwards.
AGACTGCAATATAATACTATTGCAGTCCATGGCATTTTTACAGGCTATAATAGAGAAAGGAAAAAAGATAGAGGGTTATATTTCAAACTTTTTGGGAAAAAGACCTTCTCTCAAAGTGAAATGAGTGTAAAGGCGCCAATAGAGAGATGTGATAGAAGTGACTTCTGAAATAAGACAAACCTTTTTGGTGTTCTCCCGTATTGATGAGACTAAGTATAGAATAAAACCAGCATGGGTATAGACAGCTCAGTTACATGGATAGTCCATGAATAGTCACAAGCGGTGAAGTGGATTTTCACAGGCTGCCTGTCAGGGAGTGTCTTCGGGCATGGCTTTTTAGGCAACTATGACAGCGCTCGGTGGAACTCACCATGGATGGATTGAGCTTAAACGCATGAGCCCCCTCATTACATTCCGTACACACTAGTGTCTTACATGTACAGCATTATATGTTAAGGGGTTAATGAAATCTGGTTTGAAGGGGATTTTCAACAAAACTGAATGTTGAATTTTTTGTTTAAGGGCTATTCCAGAAATAATCTAGATATACTGCTAGATCATGTCCTCTGTTTGAATGTAGTGGCAGTCAAGTCAAAGTTTGTGGGACTGCTGTAATATTTCTGTCAGCCCCATAGATGACTGGGGTGAAGGCATGCATGCTCGACCAATGCCCCGTTCGAACAGGGAACACTGGACCCACATTCTGGCAATTGGTGGGGTCCTAGGTGTTGGAACCCCACTGATGTTGAAGTTATCACCTATCTAGTGATGGTGATGGAATATACCTTTAAATGCAAAAAATTTTAAAGGGGTTGTCCAGCTTCATATAGTTTTTTTTAAATACCCACCACCCAGTAGGACTTGTTGAGGCAAGCATACTTACCTGCTCCCTGACTCCCGGTTTCATCTGTCTTTACTGCACTTCGGTCCCCACATGTAAACTTCAGGTATGAATGGGTTCACGTGCACCCACAGTGACATGCCACTTGGGGACACATCACCACTGCAGCCAGTTATTGGGACGTGTGTCCTTGTCTATTCCAGAAGATTACATGTGGAGCCTGGACCACAGTGTAGACAGTGGTGGACAAATGGAGCCGAAATTGAGCATCAGGTAGCAGATAAGCATGCTTTTCTGGGTGGTGGTGGGTATTTAAAAACTATGTAAAGTTGGACAACCCCGTTACAGTTATGTAATCTATGCACCGCACGGGGAACTCTACATTGACACCTAAAGGTCATGTATGGTACTGAAAGATCTAAATCTCTGAAATAAGGCAATCACTGTGCTGTAGTCCCCCACCTTTAGTTACAGGAATATGCTGCTGGTAACTCCGCTGTTTATCTTATGTAAATGTGTATGACTGTAAAACCAGCGACTTGTTGTTTAAAAAGCTGAAGTGCCAGATGCCATTTAGTAGTGGTAACTAGGTAAACATAGACTGTTGCGTTGCGCTGGCAGACTGGCACTGGAGATGGGGTTGCCTGCTCATTGTATTTGTGCATCTATTTTTAGCAACTGCATAGTTGTATGAATAATACGAGGAGGATTAGAATGGCGCGATCATGAGTAAGCTAAGGAAACGCTGGACTGTATTTCATAGAAAAACAGATCATGCCGAGGATAACCGTATGCCATGTAATCGGCATCTGACACAGCTGTCATGTCTGGTTACCCTTGCTTTAGGTTGTAAGGACTTTGTAATTTCTGTCTTACTGACCTTTGCAGTGCATTGTGACATTCGCATATGCTTCTGCGCCTGTGCTTTAATGCAGCTAATGGCGGTCCCTATAAATTACATTATTGACATCGATAAGATAAGGGTTACTGGCAGGCCAGTGTGTTACTGGGTCAGACTTTACAGAAAGATCTTTATGGCCCTGAGTGGTATGGCTGGATCCCTACTCTAGGATGACGAAAGAAATCAGACGTTCAGTCGTAACCAGTGGCATAACTATAATTCTATAGGCCCCAGGGCAAACTACCCCCAATACCCTTCCCCCCTGTTGTGCCTGGTCGCACCCTATTTGATCGCAATCGTTACACCCCTGGTCTCTGATAATAATAATATCCCCCCACTAATGTACCTATAGCGCCCACAGTAATATCCCTATAGTGCCCTTCCACTGTCCCCAGTAATGTCCCCCACTGCCCCAGTAATGTACCCCACTGCCTCCGGTAATGTCCCTCACTGCCCTTAGTAGTGTCCCCCCACTGCCCCTAGTAGTGTCCTCCACTGCCCCCAGTAATATCCCCCACTGCCCCCAGTAGTGTCCTCCACTGCCCCCGGTAATGTCCCCCACTGCCCCCAGTAATGTCCCCCACTACTCCTAGTAATGTCCCCCACCGACCCAGCAGGTAGTGCCCCCTACTGCCCCTAGTAATGTCCCCCACTGCCCCTAGTAGTGTCCTCCACTGCCCCCGGTAATGTCCCCCACTACTCTTAGTAATGTCCCCCACCGACCCAGCATGTATTGCCCCCCTACTGCCCCTAGTAATGTCCCCTACTGCCCCTATTAATGTCCCCCATTGTCACTGTACTTCATGCCGGGCCCCGTCAGAGCACTCAACTCACCTCCATCATATGCGCTCCAGCATCAGGCCCCGGCGCTGCCCTACTGGAATTAGTCACAAATTAAGCAGGTGGACAGAGCCTAACCGATGTTAGTCAGGCTCCGCCCCCACCCATTTAATTTGTGACTAATTAGTAGCAGTAGGACTCTAAACATTCTGTATTGTCCACGTGATCTTTAGCCAACTGCAAATGGGCAGCAAGGTTCTTTTTGGACAGCAGCTGCTTTCACATTGCAAATTCGCCTCAAAAAAATGTTGAATCAGCCATTTTTTTATTTTTTTTTAGCGTTACCCTTTTTGATGATTTTGTGACATGGGGGTGATGATATTTATTTTTAAAACATTTTTAAAAACATGTTTTACTTTTTTTTTACACTTATATTAAGTCCTCATACTTTAATATGCAATCTTTAGATTGCTGGTCCTTTACACTGCAAGGAATTCATATTGCAGTTTAAGGAAGTTGTGCTATTTTCCTATAGAGCAATGCCACCTGCAAGGGCTCAATAGGAACTACTGCTCTATTAGCCTGGAACTTTTTTATTACAAGAAATGGCTTCCTCAATCTCCACGCGAAAGCCGCCTCAGATGCCATGGTCACAATTGTCCATGGCATCTGAGGGTTTAAACATCTGCGATCAGAATTATTGCCGGTCGCAGACATTAGCCCCAGGACTCTGCTGTTTGAAACAGCAGAAACTCCTGGAACTATGGAACCAACTGCGCTCGCAAGCAGGTGCCATCTTTAAAACCCCAACCAGTGCCATACATGTATGGTGCTGCCCAGAAAGGGGCTAAATTAAATAGGTCACCCACTCACATCAGATTTTCATCCCATTGATTTAAAACACTTTAAAACACCTGACTCTAATTTCATCTTTAAATTATCTGCTATACCTAAAGGTTCACATACTTTTGCCACTCACAGACATGTGATATTGTTTTATTTGGTTATCTATCTACTTTTGGGACTTGTGAAAATTTGATGTAGTTTTAGGTAAAATTTACGTAGAAATATAGAAAATTCTGAAGGGTTCACAAACTTTCAAGCACCACTGTAGGTGGTGTGAACACCGCAACAGGGTCAAATTGCAACCTATGGTAACAGTGCCATGTTTCTTTTTCTAAGAGGAGCAAGGGCTATTTTCAACCCTCTTACAAGTGCTTAAGACTTTCACTGATCCCGGGAAATATTAGGTTACTGAGTTACTGGCTGTTTTTCCGTGTCCACCAGTTTATAATTTTCAGATGAAGTGATAATATTTGGGATCCACCAGTCTAAGTTTTATTATAAACTCACTGACAGAAAAAATAACGGACCTATATGGAAACGTCGGATTGCTGCAAAACTCTACAGGCAGATATGTAAATGATTACAGGTGTGTTTTGATTAGAAACTGAGTCTAAGGCGTAAAAATGCTTCCTCCTCTGCCCCATAAATAGACTTTCAGAAGCTACTTTTGGGTAGTGTATGGTGAGAGATTGTTGACTGCTAGACATGCCTCTACAATGCACTTGAATACAATTTGTCCAGCTAACAGACTGAGAGGGGGAGCATCATTGGACTGAGAGAAGCAGAATGTTTGTTTTGACAAATTGCCCACCTCTGACCTAGCTGTTAGGAGGTGTTGGGAGCACACATTACATGAGGGCACGCATACATGATGAAAAGGCTCCAGTTGGCCCAGACAGACCGCCAGCAGAGAGGCTGGTTTGATCCACTAACAAGCACGAGCAGCTCCCACAGTTTCATTGTCCAGCATCAAGACACAGGTGGCACCTTCCTTGTCTCCCTGTCTCTTCCTGGACCATTTCCAGACATTTAGCAGAAGGAAATTTGGTGTCATGGTGCCCATTACGCGTCCTGCTATTGACAACCAGCCACCTTTGCCTTCATTTTCAGTGATATCTTGAATAATAAACCTGGACTGCTATGGACTGGAACCGTATAGTCTTTAGCTATGAATCCAGAATATCTGTTTGAGATCTGAAGACAGTTTGGTTCAAGAATGGAGGCCTTGTTTTTTTTTTTTTTATTGGCCACAGGTTACGACCATTGGGGTTCTCAGCTCCTAGGCAGGAGAACCTTTTTAAATGTGATTATATGCACACTTGGACACAATTGTTGGTATCCTTCCATTAAAGAAAGAAAAACCCACAATGGTCAGTGAAATAACTTGAAACTGACAAAAGTAATAATAAATATAAATTTGCTGAAAATCAACTAATGAAAATCAGACATTGCTTTTGAATTGTGGTTCAACAGAATAATTTATAAAGCAAACTGGTCTGTATAAAAATTACTTTATATTAACTTAATTACTTAATATTTTGTTGCACAACCTTTTGAGGTAATCATGCGATTTCTGTAACTCTCAATAAGACTGTCCACATGTATGTTGCCCCACTCCCTGTGAGCAAACTGCTCAACCTGTCTCAGGTTTAAAGGGTGCCTTCTCCAGACTGCATGTTTCAGCTCCTTATGCAGATGCTCAATAAGATTTAGATCAGGGCTTATAGAAGGCCACTTCAAAATAGTCCAATGCTTTGCTCTTTGCCATTCTTGGATGTTTTTAGCTGTGTGTTTTGGGTCATTATCCTGTTAGAGGACCCATGACCTACGACTGAGACCAAGCTTTCTGACACTGGGAGCATTTTTCTCTTTTTATTTCTTGATAGTCTTGAGAGATTTAATTGAACCCCTGCACAGATTCAAGACACCCTGTGCAAGATGCAGCAAAGCATCCCCAAACCTCCATTTTTGTCTCATCTGTCCAAAGGACATTCTCACAGAAGCTTTGTGGCTTGTCAGTATGCATTTTGGCAATCCAGTCTCTTTTTTATGATTTGCTTTCAACAGTGGGTTCTCTCTAGGTCGCCTTCCATAAAGTCCACTTTGGCTAAGACAGCAGTGGATAGTACGATCTGACACTGATGTATCTCGCCCTTGAAGTTCACATCTAATCTCTTTGTTCTGGGCTCTTTGGTTACCATTCATATTATCTGTCTCTTCAATTTGTCAGCACATTTCCTCTTGTGGCCACATCCAGGGAGGTTAGACCTTAAACCTTTGAATAATATGTTCAACTGTAGTTACAGGAACATCAAGCTGTATGGAGATGGTCTTGTAGCCTTTACCTTTAACATGTTTGTCTATAATTTTCTTTCTAATCTCCTGAGACAACTCTCTCCTTAGTTTTCTTTGGTCCATGTTCACGTTGGTACCCATCCACCATGATACCAAACAGTACAGTGACTACTTTTAACCCTCCAAGTAGGCAGACTGACTGATTCCAAGTTTGAAGATACCTGTGATGCTAATTACAGGACACACATTAGTTTAACATGTCCCTATGGTAAAATTATTTTCAATCTTATCGAGGGGGTACCATCATTTTTGTCCAGGCCAGATTCTAATTTTTTTTTTATTACTCTCATCTACCACAATTCAAAAGCAATGTCTGAGTTTCAGTAAATTTTATTTATTATTACTTTTGTCAGTTTTGAGTTATTTCAGTGATTATTGTGTTTTTTTTTTATTTAACAGAAGGGTACCAACAATTTTTCCATGAGTATATATACATATTTGAGACAGTTGAGTAATGTTCCATATTTTGTTTTCCCCAAGACCCAATACAACTGAAGTCTTCAGAAGCAGCAAAGACTTCACTTGTTGTCTTCCATATTTCATGTGTCCACCATCAGTGCTGAAAGGGATAAATGATGGACACTTAGGATGGAAAAAGCTCAGTGTAGATGATTTACTTTAAAGGAGCAATTCATGGTTGCATCATGTATCTATGAAATCTTAAAAACAGAGGGTAATTTATCTAATAAAATATCTTACTTAGCTCCTCTAGTATGGTAGGTATATACCGTACTTCATCAGTGATGGTGGCAGTTTCTGAGCAAACAATAAAAAAATATTTGGGTTTCTAGCTTCTGTTTTTTTTTATTCCTATGTCTTACGTAATTTCCTGGAAAATATTAGATGAAAAAAAAAACAATGTCAAGGGAAACATTTACACACAGCCACATTTCATGTGTTATCTCAGGAGCAGACCTATATCTTTTTAAACATGCTGGGTTATTGTACTGTATACTAAGGGATGTAGAAGCAGTGTCACCTGGGTTCTTTTGTGTGAGGAGGTCCAGAGAGGGATATGAGGGCTATAAATTACATGAAATATTTCTGGGACACTATTATAGAGTTTGCATGTAAGCCCAGGAGCTTCAAGTGATCTCTGCTTATTGGTATGTTCTTCTGTTCTATAGTCTAGTGGATTTCTTGTTCCTAAATTTATTTATTAAACTGGCACATGACATGAAATTCTTCTGGCTCACCACCATTTTGTCATCACCACTCATTCATGTAAAAAACATGAACATAAAACACTAGCACTGGACAGGAGACAAGAGATTACTTTACAAAACGCCTCCTGGGCCCTGAATGCCCCTTAAGTGCCCCACACGGTAGATATTCCCCCCTAGTGCCCCCTCACTATAGTGGTGCCCCACACAGTAGAATGCAGCATTAGTGCCCACACAGTGGAATGACTTCTTAGTGCCCCCACACAGTAGTTATGCCCACTTAGTGCCCCACACTGTAATCATGCCCCCTTAGTGCCCCCCACACATTAGTCTTGCCTCCTTAGTGCCCTCACACAGTAGAATGTCCCGTTAGTGCTCAAACACAGTAGCTCCCCCACAAAGTACTTATACCCCCATAGTATCCCCTTTAGTGCACCTCTTACAATAGTGAAGCCCCTGTAGTGTTAATAAAAATAAAAAAGTAACACTCACCTAGCCTGCTCCTCTGATTAACGGAGAACATCTTGCTCTTCCTATCAGCAGCCACAATGCAGTGATGTAATCACACCTTCTACTCAGCCCACCATGTGCGATGACATCACTGTATCCCGCCTGTTTCTGGGGAGAGCACAGGGAGAGGCCTGGGCCATAACTGATGACAGTCACAGCAGCAACCGAGATAACCCGTAAAAATACTTGTTCTTGTTGATCTTGTGGTAAGATTAATACCATCTGAGATTTTACCTTAACCTTTCTAATTTTAGGAGCTTTTCTCATTCCATATGTGATCATGGCTGTGTTTGGTGGAATTCCTCTCTTCTATATGGAGTTGGCCTTGGGTCAGTATCACAGAACTGGCTGCATTTCTGTATGGAGGAAAATATGTCCCTTATTTAAAGGTAAGATGGTAACTTGGGAACAGTCATCTACAGTCTGTATCTCTTACACCAGAAAGACATTTCTCCAAGTATCTAATATGAATTAAAAACACTTTATGACTCTGCTTGGCATGGACTAAACAAAATCAAAGTGATTGACCACGGTCCAGTTCCAATGAAACATGCACTATAGACGCAGACCGTGTTACTGCTATGAGGTCCTTAGAAAGAGGTACCAGCTTGGATTGGTCTGATCCCATCTCCTGTACAAGACTCTCTGTAGAAGAACTACATTATGTGTAAATAAGGTGGAGGCGAATAGGTTAAACCATCATGTAAAACCAATGTTGAAGCGAATTACCAAGCCCTTCTGTTCTGGGTGACAAACTCTAGCACCATAACAGAGAGCCAATTTTCTACTTTGCTATTGGTCTCCTATTATAGTAACATAGTATATAAGGCCGAAAAAAGACATCTGTCCATCCAGTTCGGCCTGATATCCTGCAAGTTGATCCAGAGGAAGGCAATTTTCCCCACTTAAGGGGAAAAAAATTCCTTCCCGACTCCATTCAGGCAATCAGATAACTCCCTGGATCAACGACCCCTCTCTAGTAGCTATAGCCTGTAATATTATTACACTCCAGAAATACCTCCAGGCCCCTCTTGAACTCTTTTTGTGAACTCACCATCACCACCTCCTCAGGCAGAGAGTTCCATAGTCTCACTGCTCTTACCGTAAAGAATCCTCTTCTATGTTTGTGTACATATCTTCTTTCCTCCAGGCGCAGAGGATGTCCCCTCGTCACAATCACAGTCCTGGGGATAAATAGATGATGGGAGAGATCTCTGTACTGACCCCTGATATATTTATACATAGAAATTAAATCTCCCCTCAGTCGTATTTTTTTCTAAAGTGAATAACCCTAATTTTTTATCTTTCAGGGTACAGTAGTTCCCTCATTCCAGTTATTACTTTAGTTGCCCTCCTCTGAACCCTCTCCAGCTCTGCTATGTCTGCCTTGTTCACAGAAGCCCAGAACTGTACACAGTACTCCATGTGTGGTCTGCCCAGTGATTTGTAAAGTGGTAGGACTATGTTCTCATCACAGACATCTATGCCCCTTTTGATGCAACCCATTATCATATTGGCCTTGGCAGCAGCTCCCTGACACTGTTTTTTCCAGCTTAGTTTGCTGTTTACAAAAATTCTTAGGTCCTTTTCCATGTCAGTGTTACCCAGTGTTTTACCATTTAGTTTGAACAGGTGACTTGCATTATTCCTTCCCATGTGCATAACCTTACATTTGTCAGTGTTAAACCTCATCTGCCACTTCTCTGCCCAAGCCTCCAATCTATCCAGATCCATCTGTAGCAGTATACTGTCCTCTTCCGTGTCAGTTTACTTTACACAGTTTAGTGTCATCTGCAAAAATTGATATTTTACTGTGCAAGCCTTCTACAAGATCATTAATAAATATATTGAAGAGGATAAGGCCCAGTACTGACCCCTGAGGTACTCCACTAGTGACAGTGACCCAATCTGAGTGTGTACCATTAATATTTTCTATTACTGAGCCAGTTACTTGCCCTCATATAGACATTTTCTCCCAGTCCGAGCATTCTTATTTTATATACTAACCTTTTATGCGGTACAGTATCAAATGCTTTGGAGAAGTCCAGATATACGACATCCATTGATTTGCCTCTGTCAAGTCTAGAACTTACCTCCTCATAGAAACTGATTTAATTAGTTTGACATGACCGATCCCTCATGAAGCCATGCTGATATGGCGTTATTTGCTTATTTTCATTGAGGTGCTCCAAGATAGCATCTCTTAGAAAACCTTCAAACAGTTTACCCACGACGAATGTTAAACTTACCGGCCTATAGTTTCTGGGCTCTGTTTTTGGACCCTTTTTGAATATTGGCACCACATTTGCTATGCGCCAATCCTGTGGAACACTCCCTGTCAGTATAGAGTCCTTAAATATCATAAATAAGGGTCTGGCTATGACATTACTTAATTCTCTTAGGATACGGGGGTGTATGCCATCTGGTCCTGGCGATTTGTCTATTTTAATCTTTTTAAGACGCCGCTGTACTTCTTCCTGGGTCAGACATGGCACTTTTAATTGGGAATTTTGTTTTACATTCTGCATTTCATCTGACAGTTTATTTTCTTCAGTGAATACAGTGAGGAAAAAAATATTTAAAAGCTTTGCTTTTTCCTCATCGCTCTCTGCAACTCTCCCCTCATCACTCTGTAACAGACCGACCCCTTCAGATTTATACTTTTTACCATTTATATAATTGAAGAACAATTTAGGGTTAGTTTTACTCTCTTTGGCAATTAATCTCTCGGTCCCTAGTTTGGCCGCTCTTATTTGTTTTTTACATATTCTAATTTTTTCCTTATAGTTTTTTAGTGCTTCCGTGCTACCCTCCTGTTTTAATGATTTAAATGTTTTCTTTTAGTCATTTATTGTTTTCTTTACAGTTCTATTTATCCACATTGGTTTCTTCTTGTTCCTTAACCTTTTATTCCCATAAGGTATGTACCTCTCACAATTAGATTTTAGGATGCTTTTAAAAATATCCTATTTTGTGGCTGTATTTTTATTTTTGAGGACTTTGTCCCAGTTAGTTAGGCCTATGGCCTCACTTAGTTGGCTAAATTTTGCTTTTTTGAAGTTTGGTATTTTTGTTCCTCCCTGAAGAAACACTCTTTTGAATGATAATTGGAAGGTTATTACTTTATGGTCACTATTTCCCAGGTGTCCCCCAACCTGCACATCTAGTATGGCCGTCACTCTAGTCGGGTCCTGAACCAGTTGGGAAATGTAATTGTCTTTGGTTATTGCCAAAAACCTGCTTCCTTTATGAGATGTATAGGTTTCAGTTTCCCAGTCAATATCTGTGTAGTTGAAGTCCCCCAAAATAACGACCTCATTATGGTTTGCCGCCTCGTCTATCTCGTTTAGTAGTAGATTTTCTGTGGACTCTGGTATATTAGGTGGTTTATAATAAACTCCTATTAGTAATTAATTATTGTTTTTGCCTTCATGTATTTCTACCCACAGTGACTCCACATGTTCATGTCCCTCACTTATATCTTATTGGACTGTGGGCTTTAGACAGGACTTTACATAAAGGCAGACCCCTCCCCCTCTCTGGTTTTGGCGATCCTTTCTAAACAGACTGTAACCTTGTACATTAACTGCCCAGTCATAGCTATCATCCAGCCATGTCTCAGTTATTCCCACTATGTCATAGTTCTCCTCACATGTAACTAATTCCAGTTTCCCAGTTTTATTAGTCAGGCTTCTGGCATTAGTATACATACATTTAACAGGTTTATGTATATTTTTTACCCTACAGCTTTCCTTCTGAACTGTTCTAGTCCCTCATTCCATTCCTCCCCCAGTTCCATTACCTTGCCCCAGGTCTCTATCTGCACTATATTCCCCTCCTATAACGTAATTACCCCCCCCCCCCAGTCCCTAGTTTAAACACTCCTCCAACCTTCTAGGCATCTTCTCCCCCAACACAGCCGCCCCTTCCCCATTGAGGTGCAGCCCATCCCTACGATAGAGCCTGTAGCCGAGAAAGAAGTCGGCCCAGTTCTCCAGGAACCCAAACCCCTCCTTCCTACATCAGTTCTTGAGCCACTTGTTAACCTCCCTAATCTCCCGCTGCCTTTCTTGTGTGGCCCGTGGTACAGGCAGCATTTCGGAAAATACTACCTTTGAGGTCCTTGCTCTAAGCTTTTGACCTAAATCCCTAAAATCATTTTTAAGGACGCTCCACCTACCTCTAACTTTGTCATTGGTTCCGATATGGACCATGACCGCCGGATCTTCTCCAGCCCCTCCCAGTAATCTGTCAACCCCATCCGTAATGTATCGAACCCGAGAGCCAGGAAGACAAAAACACAGTTAGACGATCCCGGTCTTTTTGATAGATCGCCCTATCTGTACCCCTAATAATAGAGTCTCCCACTACCAGCACCTGTCTGACCTGCCCTGCTCGCCTGGTCCCCTGCTTACTGGAGCCGACATTCCCCTGACTGGCAGAGGAAGTGTCCGGCTACAGCAGTGCTCTCTCTGAACTGACATCCCGCTCATCTGCCAACCTTGCAAACTTGTTGTCAGATCAGGGCTAGCCTCCCTTTCTAACTGTTATCCAGCTAGCTACCTCACTTTCCTCAGCCTCCTCGCTACCACACTCCCCCACATCTACCCTAAAGAGTACTTGCTCAGTGAGCGGCAAACTCTTTTCTAAATTGTCAACGCCTCTCAGTGTTGAAACTGGTCCGTTTAGATACTTGATGTGCGATTCCAAACGGGCAATTTGCTCACATTTTGAACAATGATATACACCCTCAAATGGCTGTTCCAGGACTGCATACATTAGGCAAAATGTGCATTGGACTGCGTTGTCAATAATGGAACACATACTAAATGGTGATTACGCAAGAAAAGAGAAAAATACAATATAATGCATTGATAAGAAACTGATTTACTGCAGTCCCCCTCTAAAGTCACTTAATCTAAAGTCTCACACTTAATACAAACACACAGTTAAAAATCAAACACGAGAACGCTCACAAAATCGCGTTATTTGCCTGCTTGTATAAATGCAGATCTCAAACCAGCCTGCTTTTTTCTCCTCTGGATTCAAACAGCAAAAAGAATGTCAAAGATCAATGTATTATCTGATAAAACCTTCAATATTACCATGCCAGTAGGGATCAAAACCATGAAGTGCTACCTATGAAAGTTTCTTCTGATTTACAGTGTTAACTCTTCTCTCTGCAGGAATTGGCTATGCGATCTGTATAATAGCACTTTATGTAGCATCTTATTATAACACCATAATGGCCTGGGCTCTCTACTACCTCATATTCTCATTCCGCTCTGAGTTGCCTTGGACCAGCTGCCATAATGAGTGGAACACAGAAAACTGCACCAACTATTTCCAGAATAGTAGCGTGATATGGATCAACAGCTCTATATCTCCGGCAGAGGAGTTTTACACGTAAGTGCATGTAAGTGTGGTGAGGTCTAAGGGACTATGTGGGTAGTTGAAATGGTTCAAAAAGTTAACAAATGTAAAAATAAGCAACAGGATAACGAGTCAGCATGACTAATACACCAACCTGATACTTTCCAGTACAGATGTAAAAGTAGACTGTAAGGCCGGGTTCACATCACCGGCTGGTTTTCCATTCTTCATATGGGAACAGAAAACAGCAAAAAGAAAAATTGATCCTGTATTTTATGCATCTATAATGCTTATTTATGCACATTTTGCATCTGTCTTAGCCATTTCCATCTGAGATCCGTTATTTTAGACAGAAAAAAAATAAGTACTACACGAAATATATATTTTTTCAATATAAAATAACGGATGCAAAATGTGCATAACTGAGCATAACGGATGCTTAAAATACAGGATCCGTTTCTTTGGGGGGGAGTTTGTGATTTTATGTTATTCTGACGGATCAGAAGAACAGAAAACGAAATGGTGATGTGAACTCGGCCTAAGAATAAATGGAGCAAACATAACATTTCCTTAGCAGGACCATCACTATTACTGTACCGGTATTTGTCAGGCTGGAAGCCAGCATTTATGTTGGAAAGCCACTGGATCCCCGTCAGATCCTATTATAGTTAATGGGGATCCAGAGGTGCCTGGTGGTATCTGGATGTGCCAGATACAGTAACTCCAGTAGTCTGTTCCTCTGCTTGAACAGACTACTGGAGTTAATTGCTGGAGATGTGATCCCAGTGGCGGACTGGAAACGTAAAGTGGCCCTGGAAAAATACTACTGTCTTGTAGTCAGGTCCAAATTGACAGAAGGCAATCAACACAAGTAGGCAGGTATAACAGACGTACTGTAGTGCAGCACAAAATACCGCTGCCCCCTGCACATTATTCAACTGTATCTCCATCCTGAGTATGGCAATATTGTTGAATTCAGGAGAGCTCCTGCGGCCACCAGCCAGGTGCATAAGTATGTGATTCTCCTAGTATTAATTAATGCTGAAAGAATCAGATGTTATGTCATGTACCCAACTGATGGCCATGAGGAGGACTAAGGTGGCCCTCTTGGCATCAGCCCACTGGGAAATTTCCCTGTAGGGTCTATGGCCAGTCCACCCCTGTGTGAACCTACCCTTAGTATGTGTTGCCCAGTGACAATTTTGCTCCCTGGGCATAAAGGGTGTGAATCATCATTCACTCCAGAATTCTGCCTTCAAAAAGATGCAAAATATGGCTTTGTGACTTTTCTGGCTTATTTGTATAAAATTATTTGCAACATTTAGCATTTTTACACTATTCACTCTAGTTTTAAAAAGTGAAAGTGGTTAGCTATATAAATTAGTTTTGGTCCAGATGTATCAAAAGCAAGTTCTTAAAAAAGCACAATCTTACTCCAGGCATTAAGGTTTATGACTCCATGATGTGCCATTCCTTTGTTATTCCTGCTAGAAGTTAGGAATGAATTACTGCCAATTTGGATTGAAGGTCCAAATGGTTGTTACCAGTTGGGGCTGTGTCCCTGCACAGTTTGACACTATCCAATCAGTGCTGCCAGGTGCAGGGACACTCCTCCAACTGGTAACACTCATACGAACCTTCACTGCAAACTTCTAGTAATTCATTCCTAACTTCTAGCAGGAATAACAAATGAAAGACAAAACATAGAGTCCTAAGAACAGATGCTCCAGAAACGTTGGAGAATGCAAGTACACTGAACAAAAATATAAACGCAACACTTTTGGTTTTGCTCCCATTTTGCATGAGCTGAACTCAAAGATCTGAAACATTTTCTACATACGGTACACAAAAGACTCATTACTCTCAAATATTGTTCACAAATCTGTCTAAATCTGTGTTCGTGAGCACTTCTCCTTTGCCGAGATAATCCATCCCACCTCACAGGTGTGGCATATCAAGGTGCTGATTAGACAGTATGAATATTGCACAGGTGTGCCTTAGACTGCCCACAATAAAAGACCACTCTGAAATGTGCAGTTTGATCACACAGCACAATGCCACAGATGTCGCAACGTTTGAAGGAGCGTGCAATTGGCATGCTGACTGCAGTAATGTCTACCACGGGCAATGAATGTTCATTTCTCTACCATAAGCCGTCTCCAAAGGCGTTTCAGAGAATTTGGCAGTACATCCAACCGGCCTCACAACTGCAGACCACGTGTACCCACACCATCCCAGGACCTCCACATCCAGCATGTTCACCTCCATGATCGTCTGAGACCAGCCACCCGGACAGCTGCAGCAACAATCGGTTTGCATAACCAAAGAATTTTTGCACAAACTGTCAGAAACCGTCTCAGGGAAGCTCATCCTCATGCTCGTCGTCCTTATCGGGGTCTGGACCTGACTGCAGTTCGTCGTTGTAAGACTCGTAACTGACTTGAGTGGGCAAATGCTCACATTCGATGGCGTCTGGCACGTTGGAGAGGTGTTGTGTTCACGGATGAGTCCCGGTTTTCACTGTTCAGGGCAGATGGCAGACAGTGTGTGTGGCGTTGTGTGGGTGAGCGATTTGCTGACATCAATGTTGTGGATCGAGTGGCCCATAGTGGCGGTGGGGTTATGGTATGGGCAGGCGTATGTTATGGACAACGAACACAGTAAGGCAAAACTGTGCACATTTCAGAGTGGCCTTTTATTGTGGGCAGTCTAAGGCACACCTGTGCAATATTCATGCTGTCTAATCAGCACCTTGATATGCCACACCTGTGAGGTGGGATGGATTATCTCGGCAAAGGAGAAGTGCTCACTAACACAGATTTAGACAGATTTGTGAACAATATTTGAGAGTAATGGGTCTTTTGTGTATGTAGAAATTGTTTCAGATCTTTGAGTTCAGCTCGGGCAAAATGGGAGCAAAACCGAAAGTGTTGCGTTTATATTTTTGTTCAGTGTAGTTACTAAACAGACATGTCAGGGAAGGTTAAAGGTCCTATTTAAGACCACTTCCTAAGTGTAAAACCCTACAGAAGTACTCCTATTACAATTAATATGAGTTTTGCAGTGGAAGTCTCATACTGAATACAGGATGTTAGGAGACAGAACTCCAGCCTGCCAGACTGCACAACTCCCGGAACCCCCGCCGATCAGCTGTATGAAGAGAACGCAGCGCTCGCAATAGCAGCAGTGAGCAGGTGTAATTACAACTAAGCCGTCCGATTCACTTCAATGGGACGGCTCCTTCCTATTCACTTGCGATGGTGAGCAAGTAAACTATGAAGAGAAGGCAGTGATCCTATAAACACTGCATTCTCTTCATACAGCTGATTGGTGGGGGTGACTGGAGACGGCCCCCCACCAATCTGATATTGATGACTAGTGTTGAGCGAAGCATTTAAAGTGGAATTTAGTCTGAAGCTTAGGAAAACTGGTAACGTGGTAACGAATCAGGTTTTCCTAAAATGGCGGTTGCACATGTTACAAAGCGAAACTACCGTAAGTGTAGAGGAGATAAGCCCGAGAACGCAATATCACCCATAATGACCATCCTCATCTTTTGCTGGCTTTACTTTTTCAAATCATCCTTTAAAATCTCCATGTCCTAGAAAAGTCAGCAAGATGCAGAGAGAGGCGGAGCTGGATGTTCCTGATTACATATTCTCATTGATATTAGATGATGTGAAAAAGGAGGAAAAGCAGATGGCAAAAGAAGGGTTCCCACCTGTATGGCAGGAGAGCGCTGGGGTATGGCAGAAGACCGACTATACAGTGTGGTCTTCCTTATTAAATAAAAGGCAGCTGCAGGATAATTGTCCAAGTGGTTCTTCACAGCAGCATGGCTGCAACCCGCCCGCAGTGATATGGGTATACCTGATTTATAGCAATTCGTGATAAATTAATTCGTACCAAAACGAATTTCTTGTGGAACATTGGCGAAGCTGCCGAATCGAATTTTTCAAAACTTCGCTCATCTCTATTGATGACCTATCCTGAGGATAGGTCATCTATATAAAAAATAATAGACAACCCCTTTAACTCTAAGCAAACAAGTACCTTCCTTGTTGACAGTCCGGCGGCCTCCATAGATTGTCAGCAGAAATGGATGAAATGTATCTAATGTGGATGAGAGGAAACCAAGTGATGCCATCAACCAGAGTTTTCTTCATGCTCAGACAGCCCAGGCTCCTAATAATATATCTTGGAAGTCTTATGGTAATGCCTGCTGTTAGATAGTATGTATAAACTAATCTCATTTCATGGAATATTAAATATGTGACACCCCCTATAATATGAAAAGATTTAGCTGAAGAAAAGCACCCGAATTGATGCAGACCCTACTCATTCATAATGAAATGGTCAAACCTCCACAATAACATATTGATGGCCCATCCAGGAGATATTCTATAAATCATTAGTACTAGTAGTAGTGACACTTCACACATTCATCCCTTGATACTAATTTGTGATTTTAGTATTTATTAAATTTCACAGCCATCCATCACTAATAATGATTAGATTTATGGTTTCACTTTTGCTTCCAGTCGACTTGTGCTGCAGATGCACAAATCTAAAGGTCTACAGGATCTTGGAGGAATTAGTTGGCAGCTTTGTCTCTGTCTACTCCTCATCTTCACTATTGTGTACTTCAGCATATGGAAAGGGGTCAAAACTTCTGGAAAGGTCAGTAGAAAATGATATATTTTTCTTCTTTCCATGTATTTGATAACCATATAGCTTTATTTGCAGTTAAAGAGATTGGTTTAGGAAGCCCTTTTTCAAATAAGCATAACAGGGCAATCCATGGTTTTGGATCTCCATCACTTAGCTTGACCAGAAAGCAGCTATATAGAGGGTCTGTCTCTCTGGAGGACCAGACTTTTATAAATTACACAGAGAGACCCTAAATTTCAATGGAAAAAAGTGGAATGCTTTATTTTCCCTGTGGGTGCACTGCAGGAAAATTGCACACTTGATGTTATGATTCCCTGCGGATTATACAGCCCAAATATGTTTTCTGTGCTGATAACTTTTTTGTATGACTTATCAAGAAGATAATGGAGTCTCTTCATTACAGGTGGTGTGGGTTACAGCAACCTTTCCTTACATTGTGCTTACTTTGCTATTAATACGAGGGGCAACACTCCCTGGTGCTTGGAGGGGAGTTATATTCTACCTGCAACCTAACTGGGAGAAGTTGCTGACCACTGAGGTAGGTTTGAGAACTGAGACTATCCCAACTTACTTTGGCCACAACTTGTGGACTGCTTTGATCTCTCCTATGGAAAATATCTGTGTGGTTGCCATCCCAACCAGAAAAGTGACAGCTACTGTTTCCTGAGGAACTTCAGACAAGGTTCCAAAGAATCCAGTGGTTGGAGTCAGGTCCAGGCCTAAGGATGTACATCATAAGCACTTGCACATGTTGCATCAGGTGAAGGGGGTGTCAAACATCGCCTTGCATCCAGGGCTTGTGACCACCAAAGATCACTTAATTCTGTCATTTTCCTTTACACCAGTTTTGTATGGAGTTGTAATGTGGCCACTGGATGTTGGTATTATTTGAGTATTACATGGTGGTATTTACATTGGGTGGCATTGCTTCTTAGGTACTGTATATTATTTTTGCAGTTTAGGGTGTGGTGGCAATGTTTGGCAGTGTTATTTGGCCAGCATATGATGCTTACATTGACTTACATTGAATTTACCAGGCAGTATTTTAGTGTTTTAGGTAGAGACATCTACTTCATCATAATATCAGCAAATTATAGGATGTCATTTAACATTAGATTAAATTATTTTAGAATCCTAGTTTCATGGCCAAGGCCTTTGTCTGCCTAAAAAGTAAATTTGTTAGAACCTCTTTTCTTTTAGATTCTCTTAAAGGCATTGTGTCATCTGAGACATTGGTGGTGCAATGTCTCTGGGATGCTCACATATTTCTAGAACTGGACCCACAAAGTGTGTGGATAGAAGCCGCTCTCTATGGGAGTTCCAAAAATAGCAGAGCGCTGGCCCAACTTTTTTCATCAGTGCCACAGAAGTCCCATAGACATACAGCGGAGAGCAGGAAGAGAGAAGTGAGACGGCATGTGCGCACTTCGCGCACCGTCTCCTCAAAACGCTGATCGTCAGGGGTGCCAGATGTCGGACCCTCGCCAATCTGATATTGATGACCTATCCTAGGGATACGGTAGGTCATCAATATTAGCCCGGAGAACCTCTTTAGGCATGCCATAAGTAATATAGCATACCTTTCCTGAATTTTTTCAGAGCTATCTTAGTGTGGGAAGCTGCAACTGCTTTTGTTGCCCGTGGGAGGGTCAGCTTGCTTGTGTTTCTACCTGTATAGCTCTCCAGAAAACTCTTTACACACTGTAGTGTAATCATGAAAAGGTTGTCATTATGCTTCTTTTGGGGCTAGAGATAGAAGATTATCTCTGTAATGCATGACTAACGCCGGGTTCACATCTGCGTTGTGAATTTGGGCACTGTAATCCGGTCACTGTATCCGGCGTACATGCAACATTTTTTGTCCAGCCGAAGTCGTCATATATGCTGGAAAGCGGACGGATTACGACCAGATCCCATTACAGTGAATGGGGATGCGGCGTTGTACAGTGGTATACAGCTATGCTGGATATAGTGAACTCTGGTAGTCTGTTATTCCGCCGTAACAGACTGCCGGAGTTCGTAATGCAGATGTGAACCCAGCCTTACCAATGAAAACAACTGCCTGTAGTACACGTTTAAAAAATTAAGACATGGGACACTTCATTGTTCCAGCATGAAAGATGCTAAAAGTTTACCTCCAGCCAATTATCTATTTAGTCAAGAAAACTAGATTTTTCCTGTCTTCTCGATATGGTAAGGGGTTGGAGGCCCAAAGCCCTGTTGTATACCAGCCGCATGTGTTCAATACTCACAGTAGCCTGGGGGTGGCTATTCAACATTCAACTACAAATGAGATCAATATGATCTGTGTACAAATCTACTATTATGGAAAAGTCCTTCTAGCAGTGACCTCAACGCACAAAGATTTTAACACTTAATTGCCATTCACTTTAGTTGGAATCCAACAGCCTGATTCTTATGTTCCCTGGCTTCATTCTCCTCTCCCCATTGACATAAACATACATGTTAAAGGGGGCAGTTCTTACACAGAATTTTTGTTGGCCAGTAAGTGATCTATGTTGGCTCCCCACTCAAGGATGGCAGAAGGAAACAGGTGGACACAATTGTAAGTGTGTGCTATATTCATGTGGGCAAAAAGCTTGGCACTTACAAGGATCTCAGGAATAGGAATTAATATGGAGTTAGTCCTCCCTCCCCCTTTGCAGCTAAAACAGCTTCCACTCTTCTGGCAGGGCTTTCTACAAGATTTTGGAGTGTGTCTGTGGGAATATTTTCCTATCCATCCATAAGAGCATTTGTGAGATGAAACAATGATATTGGACGACAGAGCCTGGCCCGTTCAAGTTCATCCCAAAGGTGTTGGATGGGGTTGAGGTCAGGACCAGTGTGGCCAGTCAAGTTCTTCCACATCAGACTCCCCCAACAATGCGTTTATGGACCTTACTTTGTGCATTGGGACACAGGCATGCTGGAACAGAAAAGTGACTTCCCCAAACTGTTTGGTATTGCCAACATAAAAGGGTCAACTGTGACTCGTACCAACTGAACATAGCTGCAAAAGGATATTTTTGGGCATTTGCAATCCTCTTACATACATTTGGGTGATCCAAGCATGCATATTTATGATTTAGTCAGAGAAGATGCCTGTTGGAGCAGAGAATTGGGGTTCCATAGTAAGAGAAGCTCCAATACCCGATAGACCACTGATGGCTAACCTCCGGCACTCCAGCTGTGGTGAAACTATGACTCCCAGCATGCTCCATTAATTTCTATGGAGTCCTGAGAACAGCCAAGCAAGTGTACATCTTGGGAATCGTAGTTTTACCACAGATGGAGTGCCGGAGGTTAGCCATCACAGCGATAGACCATAGGAACAGTGAAAATCACATTTTCATTATATTATGAAATTTAAAAAATAATGGGAGTACACTCCAGGCTTCTGGTTTAATTATGACTATGCTGTATGAGTCTATAACTTTTCCCTATGTATAGATAAATATTTCTTGATATCAGTTGTTAAATTGAATTTCATTTTTGTGTGTGTACTTTGTCCTTACAGGTTTGGGTGGATGCCGCAGCACAAATTTTCTTCTCACTAGGCCCTGGGTTTGGAGTTTTACTGGCCTTCGCTAGCTACAATAAATTTCATAACGACTGCTACCAGTTAGTATTATATGAACATTTTCATAAATTTTCTGATTCAACTAAATTGTTAATTGTATTACACGATTGCTAAGTCAGCAAATAATACAATTTTCTGCTGGCTTCTTAAATGCAATCTCCAAGCATTGTATTGCAATTTAAAAAATAAGTTTAAAGGGCTTGTCCTTTATGATGTTTTTTACAGACCCCACAGTGTGGCCGGGGCCGTTGGCTCGTAGTGATCATACTTACCTGATCCCCACTGCTGGGTTCCAGCTTCATCACTGCACGGTCAGCTCTGCAGGTCCTGGGTCTCATTTCAGCATCTGATTTGACAATCACTGGCCGCAGTGGTCATATATGACCCTTGCAACACATGACCGCTGCAATTTCTCCAGTGCAAAAGCAAAAAACTAACACAGTGCAACAGCACTCTGCAAACACAAATAGCAAAATATATACTAACTGACCTGTTTGTCTCACAGGCTGATTTTAATTAGTGCAAGTATAAAGCTGAAGCCTGCTCTACCTGTATTCATTGGAGGCCATTTGGCCCTAGGAGAGGTAAAATATAGAGTGAGCTCAGCATGCCTGTGGAACTCGCATCCCCTGAATTTAAAAGGGTTCTCTGGGAATTAAGAAAATGAAAATACTTAAATATTACTTCATTATAAATATATTCCCAAATAGCTACCATTAGTTACAATGGCTCATTTTGTCTAGGGAGCAATCATTAGGAGAAACAAAATGGCCACTGTCCTATTAGTACACACAAAACCTGTCCTAATCACACAGCAGGACAAGATACTTCACAACACTGAGGTAAAGAACTGCCTCATCCTCCTCTCCTACTTGTCAGGGATTATGATCCTGAATACATATGATAATCATTTTAGCTGAATCTCTGTAGGAATGGAGTTCATGAGCAGATGTGGCTAATGAGCAGCAGCACTGATATGCAGTCTCCATTACCACAGTCCGTCCTCTCTGTACTTCATGTCTCCTGATGAACTCCATTCCCACAAAGATTCAGCTAAATATCATATTAAACTGTAGTCAGGATCATAATCCCTGACAGTCAGAGCAGAGAGGAGGATGAGGCAGCTCTTTACCTCAGTGTTGTGATGTAACTTGTGATGTTGTGTGATTAGGACAGGTTTTGTGTGTACTAATAGGACTGCGGCCATTTTGTTTCTCCTAATCATTGCTCCCTAGACAAAACAAGCCATTATAACTAATGAAAGGTTTTTGGGAATATATTTATAATAAAGTAATATTTGTGTATTTTCATTTTCTTAATTCCCGGAGAACCCCTTTAATGGAGGCCAATTAGCACCAAAGAGGTGGCATTTAGCAAATGTTCCTATCCTAAGAGAGTGCCTTGCCAGGGCAGACATGCACAAATAATTTTGTGCAAAATGTATTTGCCAAGAATATCACATTTAGCACTAGTACATTTTCTATAGTGAGTATGGGACTATTGTATATATTTTGCTATTTGTGTTTGCAGCGTGCTGTCGCATTGTTTGCTTTTTGCTTTTGTGCTTTCATCCGTGGTGACGTGCACCTGCACTTTGAGATGTGCCCACTAACCCCCTTCTTTTCTTTGCAGTCTCTCCAGTGTCCCTATAGGTGGCTATAAGTGTTGAGCAAAGCGAGCTTTGGATCATAGATCCGAAGTCGCTTCAGTCAAATCTTCGTTTGAATGTGGTACAGCATTCAAAGGTATGGGCTCCAACGAGGTGAAATTTGTTATCTCCGAAGTCTTTCGAGACTTCAGTGAATAACTTCTTTCTTCGATTCTTCAACTTGAAAACAATTTTAAAACTGAGATCCGAAGTTGGCTTCGGTACCTACTGGTACCTGGGTACCTAAGCCGACTTCGGATACCAGTTTTAAAATGATTATGAAGGTGAAGAATCAATGTTCAAAGTTATTCAACAAAGTCTTGCGTGACTTCCGACATAACGAATTTCACCTCGGCGGAGCCCATGTATTTGAATGCTGTATGAAGACAGATCTCCACACAGCATTCAACACTAGTGGTTATGTTGTAAATGAATGCCTATAGAGGACCTTAAAGACTATGGACACTTGTGGAGTCATTTTGTAATATTGCATCCTACTTATCCCAGGCTAAAAATGATTTTTCCTATTAGTCTTTATCAAAAATTCTGAACAGTTTATCTTCCCATAGCTTTCAGTTTCACTGCATTTGCAGACCTTTGCTTCTTCTTCTCAGTGAATGCTGTCAGAGAGCTGCTCTGATGGCTCGACTTGTTTTACATTTCATATGCTTTATTATTGAACTTGATGTTTAATATTTGTTTCAACATCTTAAGGTGGCTTTAGACTGTCTGATTTTCAGGCAGATTATCGGAAACGACTGTTCCTGCAAACGCTCGTTCCGGACAGTCTGCCCATCTAAATGTGCCGCCGATTACCAGATGAATGAGCAAAATGCTCATTCATTAGATAATCCTGTCGTTCATGCAGGCACATCCATCATTGTTTCTGGGCAGCAGATAGATCATTCTGTCTAAGCAGCAATCTGATGCCAAGAAACAATGATTCTGTATGAAGACGAGTGGTCACAATAGCAATCCCTGGTCCTCATACAGTGAAGGAGATTGCTGCATGTAAATACAGCGGTGTACTTCACTGAACGAGCAGCTGTCGGGAAGGAACACTTCCTTCTCAACAATCAGCTGTTACATTGTGCAGTGTAAACCCACCTTTAGTTTATACGTGAACTATAAGTATATCCTTTAATAATATTCCATTGCTTAGCCTACCTTGATACCTCTGTGTGATGTATATTACAGAGATGCAATGGTGACAAGTACAGTTAACTGCATGACCAGTTTTATGTCTGGCTTTGTCATATTCACGGTCTTGGGATATATGGCTGAAATGAGAAACTTGGATGTCTCAGAAGTTGCCAAAGATACAGGTAAGACATGTTGAGGAAGTCTTTACTGCAGTCTTTAAAAGGTTTGGCCTATCTCACACCTTTGTGGCATATCACTATGATATGCCACCAATGTCAGATAGGTGTGGGTCCCACCTCTGGGACAAGCACATATCTCTAGATAGGTGCCCCCAAAGTAAATGAGGGCACACCACACAAGCACAGCCACCCTCCACTCACTTCTGTAGGAGTGACGAAAATAGCTGAGCACCAGCTCGGCTATTTCTAGAACTTTCGCTCAACTCTTTTGGGAACGACCCTAAAAATGAATGGAGAGCATGATGCACATGCGCAGTGCACTCGCCTTCGTATTTGGAGCCCCATTCTAGAGATAGGTGCAGGTCCCAAAGGTAGGATCCACAACTGTCTGACATTGGTGGAATATCCTACCGATAGGCCCCCAATGGGTGCGATGGAGCCAACCCTTTTAATTGATAATGCTACCCATATTTATTTTATTGATTAGGCTTGTTAAAATGATCTCTTTGATGAAGCTGGTCATATTTATTTCAATAACGAGACTAGTTATAATTAGTCAGTATTATAGATATTATTGTAATCATCCATTTGCAATTTAAAGGGGTTGTCCAAGATTTTTATATGGATTACCTATCCATAGGATAGGTCATCAATATCTGATCAGTGGGGGTCTGACTCCCAGCACCCCTGCAATCAACTGTTTGAAGAGTGAGTGCTGTTCTGGTGAGTGCTGCGGCCTCTTCCTTGGCCAGTGATATCACAGTCACATGGCCTAGGCGCAGCTCAGCCCCGTTCAAGTGAATGGGACTGGGCTGCAATACCAAGCACAGCCACTATCCAGTATACGGTGCTCTGTTTGGTAAGCTGTGAGGAGGCCACTGCACTCACTAGGTAGTCATCGCCTCCTCAAACAACTGGGCTGGGTTGCCGGGTCTTGGAACCCTGCTAATCTGATATTGATGACCTACCCTGACCATTTTTATCAATATATATGTTCATGAAATGTTATTTTTAGGGTATATTCACACATGGCAGATTTGTTGCAAAAATGTGTCCCATTCATCTGATTTGGGCTTGTAGAAATCCCTCAACATGCTGCAGAAACAACCCCATTCCAATGTATCGAACAGATTTTAGTTGTAGGAATTTTTGCCACAAATTTGCTTCTTGTGAATATACCCTGCAGTAGATTTATGTTAAATTAGATGAATGTTTTCTGCATTAACTAAAATCCTCATGATGTTCGACCTTTTGCCAATGTGTAACCTATATCATGATTTTCACCTTTTGACACACAAGACTATGCATGGCCATGCTCTGAATTTGACAGATGTGTGGACCTTAATATTCCTTCAGGGGATAAATCTGTGAAGCCATCAAGCAGTAATAAATGAGAAAGCACAGACAACCACATGTCCTGCATGTTAGATTATCATGTATTGCTGATTTTTCACTGTTCTGAAAAAGGGAATGTATCTATGTCAATCCGAGGCATTGGTCAATGCAGAGATTACAGATGGCTTAGTTTGCACATTTCACTGTCAGAGTCGTTGACCATCAAACCAGCCAGTGAACTGCAAACTATTTCAGATATCTGACTGATCTAGAAAGACAGTGTAAACACCCAGCGTTCACTGTCCTTAATGAGGACAACAGCATCCTCCAGCTATACAGCTAAACTTATTCCATGGCCATCAGCAGCCTGAAAAGGTATAAAATATAGTCACATAGTGGGGATGAAAAAATACCTATGTCCATCATGTTCAACCAAGTGATAGGAGAAGGCCTGAATAAGAGGAGTGGTATATTTTACAACTTTGTTACCCCAGTTGACCGAGAGAAAGGTGAAAAGCTCATAATTCATGAGACAATCTGCCCTAAAATGGAAAGATTTCCCCCCTGATTCGAATGGTGATCAGACCAGATCAAAATTCAGAAGAAGAATTCTATATGTTTCCACATGTGATAATGTTTTTCCATTCTAAGAAATCATGTAAGCCATCAAAAATTCCTGTCCAGATACCTGACTATTCCACAGATTCACAGTTCTTATGGTAAAGAATCCTTATCTCCTCTGGAGACTGAACCTTTTCTCCTCTAGATCGACGCAGTGCCCCCTTGTCTTTCGTGGGGATTTTACATGGATAACTTTTCACCATATTTTTTGTACGGGCCATTTATTTAATTACGGTATATATGTTAATCACGCCACCCCCCTCCTTAGGCTTCTTTCACACGTGACTGTATCAATATTGACATTTGTGACAAGATGGTCAGTGGTTTGAACGTGAAGGATCCTTGTTTGGTTCCTGTGTCATCCGTATTCCACGTACACTGCTAGGCTGAAAATTATTTTTCAGAGCATATTCTACCAATGATCCATGAGGGATCTGTGCGTGAGAGATCTGTAATCCCGGACAAAATTAGGGCATGCTTCCTTGGACTCACGGTCTGTGGAAAACCACTGATGTGTGACTACACACATTAAAGCCAATGGATACGTGTGCTGTCCCTGAAGAACATGGACAGCACATGTCCACAATTCATGGATGTGTGAAAGAGACCTCACACGTCTCTTCTCAAGACTAAATAAATCTAATTACTTTACTCTTTTCTCATAAAGATCCTCCATGCCCCTTATCAATTTGGTCACTCTTTTTTTGCACCTTTTCTAACTCTAGGGCATCCTATGCCCAAAAATGAACTGCATAATCCAGATGGGGCCAGATGGGGGTAATATTACATCCATACTTCTTTTCGCAGTGTACTGCTAGCCAGTAGCCACATGTGTATTAACATCTCTTCCTTCTAACATGTCACCTCCTGAATCCTCACCATTTTCTAGAAGGGAATCAACAAGGTAAAAGAGGAGAGAATATTTAAAAGAAGAAAAACTGCTACAAGAGGACATAGTTTTAAATTAGAGGGGCAAAGGTTTAAAAGTAATATCAGGAAGTATTACTTTACTGAGAGAGTAGTGGATGCATGGAATAGCTTTCCTGCAGAAGTGGTAGCTGCAAATACAGGGAAGGAGTTTAAGCATGCATGGGTTAGGCATAAGGCCATCCTTCATATAAGATAGGGCCGGGGGCTATCCATAGTATTCAGTATATTGGGCAGACTAGATGGGCCAAATGGTTCATATCTGCCGACACATTCTATGTTTCTAAGTGCAATGCCTCTCTTATTGGCCCTCCAAGTCTTTAAAAAAAAAAGTGACTGTAGGGGTCATTGACAGAAATGGTGAAAGATATATTCAAGACCTTAAAACCATAAATTTGACCCGTTCTGTGTCGGAAAAGCCAAAATTGACCACACACTTTGGGGGTGGGTATTTTATTTGCCTCCTGTGCACTGAATAGTTAGTTCTGGGATGTGTCTTTTTTCATGGACATGGATCTGCATATAGTGGATTATTGCTGGGCTTGCTATGAACCCAGCCACCTGGACACATTGAACTCTAGTAACAAAAAAGGAGAATGAGACAGTTGTCGAAAATGTTCTTGTCAAAATTTAGAGAAAACTTGTAAAGGGAAACAGATTGCACATTTTGCATGTAAAACATCCATGTAACTTTCTTGTAAACTATCTATAGTACTATTGGTTCATTATAAAGAACTGTACGAATAACCTCCCTGAAGTTGCTATTTTATGTTAATATAATGGAAAAAGAGTACACATTTGTGGTTTACCCATAAGATACAGCCAGGTCCATAAATATTGGGGCATTGATACAATTCTAACATTTTTGGCTCTATACACCACCACAATGGATTTGAAATGAAACAAACAAGATGTGCTTTAACTGCAGACCGTCAGCTTTAATTTGAGGGTATTTACATCCAAATCAGGTGAACGGTGTAGGAATTACAACAGTTTGCATATGAGCCTCCCACTTGTTAAGGGACCAAAAGTAATGGGACAATTGACTTCTCAGCTGTTCCATGGCCAGGTGTGTGTTATTCCCTCATTATCCCAATTACAATGAGTAGATAAAAGGTCCAGAGTTCATTTCCGGTGTGCTATTTGCATTTGGAATCTGTTGCTGTCAACTCTCAAGATGAGATCCAAAGAGCTGTCACTATCAGTGAAGCAAGCCATTGTTAGGCTGGATAAACTAAACAAACCCATCAGAGAGATAGCAAAAACATTAGGCGTGGCCAAAACAACTGTTTGGAACATTCTTAAAAAGAAGGAACGCACCGGTGAGCTCAGCAACACCAAAAGACCCGGAAGACCACGGAAAACAAGTTGGCTAGATCAAGAACACTCTCCAGGAGGTAGGTGTATGTGTGTTAAAGTCAACAATCAAGAGAAGACTTCACCAGAGTGAATACAGAGGGTTTACCTCAAGATGTAAACCATTGGTGTGCCTCAAAAACAGGAAGGCCAGATTAGAGTTTGCAAAATGACATCTAAAAAAGCTATTACAGTTCTGGAACAACATCCTATGGACAGATGAAACCAAGATCAACTTGTACCAGAGTGATGGGAAGAGAAGAGTATGGAGAAGGAAAGGAACTGCTCATGATCCTAAGCATACCACCTCATCAGTGAAGCATGGTGGTGGTAGTGTCATGGCGTGGGCATGTATGGCTGCCAATGGAACTGGTTCTCTTGTATTTATTGATGATGTGACTGCTGACAAAAGCAGCAGGATGAATTCTGAAGTGTTTCAGGCAATATTATTTGCTCATATTCAGCCAAATGCTTCAGAACTCAGAACGGCGCTTCACAGTGCAGATGGACAATGACCCAAAGCATACTGCAAAAGCAACCAAAGAGTTTTTTAAGGGAAAGAAGTGGAATGTTATGCAATGGCCAAGTCAATCACCTGACCTGAATCCGATTGAGCATGCATTTCACTTGCTGAAGACAAAACTGAAGGGAAAATGCCCCAAGAACAAGCAGGAACTGAAGACAGTTGCAGTAGAGGCCTGGCAGAGCATCACCAGGGATGAAACCCAGCGTCTGGTGATGTTTATGCGTTCCAGACTTCAGGCTGTAATTGACTGCAAAGGATTTGCAACCAAGTATTAAAAAGTAAAAGTTTGATTTATGATTATTATTATGTCCCATTACTTTTGGTCCCTCAAAAAGTGGGAGGTACATATGCAAACTGTTGTAATTCCTACACCGTTCACCTGATTTGGATGTAAATACCCTCAAATTAAAGCTGACAGTCTGCAGTTAAAGCACATCTTGTTCGTTTAATTTCAAATTCATTGTGGTGGTGTATAGTGCCAAAAATGTTAGAATTGTGTCAGTGTCCCAATATTTATGGACCTGACTGTATTCCTTAAATACCGGATATGTCAGGGTCTGACTTTTCTGTGGAATTAGTTGGCTTAGCCATTCCAATAGCTCCCCAGCAACTACAGCAGCCAAGCTTAACTGGTGTTATGGGAGGCCCATTCTTTTCAGTGAGGTGTCCCACAGGCGAGACCCTCACCTAACAGAAATAAATGGTTTATCATATGACTATCCCATAATTGACATTTGTCTGAATACCCCTTTCTAGTGTTGATCGAGCACCAAAGTGCTCGGGTGCTCGAGTAGAACACCTCAGTATGCTCGGGTGCTCTACCGAGCACCCGAGCACAATGGAAGTCAATGGGAGAACCCGAGCATTAAACCAGGTACCCCCTGCTCTGAAGAGGGGAGGGTGTCTGGTTCACATGAAAAGGTCAGAAATTTATGGAAACACCACTGAAATGGTTCGGGAACAGCGTGGGGAGGATGTCTGGATGCATCTTGGACTCCCAGGTCACTGCTGTGAACGATCTTGTCCGAGTAGTACGCCAATTTTACAAACTGACAATAATACGCACAAAACTGAAGCTAAAATCGATTTTAGAAGAAAAATTGTTAGGAAACATTCTTTCCTGTATATTTACTTGTATATAAAGTGACAGGTCTGCAAAAAATTACAAGGAACTGGCACTCCAATACACCATTTATTACACATAAAGGAGGGCATCATACACACCCTTGAAAAATTATGATTGATGGCCTGCTGGTGACCCTCAAAAACATTAGGAGCAAGGGCCTGCTGGTGACCATCTAAAACATTAGCGGCGAGGGCCTGCTGCTGATCTGACCATCTAAAAAATTAGGGGCGAGGGCCTGCTGCTGATCTGACAATGGAAAAAATTATGGGCGAGGGCCTGCTGCTGAGCTGACCATCTAAAACATTATTGGCTAGGGCCTGCTGCTAAGCTGACCATGTAGAACATTAGGGGCGAGGGCCTGCTGCCGAGCTGACCATCTAAAACATTATAGGCAAGGGCCTGCTGCTGAGCTGACCATCTAAAACATTAGGGGCGAGGGCCTGCTGCCCAGATAACCATCTCAAACATTATGGGCGAGGGCCTGCTGCTGAGCTGACCATCTAAAACATTAGGGGTGAGGGTCTGCTGCTGAGCTGACCATCTAAAACATTAGGGGTGAGGGTCTGCTGCTGAGCTGACTCTCTAAAACATTAGCGGCTAGTGCCTGCTGATGATCTGACCATCTAAAACATTATGGGCGAGGGCATGCTCTTGAGCTGACTCTCTAAAACATTAGGGGCGAGTTCCTGCTGCTGAGCTGACCATTGAAAAAATTATGGTTGAGGGCCTGCTGCTGAGCTGACCATTGAAAAAATTATAGTTGAGGGCCTGCTGCTGAGCTGACCCTCTAAAACATTAGGAGCGAGGGCAGCCTAATAAGTATGTTGATATGATGGAGGATGAGGACGAGAATAGGAAGATTGAACCATTTATACCCTTTTTTGTGGTGGAAGGGGTGCATGGGAATACAGTGTATTCAATGCACCATAAAAGCCACATTTAAAGTGCCTTTATGTTTAGCTGCTTTCCTCTGGTGGAGTAGAGAAGTCAGGGGCAATCCAGGCCTTGTTCATTTTGATAAGAGTCAACCTGTCAGCATTTTCAGTTGACAGTCGGATGCGTTTATCAGTTATTAAACCCCCAGCAGCACTAAATACCCGCTCTGACAAAACGCTGGCGGCAGGGCAGGCCAGAACCTCCAAGGCGTAGAGTGCCAGTTCGTGCCACGTGCCCAGCTTGGACACCCAATAGTTGTAAGGCACAGAGGGATCATTGAGGACGCTGACACGGTCTGCTACGTACTCCTTCACCATCTTCCAAAATGTTTCTCTCCTTGTGACACTAGGCCGCGCATCAGGATGAGGTTGCTGACGGGGTGTCATGAAACTGTCCTTGCCTTACTTCTGTTGGAACTGCTGTGTGTTCCCCTCATCTCCCCTCCTCGGTTGCGCAAGGAACTACGTACTCTGCTGCCAGTGTTGTCAGCTGGAAATTTTTGGAGCAATTTTTCCACAAGGACTTTATGGTATTGCACCATTTTGCTAGTCCTCTCCACCACAGGAATGATAGATGAGAAGTTCTCTTTGTAGCGGGGGTCGAGAATGGTGAACAACCAGTAATCGATGTTGGCCAAAATGCGTATAACGCGAGGGTCACGGGAAAGGCAGCATAACATAAAGTCAGCCATGTGTGCCAGAGTCCCAACAGACAAGACTTCACTGTCCTCATCAGGAGGATGACTCTCAATCTCCTCATCCTCCTCTTCAGCCCATCCATGCTGAACAGATGTAATAAACCTGCTATGGGTACTACCCTCTGTAGCGGAGGCAACCGTCTCCTGCTCCTTCTTCTCCTCCTCATCATCATCCAATTCAAGCTGAGAAGACGAACAAAGGTTGGTCTGCTATCACCCTGTGTACTGTCTTCCCCCATTTCCACCTTTTCCACATGCAAAGCATCCTCCTTCATTGTGAGCAGCGAGCGTTTCAGTAGACACAGAAGTGGAATGGTTACGCTTATAATAGCGGCATCGCCGCTCTCCACAAAGTTGCATAAAACCTCACAGAGGTCAGACATCCATGCCCACTTGTCGCTTGTGAAGAGCGGAATTACTGGAAAGGCGATGACCATGTTGCAGCTCGTAGCTGGTATTCCACTACTGCCCTCTGCTGCTCACAAAGCCTGGCCAACATGTGTAACGTGGAGTTCCAGCACGTGCTCATGTCGCACAACAGTCGGTGAGCTGGCGATTGTAAGCGCTGCTGTAGATGACTTTCGTAAATGGGCACACACGCGGCGCACCTTCACCAGTAGCTCAGGCAAATTGGGGTAGGTTTTGAGAAAGCGCTGAACCACTAAGTTGAACACGTGGGCTAGGCATGGTATGTGTTTGAGCTTGCCGAGCTCCAAAGCCGCCACCAAGTTACGGCCATTATCAGACACAACCATGCCTGGTTGTAGGTTGAGTGGCGAGAGCCACAGCTCAGTCTGGTCCCTTATACCCTGCCACAGCTGTGCGGCGTTGTGCTGTTTGTCACCTAAACATATTATCTTAAGCAGGGCCTGTTGCCGCTTCCCCACTGCAGTGCTACACTGCTTCCAGCTACTGACTAATGGCTGACTGGTGCTGCAAGATGATAATTCAGAGGTGGAAGTGGAGGAGGAGGAGGAGAAGGGGGGGTTGCAGCTACTAATGTAGGTGGTGGCAGAAATCCTGCTGGAAGTAGGGCCCACAATCCTTGGTAGCACCTGTTCCATCCCAGGGTACGACTCGCTCCAGGCCTCCACAATGTTCACCCAGTGTGCCGTCAGGGAAATGTAGCGTCCCTGGCCACAAGCACTTGTCCATGTGTCAGTCGTTAAGTGGACCTTCCCAATAACTGCGTTGTTCAGGGCACGGGTGATGTTACGGGTCACATGCTGGTGTAAGGTGGGGACGGCACACCGGGAAAAATAGTGGCAGCTGGGGACTGAGTATCGAGGGACCGCCGCCTCCATCAGGCCGCGGAAAGCCTCAGTGTCCACAAGCCTAAATGGCAACATTTCCAGGCCCATCAATTTGGAAAGGTGCGCATTTAGTGCTATGGCCTGTGGGTGGGTGGCTGGATATTTGCGCTTTCATTCAAAGGCCTGTGGCATGGACATCTGTACGCTGCGCTGGGACACAGAAGTGGATGTGCTAGCTGATGGTGCTTGCGAAGGTCCAGGTGCAGGGCGGGAGGCATCCGGGCCTGCGTCTTGGACAGGGGATTGGCCAGGTGCGTAACACAGGGGATGAGGAGGCAGTAGTCTGACCCGCAGACACTGATTGTGGACCCAGGCATTCAACCCACCTAATAGGGTGCTTTGATGCCATGTGGCGGATCATGCTGGTGGTGGTGAGGTTTCTAGTGTTCACGCCCCTGCTCATTTTGTTTCGGCACAGGTTGCAAATGACAATTCTTTTATCATCCGCACTTTCCTCAAAAAAGCACCAAACAGCGGAACACCTAGCCCTTGGCAAGGGAGATTGCTGCAAGGGGGTGCTCCAGAGAATAGTTGCGGGCCTGTTTGGTGTGGCCCGCCTTCTCCCTTTTGCCACCCCACTGCCTTTTCCAGCCTGTTGCAGTGCTGCGGATCCCTCCCCCTCTGTACTGCTGTCCTTGCTCAGCTTGCCGCCTTCCCAGGTTTGGTCAGTGATTTCATTGTCCACCACCTCCTCTTCAACTTCCTCACTCTAGTCATCCTCCTGACTTGTTGACCTAACAACCTCACTTATTGACAACTGTGTCTCATCCTCATCATCCACCTCATGAAACACTAATTGCCGTTCCCCACCGTCATCTTCTTGTGACTGTGGATGCTCAAGAGTTTGGGCATCAGTGCACGCGATCTCCTCATGTCCCCCTTCAAGCGTGCTTGGCGAGATGCCCGAATCAAGGAATAGCGATGAAAAGAGCTCCTCTGAATATCTGTCACGATGGGGAGTGGGGGAAAATCCCCACCGTATAATTAGAGCTGTTACTCAGCCCGAAAACAGGGGTAGGGAGCAGCTCTAATTATACGGTGGGGAGTTTCCCCCACTCCCCATCGTGACAGTATGTCCAACTAGGATGCCCTCACACAGGAAAGATGACACATCCAGAAAGGAGCAGAGCTTCTACACATATACAGGCAAACAACCATCTGACCTTCAGGCTCACAACACTGTATAAGAAGAGCCAGAGGCCACACCCAGCTCCACCAAGCACACATCTTAACCCCGAACACACCAGGATGGGAAGGGACACACAACTTAAAGGGGGAAGTGTCAAAACATGCAAAACAACATGTTGCCACCAGCAACAAGCATGCAGGGGGAATAAAAAAAAAAGTGCAGATTCTGTGTCAGCACATCCCTCAAAACTGCCGCCAGCATGCCAGGACCACAAACTAGGCCCCTGGCAGCCAGCCAACAAGCAGTAAGGAGAAACCATACTGAACACCGCGTCCATCTCAGACACAGTTCACACTCTGGGCGGCTATCAGCAAGCATTCCCAGCCAGCACACAGCCAGTACACCAAAGGAATGCTGCCAGCAACCAGCCCAAGAGCAAGGAACAACTGAGAACGGAACGAGGGGACACACAAACACAAGCAACGGTTAAACAACAATGGCAACACCTGTTACCCAGAACCGGGCCGTTAACGGTAACTCCCCTTTCACCATCCCTCTGGAGGATAAGCATGCACGCCAGAAAATGGCAGGCGACACATGCTGAGCCCTCTTTCGAAGGCGTCCAGAGGCTGAGGAGCCTTAGTAGAACATACTGTCACAGTGGGGAGTGGGAACTGTTACTAGGCCTGGACACAGGGAAAAGGCGCAGGTCACATCCTACAGTTGCCCTAATCCTTACCCTGATCTCCTGACCGTATGAGCGCCCCCTAAAGGTGGGAGGGCTCATACACTGGAATCTAGATACAGCTGACCCTAACGGTCCCTTGCATAGAGGTCAGGAATAGGAGACAACCGGTTCCTTAAGGAAACAGACAAACTGGAGTCTCCAGCGGCCTAGTAACAGAAGGGAAAAGATACAATTAGCAGCAACTGAATGGCAGGTAAGCACCTGGAGAAACAACAGCACACCAG
Organism: Bufo bufo; assembly: GCF_905171765.1. NCBI lineage: Eukaryota > Metazoa > Chordata > Amphibia > Anura > Bufonidae > Bufo > Bufo bufo. The sequence continues at coordinate 98,993,901 of NC_053391.1, read as the reverse complement.
AACATCAAACACTTACCTGCCGCAGCAAAGATGGAAAAACACCACCAAAACAACCTGGACCCCCATGCGGACACCGATGCAAGGTGCCTCCAGGCAAGGCTGCTAATATCTTTAGGTTCACCCCTCCGGGAAACCAATGGGACCCCCTTCCGGAGGCAACAACAGACAGGGGAAAATATCAAACATCCTTGCAGATCACAACACCAAACCGACTAGACATGGAACACCAGACATGACATAAACAACTAAACCCCAACATAAAACACACCAAACAACATAACAGGTGAAGAGGGGAAAGAAGACTAAGGGTGACAAACGATGTCCAACTAGGATGCCCTCACATGACAAAGAGCTAGGAGCAAGGTCCTAGTCCAACAAAGGCAGTAGAACCACTGCCCCCAGCCAGCAAGCCACCGGTTAATATTAAGCTTGCGGCCACACCCAGAAAACACCTTAATCCTCACTAGCCAGAAGATTAACCCCTTGCTGACCAAACAGCAGGGAGGCACACCTTAAAGGGGAAGTGCACGTGGAAACCACAAACTACACGTTGCCCCGGGCAACCAGTCTGCACGGCAACCGCGTCACGGTCAAACACCAATATGACCGTGACAATATCCGAGTGTGGGATCACTTGTTTGCCAAGACTCTCCATGGTGGGAGGAAGGAGGATCAGAGTGAGGATTCTGTTGACCAGACTCTTGGCTACTGAGACTGGACTTTGTGGAAGACAGGGTGGTGCTTAAGCGACTGGAAGCATTATCTGCTGCAATCCAACCGACCACCGTGTCGCATTGGTCTGACTTCGAGAGTGGTGTCCTGCGTCGCCCTGCAAACTGGGACATGAAGCTAGGTATCGTGGATGAGTGTGTTTCTTGTGCTCTGGCAGCAGGCACAGTTTCACCTCGCCCAGGGCCTTTAAAATGAATGTCACTGATATTTAGGATGGGCAAACGTTATACAGGAGAGGTAGTGCAGGTAATGTCGCTGTCACCAGCGGCTAATAAAAAATGACAGGGAATATCACTGATATTCAAACGTTATACAGGAGATGTAGCGCAGGTAATGTCGCTGCCACCAGCAGAGAAAAAATTTGACTGAATGTCACTAATATTTATGATGCGCAAATGTTATATAGGAGATGTAGTGCAGGTAATGTCGCTGTAACCAGCGGCTAATAAAAACTTACAGGGAATATCACTGATATTTATGATGCGCAAACGTTATACAGGAGATGTAGCACAGGTAATGTCGCTGCCACCAGCAGCAAACAAAATTAGACTTAATGTCACTGATATTTAGGATGCGCAAACGTTATACAGGAGATGTAGCGCAGGTTATGTAACTAACTGTCCGCAGCGGACACCGTCTACATAAAAAGTACATTGGATGTCACAGATATTTTTAGTATGTGCACACGTTAAACAGGAGATGTAGCGCATATAATGTCGCTATACGCAGCGTCTACGGAAAAAGTACACTGGATGTCACAGATGTTTTTAGGATGCGCACACATTATACAGGAGGTGTAGCTCAGGTTATGTCACTGTCTGCAACAACTATGGAAAAAGTACACTGGATGTCACAGATATTTTTAGGATGTGCAAATGTTATACAGGAGATGTAGCGCAGGTAACGTAACTGTCCGCAGCAGACACCGTCTACAGAAAAAGTACACTGGATGTCACAGATATTTTTAGGCTGCGCACACATTACACAGGAGATGTAGCGCAGATAATATCACTGTCTGCAGCGGCCAAACATATGCAAGCTATTTAGCGCAGGTTGCGCTAAAAATATATATTGCTGCGAGAAACAACAATAGTCCTTAAAAGGACTTTTGGGTCTCTAACAATTGCATGCAATTTAGCGCAGGTTGCGCTAATAATATATATTGCTGCCAGATACAACAATAGTCCTTAAAAGGACTTTTGGGTCTCTAATCGCCCGCAATTTAGCGCAGGTTGCGCTAAAAATATATATTGCTGCCAGACACAACAATAGTCCTTAAAACGACTTTTGGGTCTCTAACACCAACCCTGCCTAACCAAAAAATAAAATTCAATTCCCTACACTATCTGTCCTTTCTACAGCACAGCAATCCCTGACTAAGACTGGCCAACCATGCTTTTTAGCACCCGATGACGTGTTCTGGCCAGCCAATCACTGTAATGCCAGTAACCAACATGGCTATGGAATTACATTGAGTGGCAGTACTTACCTGCACGTTTATTGGCTACGTAGCAGCCAACAAACGTGCGGGGAGGAGACTCGAGCATGGCGCTCGAGCACACGTGGTATTCGGCCGAACTCCGCAATGCGCCGAGCATCGTGACGCTCAAGCCGAACTCGATCATCACTACCCCTTTCCTTTCACACATCCAAACTAGTTATCAAAACCCATGGTTGATGGCATCTGGCTTGTCCATCAATAATCCATAAGCTCAACATCAGCATATGAACAGTGAACATCAACCTTCTGTCTTTTGTCTGAGGATAGGGAAAGCGTCAAGCATAGGCGTAACTAGAAAAGGCTGGGCCAGATAGTAAATTTTTGAATGGACCCCCTGACAAGATATTTGGACTGTGAAAAAGTGAACTGTAAACTCTGGTACAAATAAATGACCAGGAATAGCTAGCCTTGTGACCTGTCATGGCATGGACTCCACAAGACCTCTGGTGGTGTCCTGTGGTACCTAGCACCAAGATGTTAGCAGAAAATCCTTTAAGTCTTTTAAATGGTGAGGATTGAGTTGTTTTTTTTTACTGCATAACCCACAGAATCTAAATCAGATTGAGATATGGGAACCTGAAGGCCATTCAGTCCCATGTTCCCTAAACCATTCCTGAACAATTATTATGATGTGGTAGGGGCATCATCCTGATGCCACAGTCATTATGGAATACTATTGCCATAAAGGGGTGTGCTTGGTCTGCAAAAATTATTTAGGGGGGGGGGGGTGATATGTTTCTCCAGCTAAGTGATGGACATGCAAGTGAGGTATCCACATGATCTAAATGAAAACATGATTCCTCAGATCAAGCCATATTCTGCTATTGCTCCATGATCCAGTGCTCCATGATCACTTTTTCAGCAGTTGGTGCAACAGTAGCTCTTATGTGTGGTCAGACCAGGAGGACTAGCCTTCATGCCAAATGTTCCTTGGATGCCCATAACCTTGTCACCAGGCTCACCAGTTGACCTTCATTAGACCACTTTTGGTAGGCACTAACCACTGCTTCCTCAGTACACCCCACAAGATTCGCCGTTTTGGAGATGCTGTGATCATCTAGCCACCTCAATGTTGCCCCTAGTCACTCACATGCTTATTCTAGTCCATTTTTCTTGCTTTTAAAACATTAACTTCAAGAACTGAAAGTTCACTTGCATCCTAATGGATCTCACTCCTTGTAAGGTCCATTGTCACAAGATGTTATGGTCAATGTTATTTGTTATTTTGGTTTTAATGTTATGGCTGATCGGTGTATATGTATATAAATATTTCTGCCCAATGTATTTATTTTGAGGCTATAGAAAAACTACCAATTATAGCACTGTGTATTTATGAGATTATTTGCTAAGCTTTAATACATTTGTAATATCCATTGTTCTAGGACCCAGTCTTCTCTTCATCACCTATGCAGAGGCGATAGCCAATATGCCAGCTTCCACCTTCTTTGCCGTTATCTTTTTCTTAATGTTGATTACACTTGGACTGGACAGTACGGTAAGAGAATATCCAGCATGTGGACATAATGCTTGGAAAGCTACAAACACAGTAAACTAATTTTCATTTGCCACTAATGATACTTTTCCTTGCTCGTCTTTGAACACTTTTGTCCAGTTCATTAAAACCAGTTATGGATGCAACCCTAAACCTGCTTGGGATGTTTTCTTAATTCTGAGGATAACACACTGGGCCACATTTCTGTTTATCTAAGACTAGACTGCACCTAGCCAAAAAAAGGGGAGTAGCTTAACGGGAAATGTGTGTGGAGTTGGAGGAAAGAGGCAAGACCTAAGATGTGACTTTTGCACCAAAATTGCGGCACAATTCTGCTGTAAAATTCTATCTGACAGTGGACGTAGCAATAGCCGGTGAGACAAAAATGTCCAGCTGTGCACCAAATTGATTATCCAGTCTGAGCCTAGGATAAGTAAATCTGACCCACTGTCTCAGCTAGAAGAAACACTCACAGACCATTATTGCCTATTTTCAAGGAATCTTAAAGGGATTCTCCAGCTTGTTTACAAATTTTGGATGCCTCCCCTTCCCCGCTGGACCTGTGAGGGGAACCATACTTACATGCACCCACTGGTCAGTTCTAGCTCCTTCAGTCCACCACTGCATTCACTGTGCAGCAGTAACTGTTTGTAAACTTCTGGCACGGAGGGGGTTCCCAATGACTAACCTCAATGGTGACGTCCCCCTAAGCCACACATCACTGCCCAGTCACATATCACTTGTTTTCCTTTTTAACTCCTCATGTCCCAAGAACCATAGTTTTGTTACTTTTTATTATACATAGTTTAAACAATGTACTTTTTGTATTTACTTAAATACAATAAAATGTTTAAAAACAAACTATTTTAACTTCTTACATTTTCCTAGGTATAAAAAATAAAAATGTATTACTTCCTTTAATTTCATAGTGAACTATTAATATTTTATATGATGTGTTAGATATAATCATGTTCTCTTTGTAGTTTGCAGGACTGGAAGGTGTTATTACCGCAGTATTGGATGAGTTCCCACATGCATGGGGCAAGAGACGAGAACTTTTTGTCTTCCTATTAATTTCTGTCTGCTTTCTCGGGGCACTATCTACCCTGACTTTTGTAAGTAAGGAGAACAATGCTCTGATCCACAGAGATATAGTTTAGGTATTTATTAGTGTAAATTTTTAAACATAGATTTATCAGGGGGTAAGAACAATGTGGTTGCTGGAATAACTAGAGAAATGAAAATGAACTTTATGAACTTTGCGGTTCTTTAAATAACTGCAGAGAAATTTCAAAGAGAACACTTGAAATTCAGTCTTAGCCAATTAGGTTGACATAAAGCTGCCAAGTTCCCGTTCATGCCCACACATGCTTAATGCCAAGAGGGAGAGTTATTCATAACAATACAATATTATATTTAACCATTCAATGAATAATAATGGTGTCAAGATATATTACATTGTTTCTATGTATAGAAGGGATGGTCAAGCATTTGAGTTCCACCAATTCAACTATTCCACCCACAGCCCTTATGTCTGCCTGATAAAGAGACTTGGCTGTAATAGGTGGCTGTATCGCAAACTTAAAGGGGCTACCTAGGACATTGTTTTTCTAACAGCAGGAAATACTTTTTTTTTTTAAATGACCCATGTAATCCCCCGACGCTCAAGTGGCGCCATTCCAGTGGCCACCAATGGCTGTTGTTTTGCTTTGTAGCAACTGATCCCATGCAGCGGCAAGTGATTATACCTTGAAAAACCCCTTTAAATTATAGATAAAATGTACACCTAAATAATACCACTATACTGTACACATAAATAGTTTTAACTATACGATACAGATGAATAGCACTACTATACCATACGCATAAAATGTACTACTATACCATTCAATAAATGAATATCCACGACAAAATTTTGTGGAATCAGACAAATCTATGTAATATACTGTATAATACCTTAGTGTCGAAAAAAGACAAAGGTATTATAGGAGTGATACCTTTATTGGCTAACCAGAACCAGGCACAGAAGGTTTAAAAACTTGCCTGATGTACAGTGGTGCTTGAAAGTGTGTGAAGCCTTCAGAATTTTCTATTTTTATATTTCTGCATTAATTTAAATTAAAACTACATCATATTTTCAAGTCCCAAAAGTGGATCAAAATAACCAAATCTAACAAATAAGTCAAAAATAAACAGCCAGTAACTCAGTAACCTAATATTTCCTGGGATCAGTTAAGTTTTAAGCACTTGTAAGAGGGTTGAAAATAGCCCTTGCTCCTCTTAGAAAAAGAAACATGGCACTGTTGCCATAGGTTGCCATTTGACCCTGTTGCGGTGTTCATACCACCTACAGTGGTGCTTGAAAGTTTGTGAACCCTTCAGAATTTTTTATATCTCTGCGTAAATTTGACCTAAAACTACATCATATTTTCACAAGTACCAAAAGTAGATAGATAACCAAATAAAGCGATATAACATGTCTGTGAGTGTTAAAAGTATGTGAACCTTTAGGATTAGCAGATAATTTGAAGGTGAAATTAGAGTCAGGTGTTTTCCATCAGTGGGATGACAATCAGGTCTGAGAAGGAAACCTGTTTTATTTAAAGAACAGAGATCTATCAATGTCTGATCTGCGCGACACATGTTTGTGGAAGTGTATCATGGCACGAGCAAAGGAGATTTCTGAGGACCTCTGAAGAGGAAGAGTTGTTGATGCCCATCAGGCTGGAAAAGAATACAAAACTATCTCTAAAGAGTTTGGACACCACCAAGCCACAGTTAGATTATGTACAAATAGAGGAGATTCAAAAGCATTATTACTCTCTCCAGGAGTGGTCAACCAACAAAGATCACACCTAGAGCAAGGCATGTAATAGTCCGCAAGGTCCCAAAGGAGCCCAAGGTAGCCTCTAAGGCTACTTTTACAATTGTGTTTTCTTTTCAGGTTTTGAGATCTGGCAGATCGCTGCTTGCAGCGGTTTTGTGTCTTCTATGGGAATGCAATGCATTCTGGTGCACTCCGTTCCAGTATGTTCAATTTTGTCCCCATTGACAATGAATGGGGACAAAAATGAAGCATTTTCCTTCGGTTTTGAGATCCTCTGCCGGATCTCAAAACCGGAAAGGAAATACAGATGTGAAAGTAGCATAAGCAACTAAAGGCCTTTCTCACATTAGCTAATGTTAATGTCTCCACCATCAGGGGAACACTGAACAATGATGTGCATGGCCGGATTGCAAGGAGAAAGCTGCTGCTCTGCATAAAGAACATTGCTGCCCATCTGCAGTTTTCTAATGATCATCTGGACGAGCTAGAAGGCAATTGGAACAATATTTTGTGGAGGGATGAGAGTAAAATTAAACTTTTTGGTTAAAATTTTGTGTTATGTTTGACAAAAGGAAATCCCTGAATTCCAGCACAAGAATCTCACCCCATCTATGAAACATAATGGGGGTAGTGTCATGGTTTGGGACTGTTTTGCTGCATCAAGGTCAGGACAGCTTGCCATCTTTGATGGAACAATAAATTCTGAATTATAAATGCAAATTCTAAAGGAAAATGTCAGGACATCCGTCCATGAGCTAAATTTCAAGAAAACGTGGGTCACACAACAAGTCAACGACCCTAAGCATACAATTTTTTTTTTTTACCAAACAATACTTAAAGAAGAACAATGTTAAAGTTTTGGAATGTCCTGACCTTAATCCAGTATATATGTTATGGAAGGACCTTAAGCGCGCAGTTAATGGAAGGAAACCCACCAGTATAATTTATCTGTGTGCTTCCCACATCAGTATGTTTGTTCCGCTAAAGATAGAACATGTCCTATACTTGTCCGCAAAATGCAGACCATAGACCCATTGAAGTTTGGATGGGGTCCAAAAGCTTGGATCATCCTACAACGAAGAAGCTATGACCGGTTCTTTTTTTTCTGAGTGGTACCAATCATGACCAAGTACAGAACAGGATCAGGAGGAGCCTAGGTAACATTCTGACCTCTCTGATCAAAGAATGAGTCAATCTGCTAGTGATATACCATTATTTTGTATGGTGGAAAGACCTGTTTATGACGTATCATGCTCCAGGAACATCTACGCTGTTTTATACAGTCTTTTTTATTACAGTGCTTTTACTTGTCTTTGTGCTTAAAGTAGTTTAGGTATAAAAAAAATTATAATTAAAGCAGATATGTTAATTCAGGATAGCATATTAGTACGACTTATCCACTGCTCTATTATACCAAACAACACAAGAATATTGCACCAATTGGTAAGAGCAGCTAAGAGAGTATGCAGCAGAGTATGCAGCAGAGTTTGCTGTATTAATAAGGAGTGTTCCCCCAACCTCTGTCCATCTACTTCCACCAGTAATTTACAGCCACTGTATATCTGTCTACGCGTCTGGTTTATTGTTCTTTAGCTGCTATTAGCCAAACGGCACAATATTTTTTCTGTCATTTGATCCAATAGCCCAGAAGACCTGTCCACATAATCTGGTGCCCTTTGAAGGGGCTCTGTCACCAAGAAATTCACTGTTAAACGAAGCACATTGCCTTGTAGGTCTAGCTCAGCTGAATGTAATGATCTATTTCACTTACCGATCTATTACTTTATTCTGGAGAAAATATATTTTATTTATACAGGGGTAAGTTACAGCCCAAAATCTATGCCAGCCTCTAGCTCGCGTAGATTTGAGCTTCTGGCGCACAGGGAGTCCCAGAGATATGCCCAATTTATTAAGCGTCCTCTGCCCCTTCATAAAATAATCGCATTTTATTCCAGCACTCCGGTGATTCAAACTAGTGTATGGGTTGATAAATGTCTTCTAATGCCTTGTAGGGCTAGCTCAGGGGAATGCAATGATATATTTTATAAATTAGGTGCATCTCTTGCAGTCTGTGTGCCAGAGGCTCAAATCTGTACCAGCTAAAGGCTGGCATAGACTTATGCTATAACTTATGCCAGTTTCTGGCTCATATAGTTCATCCTGTGGGTTGGGATAGACCTCACCCGCTGCAGCTAAGGCCCGACCCTTTTCTTGACACTTTGGAAAAATAGCAAGGTCAAAAAGTCACAAATCATGGCCCAAATATGGCGTGTGTCATAACTTGCGACTTTTTAATGCCACAGTAGTACTGTTACTAGGTTAGTAAATGCCCCTCATTGTGCCTGGTTTAGCAGTGAATTTCATGGTGACACATTCCCTTCAATGCTATTTACATAAATGTTTCATATTTATTTCTGTAAAAAAAGACTCATTTATGGTATAGTACATATAGTAGAAAGTAAACTTTGCAACTGTATATGGCAGTCAGCACATGTCAACAAGTCCCCAGGTGGGTTATCTGAATGAGGAGGTGCTGACAGCCGTACCTCTTGAAATGTTAGTGGGGTATGCAGTAAAACAATACAATGCAACAAAATGCAGATGTGAGCAGTCGACAGATGGTCATTTTAGCTTTGTGGTTGCAATAGTACATTGTGTATTGTTTTCTTTTATATTAAAGTGTTCTTGGTGTTATTACAGCCTTTGCTTTTACCACTGTTTTCACTTTAAAGTACATGTCCCTATGTCATATTAGGTTCATAATTGAGCCCAAATTCCATATTAAAGGGGTTATCCCATGACTCATCTAAAAAATGAAAATCAAACATAATGTAGTGCATCGACATTCTAACAAAGCTAGAACCAGCCTTGTACCTCACATGGATCTGGAGCTTCGCCCATTCATTTCACCATTTAGTCTGATAGATTTTTTTCAGGCTGACAGTTCAGGGGGCATCTCTGGGGGGTGTACTTTGTAAGGGAACATGCCCTTTCTCAGAGGCTGTGTCCTTTCTGCTGCATCTCTCTCCCTGAACCCATAACAGCATGCAGAGGCAGATTGATCTGTATCACTGCCTTTGCCTCTTCTCTAGGAGAAGCTTCTCCAGTGCCCCAGATAGCCGGTCATTTCACAGGGATGGGGGGCTCAGTTGTAGATAACTCAAGAAGAAGGAGAGCCTGGAGCTTCCAAACAGTCAGAGGCTGAGCGGGAGAGGAGAGAGCTTCCACTACTATAGAGCTCCATCCGTAGAAAAAAGAGCAACAGAGAAGGAGAACATCAATCAGCCGAGAACATCCAGCATGTGAAGGCTGAAACTTACCATGTGTGACCTGTTCATTCAGCTCAGTAGGAGAATGTGCACAATACTATACAGACTGAACCCCAGGGGGCGCCATTATAATAAAGTAACGCTGGGTTCACACCTGAGCGTTCTGTATGCGCGATTTTATCGGGCATTCCTATTCGCGGCCGGCAACAAGCAAACGCCCATTGTCGTGCGCTCCCGGAAGTCTATGTACGGGAACGCGCGACCATACGCCCCAAAGAAGCTCCTGTACTTCTTGGGGCGTAGGGGGTTTTACAGCGCGTTCGTACACGCTGTAAAACGCTCAGGTGAGAACCATGCCCATAGGGGATCATTGGTTCTTGCCTGTTGAGCATTTTACAGCGCGTAGGAACGCGCTGTAAAACGCTCAGGTGTGAACCCAGCGTTACTTTATTATAATGGCGCATTTTTGTAACAATATAAAATACAAAAGTTATTTCTTCTTCATGCTGAATTATGTTAAAATAACATTTAATGTTGGAATTAACTATTTAACTCTGTCTATATAAGAGATTTAGAGCCCTTCATCAGAAAAATTGAGTTTGGGCTACTATATGTGAAGAAATTAATCAATACAAAATGTTTTACCTATTCAGATTTTTAAAAAAAAGTTATCTGAGATGCTTCTATGACACCTGTCTTGTATTTCACAAACAAAAAGTTAGCATTTTTGGAACTTATGTCTCTTCTTTCCAGGGTGGTGCTTACATGGTAAAGTTGTTTGAGGAGTATGCCACTGGCCCAGCAGTGCTCACTGTGGTATTCCTGGAAGCCATAGCAGTGTCCTGGTTCTATGGTATGTACCCAAGGGCGTAGCTATAGGGGCTACAGAGGTAGCAGTCGTTACTGGGCCCAGGAGCCTGAGGGGGCCCTAAAACCGTTGTGCCGCATAAGAAGACACCAGTATTATAGAAAGTGCATGCTGGTCAAGTTACACCTCTGGCCGGAGGGAAGCGGTTAGGTCAAGAATTTGGCATGGGGGGTGGGGGTTGCTGTTTCAATTTTTGCCTCAGGCACCACGAAGGCTATGTGCCCTCCTGCCCCGGACCACAAAGCACTGAGGGAAGGGGGGGCCAAGCTGAATTCTTGCACCAGGGCCCATGAGCCTTTAGCTACGCCCCTGTATGTACCACATATTGCATGGCTGTCAATTATCATCACGGAAGCAAACATGAATAATGTTCTCTGGTTGTATTTTAGGTATGAACCAGTTCTGTCGTGATATAAAGGAAATGTTGGGTTTCACTCCAGGCTGGTTTTGGAGGATATGCTGGGTGGCTATATGCCCACTGTTCCTTCTGGTAAGTAAGTTACTTCTCCATAATATAGGTGCTAGCAGTGTTTGAACACACAAGACACATAAAGCAATACACTATTCATGTGTCATATAACTTAGGAGTACTATATGCGTGTTTAGCTACCGATAGAGCATGAGGGTGACAGCTGCTACAGAACGGAGTGCTGGGAAAGTGAAGGAAAAAGACTATAGATAGTGTAAGTCCATATTTGTAGCTGTGAAGAAGAAGATTTTGCATAGATTTCTATGTAACAACACCTACAAACAATGCACCAGTTATGTAGTAATCAGAACTTTATTGATAATCCACAAAAGAAAAAATAAGTGTATAATATGTATAAAGTAGGAAAATCAGCAAACAGGAAGATAAGTTACAATACAGTCACAGTAATACCGGTACATAGTATACAATAGTAGCGTACAAAGGAGTCACATAATCCCAGGTACTTATATAAAACTCTATAATAAGGATGAATAGGCAATAGTAAATGCCATAAAATCATGTCTAAAAGTACTACCTAGTAACATCAAAGTACATCACATAATAATAAACTTAATAAAATACCTACTGCATGCAAGAAAGGAGCCCAGCACGTTTCGCCGTTGGCTTCTTCAGAACCCTGAAGAAAATGGATCAACTTAGAACAAATATGTTCAATTTTCACTGCAAAGTCTCTTACTTACCTGTGGCTTTTCAGCTGTTGCAAAACAAAAGCTCCCACCATGACTCAACAGCCATCAGACTGGAAGGTGTAGTTTTCACCAGCTGGAGAGCCATGTGTTTGAGACAACTGCTATAGATAAGCCTAAAATAGAGCAATGCCTTTTTTACGGTGGCCTATTCTAAGTGCTGCACAAGTCTCAGCTCGCACATAAGATCGGGACTCCTACTTTAATGGCCCAGACCAGCAGAAGTGCCGATCCAGACTGTTTAACCCCTTAGATGCAGCAGTCAATAGCGACTGTGGCATCCAAGTGGTTTAGCGGGAGTTACCTCTGTCTCCCAATGGCACACCCGCAAATGAGATTGCGGTGTGCAGATGTCTTTGCACGGCAGCCTGGCAGCCGCAGGCCTGCCTGCCTGCAGTTTAAGGCTAGGCCACACTCTGGCGCAGACTGCTGGTGTCTGTATACAGTATAATACACTGTACTGCATAAGCAGTGCAATGTATTACAGAAGCAATAAAAAGATTGTCTGTTACAGTCCCCTTTTGGGACTAGTAAATGGTTTAGAAAAGTTGAAAAAAGTTTTATTAAATAATTAAATTAATACATTTCCAAGTAAAAAAAAAATACACATTTTTTCCATTGAAAAAAGGGGATATGAGTATGTTTGGTGGGGAGTACAACCAATGAGACTCCCACTCATTACGAGAATAGGTCCACTGTCTCCCTGTATAAATGGAGCAGCAGTAGAGCATGCAAAGAAAAGCCTAGTATATTGCTGGATAGTCTCCATCAGATTCATAGAAATGAATGTAGCCACAGTGCGCATGCTCCACCACCTCTCCAGTCATACAGGGAGACAGGGACCCCTGTGTTTATGTTCAGTGGATGTTTCATTGGTCAGAAACTTAAAGGGCTTGTCTCACTTCAGCAAATGGCATTTATTATGCAGAGAAAGATAATACAAGGCACTTACTAATGTATTGTGATTGTCCATGTTGCTTCCTTTGCTGGCTGGACTAATTTTTCCATCACATTATACACTGCTCGTTTCCATGGTTAGGACCACCCTGCAATCCATCAGCGGTGGTCGTACTTGTGCACTTTAGGAAAAAGCATCAGTTTATGGTCCTGAATATCAGAGAGGCCGGCGCTTTTTCCTACAGTGTGCAAGCACGGCCACCACTGGTGGATTGCAGAGTGGTTGTGGCCATGAAAACGAGCAGTGTATAATGTGATGATCACATAATACATTAGTAAGTGCCTTGTATTAACTTTGTCTACATGAAAAATGCCTCTTGGCGTATAGACTGCAGATGAGATTTTAAAAAATCTCATCCATGCACTGCAAATATTTTGCATAAAGGAATCCACACACAAATTGACCTGCTGAATTTAAATTTATATGTCCATTTATGCAGTGGATTTCTTCCACAGATTCCACTCTCTCCAATGCAGTAAGTGGGATTCTTGTCAAAATCTGCATATAACTTTTTTGATGCAGATTCATTTCGGATTCTGATGCGTGCCCCAATCTGTGGCACATTTAGGCTACACTCACATGACTATATGTGTTTTGCGGTCCGCAAATTGCAGATCCGCAAAACACAGATACTGGCCGTATGCATGCCACATTTTACGGAACCTATGATAGAAATGCCTATTCTAGAATAGGACATGCTCTATCTTTTTTGCAGGAACAGAACTACGTATGTACGGATGTGGACAGCACACGGCCCCATTGAAACGAATGGGTCCGCACCCGTTCCGCAGAATGCAGACCCAGAACTAGGGTCGTGTGAATGCACCCTTAGGCCTCTTGCACACGACCGTATGCCCGCCGAGACATACGTCCGTGAGCGGCCATATGTCCCAGAGCGGCATTGATCGTGTGCACAGGAGCACACAGCATCATAGATTACAATGAATCATAGATAACAATGATGCTGTGCACGTCGACCTTTAAAATAGTGCTAATTACAATGTTAAAATCATGCATACGTTTTTTTTTTTTTATTGAGAAATATCATAGTAACATAGTACATAAGGCCGAAAAAAGACATTTGTCCATCCAGTTCGGCCTGTTATCCTGCAAGTTGATCTAGAGGAAGGCAAAAAAAACCTGTGAGGTAGAAGCCAATTTTCCTCACTTTAGGGGAATAAAAAATTCCTTCCCGACTCCAATCAGGCAATCAGAATAACTCCCTGGATCAACGACACCTCTCTAGTAGCTATAGCCTGTAATATTATTACGCTCCAGAAATACATCCAGGCCCCTCTTGAATTCCTTTATTGTACTCAAATTTCTTTTTTGGACACTGGAGAAAGTGCCCTATTTTTATAGTCTTTCCAGGAATTTAGGGATGGTTGGAGACCCTAATGTTGACCTTCTGATTAGTGCAATGTTGAACAACTTCCTGGAGCCACATTTGTATGAACATATCAGGTAGGGCCTAGTTCACACGTTAGTGTTTGGTCAGTGATTTTCATCAATGATTGTGAGCCAAAACTAGGTGCAGGTCAAAAACATACAGGGAGATTCACTCGAAAGAGGCCCCGAATATTCTGTAATAACTCTGGCTAGGATGAAGCAATCTGAACGGAACGACCTGCAATGAGCTCCTGAGCATGTGGAGCTTCCAACACGCTGGGATCCCCCCCCCCCTGCGTCGGAGTGATGTCGGACAGATGTCGTGAAGTTTAACCTCCATTTGCAACTTCCGGGTGCATACTCCCCGTACCTTCTCACGCAATCACTCGACCACCACGGCCGCCGGATCTAACACCACCAGACTTCTTCCTATGCTCAGAACAAGCCTCGTACTGTGGAAGATTTGAAGAAAAACATCCAATGTGAAATTGCTGCTATATCCCCACCGATATACTTGCCGATATGTTCAGGAACATGGAGAGCTGCATCAAAATGTATCTGGTAGAAAATAGAGATCACTTCCAGCATTGTATGTAATGCAATCGATTACACATACAGTACGTCAAGGTATGTAGTGTACTTTTTCGGTTCAGGTTGCTTTATCCTAACGGGCTGGCAGAATTAGAAAACTATAATGAATGATAAAGATAGTAATACTTGTCTACAGCTCAATGTGCTGGTAAGAACTTATTACCAGCATTTACTGTGAGCTGTAAAATGTTGATAATTACCACCAAAATCATTTAGTGAAGTACCACCAGCCTCAAAAAAAATCATGGACATGTCTGTTTTTTTCACGGACACAGGAAAAACGTTGCCTATTTTTTATGGACTGTCCAGAAATTTCTGGACGGTTGGCAATCCTGATTCGGGGCCTCTTTCAAGTGAATCTCCCTGTAAAACAGGTACAAATCTTTCCATTATACCTTATTGCTGTGTAGGCCGCCTTAAAGAGTACCTTTCATCGGTCCAAACATTGTGAACTAAGTATCATGACATATACAGTGGCGCCCAGGGATCTCACCGCACTTACTATTATGGGAGAAGGAGACGCCCAGTAGAACAAGGGCAGTCTCCTCCTACTATAACCAAGTCCCCTAAGTCTCCTCCTACTATAACCAAGTGACCGAACATACCGGAGGGCATAGCGGGAGAACGGAGCGGCACACAGGGATAATAGTAAGTGCAGTGAGATCCCTGGGCGCCGCTCTATATAACATGGTACTTAGTTCACAATGTTTGGACCGATGAAAGGTCCTCTTTAATAGTTTTGGCTCACATACATTAATGGAAATCACTGACCAAAACCAAGGACGTAGGAATGAGGACTAAGCAGGAGTGATTGCTCTGAGCACTAAATACGTCCTACTACCAGTTCATTGCTCTCTGCTTTACAGATGGCTATGGCTACATAAATAATATTGTAGACAGATGTTATTCACATCGTTTACCTCAGCACAACTTCACTACGCATAGTGGTTGTGATAACAACACGGAGATCATTTAGTCTACTTGGCACCAGAGATATATGTGCTATAAAAGCTTCAACGCATGAGCTGGAATAAAGTGATCTGAACAACATCATCCTGCAACCTGACATGAAGCTGGCACCTCTATGTGGCTTTAAATAGTGTCTTCACCCTCTTTAGCCAGTTTTATTATTGTTATTAACCTCTTAATCACCCTAGAGAACCCTAGAGAAGGCAAGTGTGGGAGCGCTCAGCATAAGGCAGAGGAGAACAGGTTTATGATGAGGTGAAACTTTACAGAGGCTCCAGTTTACTCTCTTCCCTTTTATGATTAGTATAAAAATAGGCTTGCCGGAGCGAGTTGTAGTTCCATGGAGATTGGATGATGAATGGAGTAATGCTGCAGTCAGGACACAATCTAGGCAGTAAAAGCATATCTGCAATGAGTAGGAGTAAGAATGGAGAATGTTGTCTTAATATAAACTTCCATAAACTAGTCATAGTGTACGTAGCATCTTATTATAAACCTCCAATGATGCATTGCTGGTCAATATCTGGAGATCTTTATATGCTAATCCATAGTTCACTATTTCCCAGCCTATTTTAGTATTAGGGAGCACTTGGGAAAAAAATCTTATCTTGGGAAATCTCTAGTAATTACATTTCTCAAATTCGCAAAACACAGGAAAATTAGTTCAGACTAACATCAGACCCCAAAATTTATTCAGACCCAATACTGGAAAATTAATTCACACATCTGACACCGCAATTCATTTAGATCCCAAACTTCAAACCTCAAGAGAATTCAGACCCCAGATTCTAGATTCCAAGAGAATTCAGACCCCAAATCTTGAGGTCTGGGGGTCAGAATTCTCTCTTGGATGTTTCTTCAGCATGTCAGCTCCCATAGAGCCTCCTGTCCCTCAACCTTGATGGTAAATTTAAAGGGGTTTTCCAGGGTTAGTATGGTTTTTAACAGATCTGCTCATGTAGTTGCTTTCCTCGTGTACATCTTTACAACGCTTTTTTTTCAATCTGGACTCTCCTGACCCATTTTCACCATGTACAGGATTATTTCCATCCTGTATGTAGCACTTCCTGTTGCTGTATCCAACCAAACCCATGATGCACTTCTCCTTTCTCTGTCACAGCTCCAGCACCGCCCCTAACAACACCCACTTATTTATAGGTCCTCCCACCCAACTAGTTACATAGACACTCCCCTATTACTGCCCGTGTATGGACATAACATGACAGGAAATAAAGAGCTGTATGGACATGGCCATGTGACCACATCCCAGAACGGGAGATAGGAGTTATAAAGATAAAGATAAAATGCATTACATAATTACAGCTACCTTCATAAATGATTAATTTAAATCTTGATTCAAACCAGAAACCCCCTTTAAAGGATTTTCCAGGATCAGAATATTGTTGGCCTATGCTTAGGCCATGCACAGGGCAACCAAGCCCACAAGAATCCAGAACCACATCAGTGTTCTTTAGAACCCCTGCCATAGCAATGATCCTAAACCAAAAAGTTTCTAGTCAAATAATTAAAAATACAACTCTCATGATCCAAATGGCTATACTCTGATCTGTATATTACTCATATAATGTTCTTCCGTATACATTTTTGCTATGATTTTTTTTTTTTTTGCCATAGATGGTACAATTTCACGAGGATAACAAAAACATATATTAATTAAATAGAGGAAATTCTACTGTACACCTGTTAGATGGGAAATAAAACAATCATAATCTATTTCCAGGTACCACCTCACTGAGGTCTACCAATAACCCTGTCTACTACTTTTATCATCTCCTCGCACTCCATATCCAAGACTATAGAATTTTTTGAATATTTTTTTTATTTTTAGGCCTGATGCACATGACCATACTTTTCCTCTGTGCACTGCATTTTTTGCGGATAGCACACTGACCCATTCATTTCTTTGTCCTTAACTTTCCCCCAATTGGTATTCCAACACTGCCTCCCCATGATGAACCAAAAACTCATTCCCTTATCTCTTCTGTCTACCCCTTATTCCTTTAAAGGGGTTATCTGACCCAATGCCATTTTAACTATGGCCCTGAAAGTAATTAACCTAAAGAAAAAAAAAGCCACCTATTCACCGATGCTTGGTTCCTGCACCAAGGGTCTCATCCCCACTGCTTCTAGTCCCCTGTGCATATGGTCATCACATGCACCACTGCAAAAAAAGTTAAGACAAAAGTTGACGGATAGGTAAAATAAAAAAGGTGAAAGTGGAGGGTAAAGGTGCCCGAATAAAAAAGAGTTGATGAGGATGAAGAAAGAAGCAGAAAAAGCAAAACTAACTCTCTCCTGCCTCTTAGCCCTGGGTTTAGAGAAGTAACAGGAGGACACATGCCCCCCAGTCTTCTGGTATGTCATGCATATCAGTAGTCAGAAAAGCCTTTTAATGCTTATTCAGATCAGACACAGTAATAGAATGTCATTTCAGGCTGTATGCAGCCTAAGGGCCATATGTGATATACAGCAGATGTCTGCTGAAATTATTTTACAACATGTTGAACATCTCATTGGTCAGTCATTGGAAATAGATGTTATTGATTGTGCACACATTGAAACCGTAGACAACAAAAAGCCATCTTTCCATCATACCAATATATTGACTTGGAAGACTAGACTTAAATTAAGTGAAGGAACCAAAGCAATAGATGCACAATGTGTGGTGTTGACCATACATCACTCTTATCTTGCTCTTTATCCCATATAATACCTCATTCACACATCAGTGATTTCCATCAGTGATTTTGAGCCAAAACCAGGCGCGGCTCTAACCACAGAACAGGTGCAGATCTTTATCTTATACCTTATGTCTGTGGAGGCTCCAGTCCTGGTTTTGGTTTATAATCACTGATGGAAATCACTGACCAAAACATTGATGAGTAAATGAGGCTTAATAATGTATCATGTTCAGCCTTAAGTTAAAATTTTCTCTAACATTGAGATTTCTATTCTAAATATACAAGTTATGAAGGATGGTGGATATATACAAGTTACAATTAAGACATATACTGGTATGTTTCAGGTATTGGTCAGTTACTCAGTTGTAATTAATACTCATGGGCTTTTTAATGGCAAATGATGATAGATGGTAGATGCCCAACCAACAGTGCTCGATAGGATAAGCATGCACATTGGGCATTGAAACCACTTAATCTACCATCTCTATCTGTAGAGGGTCAGACAGAGCTACTACGTCTAGTAACTGTACATGAAATTAACTCAGTCGTAGCTTCCTTTCCGTCTGGTAAGAGCCCAAGCCCAGACGGGTTTCAAATGTAAAATTATAAGACATTTAGCAACATTTTGACTCCACACTTGGTCTATATGGGTAACTGCCTGTTACAGGGCTGTTCCATTCCACACAGTATGCTTGAGGCACACATTACCATTTTCCCAAAAGAGGGGGAAGGACCCAGGGGACTGTTGGAGTTATCGTCCCATATAACTACTCAGTGTGGATGTCAAAATTTGGCCCAAGCTGTTGGCCATTAGGCTTAGCCAAAGTTCTCCCCGTCTCATATCAGGTGAACAAGTGAGATCCCAAAACCACCCTCTTAGGCTAGTTGCACACTAGCATTTAGGATCTGGCAGGCTCTTTTCTCTCTGCATACTGGTATTGCCGGAAGCTTGAACATCCCCCTCCGACACCATTAACTATAATGGGGACCAATAGAGATCCGGCCGCAACCCGGCAAATATGCCAAGAATCGAAACCGTTGTGCATAGCAAGCACATAGCAAGCACTCTTTTCTTACTTTGATGATTTGTCCAACTCCAAAGTGAACGTTGACAAATATGAGATTTTGAACATTACTCTACCTGCAGAAGTAGTCTCAGATTTCCTCCCCTTTTTCATGGCGATTGACCTTGATGAAATACCTGAGGATTCAACTAACTAGTGACCCCAGTGATCTCTATAAAGAAAATAACTTACCCCTACTGTTTCAGAAGGTACTGTCAGATTATAATCACCCAGTGATATCTTGGATGAAACGTAAGAACCTGATGAAAATGTATTTCCTCCTGAAACTCCTCTATGTCATGCAACTTTTACCCATACTTGTTCTGTAGACATTTTTCACCACTGTGAAATGTATGTTATCTACTTTTCTATGGAAAAAGAGACACCTAAGATTGGCACACTCTATACTGATGAGGAAGCATAGCTTTGCAGGATCTTGATATTTATTATTGAGCTATTATCTTGTCGAGATTCATTCAACTACTGGCCCCAAACCTCCCAAACCTAAACTTTCAATTGGAGCATGTATGGACATGCGTGATTTTTTATAGCTTCCATCATGTGCTGGACTCCCTTTGAGTTTTTGTTTAATTATCTGACAACGCGGTAAAGTTATGGCACTGGAACTCCATTGTATGTTAACCTAAAAATTCTATAAAAATTCCAAAAAACAAAACAAAGATATATATATATATATATATACACACACTAGGCAGAAACAACCTTAAAAGGGGTTCTCTTAAAACTTCTGTTTATATCTGTCATTAATTGGAAGAAAAATCCAGCTCCACGTCTAAGCAGGAAATACTATTTATTGATGCGGTTAAAATCTTCATACAGGACATGTCATGAGGAAGGACCAAAATTGCCATATGGTCTGAAACGCGTTGACGAAACTGTCCTGTATGAAGATTTTAACCGCATCAATAAAAAGTATTTCCTGCTTAGACGTGGAGCTGAATTTTTCTTCCAATATTTGTTCAACTGCAACCAGGTGCGATATCCTTGCTCTTCTAGCAGAGGAAGAGGTGAGAGCTGCCTTTACCATTATTGTTCATATCTGTCATTAAAGTATATAGAGGAAGGTCTCCTGCTCCAGATTCCCCTCTGAGCCAGAATGATGGACCCAGCACTCCAACGCTTTACATAGTCAGTCATTCATTTTATATGACTTCCCCTGGTGATGACTTGAGGGGATCAGAGAAGTTGTCTTCAAAAGGAGGTCTAGGGGTTATGGTTGGCTGTCAAATATACAAACACACATACTATGGCAATTTTATAGAAGATCAATTAAATTCAAATGACTTGAAACTAAATTTCCAATTTTTTCTCTACCCAGTTTATTATATGCAGCTTTATGTCCAGTCCTCCGGAGCTACGTCTTTTTAACTACAAATATCCAGACTGGTCCGTTGTGCTTGGTTATTGTATTGGTACATCTTCATTCATCTGTGTGCCAATATACATGGTATATCGGCTGTGTAGCACCCCTGGTTCATTAAAAGAGGTAAGAAAGGACACAGTTGCTCTAAAGGTGCCCATCCATACACATAAGGGTATAGTCAACTGGTCAGCCAACTATCTTATGTGTATCGGGGTGTGCCGATTCTCATTGTTGGGGTACAGGAGTATCGGACATGTGGATTACAACACCTGATCGCTTTGTTCTCAAGGGAGATAAGCGGTCACCAGAGGTGTCTAGCAGCAGCTTACTCCCCTCTACCCATTGAGAACCCATGTTTGCTCAATTGAATTGCACATGCATATTTGTGGGGGAGCGAGAAGAATAGTGGTGCGCAAAAATATTGCTATCGAGATTGCATGGCCACCTGTAGAATAATGAAAGTTTACATTTTGTGAGATTAATATATAGTTTTGCTGAAAAACCTCTAAGCCAAGTTGTACTGAATCTTTTCCCTATATACACTGCTCAAAAAAATAAAGGGAACACAAAAATAACACATCCTAGATCTGAATTAATTAAATATTCTTCTGAAATACTTTGTTCTTTACATAGTTGAATGTGCTGACAACAAAATCACACAAAAATAAAAAAATGGAAATCAAATTTTTTAACCCATGGAGGTCTGGATTTGGAGTCACCCTCAAAATTAAAGTGGAAAAACACACTACAGGCTGATCCAACTTTGATGTAATGTCCTTAAAACAAGTCAAAATGAGGCTCAGTAGTGTGTGTGGCCTCCACGTGACTGCATGACCTCCCTACAACGCCTGTGCATGCTCCTGATGAGGTGGCGGACGGTCTCCTGAGGGATCTCTTCCCAGACCTGGACTAAAGCATCTGCCAACTCCTGGACAGTCTGTGGTGCAACGTGACGTTGGTGGATAGAGCGAGACATGATGTCCCAGATGTGCTCAATTGGATTCAGGTCTGGGGAACGGGCGGGCCAGTCCATAGCATCAATGCCTTCGTCTTGCAGGAACTGCTCACACACTCCAGCCACATGAGGTCTAGCATTGTCTTGCATTAGGAGGAACCCAGGGCCAACCGCACCAGCATGTGGTCTCACAAGGGGTCTGAGGATCTCATCTCGGTACCTAATGGCAGTCAGGCTATCTCTGGCGAGCACATGGAGGGCTGTGCGGCCCTCCAAAGAAATGCCACCAAACCATTACTGACCCAATGCCAAACCGGTCATGCTGGAGGATGTTGCAGGCAACAGAACGTTCTCCACGGCGTCTCAAGACTCTGTCACGTCTGTCACATGTGCTCAGTGTGAACCTGCTTTCATCTGTGAAGAGCAGAGGGCGCAGTGGCGAATTTGCCAATATTGGTGTTCTCTGGCAAATGCCAAACGTCCTGCACGGTGTTGGGCTGTAAGCACAACCCCCACCTATGGACGTCGGGCCCTCATATCACCCTCATGGAGTCTGTTTCTGACCGTTTGAGCAGACACATGCACATTTGTGGCCTGCTGGAGGTCATTTTGCAGGGCTCTGGCAGTGCTCCTCCTGTTCCTCCTTGCACAAAGGCGGAGGTAGCGGTCCTGCTGCTGGGTTGTTGCCCTCCTACGGCCTCCTCCACATCTCCTGATGTACTGGCCTGTCTCCTGGTAGCGCCTCCATGCTCTGGACACTACGCTGACAGACACAGCAAACCTTCTTGCCACAGCTCGCATTGATGTGCCATCCTGGATAAGCTGCACTACCTGAGCCACTTGTGTGGGTTGTAGACTCCGTCTCATGCTACCACTAGAGTGAAAGCACCGCCAGCATTCAAAAGTGACCAAAACATCAGCCAGGAAGCATAGGAACTGAGAAGTGATCTGTGGTCACCACCTGCAGAACCACTCCTTTATTGGGGGTGTCTTGCTAATTGCCTATAATTTCCACCTGTTGTCTATTCCATTTGCACAACAGCATGTGAAATTGATTGTCACTCAGTGTTGCTTCCTAAGTGAACAGTTTGATTTCACAGAAGTGTGATTGACTTGGAGTTACATTGTGTTGTTTAAGTGTTCCCTTTATTTTTTTGAGCAGTGTATCTTCTCAGCTCCTACTGCTCTATCACATGCTGCCTCTTTACATATTGTCCCTGCATTCTCATCATGCTATATAACAGTATACACACAGTGTTTCTGGTCCTACCCATTTCTCACTTGTCTTGCATCTTTTTATTGTGAAGTACCATAATTTTTTGTGTAGTCCTGTAATGCATTCTGCCATTTAAAGGGTCACTAACTTTTTAAAAAACTTTGATATGTCAAAAGTTTAGATCAGTGGGGGTCTGGGTGCTGAGACTCCCCTCCTTCTACAGATTGGTGGGGGTTTCCGCACTCAGAACTCCACCAAGCTAAACTTTTAAGGTTACTGAACCTTTAAGTGACAAAAAAAGAGTCTCCTATAGCAGATAGAACTTCCTGTGACCACTTCAGTACCTAAATGTGTATGAACCTAAATGGTGGTCACCATACAGGAAGTTGAGTGGTTGCCAGGCAGCCTGAAAAAAAAACAAAAAAAAACACAGCCTGCAGAAATATACATACATTTTTGCAAAAGTATGTAATGCTTTTTAAGGCTACTTTCACACTGGCGTTTTGGTTTTCCATTTGTGAGATCCGTACAGGGCTCTCACAAGCGGTCCAAAACGGATCAGTTTTGCCCTAATGCATTCTGAATAGAAAAGGATCAGTTTGCCTCCGATCAGTCTCCATTCCGCTTCGGAGGCGGACACCAAAACGCTGCTTGCAGCGTTTTGGTGTCCGTCTGACGAAACTGAGCCAAACGGATCCGTTCTGACACAAAAGTCAATGGGGACGGATCTGTTTTCTATGACACAATCAGGCACAATAGAAAACGGATCCGTCCTTCATTGACTTTCAATGGTGTTCAAGACGGATCAGGACGTCTTGGCTATGTTGCAGATAATACAAACGGATCCGTTCTGAACGGATGCAGATGGTTGTATATCTGAATGGATCCGTCTGTGCAGATCCATGATGGATCCGCACCAAACGCGAGTGTGAAAGTAGCCTTATACTAGTTTTATACAACCAATGCAATGGAGTATTTTAATATATCTCAGATAATCAATGGAAATTTTAAATGGTATGGACATTTTTGGGGTCAATGTTTTATTATTGCATTATACTTATCGTGGGCTAAATAGAAATCATTTTTCCATTTGGTATTTATTAAACATTTTCAACAATTTGTCTTCTACAAGCAGTGGTCCCCAACCTTTTTTGTGCCAGTGACCAGTTGCACACAAAACTATTTTCTCGTGGACCGGTGGCGGGGGTCGTTTTAGATTTAGGGTGAGGGATGTGTGTGTGTGGGGGGGGACGGTAATTCAAAACACAGTAATTAATAAACCAATCAGTGACTTACAAATGATGTCTCCTCTGACTGGAGTTGTTCTCTTTTTCCACAACTTCTTTCTGTATAACTGGAAGAATAACTCCTTTTATGTCCCTACTTAGTAATCATCCCCATTTAGGCCCCAGTAGATATAATTCACCCCCTAGTAGTGTCCTATGTACATATGGCACCCCCAGTAGTACATATGACACCCCCACCCCCCTCTTTATATATAGTGCCCCCAGTAGTGACCTCTTTACATATAGTTCCCCCCAGTAGTGCCTCTTTACATATAGTGCCCCTCAGTAGTGGCCTCTTTACAAATAGTGCCCCCCAGTAGTGGCCTCTTTACATATAGTGCCCCCCCAGTGGTGGCCTCTTTACATATAGTGCCCCCAGTAGTGGCCTCTTTACATATAGTGCCCCCACCCCAGTAGTGCCTCTTCATATATAGTGTCCCCTAGTAGTGCCTCTTTATATATATAGGAGGTGAGGCCTTCAGCCTATGAGGCTAAACAATGGGGCACAGGAGCCAACAGTTCCTGTCCCCACCGTTCAACACCAGACTCCCCGCAGACCAGCACCAGATGATCGCTGGCTGGGGACCGCTGTTCTACAGCCTTTAGTTTTATTGCATCTGCAGACTGTTGCTTCTGGTTCTCAGTGAATCTGTCAGAGAGGTTCTCTGAATGCTCCGTCTGTAGCCCTTCACTCCTTAGAGTTCATAAACACTGAATTAAGCCATATTCTTATTAGTTTAGTAAGAATTTAACTCAAATAAGTGTTTGAGTTGTCAAGGGCTACAGATCGAGCTGTCAGAGCAGATCTCTAATGGGCTTCACTGAGAAGCAAAAGCAACAGTCTGCAGATGTAGTGAAGCTGAAGGCTGTAGAAGACAAACTATTGAAAATATATCATAAAGACCAATCAGAAAAATTCAATACAATAATTAAAAAATTGCCCCAAATGTGTCCATGGTGCTTAATTTTTTAATGATCTAATTTTTCCCCCTTAGTTAACAGTGAGATTCCCTACAATATTATTTTGTGACTAATTTGAAACTAAACACAAAAATCTGCTGCTAATTAAAGTCTCTTCCATTTTTGTCTCCTGATAGCGTTTCATTAAGAGTATAACCCCAGAAACAGGAACAGAAATACCACTGGGAGCTATTCATATGAATGCTGTGTAACCCGGAAAAAACCATTGCCCTTTCTTGTTTGCAGACAACGCACCCCATTCTGTGCCTAAGAAAAACTTTGTAAACTTCAGACTGTCTATGGTTCAACCACCTACTTTGCAGTGGATCATACCAGAGAGGCAGACTGGGCACAGGTTATGTCTCTAAAGTTCTAGCACCGACAAGTGCAGGGTCCAATTCAAAGAATATTAAATGTCCATCCATGATTGAACTGCAGCATGCATGTCTTATGCTGTTGGGAACATGGTCTTATTTGTCTAGAGGGCACAATATTCTCTAACATAAGAGCAAACTAATCATGATAGCTTAACTTGTATTAGTAACTGATATGCTCCATGAAGCACCAGAGGCAGGAGCACCATATCAGAATCGAAGTGCATGGTAATACAAAGATACACAGAAGTAATAAAACAGATAGTCACCAACCATAAAGCCAGTCAAAATAATAGAGAAGCAGATCCATAAAAAACAAAACAAATGAAAGATGGACTTACCATTAATGATGTTTACGTATGATAGGTTTCTGTGGAACACCCATGCTGCTAGCCAGATGCTCTAAGTTGCTGTATACAGAAATACGTTCAACTCATAGTCCATGGTCTAGAGGACAGTACATACAAGATCTCAGATCTGTAATGGGCGAGCAGTAAAACATAGGAAAGGAAACCCTGATATTCCCTAAAGGCCTAGGCCTACCCCAGATAACCATTCTGATAAGGGCCAACCATTTGGTAACCTGTACCTAAATGAATCCTTATGATTCCCTATATCCAATGAAATGTTCTTGTATAGATCTGTGTCTTTATTCTTTTGGCTACCTGTATTACAACTTATGTATGTCTACATGTTGATGTTTGTTGTGTGCTATCATGATAGGTTCCTGACCCTTCTACTGTCCAAATTGCAGGTGGGAGAAAGAAAGGTATATGTGCCCTACCCCTGAGTATGCTGGTGATACCTTCTGAACCCCTTCTGGTCACACCTTCAAGAGCATGCTCTAATTAGTGTTCTCAACACAAGTAACACTGATATTGTCAGTCTTATAATAGCTCTCAAAACACCCGTCATTTGTCTGCCAGTGTTATTTCACCCCTTGATACCAGCCCCATCATAAAGTACTTACAAATTTACAATGGTTTCTCATTTGTGACATTTGCATGCAACATTCACAGTCTATCTCAATCTCAGTCACATTGGTCAACCACCCAAAACGTTCAGTACTATCATAGGCGGAAAGGTGTAAGGGAGGATTACTTATAAACGGCAGAGTTAGATTTAACAGACCTGTTACACTGTAATACAAGGCACATGGAGCTATAGTAGAGTTACCACAGTAAGTGCCCTGTTATGGCTCCATACAACTAGCAGGTTGTAAGGAACCATAGAACGCCCATGTGCATGAGGCCTGTAAAGCTACATTCAAATCTGGGGCATCAAGGATCCAGCACTCACTCTATGGGGTCCAGCAGTGTGCGGCACTATCCGGCTATGCCAGATCCAGATAACTGGGATGTCTGGAATGCCGCAGATGTGAACATAGCCTTACTGGTCTACTTTGAACTGCCTCATAGTGAGTAGTATTAGAAAATATTTTAAAGTATATTTAATATATCATAACAGTTTATCTATATATTTTTATATTACCGTATATTGAGAAAGATGCTAGACTGCACATCGTTGTCTGGAGAACACTGCATATGAAGTGTAATGATTACACCTAGTACAATTTGCGGGCATTTTATTTTCATATAAATTATTTTTTTCTGCTTTTAATTACCATAAAATATATGTGAAATAAATATAATAGACGAAACCTGGTAACTCTTTAGATAAGTATATTTAAAGAGGACCTGTCACCCCTCTCCTGACATTTTTATTTTTGCAACCACTTCCATTCTCCATGTAATACCAATTTTGAAGCATCTATTCTTATGACTCCATGTTGTGCCATTCTTGTATTACTACTGCTAGAAGTTTACAAATAAATTGCCAGCAGTCTGCAGTAAAGGTACTGCTGGGTGTTACCACCAGTAGCGGGTGTGTCTGATGCTGTCCAATTAGACTGTTCAGGGACACAACCTCAACTGGTAACACCCTTCTGTACCTTTACTGCAAGCTGCTGATAACTCATTCATAACTACGTCTAGAAATAACAAAGCAATGGCACAACATAGGGTCTTAATAATAGATGATCCAGAAATATTATTCCGTGGGGAATGCAAGGAGTTACTAAAACAGATATGTCAGGAAAGGTGACTGACAGCTCCTCTTTAAGCTTCGATGGAACATTCTATTTTAAAGCACACGCTCGCCGATCAATTACATATATCCATATTGCAACTTTCCCGCTGAAGACAAGCATTTTAGATGTGGTTAGCTGTATAATACTGTATGCTGTAAAATGTGTATTGAAGTCTACCCCATTTGTAAAGTGTACAACTTGACCTAAGATCTGGATAGTGTGCTGCTTTGTGGATTTCCTTTTGATGATGCTGTTATGCCATGTATGTTGTATCTTATTCATTTCCTACACAATCATGAGACTCGGAAGCTTAGGATGACTGAGCAATGAAAGATTTTTCATTGATGTCAGAATATACACTCATTGAAAGAAAAATAATAACGCACCAAGGAGGAGTTTGAATTGAATGAAACTTTATTTGTCTGCGAAAACTAGCCCCATGTTGTTGCTGGGTCCAAACTAACAGACCGGCCAACACAAGTAGGCATGGACAACAGCAGTAGGCAGGGCCTGCAATACTGTATTGGTGCACAAACTACTGCTCCCACAGAACCAAATACACAGTGTAGCACAAAATACTGCCGGCCTCACCACAGTATTTAACTGTATCACCTTCCTGAGGACAATGATACAGTTGAGTTTAGGAGGGCACCAGCGGCCATTGGGCAGGTGCATAAGTACTTGATGCTCCTAGCATTAATTAATGCTGAGAGCATCAGATCCTTTTGTGGCCGGCGGCTGTGAGGAGGGCGCAGGATGCCCACTGGATGTAGGCTCTACGAGAAATTTCCCTGTAGGTTGTATGGCCAGTCGTTTGGGGAAAATTATACAATTAAAAGGAGGCTCTAGGACCCTTTTGGCCCCCCTCTAGCCTGGATACAAGATGAGATATGGTTGGGCATGGAGGCATACACATTCCATATGGCATCCTGTGGCACATTTTCCCACAGATATTTCAGCTGGGCCTGTAGATCCTACACACTTGTAGGTTGTCAAAGATGGTGTCCTAGCTGGTCCCATAAATGCATAAACAGCGATAAATCTGGCAACTGGGCCAAGGAAGTGTTACAAACTGACAGAGACATTCCTGCCATGAGAGGCAACCCAATTTGGCTGCAGGATGTCCTGGACAGATCACTGAGCTGTTAGTGTCCATCTTATCACTTCTAGGGGTAACCGACTGTTGTATGTAGTGGCTCTCCAGATCATCATGCCAGCAGTTGGGGCAGGGTGGCTCTCCACAGCAAAGGCAGGAATTGAAGCGCTCACCAGGGGACCTTCATACTCGGACTTAGAACAGTCGGATCCCAAACAGATGATATGGTTCTAGTCCATAGTAGTACAGGATTCTCAATTACGACACCACTGGAAATAAAGCCTACGGTGGCTGGCTATCAATAGCTGGACACATAAGACGCACCATGACACCAAACCTCCTTCTGCTAAGCACCTGGAAAACATCTGGGCAAAGACAGTGGTGTGTAATGAAGGTGTCATCTGTATCTGGATGGTGGAAAATTAAACCGTGGGAGCTTCTTGTGCTTGGCGGATCATGCGGTCCTCTCTAGTGTTCTGTGTGGGTGATCCGGCCTGCTCACCCTTTGTGCCATAACATAACCACTGCTCCCAACACCTCCTAACAGCTGGGTCAGAGACCTAGATGGTGGGCAATTTGTCAAAATGACCATCCTGCTTCTTTCAATCCAATGATGTGCCCCCTCTCAAAGTTGGTCAACTGAGAAAAATGTCTTTGAGTGTGTTGTAGAGGCAAGTCTAGTAGTCAACGATCTCTCACCAAGATGTACACTACCCAAAGTTGGCTTCTGAGAGCCTTTTAATAGGGCACTGGGGGGAGCACTTTTATGCCCTCTTATGGCAGGACCCAGTGTCTAATCAGGCCACAATTGTAATCATTGACATATCTGCCTGAGACATAACTGCATGCCGAGTTTCACAGCAATCTCACATTTCTCTCTGGATGTTATTTTTTTTTGTCAATGACCGTGGTTATTTTTGAGGCTGTCCCATGAGGATAGGACGTGTGTATATATCCTATTAGGCCATATAATACTGTACTTATAAAAGGCAGGGGAATTGAACCTCAACAACCAATATTGTCTTTGGTTATGGGAAAAATGAAGAAGCAAATGTCTCTTAAAGGGAACCTGTCACCGGGATTTTGTGTATAGAGCTGAGGACATGGGTTGCTAGATGGCCGCTAGCACATCCGCAATATCCAGTCCCCATAGCTCTGTGTGCTTTTATTGTGTAAAAAAAACAATTTGATCCATATGCAAATTAACCTGAGATGTGTCCTGTACGTGAGATGAGTCCAGCGTGAAGGAGCCCAGCACCGCCCCGCATCCTCAGAATCTCCTCCTTGCTCCCCGACGTCAGAAAGCCAGAGAGCCGTAATCTTGCGATGCGCGACCTAGCGCATGCGCAGTGTCGTCATAGTGTTCCTTCCCTGTGCTGGCATCAGCCTCAGGGAACGAACTGCGCATGCGCTAGCTCGGGCATCGCGAGATTACGGCGCTCTGGCTTTCTAACGTCGGGGAGCAAGAAGGAGATTCTGAGGATGCGGGGCGGTGCTGGACTCATCTCACGTACAGGACACATCTCAGGTTAATTTGCATATGGATCAAATTGTTTTTTTTACACAATAAAAGCACACAGAGCTATGGGGACTGGGTATTGCGGATTTGCTAGTGGCGATCTAGCAACCCATGTCCTCAGCTCTATACATCAAATCCCGGTGACAGGTTCCCTTTAAAAAAGTGGAAATGGCAGGTGGTCAGGACCCAGATCTAGGGAAATTTAGTGCTCGGTGTGGTCTATATATTCAGAAGGTCCTGAGTTAAGATGCCAGTGAAGATCTATGGGGTAAATTTGAGTTCAGTGATAGATAACTTAAAATCAGAAGCAATTCATTACTTGAGATCAACACCTAGTAAGGGTAAGGCTATGTAATTGTATTAATATTGTGCATGAAAATGATATATAATATTGTAAAATTGCATAAATAAAAAAAATTATAGAGGGGGCCCACTGCCTGTGATCCCTTTCTAGAAGCCAGAATGGAAAGAGCATTTGCCATTGTTGTAACCCACGACTCGCCATTTGGTTACACTGTGGGTCACACATTTGAAATGCATGGATAGATGTGGACCCCCCAGTGGACTTGTGTCCATCAGCTGTTCGCTAGGCTAGATTCAGTTCAGCAAGGGGGGGGGTGTCTACAATGGACGCCCAGCATTCTGTGTAGCAGCTTCATAGTACATGCACTTACAGCCGCCACATCAAGCAAATAGCAATGTTATATCTATCCATAAACACAGAGGAAGATGGCCAAAGAAAGAAACCGTTCAAGTGGCCTTAGTTCCACCGTTACTGTAGTGTGGGTATAGACTTTATGTATAGTACACAGCAGTAGGATCTAAGGGCGGCTCATATGCTGTTGCCACCAATCTCCCCATTAAAAAATGAACACTCAGAGCAGCTTGTTAGGATCCAAGGCATCATTTCATGTTATTTAAAATTGGAAGATCTTAATACAACAGGAAAACATAAAAGAAGTACAGTGAATCAAATGTGCAATCCTCATCATTAGATCTGATTCTGTAATATTATATAACCATACAAGAAAAGCCAAACTGCTGATGTATAGATTGTTATGGTACTGAGCAGCCTCTGATAATGTATAGCTTACAAAAAGGACAAAGTCTCTAGGCTCTCATGTATGGATTTGACCCAGCTATGTCTGTACATGACTGGTCATTGCTGATCCTGCCAATGGTGCCATGATGCCTGTCATACAACTAGCAAATACAAAAGCCATACCCTTCAGCGGCAGAACTATAGGCAATGCAAAGATTGCAGTCCTACTTGGCTCTGGAACTTTAGGGGGCCCGAAGGGTCCTTTTGCCCCGTATGAGGAGACGAATACTCAAAATAATCTGTAATAGATGGGGCTCCTGGTACAGATTTTGCACTGGATTTCAGGAGCCTCAAGTTACACCACATTACTGAACGGTTCATGTATGTACATTGTGACTCATTGAGGAAATATATAGGTTGTGCAGGAAGAAATACAAAGGAGTAATCATGAATTTACATTAAAAAGGGTTTGTAGCCCAAGGACAAGAATACCACTGTTTCTGTGGAAAACGTTAATTTATTATTCAGCATATCATTTTTACAGAATCTGAAATGGTGACCTACAGATCCATTTTCTTTCCTCCTTTGTCTTATATGGGGGAACAGTCACTCTGTAACAGGAAATTTGATTGCCAGTGATCTGCAATTTTTCACAGTTTATAACTAATTATGAATAATAAATAAATGGTACCTCAAGTGTAACTGTCATTTTAGTTTATTTTTAAAAGGATTTTCCAAGATTTTGTTACTGATGACCTATCCTCTGGATGTCTGATTGGTGGGGGTCCGACACCCGGGACCCCGCTGCTCAGCTGTTATGAGAAGGCAGCGGCACTCCTGTGAGCGCCGCTACCTTCTTGCAGCTCAACAAGCACAGCGCCATACATTGTATAGTGGCTGTGTTTGGTATCGCGCTCAGCCCCATTCACTTGAATGTGGCTGAGCTGTGCCTAGGCCATGTGACACATGAACGTGTCGACCTAGGAAAAGCAGAGAGAGCGCTGCAGCGTTCACAGGAGCACGGCTGCCTTCTCAAGCAGCTGATCAGTGGGGGTCCCAGGTGTTGGACCCCACTGATCAGATACTGATGACCTATCCTAAGGATAGGTCATCAGTATAAAAATCTTGGAAAACTCCTTTAATATTTTGTAGGGACAGGGATTTTAAACCTTTTTGTAATATACTTTATTAGGAAGAGATATTTCTTTATACTAGAAAATAGGGTGTAAAAAGTCTGAGTAGTGTTGAGCGAACTTCTGTTTTAAGTTCGGCGTCTAAAGTTCAGCTTCCGGTTAGCGGAGAATCCCGATATGGATTCCGAATTCCGTTGTGGTCCGTGGTAGCGGAATCAATAATCGGCCATTATTGATTCCGCTACCACGGACCACAACGGAATTCGGAATCCATATCGGGATTCTCTGCTAACCGGAAGCCGAACTTTAGACGCCGAACTTAAAACAGAAGTTCGCTCAACACTAAGTCTGAGCGTTACTAAGTAAAGTCTGTCTTCAGTCTTCAGTTCTGCGGAGCGGTGAAGACACCTGCATGTAACATACATATCTACCCCAGTCCCTAGTACATGCCCATCACCCTGCCTATCTGACTTGTTACACACAAGCGTCTTCAGCATTTAGTAGCACTGAAGACTGAAGACACTCTCCTTAGTAACACTGTTAGAACTTTGCTAAGAAGGCTTTTTACAGAAGTCCAAAGAAACATCTTTCCCTAATAAAGTATAATATGAAAATGTTTAATATCCCTGTTCCTAAACGGAAACGTCAGTTACACTTTAATTCATCAGGTCAATGATGACAACTACGGATGAGCGAATCGACTTCGGATGAAACATCCAAAGTCGATTCGCATAAAACTTTGTTCTAAGGCTACTTTCACACTTGCGGCAGAGTGATCCGGCATGCAAACGGACAGCATTTGTAGACGGATCCAGATCAGTCTTACAAATGCTTTGCAAGAACGGGTCCATCTCTCCGGATGTCATCCGGAGAAACGGATCCGTTATATATCTTTTTCACATTTTTACCATGCGCAGACCGGAAAGGACGGATCCGGCATTGCAGTATTTTTAATTTTTCAATGTAAATTAATGCCGGCATTCTCGCAACTGATCCGGAATTTTGGACGGAGATAATACCGCAGCATGCAGTCACTGAACTGAAGACATCCTGATGCATCCTGAACGGCTTTCTCTCCATTCAGAATGCATGGGGATGAAACAGATCAGTTCCCCTATGACGGAACTCAGCGCCGGAAAAGAAAAAGGCTAGTGTGAAAGTACCCTAATACTGTACAGGGCAGGAGCTCGGTACAGTATTAGAATGTATTGGCTCTGATTAACCAAAGTTATTGCTTCACGAAGTCTCACGAGACTTCGGGTAATAACTTCATAAATGAATTTGTACTGTAAAAAAACATTTCCCCGGTTCGGATTCAAGTGGTACCTTGGAACCGAACCTGAGTTCGGGATTTTTTTTTTAATATTATTAAAATTATTGCTGTCATTTCATTTTTATGACCTTATTGTGCTTGTGTATTCAGACTTTCTGAAGGCTAGCGTGAAGAGAGACATGTGAAGGAGTAATATATGATGACTGCAAGATCCACTACGTTTTTGTTTTCTCTCTTTGTAGTGTATAATCATAGAAACAGAAAGGGGCTAGATACATAAAACTGTATTTTTTCAGTTTTTTTTTTAAACAAGACTGCAAGGTTTCTTCCTTTTTTATTTTAGGAGCATACAGTAGATGCCATCATAAAGGTGGTCATAACCTGTACAATAATACTCTTTATAAAAAAGAAACATCCTTAAATTCCTGGAAGATATTTCATAGTAAATGTGCGTAGATTAGTCGTTAGTTTAAATATATAAGCAGAAAACATTGGATTTTGAGATCGCTTTGCATTCCTTTTTTGGCAGGTGGTGAATTTTAGGATCAAATATTCCACCTTTACAAGTAACCCCGGCAGACTCAGCTATGAAAAGAGACAGCTGTTAGATAGTATAGACATTCATAAATAGCTGTACATTATGCTACTTTTGTATGGTTTGTCTTGCACTTGTTGCCAAGTGGAACAGTTTATTTTCCATTGAATTGGTATGCGTGTGTGCACACGTCCTCTCAAGTAGTAAGCAAGATACAGAAATTTTTAAAGGGGTTGCCCAGCGTTTTTTTTTCCACTTTTTTTTAATCCATAATTACCTACTCCTTGCCTCTCCTTTCCACCCTCCTGGCTTCTTTCCCTGGACTTCTGCTCACCATCTGAAAACTTGTAGATGGATGGGGTTACCTGTGCCACTGCAGCCAATGTATGGCCTCAGCAGTGACGTGTGTCCAAACAGCACGTGACCCAGAAGTGATGTGCCACTTGGGGACATGTCACCACTGAGTCTAGTCATTGGCTGCAGCGGCACAGGTAACCCCATCCATCTGGAAGTTTACAGATGGTGACCTTCAGTCCAGGGAAAGAAGCCTCGGGGCAGCGTCAGGAGGTGAGAGTTAATAGAAGAAGCAGTCCATATCTTCTGCCATCATCATTTATATCAGTTGTATAGATAAGCCAATGTTCATATGTTATCAGAATGTTTGCCCCATGTCTCATCAAAAAGTTATCCAAACACTGTGAATAATTCATCTACAATACAACAGCTGTTTGAGCGGATATTGAGCTCTTATCTAGATAGAACTGAACTGTTAACCTTGGCATCACGCGCCCACTGAACCAATAATGAGAATTTAAAGGGAACCTGTCAGACCCCTAATTCTGCCCGCTTAGCGACAGACATTTCAGTGCTTTGTTTGGGAGATCTAGCATCTTATTCTATTCCTGACATTAAGAAGTCCGATAAATTCCTGAGCTGTTGGCTCCCTCCACCTTCCTGCTGTTGAGACATTTTTTCCTATGGACACTAATGGGGAGAAAGCTGTCAATCTTCTGAATTCAGTACGTCTGTCACTACTTTATGCTGCTCTCAGAGAGGGTAGCATAAAGGGTCTAAGGGGTTGACTTTTAAAGGGAATATATCATTTAAAACCAATTTAAATCAAGTTTTTATGTTGAACAATTTTTGGGTATTTTTAATATTTTTCCATATCAGTATCTATACTGAAAAAAATCTTAAAATTGTGCAGTTTTTCTGATGGTCACTAGAACTAAAAATATGTCAAGACTTTTTGTATAGAGACAAGGAGTAGATTCTGACCTCTATGGGAGAGTTTTCTAGACATGATCTGCGGCTTATACAGAGGTCCTTGTACAGGGAGGGGGTAGATAGGCTGTGATCATCATCTACTGTGAATGGTGAATTTTGTGTAATCTATACAGAGGTGTTATGTCATTTTAATCCTGCCTATGATGATAATGAGATACCTGCTAAAAATAATCTGTACAGAACAGGATGTCTCATCATAGATTTAGGTCTAGTGGCCAGTGCTTAATGTTGCAGGATTTTATGATTAAAAATAAAAATAAAAATATATAAACAGTGATTTGAAAAATATAAAAAAATTCCTCCAAAATAAAAATATAAATGTTTTTAACATAAAAATTTGATTTAAACAATGTCATTTTCTGACAACACATTCTATTTGAGGGGTTTCCCAAGAATAATGCTTCCCAATGAGTGCCATGTGTGTCACACCATACCCAGGTGCATGCTGAGAGGGTTAAAGTAGACAAGACGAAAGTTGGAAATATGGTAGGTGAACAAACTAAAGTGTTTATTCAAATATTGATGTTAGGCCTCTTTCACACTTGCGTTGTTGGGATCCGGCATGCACTTCCGTTGCCGGAGGTGCCTGCCGGATCCGGAAAAACGCAAGTGTACTGAAAGCATTTGAAGACGGAACCGTCTTCCAAATGCTTTCAGTGTTACTATGGCACCCAGGATGCTATTAAAGTCCTGGTTGCCATAGTAGGAGCGGGGAGCGGGGGAGCGGTATACTTACAGTCCGTGCGGCTCCCGGGGCGCTCCAGAATGACGTCAGAGCGCCCCATGCGCATGGATGACGTGATCACATGGATCACGTGATCCATGCGCTTGGGGCGCCCTGACGTCACTCTGGAGCGCCCGGGGAGCCGCACGGACGGTAAGTACACTGCTCCCCCGCTCCCCACTACACTTTACCATGGCTGTCAGGACTTTAGCGTCCCGGCAGCCATGGTAACCACTCTGAAAAAGCTAAATGTCGGCTCCGGCAATGCGCCGAAACGACGTTTAGCTTAAGGCCGGATCCGGATCAATGCCTTCCAATGGGCATTAATTCCGGATCCGGCCTTGCGGCAAGTGTTCCGGATTTTTGGCCGGAGCAAAAAGCGCAGCATGCTGCGGTATTTTCTCCGGCCAACAAACGTTCCGTACCGGAACTGAAGACATCCTGATGCATCCTGAACGGATTACTCTCCATTCAGAATGCATTAGGATAATCCTGATCAGGATTCTTCCGGCATAGAGCCCCGACGACGGAACTCTATGCCGGAAGACAAGAACGCAGGTGTGAAAGAGCCCTAATTAAATGGGTTGTCTCTGGTTCATGTGTGATTAGGGCATATAGACATTACAGATGGGATCCCTCCTTCCCATAACCCCCCTCTATGGGGCAGAATATAGCTCCCACTCTGGAAAACGTGTCCCATCTGTTCATTACATGGTCAGTCATTCATTTTAATGTTAGGCTAAATTTCCCCTTCAGCAGCTACTACATTGAACCAGTAAAATGTTTATTTTGCTTAAAGGGAACCTATCACGTTGCACTTGATGTCTGAGCTGCTGGCAGCATGTTATAGAGCAGGAGGAGCTGAGCAGATTGATATATAGTTTTTTGGGAAAAGATTCAGTAAAACTTGTATTTCATTGATTTATATTCCTACTCATTCTGGGCTTTGAAGTCCAGGAGGCGGTCCTATCAGTGATTGACAGCTCTCTCTGTATACACAGTCATAGAGGGCAGGCTGTCAATCACTGATAGGACCGCCTCCTGGACTTCAAACCTCAGAATGAGCAGGACTTTAAGTGTACAAATTACAAGTTTTACAGAATCTTTTCCGACAAAACGATATATCAATTTGCTCAGCTCCTCCTGTTCTATAACATGCTGCCTACAGCTCAGACACCAAGTTCAATGTGACAGGTTCCCTTTAATATCAAATCTTGCAGTAAAGGGTCAACCTAGAAACCATGAGCATTTATCAGGGCTCAGGTCATGTTAGTATCTTCGATTCAGTGTGTGTACCTTTAATACCCTAAGGTGCAAATCGAATAATTATTAAAAATGAACTGAGAAGAGAATGTATCATGATAAAAAGATAGGATCTAACTGAATGGTTGCAAGTGGCGTTTTTACGTTGCCCTCGCCCTTTTTTCCAAAAGGGGGGCATGATGAGGGCAGGAAGGAGCGTGGCCAGTAGACATGACAAATTTATCTTCATTTACACCAGTTTTCTGGCACAAATGAAGCCAGAAATCTACAGCAGCTCAGAACCCGACAGAAAGTGCTTTGATCTCCCCCTATGTGCTCCGTATGGACCAGGCTT
Organism: Bufo bufo; assembly: GCF_905171765.1. Classification (NCBI taxonomy): domain Eukaryota; kingdom Metazoa; phylum Chordata; class Amphibia; order Anura; family Bufonidae; genus Bufo; species Bufo bufo. The sequence continues at coordinate 98,955,893 of NC_053391.1, read as the reverse complement.
CACCACATGTATGACACCTAAAGGGTGTTTGCAATAATAGAAGAAAGAAGTTTCATCGTATATTCCTATAATAAAGTTCCCATAGTGTAAACTGACTCATGTATTACCTATTTACCCCTATACATATAGCTAGCAACCAAATAAATTGTAACAAAAGACTAAAAGCCTCATTCACATCTCTGCGGCAGATTGCGTTAAAAAAGCCACAGTCATATTACAGATCAGGAAAATGGATTAAACGGTGCCGATGGGAATGTAGCCTCATATAAGTGAAATGGCAAATCTATATTCACTCCAGAGCTATAGATCCATTCACATGTGAAGACCGTGCGGTTTATCTGGGAAGGCGTCAGTATCATTAAACTGCCTCTAAACGTTCCAAAATCACAAGAATCACTGATCCAGGTGCCAGTCCCAGCCCAAAGAGTGGATGTATTGAAGTGATTGCCGTGTGGGATACAGCGATATATACTTATTATAATTAATAAGCATTGAGCACATTCCTGGTGACCTGCATTTAGTCCAATACTAAGAGTTTCTAATACTAGTCTGTACAGAATACATCATGTCCCACTGTCAGCCGTCCATAATAAATACTTCATGGCGTCCCTTTCACAGAATATATCTTTTTGAAGACTGTTATTCCATGTGCAATCAGATTGCTGATTCTTTATAATAGCACAATCACTGTGTGCACTGTGATACTATGAGCTGGATCTATGTGAAAAGTGTGCGTCCAAAGCCATCCTGGGGTTTCGCAGAGATACCAGCTGTTGGTATATATACATATATTTATATATATAATTGTGTTGAACGGGAATAGTAAAGCCTTTAGTCGAGCATGTAATTGGAGTTCTGTCTGTACATATCTATATATTCTATTTGTTCACCTGTACATTATGTATCTGTATTAACTTATGCAGCCATTCCACTTCTGAATGTTCCAAGACGGATTGTAAATCATCAGTATGTGCCTTGTATTGTAACTGTTACTGTAATAAATTTACTACCATAATAAATATATCGACATACCGCCTGGTCTCATGTTTGTTAGAGAGTATTTGCTTGTTCTTTTTCATACATACTTTTTACACACTGTGAAAGGCACCTGCAATTTGATGTGTGTATATAGGTAACAGGTGATATCATGATAGAGTGACCAATGGAGTAGTCTTTCCCTCCCCTTGGTTTCTGAGAGGAAGGGTCAGTACACATATTAATATAGCTCTCCTTCGTGATACATTGTTACGATTAAGGACGAGATGTCTGAAACGCGTTAACGATCACTGCATACGATGTGGATGTGTCTGCTGTTTTATATATATTGCAATAAAGGAGAAGTTTTAAGAGGACCTTCATTCTATTCTGAAGCCATTTTCTTCATTTTTTGCACTATTTGCTTGTTCTGCCTGCATAGTCCCAAGACTGCCGCACCAAGACATAGTCCTAAGACAATGTAAAGTTATGCACATGGGAAGGAAAAATGCAAGTCACCTGTACATACTAAATGGTAAAACACTCGGTAACACTGACATGGAAAAGGATCTAGGAATTTTAATAAACAGCAAACTAAGCAGCAAAAACCAGTGTCAGGCAGCTGCTGCCAAGGCCAACAAGATAATGGGTTGCATCAGAAGGGGCATAGATTCCTGTGATATGAACATAGCCCTACCACTTTACAAATCGCTAGTCAGACCACACATGGAGTACTGTGTACAGTTCTTGGCTCCTGTAAACAAGGCAGACATAGCAGAGCTGGAGAAGGTCCAGAGGAGGGCAACTAAAGTAATAACTGGAATGGGGCAACTACAGTACCCTGAAAGATTATCAAAATTAGGGTTATTCACGTTAGAAAAAAGACGACTGAGGGGAGATCTAATTAATATGTATAAATATATCAGGGGTCAGTACAGAGATCTCTCCCATCAGCTATTTATCCCCAGGACTGTGACGAGGGGACATCCTCTGCGTCTGGAGGAAAGAAGGTTTGTACACAAACATAGAAGAGGATTCTTTACGGTAAGAGCAGTGAGACTATGGAACTCTCTGCCTGAGGAGGTGGTGATGGTGAGTACAATAAAGGAATTCAAGAGGGGCCTGGATGTATTTCTGGAGCGTAATAATATTACAGGATATAGCTACTAGAGAGGGGTCGTTGATCCAGGGAGTTATTCTGACTGCCTGATTGGAGTCGGGAAGGAATTTTTTATTCCCCTAAAGTGGAGAAAATTGGCTTCTACCTCACAGGGTTTTTGCCTTCCCCTGGATCAACTTGCTGGATAACAGGCCGAACTGGATGGACAAATGTCTTTTTTCGGCCTTATGTACTATGTTACTATGTTACTATGTTACATGTCTCTTCTCGGCACGGCTGTGGATTTAAGACACCGCTGTCAAAGGGTTTTCGCAGAATTTGGTGTAGCTGTCCGCGACAAAATTCCGCTGTGTGAACGTCCACTTACACTATGGGAGTAATTTACGAATCAGAAATCTGCCTATATTAGGCGTATTTCTGGCGCAAATTGCCGCACACCCAAGTTATTTGCGTCGAATTCTGTGACTTTTCCCCGCTCACGCCAGGTCTATAAAAATGGTCAAGGGCAGGCCCGTCTCATTCATTATTTTCTATGCCTGTTTTAGGCATAGAAAATGGTCTAAATGTAAGGAAGCTGGCTTACATTGAGACGGCCGATAGATACGCCAAAGTTATGTAGAGGCCGGCACCTGAAGTGACTCAGAGCATCATACATTGCCCGTCCAAAAAAAAAGTCGCCACCAAAAATATTTTGTTGGACCGCCTTTAGCTTTGATTACGGCACGCATTTGCTGTGGCATTGTTTCGATAAGCTTCTGCAATGTCACAAGATTTATTTCCATCCAGTGTTGCATTCATTTTTCACCACGATCTTGCATTGATGATGGTAGAGTCTGACTGCTGCGAAAAGCCGTCTCCAGCACATCCCAAAGATTCTCAATGGGGTTAAGGTCTGGACTCTGTGGTGGCCAATCCATGTGTGAAAATGATGTCTCATGCTCCCTGAACCACTCTTTCACAATTTGAGCCCGATGAATCCTGGCATTGTCATCTTGGAATATGCCCAGGGAAGAACAGATCCATTGATGGAATAACCTGGTCATTCAGTATGTTCCGGTAGTCAGCTGACCTCATTCTTGGAGCACATACTGTTGCTGAACCTAGACCTGACCAACTGCAGCAACCCCAGATCATAGCACTGCCCCCACAGGCTTGTACAGTAGGCACTAGGCATGATGGGTGCATCACTTCATCTGCCTCTCTTCTTACCCTGATGCGCCCATCACTCTGGAACAGGGTAAATCTGGACACATCAGACCGCATGACCTTCTTCCATTGCTCCAGAGTCCAATCTTTATGCTCCCTAGCAAATTGAAGCCTTTTTTTCCCAGTTTGCCTCACTGATTAGTGGTTTTCTTACGGCTACACAGCTGTTCAGTCCCAATCCCTTGAGTTCCCTTCGCATTGTGCATGTGGAAATGCTCACACTTTCACTATTAAACATAGCCCTGAGTTCTACTGTTGTTTTTCTTCAATTTGATTTCACCAAACGTTTAAGTGATCGCCGATCAGGATCATTCAGGATGTTTTTCCCGCCACATTTCTTCCTCGAATACGATGGGTCCCCACTATCCTTCCAGTTTTTAATAATGCGTTGGACAGTTCTTAACCCAATTTTAGTAGTTTCTGCAATCTCCTTAGATGTTTTCTCTGCTTGATGCATGCCAATGATTTGACCCTTCTCAAACAGACTAACATCTTTTCCACGACCACGAGATGTGTCTTTTGACATGGTTGTTTAGGAAATGAGAGAAATGCACCAGTTGGGGTTAAATAACTTGTTGCCAGCTGAAAGATAATCACCCATGCAGTAATTATCCAATAGGAGGCTCATAACTATTTGCTTAGTTAAATCCAGGTGGCGACTGTTTTTGGGGACAGGCAGTGTACATTACATTGATCAATGCAATGGTATTCTGTGGGCATCTTTACATAGATCTATTACGAGAACAATACAGCAGTCATGCTGGTATCTCGGTTATATACATACAGGGTGGTCCACGAAAAAGACGAATGAGCAAGTGGATAATTATTTTTTTTAATTACCCAAGTCACAAAAGATGCCGGAAAGTGATCCCCGTTCACGTGTCTGCATCTTTGGGCAGGTCGGATTATGTTGGCCGATGTGCCTTTGATCATGCGGATAGTGTTTCTGATGTTCTCCTTGAGTTCATCCAGGGGATGTGGATTGTTAGCGGACACTTTCTGTTTTAAATTTTCCCACAGATAAAAATCGCATGTGAACGAGTCTGGTGAACATGGTGGCCATAACCCCCTTGCTCACAGTTCGCTCCTCCGTAAACAGTTCATGAACTGATGGCAGTGAGGTCCGTAAGGAGGACATTTTTTTTCCCAGTGTTAGGCCTCTTTCACACTTGCGTTGTTGGGATCCGGCATGCACTTCCGTTGCCGGAGGTGCCTGCCGGATCCGTAACAACGCAAGTGTACTGAAAGCATTTGAAGACGGAACCGTCTTCCAAATGCGTTCAGTGTTACTATGGCACCCAGGACGCTATTAAAGTCCTGGTTGCCATAGTAGGAGCGGGGAGCGGGGGAGCGGTATACTTACAGTCCGTGCGGCTCCCGGGGCGCTCCAGAGTGACGTCAGAGCGCCCCATGCGCATGGATGACGTGATCCATGTGATCACGTGATCCATGCGCTTGGGGCGCCCTGACGTCACTCTGGAGCGCCCGGGGAGCCGCACGGACGGTAAGTATGCTGCTCCCCCGCTCCCCGCTACACTTTACCATGGCTGTCAGGACTTTAGCGTCCCGGCAGCCATGGTAACCACTCTGAAAAAGCTAAATGTCGGCTCCGGCAATGCGCCGAAACGACGTTTAGCTTAAAGCCGGATCCGGATCAATGCCTTTCAATGGGCATTGATCCCGGATCCGGCCTTGCGGCAAGTCTTCAGGATTTTTGGCCGGAGCAAAAAGCGCAGCATGCTGCGGTATTTTCTCCGGCCAAAAAACGTTCCGTACCGGAACTGAAGACATCCTGATGCATCCTGAACGGATTTCACTCCATTCAGAATGCATTAGGATAATCCTGATCAGTATTCTTCCGGCATAGAGTCCCGACGACGGAACTCTATGCCGGAAGACAATAACGCAGGTGTGAATGAGCCCTTAGTTGGTTGTAAAACTGTTCAATGTTCAGGTAAATTGCGGTATTCACAGTTGATTTGAAGAAAAGTGTGTCCACTATTCATGTTCCTGACCCTGCGCACCAAATGCCTTAGGCAGATTTACTATTAGGCAGGTTGATTTGGAGATATTGGAGGTGGGCTACTTTTTTGTGGGCCACCCTGTATTATCACTATGTTTAACTTTGAGATAACTTCTTACCCTCAAAGCAGCAGTAAACTGACAATAGATCACCAATCTACACAGGAGTTTTTTTTCTCTGTTCTGACCGTTACCTAAGGACAATATTTTGTACTAGACATTAAGCCCATTACAATAACGGGCGCTAGAACATTGGTGCATAAACATTAGTAGGAACAGTCTATATTAAATGGCACTGACCAGTGGCTGAGACTGTTGGCTGTGGCTGAGACTGCTGGCACTGTGACTGGTGGCTGCGGCTGGCGGCACTGACTGGTGGCTGAGACGGCTGGCATTGACTGCTGTCTAACACTGCTGGCACTGTGACTGGTGGCACTGACTGATGGCTGAGAGGGCTGGCACTGACTGGTGGTGCTGAGACTGCTGGCAGCGACTGGTGGCTGAGACTGCTGGCAGCCGCTGCTGTCTGTGGCTGAGAGTGCTGGGACTGTGCGGCTGTGTGATGCACGAACAGTAATGGTGGCACTTCGACGTGGAGGAGTTGAGGTGTGGGAGGAGTGCAGAGCGCCGTGTGATGATTGGTCGGTGCGCCGTGGGGTGGGTGGCGTGGTTGCATGTGGGGCGGTGGTGATTGGGCGGTGCCCTGGTGTGGGTGGTGCAGGCGTTGTGTGGAGCGCCGTGTGTTGACTGGACAGCGCATCGCGCATGCGCAGTTCAATTATCGGCACACACGCACGGACACGCAGCCCTGAGCACGCACACAGGGCTTTTATTATAGTAGATATATATCCTCTATAATAAAATCCCTGTGTGTCTGCGTGTGTGTCCGTGCATGCGCACTGTGCCCAGCTCCACCGTGCCTCCTCCTCCCCTCCAGCTTCTTCTGCAGCCGACTCACACCCCATGATCCGGGCCCTGCAACCACAGTCTGCCACAGCATATCCTGTGCCGGACACCCTTACGCACCGCCCAGAGAGTGGCCCCCGTACCTGCTGCAGCAGGACAAAGCTGGGAGCACTGGGCACCTCTGATTCTGGACCCCGGGTATCTGTCAGCACAGGGGGCACATGTTAGTCCCCGCATCGGCCGCATCCTCCTCGATCCTATTTTGCCCTAACCCCGCCCATCAAAGTCAAGAAATGGCCGCACAGTAGCAAATGAGGGAAGCTATCACAGGCAGGGAGCATTACACACGTATTACACTCCAACCCCCATAATTGTATACATATCACACAGGGATTGTATTACATAGGATTACACTCCATCCCCATCATCCTACATAATAAAATCCATGTGTGAGTGCCCTATGTCCGTGTGTGTGCCGTTTGTTATACTGGGGATGCGCGGCGACCTATCAGCACACAGTGCTCCACATGTCACCCGCACCTGCGTGCCGGCCCGCTGCTGTGCCCAGCTACGCCGTGTCTCGTCCTCTCCCTTCAGCTCCAGAATCAGAGGTCCCCAGTGCTCCAGGATGCGATGCTGCAGCAGGTACGGGACCACTCTCTGCCCGGTGCACAGGTGTCGGCGGTGCGCAAGGGTGTCCGGCGAAGGATATGCTCTGGCAGGCGGCAGTTGCAGGGCCCGGATCCCGAGGTGTGAGTCGGCTGCAGAGTAAGCCGGACGGGGAGGAGGAGGCACGGCGGAGCTGCGCATGCACACTTCACTAATAGGCACACACGGACATGCATGCACACAGGGAGTTTATTATAGAGGATATAATTTTTTAAAATGGAAAAAAATAACTGCCAAACATTCTAAAATGTGAACATCGAGATAAAAACCCTTTCTGATGGCAGTGTCCCTTTAAACAGGCATTAAAAGACTACTAATAAAGCAGAGTTAAAGCAATTCTCCAAAGTGAGTGTGACAAAATTTCTTCTATTGAGTAGTGAAAGCCAGATCTATAGTTATCCACATCGTATGGTTGTAGTTGTTGCTGGTGGCACGAGAGATAATCAGTGAACGAATCAATAAAAAAAAAGTTTTCCACTCCTAACATACATACCTATATATTTATACAAATGAGGTGCCAATATGAAGGAATGCCGTTAATGCAGACTGTATGTCAGATCATTTGTCATTTGGCATATGTATACTCTCAAATATCAGTTCAGTTCATACACAGGTTTCCTGCTTTGATTTGATAGATATGAGGAAAAATCAGGATTCTTTTTTTCCCCGAGTAGAATGTGGCTCATAAGGCAACCCTTATAGCATGTCAATACATAACAGTGTGATTGGCTGGAGTCTAGGATGGGATTGGTTTTCCCACCGTCCCTCTACCTGAAAGCAAGAGAAAGTATAACGTGTTGATCCCACCAGTTCTGGAAATTATGGTCGTCAAGCATGTGCAAACTGTTCAGTGGAGGATTGTAATAAAATGCAAATGAATCAATCTGGTCTATTTAGAGTGCTGACTGCCACAAATGTAACCAGTCACCTCTTTCCCCATACATTTTGGTCAGTGATTGAAACAATCATGCTGGATAACCTCTCTTAAAACAATAGCACATTGCCACTGATTTATCAAATCTTAACCCATTTTAGGGCGCTTTCACACGAGCGTGTCCCTTGTGGGAATCGCACTCCATGTAAGAGAGGGATCATGCGTTCTGGACTTACAGAAAAACAGGGCATTATCATGATTTATAATTCTGTGTTCCTCTGTGTGACCTTACTTCTTCAGGATCATAGTGACATAAAGTTGTCAGTAGAATTCTGTACAAGAAACGTTACGCAGAGGCATACAGGATTATATATCAGGATAATGCCCTGCGCTTCTGTAAGTCCAGAATGCAGGATCCCTCTCTCACACAGAGCATGATTCCCGCAAGGGACATGCTTGTGTGAAAGAACCTTTAGGGTAGGTTCACATCACTGTTTCGTTTTCCGTTCTTCTGATCCATCTGAGATCTGTCATTTTAGATGGAAGAAAGGCTAAAATGGATGCAAAATTATTAAAACGGCTGCTTAAAATAAAGGATCCGTTTTTTTTTTTGTTCTTCTGACAAATCAGAACAACGGAAAACGAAATGGTAATGTGAACCTACCCTTAGTTTTTATGGACCTACAAAAAAAGTCAAACTCAAACAAGAGTTGGAGTAACAAGAAACAAGGAAAAATAAATTCTCTTAACACCCTATCCAGTTCAGACGAGCGTCCCATACAGACCAAACTAGGTATTTCTTAAATGTCAATAAAAAAAATTCAAAACGTACCTTTTTGCCTGGAAAATCATGCATTTTTTCAGTCATGCCCTATATGCTAGAACACAGGATCCCTCTCTCACACGGATAATGTTAGATTATTTATTAGATTTGAATGTATCTGTACGGTGGGCCCCCATAAGAAATTTTACTGATGGGCCCTAGGTACCCCAGTCCAACACTGTTCAGTGTTATCACGGCTGCCAAAAAGTGTAAATCCCAGTATATTTCATTTAGCTCATTTATGACTAATAGGGAGACATTTGCAAATGACAGTGACATTGTTGTGGTGATCAAATTTCCAGGTTTTGCTTGAAAGGGAGATATAAAACAATGTTGACTTTATTAAGGGTCCTCATCTAAGTTTTGATGAAGATCATGAAGATGTGTGATAAAAAAAAATGATAGCGTCCTGCTAGTCATGTACAAAGTAATCCATGCATAAGGTGTCCGAGCAAAAAGTGGTCAACGATCTCATATCAATTTTCAGTGAAGCTATTAACAGGGACAGTGCTCTGACCAGAGGAACGAGTCACAAAAAATGAAGCCACTGTGGCTCTATTCACGCGTTGTTTATTTGCTTCCTAACTGCAAAATTAACCCGTTCCCACTCTGTGCCATAATGTTATGTTAAAGCTGGGCTCCACTTTGCGGGGCTCCATTCTCGATATAGGTGTGGCTCCCAGCAGTGGGACCCGCACCTATAAGACAATGGGGGCATTGCGATATGCCCCCATTCCGTGAGATGAGACAATCTCATTTGGCTTCCTGATGTTATCGACAGACACCCTGCCAGCAAAAATTTCTGAATCCCACAGGCTAAGGATCCAGTGTAGGTGACATTTCAAACAGAAGCCTTAAAAATAGTGGAAATGGAGCCTTTCTGTAAGATACGTGGGAGTTTAATAGGGGAATCCTATTAACAAATCATGAAAATGCAAACTGGTAGATATGCAAAACCCTGGGTAAACTTTTCAGAGTAACCAGGAAGAATGTGTTTTGTCAAGTTTATGGCTTTCTACAGATGAGGTTATATAAAATGCAGATAGTAAAATAAATCTAAATTTATGTAAGCGGATAGAAGAGTGTACTGAACTTTCCATAAATTATTTCAATATCTATATAGGTCATTAAAAAAAAAAAATATCCAGTCCTCTTATCTTGTTTCATGACAATAATTGAAGCTAATATGTGAAAAAATAATATCATTAGTTTACTAGAGAAGTATTGCCATATGCTAGGTGGGTCATTATTACATGACGATACAGGGAAATTGCCACTAATGTGGTCTAAATAATTTGCAAATTATAGCGCACATCATATGTGCACCATAATCTGCGACTTTGTAACTTTCTCGCCCTTTTTCGGGGTGGTGAGAAATGGGCCAGGTGAAGGGGCTTTGTGCGTCCCCCCCGGATTTACTATAACTTACTCCAGTTTCCCTGCCTGGCGTAGACTTCAGTTCCTGGCACCTGCACTTCCAGAGATAAGACTAAAATTATTAAAAGGCATCTACCTCTTAATAAATTAGGCGCCTCTCACTCAGGCGCACAGGGATCAAGACTGGCCCAGTGTCATAAAAATTCATTAAAATAGACAAAATAATTTAGGTTAAGGCAAGTGTAAAATAGTGTAGTGTATACATTTAAAGTGTACTCTGTAGATGGGGCATTCCCCCAAAAGCAAAACCACACAGGACCATTTTAACAAGTTTATTGGCAAATGTCAATTAATCAATTCATTTGTTCCAAGCAACACAAAAAGATAAATAGACCTAATACCTCATCAATACAAATTCCAAAAACTTGCGTTTCTTGCCATAGAAATGCAAAGGCGAAAAAAAAAACATATTGCCAAGTTGTCTGCAGAGCGTTCAGGAAAACCAAAATGAACAATGTCTTTAGTCCTCCTCTTTTTCGACATATGTTTTTACTGCAGATCGAGCCATTTGTCTTGCAAGATATCGGTCTTTGGCTGATATCACGGTTTCTTCGTTACTGCGTTTTGCAAATTTGTTTGTTGAGGAGTTCTCTTCCTTCGAGGTTCCATCCACCTTGCGCTTGGAGTCAGCCGTCTGGTGCACTTCAGAGGGTGATTGGCTCTCCTCTTTTTTCTCAACATCACTGTGAATTTTGGCTTTTTCTGAAGTATCCTCCAGCTCTCTGTCTGTTTTGCCTTTCTGGTCTCTTTCTTTATCATCTTTCTCTGCTCTACTTCTTTCTCTGTCTGATTTGTCTGCTCTCTCCCTGTCTTCACGGTCCCTGTCCGACCTGTCTGCGCGATCCCTGTCCGACCTGTCTGCGCGATCCCTGTCCGACTTGTCTGCGCGATCCCTGTCCGACTTGTCTGCGCGATCCCTGTCCGACCTGCCTGCGCGATCCCTGTCCGACTTGTCTGCGCGATCCCTGTCCGACCTGCCTGCGCGATCCCTGTCCGACCTGCCTGCGCGATCCCTGTCCGACCTGCCTGCGCGATCTCTCTCCGACCTGTCTCCACGATCTCTCTCCGACCTGTCTCCACGATCTCTCTCTTTATCAGCTCCATCGCTCTTCTCTCTCTCATCAAATCTTGCTTTGTTTTTTGTTCCATGCCTATCTTTTTTAATAATGTATTCATCGTCCTCTGTCTTAAGATATTCCTTTTCTCTTTCTCCATCTTTGTTATTGCGCTCTCGTTCTTTCTCTGTGTAATCTTGGTCTCTGCTCCGCTCCTTGTGTCTTGTCCTTTCCTCCAAATCGGCCATTTTTTCTCTGTCATAACCCCGTTCAGAAAAAGACTTTCCTCTCTCGATTCTGTCTTTGTCACTCATTTTCTTACTTTTTGTCTCATGTCTGTCATCTTCCTCCTCGCTCGATGAGCTTGTAGGTCTACGTCTATCATGGGTTCTTCTTTCGCTCTTGTCACCGTTACTTGATTTGTTTGAAGTATCCTCCTCAGCCTCACTAGACTCCAAATCACTATCAGCATCAATGTTCTCCTCATTGTTCCCATTATTACGTTCATCAGAATATCCTCTTGGCTTCTCCTGTTTCACCCTAAATTTAGAAAACAAAGATTCTGAGTCTGCTGCCATTACACATCTATTAGGTGACACACGTTGCACTAAAAAAAGAGGAGCTGTCACCATTCCTCATATGTCTGTTTTAGTAACTACCCAAAATCACCATAAAATAACAATTCTAGAGCATCTTCTCTTATAACTCTGCATTGTGATGTTCCTCTTTTATTGCTCCTAGAATCTTATGTATAAATTCCCAACTGGGTGTTACAATTTTACCTTGCTAAAGGGGTAAGTCCCGACACAGTCAGACATTGGCAGCACTGATTCGACAGTGTGAGAGAGTGCAGAGACAAACCCCCAACTGGTAAAATATCTAATTGTATATATATATATATATATATATATATATATATATATATATATGTGTATATAACATTTTCTAGCAGCAATAACAGAGGAACAGCACAACTTAAAGTCATAAGAAAATATTTCAATTGGTCTTTATTTTATGGGGAATATTAGTATTTACTTGAACAGACATGTCAGGAGTGGTAACTGCTCCTCTTCAAGAAGCTGTTTAGGCAGGTTGAAGGAATTTCAACTTAGAGAGCGTGCATCCTGTAGATATAGTCTAATAAACAAGAACTGCTCTCTAATTAGTATTATAGGATTTCAGGATGGCCAATGGATATCCCACACATCTATAGGATTACACCTACTATTTCTGCTTGCACCAGGAGGCAATACTAAAAAGATAAAACTTCAAATGCGACAAACTGGACATGAACATTTTCCTTACTCGGCACTTCTCACGCTGCATTCAGGAGCTTTCTCTTCACCGACAGTCTGATTCAGCAGATGTCTGTAAAAGCCACTCAGGTCCCTCTGCTTAGTTACATCCAGGGATGCTAAAACACAAGAAATGTTGGAAAGTGTATTTAAAGACTATGGAGACCTTTGGGGCAATTCTTTAGGACTGTATTTTACTAATTTTGAGCTCAAAATAATTTTTTTCAATGGGTCTTTATTAAAAAATCTTTAGCAGTTTTTGTGGTACATGTAGTTAAAAATCAGTTCATATGCAGACTGTCACTCCTGAGTTCCGTCAGCTGAGGGCTCATGTGAAGGCTTAACTCTGATCTCCTAACCTCATAAACACTCATTGATAAGAATATGGCTTAAATGAGTGTTTATAATGTCAGGAGATCAGAGATAAGCCTTCACCATGAGAGGTCATCTAACTCAGGAGTGATAGTCTGCAAACAGACAGATTTTTACCCAGTGAATCACAAAAAATGTCAGAACTTTTAATAAAGACCAATTGAAAAAATATATTTTTAGCCCAAAATAAGTAAAATACAATCAGAAAAAAAAATTCCCTAAAAAGAAGTGTCCAAAGCCTTTAATGCAATGTTTACAATGTTTTATTTGTCCTAGAGCTGAAAAGTCATATACTAACAATTCACTTCATCTCATACGGCAATGGGATAAATTACTAGAGCTGACATTGCCAATTCAGTACTGCTACCTGCAGTTTACATGGTTTTAACCATTCTAAAGTACATTTCCGATACTAAGACATTTGTGCTTTGTTTCCACGGCTCGAAGCTTGCAACTGATCAGGGCTCCAAGCAACAAGACTGCCTCCTCTCTCCTCAAGCCATTTCTCCGACGTGGATGTGCAATATCAAGCTTGGGTTTCAACGCTGGACAGCCCTTTTAAAGGGCTGATCCGGGTTACAGGTATTGATGACCTATCCTGAGGATAGATCATTAATACCAAATTGGTGGGAGTCCAACTCCCAGCACCGATTTCCTGTTTGAAGTGGCCGAGTAGCTGGTGCAAGCGCAGCGTCCTCTTCGATGTTTACCTGCACGCCGACTCCCTTGTAGTGACGGTGCCGTGTGATTACAGCTGTTCGCCTCTTTTAAGTGAATGGGAAAAGAAGCTGTAATTTCACTGTACTGTTTCTACAAGGAAGACGGTGTGCAGGTAAACATTGAAGAAGAGGCAGCGCTTGCACGAGCACCATTGCTCTTTGAATAGCTGATCTGCAGGAGTGTAGGGAGTCAGACCCCGCCAACCTGATACTGATGACGTGTGTGTGCCTGGTAAATCTCTTTAATTGTATATCTAGTTCATATTATCTTTCATGGTCATGACTGAAAATTCTGTAAACTGTTACCTTCTATAGCAGCTTCCCTCTTCTCCTGCTCTTCCTCTTCAGCTTGTTCTTGAAGCTTTTTCTTATAGGCAGATGTGACAAAAGCCTCCTTGTCCTTAAACTCTTCCCCTTCCACTTCACGCTCTTTCTGGATCTTTTTCTCCATTCTTCTGTCCTGCTCCTTCTTTCTGTGCTCCACTGCTTTCAGGATGTTTTGGATATACTTAGGCTGAGGAACACAATAAAGACCTCCGCTCTAGTTATGACGTCCACTCTCAGAGTATTCTCAAGTTCTTTCTTTTTCACAGCAGCTTTCTGACCACTCAGCCTATGTTCACATCATGTTTGTTGTGCACTGGGAAAGCTCCTGACGTACAAACTGAACGTTTCTACAGGGGTTACATGTACCTGACAGAGGTCATCAGAGGTCCTTTTCGCATCCTTCTGGCCAGTAACAACGGATTTTGCCAGGGAAATGCAGTTGGCTACTCAAATGTATTACATCGTGGTCATTCAGATAAATAGCTGTACATGGGATACATGCATGGGCCAAGGGCGCCAGAGGGAGAGCAATCTGATCATCATTATACTATCATTAGTATCTACTTCTCTTTGACAATTGTATTTTATACTCCTCCTTTGCCTTGGCACAGCCTCTAATGCATCCACAATGATCAGTTTGAAAAGCTAAGAGCCTGACATCCCAAACCATTATGTCCATGTTGTATCACTTCTGAAGGACACAAACCCATACTCAAAGCAATACACAGGTATAACCGCTATTTTTACAGATCACACAACCTCTCCAAAGCAACCTATTCACCTACATGACCAATGTTCTGATAACATGTTTCCATGTCACTTTCCTGAATACATCCTAGTCTTGGCCTATTCCTTCTCAATATACAGTGGTCGAGATATACTAATGTGTCTGTGCCAAAAATCTGTGACAAAACTAGTGTTTCTACAAAGGGGTGGAACTCAGTTGAAAGGGGTGGGGCTTCTGTTGAAAGGGTGGGGCTTAAGATACACCATTTTTCACTACAAAATCTGGGGTCAAACAGTTGGTATAGAGTCAGAGAAAAGTGTCTATCCCTGCACCAAATGTATCCTCCAGCCTGAGCCCCTGTGATAAGTCTGGTGCAGGTCTAGACAGACTAAACAGGGTCTCCCTATTATGTTACCAGACCCTCCACCTACCAGGGGCTATGTACCCTTTATTTTGTATTTCTACATGTGTTCTTCTACAGTTCAGTTCACATCCAGTCTCATCTTCCCATGAGACATATACAGTGAAGGCAATAAACAACATATACCACTACTCAGGGCCGGTGTTAGGGGGGAGGGGGATGGGGACTGGCCCAAGGCCCCCCCCCATCCTCTAGGGCCCCCTGCTTCAGTGCTGCTTTTCAGCTCAATGTCCCAATGCAGTGTATGGTCCCCTCCCTGTACACATAACACAAATCATTACCACAGTGCTGCTCTGCAAACTGACAGCTCGGGACACCAGCAACACTCCTCTACTGGAGTGGTAGGACCTGCCATGAGGTCACCTGCAGGAGGCGGAGCTCAGCAGAGAAGAGGGGGATGAAGGACCTGTGATGACCTCACCATCATGTGACCAGAACAGTAGGCGGAGCTAAGCAGTGCAGTAACGTAATGAAGAAGAAGACCAGCCATGCATGGGAAGAAGTGAAGGATTCAATGTAAGTTCCAGGGAAGTGCTGGGAGTTGTAGTCCTCTCCTCTTATGCCTCCTGTTATGTAATATCAGAGTACATTACAAGATGAGGTATAAGGAGGACTAAAACTCCCAGCATGTCCAGCTTGTTATGTAATATCAGAGTACATTACAAGAGGAGGTAAAACAGGAGATGACTACAACTCTCAGCATGTCCAGGCCATTATTATGTAATATAAGGGTACATTACAACACCCTGGATATGCTGGGAGTTGTAGTCCTATCCTCTTACACTTCCTTTTATAATGTACTCTGATATTACATAATAACGGCTTTGACATGCTGGGAGTTGTAGTCCCATCCTCTTATACGTCCCCCTGTAATGTGCTCCGATATTAAATATTAATGGCTTAGACATGCTGGGAAGTTATAGTCCTCTCCTGTTTTACCTCCTGTGGTAATGTGCTCTGAATTAGGACCGGGACGAGGGATAGGGGAGGGAAGTCATCGCTACCCATAAAGGGAAGGGCGCACTCATGGCCGTCCAACTTCACAAGCCTCAGGCCGCTAGGTCTCAAGCCTGTGAGGCATTAGAACAGCGCAAGAAGCCGCAATGACATCAATGCGACCTCCTGCAGCGGGTCTCGCATGATGACATGATCATGTGAGACATGGAGCAGGAGTAGTGATGTCATTGGGACCGCATGCATAAGGACGCAGCAACACAAGCCACAGATAACACAAAAAGGGAGTGAGTTTTTTTTTTAATACTAAATGTCCGCACTGCTGGGGGAACCAGGAAAGGGGGGGGAAGGAGATCATTATATATACACCTTGCATTACTGGGGAGGAATGGAGGAGCATTATATATCGGCACTACGGGGTACATTATATATATACTGGCACTATGGGGGGAGCATTATATATTGGAACTAGTGGGGAGCACTACAAGGGGACATTGGAGCATTATGGTTATATTATTACTACTAGGGAACTGTAGAGGCACCCGGCACCCCTGGCGATCAGCTGTTTGAGGAGAGGGCGTGCGCTGTGCGCACGTGCCGTCTCCTTTTTCTCTTCCTGTTCACTTCTGTATGTGTATGGGACAGCAGCCGTGGACAGCACGCGCCGTCTGCTCAAACAGCTGATCAGCGGGGGTGTCAGGTGTTGGACATCGGACTGTGTTTTTTGCACATTATTACAAGATTTGGGGCCCCACTTTTTTTTTTAAAACCGGCCCTGCCACTACTGGAAGGCAACACAGTAGAGTATGTCACCCATAGCCACCGATATATAAAAAAAAAATGGTACCACTCAGTATATACTTTTTGTGTTGGCCCCCTGTATAAGAAAACAGAGCCCGCTGCACTTTCCTTTGCATCAATTTAATAAAAAGTATACCAATGCATACCAGCTCAGCAAAGACTAAAAGGGCAGTCTTTTGGCTTTGTTCGCATAAATGAGGGGCCTAGGGACATGTTTGACCAAACGTAAGTAAAAAGAAATGAGAACACAGCCTAATACGTAACATCTGTTATTAAAAGCATTGGTTCACCAATTTCTTTTCTACCACCAACACATATCCTTTTTTCTAATCTCATTTTATTTTCTCATTACAGATTTTTTTTTATTCTCTTTCCTGAACCTTATTATAGGGACAGCCATCTTGCCTGCGCTGTTCTTAAAAGCATTTAAAGAATTGCTTTATGGCAGCCACATGGGTTGTAGACACAATGGTCAGGAGGGGACCTCATTGACTTCTAGGGGAGAGGTTTCTAGGCATGCTCTGTGACCTGTGCATAGGTTATTGTGCAAGGAAAGAATAGATAAGACCTGTTAATGTCCTATAGTGAATGGTGGATCCAGTCATATCTATACACAGAGGTGATATCATTACAGGCAGGAGTAGAATGACAGATAAGCAGGTAACTGCAGTAAAGTCATCTGTACAGACCAAGAAGTGGCTCCTACTATTAGGCTTAGTGGCCAGTGGGAAAACAGCAGGATTTTATGTTTTTAATATGTTTTAATATAAATATTGACATGGAAAATTAAAAATAGCATCATCAAAAAGTCTTTAAAAAGGTGTTTAACTTAAAAAAAGTCATTTAAACAATAGGCCATTTTCTGATGACACATTCCCTTTAAATTCATAGAACAAAAGCTGGCGGGCACAGGCATACCTTTCTATCTTTTCCAGATAGCATCTTAGCAGTGTTCTCCTCCTTCTTCTTCTGCAGGTCATCATACACACTGTCGTACTCATACACAGATGCATCCTCCTCCAGGGCTTTCTGCATTTCCAGCTTGGTCTTGGGAGAGAGACGTAAACATGAACATTTCTGCAATTCATCACATTTTATTACAATGATCTCAGAATGATTAAGATAAACCCAGTTAGATCTCAACCAGAAAGGTCAAGTTCAACATCCCACCTGTGCTCTTCTAGATAATAGTGATAAAAGTGAGATTAACCAGACCTCTTCTTAAAATATATGGAAAGCTACAATTTACACAAGTCACTAGATTGCAACACTTAACATGATGTATGACTGCTCCAGAGACACTAAGGAAAGATGGAAACTGGAAGCTCCTATCAGTACTCTGTTACCAAGGGTTCACCTGGTTAAGAAAACCCATCTTGAATCACTGGCGCAGTGTAGGCTTAGGCTACTTTCACACTAGCGTTCGGGGCTCCGCTTGTGAGTTCCGTTTGAAGGCTCTCACAAGCGGCCCCGAACGCATCCGTCCAGCTCTAATGCATTCTGAGTGGATGCGGATCCGCTCAGAATGTATCAGTCTGGCAGCGTTCAGCCTCCGCTCTGCTTGCAGCGTTCGGGTGTCCGCCTGGCCGTGCGGAGGCAAACGGATCCGTCCAGACTTACAATGTAAGTCAATGGGGACGAATCCGTTTGAAGATGACACAGTATGGCTCAATTTTCAAACGGATCCGTCCCCCATTGACTTTCAATGTAAAGTCAAAACGGATCCGTTTGCATTATCATGAACAAAAAAAAAAAAAAAAAAAAAAAAATTTTGCAGCTCCATTTAAATGAATGGGTCCGCACCCGTTCATACGGTCGTGTGAATAAGCCCTTAATCTGCGCCAGATTCATCACAGTGGCTGATGATAAATCTACTGCCCTTTAGACTGGTTAATTTAACTTCACACAACTTATGTGATGGCTTAGGCTACTTTCACACTTGCGGGAGCCTATAATGGCGGCTGGAATAAAACTACAGCACGCTGTGGTTTTTGTCCGGCCGCCTCTCGGCATGTTTGCCGTGCTGCAGCTGGACCTCTGAGCGGACTTAAAACATTCTCTCTCATTATTCTGGCGTTTGGCAAATAATAATAATTATGGTTATCCTAATTGACCAAAAACAGGAAAGGTTTATTCTGATTTCATGTCAGATATTGAGAAAAACATGCATATGTGTCTTTTTATATAAAAAAAAAAAGAAGAAGAAAGAAAAAATAAAAAGCAGCACTCCCTTGGTATGCCAGGTGAAAATTCCCAACTGTTCCTAGGACATGGAACGATGAATTTATAACAAAGAAAGCACTCCGGTCTTCTAGTAAATAGGTGAATACCTTTATTACACCCAACAGTCTTTTTATATAGTTATAGTGTAAACTTCTGATTTCAACTGTGTGTACTAGAATGGCACGCCACTAGCAGAAAAATGCCATTCTAGCACATGTGACCGCTGAGGCCAGTTTTTGGCTACACAGGTCACGGGACTAAGCCACATCAAGTTTGGCGGGGTCCGAATGGGGCTGGAAATGGAGCAGCAATGCGGGAAGAGCATGAATGCAGGCGGGTGAGTGGATTTTTTATTTATTTTTTATTAGGCACATGTTCCAACCATTGGGTTGTCAGCTCCTAGACTGGACAACCCATTTTTAAAAAGTTTAGGGCGTGCAAGGCAGTTGCCCAATAGAGGTCTCTTTTTTTTACTGTGACACAAAAAATAAGACAAAATACAAAAATATAGCCCTCTGCGCTAGACAACATATGGTTACAGCATCCGTGCGTGGTTCCGGCTGTGCTACAGTGCTGCTGGAGCCTTCATTGGAGACAACTCTGTTCCTGGCCATTTAACCCCTCAAATGCCATGGCAATAGAGACTGTAACATCTATGTGATTAGACAGAGAGAGGGGACTCCAATCGCAAACCCCCACCCCAAAGATAAGCAAAATTCCTAGATGCTGATCAGTTGCTATGACAGTCTGGAGTCTTGTGAAGGAGTCCAGGCCCGCCAGTGTTAACTGTTTATTAGGTCCTACCTGCAGCAGGGCTCAACACCAGCGCTCAACCGTAGTGCATTATATAACTTATATTACTAAGTTCTGAGTGCATTTTGACTCCTCCAGAGTAAATGTGATCTATGACCCGCATCGTGTGTTTACATCAGTCTCTGCCTCTACTTCCCCTTCCAGATCGAACATCACAGATCCATATGGTCCAGCATCAGCGCATGCACAGTAGTTATCTGCAGTGTGGAGCAGGCAGATCCAAGCCTGCTAGAAGCCCAGCTAGAAGAACCCCACTCCAAGAGAATAAGCATAACATGGCCCTGAGAGGCAAGGTCACTGAGGATGTTGTGTCTATAGGGCAAAGCCTTAAAAGCTTTGCCGCTCCTAAGATGTAGACATGATGTCATAGGGAACCAACACAGTGGAAAATGTCACATGACCACAACAGAGAGCAGGAAAACAGGATAAACAATAACTATTAGTAAGTAAGAATGTGTTGTTTCCTATCGATTGATGCTTAAAATTGCAACACCAGAATATTCCTTTAACCCTTTAGGGACTGGGCTCATTTTCACCTTAAGGACCAGGCCATTTTTTGCAAATCTGACCAGTGTCACTTTAAGTGCTGATAACTTTAAAACGCTTTGACTTATCCAGGCCATTCTGAGATTGTTTTTTCGTCGCAAATTGTACTTCATGACACTGGTAAAATGGAGTAAAAAATAATTCTTTTTTATTTATAAAAAAATACCACATTTGCAAAAATTTGCAAAAATTAGCAAATTTCCAAGTTTCACTTTCTCTACTTCTAGAATACATAGTAATACCTACCGTATTACCTACGTATGTCTACTTCATGTTTGGATCATTTTGGGAATGACATTTTATTTTTTGGGGATGTTACAAGGCTTAGAAGTTTAGAAGCAAATCTTGAAATTTTTCTGAAATTTTCAAGAATCCACTTTTCAAGGACCAGTTCAGATCTAAAGTCACTTTGCGAGGCTTACATAATAGAAACCACCCAAAAATGACCCCACTCTAGAAACTAAACCCCTCAAGGTATTCAAAACTGATTTTACAAACTTTGTTAACCCTTTAGGTGTTCCACAAGAATTCATGCAAAATAGAGATACAATTTAAGAATTTAACTTTTTTGGCAGATTTTCCATTTTAATAATTTTTTTACAGTTACAAAGCAAGGGTTAACAGCCAAACAAAACTCAATATTTATGGCTCTGATTCTGTAGTTTACAGAAACACCCCATATGTGTTCGTAAACCGCTGTATGGGCACACGGCAGGGCGCAGGAGGTTAGGAATGCCATACGGTTTTTGGAAGGCAGATTTTGCTGGACTGTTTTTTTTGACACCATGTCTCATTTGAAGCCCCCCTGATGCACCCCTAGAGTAGAAAGTTAAACTCCAAAAAAGTGACCCCATTTTAGAAACTACGGGATAGGGTGGCAGTTTTGTTGGTACTATTTTAGGGTACATATGATTTTTGGTTGCTCTATATTACACTTTTTGTGAGGCAAGGTAACAAGAAATAGCTGTTTTGGCACCGTTTTTATTTTTTGTTATTTACAACATTTATCTGACAGGTTAGATCATGTGGTATTTGTATAGAGCAGGTTGTCACGGACGCGGCGATACCTAATATGTATACTTTTTTATTTATTTATGTAAGTTTTACACAATGATTTCATTTTTGAAACAAAAAAAATAATGTTCTAGTGTTTCCATAGTCTGAGCCATAGTTTTTTCAGTTTTTGGGCGATTATCTTGGGTAGGGTCTCATTTTTTGCGAGATGAGATGACGGTTTTATTGGCACTATTTTGGGGTGTGTATGACTTTTTGATCGCTTGCTATTACACTTTTTGTGATGTAAGGTGACAAAAAAATGTTTTTTGTTACACCGTTTTTATTTTAATTTTTTTACGGTATTCACCTGAGGGATTAGGCTATGTGATATTTTTTTTAAAGCCGGTCGATACGGACACGGCGATACCTAATATGTATACTTTTTATTTATTTATGTAAGTTTTACATAATAATATCATTTTTGAAACAAAGAAAATTATGTTTTAGTGTCTTTATATTCTGAGAGCCATAGTTTTTGCAGTTTTTGGGCGATTATCTTAGGTAGGGTCTCATTTTTTGCGGGATGAGATGACGGTTTGATTGGCACTATTTTGGAGTGCATATAACTTTTTGATCGCTTGCTATTACACTTTTTGTGATGTAAGGTGACAAAAAATGGTTTATTTAGCACAGTTTTTATTTTTATTTTTTTTACGGTGTTCATCTGAGGGGTTAGGTCATGTGATATTTTTATAGAGCCGGTCGATACGGACGCGGCAATACCTAATATATCTACTTTTTTTTTTCCCTACCAATTTGTTTTTACGTTATTTGGGGAAAATGACGTTTTTGTTTATTTTTACTTGAAACTTAATTTTTTGGAGGGAAAAACTTTATTTTTTATCCCACTTTGGGACTTCAACTTTTGGGGGTCTATTAGTTTAAAATGCAATACAGTGATCGGAAATACATAGGACGTACAGGTACGCCCTGTGTCCTTAAGAGGTAAAAGACGATCTCTTGGGAGGATCAACACCCTTAAACCATATACAGGTGAGACTCAAAAATTTTTAATATCGTGCAAAAGTTCATTTACTTCAGTAATGCAACTTAAAAGGAGAAACTAATATATGAGATAGACTCATCACATGCAAAGCGAGATATTTCAAGCCTTTTTTATAATTTGGATGATTATGGCTTACAGCTTATGAAACCCCAAAGTCACAATCTCAGAAAATTTTCATATTGTGAAAAGGTTCAATATTCTAGGCTCAAGTCAGCTAATAAATCCATAACACCTGCAAAGGGTTCCTGAGCCTTTAAATTGTCTCTCAGTCTGGTTCAGTAGAAATCACAATCATGGGAAAGACTGCTGACCTGACAGTTGTGCAGAAAACCATCATTGAGGGAAAGCCTCAAAAAGTAATTGCAAAAGAAGTTGGATGTTCCCAAAGTGCTGTATCAAAGCACATTAATAGAAAGTTATGTGGAAGGGACAAGTGTGGAAGAAAAAGGTGCACAAGCAGCAGGGAAAGCACAAATAAACCAGATTTTACCTTATATAGCCCTGGTATTCAAGCATCGTAATGATTCGACAAGGTTTGGGGTATATGGTGTAGATCACCTGACACTCTGTACTGTTTCGAGATTGCATCAGACTTTGTCATCTACACACAACTGCTCTGCCCAGTCCCTCTAATGAGGCAATCTAACTGTATTCATACTGCTATTTCTGATACTGAGACAGGCTATGTGCAACAATGCTTTGGTTGGCGAATTTCTGTGGATTGTATTTTCTTGTTCCAGAATATTGGCAGGAACTGGAACACGCTGTTGTATACGCCGATCCAGAGCATCCCAAACATGCTCAATGGGTGACATGTCCGCTGAGTATGCTGGCCATGCCAGAACTGGGATGCTTTCAGCTTCCAGGAATTGTGTACAGATCCTTGCAATATGGGGTCGTGCATTATCATGCTGCAACATGAGGTGATGGTCGTGGATGAATGGCACAACAATGGGCCTCAGGATCTCGTCACGGTATCTCTGTGCATTCAAAATGCCATCAATAAAATGCACCGGTGTTCGTTGTCCATAACATACGCCTGCCCATACCATAACCCCACCGCCACCATGGGCCACTCGATCCACAACGTTGACGTCGGCAAACCGCTCACCCACACGACGCCACACACGCTGTCTGACATCTGCCCTGAACAGTGAAAACCGGGACTCCTCCGTGAACAGAACGTCTCTCCAACGTGCCAGACGCCATCGAATGTGAGCATTTTCCCACTCAAGTCGGTTACGACGACGAACTGCAGTCAGGTCCAAACCCCGATGAGGACGACGAGCATGAAGATGAGCTTCCCTGAGACGGTTTCTGACAGTTTGTGCAGAAATTCTTTGGTTATATAAACCGATTGTTGCTGCAGCTGTCAGGGTGGCTGGTCTCAGACGATCATGGAGGTGAACATGCTGGATGTGGAGGTCCTGGGCTGGTGTGGTTACACGTGGTCTGCAGTTGTGAGGCCGGTTGGATGTACTGCCAAATTCTCTGAAACGCCTTTGGAGACGGCTTATGGTAGAGAAATGAACATTCACTGCACGGGCAACAGCTCTGGTAGACATTCCTGCAATCAGCATGCCAATTGCACGCTCCCTCAAACGTTGCAACATCTGTGGCATTGTGCTGTGTGATCCAACTGCACATTTCAGAGTGGCATTTTATTGTGGGTTGAATGGATTAGCAAAGGGTCCTACCACTACGCTAACTATGGTGTGAACAAGGTCTGAAGGTGATGTAATCCAGCTCACAGCCAGGCTTCCACACAAACGCCTAGCAGGACAACTAGTGCAATGTGAACAAAGCCAGGCTGCAAGCCATACCCATATCAGACCCTGTGATGGAGGTCACCAGGTGCAAAAGAGTGTTTGAATGCCAGGTAGAGGCATATACACTACATATAAAACAAGACAAAAACACAGAAATATAGTGGCAATACTGGAGGAGCTGCTCAACCCCTAACACTGTAGCGTGTTTTTCATTGGGGGAGCAGCCCCACCGCATGTGGACCGCAGCGAACGACTATCCCCAGCAAAAAATGCATACGGTGGAGGATGTCGGCGCGGTCCACATGCACCACAAGGGCATCCTACACAAAACGGAGCATTGTGCGGATGTAAATACAATCATATAAATCAAAAAATGCACCAAACGGATATGCCACTGACTATACTGGCTAGTCATAAATACAGATATTAAAAGCTGAGACTTTCGCCAATATATTCCTGTCAGGAAAATATCGGAGCCCTTCATGCACCACGTCACGGTCACTCAGCATGGCAAAGGGTCCTACCACTACGCTAACTATGGTGTGAACAAGGTCTGAAGGTGATGTAATCCAGCTCACAGCCAGGCTTCCACACAAACGCCTAGCAGGACAACTAGTGCAATGTGAACAAAGCCAAGCTGGGTGTGGCTTGCAGCCTGGCTTTGTTCACATTGCACTAGTTGTCCTGCTAGGCGTTTGTGTGGAAGCCTGGCTGTGAGCTGGATTACATCACCTTCAGACCTTGTTCACACCATAGTTAGCGTAGTGGTAGGACCCTTTGCCATGCTGAGTGACCGTGACGTGGTGCATGAAGGGCTCCGATATTTTCCTGACAGGAATATATTGGCGAAAGTCTCAGCTTTTAATATCTGTATTTATGACTAGCCAGTATAGTCAGTGGCATATCCGTTTGGTGCATTTTTTGATTTATATGATTGTATTTACATCCGCACAATGCTCCGTTTTGTGTAGGATGCCCTTGTGGTGCATGTGGACCGCGCCGACATCCTCCACCGTATGCATTTTTTGCTGGGGATAGTCGTTCGCTGCGGTCCACATGCGGTGGGGCTGCTCCCCCAATGAAAAACACGCTACAGTGTTAGGGGTTGAGCAGCTCCTCCAGTATTGCCACTATATTTCTGTGTTTTTGTCTTGAATGGATTAGCTCATCAAAGGAGAAGTGCTCACTAACACAGATTTAGACAGATTTGTGAACAATATTTGAGAGTAATGAAAATGTTTTAGATCTTTGAGTTCAGCTCATGCAAAATGGGAGCAAAACTAAAAGTGTTGCGTTTATATTTTTGTTCAGTGTATGTGATATGATAGTGAATGAAGACGATGGCCTAAATTGCTTATATGAACATATTACAGGTGTTGAGGTGTTTTGTATTTGCTTGGGTCAGGCTTTTAAACAAACACAATTTTTACTTTTTTTATTTTTATTTATTTTCTACAAAACATTACTCTTTTAAGCAAAATTGCACGAGGGTATCCATAAGAGTAAAGCAGCATTTTCACAATGTACCAAGGGTCCAGAAAAGAAATACGGTATGATTTTTTTTTTTTTCATTTCAAGTTTTTTGTGTATGTTAAAAGTTTCAGATTTACCTGCAGGTAAAAGGTTAAAAAATATTGTGCATTCCTTTAAATGAGTTATCCGAGACTAAAAATGCCATATGCCCGGGCCCCTCACACTGAATCTACTTAGGCTACTTTCACACTCGCGTTTGGTGCGGATCTGTCATGGATCTGCGCAGACGGATCCGTTCAGGTAATACAATCGTCTGCATCCGTTCAGAACAGATCCGTTTGTATTATCTTTAACATAGCCAAGACAGATCCGTCTTGAACACCATTGAAAGTCAATGGAGGACAGATCCGTTTTCTATTGTGCCATAAAAAACTGATCCGTCCCCATTGACTTACATTGTGTGCCAGAACGGATCAGTTTGGCTCAGTTTCGTCAGACGGACACCAAAACGCTGCAAGCAACGTTTTGGTGTCCACCTCCAAAGCGGAATGGAGACGGAACTGAGGCAAACTGATGCATTCTGAGCGGATCCTTTTCCATTCAGAATGCATTAGGGCAAAACTGATCCGTTTTGGACCGCTTGTGAGAGTCCTGAACGGATCTCAGAAACGGAAGGCCAAAACGCCAGTGTGAAAAGGAGACTTTTGTATTACTTACCAGTAAAGTCTCTTTCTCGCTCTTCCTTGGGGGACACAGGAAACCATGGGTATAGCTCTGCTCCCTAGGAGGCGTGACACTAAGTGAAAGCTGTAAGCCCCTCCTCCATCAGCTATACCCTTCAGCCTGGAGAAGAGACTGCCAGTTGCGTGTCCAAGTAGTGAAAGATAACCACCAACCGGAACAAAGAACCGTCAAGCCCCAACGGGGGCAACCAAGCCGGAACCACAACTGTAAACCCAAATGAAGGGCGGGTGCTGTGTCCCCCAAGGAAGAGCGAGAAAGAGACTTTACTGGTAAGTAATACAAAAGTCTCCTTTTCTCGCCCATATTCCTTGGGGGACACAGGAAACCATGGGACGTTCCAGAGCAGTCCCAGAAGGGAGGGACCAGAACAAACTAGACCAACACCAGAGGCATCAATCAACTGCCGCCTGCAACACCAGACGGCCTAAAGCAGCGTCAGCCGACGCATGAGTATGCACCCTGTAGAACTTGGTGAAGGTGTGCAAGGAGGACCAAGTGGCCGCCTTGCAAATCTGCTCCGTAGAAGCCCGATTTCTCTGAGCCCAGGAAGCCCCGACCGCTCTAGTGGAATGAGCGGTAACACCGAGGGGCGGAACCTTGCCCTTGGCGAGATAAGCCTCAGTAACAGCCATCTTGACAAAACGGGCGATAGCAACTTTGGATGCCGCCAACCCTCTGCGCGACCCCTCCGGAACCACAAAGAGCGAGTCAGTACGCCTGAAAGAGCTGGTTACCTCCAGGTAAACCTTGAGCGCCCTGACAACGTCCAGGCGATGAAGCTCCCTCTCCCTAGGGTGGGAAGGGGAAGGACACAAAGAGGGGAGAACGATGTCCTCGTTCAGATGAAAGGCGGAGACCACCTTAGGAAGGAAGGAAGGGACCGGACGAAGAACTACCTTGTCCTGGTGGAACACTAGGAAAGGTTCCAGACAGGAGAGTGCAGCCAATTCGGACACCCTACGAAGAGAGGTGACGGCTACAAGGAAAAAAACCTTGCAGGACAGAAGTCGCAAGGAAACCGTCCGCAGAGGCTCGAAAGGAGAAGCCTGGAGCGCTGAGAGAACCAGGTTCAGGTCCCTGGGCGGTACCGGAGGCCGGTACGGGGGAACCGCGTGAGCCACGCCCTGAAGGAAGGTCTTGACAGGACCAAGGGGGGCCAGTGGGCGCTGAAACAAAATGGACAGCGCAGACACCTGACCCTTCAAAGAACTAAGACCCAGACCTTGGGCAAGTCCGCTCTGCAGGAAGGACAAAACGGTGGGGAGAGAAAAGCGGAGCGGAGGAATCCCCAGATCGGCACAGAACCCCAAATAGGTCCTCCAGGTCCTATAATAGATCCTAGAAGAGGACGGCTTGCGGGCACGGATCATGGTGCGGACGACGTCCGCAGAAAAACCCCTACGTGTCAGGACGGTGGTCTCAACAACCACGCCGTCAAACGTAGGGACCTTAAACGCGGGTGGAAGATCGGTCCCTGAGAGAGAAGATCTTCCCTGGCGGGCAGCGGCCAGGGCGCGTCTGCCAGGAGCAGCATGAGGTCGGCATACCAAGACCGGCGGGGCCAGTCCGGAGCGACCAGAATCACCGAGACGCCTTCCGCCGCGATCTTCCGAAGGACCTTGGGCAGGAGTGGGATGGGAGGGAATATGTATGGACGCGCGAAGCCTCGCCAAGGAAGAACGAGGGCGTCGGCTCCGCAAGCTCCCGGATCCCTGGCCCTGGACAGATAGGCGGGGACCTTGTGATTGAACTTGGAGGCCATGAGGTCCACGTCCGGTATGCCCCAACGAAGGCAAATGGCCTCGAATACCTCCGGGTGAAGAGACCACTCGCCGGGGTCGACAGTGGTGCGACTGAGGAAGTCCGCCGCCCAATTGTCCACCCCTGGAATAAAAATTGCCGATAGGGCCGGGACGTGGGCTTCCGCCCAACGGAGAATGCTGGAGACCTCCCTCATTGCAGCAGCGCTGCGAGTGCCCCCCTGGTGGTTTATGTACGCCACAGCCGTGGCGTTGTCCGATTGTACACGAACTGGATGACCCTTCAACAGATGAGTCCAGTGTCGTAGAGACAAAAGGGCCGCTCTCAGCTCCAGGACATTGATCGAGAGTTTGGACTCCAATGGAGACCAAATGCCCTGGACGGATCGGGGAGGAAACACGCCTCCCCAGCCCAAGAGACTGGCATCGGTTGTAACCACCAACCAGTTGAGTGGCAGAAAAGACCTGCCCAGAAGAGGGGACTGTAACCACCAGCGGAGAGATGACCTCACCGGAGGCGATAGATGGAAGGGATGATCCAGAGACTGCGGCGATTTGTCCCAGGAGGAGAGGATCGCCCGTTGGAGAGGGCGGGAGTGAAACTGCGCAAACGGGATCGCCTCGAAGCAGGCAACCATCTGCCCCAAGACCCGCATGCAGAAGCGGAAGGACGGTCGACGGTGGAGAAGGAGACCCCGAACCGCCCCACGGAGGATCAGACGTTTTTCCGAGGGAAGACGTACTTCCGCCGCTCCCGTGTCTAAAAGCATTCCCAGGAAGACCAGTTGTCTGGAGGGGGGAAGGGAGGACTTGGGGAAGTTGATGACCCAACCGAACCTCGTCAGAGTCTCTAGAGTGAGATCCACGCTGGCAACCGCTTGAGAAAGGGACGGAGCCTTGATGAGGATATCGTCCAAGTACGGTAGCAGAAAAACACCCCTGGAACGGAGTAAGGCCAAAACCGGGGCCAGGACCTTGGTGAACACCCGGGGGGCTGTTGCCAGCCCAAAGGGAAGGGCGACAAACTGGAAGTGGAGGTCCCCCACGGCGAATCGGAGGAAGCGATGGTGACACCGGGCTACCGGAACATGGAGGTAGGCATCCTGTATATCGATGGAAGACATGAAATCTCCCTGCTCCAGGGAAGCCACCGCGGAACGGAGGGACTCCCTCCGAAACCGTCGAAGGAGGAGAAAACGGTTGAGCTTTTTGAGGTCCAAAATGGGCCGCACGGAACCTCCCTTCTTGGGAACTACAAAGAGGTTCGAGTAGAACCCTTGGAACCTTTCCTCTAGAGGAACGGGGGTAATCACCCCCCTGTCCAGTAAGGCTTGAACGGCCGCGGAGAACGCAACCGCGCGTTTCGGGTCCCGTGGCGGGCGGGAGCGAAAGAACCGATCTGGAGGGAAGGATGCAAATTCGATTTTGTATCCGGAGCACACAATTTCGAGGGCCCAGGCGTCGGAGACGTGAGCCAACCAGACGTCCCTGAAAAGGAGGAGCCGGCCCCCCACCCGGGTGGGTGGGGGCGCGCCTTCAGGCAGAGGATTGCTTTGCTGCGGGTGTGCGGGCAGCCTGCGGCTTGCGCCAGGAGGGCTGCGCCCGAAAAAACGGCTTCCTATGCTTGTCCTGGGGAGGAGCCGAAGCGGCAGCTGTGGTGGGAGCCCCAGAGGCCCTGCGGGAGGCCCGAAAACGAGACGCACCAGGGCGTCCGCGGGGGGCGCCCCTGGCTTGGGGTTGAGGAAGATGGGTGCTTTTACCACCCGTGGCCTCCGAAATAAGTTCGTCTAGGCGGACCCCGAAAAGGCGGGAACCCGCAAACGGTAGCCCCGCCAAGGAACGTTTGGAGGCAGCGTCCGCTTTCCAAACCTTCAGCCAGAGCTCCCTCCTGACGGAAACTGCCAGGGCGGAGGAGCGTGCAATAAGGGCTCCCGCATCAAGGGAGGCCTCACAAACAAAATTCCCGGCCCGAACAATAAGCTGGGCCAAGGAACGCAGGTCCTGGATGGGGACGTCCGAGTCCAACTCCTGTTCCAGCTGCGCACCCCAAGCAGAGATTGCTTTCCCTGCCCAAGCAGAGGCAAAAACCGGTCTGAGAGCAGAACCGGAGGCAGCAAAAATGCCCTTGGAAAGGGTCTCCATGCGACGGTCCTCCGCTGACTGAAGAGAGGACCCGTCGGGAACAGGGATGGCCGTGTTCTTTGACAGCCGGGCCACAGGGGGGTCCACCTTGGGTGGGGAAGACCATGTGGCCACGACATCGGCTGGAAAAGGATAACAAATGTCCAGCTTCTTGGGGTTGACAAAACGGGCGTCCGGGCGAGCCCAAGCCTTAGACACCACAGAGGAGAAATCAGAGTGGATTGGAAAGACTTTTGAGACCTGCCTGGGTCTGATAAATGAGACGCTAGCTGCGTCCGAGCTAGGGGGATCTTCCTGCACCTTAAAGGTGTCACGAATATCAGAGATGAGTTGACCCATCGCTGAGGCTAGCTTGGACGGCAGGGCCGAGTCCATTTCCAAATCTGAAACCGCCAATTCACCTTCAGAGAGCGAATCCTTTGGAGAGGAGAGGCTCGTCTGGGTGCGCACGCGTGGCGGGGAGAGGGAGGCATCCGAGGAGGAGGCTCGCTCTACTCTAATACGCTTCTGAGAGTGCCTAGCTCGGGAGGGGTCACTAAAAGAGAGTGAACCCGCTGCAGCGGCAGAAGCAGTGGACCCGGAGGGCGCGACAATCAGAGAGGCGTCCTGCGGGGTAGGTGGCCTGTCTATTAGGCGGCCCACGACATGAGTGAGGCTTTCCACGGCCTGGGACAGGGATCTAGCCCAGTCAGGCGGGTCAGAGGCAGCAGGGAGCGACACAGCGGGTGACTGAGGCTGCGGTGGAGCTCGGCATGCAGTACAGTGCGGATCAGACTGCCCCCGGGGAAAGGGTTCCCTACAAGCAGTACAGGCATGGTACCAAGGCTTGGCGGCTGTAGAAGGGTCTGACATGGTGGAACAAAGATGTTGCACTTAAAGTGGGAGACCCCAAGGAAAGGAACGGGGATAACACCCAAGCGACAGTACTGTGGCACGGAGGGGGTTAAAAGTCCTACCAGACCCGGATGATGCAAGCGGCAGCGGTAAGGGGAACAGACTGAGGAGGCTGTGGAGGAGAGGCAGCAGCACCGGCTTCGGATCGCACTGCAGAGAGGATTCCACGCAGCACTGTGCGATGAACCCGGAAGTAGCGGAGCGCATGTAGGAAGCTCCGCCCCCTCTCTGCCGCTCTGAAGCAGAGCCGCGCGCGGCAAAATGATTTTAACCCCCAAGGATGATGAAGTGCCGGCCTGAAATGGCGCCGTTCACGCCAAGAAAGCGGCCCCCTCCGCGCCTGGATGTGGCAGACGGCTTGCTTTTTTCCTGCAGCCGTCCCCTGAAGGCAGCGTCCCTGCCAAGGACTTGCCCAGATAAACTCCCCTGCCCGGTAACGGTCCCGATATATGCCCGGGGGGGGGGGGAGGGGTGGGCGCACGATGTAGCAGTGGCCATGTAGTAACAGTGGCCATGGGAGCCCAGGAGGCCTGTAGCAGCGGTGGGAGGGAGGAAGGGGAGGCTGGAGCAGCCTGTCTCACCATACGCTGTCTTCGCCCTCAATCCATCCAGCAGGGTCGCCCCTTCAGCTCCTGGCACCGCAGTGGCAGGAAGCCGGGGGAGGGACTTGGCGTGCGGGCGACCCTGAGCTGGCGGGACGCAGGGGAGCGAGGCTGCCCTGGTCCACCTTGTCTTCTGTGGGGGAGGCGGCAGTGCGGAATTACCGGCACTGGCGCAACTCAACCCCGGGAGAAACAGAGGGGTCTAATGCGCCTCTGTTGTCCCTGTAGGTAGAAAAAAAAAAAACCGAATTAAAAACAACAAATAACGCAAAAATAAAAAATCATAGGAAAACAACCCTGCATAAGCAGGGGGTGTCTTGCCTCCTTGGACACTAAGCAAAAACTGGCAGTCTCTTCTCCAGGCTGAAGGGTATAGCTGATGGAGGAGGGGCTTACAGCTTTCACTTAGTGTCACGCCTCCTAGGGAGCAGAGCTATACCCATGGTTTCCTGTGTCCCCCAAGGAATATGGGCGAGAAAGTAGCCTTACATGGCTCCCTGTTCCGCACCGTCGCAGGTGTCAGGGGGGGAGCAGCCAATGGCAGGCGGTGACGGGGACGAGCCTCCCTAGTATCGCGGGTGACACTAGGGAGGCTCGTCCCCGCCTGCCTTTGGCTGCTCCCCTCTCCCCTGACACCGGATGTTTTCATCCACGAACGGGTAGAAGCAGCAGCGGCGGTGAGGGGACCAGGAGCGGCGCAGGGAGCCAGGTAAGTATATTCAGTGTGAGGGGCCCAGGCAAATGGGGGGAATTTTTTAGTCTCGGATAACCCCTTTAATACTCTGTTTCAAACTGTACACTAGATTTGAAGAATCTTCAGCAAAATAATATATAATCCAGTAGTTATGGTATATCTATTAAGTAAATAGGTTAGGAGTTAGGAGTGGGCTGGGAGACTACGGTCAATAGTCACAGTGTACACCTATCAAACATCATCTTGTCAGTCAGTCTAATTTGAGATGAGTGGCATGAAGACTATTTCTACGAGTCAGTTCAACCATTGAGATGTGCTTGAGATGATGCCTTGAGCTGAGCCTTAGAGAGAATTAAGATAACCTGGCTCAAAAAGCTGAAGGTTTTACAGTAAAAGTACAAGTTCTTCAAGATTGTATACACTGCGCACATTAGTTATAAGCAAGGAATTCTCCCCACATTGTCCCACATGAGCACAGAAGCTAATAACCGATTTATTTTACATCTCTAACCTCCAATGTTCATTTGCTTTTAATGTGTATATAAAATGTGGTCATGGATGCATAGCGCATGATACCTGCTTCATCACACGCTTCTTTAGGGCTTCCCTTTGTAGAGTTTCTCCGACGGACATCTAGAAATACATAAAATAATAAATAATATTTATTAATGTACACACATTACTTGAAATTCTAAAATTCTGTACAATGTATTTCCTAGTCTTCCAAATCCAATGAGACCCACCAGTCAAGTGATACTTCTTATGTGGGCTTCTTATGTGCTGAATTTGTGACGTATGGGAATGCTTTCTAATTTTTATTGGTTTGCCCTGAAGCAGCTCTCTTTAACATGTGAGATTTCTGTGACTACCCCTGCGATCATTTGTATACTGGTAGTCACTCAGCCTGCCTATATCTGCAGCAGCCCCAAAAAGAGAAGGGCCAGGTCTCATTCTAAAGCCTCTCTCTAAGTTCAGCTCATACAGTATGTCAGTCCGAACTAGTACTCCACCACAAACTTGTACTCCAACCTACTTGTAAATGCAAGTAACACACCGTTCTTGTTGTATATACGATTGTTTTATATATTCAGATTTGTAGCTCTTCCTAGCCCTTCCCCTTTCTTCTGTTCTCCACCTCCTCTTCCCCTACTTCTTTTTTTAAACTAAACTTAAAAGGTTCCACAAAAAATATTCTTTTCAAACCAGCACCTGGATCTGAATACTTTTGTAATTGCATGTAATTAATATTTTTGCATAGTCACTGAGTTATTTGATAAAATATATCTGTATAGCGCCACTTGCCCTTTGTTCTTTTTCTTATTTCTTTGTCCTGCTCACTGAGATGGACGCACATGCTCGGTTTCATTCTTCAGCTGCCTCCTGAGCTGTGATAGGGAGAGCTGAGACACGCCCCCTGAGCTGTGATAGGGAGAGCTGAGACACACCCCCTTAGCTGCAGCAGATCCTTGAAGGTTGCCGAAGCTGGCATCCCAGCTTGTCCCATAAATGCTACATTGGCGATTAATCTGGCGACGAGCAGCAGATGAAGTGTTACAATCTGGTGAAGACATTGCTGCGAGTGGGCAAGCATTATCCTACAGAAAAATGCCAGTTGGAAGCCATGCCATGAGAGACAACATATGTGGCGGCAGAAGGTCCTATACATATTGCTGAGTGGTTAGTGTCCCTAGGGGTTACCCATGGTCATATGCAATGGGTCCCCAGATCATCACACCAGCAGTTGAGGCACTGTGTCGCTCCAAGGGAAAGGCAGGACTGAAGTATTCACCACGAGGCCGCCATACTCAAACCCAACCATTATTAGATCTTATACAGAGCCTGGATTTGTTGCTAAAGACTGTTCGATTTTGTAGAAGTCCAGGAATCTCATTCAAGACATCACTGCAAATGAAGGCGACGGTGGCTGGCTGTCAATAGCAGGACACGTAATGGGCGCTGTGATACCAAATATCCTTCTGCTAAGCGCTTGGAAATGGTCCGGACAGAGACAGGAGTGTGTAATGAAGGTGTCACCAGTGTATTGATGGAGGACAACAAAACTATGGGAGCTGATTGTGTTTGTCAGCGAAGCATACAACCCTCCCTACCAGTGGTCTGGCTGGGTCGTCCTGATCCTGTACGCTGTGTGTGCGTTCCCTTAAGTAACCACTGTTCCCAATAGCTTCTAATTGACAATCCTGCTCCTCTCAAAAGTCTATCAACTGTGCAAAATGTCTTCAAGTGTGTTGTAAAGGCATGTCTAGCAGTCAACCATCTTTCACCATAGGTACACTTCCCAAAAGTAGCCTCTGGGAGCCTTTTTATAGAGCAGCCGGGCAAGAAGTGTCTAATTAGACCACACCTGTAATCATTCACATATATGCCTGAGACATAACTGCATGCCTAGTTTTGCCGCAATCCAACATTTCTATCTGGGTGCATTATTTCCTTTGCCAAGTAGTGTACAATTACAATAATAGTAATCTAAGGTTTTCCATGGATCATACAATGCATAGCACCCATAAATGTACCAATAAGGAAACATAAGCCATAGAGCTAATACATATAATACTTATCTTTTTGTCTGCAGTATAGGTATATTTTACGCCGTATCCCAATCACCATCTACAGTACATGTCTAACTAATGAAGAATGACTAAAGACATCCGTTTTCAACAGCTGTCAGGCACCAATGAATAAGGGGCAAGCCCCTAAGAATGCAGGTGGCAGAGCGCCATTGTCTCCCCTTCATTCAGCTGTTACAGCTCACCTTATGCAACATTGAATAGTGTCTGTCCTGTCATCAGTGTTCACTTACATACACACAGCTGGACTGTATATGTGGCGCTCACAAGACCAAAGCAAATAACGAGAAAAAAGAAAAAAAAAAATATATATATATATTTTTTTTTTTTTTTTAATGAAAAATGACAGGATAAGGAGGCTTCACTGTGCTCAAACCAGACTGTTCTCTTTCACCTTGTGAAATTTAGATGTAGAACCTAATGAACCGCCAGTCGGACTGCAATCATCACCCCCAATCTCCACTTCAGCATTCACCTGGACAAGGCCAAACATGTAAGCTACTTTTTACGGAGTCACGAACAATGGGCTAAATCAATAGAGCAGGCCAAAAAACTCAATATCATTTTCCAATAGATCTGTAAACCATCAGTAGAGTCCAGCAACAGCAATACACTGCAGCTCAACATTGTGAATGTAAATTCCTCGCCAAGAGGGTATGAAAATGAGCTCTTAGCAAGCTCTGCCTCTGATGCCACCAGATGTGAGGTAGCTATCCTATAGGCCAATGTTCAACCCTTTAGATAGGCCTTGAGACAGGACTTGGATAATAAATAAGCCAGTCATGTCTCAAGGCCTGTTTATAAGGTTAAACATTGACTTCTAGGATAGCTGCCAACTTCTAGGATAGCGGCCTTACATCTGGTGGCATCAGAGGCAGAGCTTGTTAACAGCTTATTTGCAGGAGTGTTGCCTGGCCTTTAAGACTCCTCACACTGTTTAGGCGCTCTCCAAAAAGAGATATAGCTAACGTGTATAATAACTCGAATAATATTAATGAGCGCACAGTAGCTGTTAATTTGTATCATATGTATGCAGATAACTGATGTAAAAATGTCGGGTTGCGTCCCTGTAGTAACCTCCTGTCCTAGAAGAATACAACCATTCCGGCACACAAGTTATGGCATTCATCCACTGATTTGTATAAAGGAAACTAGGGCACGGCCTCGTTACACACAGTGCTCATGTGCCAAGAGGAATTGATAAAACTTTAACTGTGTGCAGCCAGGGCGTGTTACTAAAAATCCCGGGGGGAGGGGGCACATATTAGCTAACAGTGCTTAAAGGGACCCATCTGAAACCACTACAACTAATAGAAAAGAAATGCTTACATGCTAAATGCTTTTGTGGATGCAGATGCAAATAAATTCAGTGAAATTACAAATAACATGCCAAATTGAATGAAATTAAGAGAACGGCATGCTGTGCTACTCTTCGGCCACATGCACACAATGCGGATTAAGTGCGTTTTTTTCTGCGTGGATTCCCTTGGGGAAAAAAACGTAGCGTATTACAGTACCAGCAAAGTGTATGGGATTAGACAAATCTCATGGACACTTTGCAGATTTTTTCCATGCGAAAATTGACCTGCCATGCAGATTTCCAAATCCGCAGCATGTCAATTACGCTTGTGGTTTTAGCTGTGGATTTCACCCTTTCCCAAAGAAAGGCGAGATCTGCGGCAAAACCGCATCTAATCCGCACCAAAATGTGCAATTAGAAATTGCACCATGGTCGCCATGATGGAAACCAGACAGACCCAATATAAGTCAATGGGGTCAATCAGACGCCGTTGGTGTCTATTATAGGTCAGATCCAGCACTCCACATCAATTGTAACAAAAGTGTGAACAGAGCCTAAAATGTTGTAGTAAAAAGGTTTATATTTGCATATTATTTTCATTAACACTTGTCATATGATAATGGTAATTATTAAGGGGAGAAAAACGAATGAAAAAAATCTATTAGCAAACACAAATCTGGCAACTAAAACAAGGGACCTTGAACTTCATTCAATGACCGGTAGCGCAGAGTTTAGCTAAAAGGATGGGTTCGCTTTAGATTTGCTAGTTAGGCCTCTATTGCAGGCCCTGCAAGTCTTCATGTACAGACACATGGCGCAGTCATGTTGCGCTTGTGGTTGAGTACCACATGGCAGAGCTCCGGTGCGCACTGTGACCTCTTCCTAGGCCTGTGACGTCAATTTCATCATGGCCCACATGGTCCAGGTGTAGTTCAGTTCCATATAGAAGTGCATAAAAGAAATAAATAAAATTAATTCAAGTGAATGGGGCTGAGATGCAATACCAAGCACAGCCACTATGCAATGTACGGCGCTGTGCTTGGCGAGATGTGAGGAGTTCACAGCGCTCACCAGAGCTCCGCGACATCTTTAACAGATGAAAGGTGGGGGTGCCAGGGGTCGGACCCCCCCATCCATCAGATACTTTTGACCTATTCTGAGGATAGGACACCAGTATCAAAATCTTGGACAACCTCATTAAACAATTACAACAAAGGTACACTTTCCATTTTCCAGGGGTTAGAACATCAAGTATTCTCGCCGGCAGACACTGGCAACACCTCCATTATTTTCTCCAGTAGTTTTCACAAGATTAACTCCATTACCCCAAATATTTCAAGAAAAAGAACTTTAAGAAATGCCTGCCACACCTTACATAGTCTTAACTTTTACGACCATTTTCACTGCACTGTACAATGCCTGATATCCATGACTTAGCAATATTGAAATAGCATTCACTGAACTACAACTCTGATGTAAGACTCTTCAAAAGGATTAATTCTCTCTGTAAACTGATCTGATAAGGCTCGGAGTACCAGGCACCACTCCGTTATAAAGGAAACAAGCGCAGGTGAAGTGAAACAAAGGCCAATGTTGCAAAAAATGCAGAGAATCTGCCTGACGTGAACGTCAAATAGAGGATATGAACGTCGAGCACAGAAAAGGACCACCATACCGTAAACATTACGTGTATCTGCACATTCTTGGGAGCACATAACGTTATGTAGACAGCGAGGAGGGCTTGTATGTAGGAGTAATAAAGCTCCAAAAATGTGGGGTATTATTTGAAGTCAATTTGATATTAATTTCTGGAAATCATATGATAATTTATAATTTACTTTCAATAAAGCTG
Source organism: Bufo bufo (assembly GCF_905171765.1). Taxonomy (NCBI): domain Eukaryota; kingdom Metazoa; phylum Chordata; class Amphibia; order Anura; family Bufonidae; genus Bufo; species Bufo bufo. The sequence goes on along the minus strand of NC_053391.1, from coordinate 98,917,731 downwards.
AACAAGCATGTTAAAGGGGTTGTCCAGCTGTTAATATTGATGACTTATCGTCAGGATAAGGCATCAATATCTGGTCGGTAGGGGTCCAACACTTGGTACCCCTGCTGATGAGCTGTGAGATGAGGAGGCGGCGCTCCATGCCGGCACTGCTTCCTCATCATTACACTACGTCTCCAGTGGAGCGGTGGCGGTGTAATTACAAGTATTTGTTCCTTTCACTTGTATAGGGAGAGTACTTGTATTACACTGCACTGAAGAGGAAGTGGTGCATCAGATATTGATGACCTATCCTGACGATAGGTCATCAATATGAACAGCTGGACAACCCCTTTAATTCCAATGGAGGGAAAGATTCAAACCACTGCCGGACATCTCCAGGCAGAACAAACTATACGATCAACATCTGCCATTTGGGTACAGCGAGGAGGACACATTAAAAGGGGTTGGTCCACCTGGGACATTGATGACAAATCAATGCGGGTCCCACCTCTGGGACACACTCCTATCTACAGAATGGGGCATAGAGATCATGCGCCCAGCCCGTTGTCTGTGATAGTCGGGCTCCTTACAGAAGGCAGAGATGTTTTCTTGCTGTCCTTTCCTTCCCTATTGCTGTACACACTGCAGAGAATGAGGAACGTGAATACAGATCAATGCTGCTTCCTACTCCAGTCCCAGCAATCATATGATCGCCGGCTGCTGGGCTTAGTAGACCTATATCAAGTCTGCAGTGAGGCTCAACAGTCTTGAGTCTTGTTAAAACCTCTGTTAATTCCCTCAGTAACTGGGGCTAATAAGTCAGCCCGAGTTACAGGTGCAATAAAAAAGGTCATGTTATGTCCCCCCAAAAGTCTTGGGCCTTATGGGGGGTGGGGGTTGACACAAAGTATAAAAGAAAAACAAAAAATCACCAATAGCCCAAAATGTAGCTTCTAGCCCCACCTTACCCCCTTTGTCCATAAGCTATATATCCCCTGTATCAAAACGAGTGTAACGGAAAGTAGACAATCTTTAAAAAAATATATTTTTTTTAGAAATATTTTTTGCTGGCCCATAGAAATGAATGGGTCCGTGTGTGATACGCAAAAAAACTGTATTGGACGAAGACCCAAAATACAGTCGTGAGCATGTAGACTTAAAAACAGACTATTTTTTATTATTTTTTTTCCCCAGGTAGTAAAAAAAGAAATAAAAGAAAAATGGCATAAAAATAAAGCCCTAAAAATAAAATGAAAAATTATTTAAATAACCAAACAGAAAACTATTATGGCCTTCAAAGACGCATGTACCAATAAAATGGAAACTGTCGGGAGAAAGGTAAATGGCCTGGTCTTGAACTAGTTAAACAGGTCATTGGTGTGTTAAAGATTTACGTTTTTTCTTACTGTAGCTGATGGATAGCTTTGTTTCACCTATGGTAAAATGATCCACCTGCCTGTTGTTTGGCTGGAGTGTCGGCAGTACAAACACGGCGCGGTGAATGGCTTCTAGTGACAATTTCCTGTTGTCTTGCAGGCACTGATAGATTACAATATCCTGTACCTTTTATATTATTCTCACTTATCAACAGGTCTTTTATTAAAGCTCTACGCGCATAGTCACAAGTCAGTCTTCTTTATTTGTCCACACTAAGTCCTTTATTTCTAGGTACAAAGCTTTAATTTTAGTCTATTTTTGAAGGTAACAACATTTTCACCCATACTGTTTGACTAAGGACAGGCTGCCAATAGTCGCCCAGCTTCAACTGCGGACCAGCGCCACTAGTTGAAGATGGATTAACGTGTCAGAATCCTTATTAAGGCCTCATGCACACGACCGTTGTGTGTTTTGCGGTTCGCAAGTCGCGGATCCGCAAAACACGGATGGCGTACGTGTGCATTACGCAATTTGCGGAACGGTGCGGACAAGAATAGGACAGGTTATATATTTTTTGCGAACCACGGAACGAAGCAACAGATGCGGACAGCACACAGAGTGCTATCCGCATCTTTTGCGGCCCCATTGAAGTGAATGGGTCCGCATCCGAGCCGCCAAAACTGCGGCTCGGATGCGGACCAAAACAACGGCCGTGTGCATGAGGCCTAATTAAGAAACATACATTGCTGAAGAGGATTACCTGGATGTCAAATTAAATGCAAGCACCCATTTTCAAGTTATAGGGGGTGACTCACCTCGAATATGCTTCAATGCCCATCTATATCAACCACTGGCACTGGTACTAGGAAAGCAGCATGCCACTTCCAATCAGCTCCACTTAGCTTTTTCCAGAGGCCACTGACTATAATGGGTCAGCCATGCAGCCTCCTAAACAAAGCCGAATAAATTTTCCACTGCCCACATTAGTTAGACCCTCATCTTTCAGAAACTGATGCCATGCCTTAGGCCTCATGCACACAGCCGTTGTTTTGGTCCGCATCCGAGCCGTGTGCTGTCCGCATCCGTTGCCCCGTTCCGTGGCCCCGCAAAAAAAAATATAACATGTCCTATATTTATCCGCGCTTTGTGGACAAGAATAAGCATTTATATTAAAGGCTGTCCGTGCCGTTCCGCAAATTGCGGAACGCGCACGGACGCCATCCATGTTTTGCGGACCGCAAAACACACCACGGTTGTGTGCATGAGGCCTTACCAATATACCAGCAATGTCCCCTTTAAACGGGTTATGCCATGATTGGTGTAACAAATGAGAATCAGCCTTCCTATAGTACAAAACAATACCTTTCTAACAAATCTAGAACCAGTCCTGTACCGCACAAGAGTCCAGAGACCTCTATATTCACTGCTCCAAATACTCTGCTAGATTATCTTCAGCCTGGTCGCTCAGAGGGCGAGTCCTTTCTGCTGCAGCTCTCTCCCTGTAATTGCCACAGCTTCTAAGGCTGCGTTCACACGGGCGAGATTTCCGTGCGGGTGCAATGCGGTAGGTGAACGCATTGCACCCGCACTGAATACGGACCCATTCATTTCTATGGGGCTGTTCAGATGAGCAGTGATTTTCACACATCACTTCTGCGTTGCGTGAAAATCGCAGCATGCTCTATATTCAGCGTTTTTCACGCAACGCAGGCCCCATAGAAGTGAATGGGGTTGCGTGAAAATCGCAAGCATCCGCAACAAGTGCGGATGCGGTGCGATTTTCACGCATGGTTGCTAGGTGACAGTCTATTCACTGTATTATTTTCCCTTATAACATGGTCCTAGCCTGTAGTTCATCATTGAAGAAGTAAAGAAGAGACCGGAAACTACGTGGAGGAGGTGAGTTAGTTTTTTTAAAAAAATTTTAACCCTCAATTGATCACCTACTAAGCATTCTGTATTCAGAATGCTATTATTTTCCCTTATAACCATGTTATAAGGGAAAATAATACAATCTACACTACAACTAACCCAAACCTGAACTTCAGTGAAGAAGTTCGGGTCTGGGTACCAGAGTCGGTTTTTTATCACGCGCGTGCAAAAAACATTGCACCCGCGTGATAAAAACTGAACATCGGAACGCAATCGCAGTCAAAACTGACTGCAATTGCATTCCTACTCGCGCGGGTTTGCCGCAACGGGACGCATCGGGACTTAATCCGGAAACGCTCGTGTGAACTCAGCCTAACAGAACATATGGCTGATTGCAGCTGAAGATTTAAACTGAGCGTGTGCGACCAGCTCAGTGAGTCGGACAAAAAAAAGGAAAAGAACAAACAGCAGCTATACAGATATATTTTTGTAAATCGCTCACTGGCTATATTAAATATTTAATTATATGCAATTACAAAAGTATTCAGATCCAGGTGCTTTTTTTAAAAAAAAAGTCTATTATTCGTTAAGCAATCCCTTTAATTATGTGTAACTACATATTGCATAGGAGACAAATTTAAAATACATTCACCATGAAATTCTGCTCTTTTTTAATGATGTCACAATCAAAATGGTATGTTAGGGATGAAAAACATACTGCAGACTTTATATACAAGAGCACAGCAAATTTCCTAGACATCAATAAAATGACCTGTTTCCTGGGATTTTCCGAGACCTAAAGTTAAGTACTGCATATATTACTAATTTTATATTCAAGGGGTTGTCCAGGTTATAGATATTGATGATCTATCCTCAGGTCATCAATATCAGATCGGTGGGAGTCCGACACGCCACAGCCCCATGATCAATTATTTCTGTCAACCGCAGTGCTGGAAACTATACAGTGGATGGAATGTAAGCTGAAGGCTCTATATCAGGGATGCTCAACCTCTGGCCCTCCAAATGTTCCAAAACTACAACTCCCATCATGCCCAGACAACCTACAGCTATCAGCCTACAGCAGGGCAGGGTGGGAGTTGTAGTTTTACAACAGCTGGATGGCCGTAGGTTGAGCATCCCTGCTCTATATACTGTGTAGTCTGGACAGGAATGGGAGCTGAGCTGCAGTACCCTAGAATGGCCACTACACCTGTCATGGAGCTGTGCTCTGTACATGTCACATCTTCCGGCACCATGGCCATCTGAAACACCTGATTGGAGGGAGTCCGGGTGTAATAACCCCACTAATTTGGTATTGATGACCTAGTCTGCGGATAAGTCATCAAGTCTTGCAACAAGATGTGATGAAGGAACTGTATACAGCTAGTTCCTCCTGGACGGGACACAATACTGCCTGGTGGTAACCAGTACAGACTACCTGTATGCAGTGCTGACACTTCTATAGGGTGACCTGTGTCCTGGAGGTTTATACTGTTGTTTTAGAGGTATGGCACCAAACAAAAGAAAATATGTTTTACTATGTGAATACAACAGGTCAGCCTAATAAACCTCTGGTTCAGGTTAAAAGAAAAAAGCTACAAAAACCAATAGATCAGATAAGAACAGTAAACACTTACAAGTTGCTTCAGTTCCACGAATCTAACAAAACTAATTATTTCTCCTATGGACACAATGTTAAAAAGAAATACAAACCCTAACTAGACGTCTTCTCTACATCCTGTTCTGTACTCATGGGTTAAAGGAGACAATCATTTTGACTCCCTCTCCGAGTCAAATCAACTCTCGTTTCAAAGAGGAAAAGAAAGCTATCGTTTTGGTGCCACCAGAGGTAGAGTGGCTCTATTATAGGTCAATGGTCGACCTTTTAACCCATCAGGACCGAGCCATTTTTCATGCCCTTCCTTCCCAGAGTCCATAACTTTTTTTTTTTCATTTATGTAGCTTGTTTTTTGCTGGACAAGTTGTACTTTCTAATGGCACCATTTAATTTACCATACAATGTAGTGGGAAGCTAGAAAAGACTTTCAAACGATGTGGAATTAGAGAAAAAACACAGTTCAGCCACGGTTTTAGGCTGGGTTCAGACCTGAGCGTATTTGATATGCGCGTTTAACGCGCGTTTTTGTCGCGCGTTTTTATGTGCGTTTTTTGCAATAGTAAACGCGCGTTTGACGCGCGTTTGTGTGATTGACTGCAGTGTCCTATGGCCACAAACGCGCGTCAAAACGCCCCAAAGAAGCTCAAGAACTTGTTTGAGCGTAGGGCGTTTTTCAGCGCGTTCAAACGCGCTGTAAAACGCTCAAGTGAGAACCAGGGCCATAGGGAAGCATTGGTTTTCATGTGTTGAGCGTTTTACAGCGCGTTTGAACGCGCTGTAAAACGCTCAAGTGTGAACCCAGCCTTAGGAGTTCAGTTTTTACAGCTTTTCCTATGCGGTACAACTGATCTGTTACCTTTATTTTCCAGGTCAGAACAGTAGTGAAAAAAAATAAAAACTTTGGAATAAAACTAATTTTTTCTTTGCATCACCATATTCTGACCCCCATAACGTTATTTTTAAAGGGTTTCTACCACCACATTTTGACCTAATTTGCTGTCAGACACTAGCGATCTGCTAGTTTCTGCTCTACCTAACCATGCTATTGTAATACCTGTCTCTGCAGCGGTTACCCTAAAAAATGTAGTTTTAATTGGTATGCAAATGAGCCTCTAGGTGCTATGGGGGCGTCTTTTCAGCACCTAGAGGCTCCGTCCACTCACCATTTCTGCCGCCCAGTGCGCTCCAGCCCGCCCCTCTGCTCTAGATTGACAGCCTACTCGCGCCTGCGCCGTGTGCTTCTGTATTCGGCACAGGCGCAGTGACTGTTGGACTGCTCCCAGTGAAGTGAAGATGCCGACGCAGGGAGACAGTCACTGCGCCTGCGCCGAATACAGAAGCACACGGCGCAGGCGCGAGAATTCGGCCGAGATGGAGAGAAGTAGGCTGTCAATCTAGAGGAGAGGGGCGGGCTGGGCGGCAGAAATGGCGAGTGGACGGAGCCTCTAGGTGCTGAAAAGAAGCCCCCATAGCACCTAGAGGCTCATTTGCATAGCAATAAAAGTTTGTTTTTTAGGGTAACCGCTGCAGAGAAAGGTATTACAATAGCATGGTTAGGTAGAGCAGACACTAGCAGATCGCTAGTGTCTGACAGCTAATTAGGTCAAAATGTGGTGGTAGAAACCCTTTAAGTCTACGGAGCGGTGCGAGGGCTAATTTTTGCAGGATGATCTGTAGTTTTTATTGATACCATTTTGGAGTAGTTATGATTTTTTTTTATCACTTTTTATTAAATTTTTTTGAGGAGGTGAAGTGACAAAATATAGCAAATCAGTGATTTTGATGGTTTTTTTCCATTATGCCATTCGCTATATGAAATAAATATTTTTTAGGCTACTTTCACATCTGTGTTTTTGCTGGATCCGGCATGGATCAGCAAAAATGCTTCCGTCTAGATAATACAACCCTTATAAACGGATCCAGTTGTATTATCTTTAATATAGCCATGACGGATCCGGCATTAAAATCATTGTAAGTCAATGGGTGCCGGATCCGTTTTCTCTCGTGCCCGAGAAAACTGATCTGGCACCATTGACTTACATTGTGCTTCATGCCAGACACGTCTTGCTCCGCATCCCATGCCGGACAGAAAAAATGCTGCTTGCAGTAGTTTTTTGTCCGGCATGGGAATGCAACAAATGCATTGCGTTCCGTTTTGTCCCCAGTGACAATGATTGGGGACCAAATGGAAGCATTTTCCTCTGGTTTTGAGATCCTATGACGGATCTCAATACCGGAAAGGAAAAACGCAGATGTAAAAGTAGCCTTAAGCCTCATGCACACGACCGTTGTGTGCATCCGAGGCCGTTGTTCAGTTTTTTTTCGCGGACCCATTGACTTTCAATGGGTCCGTGGAAAAATCGGAAAATGCACCGTTTTGCAGCAGCATCAGTGTTTCCTGTCCGTCAAAAAAATATGACCTGTCCTATTTTTTTGACGGACAACGGTTCACGGACCCATTCAAGTCAATGGGTCCGTGAAAAAACACGGATGCACACAAGATTGCCATCCGGGTCCGTCATCCTTGTCCATAGGCTACTTTCACACAGACGGATCCGCTGATCCGTCTGCATAAAAGCTTTTTAGATCTGATTTTTCACTTTGTGAAAACTCATATCCGACAGTATATTCTAACACAGAGGCGTTCCCATGGTGATGGGGACGCTTCAGGTTAGAATATACTAAAAGAACTGTGTACATGACTGCCCCCTGCTGCCTGGCAGGTGCTGCCAGGCAGCAGGGGGCAGACCCCCCCTGCCAGGCAGCAGTCATGTACACAGTTCTTTTAGTATATTCTAACCTGAAGCGTCCCCATCACCGTGGGAACGCCTCTGTGTTAGAATATACTGTCGGATCTGAGTTTCACGATCTAACTCAAATCCGATGGTATATTCTAACATAGAGGCGTTCCCATGGTGATGGGGACGCTTCAAGTTAAAATATACCATCGGATTGGAGAAAACTCCGATCCGATGGTATAAAAGGGACTCCGGACTTTACTTTGAAAGTTAATGGGGGACGGATCCGTTTGCAATTGCACCATATTGTGTCAACGTCAAACGGATCCGTCCCCATTGACTTGCATTGTAAGTCAGGACGGATCCGTTTGGCTCAGCACGGCCAGGCGGACACCAAAACTACTTCTTTTTTCATGTCCGTGGATCCTCCAAAAATCAAGACCCACGGAAGAAAAAACGGTCACGGATCACAAAAACAACGGAAATCCCTTTTGCGGACCGCAAAAAAAAAAACGGTTGTGTGCATGAGGCCTTACACTGTCTCTCTCTCTCTCTGCAGCTGCCCTTATTTCCTTCTCCTCTCCTTCAAAGACTTCTATAAGCAAGAGCTGTAACCTGATCCCTCAGTAAAGTTCATAATCCGTCTCATATCTAATCCAAAAATGGATTGTATTAGTGAACTGGGAGTGACTGAAGCTGGCAAAGTCATGTTTAACTTGCAACCTGCAACCAAAGATCAAGCACGTTTTAATATTTTGTGCCGATCAGTTGCTATGGCGGTCAGGGGCCGTGTTTCCAATACTACTACACTCACAGTTTCAAGTCCTCTAAGGGAACTTAAAAAAAAATAAAAAATGTAAAAATTATTTAAAGTTTTGGATTTAGGGTACTTTCACACTTGAGGCAGAGGATTCCGGCAGGCAGTTCCATCGCCGGAACTGCCTGCCGGATCCGTCAAAACGCATGCAAACTGATGGCATTTGTCATACGGATCAGGATCCTGATCCGTATGACAAATGCATTGAAATGCCGGATCCGTCTCTGGTGTCATCCGGAAAAACGGATCCGGCATTTATTAATTTTTTTACATTTTTTGGGGTCTGAGCATGCGCAGACCGCAATGCCGTATCCTTTTTGCCGGAACACTAGGGCCGGATCCGGCATTATTGCATGTCAATGGGAAAAAATGCCGGATTGCTCTCCATTCAGACTGCATTAGGATAAAACTGATCAGTTCTTTTCCGGTATTGAGCCCCTAGGACAGAACTCAATGCCGGAAAAGAATAACGCTAGTGTGAGAGTACCCTTAAAAGTTGAAGAAAAAACTTTCCATTTCTCATATGAAATAATTATAAAAAGGATAATTGGTAATTGATAATTGGCCATATCTAGAATATAAAAATATGTTATTTATCACAACTGGAGAAAAAAGGAAGAATTGCTGTTTTTGTCACTTCATCTCCCTCAAAAAATTACAGCTCACCCAGCAAAAAAGGAAAACGCTATTTAAAAAAAAAAAGGTTTTTCATGTTTTAAAAGTAGTAAAACATAATAATAAAAACTATATACATTTTTATCACCATAATCACATTGACCAGCAGAATAAGGTTATGTCATTTTTTCTGTAAAATGGAACCCAAAGAAATAAATTACAGAATTGCGGGGTTTTTTTAACCCACAATTTTTTACAGTTTCGCAATATTTTTATTATTCATATAGCGCCAGCATTCTCTGCAGCGCTGTACAGAAATGATCATTTACATCAGCCCCTGTTCCCACTGTACCTCACAGTCTAATTTGCACAATAACCCATGTAATCACAGGGAGAATATAAAAACTCCATAGAGATGTACACTGAAACACCATGAAAAATGAATATTTAAAGGGGTTGTTCACCCTGGGGGGGGCTTTTCGGTACCCCCCCCCCCCCTTCCCTTTTACAGTGCCAGACCTGCGGAGAGAAGCATACTTAGGCTACTTTCACACTAGCGTTCGGGGCTCCGCTTGTGAGTTCCGTTTGAAGGCTCTCACAAGCGGCCCCGAACGGATCCGTCCAGCCCTAATGCATTCTGAATGGATGCGGATCCGCTCAGAATGCATCAGTCTGGCTCCGTTTGTCCTCCGCTCCGCTCAGCAGGCGGACACCTGAACGCAGCTTGCAGCGTTCAGGTGTCCGCCTGGCTGTGCGGAGGCAAACGGATCCGTCCAGACTTACAATGTAAGTCAATGGGGACGGATCCGTTTGAAGTTGACACAGTATGGCTCAATTTTCAAACGGATCCGTCTCCCATTGACTTTCAATGTAAATTCAAAACGGATCCGTTTGCATTATCATGAACAAAAAAAAAAAAAAAATTTTTTTTTTTTTTTTGTTCATGGTAATGCAAACGGATCCGTTCTGAACGGATCTAAGCGTTTGCATTATAGGTGCGGATCCGTCTGGGCACATACCAGACGGATCCGACCTAAACGCAGGTGTGAAAGTAGCCTTACCTGCTCCCAGCCACTGGGTTCCAGTTCCTACGCTCCCCCGAACATCAATGTCCAGTTTCACTCGGGTCAAGTGGCCGCTGCAGCCGATAACTGGCTGCAGCAGTGATGAGTGTCTCATGTGTCATGTCGCTGGGTCACGTGCTGCATGAGGTACACTGCTGCAGTGTGCATGTGGCCCACATCAAACTAGATGTTGAAGCATTGGGGACCAAGGAACAATGCTTCCTTCCACAGGTCTGGTGGCATGGGGGGAAGGGGGGTGGGGATCTGCCTGGAAGGCACCCTGGGTTAACAACCCCTTTAAGAATATTGCTAGTAAAACTGAAACTTGTGTAATGCAATGTAAAAGCAGTTTTGTATATGAATGACAAAAACAACATAAAAGAACAATAAAGCAAAGTATAGCTGTGAAATTATATATATATATATCCAAGTAAAATCAACGCAGCATTCCTTGTAAAAAAAACACAGTGTCTTTATTCACACATGTGACACAAAATAGGCAACGTTTCAATCCCCTTCCGGGATCCTTCTCAAGCCAAGTGCCTTGATTTTACTTGGATATACACACCTGATGGCAAGGGGGAGACGCGTGCACCGGTTAAATTACTAAAGTGAGTGCTGCCGGATTTAATATATATATATATATATATATATATATATATATATATATATATATATATATATATATATATATATATAGTTTATACATATAATAAATAATGAAAATCTCAAATATATTTTAACAGGACTAGTAGATCTGCAATATCCCAATAGCAACCCTAAGAAACTAAACAACAGTAATTGTTCTCAGAACAGGCCGTGTTTCTGAGAAAAACACGGACAATATATCAGTTATGGGATCGCTGTAAAGAGTGAGCAGTCCCCTGGCTGGACTTTATTACAGCCCAGTTATAAATACAATGCTCCGAGACACAGATGTTCTTCCCACTGATAAGTCTCAGGAAATGAATCTCTCCCTGAGCGCTGCACCTTATCTGCTAAACGCCTGGAATTAATACCTTACTAATAAAAAATGTGATATTAAGTAAGCAAAAGGGAAAAAAAAAAAGTTGATAGCATCAAGTTCAGAATCTGTTAGAGGCCCGGTGAGCAGGAGGTCTTATTACCTTATATTTTATCCCTTTGCTCTACACATTTTAATAACGAGTTTCTATAAGACTCATCGCCACGGCTGATGAGCAGGGGCAGAACGCGGAGAAGTTCTCATGTAACTGGAACAAAAGCTAGAAAGTTTCTCATCGTAAATAATAAAAGCATTTAATTATTGTGCAATGCACATTTTCCCCAAAAGCATCTGTTTCTCAAATAGGTTTCCATCCATACATAATGGGGGGGGGATTTATCAAAACTGGTGTAAAGTAGAACTGGCTTAATTGCCCATAGAAACCTATCAGGTTCCATCTTTCATTTTTTAGAGCTCCTTTGGAAAATAAAACAATCAATCTAATTGGTTGCCATGGGCGACTAAGCCAGTTTTCCTTTACACCAGTTCTGATAAATCTCCCCCAATATGTGTAATCCAAAATTAGGGGGAAATTTTTGTGCATATGAATAGCCTTGAATAAGTTTAATGTACACGAGGCGTAATACTATTTCTGAGCAGAATATGACTTGTATCATGCGTTTTCACGTTTCCCCTTCTGCAGGATTCATCTCCAGGGGCGGACTGGCCATTGTCCCTACAGGGAAATTTCCCAGTGGGCCGATGCCTTGGGGGGCCATCCAAGCCTTCTTACGGCCACCAGCCAGGTACATAATGATCTGATTTTCGCCAATGCACCTGGCCTGGGGTCGCAGATGCCCTCCTGAATTCCACTGTATTGTAGTCCTCAGAATGGAGATACAATTGAATACTGTGGCGCAGGAGGCTGCAGTATTTTGTATGGCACTGTGATATTTGTTTCTGCTGGGGTGGCATTTTGTGCTGCACTATAATACTGCTGGCTCTGCCTACTTGTGTTGTCCCGCCTTCTGTCTATTTGGACCTACCTACCACATGGGGCCACTTTAAAGGGGATAGAAAATAAAATTACTGAAAAAAATTGTTATATATTACTTTATTATAAATATATTCCCTAATACCTATTAGTTAGTTAAAATGGCTCCTTTTGTCTGGGGAGCACTCAACAGGTGAAATAAAATGGCCACTGTCCTATTAGTACACACAAAACCTGTCCTAATCCCACAGGAGGACAAGTTACTACACAACACTGAGGTAAAGAGCTGCCTCATCCTCATCTCTGCTTGTCAGGGATTATGATCCTGAATACAGCTGATAAGATCTTAAGCTGAATCTCTGTAGGAATGGAGTTCGTTACTTGTAAAGTAACTTGCCCTCCTGTGTGATTAGGACAGGTTTTGTGTGTACTAATAGGACAGTGGCCATTTTGTTGCTCCTAATGGTTGCTCCCTAGACAAAACAAGCCATTATAACTAATGACAGGTATTTAGGAATATATTTATAATAAAGTAATATTTAAATATTTTCATTTTCTTAATTCCTGGAGAACCCCTTTAAAGGGTTTCTATCACTTCGTTTCACCTATTTAGCTTTCAGACACTAACGATCCGCTAGTGTCTGCTCTATCTAACCATCCTAATATAAGAGCTTATTGTCCTGCCGTTTAGCTAAAAAAATAACTTATATAGATATGCAAATGAGCCTCTAGGTGCTATGGGTGCGTGATTAGCACCTAGAGGCTCCGTCTACCTTAACAAACTGCCGCCGGCCAGCGCGTCCCTCCAGCCCGCCCATCTCCTCCGGAATGCGATGCTCCTCGTATTCGGCGCATGCACAGTGAATGTCTGATCGCTTCCCTGCTCAGACATCTCCACTGCGCCTGCGCCGATGACGTCATAGTGCTCCGAGGAACAGGCGCAGTGGAGATGTCTGAGCAGGGAAGCGATCAAACATTCACTGCGCATGCGCCGAATACGAGGAGCATCGCATTCCGGAGGAGATGGGCGGGCTGGAGGGACGCGCTGGGCGGCGGCAGTTTGTTAAGGTAGACGGAGCCTCTAGGTGCTAATCACGCCCCCATAGCACCTAGAGGCTCATTTGCATATCTATATAAGTTATTTTTTTAGCTAAACGGCAGGACAATAAGCTCTTATATTAGGATGGTTAGATAAAGCAGACACTAGCGGATCGCTAGTGTCTGAAAGCTAAATAGGTGAAACGAAGTGATAGAAACCCTTTAAGCTCCCAGTCCGCTCCTGTCAATCTTTAAGGCTCAATTCACACCTGAGCGTTCTGAAAGGAGCGCTCTGTATGCGCGATTGTACGGACGTTTACAAGCGCGCATACAGAGACAAGTGTGCACACAGTGTCGCGCGTTCCCGAAAGTCTATGTACGGGAACGCGCGACAAGCGCCCAAAAAAACGCTCCTGTACTTGTGTGAGCGTCGGGCGTTTTACAGCGCGATCGTACGCGCTGTAAAACGCCCAGGTGAGAACCATTCCCATAGGGAAGCATTGGTTTCTCCTTGTTGAGCGTTTTACAGCGCGTAGGAACGCGCTGTAAAATGCTCAGGTGTGAATTGAGCCTAATTGTCGGTTTCCCCCGAGCTCAGCTCCAGAATGGGTAGAGACTATCTGCTAGGGCCGGGCAATTAATCCAACAGAAATTTTGGTTACCTGCTCTCTGCACTGCAGAAAAGAGTCCCTGATCAGTTCTATGGGGTCCTGGGGGAGGCACTCTGACAACCAAGGGAGAGGGGGTCCTTCTGCTCTATGGAGCCCTGGGGGTCTGGCACTCTGACACTGAAGGGGAGGAGCTTCGAGATACCCCTGTATATTTAGCTGCTATGCTGTATCTTCCATCTCTGCCAGGTCTCAATCCCAAGACCTACTATATGGGAGACAGAAACTCTTAGGGCTCATGCACACGGCCATATGTATTTTGTGGTCGGCAAAAAATACGGAAGACATCCATGTGTATTCCGTATTTTGCGGAACGGAACAGCTGGCCCCTAATAGAACAGTCCTATCCTTGTCTGTGATGCTGACAATAATATGACATTTTTTTTTGTAGAATGGACATACGGAAATGGAATGCACATGGAGTATTTCCATTTTTTTGCAGACCCATTGAAATGAATGGTTCCGCATACGCTCCGCGAAAAAAAAAAAAAACGGACATGGAAAGAAAATATGGTCACGTGCACGAGCCCTTAGGCTACCTATACACATTCAACATCAACAAAACAACCAAGATAGAGGAACACACATAAATATACACTGCATTCCACATGTACCAGCTAATGCATGCTGTCCTTAGGGACCATAACGTGTAACACACTACAAGGCTACATGCACACGAACGTTGTTTGCTTCCGTGTCCGTTCCATTTTTTTGGCGGATAGGATGCGGACCCATTAATTTCAATGGGTCCGCAAAAAATGCGGACAGCACACGGTGTGCTGTCCGCATCAGTATGCCCGTTCTGTAGCCCCGCAAAAAAAATAGAATATGTCCTATTCTTGTCCGTTTTAGGCATTGTTACAATGGATCCGCCAAAAAAACAAAACGGATGCATACGGATGTCATCCGTTTTTTTTTTTTTGCTGATCCGCAGTTTGCGAACCGCAAAACACATACGAGCGTGTGCATGTAGCCTAACTAGGGTGCCTCCGGACAAAAAGAAAACTAAACACAACCTATAGAAAAAAGCCAGTCTGCACTCAAAAATAATAAACTATGGACAAACTTTATTATACAGCATGATTAAAAGGAGGTTTAAAAACAGCGCAGGAACAATAGCGGCATCACAACCAAGGGCAAAAATAATCAGATGTATGAAAATCACAAAAATGTATCTAAGAACCACAATGCATATAAGGTAGATATAAAGTGCATTAAAACAAACTGTACCATACTGCCAAAGAGTAATGATCATGTTAACCACGTGTGTCCCACAGTCCAGGATGTGTCCTAACCAGACATGCATTTCGGCTTGCCTTCGTCCGGGGGTCACGTTGAGGACTGCACTCAGTTTTTACAAATGGATATTTATGTGGGAAAACAGCAGTGTAATACCGTACCAGCAAAGTGCATGAGATTAGAAAAAGCTCATGTAGAATTAGCTTTTTAGGCTACTTTCACACTAGCGTTTTTCTTGCGGATCCGTCATGGATCTGCAAAAACTCTTACAATAATACAACCGCATGCATCCGTCATGAACGAATCCGTTTGTATTATCTGTAACATAGCCAAGACGGATCAGTCATGAACTCCATTGAAAGTCAATGGGAGACGGATCAGTTTTCTTTTGTGTCAGATTGTGTCAGAGAAAACGGATCCGTCCCCATTGACTTACATTGTGTGCCAGGATCCGTTTGGCTCAGTTTCGTCAGACGGACACCAAAACTAGCAGCATTTTGGTTTCCGCCTCCAGAGGGGAATGGAGACTGAACGGAGGCAAACTGATGCATTCTGAGCGGATCATTTTTCGATTCAGAATTCATTAGGGCAAAACTGATCCGTTTTGGACCGCTTGAGAGAGCCCTGAACGGATCTCACTAACGGAATGCCAAAACGCGAGTGTGAAAGTAGCCTTACTTCCATGCGGAAACTGACCTGCAGTGCAGATTTTAAAATCCAGAGCATGTAAATTGTGCAGATTTACCATCTGTAATGCAAAGGTAAGATCAGTGGCAAAACCGCAACAAATCTGCAACAAAAACTGCACATCTCCTTTTTTATAATCTGTTTTTATTTTCTGATTGCAGATTTCTTTATTCTCTTTCCTGAACATGATTATGGGGGCGCCCATCTTGCCTGAGCTGTTCTTAACAGCATTTAGAAAGCATTAAGAAAATTGCTTTACGGCAGCCACCTGTCCCATAGACACAATGACAATCACCTATTAAGAATGGTAGATTATGTCTTATCTACACACAGAGGTGATATCATTACAGGCAGGATAAGAATGGCAGATAAGCAGGTAACTGCAGTAAAGTGATCTGCGCAGACCAAGAAGCGGCTCCTATTATTACGCTTGGTGGCCAGTGGGAAAACTGCAGGATTTTATGGTTTTCGTTTAAATATAGATATTAACATGGAAAATGAAAAAATGACCACCAAAAATTCTTTTAAAATATGTTAAACATAAAAACGTGACTTAAACAATAGGTCATTCTCTGCAGACACATTTCCTTTAGGCTGGGTTCACACTTGAATGTTTTACAGCGCGTTCAAACGCGCTGTAAAACGCTCAACACATGAAAACCAATGCTTCCCTATGGCCCTGGTTCTCACTTGAGCGTTTTACAGCGCGTTTCAACGCGCTGAAAAACGCCCTACGCTCAAACAAGTTCTTGAGCTTCTTTGGGGCGTTTTGACGCGCGTTTGTGGCCTTCGGACACTGTAGTCAATCACACAAACGCGCGTCAAACGCGCGTTTACTATTGCAAAAAACGCGCATAAAAACGCGTGACAAAAACGCGCGTTAAACACGCATATCAAATACGCTCAAGTCTGAACCCAGACTTAAGTTCTACACTTTCAGCTACAATTGGGGAGATAGTGGTGCACCACCCATGAGGTCTGCTAGTATTAAATCTCCACTACGGAGTCAACACGATTTTTATGATGATACCCCCAATAGAAGAGTTTACTGGATCTTACCCAATCTAAAAATCACTACATGTAATATATACTGTAATACACAATTTCAGGGAAAAGGCCATCAACAATTTTCATTGCCCAAGAGTTTTAATTGCCCACAACTCATCCTAAAATACCAAGGCACCTGACGTGCGCAGCCAGTATGTGACAATGCACAGATCTCCATAAGCGGTTAGGGCTATGTAACCATTACCTCTGATTACACCAGTAACATTAGGTTTCCTCGCAATGTGTGCTGCGGACGTCATATGCTGGGTTTTCTCTTGATACAAACATTACACTTGGCTTTGTGGTCTTCAGAAAGTTCCCAGCTTTGGAAGACACCCAAATAATGAATCACCTTTGTTATGACAAAGCAGTATCCTTCATCGCTAAGGAGCCTTGAAATTGGACTATTCTTCTGCCCTCCTAACCTGATTTACTTTAGTGAAGAACAAATGGTCCTGAAAATATCAGATCACAGAGTTTCCTCACACTGCCAAAATAAATGAGCACGAGGCTCTGCAGCTAAACTCCGATTTGGCACATACCATGCTCTAGGGATCGACCGATATAGATTTTTTCGAGCCGATACCGATAACCTGTGAACTTTCAGGCCGATAACGTATACCGATATTCTGTGCATTTTCATTTTTGAAAAAAAAAATTACATTTCTGTTACGGCGCTCACCACATATGAGATTTTTCTTTTTTATATTTTAATACCACTGAGGAAGGAGTCAAGTTAACTCCGAAACGCGTCTGGTAGGACAATTCCATGAGACCAAAGATGTACAGAAGCGCTTCAAGTCAACCAGGAACAACGGGATTGGTAATCGAAATTTGAAGGAAAAAAATCCAAAAAATTTCAAAAATCATCAGCCGCAGTAACATCTGACCTGCCTGCTTGAATGAGCATCTGAGCAGGAACTGAAGTCTACAAAATCACTGTGACGGCATTTCTACAAGCGATTACCGTGGATCCCTGACTTTAACTCCTGGAGGATATACCGCAGCCTGTATAACGCATCACACGTGGGACGCCACGTGAAATTGCAACACAGCCGGCACTAACCTACAGAATCGTAAGTAACAATAGTGCCGAACGAGTGTATACACAGGCAGAGCTACCTGTTGCATTGTCAATCCACAGCAAAAGAAAGTGGAGTGAATGGCACTCTGATTATACTGCTTTCAATTTGTGAACTTCGGTATATAAACTTGAATATACCAATTGTACTGGACACTATCAGTAGTAACGAACTTGACCATCAGGACATCCATCCCATAGGATCATACATGTGTTTTTACATTTTCAGCGATACCCATTTTAGAGAATTATAAGTCTATATAGCATATTGTTTAATAATAATTTTATAGGTATTCTTTTATAATTTTTGGTTGTATCAATTTGGTACTATATTTCATATAAATAAAATATATTATTGTATATCATACTCTCCTGTGTGACCTCAAGTGTAGGTGTGCCCTACTACACTTTCTATTCGTTTATATTTTAATAGTTTGTACTTTTCGGACGTGGCAATATGTGATATGTTTATTTATTGTTTATATATTTTATATGTAAGATTGGGAAAGGGAGTGATTTATACTTAATATTTTGGTGTTTTTTTTAAACTTTTTTATTTTTTTACTTTTTATTTAATAACTATTTCCCCCTTAGGGGCTAGAACCTGGGATCTTTTAATCCCTTGTCCTATTCACCCTGATAGAGCTCTATTAGGGTGAATAGGACTTCACACTCTCCCTGCAGCCCTGTGCATAGTACACACAGCAGCAGGGAGATTACCATGGCAGCCAGGGCTTCAGTAGCATCCTAGCGTCCTGGCTGACATGGTAACCGATCAGAGCCCCAGGATTACACTGCTGGGGCTCCGATCAGAAGGTACCACTGCCCCCAATAAAGAGGAGGGGAGGGAACCCTGTGGCCACTGCCACCAATGATTTTAATACTGGGGGGTGTGGGGGGCGCACTGCGCCACCAATGATAATTAACATCTAATACAAATACAGGAGGCGGTGCCCAGCCTATATGACAGGAAGCTGCGAACAATCAGCAGTTCACTGCCGCTGATCGCAGCTTCCTGTCATATAGGCTGGGCACCGCCTCCTGTATTTGTATTAGATGTTAATTATCATTGGTAGCGCAGTGCGCCCGCCTCTCCTCCTCCCGTCTCTCTTCATTTGCAGCGCGGCACAGGGGGAGGGAGAGAGTGACTCCTTCTCCTCTGTGCTGCTGAGGGAACATGGCTGTCAGCGCACTCATGTTCTGTGATAGCGCACTGGACGCATTATCGGCAAGGTTAGATGCCGATACCGATTACTTTGAAAATCATGAATATTGGCTGATAATATCGGTAACTCCGATAATCGGTGACCCCTACCATGCTCCAAAAGTGAGCTACAAACAAGTTCAAGGTAGTTAAAAAAAAAAAAAAAGATTTCTTTTTTTTTTAAAAGAAGGTGTAAGAGTAAAGTTCCATGTATACAGTTAGGCCCATTGCAGATGAGCGATACGGATTAGGTCTGGATGCGTTCAGTTAAAAATGCGTGATTTCGCAAGCAAGTTAATTCAGTTTTTAGCACGCGGGTGCTAGGAGACGATAGGGATGGAGACCCGATCATTATTATTTTCCCTTATAACATGGTTATAAGGGAAAATAATAGCATTCTGAATACAGAATGCATAGTAAAACATCGCTGGAGGGGTTAAATTTTTTTTTTAAATCATTTAACTCACCATGGTAAAAGATCATGCGACGTACCATGTGATGACCGGAGTGACGTCATCGCAGGTCCTTGAGCTATAATTAATGCTCACCACAGGTCCTATTCAGTAAAGGGGAGAGAAGCAGATGCCGGGCTACGCGAGCAAGTGGATTAAGGTGAGTTAAATGATTTTTATTTATTTTTTTAACCCCTCCAGCGATGTTTTACTATGCATTCTGTATTCAGAATGCTATTATTTTCCCTTATAACCATGTTATAAGGGAAAATAATACAATCTACAGAACACCGATCCCAAGCCCGAACTTCTGTGCAGAAGTTCGGGTTTGGGTACCAAACATGCGCGATTTTTCTCACGCGAGTGCAAAACACATTACAATGTTTTGCACTCGCGCGGAAAAATCGCGGGTGTTCCCGCAACGCACCCGCACATTTTCCCGCAACGCCCGTGTGAAAGAGGCCTTGGTCAGTGATTTCCATCAGTGATTGTGAGCCAAAAACCAGGATTGGAGCCTCCACAGAGATAAGGTGTAATGGAAAGATCTGCACCTGCTCTGTGTTTTTGACCTGCACCTGGTTTTGGCTCACAATCGCCGATGGAAGTCACTGATCAAACCACTGAAGTGTGAACTAGGCCTTAGGCCTCTTTCACACGGGCATTGCGGGAAAATCTGCGGGTGCGTTGCGGGAACACCCGCGATTTTTCCGCGCGAGTGCAAAACATTGTAATGCGTTTTGCACTCGCGTGAGAAAAATCACGCATGTTTGGTACCCAAACCCGAACTTCTTCACAGAAGTTCGGGCTTGGGTTAGGTGTTGTGTAGATGTTATTATTTTCCCTTATAACATGGTTATAAGGGAAAATAATAGCATTCTGAATACAGAATGCTTAGTAGGTGATCAATTGAGGGTTAAAAAAAAATAAAAAAATTAACTCACCTTCTCCTCTTGTTCGCGTAGTTCCCATTCTCTTCTTTACTTCTTTAATGATGAGCTGTGGGCTAAAGGACCTTTGGTGACGTCAGATCACATGCTCCAATCACATGGTACATCACACTGTGATTGGAGCATGTGATCTGACGTCACCACAGGTCCTAGCCGGTAGTTCATCATTAAAGAAGTAAAGAAGAGACCAGGAACTACGTGAACAAGAGGAGAAGGTGAGTTAATTTTTTTATTTTTTTTTAACCCTCAATTGATCACCTACTAAGCATTCTGTATTCAGAATGCTATTATTTTCCCTTATAACCATGTTATAAGGGAAAATAATACAGTGAATAGATTGTCACCTAACAACCATGCGTGAAAATCGCACCGCATCCGCACTTGCTTGCGGATGCTTGCGATTTTCACGCAACCCCATTAACTTCTATGGGGCCTGCGTTGCGTGAAAAACGCATAATATAGAGCATGCTGCGATTTTCAGGCAACGCACAAGTGATGCGTGAAAATCACCGCTCATGTGAACAGCCCCATAGAAATGAATGGGTCGGTATTCAGTGCGGGTGCAATGCGTTCGCATCACACATTGCACCCGCGCAGAATACTCACTCGTGTGAAAGGGGCCTTAGCAACCATCCGTGAAAAACGCAACGCATCGCATCCGCACTTGCTTGCAGATGCTATTTTCACGCAGCCCTATTCACTTCTATGGGGACAGCGTTGCGTGAAAAACGCAGAATATAGAACATGCTGCGATTTTCACGCAACGCACAAGTGATGCGTGAAAAACAACGCTCATGTACACAGCCCCATTGAAATTAATGGGTCCGGATTCAGTGCTGGTGCAATGCGTTCGCATCACACATTGCACCCGCGCAGAATACTCACTCGTGTGAAAGGGGCCTTAGGCTACGTTCACACATTGTGCATTTTGTGTGTCATTTCAGTGCGAAATTTGCATTGGGAATCCACACAAAAGCACAAGCCAACTGTGTACATGTTCTGGATTTAGTTCCATTTTGAAATTTAATTTGCGGATTGTGTGAGGATTTTTCCCACTGAACCCAATGGAGTTCGAAAATTTGCACCTCAATCCGCAAGACAGAATGGTCCTGCAGGTTTTAACCCGGATCTGGGGAAAAAAGGAAACTGTGCCACTGTGTGAAGGGAGCAGGAAGTTTCTTCATTTTGTGACTTGTGCATCACCCGGCAAGACAAGCAAGTCCCTACCACCATGTCACCTTACAAGAGGCAACACAAAATGGCACCCAGATATGATTAGCATGAGGCTTTTTTACAGCAAAATACACCAAATTGGAATGTTAAAGGGAGTCTTTCAACACTAACACCATGATCTGCATTATAGTCCCCATATTGGAATGCTACTTACCGTATAGCTGTCCGTCGCTTATTTTCGCTAAAAACCACTTTTATTCAATATGTTAATTAGCTCTGAAGGTGCCCAGGGGCAGTATTCAAGCGGCCGGTGCCCAGGCCCCTCGTCGCTTTTCATATGAAACCCCTCCTCTTTCACCCCTCTGGCCTGCCCTAGGTTCTTCAGAAATTCGCCGCGCCTGCGCACTTCATTCCCTATTATGGGCAGAGGCACAAGAGCGTTTAATGCGCATGTGCCGGAATGGGGAATGAAGTGCACAGGCGCGGCGAATCTTGTAACGGTGCTGGCACTGGAATAATGTAAAAAATTTAAATCATACATAATCTAGTACAGGACAACCGCTTTCTAACAAAGCTAGAACCAGCCAGTGGCGTTGCGAGGGGGGTGCGGTGGGTGCGGGCCGTACCGGGTGACACCAGTCTGATGGGGTGTCACCCGCCGGCTGCCGGAGTTCTCCTCACTCACTCACAAGCAGCCAGCAGGCCCAGTACTGGAGTCTGGAGCTAATGGATTGGGTGGTGAGTCACGTGACAGCAGTGACTCACTCACACAGCCAGCCAGCCCTGCCACTCATGGAGCATTAAAGTATAACTGTTGGAATATTTTTTTTCGGAGTATTGGATTGTGGGGATTAATATCTCCTTGGTGGCCCTATTCAAATTTTTCACTGTGTATTCAATTACCCCTTTAAAGAGGACCTTTCACCGATTCTTACCCTATGAACTAACTATACAGATATGTAGAGCGGCGCCCGGGGATCTCACTGCACTTACAATTATCCCCGGGCGCCGCTCCGTTCTCCCGTTATGCCCTCCGGTATCACCGCTCACTAAGTTATAGTAGGCGGAGATACCAGTCCCTAAGTTATGGTAGGCGGAGTCTGCCCTAGCGCTGGCCAATCGCAGCGCAGAGCTCACAGCCTGGGAGGTTATTTTCTCCCAGGCTGTGAGCTCTGCAATGCGATTGGCCAGCGCTAGGGCAGACTCCGCCTACCATAACTTAGGGAACGGAGATACCGGAGGGCATAGCAGGAGAACGGAGCGGCGCCCGGGGATAATAGTAAGTGCAGAGAGATCCCCGGGCGCCGCTCCACATGTCTGTATACTTAGTTCATAGGGTAAGAATCGGTGAAAGGTCCTCTTTAATTCCACAGTTTTGTTCCCTGTACTGCCTACTTTTACCTGTGCTTAAAATAGAGATGCTAGGCATGGTCCGTCTATCTGTTGAAGGACAGGAGCACGCAGCGTGCAGGCTCACATTACTGACAGCCAGGGACTGTAAGTAAATGATTAAAGCCAGGTCCTCCCCAGCAGCTGATAACAGTGCCTGGGCTGTGTGCACTTCTCCCTGTTCCTGCGCTTGGCAGACGCTCCCTCACTCAGCAGAGCTGGAGAATGCAGAGTTGGAGCAGCGCAGACCAGGGAAGGGAGATCTGCCATCTGCTCAGTGTATAAATGAAAGCAACATGTGGTAAGAGGACCCCTTTGTGCTGCAGGAGATTAACCCTTTAGGGGGGAGATCTCTGGTTACTGACACTTTTGGGGGGCTATTGTTACTGGCTAGTGAGGGCAGGCGGGATTAGCCTCAGGTTGAGGGCAGTGGCGGCCATCTTTACTGAATAGTGAAATTGCAGTTTTATGCAGACTGGTTGCTAAGGGCTGAATCTTATTAAATATGGGGTAAGTGAGTCTAATAGTAACCGATTCTGGAATATCATGTTATTAGTAACTACATATATGAAAATTGAAATTAGGGTCTAAGTGTGACAGTTATCCTTTAAAGTGCATTTCCTGGAAATGCCGCAAACTACATAATGGAGGGCAGTGTGGGGGAAAATTACTTAGTGGGGGGCAATTTACATAATGGAGGGCAGTGTGGGGGGCAAATTACTTAATGTGAGGCAGTGGGGGGGGGGGCATATTACTTAAAGGGGTTCTGCACTTTGTTTTAACTGATGATCTATCCCCTTGATAGATCATCAGCATCTGATCGGTGGGGGTCCGACACCCGGGACCCCCGCCGATCAGCTGTTTGAGAAGGCAGCGGCGCTATAGCAGCGTCGCGGCCTTCTCACTGTTTACCGCTGGCCCAGAGTTGTCACGACTAGTATCAACTAGCGTGGGCGGGGCTAAGCGCCATTCAAGTGAACAGAGCTTAGCCCCGCCCACGCTAGTTGATACTAGTCATGACGTCACTGGGCCAGCGGTAAACAGTGAGAAGGCCGCGGCGCTGCTAGAGGATAGATCATCAGTTAAAACAAAGTGCAGAACCCCTTTAATGTGGGGGGGCATATTACTTAATGTGGGGCAGTGTGGGGGTGGGGCATATTACTTAATGTGGGGCAGTGTAGGGGGCAGTATTACTAATTATGGCACTCTAGAAGGGAATTACTATTGGTGGGACTATGAGGAGCACTTATTTCTTCAGGATAGTATTTGGGGGTATTGGAGAGCACAGCGAGCCGCAGGATAACACTGTGGGGACTCTAGGTTGGGGGATGATGATAGAAAAGTGAGGACACTAAGATGTCTGTGTGTCACACTCTGCAGAGACGAGACGCGGCTGAAAGAAGTGTCTGGACCAAATGGAGAAGATGACAGAGAAAATCTACATCGGAGGAGACGTCACCTGGGAGCCACTGGATGTGATAGGTATGTGCTGCTGTATAGTATAGTGTATTTATCTATGTGTACCATGTATATGGTGTATTTATGTGTATGTGTATTGGATATATATGGTGTACGTGTGGTGACGCCGCGCGTCCGCCGTTGAGTAGGGAACCTGTTCTCAAAAATATGAATCTGATCCCCCCCCCCCCCCCGTTGTCGATCTGCCTGCTAGCACCCCCAACCCCCCTTCCCCCCCCCCCCCCCCCCCGTTGGCACTCTGTCTGCTTAGCCCCCCCACCACGTCAGCGGTCTGTTTACTATGCAGACCCCCCCCCCCGTTACTGCTTGGGTCGGTCGGCAGGCTCAATGAAGGACGTGAAGGGATGTCAGCGGCGCCGCGGCGGCAGGGTGGAGCTTGATGGACATTCCCTACATGACTTGTCCCAGGGGGGGGGTGACACCATTTTCTACCGCACCGGGTGACACCAGCCTTGGTAACGCCACTGGAACCAGCCCTGTATCTCACATGGGTCCAGAGATCTCCCCATTCATTGTTCCCATTGTTCTGCTAGATTTATTTCAAGCTGGCAGCTTAGGGGATGTGTCCTTTATGCTGCAGCTGGTGACAGTTGAAGGATGGGACTGAGCACATGCTTGCATCTCAGTGAGCAGGACAAAGAAATTAGAAAAAAAGAGCAAACAGCAGGTGGCGGTATACAGATAGATTTCATTGAATAACTTAGTAGCTACAATAAATATTTAATTTGATGCAATTACAAAAGTATTCAGATCCAGGTGCCGGTTTAAAAAGACTTTGAATATTTTTCATGGGACAATCCCTTTAACATAAAATCTACATTAAATCTGCAACATAATCCGCATATAAATCAGCACATCTGCGTCAATTCATGCAAAATTTCATTGCGGATTTCATCCACGCAAAATCCGTGGTGGGCGAACTTAGCACAATGATTCGTATACAAGTTCGGCATATGTGCCGAGAAATGCTCACGCTACAGATGTATTTAGGCCTGTTGGAAGTAAAACCAGGCTCGGAGCTGTAGTGTAAAGCACAGAGCACTGCTCCTTACCAGCCTGTTACTCTTACCTCCTCATCAGAATCTGCAAATGCTGAATGCTTGGGCACGCAGACATTTTTCTTCTGCTGCAGCTTCTTGGGAAGAATAAGTCCATATCTGTGGAATACAAGATCCAGATGTGAATATTTGGTAATAACTATATACTAGAACATAAATGCAGTCCGTTTCACAATCAGCGTCTCAAAATAATGTTTTCAAGACATTTTCTTGGAAAACCCAGAATGCTGAGTATGTACAAATCAGGCGATAGCAGCACAAAGGCAATGTAGTCGAGGAGAGGATACACCCGGGACTAAGATCCAAATGGATTCTCTACTTTTACACAGGTTCTTTATAATGACCGGTATCCCCAATTCTCAAAAAGCCTTCTGCAAACCTCCAAATATTCAGTCTCATTCTCAGAACTGAATGGTGTTCGCATTTTAGAACAAATCAGACTGACGATAAATTTGAAAATGACATAAACTGGAATGGTGGAAAATGGTGACATACAAAAGCCTCAAGACTATACCTACAAGTGGGAGCCCTGCCGGCCGCCTAAACATTGTCTTGTGCGCCATACTATTCCGTACAACATGTTCAAACTCCATCTGGTGAGCTCTGCTGGATGTAGAACGCTGGAAGCCAAAGGTAGACGTGACATGTACAGGTCTCCTGCTCCTTCAGTCATCTTAGAGGGGTTCTCCAGGTTACCCGGGGGTGAGTTTAATAAAACCAAGCTAAGAACGTGCGTATTGTTGGCAATTCTGGTCCCATCTCACTCATTCTTCTACCGATATTATGGATAGCTTCACATAGGACAGAATTAGGGCTCATGCACACGACCTCATCCGTTTTGCGGTCCACAAATCCCAGATTCGCAAAACACGGATCCCAGCCAAGTGCATACTGCTTTTTTTTCACACTCGTCTAGAGATGTCCTATTCTTGTCCGCAAAACGGACAAGAATAGGACATGTTCTATCTTTTTTGCAGGGCTGCGGAACGGATGTGCGGATGAGGACAGTACACAGAGTGCTGTGCGCATCTTTTGCAGGTTCATTAAAATGAATGGGTCTACCTCTGATCCACAAAAAATGCAGATCGGATGCATGAGCCCTTATTGTGGATTTTACCGGTGGATTTGGCAGTACCAAGTGGGTGAGATGGCATGAGGTACAGATTTAAAAATCAATTCAATGAAGCCAAAGTCAAATCTGCAATAAATCCATATAAAAATTTGCTCAAAATCGGAAAGTTTAACACTTTGAAATGTTGTAGTGGACTTGCTGTGGTTTTGCGACGCAGATTATTTTTCGGGCACATAGGGACTCAGCATGTCGTCTTACATCAGAGGCGGTAAGGGTGTGTTCACATGTCATGGATTTAGGCAAGGATTACACACCTGTATCCTCATCAAATCCGCTTAACCTTCCGCATTGCATCTTTATAACCTCATTCACACACTCTGGAAAAGATGGTCATCCGTGGAAACAATGATTATGTTCATTTTGAGACTAGTCCCAGTGAACAACAATACTGGTGCGGATCCGCGATCCGTCACTGGCATGTCTGCCTCCGAAATCCAAGCGCCAGCCTCAGATTTGTGCAAAGAATCCTCTTGCAAAATACACAAAGAAAATTCCATAGGAATAATGTGAACGAATGCAACTTGTGGTGCCCTCGAAACGTTCCCCCGTGGGGGATCTCCTAAGGCCTCATGCACACAACCGTTATTTGGGTCCGCATCCGACCCGCATTTTTTAAGGCAATTTGCGGACCACAAAACACAGCACGGTTGTGTGCATGTAAGGCTACTTTCACACTCGCGTTTGGTGCAGATCAGTCATGGATCTGTACAGACGGATAAGTTCGGATAATACAAACGTCTGCATCCGTTCAGAACGGATCCGTTTGTATTATTTTTAACATAGCCAAGACGGATCCTTCATGAACACCATTGAAAGTCAACGGAGGACGGATCCGTTTTCTATTGTGTCAGATTGCGTCATAGAAAACGGATCCGTCCCCATTGACTTACATTGTGTGTCAGTACGGATCTGTTTGGCTCAGTTTCGTCAGATGGACACCAAAACGCTGCGGACAGTAAAACATCAAGAATGGCGAGTAAAGTCAGGCTCACCCAGCAACAGTTGCAGTGTATTGTGCGGCAGTATTTAATCTGCAGCTATCTCTTATAAACTGCATGTTGTAGACCCGGCCTACAGATTGCTGGCTTATTTTTCCAGGCGCTGCCATATGTATTAACCTGCCTTACATCAATGTGACTAACATGAGATAACTTTTATAGACTGCTATATAGTTGGTTCTCACAATATACTGGTTTATGTGTAAGGTCTGAATGTGCTGACTATTGCTGCCCCCTGCAGGACGCTGTTAGTTAAAACATAAAAAAATGATCTAGGGAATTTCTATGTTTACAGCACCGGTATTTTTTTTTTCTTTTTAGGAAAACCGATACTGAAAGGCGCAGTACCCTTTACAGTTCCCTAAAAATGGATCCAGCTGTACACCATGGCCTTTTGGTATATATTTGACATGTTTATGGCTGGACAATAGAAGCCTAAGGCACATTACAGTAAACCTTTGATCTAGGCCAAAGTGTAGTGTGAACAAAGTCTTGAACAACTTTATACCCCTTTTAAATTTGGCCATTATTGCGTTGTACCTAAACACCAAAAATACACTCACCTGCTACCTGCCACTCCTTTCCAGCACCAAAAGGCACAATTTAAGCTCCTTCCTGGACGTGGATACATGAGCCGCTGCAGCCAATCACTGGCCTCAGAAGCGAGGTCATGTGCTGCTTAGCAGGGGCATAGCTATAGGGGAAGCAGGGGAAGCGGCTGCTTTGGGGCTCTGACCAGAAGGGGCCCATCCAGGAGGAGGAGGACTAAAAGATTTTGTCAGGGCCCCCTCAACAGTATTACACAATGAAATTATATACAGTGACAGTATAGACAGCGTAGAAAATGGATGGAACAGCTGCCGGGCCTGGTCTGAGAAAGCGATCTTTACTAGCCACAGGAATGGGGGCGGCATGAAAGGAAGGGGTTGCGAAAAAATTACTGAGGGAGGGGGGGCCCCATTCAAAAATTTGCTGTGGGGCCCAGTCATTTCTAGCTACGCCACTGCTGCTTAGGTACACATCACTACTAAGGAAAAGTGATTGGCCCCAATGGGACAAACAACCCCAACAGGAAGTTTAAAGTCGAGGGAACGGAAGGAGTGCAGGCCAAGATCTCAGTGCTGGAACGGAGTGGAGGGGATCGGGGGACTATTTTTTTTCTTTAGCTACAGAGCAGTACTGGGAAGACTTAAAGGGAACCTGTCACCTCTACTATGTAACCCTCACTGAGCGTTTCTAAATGTTCATTGTGCTACCCTAAACATATAAATTACACTTTTAATTTCATTTGCAGACGAATTCAATAAGTATTATGCATTTTTGTACTTCCCGCCTTTTATACAAATTAACATAAGAGTCATATCTTACTTGTGTGACCAGAGAAGAGTCATATTTTCAAGCTCTGACTCATCTCAGGTTAATTTGCATATGTATCAAATCGTTATTTTTGCACAATAAAAGCACACAGAGCTATGGGGACTGGGTATTGCGGATGTGCTAGCGGCCATCTAGCAACCCATGTCCTCAGCTCTATACCCAAAATCCCGGTGACAGGTTCCCTTTAACACCTTCAGCCTTATTTCACCTTAAGGACTTGGCCATTTTTTGCAAATCTGACCAGTGTCACTTTATGTGGTGATAACTTTAAAACGCTTTGACTTATCCAGGCCATTCTGAGATTGTTTTTTCGTCACATATTGTACTTCATGACACTGGTAAAATAGAGTCAAAAAAATTCATTTTTATTTATAAATAAATACCAAATTTACAAAAATGTTGTAAAAATTTGCAAATTTCTAACTTTCAATTTCTCTACTTCTACAATACATAGTAATAACTCCAAAAATAGTTATTAATTTACATACCCCATATGTCTACTTCATGTTTGGATCATTTTGGTAATGACATTTTATTTTTTAGGGATATTACAAGGCTTAGAATTTAGAAGCAAATCTTGAAATCTTTCAGAAATTTTCAAAAACCCAAGTCACTTTGCGAGGCTTACATAATAGAAACCACCCACAAATGACCCCATTCTATAAAGTACACCCCTCAAGGTATTCAAAACTGATTTTACAAACTTTGTTAACCCTTTAGGTGTTCCACAAGAATTAATGGAAAATAGAGATACAATTTCAAAATTTCACTTTTTTGGCAAACTTTAAATTTTAATCCATTTTTCCCAGTAACAAAGCAAGGGTTAACAGCCAAACCAAACTCAATATTTATGGCCCCGATTCTGTAGTTTACAGAAACACCCCATATGTGGTCGTAAACCGCTGTACGGGCACACGGCAGGGCGCAGAAGGAAAGTAATGCCATACGGTTTTTGGAAGGCAGATTTTGCTGGACTGTTTTTTTTTACACCATGTCCCATTTGAAGCCCCCCTGATGCACCTCTAGAGTAGAAACTCCAAGGGACTTCCAGTTCCGGCGCTGGGATGCAGGCGGCAGCGTGGGGGAGCTCCAGTGACCTTCCACTAATTAATAACCTCCGCTCGCAATATACCTGCCATAGGGGACTGTGACCAGCGCGCTTAGGTCCCCGAATATCTGGGGTCCATTGGTATATGGACCGGTACCTACTTCTGAGCGGCAAAAGGAGGATCTCCAAAGGGAAGGGAAGAGACGCGGGCGGCATGCTCAGTAAAATGGCGGACGCACGCCCTTCTTCACTGGCGCCAGTGCTGCAGGAGTGCGGGGAGACAGGAGTACCAGCTAGTCAGCAGAGCCCCTCACCAGATATAGACTATAAACTACTGGAAATAGAGGTGGCCAAGCACTTAGCCCCTGACATAAGGGACACGCTCACTACAACACTGTCTGCCTCGTTACAGCAGTTACATGAGGCAGTCTCACAGCATGACATGCGATTAGAGGAGCTGGAGCAGAAGTTATCACAAGCTGAGAATGAAACTGCTGCATTTGCGCACAAAATAAACGATCTGTCCAAACAGAATGCTATCCTGTATGACCGGGTGGAAGACCTGGAGAACCCGTCTAGACGTAGTAATTTACGTTTGCTGGGATTACCTGAAACGTTCAAGCCGCAGGCCTTAATGGACATATACGAGCAGGAACTACCGAAGGCCCTCGGACTGGAAGGGCGCTATAAAGTGGAAAGGGCGCACAGGATAGGCCCCGTGATGGAGATACAATAGCGGCAGATGGGAATACCAAGAAGCCGGGATTCTAAACCCTGTCAGGTTATTATGAAGTATCTTGACTATTGCGACAAGGAAGCCCTACTTAGAGCTTACAGGGCAAAGAAAGGCCCACTGAAGCTTCTGGGACATACCGTCTTAATTTTTGGAGATTATTCCGCAGCGGTAGCACGGAAGAGGAGAGAATTCAGTCAAGTATGCACTCTCCTACACCAAAGGAGATTCAAGTTCCAATTGCTATACCCAGCAAAGCTGAGGGTGACGCACCCCAATGGAACGGGCATGATTTACCATGACCCGACGGCAGCGGAGGAGTGGCTCAGGTCCTCACAGAATCTAGTTGAGCCGACGGGAGAAGATCAAAGGCGCAGCAGAGGATCGTACCGGGCGGAGAGTCCGAGTGACCCAGAGCGGAGAAGACAGACAGTGCGGGAGCAACCAGAACCCAGGGCAGGGAGACGAGGATCGTCAAGCCGGGTGGAGGAGTCATATCCTAGGAGATGACTTATATACCCTGTTCCGATGAATGGGGATGTTTGATATCCTTTAACAATTATATAGGATATGGGTACTAGTTATCATTTGTTGTACCACACTTTATGTTCGCGTGGGATCCAGCTGAGACCACAATGTTCTGATACTTGCAGTAACCAATGTAATAATATACTTATGGTAATAAGTATAGGCAATAGAGTGGGTAGTCGTGAGTAGGGATCGACCGATATTGATTTTTTAGGGCAGATACCGATAATTTGTGAACTTTCAGGCCGATAGCCGATAATTTATACCGATATTCTGGGAATTTTCATTTTTGAGAAAGAAAAAAAAATTCCTACACAAATCTGCTGAAAATTAATATGTTTATTGTTAATGTGTATTTTTTTGTTTATTGTCAATTTGTATTTTTTTTTATAAATCTTTTTCATTTATACTTCATATTTTTGTGGGTTTTTTTTACTAACTTTTAGCCCCCTTAGGGACTAGAACCCTTGTCCTATTCCCCCTGATAGATCTCTATCAGGGTGAATAGGAGCTCACACTGTCCCTGCTGCTTTGTGCACACAGCAGCATGGAGCTGAACATGGCAGCCAGGGCTTCAATAGCGTCCTGGCTGCCATGGTAACCGATCGGAGCCCCAGGCTTACACAGCTGGGGCTCCGATCGGAGGAGCAGGGGAGAGGGGATCCTGTGGCCACTGCCACCAATGAGTAATACTGGGTGTGGGGGGGGGGGGGCGCACTGCGCCACCAATGTTTTTACTATTGCCCGGGATTGGGGTGGGGGGCGCACTGCACCACCAATGAAGATAAGTCTCTCATTCATATACAGGAGGCGGGAGCTGGCTGCAGAATCACATTGCCGGCTCCCGACCTCTATGAGCGGTAGCTGCGATCCGCGGCACCTGAGGAGTTAACTACCGCGGATCGCAGCTATCGCTCATAGAGGCCGGGAGCCGGCTATGTGATTCTGCAGCCAGCTCCCGCCTCCTGTATATGAATGAAAGGCTTATCTTCATTGGTGGCGCAGCGGCCACAGCCCCTCCCCTCCTCTTGTCTTCTCTTCTGTCATTGGCGGCAGCAGCACAGGGGGAGGAGACGCTGCTTCCTTCTCCCCTGTGCTGCGGAGGGAACACAGAACGCGCTGAGAGCAGCGCGTTCTGTGTTCCCAATACGTTATCGGTATATCGGCAAAATAGATGCCGATACCGATAACTGTCAAAATCCTCAATATCGGCCGATAATATCGGCCAAACCGATAATCGGTCGATCCCTAGTCGTGAGTGAAAGTTGCACTTACCTAGATGGAGATCTCTTGAGTAGAGCAAACAGGGAAAATTACCTGGATATCAAAGTGGGAGGGAGCTGAAACCCAGAAAAAAGGAAGTCACTACAGAAGTAAGAGTAGTGAGGAATAGGAAAGAGGGGAGGAAAACTGAGATACTGGTGAGAGAAGGAGGAGTACACGAAACTGATTGTTGTTAACATTTGTTTGATTTGTTTACGAGGGATCTCTCTGAGGGCTTTGGGTGAGTGACGTGGACCCCGGGTTAGTTAGGCCATAATATACTCAGCTGACAGATATGAAGGTGATAACCTGGAATATCAAAGGCCTGAAGTCACCCCACAAACGATGGATGATTCTCCGGCACCTTAAAAAACTCAAACCTGATGTTGTTCTATTACAGGAGACCCATCTTGAGGCAAATGATTTTGATAGAATGAAAAAATTATGGGTGGGTAGAGTTGTTGGGTCCCCGTCACTCAACCGGAAAGCGGGGGTGATTACGCTTATAAATAAGCAACTGAACTGCCAGGTTCCACAACAGACCAATGATTCACTGGGAAGATGGGTGCACACCCTTATACAGGTGCAAAATACTCAATATAGCATATACAATGTTTACTGTCCCAATGTGGGGAACGCTTCTTTCCTAAAAGATCTAGAGGGGAGACTGCTAGGAGATGCATGCACAAATAAGATCATAGGAGGAGACTTCAATGCAGTTCTCCATGGATTGGAAGACCGGAAGAAAGCAGAGGGAAGGTTGTGGGGAGAGAGCTCCCAAGATAAAGCCTTACAACGGTTACTAGTAGGTGGGGGACTGGTGGATGTGTGGCGTCAATTTCACCCAGATGACAGAAGCTACACATTCTACTCTCACTCCCAAAATTCCTGGTCCGGCATTGATTACCTGCTAGTGGCTCACAATCTAGCACATAGGGTGGAATCTTCAGACATAGGAGATATAGTGATCTCAGATCACGCACCGGTGACGTTGGTAGTAAGGGACACCTTTCCTAGGGGGCCAGATTACATATGGCGATTCCCCTCACATCTTTGTGCCAGAGAGGAGTTTGTGGAAAAGCTGACTATTTGGTGGGAGGAGTATAAATATGATAATGCGGCTCACCTTGAAATACCAAGTCTGTCATGGAACGCATCCAAAGTAGTTTTGAGAGGTAAAATCATGGGGTACGTGGCAGGACTTAAAAAGAAGGCTCAATTACAGCTAGACTTGGCAAGCCAAAAGGTCAGGACGGCTTACCTTGATTTTAAGATAAAACCCACAGATGATAATAGAAAAAAATGGATAGAGGAGCGTCAGGTCTTCGAAAAATGTGTCAAGGAAAAGGAATTACTGCGTAGCTCTGAGTTTGAGGCTAGACTATTCAAATATGGCAATAAGTCAGGGAAGCTCTTGGCCAATCTGGCAAAGGGAATACGACAACCACAATTTATAAATAGCTTGAGGAACACTGCAGGGAAAATTGTACACGACCCGGCAAGGATTAATGCCATTGTGGGAGAATATTACGAACACCTATATAAGGATGGGGAGAGGGCGGACCTAAGCGACACCCTTCTCGATAGGTTACGTTTGCCTAAGATGACTGAGGAACAGCGACACATCCTGAACTCAGATATATCTCCAGCAGAGTTGCAGGGAGTGATAAAAAGGTTGGGCAACTCGAAAGCACCGGGACCTGACGGATATACTTGGGAATACTATAAAGCCTTATGCAACCAAGTTCTACCAGTTTTGGTGGAGTTATATAATGGCATATTCAGGGGTGGATCGACCCTGGACAAAAACAACCTCTCATATCAAATTACTACCCAAACCTGGGAAAGATCCCTTATCACCGGGGTCTTACAGACCCATTTCGTTGATAAATGTGGACGCAAAGATTTTATCCAAAATTATAGCAGATCGACTGGCAAAAACATTACCATTAATGATAGGACAGGAACAGGTGGGATTTGTCCAGGGGAGATCTGCAGTGACAAATGTTAGAACAGTACTTACGGTTCTAGACAGAGTACAGTATGACCCAGTGGGGGGGGGGGGGGGGTTGGAGTCACCAGCCATGCTCACGCTAGATGCCGAAAAAGCGTTTGATAATGTCAGGTGGGCATGGCTGGAGGCGGTTCTCGATAAAATGGGAATCACTGGCGCCTTTAGGGTGGTTCTGTCGCAGATGTATCATAGGCCACAGGCAAGGGTCTTTACGCAGGGATATTTGTCCAAACCATTTGATCTGCAAAAGGGGACACGTCAGGGGTGCCCACTATCCCCATTGTTATTTAACCTAGCCCTTGAACCCCTAGCTAGAGAACTCTGCGAATCTGACTTATTCGAGGGGATTAGAGTAGGAAAGACAAAGGTAAAGGCGGCGCTATTTGCTGACGATATTATTCTATTCTTGTCAAAACCACATGAGCAGGTCGGCAATATTTTCGAGGCCTTGAAGAGCTTTGAGAAATATTCAGGGTATAAAGTGAATGCCTCAAAATGCGAACTTTTACCGCTTGGTCAGAGGACACATCAAGATTCAGCCGGTAGTAAGGGTTTTGATGTTTCTTTAATTAAATCCCAAATCAAATATCTAGGTATAAAAATTGGAAGGACACCGCACTCTATTTATCAGTTAAACTACCCACCTTTAATCCATAAAATTAAAGAGGACCTCGCTAGATGGCAAAAACTACCGTTGTCATTGATGGGCAGATGCCATTTAATTAAAATGATGGCAATGGCAAAACTGCTATACCCGCTTCAGACTATACCAATACTCCTGCGCCATGTAGATGTGGGGGGCCTAGAGAAGAGTTTTGCAAGCTTCATTTGGAATGGCAGGAAATCAAGAGTCTCCTTGCGGAAATTAAAATTGAGGAGGAAAAATGGAGGGCTAAACGTACCGGATATCAGGGGTTACAATCTAGCTTGTCTAAGTAGACATTTGATGGATTGGTTCAATGAGACATCCCATTACTCTAATTTCCGGCTAGAAAAACAACTGGCGGCACCCTGGGACTTGAGAGCTCTAGTGCATACCAAACTTTCTAAACTACCTCGCATGGCTAGGTGCTCGCTGATTTTGAGGGACTCCATTATAACGTGGAAAAATATTAGAAAGCTATATAAACTATCATATCAGATCTCGAAACATCTCCCTATTCAAAATAACCCAACCTTTATACCAGGGCAATAAAGACGGAGCAGGAGAACGGAAAGCCAGAACGGTGATGTGAACGAAGCCTAATTCGTACCTCTCACTCCCGTCTTCAAGACTTTTCTCTAGCTGCACCCACTCTCTGGAAGACTCTGCCCCGGAATACTAGGTCAATTCACAACTTCTCCACCTTCAAACGTGCCTTAAAAACACATCTTTTCAGGCAGGCTTATCAAGCTACCTAAAATGACTTTTCCCTGACTAAAGCTTTCCCCCACCAACTCCTCTATTAGTCCCAAACCCGAAGCAGATCGGCCGGCACCACTCCTGTCAGTTCAATAATGGCTCAAATCCTACTCATCACAATCAACTACCTTATGTGTCACCCCCAATTCCTCATAGATTGTAAGCTCTTGCGAGCAAGTCCTTGACTCCTAGTGTTTCAGTTGCATATTAGCCAGTTACTTTTGTTTTGTACATGAACCCTATGAATTTTTAAAACGCTGCGGAATATGGTGGCGCTATATAAATACATTTTATTATTGTAAGTCAGGGGCTGAGCTGCTCCTAGGCCACGTGCCTGATGAACGTGACGTCACTGGCCTAGGAAAAGCTGGAGAAGGCTGCGGCGCTCACAGGAGCGCCGGTGCCTTCTCAAATAGCTGATCAGTGGGGGTCCTGGATGTCAGACCCCCACCGATCAGATACTGATGACCTATCCTGAGCATAGGTCATACTATAACAATATCAGAAAATCCCTTTAACCCTTTGTCACAGAGCAGCTGAATATTTTTATTAAAAAATGATCCAAAATGTGTAAAATGCAAGCATAAAAAATTGCCCTCGAAGGCATACATAGCCTTTAAACTTGGACAGCCATTTAAGTATGAAGCAATTACATCAATTTTGTTTACCATGACTAAATGTAAATTAATGATGTTCATTATTTTACCACTTTAACGTATACTAAAGCAATTAGAGCGGTGTAGCCTCAAGAGGGACCGTAATCTCTATTATGGGCAGATGCATGCTGTTTATGCCATGCTGCAAATTACGCTATCAATCTACTCATATATATATATATATATATATATATATATATATATATATATATATATAGACGTTAGAAGTCCATTAACGCAAATATGTATCCATCAGCGGTGTGAAACTACAACTCTCAGCATGCTCTGTCAGCTGTCGCTTCTGCTCCTATACACAGTCCTGATTTCCAAGACCTGCAACGTGTGACAATAACGCAGTCCACACGTATTACATGTATACAGGACTGCTCACACACTACTGGTTCCTGCGAACTAGCGCTTATAGCAACAAGTCTGCCCTGCTACTTACTGCTTCCCGGGAGCCGCCATCTTGCCTGCGCAGTGAACGACTGCAGAGTTAAGAGCTGCGCATTCGTCACGAGGTTTCGTTTCGGTAACACGAGGGTGACGTGGTCCAGGCGTCCAAATGTTTCACATCACGGCGCAAACTGTCAGGTATGTGCATAAAGTCTGTATCATCCAGTAATATAAAAGTAAACGAGATGCAGCGTTACGAATCTGCGGATAGGAACGGCAAGACACCGGATGTGGCTAAAGTGCCTCTGGGAATTGTAGTTTCCTTGGCTCTGAGGCACAAGAGCTGGAGAATCATTTGCAAGCTGATAGGGTAGCGTGAACATAGCGGCTACAATGGAGTTGGTGACGTCATCTAATGGGCGGGCCTCCAGATTACAGGAGAAACTTCAGAGCAGGCTGGTGGAGAAAGAAGCAAATTGTTAACGGAGGAAAGCCATGTCATTTATTTACGAGGGACTATGCTGGAGTGGCTAAGAGCAATGTTTTTGGTTTTTTTACATAGAACTTGTATGTTGGATGGGCTGGAGGTAGGGAAGTGATGTTTTTACAAGGGACTGTATGTTAGAGAGGGCTGAATGCAGGGAGATGATGTTATTTACATAGGACTGTATGTTGGAGGGACTGGAGGAAGGGCAGTGATGTTATTTACATAGGACTGTATGTTGGAGGGACTGGAGGAAGGGCAGTGATGTTATTTACATGGGACTGTATGTTGGAGACGGCTGAATGCAGGGGGGGTGATGTTATTTACATGGGGCTGTATGTTAGAGAGGGCTGAATGCAGGGAGATGATGTTATTTACATGGGACTGTATGTTGGAGACGGCTGAATGCAGGGGGAGGGGTGATGTTATTTACATGGGGTTGTATTTTGGAGAGGCTGAAGGCAGGGGAGCAATGTGTTATTTTTATATGGGACTGTATGTTGGAGTGGCTGAAGGGAGTCGAAAGATTTTATTTACATGGGGCTGTATTTCGGATGCGAGTGATGTTATTCACATGGGGTTGGAGGAGCTGAAGGGAGGGGAGTGATGTTATTTACATGGGACTGTATGTTGGACGGTAGAGATGTTCTGCACAATGGGACAGTTATTTACATGACACTTTATTTTTTAGGGAAGAGGTGTTATTTACATGGGACTGTATGTTGGAGGGGGCTGGGAGAGAGATAGTGTTATTTACATGGGACTGTATGTTGGAGGGTAGCGATGTTTTGCAGAATGGGACTGTATGTCAGTGGTGACCCATATAACGGAGTAGCTTTGGATCGGTATAAAGCTATATTCATAGGGTTGCTGATGATTGTGTTTTATTTTTTCTATTAATCTCTAGTAATTGAGTCCTTTCCTCCCGCAGCGTTGTTACTGTGCCCTGTCTGCCCGAGAACTTGGAGAAGTGGTCGGTGAACCTGATGAGTGCCTGACGTGTATTCACTGAGCAGCAGCCCACACGTTTCCGCCCGCTCCTTATTGTTTAATGCCAGCATCGCCCCTCTTGTCGCAATAATATATTTTTTTATGTCACTAATTTACGAAGTTGCTTAAATTTACAG
Source organism: Bufo bufo (assembly GCF_905171765.1). Taxonomy (NCBI): domain Eukaryota; kingdom Metazoa; phylum Chordata; class Amphibia; order Anura; family Bufonidae; genus Bufo; species Bufo bufo. Next base: position 98,879,073 of record NC_053391.1, on the reverse strand, counting down.
ATTTAGCCTCTTGCACACGACCGTTGTGCTGCCGTTCCGTGCATTAGGGACCGCAATTTGGGTTCCCCCATGCACGGGCAACATCCGTGCGGTGGTCGGGACGGATCGAGACCCATTCAACTTGAAAGGTTCCGTTATCCTTCCGCACCGTAAAAAAATAGAACAAGTTAATGGGTCCGCATCCGTGATGCGGGGAGCACATGGCCGGTGCCCGTGTATTGCGGAACTGCTGTTTGCGGGCCGGGGAACGGCTGTGTGCATGAGGCCTTATACTGGTAGAGCTTCTGTCACCAGGATCAGCCCTATTAAAGGGAATCTGTCATCATCATCTTGGACTTTTATCTTCAGTACTACACAAACTATTTTCCTACTTCCCCCTATCCTCCGACTGAAATGCATTTTCAGGACTGCTGTGCATACGCACAAGTCCTCTCCATTATGTTAGCACAGCAGTCCTGACTGTATTTCAGTGCAGCTTTGAGTATTGACCTTGGGGTAATGGGGGCATTAGAAAAAAATAAGATCTGGACTCCTTATCTGCAGTACTACTCATGTACTGCACAAAATAGTCCAAAATCATCCTGGCAGATTCCCTTAAAAGCAGGCCTACTGTCTGGTAGGGCTGATCATGGTGAATTACATGAGCCACCTAATACTGCAATCTGATTTATGGTTACTTTTGTTCTTATACAGATGAGTCGCCCGTAGCATCGGTGGGCTGGCCTACATCTCAGAGCACCTCTGAGATGTAGGCCAGCACTTCACCTCCTCCTCTCCGCTGTCACCATTCCCCTCATGGCCTGATTGACAGGGCCAGAAATCTCGTGCTTAGGCAGGCAACACCTCATCAGCGCTTGTGCAGTTGATCTCACAAGGCTCTCTCCACTAAGATCTGCACTGCACAAGCGCCCATGACAGGAGGAGATTGACTTTCTAGGTGCGTAGGGAAGAATAGGACATGTATATTTTTGTAGATGCCACAGAACGGACATACAGATATGGACAGCACGCGGAGTGCTGTACGCATCTGTTGCAGCCCCATTGAAGTGAATGGGTTCACATCCGACCATCAAAAAATAAGTTTGTGTGCATGAGCCCGTATGCAAAATTAAATATTGCCATTAGAAAGTACAACTTGTATTGCAAAAACAAGCCCTCCTACGTATATGTGAACGGAAAAACCCCCCAAAAAACTCCAAAAGTGAAAAATCCTCTGGGGGCGAAAGGGTTAATTCAGCATGATCAGCCCTACCAGGCAGTATGCTGGTTTGATCATGGTGACAGATGCTCTTTAAAGGGGTTCTGCAGTTTGTTTAAACTGATGATTTATCCTCTGGATAGATCATCAGCATCTGATCGGCGGGGGACCCCCCGCCGATCAGCTGTTTGAGAAGGCAGCGGCGCTTCAGGAGCGCCGCGGACTTCTCGCTGTTTTTCCTGCAGGCCCAGTGACGTCATGACTAGTTTCAACTGGCGCGGCTAAGCTCCGTTCACGCAATTGCGGACCATTAATTTCTATGGGGCCTCAAAAGATGTGGACAGCACACCGTGTACTGTCCGCATCCGTCCTTCCGTTCCGCGGCCCCGCAAAAAAATAAATAAATCGAGCATGTCCTATTATTGTATGCAGTTGTGGACAAGAATAGGCATTTTCTACGACAGCGGTGGCGTGTGTGCAGTCCGCAAATTGCGGAACGCACATGGGCCTGATCCTCAAAACACCACGGTCATGTTAATGTAGCCTAATACTGATGATCTATCCTCAGGTCATCATCAGTATCTGATCAGTGGGCGTCTGACTCCTTACAGCCTTGCCGTTCAGCTGTTTGAAGAGGCTGCAGTGCTGCACTGAGTGCCGTGGCCTCCTACATTGTATAGCAGCTGTGCTCGGTATTATAGCTCAACCCTGTTCACTTGAATCGAGCTGAGCTGCGCCTAGGCCATGTGACCGATGAATGTGACATCACTGGCCTAGGAAGAGGCCCAAGTCCTGATGACCAGGTTCTCTACTGCCAAGGCATATAGGGATGGAGATGACTACTTTCACACTTGCGTTTGGGGTTCCGCTTGTGAGATCCGTTTGAGGGCTCTCACAAGCTGCCCCGAACTAATCCGTTCATCCCCAATGCATTCTGAATGGATAAGGATCCGCTCAGAATGCATCAGTTTGGATCCGTCCTGACTTACAATGCAAGTCAATGGGGACGGATCCGTTTGACATTGACACAATATGGTGCAATTGCAAACGGATCCGTCCCCCATTGACTTTCAATGTAAAGTCAGGAGTCCCTATTAATATACCATCGGATCTGAGTTTTCTCCAATCCGATGGTATATTTTAACTTGAAGTGTCCCCATCACCATGGGAACGCCTCTATGTTAGAATATACCATTGGATTTGAGTTAGATCGTGAAAACTCAGATCCGACAGTATATTCTAACACAGAGGCGTTCCCATAGTGATGGGGACACTTCAAGTTAGAATATACTAAGAACTGTGTACATAACAGCCCCCTGCTGCCTGGCAGCACCCGATCTCTTACAGGGGGCTGTGATCAGCACAATTAACCCCTCAGGTGCTGCACCTGAGGGGTTAATTGTGCGTATCATAGCCTCCTGTAAGAGATCAGGTGCTGCCAGGCAGCAGGGGCCAGACCCCCCTCCCTCCCCAGTATTAAATTCATTGGTGTCCAGTGCAGCCCCCCCTCCCTCCCTTCCCAGTAATAAATTCATTGGTGGCCAGTGCAGCCCCCCCTCCCTCCCTCCCCAGTATTAAATTCATTGGTGGCCAGTGCAGTCCCCCCTCCCTCCCTCCCCAGTATTAAATTCATTGGTGGCCAGTGCGGCCCCCCCCCCTCCCTCCCTCCCTCCCCTGTATTAAATTTATTGGTGGCCAGTGCGGCCCCCCCCCCCCCCCCTGTATTAAATTCATTGGTGCCCAGTGCGGCCTCCCCTCTCCCCCTTCCCCCCCCATAATTGGTGGCAGTGGAGAGTTCCGATCGGAGTCCCAGTTTAATCGCTGGGGCTCCGATCGGTTACCATGGCAACCAGGACGCTACTGCAGTCAGCAATTTTAGAAGCATTATACTTACCTGCGCCGGCCGGCCACAGACAGCGCAGGTAAGTATAATGCTTCTAAAATTGCTAAGTAACCATGGCAGCCAGGACTGCAGTAGCGTCCTGGTTGCCATGGTAACCATTCGGAGCCCCAGCGATTAAACTGGGACTCCGATCGGAACTCTCCGCTGCCACCACTGATTGGGGGGGGGGTGATTTTAATTAGGGGGGGGGAGGCCGCACTGGCCACCAATGAATTTAATACAGGGGAGGGAGGGGGGGCCGCACTGGCCACCAATGAATTTAATACAGGGGAGGGAGGGGGGGCCGCACTGGCCACCAATGAATTTAATACAGAGGAGGGAGGGGGGGGGCCGCACTGGCTATTTAATACAGGGGAGGGAGGGGGGCCGCACTGGCCACCAATGAATTTAATACAGGGGAGGGAGGGGGGGCCGCACTGGCCACCAATGAATTTAATACAGGGGAGGGAGGGGGGGGCCGCACTGGCCACCAATGAATTTAATACAGGGGAGGGAGGGGGGGGCCGCACTGGCTATTTAATACAGGGGAGGGAGGGGGGCCGCACTGGCCACCAATGAATTTAATACAGGGGAGGGAGGGGGGCCGCACTGGCCACCAATGAATTTAATACTGGGGAGGGAGGGGGGGGCCGCACTGGCCACCAATGAATTTAATACTGGGGAGGGAGGGGGTCCGCACTGGCCACCAATAAATTTAATACTGGGGAGGGAGGGGGGGCCGCACTGGCCCCAAATGAATTTAATACTGGGGAGGGGGGGGTCCTCACTGGCCACCAATGAATTTAAAACTGGGGAGGGAGGGGGGTCTGCCCCCTGCTGCCTGGCAGCACCTGATCTCTTACAGGGGGCTATGATACGCACAATTAACCCTTGTGCGGATCACAGCCCCCTGTAAGAGATCGGGTGCTGCCAGGCAGCAGGGGGCAGTTATGTACACAGTTCTTAGTATATTCTAACTTGAAGCGTCCCCATCACCATGGGAACGCCTCTGTGTTAGAATATACTGTCGGATCTGAGTTTTCACGATGTGAAAACTCAGATCTGAAAAAGCTGTTATGCAGACAGATCCGTTCTGAACGGATGCAAGCGTTTGCATTATAGGTGCGGATCCGTCTGTGCAGATACCAGACAGATCCGCACCGAACGCAAGTGTGAAAGTAGCCTAACGTCCCTCATGAGTTCCCGTTGCAGGAAGGAGAGGGGCAGCATGCTATTTACAAAAACTCTGCCCCCATTGGTCCGCACTGGCCACCAATGAATTTAATACTGGGGAGGGAGGGGGGGGGCCGCACTGGCCACCAATAAATTTAATACTGGGGGGGGGGGCCGCACTGGCCACCAATGAATTTAATACTGGGGAGGGAGGGGGTCCGCACTGGCCACCAATGAATTTAAAACTGGGGAGGGAGGGGGGTCTGCCCCCTGCTGCCTGGCAGCACCTGATCTCTTACAGGGGGCTATGATACGCACAATTAACCCTTGTGCGGATCACAGCCCCCTGTAAGAGATCGGGTGCTGCCAGGCAGCAGGGGGCAGTTATGTACACAGTTCTTAGTATATTCTAACTTGAAGCGTCCCCATCACCATGGGAACGCCTCTGTGTTAGAATATACTGTCGGATCTGAGTTTTCACGATGTGAAAACTCAGATCTGAAAAAGCTGTTATGCAGACGGATCCGTTCTGAACGGATGCAAGCGTTTGCATTATAGGTGCGGATCCGTCTGTGCAGATACCAGACGGATCCGCACCGAACGCAAGTGTGAAAGTAGTCTAACGTCCCTCATGAGTTCCCGTTGCAGGAAGGAGAGGGGCAGCATGCTATTTACAAAAACTCTGCCCCCATTGGTCCGCACTGGCCACCAATGAATTTAATACTGGGGAGGGAGGGGGGGGCCGCACTGGCCACCAATAAATTTAATACTGGGGGGGGGGCCGCACTGGCCACCAATGAATTTAATACTGGGGAGGGAGGGGGTCCGCACTGGCCACCAATGAATTTAAAACTGGGGAGGGAGGGGGGTCTGCCCCCTGCTGCCTGGCAGCACCTGATCTCTTACAGGGGGCTATGATACGCACAATTAACCCTTGTGCGGATCACAGCCCCCTGTAAGAGATCGGGTGCTGCCAGGCAGCAGGGGGCAGTTATGTACACAGTTCTTAGTATATTCTAACTTGAAGCGTCCCCATCACCATGGGAACGCCTCTGTGTTAGAATATACTGTCGGATCTGAGTTTTCACGATGTGAAAACTCAGATCTGAAAAAGCTGTTATGCAGACAGATCCGTTCTGAACGGATGCAAGCGTTTGCATTATAGGTGCGGATCCGTCTGTGCAGATACCAGACGGATCCGCACCGAACGCAAGTGTGAAAGTAGTCTAACGTCCCTCATGAGTTCCCGTTGCAGGAAGGAGAGGGGCAGCATGCTATTTACAAAAACTCTGCCCTATCACCATTCTGATCCCCGTTGGACCTGTACTGATGACATCACATTTATTGGTCCCTTGACTACAACAGCCAATCACTGGCCTCAGCAGGCTTGTCAATTGGATATTGTGTAGAAACCAGGCCATTGGTAGAAGAATGAACATCTCTTTTTACTTGAGTGCAAAAATAAATGGTATAGTATGGAGGCTGCCACAGTGACACGACTGCTCCTGAATGACCACTCTAATGATCGTTTGGTCACATACAGGACAGTTAGTTACTATAAGTTCTATAGGAAGGAATGATAATCACTGTCCATAAACATACAGAACAGTTCACCCGCTCCATGATACTAACCCATGGTAATAGTGTAACTGTGCCGGAATTTCACAAGACTGCAGTACTGGGTTGTGGCCAGAGCCACTACCACACTCATCCTCCACTCTGACACTTCCCAGGCCACAGCACATTCACATTACCAGTGCAGGCAATCACTGGCCTCAGGGGTTATGTGCCGTACATGCAAGCATTACCCCTGAGGCCAGTGATTGGCTTCAGTGATCATGTGGATTTACTGCATGTCATCACTGCACCAAACAAAACAAAGACAGGCAGGCACCACTGGAGCGTTGGGAAACAAGGAATTAATAGGGGGTTGTCCCATTAAGACAACTTATCTCCTATCTGCAGGATAGGGGATATGTCTGATCAGTGGGGGTCCGACCCCTGGGGCCCTCAATGATCACGAGAACATGGATCCGTTCTCCCAAATTTGAATAGAGTAGCACTCGTGCTTACTCGTTACCATTCCATTCAGCACTATGAGGCAGGTGGAGGTAGCTGAGCAGTTGTACTCAGCAATCTCCATCAGTCCCATAGAGTTGAATGTGAACAGGGTAACGGTTTTCTTAATTAGACCACCATTTTAACTTTTGTGTATTAGTTGTTATTTTTTATTTTCTCGTATTACCTGTTGTCAGACAATTATTATTTTTTTAAATCCTGGACAACCCCTTTCAGACCCCTTTAAAAATTGCCTTTAGCATTTTACCAGGAGCCATGAAGTGTAAGGCATTATTCACACAGTCCGTGTTTGAGCAGTGATTTGTGAGCCAAAACCAAGAATGGATCCTCCACCATAGTGGAAGGATTTGCACCTGTGCTAAGTTTTTGACCCAGACCTGGTTTTGGCTCACAATCACTGATGGAAGTCACTGACATGTGAATAAGGACTTAGAACTCTTTCCTGCAACAGTTCTCATAATCGTACCACAAAATGTCACTAATTTGGCATATGCCTGACATGTTGATTAACAAGTTAAAAGGCTCATAATAAATGTTTTTGAGCACTTTTTTAGGCAAAAGTAGGAGAAGAGTCTACGAGCAGCGTCAAAGTGTGAACTGAGCCTAAGTGGAGACACGGATGCACACCTTATGGCATCACCCCGGCAGTGATATCTGGGTTTTCGTTTGCTCAATTCACCGTGCTGAGCAGTCAATGTCTTTGGTGGGAAAATGCACAACCCACTATTGAGCCTTCCGTGCTATAAAGAAGAATGTACGCCCTCCACACACCTCAGACGTCATCCACCAGGGGACCTCTGACACAGAGCAGGACCGACATCAGCAACTGTAAACTATACACTTTCTGATGTTTGCTTTTATACCAGTTTGCTGATTAACGCATGTAGGATTTAAGGAGAAGGGATTTTTGTGGAGTGAGTGTTTATAAGATAAATAATTATTAGCTCGTCCCAGCGGGATTGTGAGATGTAGCACATAGTAGGTTCATTGCTCCTGTGGGACAGAGATCTATTCAGCACATTTATTTTTGTTAATATTTATTTTCATAAATCCATTACACCCCTTTAATGTTAGAGGGGTCGTCCAGCATCTAACATTTTCTTTTGTATTAACCATAAATGTGTGTTTATACAGTCATTGTACTAGAGCAGTGGTGGCGAACCTATGGCACGGATGCCAGAAGAGGCACCCAGAGCCCTCTCTGTGGGCATCCGTCCCCTGGAAAAAGTCTATGGTATACCAAGATGCCTAAGGCCTCATGCACATGACAGTGAAAAAAAACGTCCGTTAATAATGGACACACTGTCAGTTTTTCATGGCCATTTTGCATCAGTGTGTGCATCCCTTTTCTGGGCGTGCGTCCGTTTTTAATGTCCGTTTTGGATCAGTTTTTCATGTCCCTTAAAAACGGACATGAAAAATGGATGAATTTGATTGCAGTTATTTCTAGACCTACCCTTCTGAGAACACCCACAGGATGGTAGGCCCCCAGCTAAAATAATGTCCCCCATGTAGGCCCCCAGCTAAATAAATGTCCCCCACAGTGTATATAATTTTTTTATAATGCCGCCATGTAGGCCCCCAGCTAAATAAATGTCCCCCACGGTGTATATAATCTTTTTAACCGCCCCTAGCTTTAATAATGCCCCCAATGTAGGGCCCCATCTTAAATAATGTCCCCCATAGTGTGTGTGTTTATATATTTTTTTTGTTTTAGTGCCCCCAGCTTTATAATGTCCCCAATGGTTTATATAATGCCCCCATAGAGTCCCAGAGCCCAAAAAAAAAAAAATAACTCACCTTATCCACTTGCTCACGCTTCAGCAGTCTCTTCTCTCTTCACAGAACGGGACCTGCCGAAGGTGCGCGATGACGTCACTGCGCGCTCTCACGTGGATACGTCACCACGCAGATCGCAGGTCCTTCTCCGCGAGCAAGTAGATTAGGTGTGTTTTTTTTTTAACCCCTAAATGGCCTGTGTACCTGTTTTTAACGGCCGTTAGACGGGTGCACTCCTGTCAATCAGCCGTTAAAAACGGTCCCATTGATTTCAATGGGGTCCGTCCGGCCGTAATAACGGCCAAAAGTAGGACATGTCCTATTTTTGGACGGACGCTATTCACTGGCCGGAAAAACGGCCATGTGAATATCCCCATAGACTTTCACTGGTGCTAAAAATGGCTGTGTGACGGCGTGTGCATGTAGCCTTAGACTTTTCCTGCCTTTCTACAGCTGCACTATGAACAGCACAGGCAGCGCATTGAATGTAGGCAGGCTATTATAGCTAAATGATAAAGTACATGGGAGGTACACTATATTGGACTGTAGCATTCAGGTTAAATTGCCGTGCTGGCACTTTGCGATAAATAAGTGGGTTCGCCATCACTATAGTAGTGCATTTAATAAATTAGAAAATATTGAAAAGTTAATTTATTTCAGTAATTCAATTTAAAAAGTAAAATTCATATTATATAGATTCATTACACACAGAGTGATCTATTTCAAGCATTTATTTCTTTTAATGTTGATGATAATTATGGCTTAGAGCTAATGAAACCCCAAAGGTCAGTATCTCAGAAAATTTTAATATTGTCAAAAAGTTCAATATTGTAGACTCATGGTGTCACACTCTAACCATATAATCAACACAAAACACCTGTAAAGGTTTACTAAGCCTTTAAATGGTCCCTCAGTCTGGTTCAGTAGGCTACACAATCATGGGGAAGACTGCTGACTTGACAGTTGTCCAGAAGACAGTCATTGACACCCTCCACAAGGACGGAAAGCCACAAAAGGTCATTGCTAAAGAAACTGGCTGTTCACGAAGTCCTGTATCCAAGCATATTAATTGAAAGTTGAATGGAAGGAAAAAGTGTGGTAGTTAAAGATGCACAAGCAACAGGGTCAACTGCAGTCTTGAAAGGATTATCAAGAAAAGGCCATTTGAGATTTTGGGGGAGATTTACAAGTAGTGGTCTGCAGCTGGAGTCAGTGCTTTAAGAGTCAAGCCACTCATGACCTAGAAATAACATCAGAAGTGTCTTACCTGGGCTAAGGAGAAAAAGGACTGTATTGTTGCTCAGTGGTCCACAGTTCTGTTTTCAGATGAAAGTACCAGAGTCTGAAGGAAGAGTGGACAGGCACACAGTCCAAGCTGCTTGAGGTTCAGTGTGAAGTTTCCACAGTCAGTGATGGTTTGGGGAGCCATGTCATCTACTGGTGTTAAATCCAAAGTCAGCGCAGCCGTCTACTAGGAAATTCTAGAGCACTTCATGTTTCCCTCTGCTGACAAGCTTTACGGCGATGCTGATTTAAATTTTCAGCAGGACTTGGCACCTGCCCACACTGCCAAAAGTACCAATACCTGGTTTAACCCCGTCCCGACCATAGTACTAATAGTACAGCGCAGCGGGACATGACTTGCCACCCAGCGCAGCACTATTACAGCTCGCTAATCAGGCGGGTGCAGGAGCTGCGCCCGCCCGATCAGCTGCAGGGGACGGCTGTTCCCGTTAGCCGGACGACTGCTGTATGCCCCGGCATCGGTGAAAACACCAATGCTGGCGCATTAACCTCTTCTATGCCGCGGTCAGCACTGACTGTGACATAGAAGGGGTTTGTGCGGGTGAAGGAGACCATCAGGTCCCCGCGCTGCTGTGTTGGGGACCCGATGGGTGAAAAGGCAACCCGTTGCCGTGCAGGGGCTGCCCAATGCCTTGCATGGCATCGGGACCGGCCTTCTACGGGTGCCCAGGAGATTCAGCCTCAGGCTGCGTCTCCTAGGCAACCTGTTAGTGTATTACTCTGTGTACAGATGTATTGTAATGCATTGCAGAGGGGATCAGACCCCCAAAAGTTAAAGTCAGAAATATTATTTTAAAAAAAGTTTCAAGTGAAAAAAAACCCACATATATTAGGTATCGCCGTGTCCGTAACGACCGGCTCTATAAATATATCACATGATACACCCCGTCAGATAAACACCATAAAAAAATAAAAAGAAAAACTGTCAAAAAAGCCATTTTTGTCACCTTACATCACAAAAAGTGCAACACCAAGCGATCAAAAAGGCGTATGTCCCACAAAATGATACTAATAAAACTGTCACCTCATCCCGCAAAAAATCAGCCCCTACATAAGAAAATTGCTAAACAAATAGCTCTCGGAACATGAGACACTAAAACATAATTTTTTTTGTGTCAAATATGCTATTATTGTGTTAAAGTGAAATAAATAAAAAAAAGTATACATATCGCCGCGTCCGTAACAACCAACCCTATAAAAATATCACATGACCTAACCCCTCAGATGAACACCGTAAAAAAAAAAAACTGTATAAAAAAAAGCCATTTTTGTCACCTTACATCACAAAAATTTGCTACACCAAGCAATCAAAAAGGCGTATTCCCCCCTAAAAAAGTACCAATCAAACCGTCACCTCATCCCGGAAAAAATGAGACCCTACTCTCAGACAACAGAGACAATAAAATATGATTTATAAATTTTTGCTTCAAAACTGCTATTATTGTGCTAAAGTGAAATAAATAAAATAAAAAGACATAGACATATTACGTATTGCCACGTCCGTAACAACCTGCTCTATAAAAATAACACATGACCTAACCCCTAAAAACAGTGCCAAAAAAGCAATTTTTTGTCACCTTACATCACAAAAATTGCAACACCAAGCGATCACAAAGGCGTATGCCCCCCAAAATAGTACCAATCAAACCGTCACCTCATACCGCAAAAAAGAAGACCATAACGAAGACAATCGGTCAAAAAATAAAAAAAGCTATGACTCTCAGACTATGGAGACACTAAAACATAATTTTTTTGGTTTCAAAAATGCTATTATTGTCTAAAACTTAAATAAATACGAAAAAGTATACATATTAGGTATTGCCTTGTCCGTAACGATCTGCTCTATAATATCAGCTGACCTTACCCCTCAGGTGAACGCTGGAAAAATAAATAAATAAAAACTGTGCCCCATAAAGTATAATAATGAATGATGAAAAAATCTTATGTACCCAAAAATGGTCCCAATAAAAACGGCAACTCTTTCTGCAAAAAACGAGCCATTGCACAATATTATCGGCAGAAAATTTAAAAAAATTCCGAAATGGAGACACAAAAACATACTTTTTTTTTCATAAATGCTTTATTATGTAAAACTGAAACAAAGAAAGTAGACATATTTGATATCATTGCGTCTGTAACAACCTGCTCTATAAAATAGCACATGATCTACCCTGTCAGATGAATGTAAAAAATAAAAACTGTGCCAATTTTTTGGTTACCTTACCTCACAAAAAAGTAATATAGAGCAATTAAAAATCATATGTACCCCAAAATAGTACCAATGAAACTGGCACCTTATCCCCTAGTTTCCAAAATGGGGTCACTTTTTGGGAGTTTCTACTGTAAGGGAGCATCAGGGGGGCTTAAAATGGGACATGGCATCTAAAAACCAGTCCAGCAAAATCTGCCTTCCAAAAACCATATGGCGTTCCTTTTCTTCTGCGCCCTTACATCCGTTTACGACCACATGTGGGGTGTTTCTGTAAACCGCAGAATCAGGGTAATAAACATTGAGTTTTGTTTGGCTGTTAACCCTCAATGTGTTAAAGAAATTTTTTTATTAAAATGGAAAATCTGCCAAAAAAGTGAAATTTCGAAATTTCATCTCCATTTTCCTTTAATTCTTTTGGAACACCTAAAGGGTTAACAAAGTTTGTAAAATCAGTTTTGAGTAGCTTGAGGTGTGTAGTTTCTACAATTGGGTCATTTATGGGGGGTTTCACTATGTAAGCCCCACAAAAGTGACCATACCTTAACTGGTCCTTAAAAAGTGGGTTTTGGAAATTTTCAGAAAAATTGTAAGAATTGCTTCTAAAATTCTAAGCCTTTTAACGTCCTAAAAAAATTAAATAACATTTACAAAATGATGCCAACATAAAGCAGACATATGGGGAGTGTTAACTAATAAATATTTTATGAGGTATCACTTTCTGTTTTAAAAGCAGAGAAATAGAAATTTTGAAAATTGAGAATTTTTCATAATTTTTGGTAAATTTGTCATTTTTTCATAAATAAAGATGAAATACTGTATATTGACTCAAATGTATGTCACAAAGTACAATGTGTCACGAGAAAACAGTCTCAGAATGGCTTGGATAAGTAAAAGCGTTCCAAAGTTATTACCGCATATAGTGACACATGTCAGATTTGCAAAAAATGGCCTGGGCAGAAAGGTGAAAACTAGCCCGGGGTAGAAAGAGTTAATAACCGTAGTATCACTGTGCTTGATTGGTGAGCAAACTTGCTTAACCTAAACCCCATAGAGAATCTATGAGGTATTATCAAGAGGAAAATGAGAAACACCAGACCCAACAATGCAGACGAGCTGAAGACCTCTATCAAAACAACCTGGCGTTCCATAACACCTTAGCAGTGCCACAGGCTGATTACCTCCATGCCACGCCATGCCACATTGATGCAGTAATTCATGATATAGGAGCCCCCACCAAGTATTGAGTGCAAACACTGTACATACTTTTCAGTAGGCCAACATTTCTCTATTAACCTCTTGGGGACACGGCGTACAGGTACGCCCTGATGTCCTGGTACTTAAGTACACAGGGCGTACCTGTACGTCCTGTGTATTTCCGATCACCGCTGCACTGCTGGCGGTGATCGGAACAGAGTGCCTGCTGACAATGACAAAAGAACCAAGTGGGTCTAGGAAAAAATAAGTAAAAATAAAAAAACATTTATCACTGATTAAAAATAAAATGTACTACACATGTTTGATATCACCGCATCCGTAATGACCTGATCTATGAAACGGTCATGTTACTTTCCCTGCACGGTGAACGCCATAAAAAAAATAAAAACTATGATGAAATTGAAATTTTGCCAACCTTACTTCCCAAAAAAAGTAATAAAAGTGATCAAAAAAGTCGTATGTACGCCAAAATGGTACCAATAAAATCGGCACCTCATCCCGCAAAAAATGAGCCCCTACATGAGACAATCGCCCAAAAAGTTAAAAAAATATGTCTCTCAGACAATGGAGACACTGAAACATGATTTATTTTTTTCTAAAATGCTATTGTGTTAAAGTAAAATAAATAAAAAAAACTATACATATTCGGTATCGCCGCGTCCATAAGAACCTGCTGTATAAAAATATCACCTGACCTAACCACTCGGGTAAATACCGTAAAAAGAAACGGTGTAAATAAAGCCAAAATAGTGCCAATCAAACAGTCATCACATCCCGCAAAAATCATACCCTACCCAAGATAATCCCAAAAAAAATGAGCCCCTAGACAAGACAGTCGCCCAAAAAATAAATAAAACTATGGCTTTCAGAATGTGGAGACACTAAAGAATCATTATTTTTTTTTAAATGCTTTGTTATGTAAAACTGAAACAAACATATAATATGTTAGCATGATTTTACACTTCCCCTTTATGGCTGGTGTTTCTTCCCATTTTGTTTGTTTAGGGTTAAAGGAGTGTGCAAGGTGGAACTGGGTGTTGCCTCATGGCTCTTATACTGGAGTTGTGAGACTGAGGTTAGTAGCTTTGCTCCTCTCTGGATGTGTCACCTGTCCGTGAGGGCCTCCTTGTGGAACATCAAGGTCTTTGGCAATGTCATCCCGATGTTTCCCTGTGTCCCCTTACCCTTCCTCACCTGTTTATGATGTTTAGTGTGCGTTTATGTACAGGGTGTTTGTTGTATGTCATTTGGTGTTCCATGTCTGGTCTATTTGGTGTTTGTAGTCCAGCATGGTTGTTGGACATTTTCCCTGTCTGTGCCTGCAGAAGTGGGCTCCATGGTTTCCCGGAGGGGTGAACCACAAGTCAGCAAGCTGTAGTTGTTCCACCCAGTCGTTGTGGCAGGTAAGTGGTGGTTGTTCCAGTGTGTGTCGTTTGCGCTGGGCTCTTACCTGCCGTTCTGTGTTTATGCTTGCTCTCTGCTCCTTCTTTGTTGCTAGGCCTGTGGCAGACTCCAGTTCTTCCGTGTCTTGGAGGAATCGGTTGTCTCTTTCTCCTGTCAATAACATCAGGGCGAATTAGGGTCCTAGGTTCCAGGTATGAGCCCCCCCACCATCAGGGTTGGCTCATACAGTCAGGAGGTCAGGGATTGTATTTAGGGATGCATAGGAGGTGACCTGCTCCCTTATCCTTGCTTCCAGGCCTAGTGGCATGGTCTATATAGAAATTGTGCGGTGGGGTTTTTTCCCCCACTCTCCACCGTAACAGCTACTGTAGAAGCGCTCACTGTTTCTACCCACTGCTGAAGAAGGGCTCCGTAAAAAGTCTATGAGCTCGTCTCCAGTAGCAAAGAGAGACAGCCCTCTGTATCAGTCCTTCTGTCTCCATGTTTCAGGGATCCATGCGGGTCTCAGCACTCAGACCCTCACCAATCAAAACTTTTGATATGTCACTATGACATAAAAAGTGTTTTTTTTTAAAGTACACGTGCCTTTTATTATCCCACGATTAATGTAAAAAAAATATGAAAATCAGACAGCATATAGTACATGACTATCTATTTTTCCAAAGTTAGAACTAGTTCTATACCTCACATAGAGCCAGTAAACCAAAGGGCGAAAAAGCAGGCGGAAAAAACGTCTTTGATGTGATGCATTTCTGGTGAAGAAGGTGGGAAGAAAGGGATGCAAATGGAATCTTAGCAAGCTCTGCCTCTAATGCCACCAGATGTAAGGCAGCTATCCTAGAAATCAATGTTAGACTTTAGATAGGCATTGAGACATGACTCAGATATTAACTATGCCAGCACCTCATCTGCAGACAGCTGTTTCAGGGTGATTACCCCACCTAAGTGCAGAGCAGAGAGTACTGGCATAACTGGGTGTGAGGACTAAGTCAGGATTTGGGAGGTACTATCTCTCCTTTGGGAGACAGCGCCTAAGTCGGCGTGAAGAGACTTATAGGCCAAACATGCTCCTCTGGAATTCTGGGAAGAAAGGGATGCAAATGAGCTCTTAGCAAGCTCTGTCTCTAATGCCACCAGATGTAAAGCAGCTATCCTGGAAAAGAAGGTGGCACGCCTTCAAAACTTGTCACATTAAAGAAGTTACCTTCTGTGGTTACCTGCTGTTCCCTTCAGAGTACCTACATGTGCTTTTCAGAGTTGTGCCTGGATTTGCACAACCCCATCTGGTGAGCAGTAACCTGTTCCCTGTCAGTCCTGAGCCCCCATTGAATGTACATCATGAAGCGCCTTTTCTTTTCTCACATTGACCCAGGGCTCTCCCCATTCATTGCTCCAATTGCTCTGATGGATTTACTTCAAGCTGGTAGCTCAGAGGGAGTGTCCTTTCTGCTGTAGTTCTCTTCCTTTCACTGTCATAGCTTCTAACAAAAGATAGGGCTGGTGGCAGTTAAAGGATGGAACTGAGCATGTGCGTCCACCTCAATGAGGTGGACAAAGAAATAAGGAAAATAACAAACAACAGATGACCCTACACAGATACATTTTATTGAATAACTCAGCGGCTATACCAAATTTTTTATTAAATGCAATTATGAAAGTTTTCAAATCCAGGTGCTGGTTTGAAAAATGTTGAATATTTTTAGTGGGACAACCCCTTTACGGTTCAATCTTTGTTTTATTAAGGCATAAAAGTATATGATACAACAAAGCATATCAAGTACATAAGTATAAGTAAGGTCCAATTATTGGCTATAGATAGGCCTTAGAGGTACTAAAATATACAGAAACCCAAATCAGATATGACACAACAGAAAATAGGCTGATGGAGCCAGTCAAGGTGGCATAGATAGGGCGTATATTCTCAATTAATTGGCCAAACATTTACACTGACAGGGGGCAGGGCCGGATTAACGTAGGGGCGGATGGAGCTGCAGCTCCAGGCCCCTGCATGAAAATAGGCCCAGCAGCCCGCATACAGGGCCGCACTGGCACGGCCCGTTAGGCCGGTAACCTTGACTGCTGCACGGCCGGCCGTGCCGACAGTGAGGAGGCTCCTTGACTGGTGCAGTATTACACAGAGGGACTGACAGAGAGAGGAGCCCATCCCCCGGCCCCGCCCCCAACAGCAGGCTCCAGCACGGACATTGCCCGGAGCCTGACTCCTCCCACACATGTGACTGATCACATGATCGTGACATCACGGAAGGTCCTTCAGCCTGCTAGCTGCTGCTTGTGCAGAGCTGTCATCCGGCTGTTCAGGGCTGTGTATCAGGTAGGACTCGGAGGCTGAGCACAGAGTACAGTCATAGCACACATCCCCTATAACAGTGCATCATCCATAGGTCCCCCATAACAGTGCCAACCACAGATCCCCATAACAATGCCATCCACAGATCCCCATAACAGTGCCATCCACAGATCCTCCATAACAGTGCCATCCACAGATCCCCATAACAGTGCCATCCACAGATCCTCCATAACAGTGCCATCCACAGATCCTCCATAACAGTGCCATCCACAGATCCTCCATAACAGTGCCATCCACAGATCCTCATAACAGTGCCATCCACAGATCCTCATAACAGTGCCATCCACAGATCCTCCATAACAGTGCCATCCACAGATCCCCATAACAGTGCCATCCACAGATCCTCATAACAGTGCCATCCACAGATCCTCCATAACAGTGCCATCCACAGATCCCCATAACAGTGTCATCCATAGATCCCCTCCATAACAGCGTGATCCACAGATCCCCCATAACAGTGCCAACCACAGATCCTTCATAACAGTGCCATCCACAGATCCTGTATAACAGTGCCATCCGCAGATCCCCCATAACAGTGCAGGGGTGTGGAAATTTTTTAAAAAAACTACTTGTCGAAGGACTAAAGCGGGGGCTCGATCTACTTGTCCCTCATGACAACCTACTTGTCCTGATACAAAAAATAATTTTAAATCAAAACCTTATTTCAATGCACCGCCACGCTTTCTTATGCAGGGATGGGTGGCTGGCTTGCGTTCCAGCCTTTGTGGTGTGAAATGACTAAGTTTAGGCCTCGTTCACACCAGATGATTCTGTCCAGAATGCCTACATCGCGGCCGGCTCACTATGTTGTGGGGCAGGAGGGGGCGTGACAATCCATTGAAGTGAATGGCACCGTAGCCACAGGCGCAGGCGATCGGATGCACGGGATCGCAAGGCACAATTATGCCTGAGGTCCGGTCACAAGGCTGCTTGCAGCATTTTGTTTGGACTGGACCGCAGGCATAATGTGCCTTGCGATCCTGTGCAGCCAATCGCATTGCAGCCGTTGGGCATGGTTATGGTGCCAATCACTTCAACAGACCACTACACCCCTTCCTGCCTCACAATATAGTTAGCCGGCCGCAATGCGGTGCAGGGCATTCTGGACAGAATCAGGCCGGAACGCACTGCCTGGTGTGAACGAGGCCTTAATGTGATCACAGCAATTAGTTTAGTGCACACTCTTGCTAATCTTAGCACATTACTACCCGTACCTCTAGGTGGTTTAGGCAAACTAGCTGCTGATGTGGCATGGAAAGGACCCCCGTCACCTTCCCAGTTTGACAACACATGCAGAAAGGGGGTCCTCTGAGGGATGCTGGCAGAGGTGAAAGTTCTATCAATGCCCCTGGCTCTGTAACGGCTCTGTCACTGCTCCTCCCCCAGAACCTTTCATTGCTCCACCCCTCCAGCTCTGTAATTTCTTCTTCCCCACGCTGTCACTACACCACGCCCCCCCCCCCCTTCCCACTCTGTCACCGCGGCTGCGTCACTGCTCTTAGAGATGGGAAGTTCGGATCTTTTTCATGAATCGGATCTTCGGTTCACTTCCTGAGCCGGCAGAAGCAAGTGAACTGAAGATCAATGCGCATGCTCAGCTCATCGAATCTTCGGTTCACTTGCTGAGGCTACTTTCACACTAGCGTTCGGAGCGGATCCGTCTGATGTTTCATCAGACGGATCCGCTCCTATAATGCAGACGTTTGCATCCGTTCAGAACGGATCCGTCTGCATTATTACTTAGAAAAATTTCTAAGTCGGAAAGTAGCCTGAGCGGATCCGTTCAGACTTTACATTGAAAGTCAATGGGGGACGGATCCGCTTGAAGATTGAGCCATATAGTGTCATCTTCAAGCGGATCCGTCCCCATTGACTTACATTGTAAGTCTGGACGGATCCGCTCGCCTCTGCACGGCCAGGCGGACACCCGAACGCTGCAAGCAGCGTTCGGGTGTCCGCTCACTGAGCAGAGCGGAGGCTGAACGCCGCCAGACTGATGCATTCTGAGCGGATCCGCCTCCACTGAGAATGCATCAGGGCTGGACGGCTGCGTTCAGGACCGCTTGTGAGCCCCTTCAAACGGAGCTCACGAGCGGACACCTGAACGCAGGTGTGAAAGTAGCCTGAGTCGGCTCTCAAGTGAACCGAAGGTCAGGAGGGACTCGCTCCTGGCAAACACAGCTCTGCTGCAGTGAATGCCGTGGAGCAGACTGTGATGTAGTGGCTATAGTTATTGCAGGGACTCAGATAATTGTCTGAGAGTTTATTAGTTAAAAGAATGGTGTCACTGAGTCCCTACCAGGCTTCCTGCTCTGCTGCATGCACCCTGTACACACACAGCTCTGCTACATGCTATACTAGCTCTGCTACATGCTACACACAGCTCTGCTACATGCTATACTAGGTCTGCTACTTGCTACACACAGCTCTGCTACATGCTATACTAGCTCTGCTACATGCTACACACAGCTCTGCTACATGCTATACTAGCTCTGCTACTTGCTACACACAGCTCTGCTACATGCTATACTAGCTCTGCTACATGCTCCCCCCCCCCCCCCATGGGGGTTCTACAAAAGAGCTATTGTGGGGCAAAATTCATATTCGTGTTTTAAAATGAACGCTTTCGCCTTTTATAAACAAGTAAATAAGGACACAATGCTGTTCAACTTTTGGTGTGCAACTTTTTCCAGGGCTGGTTTTTATCCCCAGTCCGGCCCTGCCCGCATAGGCCAACCGGAGCTAGGCCCGCATAGGCCGCCTCGCTGAGGTTGCCTGGCGGCCGCCCCGCAACCCTTTAGTAGGACCGAACCGTGCCAACTGTCAGATGATGACAGGGCCGGCGCGCAAGGAGAAATCTCCCAGGCCGGCCCTTTACAGAACTCACCAGGACAGTGACAGCTGACAGATCAGGTCAGGTGACAGGTCAGCTGTGCACGCCGCGCTGCGTCGTCACGTCAGACTCCTCCCCTGGGGCCTAGGCCATGCCGTAAAGTGAAAGACCGTGACGGCTGCTGCACGCGGGAAGTTCAAAATTCTTCCTGCGTGGAGTCAGGGGTGCTGCCAGCGGTGAGTCGCGTTCAGCAGCCTTCAGTGTACTGCCCAGAAAACAACTCATAGGCGGTAAGTAAATCAGCATTGGCTCACCTCACCTACTGTATAATTTATACATGTCATTCAGGAGCATGGAAAAGCTGGGTGATGATTTTTTTCACCTAGCTTTTCCATGCTCCTGAATTGCATATCTGCTTATAGGCATATATATCTTTATAATAGCTGAGCCTGATCTATTATAAACAGATATGCCATTCAGGAGCATGGAAAAGCTAAGTGAGAAATAGTCACCTAGCTCTTCAATGCTCCTGAGTGGTATATCTGCTTATAATAGATCAGCTATTATAAACAGATATGCCTAAAGGCAGATTTGTCATTCAGGAGCATAGCATGGAAAAGTTATGTGAGAAATTGTCACCTAGCTTTTCCATGCTCCTGAATGATATATCTGCTTATAATAGTTCAGCTATTACAAACAGATATGCCTAAAGGCAGATCTGCCATTCAGGAGCATGGAAAAGCTAGGTGACTGTTTCTCACCTAGCTTTTCCATGCTCCTGAATGGCAGATCTGCATATAATAGCTTGGCTATTATAAACATGTATGCATATAAGCAGATATGCCATTCAGGAGCATGGAAAAGCTAGGTGACTATTTCTTGCCTACCTATCTTTTCCAAGCTCCTCAATGGCAGATCTGCTTATAATAGATTAGCTTTTATAAACACATATGCCATTCAGGAGCATGGAAAAGCTAGACGTGAATAGCTTTTCATGCTCCTGAATGACATATCCAGCAGCACTAGTTAACTCCTTGGGGGGTGGCTATACATAATACAGCCATCTATATAGATGGCTGTATATTTAAACTGTGGCCAGAGATGTACATTTAGGCTAAGTTCACACAGCAGATTTTTCACACGCAAACCCGTGCGTAAATCTGCTTCAAAATTACGCATGAACTTTAGTCCGATAGACTTGAATGGGATTACGCAGACCCGTTCACACTTCAAACTTTATGCATGCGTATTTTCACATGTGTAATTTTGCGTAAATTCACACTTTATTTGTGCTATAAAAAGTTGCTCTGCGTTGCGTTTTCATTTTCTATAAAAAGGCCCATTAAAATCTTCTGCACCAGGCCCATGATGCTCTTGATCCGGCCCTGACAGGGGGATAGGACAAAACGATACAAAGACAGACAGAGACATAACATGTACATGAGGTAAGAGAGGCAAAGGGTAAAGGAATGGACTTAGTATATCAGAATCAGTATCTTAAGAGCTACTAACGAGAATGGTGCCAGTTGTCAACCACCCTGAGAAGGAAGTGGAGGTGTGGAATTGGTTCCATGGGTCCCAGGTCCTCCAAAATGCAGAGGTAGCGTCTCTTTCAGAGGCACCTAATTCCTCCATATGAACTAGAGCGTCCATAGAATTAGACCAGGTTACTCTTAAAAGACTCTCGGCTGATCGCCATTGACGGGGAATTATCTGTCTCATTGCTAAAATGAATAGACGTAGAGCCCCTTTCTTAACCTTGATGGTATAATATGAGAGATGTCTTCTAAGGGGAGTAGACCGGACTGCGTGTATATGTCTTTCATTCTGATTGTGGGACCACTTCGGGACCCGAGTGCCGGGAGTGGGTTAAGACCGACAGGTAAGCCTGGGTGGCCTGTAAGAACTGTGAGGGGACCAGGGGCGTGTATAAGGTTGAGTTTAGTGGCAAATTTACTAGAAAGTCTAGCTAAAGAGTAAAGGAGCATCGGGTAATGCGAGTCAGGCAGTGAATTCTAGGAGGTAGAAGAGAGCCCAAAAATACCAGTAGCTAGGTGGGGAGCAAATTCATGCTCAATTTCAACCCATAATTTAGAGGAGCGGTTGTGGTGAATGTCTAGAACACAGTTCATAACTGTCGCTCTGTAATATAAGAGGAAATTTGGCAATACTGTACCTCCTGAGGATTTAGAACGAGACAATAAATTATAACCAAGTGTAGCCCTGGACGTCCTCCAAACAAAAACCGAAATCATTCTCTTAAGTCTGGTGAAATAAGTGATGGGAATTTTGCACGGGATCGTCTGGAACAAATATAAAAGGCGCGGCAGGATATCCATTTTAACGGCATTAATCCGTCCGAACCAGGAAATCTGAAGTGGGGCCCATTTCTGGATGCTGGACTCGATGGACTTAAGCATAGGTAAGTAATTAAGTTTAAACAGGTGCGACAGGTTTGCCGGAATAAGAACCCCCAGATATTTAATGTAGTGAGTGGCCCACCTAAAGGAGAATGAGTCTCTAAGGTAAACCGTTTCTCTATGGGGTATAGTGATATTTAGGATCTCCGATTTCTGTACATTAACTTTAAAGTTGCTAAGGCGACCAAAAAGATCGAATTCCTGTAGGACCGAGGGGAGTCCTGTTCTGGGGGAGGTTAAGTATAAAAGTAAGTTGTCTGCAAACAGGGATATTTTATGTTCCGTGTTACCAAGTCTAACACCTGAAATGGAGGGGTTCGCACGGAGGGCATTCGCCAGGGATTCCATCACTAATATGTATAACAATGGCGATAGGGGACACCCCGGTACCGTTTCGGATATCGAAAGGAGCAGACAGAAGACCATTGACACGAACACAGGCCGAGGGTGATGGATATAGAGCTAATATCCTATGTATCATTCTGTCTCCCAGACCTATGTGTCGCAGTGTTTCCTCAAGAAACCGCCAGTTTACCCTGTCGAATGCCTTTTCCGCGTCTACAGCAAGAAGGCACAAGGGCACTTTGAGTAGTTGCGATCTCGCAATCAGTCCCAATGTTTTAAGTGTATTGTCGCGGGCTTCACGATTTGGGACGAACTTGTTCCTTATGGATACAACCCGGAATGTGGGGGTGGAGTCTCAAGGCCAGGAGCTTGGCATACAGCTTGAGGTCCACATTGATGAAAGGAAATAGGTCTATAGTTGGAACATGTCGTAGGGTCTCTACCTGGTTTAGGAATGACCGTGATGTGTGCCTGGAGAGCTTGACGCGTGAAGGGGCAATCCTGTGAGATGGAGTTAAAGGTCTCAACGAGTATAGGGGTTAACTCCTCCCTGAGAATTTTATAGAAACGTGCGGTCATCCCATCTGGACCTGGGCATTTCCCATTTTTCAATTCCTTGATGACTGCTCCCAACTCAGAGGGGGTAAAATCATCATCTAACGTGGCAGTGACTGTGTCGGGTATGGGAGCGGGGCCGAATTGGGATAGGTAGTTGCGAGTGTCGTCTCTGTGTGAAGGCTCTTGTGTTGTACCCGACGGTTGAAGATTATACAGGGAAGCATAGTAGGACCTGAATTCTGATGTGATGTCTACAGGGTTATGTACGGAACCCTCTGTTTGTGTGTTAATTGAGGGTACATGGGTTAGCGACGTTCGGGGATGTAATGCACGGGCTAGCCAGCTACCGCTTTTATCTCCATATTCAAAAAAAACATGCCTAATTTTGTCCCTAATACAGGGACAACCCCTTTAAATGAAATATAGTGTAGCTTCCACCACCATGTAGTATGTATGTTTTGATAGGAAGTCAATCGAAGAGCAATTAATTCACATTTACAAATTTTTCAACACAGCTCAGAAACAGTAGTAGTCTTATTCATCTCAAGTACGAGTCCTGCTTAAAATGAGCAATCATTCAGCACCAGTTCATTTTATAAATGGCAATCTTTCTCATATACTATTAGGAAGTCATACTTGAGGTGTATATACATATACTGGCAGTTTAATATATTTTTGAAGATTATTCCTGGAAACATGGACGCTTCTCCTTAATTTTCCCTTTAGAGGAAAACAAAGCCGAGAACAGATTATCTCTGGGATCAGGTAGCACAATAACAAGAGCATCTTATCATGGTGGAATCAGTACGACACCTCTGACCTACTATTGGCAAAGCATTATCAGCGAGATAAAATAACAGACAGATGCCATTTCCCAAATGTTGCTTTTATTAAAAAAAAAAAAAAAAAAGATGTTCTTACTTGGAATGTTATTACATAGATGGGATCTCTCAGTCTCTATTCAGAAATCCTTAACCACTTCATTCAGTGCAATAGAGACAGCAAGGACAAAAGGTGAGCTCACTGTAGCAAGTGTTAGATTATGATTATTAGTATTGGTATTGTATAAAATCACTGAAATATAGTGGCAAATATGGGGGAACTGCTCAAACCCCAAACACTGTAGCGTGTTTCTCATTGGGGGAGCAGTCCCACCACATGTGGACCGCAGCAAACGACCATCCCCAGCAAAAAATGCGTACAATGGAGGATGCCGGCGCGGTCCACATGCACCACAAAGGCATCCTACACAAAATGGAGCATTGTGCGGATGAAAATATAATTATATAAATCACAGAAAAAAATGCACCAAACGGATATGTCACTGACTATACTAGCTAGTCATACAAGCAGATAATAAAAGCTGAGACTTTTGCCAATATATTCCTATTCAGGAACACATCGGAGCCCGTCATGCACCACGTCACGGTCTCTCAGCATGGCAAGGGTCCTACCACTACGCTAACTATGGTGTGAACACGGTCTGAAGGTGATGAAATCCAGCTCACAGCCAAGCTTCCACACAACCGCCTAGCAGGACAACTAATGCAATGTGAATAAAGCCAGACTGTAAGCCACACCCATATCAGACCATGTGATAGAGGTTACCAGGTGCAAAAGAGTGTTTAAATGCCAGGTAAAGGCACATACACTACATATAAAAAAAAATCACAGAAATATAGTGGCAAATATGGGGGAACTGCTCAAACCCCAAACACTGTAGCGTGTTTCTCATTGGGGGAGCAGTCCCACCGCTCCGATGTGTTCCTGACAGGAATATATTGGCAAAAGTCTCAGCTTTTAATATCTGCTTGTATGACTAGCTAGTATAGTCAGTGGCATATCTGTGTGGTGCATTTTTTTCTGTGATTTGTATTGGTATTGTAATTACAATATTGAAAAAAGCCCATGAAAACCCCCAGGGGTGGAATAAGCTCTTTTGGCATTGCTGTGTAACCTCTCCGGCACATATCAGTATTTCTATAATAGTACAAGTGCATTGCTGTCATCCAAATTACGATGCCAATGTCAGTCTTATTGTTTTATAAGAGGCTACAGTACCTATAATAAGAGTTTCAGCTCCATAAGGCCTCTTTCACACGGGCGAGTATTCCGCGCGGATGCGGTGAGCGCATTGCACCCGCACTGAATCCGGACCCATTAATTTCTGTGGGGCTGTGCACATGAGCGGTGATTTTCACTCATCACTTGTGCGTTGCGTGAAAATCGCAGCATGCTCTATTTTGTGCGTTTTTCACGCAACACAGGCCCCATAGAAGTGAATGGGGCTGCGCGAAAATCGCGACCATCCGCACGGTTGCTAGGAGACCATTGGGATGGGGACCCGATCATTATTATTTTCCCTTATAACATGGTTATAAGGGAAAATAATAGCATTCTGAATACAGAATGCTTAGTAAAATAGCGCTGGAGGGGTTAAAATAAATAATTTAACTCCCCTCATTCACTTGTTCACGCAGCCCGGCTTCTCTTCTTTCTTCTTCTTTGAGGAAAAGGACCTGTGGTGACATCACTGCGCTCATCACATGGTCCGTCACATGATCCATCACCATGGTGATGGATCATGTGACGGACCATGTGATGAGCGCAGTGATGTCATCAAAGGTCCTTTGCCCAGGTCCTGAAGAAAGAAAAGAAGCCGAGCTGCGCGAACAAGTGGATTAAGGCGAGTTAAATTCTTTTTTCTTAACCCCTCCAGCCCTATTTTACTAAGCATTCTGTATTAAGAATGCTATTATTTTCCCTTATAACCATGTTATAAGGGAAAATAATTACATCTACACAACCTTAAACCCAAACCTGAACTTCAGTGAAGAAGTTCGGGTCTGGGTACCACATTCAGTTTTTTATCACGCGCGTGCAAAACCCATTGCACCCGCGCGATAAAAACTGACTGAAATTGCGTACCTACTCGCACGTGTTTGCCGCAATGCATCCGGGACGCATCCTGAGCCAGAACGTGACGCCCGTGTGAAAGAGGCCTAAGAGTGCCATCCACGGTGACCCAAGAGTGCCAGTAGCAGTGACAGAAATGAGGAAGCATAGCACTCAGCTGATTGCTTCTGCCCCATTATTTTAGGTGTTGTTGGGAGTCGCACTACCCTGGTCCCAACTATCGAAGTCTGTAAAGATCACAGGCACACTTCATGGACACCACACCGATGTACCTATGTCTACCAGTTTTATTTATATTTGTGTATGTTAAAAAATACCTGGGTCTTCATAAAAAAAAAATCACAATTCAACCAGTTATATTCGGTTGCTTTTTAATTCACATTTGGTTTGGTGCTGCTAAAGCGACCAGGGACGGCGATTGCGTGTTCTGCATTTTCTGACTGAGTTCCATCAGTGAGAGGCAGGTGAAAGCCCAGTTGTAGAGATGCTCTGCTGGGATAGAGCCATGTTTCCAGACCGCTCCTCTGGGAATACCTGAAACATATTGCTCATGTATTATAATCTAAACCAAAAGAACTCAACTTGCAATAAAATCCCTTGATTTGAACAAAGGAATTCTTCTTCAATCCCATAAAAAAAAAAAAACATGTGTAACTGGCCAAAATGTGTGGCTAAATCATCACTGTGTGGTGAAAACATTTTCCTACCAGTTTACCTGTTGCTGCCCTAGCAATGTATTCCTGAGTATAAATTGTCAAATAAGACAAACATCCTAAAGATTAGGCTACTTTCACATTAGCGTTTTTTGCGGATCGGTCATGGATCTGCAAAAACACTTCCGTTACCATAATGCAACCGCATGCATCCGTCATGAACGGATCCGGTTGTATTATGTCTTCTATAGCCATGACGGATCCGTCATGAACACCATTGAAAGTCAATGGGGGAACGGATCAGTTTTCTATTGTGTCAGAGAAAACTGATCCGTCTTGCTCCACACCACATCACGGACAGAAAAACGCTGCTTGCAGCATTATTCTGTCCGCCATGGGAGTGCAACCAAACGGAACGGAATGCATTTTGGTGCATTTCGTTTCGTTCAATTCAGTTTTGTCCCTATCGACAATGAATGGGGAAGAAAACTGAAGCGTTTTCTTCCGCTATTGAGATCCCATGATGGATCTCAATAGCAGAATTGAAAACGCTAATGTAAAAGTAGCCTAAGGGTACTTTCACACTAGCATTTTTCTTTTCCGGTATTGAGTTCTGTCACAGGGGCTCAATACCGGAAAAAAACTGATCAGTTTTATCCTAATGCATTCTGAATGGAGAGCAATCCGTTCAGTATGCATCAGTTCAGTCCCTCTTACGTTTTTTGGCTGGAGAAAATGCTGCAGCATGCTGTATTTTTCTCTCCAGCCAAAAATCCTGAACACTTGTCGGAATGCCGGATCCAGCATTAATTTCCATTGAAATGTATTAGTTCTGGATCCGGCGTTAAAATTGCCGCATTGACGGATCTGTTTTTCCGGTCCGCGCATGCGCAGACCTTTAAATCTGTGGGGAAAAAATACCGGATCCGTTTTTCCAGATGACACCGGAGAGACGGATCCGGTATTTCAATGCATTTGTCAGATCCGTCTGACAAATGCCATCCGTTTGTGTCCGGATTGCCGGGTCCGGCAGGCAGTTCCGGCGACGGAACTGCCTGCCGGAATCCTCTGCTGCAAGTGTGAAAGTACCCTTAGTTGATAGGACAATATCAATCTAAAAGTCAAATGTGCAAATCCAGCCCTAGGGCTAACACTCATGGCAACTTTATGAGCCATAAATTTAGAGCCAATGATGAAATCAAATTCCATCCCATAGGATTAGGAGGTCTTCCCCAATGCAAACTTTGGAAAAGGCTTTCCTGATCGAATGGAACAAGGCAAAAAACCATACTGGGACCTAAATACTGTATATTGTTCCTGCATGGAGAAAAATCAGTTCAAGGGTACTCTATATTTACCTTTAATATACTTTGTCAGGATCTCTGGGTTGAGCTGTACAGACTGGGCAGTGGGGTCAAAAGACAATATCTTCCGTATCAAATCACTATTTACCTTCTACAAACATAAAAATAAATTATTTTAATGTTAGATTATTATAGGGATCATTCACCAAGGACTTCCAATGACCACATCATACACAGGTTGTGTCTTATAGAGCAATCAATTCTCGCCTGAGAAGGTGTGAATCCATCAGTCTTATAGAACGTCCACTACGTTATCTATTTTGTTACTTTAATCAGTGGAGCTTGTAACAGATTATTCTCAATATTACCAGTATTTTATTACTTTTTCTAAATGTTGTTTAGCTGCAATTTCACATTGAAACCCAATTAAAAGGGAACCCCTAACCAGGATTTACCCCTTTCAGGCGTCACCACCACTTTGTCAGACATGAAAAGAGCTTCCTAAAGGTATATCTATTGGACCATCTATTACCACATATCTTGATAAAGTAACTTTGCAAATCTCACAAACTGTATACTAATAATTGCTCAAGTGTCATTGGGTGTATTCGGACCATCTAGGTGTTGAAACATCACTAAGCCAGATGGTGGAAACATTTTATATGGGTAGATCCTGAGGACACGTTCCCCTTAACATGTGCTGATACTGTGCTGCAGTCTGTATTACAGTCCAGAGCTGCATTCCGAATACCGCTGGTTGCTACTGGACACATAAATCAGGTTGGTCAAATAAATCACTAACAGCTTACAACTCATCCTATTGTCATATAATGTATGGTTTATCTGAACAATTGGCTGTATGTAAAACCTTTAATAAAAATGATCTGAAAAAAAAAACAGCTTACAACTCCCATAACTGAAAATGAAAAATTGTGTCTACTGTACAGTACCCAGTGTGAAGTCTACACCCAGGGTATACATATCATCACTCCATACAGTATCTGCAATCTGTGCCTAGTAGGAAAGGGCCGCATGTGCCATCTTAAAAGCAGTTTCCTACTGGTTAAATTTATTTCATAAAAAGGGTCTAAGCTAATGAATTTCATGCCTCACAATTACTTGTGAACTGTTGGATACATAATGGGGTGTGTTATACTGAGCTATTTAAATGCAAGAGGCCCAGGGGCGGAAATACAGCAGTAGCAGCCATAGCGGCCAGGGGGCCTGGTGAGGCAGCGATTTTTCCCTTCAGTAGCTGAAACCACAGCCTGGGTTGCAGTATTAGCCAGAGATACAGCCTTAGAAAACAGCTTAGATTGTCAGCTTTAAAACAAGACCAAGCACATGTCTCTAGCTGCTATACAGCGTGAGATAGAAAAGGTTAAAGAAGCCATGAAGAACATGATGATCGGCTGCAGGTAGAGGACAGGCATATAGTTCCTCCTTTCCATGTGTCACTATTGTACATAATCACGGTGGAGAGGGAAACATGGACTTCTGTACAAAATTAAAAACGGCAAATATTTGTTATTGCTATAATTATAACGAGAGAAGAGAATAACACATTTATGCCACATGGTGGGAAGGAATCCATTCAAAAGTTTGCTGCAGGATCCAGCCATTTCTAGTTAGGCCCCTGGAGGGGTCCATATACTTCCCTTGCACAGAAAACCTTGCTGTTTGTGTCCACCCTTGACTACACCAACACATCCCAGAAAGCGCAAATCACCAGACCAAGCTCCGAGCAGACATCCGTAATATGGCATTGAAATGTCCTTTATTATTTGTATGGGATTATGTGCACTTATCTCACATTTGACTTACCAGTTTGCACTGATTCCAGCTGTGAATCTCCTCTGACTCATCCCAGGCTGGACAGAACAGAAGTAACACAGCCTTGAGGATACTATGCACCATGACTGGAGGTTCCTTGTAGCTCTTCAGTTCAGCAAACGACTGGTGGTCTAGCTTACTGACGCATTGTCTCAGGTCTTGCAGCATGAAGCGATGGAACAGTACTCCCACTCTCCTTTCTCCTGGCCCTCGTTCTGCCTCTGCAGTCATAGAAACAAAAATGAGGATGGTTAGAACAATTTTTTTGTTATCCTGCATGTCAGAAGATACATCCTCATTTGAAACCAAATCATCAATTTTAACCATACTATTAGAGCAAGAGTGAAGTTTCACCTTAAAGTCCATTTTGCTTTCTTTACCTGGGCAGCATTTTTGATCCACTTTCTGCTTATTTAAAGCATTTATCATTAGTATAGGTCATCACTATCAGATCGCTGGAGTGCCGTGATGCTCTGTCAAGTGCTGCATCCTCTTCATTGTTTACCAGGCACAACTCCATACTTTTCACTTGAACGGGTCAAAGATGCAGTAATCTGTAATACCAGGCACAGCCACTAATCAAGGTATGGAGCTGTGTCTGATAAACTATGAAGGGGACACTGGACCACCATGACCTCTTCAATACTGATGGCATACCTGGAACAAACAAAACCCCCTTTTCATTTTGTGTAACATTTTTTTAGTACCAGTAGGAGACTTATTCTTTTGTATTTTTTCATTGTAATGGTGATATATTGGTATCTGTATATTCCAGTACATTATTGCCTAGAAAATAAAATATAAAATGCGTTTTGTTAGGATATACAGAAGGGTATGTCCCAAACACTACCAGAAAGTTATGCTGCCTTCTGTTGGCAGCTGTTGTAGATATATCTTAGAGGTGGTTTCAAGCTAAACAATAATTAGTGACAATAATTGGGGTCAGAGGGTCTTAAAAATATAAAAGAAGAGATCCTAACTTCTACCGATCCCCCTGCCACTGCCGTTTAAACACTGCCCAGGTCCCCATTCCTCTTTGCTTATGGCTCCTGTCTCGAAATGTCCTCAAAGCCAATCACTGGCCACAGCAGGAACCCTGCGGCTGAGCAGACGTTTTGAGGTATTTCCTGCATGTGGAGATGAGAGCAAGGAGTAGACCCAGACAGGGTCAGACTGGACACACAGATTATCAGGGGATCCTCTGGTGGGCCCAAGTTCTCATACAATAATGGATCCCTACGCAGAAAATAATCTCATTTGGAGTTGACCTTGGACTCAACCAAAATACCAGTACAGTGTTCATTTTAGGACATGGTCAGATATTATAGTCAAGTATCAAAATAATGCCAATGTGACACCTGACTCTGACACCTGACCCTGACACTACCAGATATCTTATCATTATTCATATGTCCCGCCTGTCCAACGATAAAACTTATTTGAGTGAATGAGTATATGTCCTGTATACACAGAAGGTGGGCCCTCTGAATATATTCCTTTGGTGGGCCAAAGAACTTCAGTCCCACACTGGACCTAGGCCTTGGAAGAGCAGCGGTGGGAGATCAGTGGAGGTGAATGTCACTTCTTTTATGTTTTTAAGCCACTCTGACACAGCTGCCATTATTTTATTTAGCTGGAAAACACCTTTAAAGGAATTACTATTTTTATAATATCAATTGGTATGATGGGCTGTAGGCGCTTGGAAGGCATGAAGGAGAGGGTTAACCCACTGTAACCCCTGCCTATAACTGTGGATGTCATTCAATTTACATTATATTACTTGACGATTGCCTAGACCAGATATGTTTTTTTTTTTTAATCCAGAGGTAAGAGAATCATTAGGTGGGAAGAGATTTTAAACCCCTGAATGTACATGAAAATATTACCATTCATTGACACCAGCAGAGATCCTGAAAATTGATATTTAACACAAAGTATATTACAGTGCTGCATACATATTCATTATACAATGATTTCCCCTTAATTGGACAACCCCATAGCGATATTCTCTTTTATCTTACATGCTTCTCCACTATCAAACAGGATAATACTGCTCTCTAGTGGTAAGTATAAAAAATGCAAGCATTATGATTGTCAGCAGAAAAGATTTCAGGTCTCTTTTTTCCTCTAGGTTTAAATAAGTCCCAAAGGAAGACACGGTGATAAAGTGTATGTCTCCCCCAGATGAGGATTTGGCTTTAAGTCCCAAAGGAAGACACAGTGATAAAGTGTATGTCTCCCCCAGATGAGGATTTGGTCTCAAAAAGTTGATGCGCTTAAATAATCCAGCAGTAACATGTAGAGCTAATTAAAATCTTACCTAAGACTGCCTTGTTTTGGATATCTGAAGATGGTTCTTCCTCCAAAATTTCATAACAAGCTCCCTGTAGCATCTGCAGCATTTTCTGTAAGTCCTGGTATTCGTGGGCTGGTAAATCCCTGCAGTGACCTGTATTTAGATCCAGTACTCCCAGAGCTCTTCCGGATGGATCACGGATGGGTACAGCAATGTGGCGTTCTCCATAGGCATCTGTTGTGATAACCTCTGAGCTATCTGCACATTTAAATAGATAGTCCCTGTCCAAGCAGACATCCATTATTATTCTCATCATAGGACATAATGATGTCATGTTGATAGGAATGCAGAGTAAGCCTAAAGTCAAACTTAAAGCCATTTGTGATAGGACAATATAATAATATTTGCAAATATTATTATATTGGTTATCACATCCACATAATTGCTATCTTGTGTAGGAGGTTTATTGTGGTACTTGTGGTCCGCTGCGGGCATCCTCCATTGTATGCATTTTTGCTGGAGATCGCCATTAGCAACGGGCTACAAGTGCAGGATTTGCTCCCCTGTATATACATGCACAACTGCATATGGGTTTGAGCACTTCCTTCCTGTTTAACACCATGCCATTTTGTCAGTTCATTTGTGATAGGACACTGACCTGAACAGGTTGTCCCTTCTACGCAGAGTGGCTGGAGAACTGTAGATTTCAGACACTCCTGTGTTGTTGTCTGTGTGCATCATGTTTCGAAATACATATCCTTGTGCCTATGTAAAGATTAATAAGGAAGTTTGAAAACTTGAATCTTTCTGTACAATTATACACATAAGAGTGCCAACTAGAAACAGCTTGTTATGGCAGCAGTAGATGACCAAGTCACTCATCTCCAAACTAGTACTGCTGCGTCCGCTCCATGCAGGCTGCAGCCTGTTTCCTGCTGCTGTGCCTACTCTTGCCCATAGGAAGCTCACACACTCTCTAGAGTTCTTAGAGGATCTGCGCAAACGCCATAATCCGTTCCGGCCTAGGGAAGACCTCCTTAGGGTATTTAATGAACCTTCCCATGGGAGGGTGCCTGAGCAATAGGTTCTAGTTGTCTAGTTTCCTGCCAAGGTGCGCTGCTAAGTTTGTTTCATTCACTACGATTTTGCCTGACCCTCCATGGGTCAGCAGTCTACTGAGCAGCTGAAGACATCTGTGTTGGTCCCATGTTCATATGTCCCCGCATTGCTGAGAAAAATTATGTTTTAATATATGCAAATGAGCCTCAAGGAGCAACGGGGGCGTTACCGTTACACCTAGAGGCTCTGCTCTCTCTCTGGAACTGCCACACACTCTGCACTTTGATTGAAAGGGCCAGGAGTTATGATGTTTTCCCTGCCTGGCCCTGTGAATAAAAATGCAGAGGGCACCCCAGTTGCCGATAAAGTCTGCTTTGTAACAGCCTGATAACTAGGATTAGTCCGTTTACATAGCATCTCTCTCTTAGTTACCACAATTCTGTGAACAGTTTATATTTGTGTCATGTCCTTCACATATTCCCAATGCAAACCCTATTCTAAGGCCATACAGAAATTAAATATCTTGGATCTCCATATAGAAAATATCAGTGGCAGACTGTATGACCAAATATTAGTACCTTTTCTGCACACGGTTCCATTAGGTAGGTGTTGATGGCCCGAATATTGGGAGCACGGCTGTAGATCCAAGCGAGTGCACTACTCACCAGCTGTACTATATTTCTTTGCCTCTGGACGTGGTGGTAAGCAGTACTGAAGGCATTTGTCACACCCTAGGGAAATGAAATCAACAATACGATATTCTTTCCAAAAGTTATTGTTTTATAGAAAGAGTGTTATGAGAACCAGGCATACATAAAGAACACTAAGAGGTACATTTACTATGAATTATACGCCACTTTTTGGTGTATTAATGTCACAGATTTTGTCGCAATGATTATTTTCAGATTTTGCCACTCAAGCCACTTTTCCCGAGGGCTGAAAAATGACTTAAATCTATGCTAGGGAGCTGGCATAGATTTTAGTATGTCGCACGGCTTGCTGGAGGAAGTGCCAAAGTTATTTAGAGGCCTACGCTTCCACATAACTTTGGTACATCCACCGGCAGTGCAGAGGGACGTCTAAATCGCCGGTCTTAATAAATGCCCGCCTAATACTTGATATCTTAAAGCTTAACATGAGTTCTACTTTACTCATGTTAAATTGCTCAAATCACACTGTAGGTTGCAAACACAGTTCACAAATGACACCCTTTATTGCCTTGTGTACTGCTCTGATGGTCCAAAAATGAACTTTGAAGCCAAATGCAAACTAGCTTGAAAGTGCCCAGGTGCATTGTCTATTGCTGAAATTGCTCAGGCCCCCGCATTACTGGGTGCTAACAACTTGGTAGCCCATGATCTTATTTATGGGATGCCGATGGGAGACCACGTTGATGACACAGTCGTTATTAACCACGGCATTTAAGGGGCTAAACGGCCCCGATATGCATTTCTGCCGATCCAGACCGTTAGAGCAGAGGCCCAGCGCGCGTGTAAGAGCTGAGCCCTCGCTGCATGGGAGAGCTGTAAAAAGATTGTGGTCTAGTCTAAAACTCCTTAGTGACTGTGGTAAAAAGGCATATTGGTGATCATTAAGGGGTTAAAGGGGTTGGGCTGAGTCTTGAAGTTATCTCTTCTCCACAGGATAGAGAAGAACTAATTTATCTATAGGACCGCTGGAAATAGTTGAACGCTCTACTTGGCTATCTCTGACAGTCCCATGGAGAATGAATGGAGCTTCATGGTGCATGCTCAATCTGCCGCTCCATCAAATCAGAGGTATAGGACCCCCATTCTCTGGATCAGTGGGGGTCCCAGCAGTCGGACCCCCACTTATCAGTTATATCCTGTCCTGTGGCTAGGGGATGAATTTTGAAGTCACAACCCTTTGCACAAGCCCTTCAATGGGCCAATTTTTTTTTTTTTTAAGTGAAGCAACTTTTTTTATAGTCTTTATATCATACCATTTTATGTCTACAGCTCTAATGCTCCCTCCTTCTAAACTAGTTTGATGCCACAGTCGCTATTTACCATGGCAATTAAAGACTTAAACGGCTTTGATCTGCATTTCTGGGTGGGGGTCCGACTGCTAATGCTGAGTTTAATATTGTGTCCCATTTGTTCTCTGCTTTCTAACTTACGATGTACAGTCAGGTCCATAAATATTGGGACATAGACACAATTCTAACATTTTTGGCTCTATACACCACCACAATGTATTTGAAATGAAACAAAAAATATGTGCTTTAACTGCAGACTGTCAGCTTTAATTTGAGGGTATTTACATCCAAATCAGGTGAATGGTGTAGGAATTACAACAGTTTGCATATGTGCCTCCCTCTTGTTAAGGGACCAAAAGTAATGGGACAATTGGCTTCTCAGCTGTTCCATGGCCAGGTGTGTGTTATTCCCTCATTATCCCAATTACAATGAGCAGATAAAAGGTCCAGAGTTCATTTAAAGTCTGCTATTTACATTTGGAATCTGTTGCTGTCAACTCTCAAGATGAGATCCAAAGAGCTGTCACTATCAGTGAAGCAAGCCATCATTAGGCTGAAAAAACAAAACAAATCCATCAGAGAGATAGCAAAAACATTAAGCGTGGCCAAAACAACTGTTTGGAACATTCTTAAAAAGAAGGAACGCACCGGTGAGCTCAGCAACTCCAAAAGACCCGGAAGACCACAGAAAACAACTGTGGTGGATGACTGAAGAATTCTTTCCCTGGTGAAGAAAACACCCTTTACAACAGTTGACCAGATCAAGAACACTCTCCAGGAGGTAGGTGTATGTGTGTCAAAGTCAACAATCAAGAGAAGACTTCACCAGAGTGAATACAGAGGGTTCACCACAAGATGTAAACCATTGGTGAGCCTCAAAAACAGGAAGGCCAGATTAGAGTTTGCCAAACGACATCTAAAAAAGCCTTCACAGTTCTGGAACAACATCCTATGGACAGATGAGACCAAGATCAACTTGTACCAGAGTGATGGGGAGAGAAGAGTATGTAGAAGGAAAGGAACTGCTCATGATCCTAAGCATACCACCTCCTCAGTGAAGCATGGTGGTGGTAGTGTCATGGCATGGGCATGAATGGCTGCCAATGGAACTGGTTCTCTTGTATTTATTGATGATGTGACTGCTGACAAAAGCAGCAGGATGAATTCTGAAGTGTTTCGGGCAATATTATCTGCTTATATTCAGCCAAATGCTTCAGAACTCATTGGACAGCACTTCACAGTGCAGATGGACAATGACCCAAAGCATACTGCAAAAGCAACCAACGAGTTTTTTAAGGGAAAGAAGTGGGATGTTATGCAATGGCCAAGTCAATTACCTGACCTGAATCCAATTGAGCATGCATTTCACTTGCTGAAGACAAAACTGAAGAACAAGCAGGAACTGAAGACAGTTGCAGTAGAGGCCTGGCAGAACATCACCAGGGATGAAACCCAGCATCTAGTGATGTCTATGCATTCCAGACTTCAGACACTGTAATTGACTGCAAAGGATTTGCAACCAAGTATTAAAAAGTGAAAGTTTGATTTATGATTATTATTCTGTCCCATTACTTTTGGTCCCTTAACAAGTGGGAGGCACATATGCAAACTGTTGTAATTCCTACACCGTTCACCTGATTTGGATGTATCTTGTCCGTTTTATTTCAAATCCATTGTGGTGGTGTATAGAGCCAAAAATGTTCCAATTGTGTCGATGGCCCAATAATTATGGACCTGACTGTATGTTAGCAAGAACTACAGGGCATTTTTTTGTAAGTATGGCTGCAGGATCAGACTACACAGGGTTTGTTTGTAGTCAGTTACCATGGAGACACATTTTGAATGCAGTGGAGCAATAAATAACTTTTTTTTTATATATATAATTGTGTATTTATTAAATAATATGGAAATGAAAATGCACATTTACAATAGAATAATGCACAATAGTACAAGGTAAAGGATGAAACATTAAATATATCACATTTATATTGATTGAGCACTTGTAACACTCGATAATAATCAGTGATGAAAAATGAGAGACCGAGCAGAAATATAACAATAAAGTGTACTAATGGAGACTGTGTCTATCTGTAATCAGTCCGAAGAAGGACTACTTAGCGGTGTATCCTAGACAAAAAGACATCAGGTAGTAGCGGAAGAGTCTTAAAGACCCAAAAGCCCAGAGCGTCTCAGCTAGTAATGCTTTACCTAGCAAATACCCAAAAGACAAGACAAATAACATAGACAGAGACATAAGGGGGGGGGGGGGGGTAACACCTCTTTCACATGAGGTCGCTAAGGTTGCCTTGTGGCCCAGTAATTATCCCACAGGTCCCATATGGCGTTGAAGAGTGCTATTTTCTCCTGAAACATAGCAGTTGAATATTCCATTGTTCGGACCTCCATCACCCTAGCATACAAATCAGAAACCCGTGGCGGTTCGGGGCTTTTCCAAGATCGGGAGATTAGACAACGAGCTGCTGTTAGTATCAATAGTAATAACTTGAGTGAGTGTTTTTTAACTTGAATGGGGACCACATTAAGCAGGAAGGACATAGGATCAGGTCGGATTTCAACTGCAAAAATATCACTCAGGAGGGTGCCTACGCCGGTCCAATAGGGGCATATCTTGGGGCAGTCCCAGAAAATATGAGGCAATGTACCCCTATGTAAGCCGCATCTCCAGCAGTCTCCCCGGACTACTGGGTTCATTCTATGGAGGAGGTCAGGAGTGTGGTACCAGTACATTAAGATTTTATATTGGTTCTCCTAATTAAGTACCGACATAGAGGATTTCGCTGCCCTCCTCCATATAAGGTGCCAGAGTGTGTCCAGTAAGGCCCTCCCCAGATACTCCTCCCACCGCACCATGTAGGAATGCCTTTGAACCCGATCAGGGAAGGGAGTCAGCAATATAAAGTAAATCTCAGAAATTAAACCTTTCGCATGTACCCCTTCCCTGCAAAGGCGTTCAAAGGGAGTCGGGAGGGAGACTGTGATCCCTGAAAAAATGGACTGAGCGAAGTGACTAATCTGGATATAAAAGTAATTGGAGGAGGGGGGAGATCATATTTGGTCTGGAGGGTAGAAAACGGCAAAGGGTCCCTAGTGAAGGGGTCCACAATATCTGCAAACCGAAACACCCCCCGCTGAAACCATAGTCTCGTTGTGGACGTAATAAGACTAGCAGGGAGGGTAGGGTGATACAAAAAGGAAGTCATGGCGGAGTGATTGGAAACCAGAGGGAATTTGCCACTGCACTGCTGCCAGATGCGTCTGGTACAAGCCATGGGCCCTAGGAGATTCTTGGCTGGTAGAGTCCTGTCAAATCCGGACCATAACATGGAGTTAGGATGTACAGGAGCTAGCCAGAGTCTTTCTACTTGCATCCAGACAGAGTATGGGTGCAAGGAAGCCCAGGCTGTGACAGAACGTAGCTGGGCCGCCCAGTAATATTTCGACAGATCCGATACCCCTAGTCCACCCTGATGCCCACTAGATAGAAGGACTGACCGTGGGATTCTATGACTCCTTCCCGCCCATATGAATCTAAGGAGGTGAGATTTAGTGGATCTCAGATCTTTGAGAGGAACTATAATCGGTAAGGTCTCGAAAAACGACAGAAGCTTGGGCAAGATCGTCATTTTAGTTGCAGCAATACGTCCCATGAGAGAGAGTGGGAGAGCGTGCCACTTATCCAGGAGACCCCTGATCTCCGCATATATGCGTGGGAAGTTAGCTTTATAAAGCTCCCCATATCGGGGAGTGAGGTCAACACCTAAATATCGCAGGGAGTCTGTCTTCCAATGGAAAGGGAAGTTAACCCTGAGAGAGCCCAGGGCCATCTGAGAAAGATTAAGAGGGAGGGCCTCAGTTTTATGGGTGTTGACCTTATACCCCGAGAGTCGACCAAACTCCTGTAGGATGGAGTGGAGGTTTGGTAGGGAAATATGAAGCTTGGTAAGGGTAAGAAGGATATCGTCTGCATATAGCGATAGCTTAAACTCCCTGTCCTTGACCATAACACCTCTGATGTCTGGGCATGCCCTGATTTTGGGGTTCGATACACATGGCAAATAATAGGAGAGATAGGGGGCAGCCTTGTCTCATCCCGTTAGCAATGTGTATGGGTCGAGATTGAGCATGAGGTTGTCTGATTGTCGCTGTGGGGGAGGAGTATAGGCTACGAATGGCCCTAACAAAGGGACCAGAAAGGCCATAAGCCTGCAAGGTAGCAAAAAGGAAAGGCCAACCTAAACGGTCGAATGCCTTTTCAGCATCTAAACTAAGAAGTAATGCCTCCTCACCCGAGCGAGATATGACATCTATCAAGTCAATGTTTCTTCGTGTGTTGTCGGCCCCCTGACGGCCTGGGACAAATCCCACCTGGTCTTTGTGAATCAGGGAGGGGAGAAAAACGTTTAGTCGGGAGGCTAGGGCTTTGGTGTAAATCTTAAGGTCTGAATTAAGCAGGGCAATGGGCCTATAATTATGGCATTCATGAGGATCTCTCCCAGGTTTCGGAATCATCGTGAGATAAGAGTGAGACATTGGGGCAGGTACTGCGTTGCCAGCTAGAAAATGATTAAAAAGGGTTACTAAGTGAGGGATTAGTTCAGTCTTAAAAGTCTTATAATATTTGTACGAAAAGCCATCAGGCCCTGGGGTTTTACCCTCAGGTACATGGTCCACCACTTCCCCAATCTCTTCCGGCGTGATCAGACTATTAAGGGT
Organism: Bufo bufo; assembly: GCF_905171765.1. Taxonomy (NCBI): domain Eukaryota; kingdom Metazoa; phylum Chordata; class Amphibia; order Anura; family Bufonidae; genus Bufo; species Bufo bufo. The sequence goes on along the minus strand of NC_053391.1, from coordinate 98,839,508 downwards.
GGCAAGGTCGGAAGTCGATAGGGTAGGAAGGTGACAGGATGCCAAATAAGACCGGAGTGTACTATCTCTAAGTCCCTCTTCTGAGGGGAGGTCGGAGGGTAAATTGTACAGGGAAAAGTAGTAGGTCGAGAACCTTTCTGCTATCACTCTGGGGTCATAGTGGATTGTTCCATCAGCCCCCCTAATAGCACTCAGACCCGTATGGGAATTATGATTCCTGAGTTGTCTGGCCAGCAAAGTGTGAGGTTTGTTCCCCCAAGCATAATAACGCTGTCGTGTGTAAAGTAATAACTTGCTGAAACAACCTAAAGCTAGACTCTTTAATTAGGCCCTGGTATCAACAATTCGTCTGAGTGTGCATCGGGAGGGGTGAGCAGCCATCTTGTCTTCTAGTGTTCGCAAGCGAGGCGTAAGGGTCTTGACCAAAGCAGTCGAGTCCTTCTTTAATTTTGAGCTTATTGCAATACAATGTCCCCTCATGACCGCTTTATGCGCCTCCCACAAAGGACGGACATCCCCTACTGATCCCTCATTTAGTACAAAGTACAATAAATAACTTTTGATTGTAAAGGTGGATAGATATTTTTTAGTAGTTTAATATTCTAAAAATACATTTGCTTTGACATCATACGATCGGTGATGACCTAACCATCATCCAGAAGCAGAGGACTGATGATATACACACCTGATAAAAACTGATTTCATGTGCGAGAAATATGTTCCTGTCTCTCAGTTCTCTCAGGGTGTCAATGCTCAGGGTACCGAATACTCTCTGCTGCACGTCCATGAGGGGCAGCACAATGAGTGAACCCTTTCTCTCTTCTAGAGGCCTCTCTGTATTCCAGAAGTGAATATTACCGTGATATTGAACACGAGGCACGTGTTGTGGTATACCACTGTCCACTGCTGCAAAACTGAATACATGGAGTGAACATAGGGTATACATTGGTACAAATAAATCTCTACCAAACCTCTAAAATATTAAACAATAATCTAGAAAGCAACACATATTACAAGAGTATTACTATTAGAGGAAATAAATATAATAAGAATTGGGACAACATGTAATGCAACAGAAAATGATGAAAAACTGTTAATAAAGGATTCTTATTCACTATTATATGACCATATACAGTATCGGGTTAGAATTGTCTATGTCTTCCAGGTTCTATTGTGTCAGGTTCCATCTTAATAGACCATGGTTACTTTCTTACCTAACACCCTTCATATCTCTGGTCAGTGTCTTGTTTAGTACATATATGGCATCTTCAGAAGTACATGCAACATAACGTAGAACTTCATTCCATCTTTCCCTCACGGAGCTTTGCTCTAGAAGGGCAATATTGGCACTAATCTTCTTGTTGTTCCCATGAGCCTCTGCATCCTGAATGCAAACAGAGAATAAAGCTTTAGACATTTACAGATGTTGATGTTTAGAGCATCCTTCACCATGTTGATCTAGACATGCCTTATACAGGGCCTCAAATACAGCTTTGTACACTGGCTTAATTCTTCCACCGCTGGTTTCAGCCACTGACTGAATGTGCTGCAGCCACTTCCTGCGAGAAGCTCCTCGTAGTTTCTCTGCCTGAGTCCGCTCAACACTGGTGGTTAGAAACTCGACCATATTTTCATATACTTCTTCTTCTGGACCTGGAAGCTGACGGATCAAACCCAGGATGTACCTGATGAACTCAGTCACTGACAACTTTCTTGATCCACGCTGAGACTGTGAAGAGCTTAGATTTTCCCTTCCTAAAACAGAAGAAATTATAACGAATGTTTTCCTGGACAAATAATCATCTATGTGATCCAGCTAGAATACCTAACTAGTAGCTGCATTCATATACAAAAGCAATAAATATTTTTCCCTGTTCTGGCTGCATAGCTAGATGCATTTCTCTCACAAATGGGGGGGGGGGGCTCCCATCTATGGGATCTGCCAATACTGTACTGCAGTGACCTCACTTCCTTTACTTCTCACTCACTATAGGTGTTGAGGAAGTGCTTCTATCAGACCCAGGAGCTTAGCTAACTCTGGCACACGCTCATTTCCTGTGAACCATCTCTGATACCAGGGACGGATCTTGCCTGACAACAAGCAGTGGACTGAAATAAGCTAGAAGTGAGACCCCTAGTGGCCATGACTTCACAGATTTTTTTTTGGGTGAATGCAGGCAGATTTTTTTAATGACGTGATTAAGAAATTTGCTAATTACACCATTTCTATAAAATTGTGTGAAAGTACAGTGACTCTTTAAAAGGTCAGGCCTATGTTAGCTGGACAGTACTCCGTTTGTAGCTGATTACTTCAAGTTATATAAACCTGCTCAAAACTACAGTGGCATGCATGGAGATAATTTCATCTTCAACTTGCTTACCTGTTTACAGTAACAGTAATTGTGGCCCAAACTTTCGCATGCCACTGTACATACTGTACCTTGCCCGAGCAACAAGGTTGCTGACTTTGCCTTTGGATTGCTGCCTATATCTGTCTTACCGTGTTGCATGAACTCTGCTAGCCCTGGCCCTGGATTTGTACGATCATGCTTCTATTTATCAATTCTGGTCTTTGCTTGAGAAATCTGAATGCAAGCCATCACCAGTTTCTGTTGGTGACCATTACAGGGATGTGGGTTGGGGATTCCTTGCACAACGGCCATACCCTCATGAGATTGCAATGTCCCTTGGACTCTGCCCCCTGGTTTAGCCGAAATAAATCTAGTAGTGGTCCATGCTACTGTACCTAGGTCTGACCCTGAAAAAAAAATTGTAGTGACTGTGTATGAGGTCTCCATCACAAAATTTTATATGACCTTGACTTTGATGCCATGTAGTATAAAAGTGTGACTCTAATATGTTTAACGCAACTGGACATAAAAAGTGTGTATCTTCTGATATCCCTAGTCGGCTCTTAATCTCATTCAGTTCAAAAAACACACAAAAAACGCATTTTTCTTTTATCATTGCTTCTTTATCCAAAATCCATATAAACATACAAATTCACTTTAACAAGTGCATATTCCAAAATAGAGGATGTCCATACATTGCATAGGGTCCAATATGTGTCCTTTCGGTTACATCAGGGATCCAGCGCCTGTAGCGCACTAAATAACAAGCAGGTAACAGCTACCTTTTGGGGGTCCACCCCCTTACTTTCGGGCAGAACCCCAAAACGTATCTCCTAGTGTACTTTATGTAATGTATGGACATTCTCTATTTTGGAATAGATGCTTGTAAAAAGTGAATTTGGATTTTTATATGGAATTTAGATAAAGAAGTGATGACAAAAGAAATGTGCGTTTTCTTTAACTGAATGCAGTAAGCTTGTACATGAAAACAACGTTGGTTTAGAAAAGCATCTCACCTCTAGTCACCGCCTCAGATTCCATCCCTTCTTTATATTTGGCTAAGACTCCTTCTATCTCTTCCAGCTCTAGGAATCCTGAACCATCGTTGTCCCATTTCTCAAACAGGGCCTGTAGTACTAGCTTCTGTCGTGCAAGAAGAGCATCACGCCGCACCTTTGGGATGCAATGTAGAATATTATAGTTAAATGTTATCCTCTAAAAAACAGACAACGCACTTTGTGATATGAAAACAATAAAATGTAACAGTCATTTTGTCTAAATTTAATTTAGTTACATTTCCATTCATAGCATCTTCATTAAAAGGGTTGTCAACTCCTATACTATTGATGGCTATTCGCAGGATAGGCCATCAATATCTGATCGTGGGGGTCCGATAGCCTCACCAATCAGCCATTTCACAGTAACTCAGGCACCAGAGGTAGATACTCAAACTACACAGCTCCGTCCATTGTGTAGTGACCGAAGCTGGTTTCTGTAGCAGAGGTTCTTTTTAGCCCCTTATGCTCTAGACATCCTATAAGTGGTGTACAGAAATCGTTGTAGGTTGAGTACCCAAAGGCTAAAAGCCCAAAGGAAAATATGACACAAAACCAAATATATTAGAGCATGTATTCTGAATGAAATGTAGCATACTTTAGCCAATAATGCAATTTTTTCCTCTTCTGTCTCCACATATTCCCTCTGTATCAAAGATGTGAGCTCCTCCACAACTGCCAGTGGAGCATCTTCTCCCACAAATGTCTCCATCAGCTGAACAAACTGGGGCAAGTTGAGGGCACTGTCATTGAAAGCACTTGGGATATGTGATGGACCACGGGTATTAATATCTGAGATGATGGTTCGTAAGTCTGAAAATTAAACAAATTAAAGTTCACTTTAGAAATGTATATAAAATATTATACATGATATCATTATAATTTATGTATAGGATAAAGGATTTATACAGAGCTGTAGCTAGGATTTGATTCACCCTGGGAAAAGGTTCAGTTCACTGCCTTAGGCCTCATGCACAGGACCATTGTGTGTTTTGCGATCCGCAAACCGCGGATCCGCAAAACACGGATGGCGTTCAGCAGTTTGCGGAACGGCACAGACATCCTTTAATATAACTGCCTATTCTTGTCTGCAAAGCGCAGACAAGAATAGGACATGTTATATTTTTTTTGCGGACAATGGATGCGGACAGCTATCCGCATCTTTTGCAGTCCCATTGAAGTGAATGGGTCCGCATCCGAGCCGCCAAAACTGCGGCTCGGATGTGGACCAAAACAACGGCCGCGTCCTATATCTAAATACTCTATGCAAGGTATAGTGGACTTTTTGCCCCTCTGACACCTGGGTTTCTTGCCCTGGTAGCCCCTCCCCTAGCTTTGCCCCTGATTTATAAATGTTATAAATCAATTATAACTTGAAGTACGAAAACTGTAGGAAGTGTAAAATCCTCTTTACACGGGCCGACACAGCAGGCTATTATTGGGATCAAACCATTCATAGTAGCCATCCCCTATACACAGGCTTTGGGGGGGGGGGAACTACTCTGTGATATACTTGAGAACTGTGCCTACTGTTTGTATTTACACTATGACCCCTATCATCTACTCAGACCTTATTTTACTATAACAAAGCTGGCCTGCTCATTGGTCTACACTTCTGACCCTGGGCCCCTGTTTTCCTGCTTTCCACCCCACTACCTGAACACAACACCAAGGGTATCCCAGCCTCCACCAGTCAAGGGTGTGACCCAAGGGGAAGAAGGGTTGCACCCCTCCAGCCACTGCACCTGTGGCCCAGGGAGGGCACTGGAGCAGGTTTAGCCACTGTGAGGAATAAGACCACCCTCGTTGTTGCTGTCACCACTCCTATCTTCCACCCTATCTTCACACCCCTCCACCTGTGGGCTGTCAAACTAGACTTGTATTAGATGATTGTCTATCTTCCAGTCATGGGAGTTAAAACATTGAAACATTATAAGAGGGACATTTTTTAAAATATTTTTGGAATATTTGCTGTGGAGTTAGGCTACTTTCACACTTGAGTTGTTAATTCCAGTATTAAGATCAGGCAGAGGATCTCAATACTGGAATTAAAAGGACCCGTTTTCATTTTGCACATCAGGATGCATCCGTTCTGTTAGGATGCGGTTGTGTGAAATCAAAACGGAAAAAAACTGATCCGTCACTAAATGTATTGAAAGTCAGTGGGTGATGGATCCGTTTTTTTAGCCTCCTAAAAAAAGGATCCGTCACCATTGACTTACATTGTTTTCAGTGCCATGATCGTTTTTGTTTTTCTGTTTTTATGACTGGACACAAGACCGCAGCTTGCAACAGTTTTGTGTCTGGTCAAAAAATGGAACGCTGCCGGAACGGAAGACGTCCTGATGCATCCTGAACTGATCTCTTTCCATTCAGAATACATGAGGACTAAACAGAATTATTTTTTTTCTGGTATTGTAATCGTCTGCAAGATCTCAATACTGGAAAACAACGCAAGTGTAAAAGTAGACTTAGGCTCCTTTCACACTCGCGATTTGGCTTTACGTTTCTGAGATCCGTTCAGGGCTCTCACAAGCGGTCCAAAATGGATCAGTTTTGCCCTAATGCATTCTGAATGGAAAAGGATCCGCTCAGAATGCATCAGTTTGCCTCCGATCAGTCACCATTACGCTCTGGAGGCGGACACCAAAACACTGCCTGCAGCGTTTTCTGTCCATCCTGGGATGCGGAGTAAGATGGATCCGTCCTGACACAGAATGTAAGTCAATGGTGACGGATCCGTATTCTCTGACACAATAGAAAACGGATCCGTCCCCCATTGACTTTCAATAGAGTTCAAGATGGATCCGTCTTGGCTATATAAGAGATTATACAACCGGATCCGTTCATGACGGATGCATGCGGTTGTATTATTGTAACTGAAGCGTTTTTGAAGATCCATGGCAGATCCGCCAAAAAACGCTAGTGTGAAAGTAGCCTTACACAACAGTTGTTCCATTATCCTTCCAACACAGGAAGAAAAGTCAAATTTATTTCTAGAAATATGCAACATTTTATTTGTCTGAACAGCAAACTTCAAAACAAGCTGGGACTATGGAGACTTTAGGATACCAGCGAAACATTGCAGATTATGCGCGGTTTTTCCCTTCATGGATTTACGTGTGGAAAAGCCACAGATTAATACAGTACCTGCAAAGTATATGGGATTAGACAAATCTCATCTACACTTTGTGGAAATTGACCTGCAATGCAGATTTAGAAAGCCGCAGCAAGTCAATTGTTTGTGTGATTTATTTTTTGTGCCGATTTCACCGTTTTAAATTAATGGGTGAGATCTGCGTCAAAACGCATCAAATCTGCACCAAAAACTGCAAGTAACACAAACTTTTTTTTAGAGCGAGAACAGATTTTCTGTCTGGTGCCAACTTGCACATAACAAAAAAAGTTTCATTTTAAAGGCTCTGGGATCTTTATGTTGTGAAGCAGTATATTTCTGAGAATCCATTTTCTTCTAAAATGGAGAGATTATATTTACATTCACTCTGCCAGATGCTTCCTTTGATCTTGTTACTAATGAAGCAGAAGAATATCAGTGAATGACCACTTCAAAGTAAATGTCAGAGGGCGCACACACTCATTTCACATGGCATACAGCATAAAGGGCTAGCAGATTGTATGAACAGATCTTATTGTTGTGGCCCACCTGCACAGATGAGGATAATAAGTGTAATCATGTAATATTCTTAAAAGCCAGAGCTGAAGTCACTGCAGTTTTCAGAGCATAAATATTATAAACTTGGCCTGCAGCATAAAATATTAAAGGGGACCTTACAATAGAGGAGCACTGGCATCAAATTTTTCTGCCGATAAACCATGATTTTATGTGCCGCCTAAAAGGTGATCTCCCAATGAACAAGGATTTCTTCACTCATTGGGTGATCGGCAGCACATTGACACAGGGCAAAAAGGGGAACGAGCATCTGTACAAATGTGCATCCCAGATAATTGCCCCAATCCTCAGCCCATGTAAAAGTCTCTCAAGGGGCATCTCCTTCTCCCTGGCTGTGACGCTCTCCGCTGCGATTGGGCAGCTCCCAGCCAGGGAGAAGGAGATGCCCCCTTGAGAAACGCAGCCGTATCGTTTTTTCTCCAGCATGGACTGTAGTTGCAAACCAGATCTTTTCTCACATTGTGTAAAACCATACAATGTACATCTTAGAATAAGGCTGGGTTGCCTTCTGCAGCGGAGGTTCTGGATAAATATAATGAATAAGATCTGTCGGGCACTGACGGTGTCCTGCATATGCCAGATCTCGCGGTTTGAGTATTCTTTTCCTATGCTGAAACTGTGGCACAGATGAGCACATAGGGCCAGATTTGTTATTACACTTATATCTTACTCCACTTTTACATATGTCCAAAGTCACTTTTGGCTAAGTCAGATTTATTAATGGTCCTTTAATACTGTGATAAATGTGGTTTGACGGTAGCAGTTTATCCTTCAGTAAGCGGCTTTACAAAAGTCGCACGTCTTTACGAAAAAGTCGCATGTTCTATTAAAAAGTCGCATAAGATAAGCATGGCCCTCACTGAACTTTTTAAATTGTCGCAATAGTAAATCTGTCTAGAGATTCATTTACATAAGAAAACACGCCCACTTTCAGAAAACTGGCGAGCATAGCGCAGAGCCAATAAAAGTCGCAAATTTTTGTGCAGTTTTAGCGATTGCGCAAAAATTTGCGACTTTTTCGCTCCATTACTTTGACTTGAGCTAATGATAAATCTGGCCCATTGTCTAAATCACTTATGCATTTCAAAGTTATGCTTGGTTCTTATTCCTAGCTATGAACGCATAAGTCAATATCCTGGAATGTACTTTCTATGTTTTAAACAATGTGACGTAAAGACCTGATTTTAAAAACAGTGGATGCGGGAGAAAAATGACTTCACTTTATTTATCATATTACGTTTTACGCGCGTTTTTTGAAATGACAGCAGTGACCTATGGCCACAAACGCGCGACAAAACGCCCCAAAGAAGCTCAAGTACTTGCTTGAGCGTCGGGCGTTTTACAGCGCGATCGTACGCGCTGTAAAACGCCCAGGTGAGAACCATTCCCATAGGGAAGCATTGGTTTCTCCTTGTTGTGCGTTTTACAGCGCGTAGGAACGCGCTGTAAAACGCTCAGGTGTGAACTTAGGGTAAGTTACCGCACTATGCAACCACTGGACTTCCTAAACGAGAGACCACCACATAAGTGTATACTATACAATATACTGCCTGTCTAGTCCTCTTCCTGCCTGTACTAGGAAATTCTGAAGGGCCAGGAAAAATCTTGTACATTCAGGATAATAAGCATTTCAGACCTTTATTACCTGTGAATTTAGAAGCAGCCTCTCGACATTCTTCTTCACTTCTTTCTCCATATGAACTATACCTGATAGCCAGATCTGAAGTCAGCAAGTCACCTACAAAGATACCGAGGGACAAATTATAGCTACAGAGATGGAAATCTCATAAACCAACTAGACAAGTTAATCATATCACATGTAATTTATTTATTTTATGCACTTATATAGCGCTACTATACTCCGCAGCGCTTTACAGACATTAGCATCACGCTGTCCCCAATGGAGCTCACAATCTAAGATCCCTATCAGCATGTCTTTGGAGTGTGGGAGGAAACCGGAGATCCCGAAGAAAAACCACGCAAACACGGGGAGAACATACAAACTCCATGCAGATGTTGTCCTTGGTCAGATTTGAACCTAGGACCCCAGCGCTGCAAGGCACCAGTGCTAACCACTGAGTCACCGTGCTAATAAAGGATAATGAAAAAGTGCCTTCTGCCTGCTCCAATCATCCAGTCGTAGATTACAACTTTCTAACATTTGCCTTTAGTAATTTTTTTTTATATATTTTCCTTAGTAATGCTATAAGATTTGGTTGCTTGATGTTTAGTAATGGAATCTGAATAAAATGAAAAAATAAATAAATGTACCTGTAGTATTGGAAATTCTCTATAATAATAAGGTTGTCAGAGCACCAGGAATGGGATGACCGAATTTGCCTTTGCTACCCTGCAAACCCTCCAGAACAGTATGCAGACTACAGTAGCTAGATATCACATTGTAGCTAAAGCCACCTGGTAGATAAGAGAGACAAAGAATGTATCCTCCCAATATGAAAGAAGAACAAACGAGAGAACTGCGGTAAATTTAATTCCTAAAAAGTGGATTTAGGTTTGGCCATTACTATTGGCAGGTCCACTTGCAATGTTCTGAACGCATGGCCAAGATGTATACAGGTATATCCCAGAATATGTCTGCCATTTACTCCCCCCAAAAAAGTTAAAAAAAAAATCTGAATTGAAAATTGTAATTGATGATGTTTTTCCACACAGATTGAGGCCCAGGTAAACCAATGTACAACCACCAAACGTAAAAAAGCCTCTTTTTGGTGTATATTTGGCCAATGGGTTGAGAGAATTTCCTTTTGTATCCCCGAGTGTAGTTTAGCCTAGAAAATCATATCAAATTTTATCTTTTTATTGCCTTTAATAATTTTTTTTGTCCTTTTTAACCTATAGTAACAATCATGTACAGCTAAAGATAATTCTAGAGCTGGTTCTTATTACGGAGCCTTAGGATATGTCCACACTGCAGATTTCCGGAGACGGATTTGTGTGCAATTTTTCACAGTAGCAGCAAAGCGGATGAGATTTGAAGTGTATATACATGTCGGGCATGTTTAACTTTACCTACTGTTGATCATTTCATCTATTACTTTTTATTTTTTAAGCCATGTGGTACTGGTAAAGTTTGTTAAAATGTACCTGACCAGGGTTTGCCCTCAATAAAGTGTGCATCTCTGCTTCTAGTGTCTTCAGCCTGACGGCCTCTTGGCTCCTCTTCTCTATGTGCTGCACCTGTACAGTTACAGAATAATTCAAATATATTGATTATTATTATTTCCGTGGGACATTCCGTGGGGTCATTTTATCATCAGTTGTTTTTGCTGTAGTTTTGCCATTTTCTTGGTACACGTTTTAAATACAGGAAAGATATTTCCCAGTATTAAAAAAAAAAAAAAGCAAACAGTTTCAGAAAACGGATCCGTCCCCATTGACTTGCATTGGTCATGCCAGATCCGTCTTGCTCCGCATCCCAGGACGGAAAGTAAACTACAACATGTTGCGCTTTGCTCTCCAGTAAGGGGAACGCAACTAAACGGAAGGCATTTTGGAGCACTCCGTTCTGTTCAGTTCAGTTTTGTCCCCATTGACAATAGAATAGGGACAAAACTGAAACTTTTTTTTCCAGTATTGAGACCCTATGACGGATCTCAATACCGGAAAACTAAAACGCTAGTGTGAAAGCAGCCTTATCACTCTAGGTTCACAAGAAATTCAGCAGGTATGCAGAGTTGCTTAAATGAACAGGAACAAAATGTAAAAATTGGAAAACCTCAATATTTTAGTCTAGTTGCCACTCTGTCTATATTGGGTAGTCTACCGACTTGAAGCCCTATGAGCAGCTCTTGCTCTCTAGGACCCAGCCCATCTAATATATTAAATGTCTGACCATTCATTCGAATGGCTGGTACGTTTTACTTAATTACGTATTACGTACCAGACTGTGGGTGGAGGAAAACTTACTGCGTCAAATAGTTGTGTGACAAACGTCATTGTGTAGCCCTAGCCTTAATATGGTCATCACAGCCACAGATTTCTATGAGCATCTGTATAATTTACAATACTTTACATTTCATCATTGTCATTTTTGTGTTCTACCTTTTCCAGTGTCCTCTGACTGTGCTTCCTTCTGTTCTTCCTCTCCAGAACTACTGACTATAGTTGAAACTGTAGTAGCAAGGTTTTCTCCTTTGTCTTCTGGTTGATTATCTCCTTCCTGGAACTCAGCCCAGAAATCAGCTGGATCCATCTCCCCTAATTCAATTACTGGCCCTAAATGTAAAAAAAAAAATCAAATCAGATATGAAGAAATGTGTTTACTTAAATAATTGATCACAGACTTAGGCCCCTTTCACACAGGCGTCACGGATTTTGTACGGATGCGTTGCAGGTGCATTGCGGGAAAACCGGGCTAGTGCGCACGCAATTTTATTCAGTTTTGTCTTCTTCGATTGCTGCTTTGTTTAGTTTTTGAATGTTTTTTATCACACGCCAGAACTTCACTGAAGTTCAGGTTTGGGATCGGTGTTCTGTAGATTTTATTATTTTCCATTATAACATGATTATAAGGGAAAATAATATCATTCTTTATACAGAATGCTTAGTAAAATGTCCATTGAGAGTTAAAAATTATAAAAAAAGACTCACATCATCCACTTGATCGCACAGCCGTTATCGTCTTCTTACTTCTTCTTGCAGGACCTGCAAAAGCACCTGCGCTGACGTCATCGCGCTCACCTGAGCGCTGTGACATCAGCGCAGGTCCTGCTGAATGAAAATAGAAGGTCCTTCTATCTTCATTCAGCAGAACCTGCGTTGACGTCACCGGGCTCACCACGTGGTGAGCGCGATGACGTCAGCGCAGGTCCTTTTGCAGGTCCTGCAAGAAGAAGAAAGAAGACGATAACGGCTGTGCGATCAAGTGGATGAGGTAAGTAATTTTTTTATTATTTTTTTTACCCTTAATGGACATTTTACTTAGCATTCTGTATTAAAGAATGCTATTATTTTCCCTTATAACCATGTTATAAGGGAAAATAATAAAATATACAAAACACCTAACCCAAACCCGAACTTCAGTGAAGAAGTCCGGGTTCAAGTCTGGGTACCACATTTAGTTTTTTCTCACTCGCGTGCAAAACGCATTGCACTCGCGCGAAAAATTATGAACATCGGAACACAATTGCAGTCAAAACTGACTGCAATTGCGTGCCTGCTCGCGTGGTTTTCCCGCAATGCACACGCGACGCATCCGGAGCAAATCCGGGACGCCCGTGTGAAAGAGACCTTAGGGAGCAGGATCTCCTATTTATCTATGTCCTGTGTCTGGGCATACATGAATTCAGCTGGTCTCTACCAACCAACTCAGGAAAAAAAACTTAGAATTAGGCCTCTTGCACACGACCGTAGGGCTTTTTCTGTATTTTATGGTCCGTTTGAAATGGATAAATTTTTCAGTTTTTTTGTTTCAGTAGTGTTTCCGCTTCCGTTCCGTTTTGCTATTCCGTTTTTCCATTTGGTTTCCGTTTGTGATCCGTTTTTTGCGGATCGTAAACGGAAGCATATAATAATGTTTAAACAGTAAGTACATAAAAAAATTGGGCTGAGCATAACATTTTCAATAGATGGTTCCGCAAAAATGGAATGGATACAAAAGACATACGGATGCATTCCGTTTTTTTGCTGAACCATTGACTTGAATGGAGCCATGGATCGTGATTTGTGCGCAATAATAGGACATGTTCTATCTTTGAACGGAACGGAAATACGGAATGCATACCGAGAACCTTCTGTTGTTTCTGCGGACGCATTGAAGTGAATGGTTCCGCATAAGGACCGCAAACGAAACACAAAAAAACAGAATGGAAAAAAAAATGTTTGTGTGCAAGAGGCCTTATAGACAGACTGCAGATTTCTGTGTAGGCGCACGGACTGCCAGAGGATAAGCCTAACTTATGACAAGGCCTGCACCTAATCGTAAATTAGGCCTCTTTCACATAAACGATATGGATTGTGTCAGGATCTGTTCAGGCAAAAACTGATGGTTTTGCATGCAAGTTCAGTCAGTTTTGTATGTGATTGTGTTCAGTGTTTCAGTCTTTTCTGTGCAGGTGCAATCAGTTTTTGATGCGTTTTTCACATGCGTAAAGAAAAAACGGAGGAATTACAAACTACATCTTCTGCAACCATCAGTGAAAAACGCATTGCATCCGGATTGCATTTGGATTCAATCTGTTTTTGACGCAAGCCCCATTTACTTCTATGGAACCAGAGCTGCGTGAAAAACATAGAATATAGAACCTGCTGCGATTTTACCTGAACACAGAAATTATGTGTGCTTCACGTATCGCACCCGGATGGAAAACTCGCTCTTGTGAAAGACAGGACAGGGGATAAATCTCCCCCGAAGTGTTTGACATACAAACAAAAGAAAGGTTTTATGGTTTTAATCAACATGATCAACCCTTCCAGGCCGGATGCCTGGTTTAATGGGGTTGATCATGCTGACAGAGGCTCTTTAAAGGGGTTGTCTCACCTCCTTATTTACAGGCTCCCTCGCAGCTTTTGGGGCCTCAGTTCCCTGCTTGCTGGGGGCAGAGCTGAAGGCACAGTGAGCAGGGCAGGGAGGATGCAACCCTGCCCCTTGCTTGTGCGTGCGCGCACCCTGTAAATCCTATGAGCTTGTAGTAAAGCTCAGACAAGGTGGCCGGGCCGGGAGTGACTGTACAGTCAAGGCCAAAAGTTTTGAGAATTACATAAATATTGCAAATTGGAAAAGTTTCTGCTTAAGTTTTCATAATAGCAATTTGCATATACTCCAGAATGTTATGAAGAGTGATCAGATGAATTGCAGAGTCCTTCTTTGCCATGAAAATGTACTTAATCCCAAAAAAAACTTTCCACTGCATTTCATTGCTGTCATTAAAGGACCTGCTGAGATCATTTCAATAATCGTCTTGTTAACTCAGGTGAGAATGTTGACGAGCACAAGGCTGGAGATCATTATGTCAGGCTGATTGGGTTAAACTGGCAGACTTGACATGTTAAAAGGAAGGTGATGCTTGAAATCATTGTTCTTCCATTGTTAACCATGGTGACCTGCAAAGAAACGCGTGCAGCCATCATTGCGTTGCATAAAAATGGCTTCACAGGCAAGGATATTGTGGCTACTAAGATTGCACCTCAATCAACAATTTATAGGATCATCAAGAACTTCAACGAAAGAGGTTCAATTCTTGTTAACAAGGCTTCAGGGCGTCCAAGAAAGTCCAGCAAGCGCCAGGATTGTCTCCTAAAGAGGATTCAGCTGCGGGATCGGAGTGCCACCAGTGCAGAGCTTGCTCAGAAATGGCAGCAGGCAGGTGTGAGCGCATCTGCACGCACAGTGAGGCGAAGACTTTTGGAAGATGGCCTGGTGTCAAGAAGGGCAGCAAAGAAGCCACTTCTCTCCAAAAAAAACATCAGCGACAGATTGATCTTCTGCAGAATGTTTGGTGAATGGACTGCTGAGGACTGGGGCAAAGTCATATTCTCTGATGAAGCCTCTTTCCGATTGTTTGGGGCATCTGGAAAAAGGCTTGTCCGGAGAAGAAAAGGTGAGCGCTACCATCAGTCCTGTGTCATGCCAACAGTAAAGCATCCTGAGACCATGTGTGGGGTTGCTTCTCATCCAAGGGAGTGGGCTCACTCACAATTTTGCCCAAAAACACAGCCATGAATAAAGAATGGTACCAAAACACCCTCCAACAGCAACTTCTTCCAACAATCCAACAACAGTTTGGTGAAGAACAATGCATTTTCCAGCACGATGGAGCACCGTGCCATAAGGCAAAAGTGATAACTAAGTGGCTCGGGGACCAAAACGTTGACATTTTGGGTCCATGGCCTGGAAACGCCCCAGATCTTAATCCCATTGAGAACTTGTGGTCAATCCTCAAGAGGCGGGTGGACAAACAAAAACCCACTTATTCTGACAAACTCCAAGAAGTGATTATGAAAGAATGGGTTGCTATCAGTCAGGAATTGGCCCAGAAGTTGATTGAGAGCATGCCCAGTCGAATTGCAGAGGTCCTGAAAAAGAAGGGCCAACACTGCAAATACTGACTCTGCATAAATGTCATGTAATTGTCGATAAAAGCCTTTGAAACGTATGAAGTGCGTGTAATTATATTTCACTACATCACAGAAACAACGGAAACAAAGATCTAAAAGCAGTTTAGCAGCAAACTTTGTGAAAACTAATATTTGTGTCATTCTCAAAACTTTTGGCCACGACTGTACATGCACAATAATTTGTGCGCGCTCGCTCTCATGAACCCGGCCACCAGATCAGCCGGCCGATAGGGTTTCTGTGCGCCTGCGCGGCCACCGCTAATAACATTACAGTTGTGGCCGTAACCCCTAAAAACAAGCATGGAATTTGGGGCACTATAAAGAGGAATAAGAGGTGACAGCGGCAAATTGGAAAATGGATCTATATTACAGAAATCATCCTAGAACTACAAGGAAGTGATTAAATGGTGATTACTGAGGTGAGACAACCCCAAGTCTAACACTTCTATCTTAAGATGTTACTCCACTTTCTACGTAACCCCTTGATTGCGACAACTTTTAGTTCAATTGATAAATCTGGCTTAAATTAACTTGACAGGCTAACGAATACCAATGTCCCACATACTTTTTAAAACTGGAGTCAGGAGTGTAAAAATGCAAAATGTCGCAAAATTTTGTGCAAGTCCAAAAAGGCACACAGCTCTATTTTGCGACTCTTTGTAGCCGGAATTCAGAGTGCAGAGTGTAATAAATTCCCCCCATAGTCTCACATTGTCGGGGGTTGCGTGGCTGCCAAGTCTCTGCCTTTGAACTCATAATGTCATAGAATTGTTCCAAGAGAGAAAGGACTCTCTGCCTGTCTAGGAAGCCAACCTAGAAACACAAAGGATACACAGAGTTAATACAACTTCTCAAAATAGCTAATTTACAGATTTTGTTTTTCATTGTGATAATCTCTTATTATCATGAAACGTAGACTGGATGAGACCATACAGTATGTATTATCTAAGTAGCATCTTGGAGCTTTCGCAGATGCCTCTTTGATGCTGTATTTTCGTGCCGTTTTATAAGTTAATGCCAGGAAGGCATCATAAACTAAAGGAAATATATAGAAAATATTCTACTTTTGTTCTTTTGTACAATCCACTCCTACTTTTGGCTTGAAAACTGGCTACAAAACTGCATCTGAATGCCAAGAGAAAAAGCACCCTTAAAAGAGAAGACGTCATCGGCGCAGGCGCACTGAGGGAGTGCTGAGGAGACGAGCCTCCTCATCTCAGAGCGCCTGCGCCGAATGACCAGAGGCGCGCGATTTTTGAATTACTGACAGGGCCGGCCGGAGGAGGAGATCACGGCTGGCCCTGTCAATCAACACGGCGAGGGGGCGGTTTTCTGCTGCGGCTACCAGCAAGTAGACGCCCTACTTGCTGGTAGAGCCCTCATTTACATATTATAAAACTTCGTTTTATAAAGAATCGGCCGCATGAAAGTAAGTAAGACTATTATATTCTCCTATATCGCGCTATGAGGAATCTAACTATCCCAAAAAAAAATAATGAGTTTTGTGGGGTGACAGAAACCCTTTAAAGTAAATTTTCAAGTTGTAGTGGTCTATTCAGACAAAATCTATGCTTGTGAGGGGGGAAGGGTGTTACAAAAAGCGTGTTAACTGGCTGCCTGATTTTGCTGATAACACTGTAGTTTAACACAAAAAATATGGTTCTCTTGGTAAAATCATGCGGCCAATTAACAAGTTATTTGAAAACCCTGCCCAATACATTTGCGTGTGGTTCTGGACAACATGTATGTGCGTGCAAACCGTCAGGTTGAGCTACATTTAAATGATCTGCCTAAAGCAATCAACTGATGATCAATTGAAGCAAGTCTTTGCCATGTTAACAGGGACCTTTTTCAATCAGCAGTAAAGCTACGTTCACATCCGGCTGCCTAATCCAGTGCAAAAACCTGCAATGGTTTTTGTCTGGCCAAAACCCTCATTTATGCCGGAAAGCGCACGGATCACCGCTGGATCTCATTGCAGTCTATGGGGATCCGGCAGTGAAGTAGAGGATCCGGCAATGTGATCGAGGAGATGTGATTGAGGCCTAAGATTGAGTAAAACACAAGAATTTACACAAAAGAGAGGAGAAGTATAAGGGCTATTTCAGATGAGCGTGTGCAGTCCGGAAATCACACTCCATTTGTGAGCGTGATCCTCCATTCTGGACACTGCTCGTCTTGCAGGAGCACATGGCATTATACTAATTTGTAATGCTATGTGCCTCTGCTTGACCTTATTTCTACAGAATCATAGTGACAGCGTTATTTCAGTATGATCCTGTAAATGGAAGGTCATGCAGAGGCACACAACACTATAAATCATTATGATGCCGTGCGCTCCTCCAAGACGAGCAGTGTCAAAAATGGGGGATCACGCTCACAAACTGGGCGTTATTTCCGGACTGGACAAACTAATCTGAAACAGCCCTAAGGGTCCCATTTACACAGGCCATTGATCAGGACACTAGTTCCAATCGTTGCCCTGTGAAAACATGCTGCCTGACAATTACCTGACAAACGAGCAAATTTTTGTTCAGGTCATTGCATCTTTTATCCGACGTGAAAAATTATTGTTTGTTGGCAGCATATCACTCCGTGTAATGAGGGATGTGTTCCCAACAAATAAATAAAATTGTATTAACAACTTCTTGTCCCCAAATTCGTATGTAATGAGCATTTCTTACAGGGATTTAAAGCGCAGAGATAGTTGTGTGGCTGAGGAAGTCAGTAGCTGCCATATAGGCGCTCGACTCCAATGCACACAAGGGTTAATGTCGTAGAAAGCCAATTTGCCTATTTGAATTTTTTTCAAGAAACTGGAGTACCCAAAGGAAACCCACACAACATGGGGAGAACATACAAACTCCATGCAGATGTTTTCCATGGTCGGATTCAAACCTAAGACCACAACGCTGCAAGGCACCAGTGCTAACCACTGAGCCACCATGCTGCTCCATGTATGTAAATGGCACTTAGGCTGGGTTCAGACCTGAGCGTATTTGATATGCGCGTTTAACGCGCGTTTTTGTCGCGCGTTTTTTGCAATAGTTAACGCGCGTCAAAACGCCCCAAAGAAGCTCAAGAACTTGTTTGAGTGTAGGGCGTTTTTCAGCGCGTTCAAACGCGCTGTAAAACGCTCAAGTGAGAACCAGGGCCATAGGGAAGCATTGGTTTTCATGTGTTGAGCGTTTTACAGCGCGTTTGAACGCGCTGTAAAACACTCAAGTGTGAACCCAGCCTTAATGAAAGTCAACCAACATGCTGCACAGTGAGTTGGCATTTATTAATGGGTAGAAATCTGCCCAAGGGCCCTAAAGCTAGGCATCATGTTGTGATCCAACATGCCGAACCATTCTCTTCTCCAACATTTGCCGACATACATCTAATATGTATGGCCAGCTTTAAGGTGGGTTCACACACAGGTTTTGTGGCAGCCTGTGGGTCCAACCAACAGGAGATTTAAGAGCCTTTCATTTCGCTTTTTCAATTCTCTTCCAACCTACCTATTGCTTTGGCTCAAAAAAACTACCACAAAACTCTACCCTAACATTGAACCAGCAGATGCTAACAATGCATGACAAATCTGTAGATCTCATGGTCTGGCACTTCAAGCAGTGCTATTCTTGATCTGTAAACTATGGAAAACCACATCAGAAATATGCTGAACCCTAGTAAATGTCAATGCAGTTCCAATAGCCATTCGGATCAGTTGTATGACAAATCTGGTACAGCACTGCATCATTATGAATGGAAGCCAGAACATGTGTGTGAACAGAGCTTTAAAGGCTATTTTTTTATTATTATTACTGCATTGTAGTCATTTTGAGCCCAAAATATTTTTTTTAATTGGTCTCTATTAAAAATATGGAGTCCTTTTTTCTGTACAGAGCTGAGATGCTCTAGTAGCACTCTTTGGATTTTCTGTCTTTTCCGTCAGACCAGGAGCTGACGTACTCCTTATCTCTACTCTCTGACCTCCTAAACACTCATTATAGCAAAGTTCCTATTTTACTATAAGAATGTGGCTTAAATAACTGTTTATGACATCTCAGTAGTTTAGAGATAAGGTTTATTAGATGACCAGCACAATGTGAAAGTACCAGTCACATGGCCAGAAAAACAGTTAACCCTTTGTTACAGAACGGCTCAATATTTTTAATCAAGGCCAAGTAAAAAAAATAATTTAAGCCAAAAAGGAGTAAAATGCAATCATTAAAAAAATGCCTTCGAAGGTGTACATAGCCTTTTAATAAGTATATACATAAAATACACTGAGCCTACCTTTCCTGAATCACATGCCAGGAAGAGATGAGAAAACTTCTGTCTCCAAATATCATGGCGAATGGTCTCACGGAACATGTCAGCACACTGTGCCATGTGGCGCAAGAATTCCTGGAATAAATCTGTGCTGAGGTGATTGATAAATGGATGTACATACTGCGGAGAAAGAAAATAAAATATAGTATTGGTATATGATACATTAGATATACCTGAACCTGACACCACAAAATGCAGTGTATTCGGCAGGTTATAGTGCAGGAAATGCTGAGCAGATCGATATATAGTGTTGAGGGAGAAGATTCAGTAAAACTTGAAATGATTTAAAGGGGTTATCTGGTTATAGATATTGATGACCTATCCTCATTCCTCAGGATCGGTCATCAATATCAGATAGCTGGTGGTCCGACATCCAGGAAAACCGCTGATCAGCTGTTTAGAAGAGGTTGGGCACTCAGTGAACGCCGCGGCCTCTTCCTAGGCCATGTGATGTCACCATACATCGGTGACACATGGCCTAGTTGCCGCTCAGCCCCAAAGAAGTGAATGGGAATGAGCTGCAAGACCAAGCACTGCTGCTATACTATGTAAGATGCTCTGCTTGGAAAGCTGCCGGGAGCCAGCTGTGCTCCCCAGTGCTCCAATGAGCACAGCGGCTCCACGAAACAGCTGATCGGTAGGGGTGCTGGGACTCGGATCACCGCTGATGTGATAATGATGACCTATCCTGAGATGACCATATCTGAAGGTGGATCTCCTGTACTGAACTGAGTTCAGTAGAAGAGATCTGTGACCAGATATGATCTGACTGCATCATGAAACACTAAGATACAGTACAGTCAGTTTAGTACAGTGGAGCCATGGTCGGCCTGGGAGATCCGGCAGACACACGGACCATGTCTCTGAGGCCGATCACAGTTGTGTGCATAAGCCCGAAGACCTTTTTTTTTACACATCTGTGTCCATTATGATGACCATGACAATGCGGTCAGTGTTTCACCCGTGAAGTTGTCTGTGAAGGGTCCTTTGTTGGTCTGTGTGCCAATTTTTTGCCCTCTGTGTGTGTCATTTGTATTCCACGTACACTGCTAGGCTGAGAAAGGGATTTACAGAGCATCACCTACCAATAGTCAGTGAAAACCACTGAGAGAACACTGATGCTATCCGTGTTGTGTCAGTGGCTTTCATGGACCCGTAGACTTCATGTAAATGTCTGGTCTGCATCAGGGACCAAAGTAGTATACGTCTCCATTGTAGTGGAAAAGCAAGGATGTGTGAATAAACACATTAAAAACAAAGGATATGTGTGCTGTCTATGGAGAAAACAGCACGTGTGCACCATTTCCTGACACGTGAAATAAGCCTTAATGCTATCCATCGCAGATTAAAGTTTGGACAAAAAGAGCAGAGATTTAAATGTTTAAAATTATAAGTTTTGCTGAATCTTTTCCCACAAAACTATATTTCAATCTGCTTCCTCTTACTGCATAAGAAAATGGCATGTGTGGCCGTACCCATAGGCCTCATGCACACGACCGTATTTTGCATCCATTGCACACAGACCTATTCATTTCTATGGGTCTGCAAAAAAATCTAAATGGACAGCACATGGA
Organism: Bufo bufo; assembly: GCF_905171765.1. Lineage (NCBI taxonomy): Eukaryota > Metazoa > Chordata > Amphibia > Anura > Bufonidae > Bufo > Bufo bufo. Next base: position 98,818,444 of record NC_053391.1, on the reverse strand, counting down.
AGTCATAGCAGTTATCACTAAGGAGGTTTAATATGTCCGAAACACGTTAACAGGAGCAACAGAGACTTTGTCCCCACACGTATGTATTGATTTGGATCTTCAATAAAGAACCCATAGTTTTTTTGACCTGCGCTGGATTTTTCTACATGTCATCTGTGTACTGTCTACATCTGTGTGTCTGTTTTGCAAATTATAGAATATGTCCTATTCTTGTCTGTATTGGAGACGGGAATAGTAATTTCTAGTAATGGTAGTGAGAAAAATTCCAGATTACACAGATGTCCGTAGTTTGCAGACCGCAATACAGACGCAGTCCTATGCCTGAGGCGTTAGAATATAAGTCTTCAAGAATTAAGTATAACAAATGACTCCAGGAGGCATCGCATTTGAAAGATACATTCATTTATAAAGATTGAGGCCTCATGACAAAGTCGTATGAATGGTCCGTGTACACCACATGGTTCATACAGTTCCAGGAGGACTTCCTTATAAACCTAATTTTGTTTTCAAGGGGTCCGGCTACACGGGGCAGAATTTCTGCTGAGCATTTCATCCTCCGCATTGAAAAGGGTGAAATATGTGATGTGAATCTACAGCTGAAATTGACATGCCCGGCACCACAGGGCAATTTACCCAGCAGTTTTTTCTGCAGTATGAGGATAAGATGTCTTCATATCTCATCCACTTGGCTGCTACGCTAAAACACTGCAGCTTTACCTTTACACCAAATCTGAACCTACCCTGAAAGGGGTTTGCCAGGTTCAGGATATTGAATGCCATGGTAGAGCATTAATATCAGATCATTCGAGGTCCAACTCTCAGTACCCCCAACAATCACAGCATGCGTTCCAATGATGCGGGGCTGTCTACTGCCCGTCACCTACTTAGTAGCAGCACTGCACAATATGACAACTTCAGCCTATTCAAGTGAATAGGACAAACTGCAGTACCCTGCACTACTGCTGCTGCGAAATACATGGCATGCAGGCAGTGTCAGGCTGGGGTTCCTTGGGCCCAAACCGTAGATCAGCAGTACAGTCTAATAGACTGTCGTGACAAATCATTAGCTCCAAAAAGCAGCCCCTAATGTTTTTTTTTTGTCTATCCTGGACATTTGGGGCCCAATATGGCTTCCTAGACTGGGCCCACCAGTGAATCCTCTGGTACTTTGGTGGGCAAATCCGGTAAATTGACCAAGTTAAACAATGAAGAAGCTTTAGCACAGTGCCTCCTAAAACAGCTGGGCAGCACAGATGCTAAGAGTCAGACATTCCCCCCCACAGCAATCTAATATGGATGCTGTACCCTGAGGATAGGCCATTAATAGCCTGAACCTCAGCAGATGAATAAGTTTTACTTACTTTAAGTGTCTTAAAACATGTAAATAAGTTGCACATACTGTACTGTGCAAATGTTTTAGGCAGGTGTGGAAAAATGCTGCAAAGTAAGAATGCTTTCAAAAATAGACATGTTAATATTTATCAATTAACAAAATGCAAAGTGAATGAACAAAACAGAAATCTGAATCACTTCAAAACATCATCAGTTCTTCTTGGTATACTTGCACACAGTTTTTGAAGGAACTCAGCAGGGAGGTTGCTCCAAGCATCTTGGAGAACTTTGAGACTCTTCTGTGGATGTAGGCATGCTCAAATCCATTGGTCTCTTCATGTAATCCCAGACAGACCTAATGATGTTGAGATCAGGGCTCTGTGGGGGCCATATCATCACTTCCAGGACTCATTGTTCTTCTTTACATCGAAGATAGTCCTTCATGACATTAACTGTATGTTTGGGGTTGTTGTCCTGCTGCAGAATAAATGTGGAGCCCATCAGATGCCTCCCTGATGGTATTGCATGATGGATAAGTATCTGCCTGTACATCTCAGCATTGAGGACACCATTAATCCTGACCTAATTCCCAACTCCATTTGCTGAAATGCAGACGCAAACTTGCAAGGACCCTCCACCATGCTTCACTGTTGCCTGCAGAAACTCATTATTGTACCGCTGTCCAGCCCTTCGGTGAACAAACTGCCTTCTGTTATAGCCAAATATTTCAAATTTTAACTCATTAGTCCAGAGCACCTGCTGCCATTTTTCAGCGCCCCAGTTCCTATGTTTTTGTATATAGTGGAGTAGCTTGGCTTTGTATATGGACCACTTTTGGCCAGGCTTCTCTAAACAGTAAACGGGTAAACTGGGTCCCACTGGATCCTGCCAGTTCTGAGCTGACGGCATTGCTGGACATCTTCCGATTTCAAAGGGAAACAAGCATGATGTGTCTTTCATCTCCTGCTCTAAGTTTCCATGACTGACCACTGCATCTATGGTCCTCACATTTCTTAGTGCTGAGCAGTGGCGTACCTGCAATAGAGGCAGACCATGCGACTGCTACAGGGACTGAGGGAGGAGAGGCCCAACACTAAACTTCTCTCCCCTGTGAAATATGTTGTTCAGAATGAGTGCCATATTTGTGAAGCACCTCTTCCACTTTTTTGACATAAAAGTCAGATAAAGTGGGTGAGGTCAAAGGCAACTTTATAAATGATAGTTTGTATTTAATTAAAATTTCTTCTATTTTATAAAAAAATAAAATAAAGTAGGTGGGGCAGGGGGCCAATACTACATTTTGCTATGGGGCCCTATGAGATCTAAATGCCCCTGATGCTGAGAAATACAACCAGATACTTATCCATCATGCAATACCATTAGGAAGGCTTCAGATTGGCTCCAAATATATTCTGCAGCAGGAAAACGACCCCAAACATACAGCCAATGTCATTAAGAACTGTCTTCAGCGTAAAGAAGAACAAGAAGACCTGGAAGTGATAATATGGCCCCCCACGGAGACCTGATCTCAACATAATCCAGTCTGTATGGGATTACATGAAAAGGGAGAAGGATTTGAGCAAGCCTACATCCACGGAAGATGTGTGATTAGTTCTCCAAGATGTTTGTAACAACCTGTCTGCCTATTTCCTTCAAAACCTGTGTGCAAAGTGTGCCTAAAACTGATGCTGTGTTAAATGCAAAAGATGGTCACCCCAAATAATTATTGGATTTAGATTTCTCTTTTGTTCGTTCACTTTTACGGTATATAGTATATGGAATATCAAAAAGAAATCAGACAGATTGGATTATTTTTTCACCTCTACAAATTCTTCCTCATTTAACTTCTGCTCCATTGTGTCTGCAGTCACCAGGTCTTTACTGTATGCTACCAAAATAAAAAGTTATTATGATTGATTAGAAATATGTGTAAGCCAGTATATCATTCATTCTTGTTAAAGGGAACCTGTCATGTCCGATCTACAGGCAGCATGTTATAGAGCAGGAGGAGTTGAGCAGATTGATGTATAGTTTCAGTATATCTTGTAATTTATTAATGTAAATTCCTGCTCATTTTTGGCTTATACTTGGGAGTCCGGTGGGCAGTCCTACTCAATGATTGACAGCTACCTCTATATGCACTATGTAGGGGAGACAATCATTGAGTAGGACCGCCCACTTGACTCCCAAGTATAAAACGAGCAGAGATTTACATTGATAAATTACAAGTTCTATTTTCCTATAAAACTATATATCAATCTGCTCTGCTCCTTCTGCTCTGTAACATACTACCTGCAGATTGCACTGGATTTTTAGTGTGACAAGTTCCCTTTAAATAATGGTCACTGAGGAAGTATATTAAAGAGGTTATCCGGTAAATTATAATAATGACCTATACTCAGGATAGGTCATCAATATCGGATTGGCGGGGTTCCCAGCTGTGAGAAGATGTTGTGCACTCTGTGTGCGCTGCCGCCTCTTCCTAAGCCATGTGACATCACCATACATCGGTCACATGGCCAAGTTGCACCTCAGCCCCATTGAAGTAAATGGGGATGAGCTGCAATACCAAGTTCAGCCACAGAACAATTTACAGTGCGGTGCTTGGAAAGCTGTCAGAAGCAAGCTGCGCTCACCAAAGCTCCGGTGAGCGTGGCGGCTTCTTGTAACAGCTGATCACTGTGGGTGCCCGGACTCGTACGCCCGCCTATGTTATAATGATGACCTATCCTGAGGATAGGTCATCATTATATTTACCAGGATAACCCCTTTAAAATTACTGTTAGTGAATCTTACCTGGTTTGTTATCCAATGCATATTGAGAGATGAGCTCAATAAAGGATTTTAAAGCACTCTGTACCTAAATTTGAGGTAGAACACAAGAAATAATTAAGGAAGAAAATATAATATCCTTAAGGAATAGCATATAAAGATCTCTATTACAACTTTTTTAAACATAAAAAACTCTATGCAGTTTGAGATTTTCATTGTGCAGATCTCTGCAACTTTCCCTATGTAACAAGTGCACCCCAAGCCTTGGCATTATGCCTAAGGCTACTTTCACACTGCCGTTTCTGGGTCCGCCTGTGAGATCCGTTTCAGGGCTCTCACAAGCGGCCCCAAACGGATCAGTTTAGCCCCAATGCATTCTGAATGGATGCGGATCCGTTCAGAATGCATCAGTTTGGCTCTGTTCCGCCTCCATTTCGCTCTGGAGGTGGACACCAAAACGCTGCATGCAGCGTTTGGGTGTCCCCCTGGCGGCGTGGAGCCAAACGGATCCGTCCTGACTTACAATGTAAGTCAATGGGGGCAGATCCGTTTACATTGACACAAATATGGTGCAATTGTAAACGGATCCGTCCCCCGTTGACTTTCAATGTAAGTCAGGACGGATCCGTTTGACTTACACTCAGACTTAGATTTTTTTTTTACTAAGTTATGCAGACGGAGCCGTACTGAACGGATACCAGCGTTTGCATTTATAGGTGCGGATCCATCTGTGCAGATACCAGACGGATCCGCACCTAACGCAGGTGTGAAAGTAGCCTTATTCACAATTTAAAGAGGAAGGGAGAAATTATACTATGTGACACAGATACATACTGTATGTATCCTTGTATATACTTACCAGCGCAAGTGGAATCCTGCCGCTAACATCCAGGGTCCATTCTTGAAACTGCAAGGACAAGGCTTCTTTCCTTTTCTCCATCACCTGGCTCTGGATGCTTTCTACTTGTGATCTATTATCTTGGTACTCCTTCAGTTCCTCTTTTAGTTGACCTAGCCTGCCAACAACAAAGTCATGACCAATACTATATGAAGCATTATCTATAATATCAGAAATCAATGAAGTGGAGTACAGCAAAAACAGAGTAAAGCGTAGACCAGGTGAATAATATCCAACTTGGTCAATACTGGGAGATGCATAGTTTGCAGTTGTAAAGCACAGCTTCATACAAAACCAAAATGTCATTAAGGGAGTATTCCGATCTGGACATTAATGGTATATATCGACAGGGCATGCTATTAAGGTCCAATTGGTGGGGTCACATCTTAAAGCGGGGCTCTGTCTCTCAGCCATGATAGTTCAGGCTACATTTACAGGACAGTGAAAAAAAAATGCCAATAAAAATAGATGTAGTTCATTGGATTTTTATTTATTTTTTACATGTCAACCCCTGCAGTGCCCTCATAATATTATATTTCCCCCCCACAGTGCTCCTGGACATCAATTGCCCCCCACAGTGCCCCCAGTATGAATAACAGCCCCATAGTGTCCCCTCAGTATAATTAATGGCCCCACAGTGCCACCAGTATGAATAATGACCACATGGTGCCCCCCAAAATGAATAATGGTCTCATAGTGCCCCCAGTATATATAATGGCCCCAAAGTGCTCCCCAGTATGAATAATTATACCCTTCAGTATAAATAATGGCCTCTTAGTGCCGATATATATATATATATATATTTTTTTTTTTTAGGCCTCCTTTTATCCCCAGTATATATAATGACCATCCAGTCCTCGTACTGTCCACAGATCCAATAAAAAAAAAAAATACTTACCTTGTCCACCAGCACATGGATGGAACACTTGCTCCTCACTGTAGGCAGCAGGACCTGCACTCCCATCACATCATGTGACGTCACCATACTTGGCGTGTCAGGTCCTAAAGCCTGCAGTAAGAAGCAAGTGTTCCCTTGTGAGCAAGTGGATAGGGTATTTTTTTTATTATTTTAACCCCTCAATGGTTTTTGGTGTACGCATTTTTAACAGCTGTTAGACGGGTGCACTCTTGTCTAAACAGCCATTACAAAAGGTTCTATGCATTTCAATGGGGTGAAAACGACCAAAAATAGGGCACGTTTTATTTTTTGATGGCTGCTATTCACTGGCCGTTAAAAAAATGCCCATACGAACCTGTAACAGTTTTCAGATCGTATGGCCACGATTAATAAAAAAAGAAAACATTGAAGATATCGGCAAATATGAAAAACACATCATACATGTATATTTGCTCTCACCTGTTGAATTCTAAATCAAAAACATTGTTTTTCAGATCAGCAACTACTTGCTCCAAGCCACGAACGTAGGCCGACTTCTCTTTGCCAGAAAAGAAGTCAGGATTTTGTCTCATAAGGAACTCTCCAAGATAGTTAACTGGGTCAAACTTAACAGAATCATCTTCGAGAACCTTTTTCTTTTCCAGCTCCATGAGAAGGGACTCAACACCGTGCACAACTGAAGGCATCACGTGGTCAAGAAGATAAGTTCTTGTGTCTACAGAAGACTTGTCCGGGCTGAACCACTCCCTCGCCAGCACATCAGCCGGTGCTTCTTTCTCCACTTTCTCCCTCTGCTCTCTTTGTATCTTTATGGTGTTCAGTATTTTCTGTTGCACTTTTAATCCTCTTTCTTGCATTTTATCTGTAAATATCTTTTTATATCCAGCCTCTGTCTCAACAGCATGGAAACAACTGTCTTTCGAAATATCTGTGAAGCCATTTCTCACTGAATCACGGTTCTCCATGGAGTCACAACTGAACCTTAGTTCTTTAGGTCTGTAGGGTAAACAATATAATAAATGTGTATTAGATCACAGTTTATCCTAAAAGACAATAAAATAACTGCCTGGATTCTATTCTTACTGAAGGCAGTAAATATAAGATGTGACCCCCTACAGATGTGACCGCCTACTAAATTTGGCATTTTTTACAACTCCACTTGACACACTTTACAACTGTGGAGGGCGGTATAAAATGTTTCTAAAACACATAATAAATGTGATGCACACCATCTCTGTGTTCTTTGTTGCCTAGAGTTTGAAAAACATGGCCGAGCTGTCTTCCAAAAACAGCACCACCAATGTCCACAGGTTGTGCGTGCTATTATAGCTCAGCCTCATCGATTTTAGTAAAGTCGAGTAGCAATATGAGAATCGTCCTTGGACACATGTGGTGGTCTTTTTCTAAGGGTCTATACACACATGCATATGGCACTGGCAGTTTTAGGGGGGGTTGTAAAACCTCCAAAATAACCACATACATTTTTTAACATGTTTTTTTTTGTTTTCTTCATGACGGTTTTTCCTTGATGATATGAAAGCGCTTGAAAAACACCAAAGACCACAGCAGGCTTCATATTAGAATAGAAGCTAGGGGGGAAAGGACAAAAAGCCACCTAATGAAAAAAAAATTCATATAGCAAAAAAAAAAAAAAAAATGCTTTTGTGTCCTGCGTTTCATATTTCCCATAGATCTTCTGAAGCTGCCATTTTTACAACACACACAAAAAAATGCACCTAAAAAGCAGGTACAAAACCCCACAAAAAAAGCGCAAGTGCAGAAAAATGTGAGGAAACACCTATTGGGGTTATTTATCAAACTGGTGTAAAGTAGAACTGGCTTAGTTGCCCATAGCAACCAATCAGATTCCACCTTTCATTTTTGACAGCTCCTTTACAAAATGAAAGGTAGAATCTGATTGGTTGCTATGGGCAACTAGGCCAGTTCTACTTTACACCAGCTTGATAAAGGACCCCATATGTGTGCCGCTATTTTATTTATTTATTAGAATTTTGGGGTTCTGTGGCATTTTGGAAAAAATGCAGCATGATCTAGCTATGGTGTGTTTTTAATATGCCTTAAAAATGCATGTGAATAACTAGATATTGATGAATCTCCTATGTTGGTGTTCATTTATCAATAGAATTGCACAAATTATGCCAAATTTATCACAATGTGGTACACCCACTAGACTTTTTGTTACATCCCCTACTGACATGTATTTTGCTTCAAAAGTGTGCATGATGTAAATAAATTTAGCACATTTTACCGCTCCTATTAAACCTTTCTTAGGCCTCTTGCACATGACCGTATGTATTTTGGGGTCCGCAAAAAACGTATCCGCAAAAAATATGGATGACGTCCGTGTGCATTCCGTATTTTGTGGAACAGAACAGCTGGCCCCTAATAGAACAGTCCTATCCTTGTCCGTTATGCGGACAATAATAGGACAAGTTCTACCTTTTAGCGGAACGGATTACGGAAATGGAATGCACACGGAGTACATTCAGTTTTTTTTGCAGAACCATTGAAAAGAATGGTTTTGCATACAAACCGCAAACGGAAACCGCAAACACGGAACGGAAACGGAAATAAAATACGTTCATTTGCAAGAGGCCTAAGGATGTGTTAAAATGTGTCCAACACACACAAAAAAATTGTTGCAAGTGATCTACATATACTTTAACAAATCCCCTCCACAGTATTTTAGTTTTTTTTAAGTTTTTTTTAGCATTTTTGTGGTCAGTAGTGTTTTTTATTTATTTATTTAGAAACATGGCATGATCTAGATATAGATTTGCTCCGGATGTGTCGCGTGTGCATTGCGGGAAACCCGCACGAGTGCTCACGCAATTTCAGTCAGTTTTGACTGCAATTGCGTTGTGTTGTTCAGTTTTTATCGCGAGGGTGCAATGCGTTTTGCACGCGCGTGATAAAAAACTGGATGTGGTACCCAGACCCGGACCTGGACTTCTTCACTGAAGTTCGGGTTTTGGTCAGGTGTTATGTAGATTTTATTATTTTCCCTTATAACATGGTCATAAGGGAAAATAATGGCATTCTTAATACAGAATACTTACTAAAATGTCGATTGAGGGGTTAAAAAATAAAAAAAATTAACTCACCTTATCTACTTCATCGTGCAGCCGGCATCGTCTTCTTTCTTCTTCTTTCAGCACCTGCAAAAGGACCTTTGATGACGTAATCCCACTCACCAAGTGGTGAGCGCGGTGACGTCAGCGCAGGTCCTGCTGAATTAAGATAGAAGCGTAATACAGCACCAGTGAGGGTAAGTTCGCAGTGTTCGCCAGCAAACACATGCGGGCTACCATCTTTAGTAAGGTAGACTCCCCCGTCCGGCGATGCACAGGTAAACCCTTACCTGTGCCTGTGCCGGGGGCCGGTCTGAAATCAAATGCGGTCACCAGGAGCAGGCAGTTCTGAGAACAGCCGCCAGGGGCCTTCATCGGGCTGTTTTCGGAACTGCCTGCTCCCGGTGACTGCATTTGATTTCAGACTGGCTCTTGGCACAGGCAAGGGCTTGACCTTCTGTGTGGATTTCAAATTAATTATCATGTCAGTTATGTTTGCGGTTTTAGCTATGGATTTCACACTTTTCAATGGAAGGGTGACATCTGCGGCAAAACGGTATAAAATCTACACCAAAAACTGCAATTAGACATTACGGATTTTGGTGCGGATATGCTGCAGAAACACACATAAATCCACACGAAGGTTTGTGCGGGTCTTACGTGCGTTCATGTGCAGGTGGCCTAGGGGGTACATGCACACAGTGGTTCCATAACAAATACTTACAGATCCTGACATGTATTCGCCCCCAGATCTCAGCCTTTGCATTGCAAATCGCACAATTAACATTTCATCTACTCACCTGATAGTGTACTACGCTGCGGATTTTCAACATAAAAAAAATCAGAGCGTAATAGGAACCGTGTGCATGTAGCCTAACAGGTTTTTAATAAATCTTAAAGGGGTTATCCCACAAAAACTATTTATCACCAATGCACAGGATCGGTGATAAATATTGGATCGTGGGGTATCTGACCACATAGACAGCGCACCGTCAGTCTCATAAAAGGGTGCACTACCACTTAAATTAGAGAGGGGACCCTGCCTTCTTCCAATCATAGGGGTCCCAGCGGTCAACCCTGGCCCCCCACACCCAATCCAGTGTTTGTCACTTATCCTGTGGGTAGGTGATAAACAATTTTCATGGTTAACCCCTTCCTGGTGTCAGACGCCCTTTAAAAGCAAATACATACATAGAAGAGTGATGATTTTTGCAGTACCTGTATAGTGAAGGTGGAGCAGGGAGATAATATGGAGTGCAGACTGCTATAATACCACAGAGGCTATCCCCATAGAAAGGCCTGCGCTGTCAGCCAGGATCCTGCAGCCTCCTCTGTGTTTGGCTTGCCTCGGTTGCTAAGCGACGAACCAGGAAGTGGCTGCTGTCAGTAATGGGCGACCTCCCTGCTCAACCTGTGACAGACACCCTGCAAAGCCTCGTTATCCTGCAAAGTTACTAAAGGCGTTGGGCTGCCGTCACACGGGGAGATTTATCGAGCCCTCCCGAATTCTGGCTTGAAAATGTTGCAAAATAGGGCTTTTCGACTTTTTGGGCTTTTACACCACTCATTCCAGTTTTGGAAAGGGGGAGGGGAAGTGCGTGTGGTTAGATATGTTAATGAGCTTCACTCGCCATTTAGGCTAGGGTTACAAGATAACATGTGTCGTGCAACAATAAATCACGTGACAAAAAGGGTGCAACTACCTTGCGACATGTGTCGCATGACATTCATGTCGCACCAATGTAACACGTCATTTTTTGTAACGACATGCTGCGAATGCGACAGTCGCACAAAAATCCAACATTTTACATGTCGCAGTGCGACACCATAGACTATCATTATAAAAAATGTTGTGCAACTTTGGTGCGACAAGAAGTCGCGCAACACATGTCACCGTGTAGCCAGTGAAAAATGGCCGCATCACACGGGCCTTTTCAGAACCATTGCAGTCTGTCGGGCTATTCACATGGCTGTTTTTTTAACAGCCAGTAAATACAGGCCGTAAAAAATGTCGACAGGACTTTTTTTTCTGTCTTACATAACGAAACAAGATGGAACCATTATTTGTGCCCATGGAACTCTATTTAGGCTACTTTCACACTAGCATTAATATTTTCCGGTATTGAGATCCAGTCATAGGGTCTCAATACCGGAAAAAAACGCTTCCGTTTTGTCCCCATTCATTGTCGATGGGGACAAAACTGAACTGAACAGAACAGAATCCTCCAAAATGCATTCCGTTCCATTCTCATATGGGAGAGCAAACCGCAGCATGCTGATTGTATTATCAGTAACGGAAGCGATTTTGCTGAACCCTTCCGGATCCAGCGCTAAAAGTAGCCTAAGGTCTCTTGCACACAAACAATTTTTTTTTCCGTTTACGTTCGGTTTTTGGCATTCCATATATTGACCATATACGGAACCATTCATTTCAATGGATCTGAAAAAAACGGAAGATACTCCGTATGCCTTCCGTTTCTGTATTTCCGTTCCGTTTAAAGATAGAACATGTCCTATTATTATCCGCATAATGGACAAGGATAGTACTGTTCTATCAGGGGCCAGCTGTTCCGTTCCGCAAAAAACTGAATGCACACGGACGTCATCCGTATTTTTTGCAGGTCTGTTTTTTTGTGGATCGCAAAATACTGAAAAAGCCATACGGTCGTGCGCAAGAGGCCTAAGACGGATCAAAACCGAATGCCTCTAAGGCTGGTTTCACACGGGCATTGCGGGAAAAGGTGCGGGTGCCTTGCGGGAACATGCGCAATTTTTCCGCGGGAGTGCAAAACATTGTAATGCGTTTTGCACGCGCGTGAGAAAAATCGGCATGTTTGGTACCCAAACCCGAACTTCTTCACAGAACTTTGGGTTTGGGATCGGGGTTGTGTAGATTGTATTATTTTCCCTTATAACATGGTTATAAGGGAAAATAATAGCATTCTTAATACAGAATGCATAGTACAATAGCGCTGGAGGGGTTAAAAAATAAATAAATTAACTCACCTTAATCCACTTGCTCGCGCAGCCCGGCTTCTCTTCTTTGCTGTGTACAGGAAAAGGACCTGTGGTGACGTCACTCCGGTCATCACATGGTCCATCACATGATCTTTTACCATAGTGATGGATCATGCGATGGACCATGTGATGACCAGAGTGATGTCACCACAGGTCCTTTTCCTGTACACAGCAAAGAAGGCAGAAGAGAAGCCGAGCTGCACGAGCAAGTGGATTAAGGTGAGTTAAATAATTTTTTATTTTTTTTTAACCCCTCCGGCCCTATTGTACTATGCATTCTGTATTCAGAATGCTATTATTTTCCCTTATAACCATGTTATAAGGGAAAATAATAAAGATCGGGTCCCCATCCTGATCGTCTCCTAGCAACCGTGCGTGAAAATCGCACCGCATCCGCACTTGCTTGCGGATGCTTGCGATTTTCACGCAGCCCCATTCACTTCTATGGGGCCTGCGTTGCATGAAAAACTCACAAAATAGAGCTTGCTGCGATTTTCACGCAACGCACAAGTGATGCGTGAAAATCACCGCTCATGTGAACAGCCCCATAGAAATGAATCGGTCCTGATTCAGTGCGGGTGCAATGCGTTCAACTCACGCATTGCACCCGCGCGGAAAACTCGCCCGTGTGAAAGGAGCCTAAAGGTTTCTGTTTTGCATTTCGTCCTTAACCCCTTAAGGACACAGCCTTATTTCACCTTAAGAACCAGGCCATTTTTTGCAAATCTGACCAGTGTCACTTTAAGGCCCCTTTCACACGGGCGAGTATTCCGCGCGGATGCGATGCGTGAGTTGAACACATTGCACCCGCACTGAATCCGGACCCATTCATTTCTATGGGGCTGTGCACACGAGCGGTGATTTTCACGCATTACATGTGCGTTGCGTGAAAATCGCAGCATGCTCCTCTTTGTGCGTTTTTCACTTAACGCAGGTCCCATAGAAATGAATGGGGTTGCATGAAAATCGCAAGCATCCGCAAGCAAGTGCGGATGAGGTGCGATTTTCACGCACGGTTGCTAGGTGACGATCGGGAGGGGGACCCGATCATTATTATTTACCCTTATAACATGGTTATAAGGGAAAATAATAGCACTCTGAATACAGAATGCACAGTACAATAGCGCTGGAGGGGTTAAAAAAAACAACAACAATTTGATGTTATCAAAGGTCCTATTTCTCACAGTTATAGACAGAAGAGATGCGGGCTGCGCAAACAAGTGGATTAAGGTGAGTTAAATATTATTATTATTTTTTTTAACCCCTCCAGCCCTATTGTACTTAGCATTCTGTATTCAGAGTGCTATTATTTTCACTTATAACCATGTTATAAGGGGAAATAATACAATCTACACTACAACTAACCCAAACCTGAACTTCTGTAAAGAAGTTCGGGTCTGGGTACCACAGTCGGTTTTTTATCACGCGCGTGCAAAACACATTGCACCCGCGCGATAAAAACTGAACATCGGAACGCAATCGCAGTCAAAACTGGATGCAATTGCGTTCCTACTCGCGCGGGTTTGCCGCAATGCACCAGGACGCATCCGGACCTAATCCAGACACGCCCCGAGTGAAAGAGGCCTAAGTGGTGATAACTTTAAAACGCTTTGACTTATTCAGGCCATTCTGAGATTGTTTTTTCGTCACATATTGTTCTTCATGACACTGGTAAAATGAAGTCAAAATTATTTTTTTTTATTTATAAAAAATACAAAATTTACCAAAAATTTGTAAAAAATTGCAAATTTACAAATTTCTCTACTTCTATAATACATAGTAATACCTCCAAAAATAGTTATTACTTTACATTCCCCAATTGTCTACTTCATGTTTGGATCATTTTGGAAATGATATTTAATTTTTTGGGGGATGTTACAAGGCTTAGAAGTTTAGAAGCAAATCTTGAAATTTCTCTGAAATTTTCAAAAACCCAATTTTTAGGGACCAGTTCAGGTCTGAAGTCACTTTGCGAGGCTTACATAATAGAAACCACCCAAAAATGACCCCATTCTAGAAACTACACCCCTCAAGGTATTCAAAACAGATTTTACAAACGTTGTTAACCCTTTAGGTGTTCCACAAGAATTAATGGAAAATAGAGATACAATTTCAAAATTAAAATTTTTTGGTAGATTTTCCATTTTAATATTTTTTTTCCAGCTACAAAGCAAGGGTTAACAGCCAAACAAAACTCAATATTTATGGCCCTGATTCTGTAGTTTACAGAAACACTCCATATGTGGTCGTAAACTGCTGTACAGGCACACGGCAGGGCGCAGAAAGAAAGGAATGCCATAAGGTTTTTAAGGCAGGTTTTGCTGGACTGGATTTTTTGACACCATGTCCCATTTGAAGCCCCCCTGATGCACCCCTAGAGTAGAAACTCCATAAAAGTGACCCCATTTAAGAAACTACACCCCTCAAGGTATTCAAAACTGATTTTACAAACATCGTTAACCCTTTAGGTGTTCCACAAGAGTTATTGGCAAATGGAGATGAAATTTCAGAATTTCAATTTTTGGGCAAATTTTCCATTTTAATACATTTTTTCCAGTAACAAAGCAAGGGTTAACAGCCAAACAAAACTCAATACTTATTGCCCGGATTCTGTAGTTTACAGAAACACCTCATATGTGGTCGTAAACTGTTGTACGGGCACACGGTAGGGCGCAGAAGGAAAGGAATGTCATACGGTTTTTGGAAGGCAGATTTTGCTGGACTGTTTTTTTTGACACCATGTCCCATTTGAAGCCCCCCTGATGCATCCCTACAGTAGAAACTCCAAAAAAGTGACCCCATTTTAGAAACTACGGGATAGGGTGGAAGTTTTGTTGGTACTAGTTTAGGGTACATATGATTTTTGGTTGCTCTATATTACACTTTTTGTGAGGCAAGATAACAAGAAATAGCTTTTTTGGCACCATTTTTATTTTTTGTTATTTACAACATTCATCTGACAGGTTAGATCATGTGGTATTTTTATAGACCAGGTTGTCACGGATGCGGCGATACCTAATATGTATACTTTTTTTTTTATTTATGTAAGTTTTACACAATGATTTCCTTTTTTTAAACAAAAAAAATCATCTTTTAGTGTTTCCATAGTCTGAGAGCCATAATTTTTTCAGTTTTAGGGCGATTTCTTGGGTAGGGTATGATTTTTGTGGGATGAGATGACGGTTTGATTGGCACTATTTTGGGGTGCGTGTGACTTTTTGATCGCTTGCTATTACACTTTTTGTGATGTAAGGTGATAAAAAATTGTTTGTTTAGCACAGTTTTGATTTTACATTTTTTACGGTGTTCATCTGAGGGGTTAGGTCATGTGATATTTTTATAGAGCCGGTCGATACGGACGCGGCGATACCTAATATGTATACTTTTTTTTATTTATGTAAGTTTTACACAATAATATCATTTTTGAAACAAAAACAAAATCATGTTTTAGTGTCTCCATATTCTGAGAGCCATAGTTTTTTCTGTTTTTGGGCGATTATCTTAGGTAGGGTCTCATTTTTTGCGGGATGAGATTAAGGTTTGATTGGCACTATTTTGGGGTGCATATGACTTTTTGATCGCTTGCTATTACACTTTTTGTGATGTAAGGTGACAAAAATGGTTTATTTAGCACAGTTTTTAATTTTTATTTTTTACAGTGTTCATCTGAGGGGTTAGGTTATGTGATATTTTTATAGAGCCGGTCGATACGGACGCGGCGATACCTAATATGTATACTTTTTTTTTATTTATGTAAGTTTTACACAATAACAGCTTTTTTAAAACAAAAAAAAATAATGTTTTAGTGTCTTCATATTCTGAGCCATAGTTTTTTTTATTTTTTGGGCGATTGTCTCAGGTAGGGGCTCATTGTTTGTGGGATGAGGTGATGTTAGATTGGTACTATTTTGGTGGGCAAACGCCTTTTTGATCGCTTGCTGTTGTACTTTTTGTGATGTAAGGTGACAAAAAAATGGTTTATTTAGCACAGTTTTTATTTTTTATTTTTTACGGTGTTCATCTGAGGGGTTAGGTCATGTGATATGTTTGGTGTGAAATACTGGACAAAGCAGCGGTGCCCTTAATAGGGTAGGTTCAATCTCCTTAGTACAAAGTAAAAAATTATGTTTATAGAGCCGGTCTATACGGACGCAGCGTTACCTAATATGTATACTCCCCCCCCCCCCCTTTTTTTTACCAATTTTTTTAACTTTATTTGGGGAAAATGACGTTTTTGTTTATTTTTGTAAAATAAATGTCAAATAATCAGCAGGCACTCACCATCTGAATTTCACAATCCAATACTCAAAAATATACGACAGTTATCCTTTAACCTCTTAAGGACACATGACATACCGGTACGGCATGTTGTCCTGGCACTTAAGGACACATGACGTACCGGTACGTCATGTATAGTTCCGATCACCGCCGCCCGGCGGGCGGTGATCGGAACCCGGTGCCTGCTCAAATCGTTGAGCAGGCACCTTGGCTAAATGCGCCATGTGACCCCCCCCGTGTCGGCGATCGCCGCAAACCGCAGGTCAATTCAGACCTGCGGTTTGCGGCTTTTACCTGTGCTTGCGGCGGTGATCGGGCGTGCCATCGGGTCCCCATGCGGCTGTAGGGGGTACCTGATGGCATGGAAGGCAGCGCGATGCCTAAGGAAGGCATCGCGCTGCCTTCCGGTGACGAACCTGTGAGATCCAGCCCCCTGGATCGCACAGGCCGGAAGCTGTATGAGTAATACTCACTGTATTACTCATACAGCCAATGCATTCCAATACAGAAGTATTGGAATGCATTGTAAAGGGATTAGACCCCCAAAAGTTGAAGTCCCAAAATGGGACAATAAATAAAGTAAAAAATCCCCCAAAAATGTAAAGTTTCAAGTAAAAATAAAACAAATATACACTAGAATTGTAAGTTATAGTGGCTCACTCCACTTGTCATCGTGGTAATGGTGCCCTGCTGCAAGTGATTCACCTACTCTCTTAATTTAAACAAATGTAAAATAATCAGCAGGCACTCACCATCTGAATTTCACATATATAACACATTTATTATAATGATCAAATAAAATATTATGGATAAAATATTATGGATAATACTACAATATATCTTAAACTTTACATACAATATATGAAAAGAATTAATAACCATATACCCAATTACAAATGTAAAAAGGTATCAGATGTGATAGAATCAATTAAAAAATCTAATAAAAAAATCAAATTAAAAAAATCAGATAAAAATCTGATAAAGTATCACATAGAATTATTTGGATGGGATTTTTTCGAATAATATTGTCCATTAGGTGTACTTGTCTATATGTCCTTGTTAACAATCCAATACAAAGTTCTTTACAGAATGTGCACGATTGCAATATATATTCGACCAAATTTCGATCGGTCTTTTATCGCAGATATCCTTAATTTATGCACTGAAGTGTCTGTTGTTTTCAATAGGACACTAAGGCTGTGCAGTTATATCAATGGGTGACTTTCGAATTAATAATACGATGTATCTTGCATAAGATCAGGTAGTTAATTGTTCGTATAAAATTCGATAGCGCTTACTGTAGAGGCGTCCCTCTCACCGTTCAGCTACTCCCCAGACCCAGAACGTTTGTCTTTTCTTTTCGTATGGTGTGGTTATGGCGCTCAGCTGTCGGCGTCCCACGTGGTAGTAGATAGATACGTTTTAAGAAAAAGACGAAGTTGTCGAAGTTATCTTGAATGATTCCAGCTTTTTCGGATCTGTACTTCTTAATCCTACAGGATAATTTAATTGGTAGTTTGGTTCCTTTAGTCCGCCAGACGCGTTTCGAGGTGACCTCACCTCTTCCACTGAGGATTTTTTTATTCAATTTTTTTATTGATTCTATCACATCTGATACCTTTTTCCATTTGTAATTGGGTATATGGTTATTAATTCTTTTCATATATTGTATGTAAAGTTTAAGATATATTGTAGTATTATCCATAATATTTTATCCATAATATTTTATTTGATCATTATAATAAATGTGTTATATATGTGAAATTCAGATGGTGAGTGCCTGCTGATTATTTTACATTTGTTTAAATTAAGAGAGTAGGTGAATCACTTGCAGCAGGGCACCATTACCACGATGACAAGTGGAGTGAGCCACTATAACTTACAATTCTAGTGTATATTTGTTTTATTTTTACTTGAAACTTTACATTTTTGGGGGATTTTTTACTTTATTTATTGTCCCATTTTGGGACTTCAACTTTTGGGGGTCTAATCCCTTTACAATGCATTCCAATACTTCTGTATTGGAATGCATTGGCTGTATGAGTAATACAGTGAGTATTACTCATACAGCTTCCGGCCTGTGCGATCCAGGGGGCTGGATCTCACAGGTTCGTCACCGGAAGGCAGCGCGATGCCTTCCTTAGGCATCGCGCTGCCTTCCATGCCATCAGGTACCCCCTACAGCCGCATGGGGACCCGATGGCACGCCCGATCACCGCCGCAAGCACAGGTAAAAGCCGCAAACCGCAGGTCTGAATTGACCTGCGGTTTGCGGCGATCGCCGACACGGGGGGGGTCACATGGCGCATTTAGCCAAGGTGCCTGCTCAACGATTTGAGCAGGCACCGGGTTCCGATCACCGCCCGCCGGGCGGCGGTGATCGGAACTATACATGACGTACCGGTACGTCATGTGTCCTTAAGTGCCAGGACAACATGCCGTACCGGTATGTCATGTGTCCTTAAGAGGTTAAAGGATAACTGTCGTATATTTTTGAGTATTGGATTGTGGTGATTAATATAACCTTGGTGGCCCTATTTCAACTTTTCACTATGTATTCAATTACCCCTTAAATCCACATTTTTCTCCCCTCTACTGCCTACTTTTACCTGTGCTTAAAATAGGGTTGCTAGGCATGGTCCGTCTATCTGTTGAAGGACGGAGCACGCAGCGTGCAAGGTCACATTACTGACAGCCAGGGACTGTAAGTAAATGATTAAAGCCAGGTCCTCCCCAGCAGCTGATAACAGTGCCTGGGCTGTGTGCACTTCTCCCTGTCCCTGCGCTTGGCAGACGCTCCCTCACTCAGCAGAGCTGGAGAATGCAGAGTTGGAGCAGCGCAGACCAGGGAAGGGAGATCTGTCATCTGCTCAGTGTATAAATGAAAGCAACATGTGGTAAGAGGACCCCTTAGCGCTGCAGGAGATTAACCCTTTAGGGGGTGGGCTCTGGTTACTGACACTTTTGGGGGGCTATTGTTACTGGCTAGTGAGGGCAGTGGCGGCCATCTTTACTGAATAGTGAAATTGCCGCCTGGTTGCTAAGGGCTGAATCTTATTAAATATGGGGTAAGTCAGTCTAAGGCCTGGTTCACACTTGAGCGTGTTTGATAAGCGCGATTTACACGCGTTTTTAGTCGGACGTTTTCGGGTGTATTACAGCGCGTTTTTGAAAATAGGAAATGCGCGTCGTACGCGCGTTCTTGTGATTGACCACAGAGGTGTCCAAAGAAAAACAGCCATGTCTACAATGAGGTGTCCAATGAAAGAGACTTCCGTTGACATCTATGGGCGCGAACGCGCGACAATACGCCCCAAAGAAGCTCCTGTACTTCTTTGGGCGTAGGGTGTTTTATAGCGCGTTCGTACGCGATGTAAAACGCGCAGGTGAGAACCATGCCCATAGGGAAACATGGGTTTTTGCCTGTTGAGCGTTTTACAGCACTGTAAAACACGCTGTAAAACGCTCAGGTGTGAACCAGGCCTAATAGTAACTGATTCTGGAATATCATGTTATTAGTAACTACATATATGAAAATAGAAATTAGGATCTAAATGTGACAGTTATCCTTTAAATTCCATCATATTCCATTATAACCAATATAACGGAACGGTATAAAGGAATATACAACGCATATGTGAATCCACCTTTAGTTGACCATAGCAACCAATCAGATTCCACCTTTCATTTTTCTCTGCTCCTTTAGAAAATGAAAGGTGGAATTTGATTGGTTGCCATGGGAAACTAAGCCAGTTCTACTTTACACCAGTTTTGATAAATCTCGCCTTTGTCTTCCTATTTGTTACAGCCATATCCAAATTACTCAAAATACATGTAATAGGATCATCCACTATATTCCCTCCCCATCTTGTGCTTCTCCCAATATTTCTGTGATGGACATGTAATTTTTCAGTTTCATGTGAATGGGACAAAGCTTCAGTACCCTTACTGTACTATGGGCAGTACAGAACAACGTGAACAATGTGGAGCCTCAGTGCTCGCCCAAGCATCACTGCCCCTTCAAATAGCTGATCTTCAGGGGTACTGAGAGTCAGACCCCTCCTATCTGAATATGTTAGCCTAAGGAAAGGCCATGTTTTAACACCTTGGCGACCCTGGCTGTACATGGCACCTGCTTGCTCGTGCAGCGGGCACCATAGCTGTCGGGTTTCTGCTGCTTCAAACAGCAGAGACCCGGGGCGAATGTATGCCATCAGCCATAAGCCCAATTGCATACGTTTAACCCCTCAGGCACGGGAACCACACGCAACCACTCCCAGCTGAGATTGGGGAAGCTGTAGGATGCTGGTGATGGCTTGGAGTCTCAAGCAGTATCTGATACCCATCACTGGAATATTCCAATACAGGCCAGCAGGTGGCAGCACAGTATTGGAATACAGTGAATGGTGTGTTCTGTGATGAATATACAGTGCTGCCCATAATTATTCATACCCCTGGCAAATTTTGATTTAAAGTTACTTTTATTCAACCAGAAAGTAATTTTTTGACGGGAAATGACATAGGTGTCTCCCAAAAGATAATAAGACGATGTACAAGAGGCATTATTGTGGGAAAAAACATTTCTCAGCTTTTAGTTACATTTGAGCAAAAAGAGTCCAGTCCAAAATTATTCATACCCTTCTCAATGATCAATAGAAAAGCCTTTATTGGCTATTACAGCAATCAAACGCTTCCTATAATTGCAGACCAGCTTTTTGCATGTCTCCACAGGTATTTTTGCCCATTCATCTTTAGCAATGAGCTCCAAATCTTTCAGGTTGGAGGGTCTTCTTGCCATCACCCTGATCTTTAGCTCCCTCCACAGATTCTCAATTGGATTCAAGTCTGGACTCTGGCTGGGAACTTAGGTTCCCTGGTCCATTGGCTGAAAACCACCCCCAAAGCATTAGGTTCCCACCACCATGTTTGACAGTGGGGATGGTGTTCTTTGGGTTGAAGGCTTCTCCTTTTTTACGCCAAATGAAGGAAACATCATTGCGACCAAACAATTCAATTTTTATTTCATCTGACCATAACACAGAAGAGCAGAAGTCTTCTTCTTTGTCTTGTTTGTCCAGATGAGCTTTTGCAAAGGTCAATAAATTACTTGCTGGTTGAATAAAAGTAACTTTAAGTCAAAATTTGCCTGGGGTATGAATAATTATGGGCAGCACTGTATACCCATCATTGAATACATTGGCAATCTAATGATTGCTAGTTATAGTCATCTAAGGTGACTTAAAAAAAAAAAAAAAAAAAAAAAAAAAGGAAAACGTTTTTAAAAATTAAAATAAATAATAATAATAAAAAAACATTTCCATATCCAAAAACGCCCCTACTATTAAAATGTAAGAATATTTATGAGTGGCGTTACAGAAAAAATTTGAAATGGCCAGTTCGCCATTTTTTGTCACTTTACATCCCCCAAAAATTTGATTAAAAAGTGATGGAGAATGAAAGTAACAGGTCATTTTTACCACAAAGAAAACGTTGTAAAAAAAAAAAACAGAAAATTGTGGCGGAATTGCGTTTTTTTTTTCTATTCCACTCTATTTGGAATTTTTCCTGTTCCCCGTTACGGTACATCATATGCAATATTAAATGGTACCATTAGAAAGTACAACTTGTCCTGCAAAAAACAAGACGGGGAGTGAAAAATGAAAACGGGAAATCGCAGGGTCTTCTAAGGATTAAAAAAATCTGGATTACCGTTTAGTAATAGTAATATACTGTGAATATGGTCACTATATGTATCATCCACTGCACCGTCACATCAGTGTGACTTTTACTGTTACTTTTCACATTGATCATTACATTGATATTTTGCAGTGACATCTAAGTATTGTGATATCGCAGCATTTATTATGCATCTAATGGGTCTTTGTTTATTATCTCTGTCTGTACTGTGACTTTACTGTATTTATTAGGCTACTTTCATACTTGCGTTCGGAGCGGATCCGTCTGGTATCTGCACAGACGGATCCGCTCCTATAATGCACACGATGGTATCCGTTCAGCATGGATCCGTCTGCATTATATTTCTGAAAAAAAACTAAGTGTGAAAGTAGCTTCAGATGGATCCGTCCAGACTTTACATTGAAAGTCAATGGGGGACGGATCCGTTTGAAATTGCACCATATTGTGTCATCTTGAAACGGATCCGTCCCCATTGACTTACATTGTAAGTCTGGACGGATCCGTTTCGCTCCGCACGGCCAGGCGGACACCCGAACGCCTGCTGAGCGGAACGGAGGCCAAGCGGAGCCATCCTGATGCATTCTGAGCGGATCCGCGTCCACTCAGAATGCATTAGGGCTGGACGGATGCGTTCGGGGCCGCTTGTGAGAGCCTTCAAACGGAACTCACAAGCGGAGCCCCGAACGCTAGTGTGAAAGAAGCCTTAACTCTGAATTGTGACATCACTGATTATTATACCTGTACTGTGACATCACTGTGTTTATTGTTCCTGTAGTGTGACATCACTGATTATTATACCTGTACTGTGACATCACTGATTATTATACCTGTACTGTGACATCACTGATTATTATGCCTGTAGTGTGACATCACTGATTATTATACCTGTACTGTGACATCACTGATTATTATGCCTGTAGTGTGACATCACTGATTATGATCCCTGTACTGTGACATCACTGATTATTATACCTGTACTGTGACATAGCTTATTATACCTGTGCTATGACAGATTATTATCTCTGTACTCTGACATTACTGTATTTATTATATCTGCAATGTAACATCACTGTTTATTATTTCCGTACTGTGACGTCACTGTGTTTATTATGCATGTACTCTTACATCTCTTGGTATTATCTCTGCACATCACATCACTATTTATTATGCATATACTGTGACATCACTGTATTAACACTGTGTGCATTATCCAGGTTCTGTGATGTAATTGTAACAATTAAAGTGAATGGGTCCGCGATCCGCTACGGCTGCCCCACGGTTGGTGTTCATGCATTGCCGCCCCCCGCAGCATGGCCACGGGGTGCACACGTTCATGTGCAAGTGGCCTAAGGCCCCTTGCAGACGAGCATGTCCGGATTAGGTCCGGATGCATTGCGTCTGCGTTCAGGGAAAATCGCGCGAGTGCGTACGCAATTTCAGTCAGTTTTTTCTGCGCTGATTGTGGTACCCAGACCCGAACCCGGACTTCTTTACTGAAGTTCGGGTTTGGGATCGATGTTCTGTAGATTTTATTATTTTACTTTACTTTATAACATTGTTATAAGGGAAAATAATAGCATTCTTAATACAGAATGCTTACTAAAATGTGGCATGAGGGGTTAAAAAATAAAAAAAAATAACTCACCTCATCCACTTGTTCGCGCAGCCGGCATTGTCTTCTTTTTTCTTCTTTCAGGACCTGCAAAAGGACCTTTGATGACGTAATCGCACTCACCACGTGCAACTAAGGCTACTTTCACACTTGCGTTCGGAGTTCTGCTTGTGAGTTCCGTTTGAAGGCTCTCACAAGCGGCCCCGAACGGATCCGTACTGCCCCAATGCATTCTGAGTGGATGCGGATCCGCTCAGAATGCATCAGTCTGGCAGCGTTTGGCCTCCGTTCCGCTCAGCAGGCGGACACCTGAACGCAGCTTGCAGCGTTTTGGTGTCCGCCTGGCCGTGTGGAGCCAAACGGATCCGTCCCCCATTGACTTTCAATGCAAAGTCAGGACGGATCCGTCTGACTAACTTTCACACTTAGTTTTTTTTCTGAAATATAATGCAGACGGATCCGTTCTGAACGGATACCATCGTTTGCATTATAGGAGCGGATCCGTCTGTGCAGACACCAGACGGATCCGCTCTGAACGCTAGTGTGAAAGTAGCCTTAGTAGTATGCCTCTTAGGCTAGGTCTACACGACGACATTTGTCGCGCGACATTTTGTTGCACCAATGTCACGCAACAATTTTTATAATGGCAGTCTATGGTGTCGCACTGCAACATGCAACATACTGCGACTGCAACGCGACAGTCGCAGAAGATCCATTCGAGATGGATTTTTCTGCGACTATCGCGTCGCAGTCGCAGCATGTCGCATGTTGCAGTGCGACACCATAGACTGCCATTATAAAATTGTCGCGCGACATTGGTGCAACAAAATGTCGCGCGACAAATGTTGCAGTGTAGTTGTGCCCTATCTGTCGCGTGACTTATTGTCGCGCGACAAATGTCGTCGTGTAGACCTAGCCTTATTTTGGGTGGAAATGCATAGAAGTAGCTCACTGAATGAACGTGGAGCTAATCTTCAAATGAACCTTCTGCAATAAACCCATGACAGAAATCTGAGGATACAGCCTGGATTTCTATTGCAGACATACGTGTCGGATTTGGGATGCTTTCCTTACTCATGAGCACCATGCCGCAAACCTTCAGGTACTAACTGGCTTCCTTCCAGACACAGTTCTGCTTAATCCTACATGTGACCCTTAGCCCACTACCACACGGGCAATAATTAGTTTGATATTTGTAAACCAAAACTAGGGGTGGGTTGAAATTAGGGCGCATTTACACGACCGTAGTGTTTTGCAATCCACAATTTGCAGATCTGCAAAACACGGATACCGGCCTGTGTGCGGACCGCAAGTGGCTGGCACTATGATAGAAAATGCGGACTTGTTCTATCTTTTTTTTTGCGGAGCCGCAGAACGGCGTGCGGTGTGGACGGATCACGGACCCATTCAAGTTGAATGGGTCTGGATCAGTCTGCGGAATCCGCATGGATGTTGCCCGTGCTATGGGGACCGCAAATTGCGGTCCCCAATGCACAGAACGGCCAAACAATAGCCATGTGCAAGAGCCCTAAGGCCTCATGCACACGTGCCGGTCTGGCCCATATTGCGGCCCACAAATAGCGAGTCCTAAATACACGATCACCGGCCGTATGTACCCCACATCACAGATGTGGACCCATTCACTTGAATGGGTCCGCAGTCCGGGAGGTTGGTGTGGAACTCCATAGTGCTTCTGTGGGGTTTCTCTCCGTGCCTCCGCACCGCAAAAAAGTAGTGCATGCAAGTGAAATTGTCCGAGATCCGTATGTGTCGGCCCTACGGTCGGTGCCCGTGCATTGCGGACCACAATTTGCGGTCCGCAGTACAGGCCCGGCCGGCACACGTTCTGTGTTCTGTATTTTATGCCTATCTACTCTCTGCACTCATAAATTGGATCGAGTACCCATTAAGCTTAGATCCTTGAGGGGTCAGTGGTGCAGTCTGGTGCAGGCACATGGAAGCTAACCAATTTTCATGTCTTTGTATGTCTGTTATTGTAGTTAAATCCTCTTTCCTTTGTGCTATGGAATAAGTTGATTTTATGCTGGATATAATAATGTTCAATTATGGCAGTATTATTTCACTGCTGTTCTCTATACTCACCTGCAGGGGGCAAGCTGTTCCCATAAAGTCTCCCTGCAGCCGGCTATATAATGGTTTTATCAAGAGAAGAAATTCAAGCCAAACTAAATTTATAAATGAAGCTTCCCTGGGGCAGTGATTAAAGAAAGTGATTTCTACTGTAATGTCAGATAGT
Source organism: Bufo bufo (assembly GCF_905171765.1). Classification (NCBI taxonomy): domain Eukaryota; kingdom Metazoa; phylum Chordata; class Amphibia; order Anura; family Bufonidae; genus Bufo; species Bufo bufo. The sequence continues at coordinate 98,792,590 of NC_053391.1, read as the reverse complement.
CTTAATCGAAGGCGATAGATCTGCTTTCTAATGCATAGATAAAGCAGATGCTCCCGATTCCTGTCGGAGATAGGCTACAGGCCGTCGGTACATTACTATAATGGAAATTAATACTCAGTCTTAAAAGCCATTATATACCCTTGTAAATGACAGCACAGTAATCCGCGCAGACCGTAAAATGCCATTTAAATGGTCCTGATGTTCACATGTATTTGATTAGAGTGTTAAAATTATTAGACTCAGTACCAGCTTCATCTGCTTGTTTTTGTGTTCAGTGGAGGAAAAGTGCAATATAAATGCTGAACTAAGGTTAAGATTAGGGCCAGGGGCCATACTCAGATCTCACAGGGCCCCATAGCAAAACTTAGCATGGGCCCCTACACCTAGTTTCCCAGTGTACAGCCATTACCAGGCAATGCAGAACATGCACAATGCCAATTTTTTTATTTTTTTTTTAATCAAGTGGAAGAAATATTCATTAAATACAAAATGTAATAAAAAATAAAAAAAAAGTTGCCATTGGCCTCACGCACTTTTATGTCGGAAAAAGTGGAACAGGTCGCTTAAATATACGGCGCTCATTCTGAACACCATATTTTTCAATGTATTTACATCAGAAACCTGTCAAAAATACCGTACATAGATAGATCTGCTTATCTTCTATTACAAAGCTGACTGGCTGCCGGCAGCCACCACTAGGGGGAGCTCAGTGAATAGAAATTAATACAACTACCAAGGAAGCTGTAACAATCTCTTTAAAATCCAGATCCCCCTAGTGGCCGCTGTGTGAAATGCATTATTTTCATTCAGGGAAGAGAAGAGCAAGTTCTGTTCTTGCACTAATAAGGTCAGTGCAGAATGAAATTGTCTTCTTCTAGACCTTAGGGGCCCTGTTCAAGGGCTCATACACACGACCATATTTTGCATCCGTGTCCGATCCACATTTTTTGAGGATAGAACAAGGACACATTGATTTCTGCAGTCATAGCAAATGGATGTCATCCATGTGCCATCTGCATTTGGATATTTATTGTGCAAATTACTGAACATGTCCTATTCTTGTCCATGTTGCAGAGGAGAATAGTGATTTCCAGTGATTTCCTATAAGTGGATGTAAAGATAGAAGAATGGATTGACTAAAATTCTTCAGCCTCAGGCCTCATACACTCGGCCGTTGTTTTGGTCCGCATCCGAGCCGCAGTTTTGGAGGCTCGGATGTGGACCCATTCACTTCAATGGGGCCGCAAAAGAGGCAGACAGCACTCTGTGTGCTTTCCGCATCCCGCTCCGTTCCGTAGCCCCGCAAAAAAAAATATAACATGTCCTATTCTTGTCCGCGCTTTGCGGACAAGAATAGGCAGTTGTATTAAAGGCTGTCCGTGCCATTCCGCAAATTGCGAAACGCACACGGACGCCATCCGTGTTTTGCGGATCTGCGGTTTGCAGATCGCAAGACACACAACGGTCGTGTGCATGAGGCCTTATTATGGATTCCAAACATGTTACAATATGGAAATGAAACGGCTTATGTGTTTCGATGTAAGTGATCGCAATCACAGCATGTATACAGTCAGAAGACCTGCTGCTAAATACTGCCCAAGGGGTCAAAACTGCCAATGATACTGGACGGCAGATAGTCAAGTCTGAGTTCACATCACCGTTCCATTATGTGTTACAGATATGTATACAAAACAGCATATACAAGCAAGAAAATCTTGTGTTTAAATAATATATTTAAATGCTGTTTTGTATACATATGTGTAACAAATAATAGGCTGGTTAACTATCTGCAGGTGCGTAAAGATTGCGGTCGCAGAGGGTGCTCATCACATCAGCATTATATGCGGCCGGTCCAGCATCTATCAGGCCCCAGCACTGCCCTACTAGTAGTATTCATGTATGACCTGGGTGGGCGGAGCCTGACCAATGTTAGGCTCCACCTACCCACCTTATTCTGTGAAAGTTACTAGCAGGGCAGTGCTGGGGCCTGATAGATGCCCGACTACATGTGATGTTGATGTGATAGGCACTCAGATGGGGCCCGGCATGAAGTACAGTGACAGTGACAGTGTCAGAGCGCTCATCACAGCAGTATCACATGCGGTTGTCGGGCATCTATCAGGTCCCAGTGCTGCCCTACTGGTAGTATTCACAAACTAAGCGGGTAGGTGGAGTCTGACTAACATCAGGCTCCTCCCACCCGAGTCATGCGTGAATTCTACTAGTAGGGCAGTGCTGGGACCTAATAGATGCTGGAATGACTGCATGTAATGCTGCTGTGACGAGCGCTCTGACGGGGCCCAGCATGAAGTACAGGGACAGTGCTGTGCCCCTTTACATGTGAGTGAAGACTGGGGGGAAATTACTGGGGGCATTATAGAGAGATTACTGGGGGCAGTGAAGGAATGAACATTACTGGAGGCAGTGGAAGAACATTACTGGGGGCAGTGGAAGGACATTACTGGGGGCAGTGGAAGGACATTACTGGGGGCAGTGGAAGGACATTACTGGGGGCAGTGGAAGGACATTACTGGAGGCAGTGGAAGGACATTACTGGGGACAGTGGAAGGACATCACTGGAGGCAGTGGAAGGACATTACTGGGGCAGTGGAAGGACATTACTGGAGGCAGTGGAAGGACATCACTGGAGGCAGTGGAAGATCATTACTGGGGGCAGTGGAAGGACATTACTGGAGGCAGTGGAAAGACATTACTGGGGGCAGTGGAAGGACATTACTGGGGCAGTGGAAGGACATTACTGGGGGCAGCGGAAGGACATTACTGGAGGCAGTGGAAAGACATTACTGGGGGCAGTGGAAGGACATTACTGGGGGCAGTGGAAGGACATTACTGGGGGCAGTGGAAAGACATTACTGAGGGCAGTGGAAGGACATTACTGGGGGCAGTGAAAGGACATTACTGGGGGCAGTGGAAGGACATTACTGGAGGCAGTGAAAAGACATTACTGGGGGCAGTGGAAGGACATTACTGGGGGCAGTGGAAGGACATTACTGGGGGCAGTGGAAGGACATTACTGGATGCAGTAGAAGGACATTACTGGGGGCAGTGGAAGGACATTACTGGAGGCAGTGGAAGGATATTACTGGGAGCAGAAGAAGGATATTACTGGGGGCAGTGGAAGGATATTACTGGGAGCAGTAGAAGGATACTACTTGGGGGGCAGTGGGGGGTATTACTAGGGGCAGTATGGGGACATTACTGTGGGCTCTATAGGGACATTACTGGTAGTGGGGGGAATATTATTATTACCAGACACCAGGGGTTTAACAATCGCTGTTACAGAGGGTGCGACAAGCGAGAGGGGGGAGGGCCCCGATCCAAAGTTTGCCCTGGGGCCCACAGAACTCTAGTTACACCACTGATTATTTGCCATCCAATAGTATTGCCAGTTTTGACCCCTTGGGTGGTATTTAGCTACAAGTCTTCCTATTATACATGGTATGATTAAGATCAGTTGGATTGAAATGCATAAGCAGGTTTATTGCCATGTTGTAACCTGTTTGGAATCTATAATGATGCTGAAGAATGTTAATCGATCCATTGGAGGTGCCGGCATCTTCTCCTTGTATTGTTTGAACACTGGCTACCTCAAGCTGCTGTGTGCCCGCTGGGAAAAGTCTTCAAGGGGTGAGCTGACTCCATTATCGCATGTATCTAGATTTATCGCTGAGACTTTTTTTTTAAAAGTCACACAAAAAAAGTCGTAAAGTCTCCCTGGAGGGGATAGCATGAAGAAACAAAACTGCATTCATAGACAAAATTGTTAGGTTTAAAGATTACATTTAACAAACAATGTACATAAATGCAGTTTCAAGCAAAGCTGACTTGAAATGTTAACCTCATAATAAACTCCCCCATGTCTTTTTCTTGTAAAACAAAAAAAATAAATGAAAAATTACAAGAAGTTCTAGTGTTTTTTCAAACTTTTTTTGGGTGGTTTTTCATTTGCACGTTTTTTTTTTCCCAGTTTTTTTTTTTGCTATAGAGTATTTAGGGAAAAAAAAGTACGTAATAAACACCACACGCAAAGCATAATGTGATGTAAAAAAAAACAAGGGGGCAATAAATGCTAGGAAACTCTTTAAACACCACTACAAAAAAGGGTTTGTAGGGCATTTTATAATTTCCTATTGGCCAACATGTAACATCTGGAGGTGGTGTTTTTTGCTTCAATAAAAAATCAAAAAGCTGCATTTTTCAGAAAAAGACACATTGTAAACCATCATAAGAGCTCATTCACAAGGTGTCTTTTGCCACCAGAATTTTAGTGCAGATTCCATGCCAAAATTCCAATAACTGCTGTGTGGTGTCCACCTCCCACTGTTCTCAATGGGAGATCGCGCCGCTATTCACACAGCCAGCGGTTGAAAGCTGTGATATTGCTAAAAACTGACATGTCCATTCTAGGTGTGGCATCTAGACAGATGCCATTGGGATGCCATTTTCTGCATTGGAATACAGGTCGGAATTTGACAGTGTCGAAATCTGCCATGTGGTAGAGCATCTGTTAGACACCTTCTAAACATTTTCACCCCAACATAACCGGAACAGCCTGCCGAATGTAAAAGCACTGGCCAAATGAATGTTCAACCAACAGTTATCTAAAACATATGGCCAGTTTATCTGATACAAGAGAGGCAGTTCTTTAGATGTTCTTTTAGAAGATTTGTCGCTGTCTTTTGGTGTAATGTTGGCAAGTCAGTATTGGTGCCAAGTCTTCTCCATGCCTCAGTGCCAAGTTCCTACATGGGTTCTCACTGTGGTTGAAAGGCTTCAAATGTATATTTTAGAAACCAATTCCTCATCTGTTCTGTAACTTCCTCTGATTCTGGCACAGTGTTCTTCTAGGAAGACTATAGCCACCTTCGAAATAAATTTCATCAATGAAAAAGAAGCAACTTCTCAAATTGTCTTAACTAGAATTTTCTACAGTTTTGCGCCTACAGCTTCTATACAGACATACAGTACATGGTAACAATCAGACCCTTTGTACTCTGATCCTGCAGTCTTGCTGTATCACCTTCCCTCATAATTACTTATGTATATTTGATTGGTTAGCAAGAACTAGAAGACAGGCAGAAGGCGATACGACAGCAGGATCAGTCATTGTTGAAGGCATTGTCCCAAGATTTAATCATATTCTCTATCCACAGCATAGGAGATGTATCTGATCGGTGGGGACCCCGAATAATCACAAGAAAGTGGGTCCTGAGCTCCCCACATGAATGTACGTGCATGGCCTCCCCATTCAACTCTGCAGGACTGCCAAAGAGAAGCCAAGTACAGAGCTTGGTTATCTCCGGCAGCCCCACATAGACATTCTACATTCATATGAAGGACGCAGGACTCCAGCTCTTGTGATCAGTGGGTCTCCCAGTGGTCAGACCACAACTGATTAGACACATCCTCTATCATCTGGACAGGGGATATGTTTAAAGCTTGGGACAACCCCTTTAACTCAAGTTCCCTTTGTTCAATATAACATTTTGCCTAAAGTGCATTCAATATATGCAATGATGGAAAATCTGATGGCCAAATCAAAGGGGGTTGGGGGTTAGACACTTTCTGGTTACTCTTAACTAATGCGCATTGTGGTGATGTGTACAGTATAAGTGCTGGGAGGCATGTATATCCCACCCAGATACATCAGCTCAGGGCTGCCATCAGAAATTTTGGGGCCCCTTACACAGCTCAAGGCCTGGGCCCCCCAACCCCCCCCCCCCCCCCCCCCCAGACGAAAGCTAATTTTGCTGCCCCCCTTGACTCAGCCCATTGACCACACCCTTTAATCCGCCCCTTTTTGTCGGCCACCTATTTAATGATTGTTTCATGCAACATTTTACTTGACCAGCTAATTTTAGATATTCTTGGTGGTCATCTGTGCCATTTTGGCCTCAAAACATTACATGACCCCCTACACTACATTACATTATTGACAACTGTAAGTTTTTACCTTGACTGGTGGTGGCCTAGGTGTGTTTATCAGCAGGTCTGCTCCAGTCACTGTTATGGGGGGATCTGTGGATGGCACTGTTATGGGGGGATCTGTGGATGACACTGTTATGGGGGATCTGTGGATGACACACTGTTATGGGGGATCTGTGGATGACACACTGTTATGGGGGATCTGTGGATGACACACTGGTATGGGGGATCTGTGGATGACACACTGGTATGGGGGATCTGTGGATGACATACTGTTATGGGGGATCTGTGGATGGCACTGTTATGGAGGGGGATCTGTGGATGGCACTGTTATGGAGAGGGATCTGTGTATGGCACCGTTATGGAGGGGGATCTGAGAATGGCACCGTTATGGAGGGGGATCTGTGAATGGCACCGTTATGGAGGGGGATCTGTGAATGGCACCGTTATGGAGGGGGATCTGTGGATGGCACTGTTATGGAGGGGGATCTGTGTATGGCACTGTTATGGGGGATCTGTGGATGATACATACCGTATATAGCATCTTATGCTATATGTGTCATCCACAGATCCACCCCATGATAATGTCATCCACAGATCCCCCTCCATAACATATCCCGTGTTCTGTGGATGACACTATTATGGGGGATTTGTGGATGACACTATTATGGGGGGATCTGTGGATGACACTATTATGGGGAGCTCTGTGTATGACACTATTATGGGGAGATCTGTGTATGACACTATTATGGGGGAGATCTGTGTATGACACTTATGGGGGGAGATCTGTGTATGACACTTATGGAGGGGATCTGTGGATGGCACTGTTATGGGGAGGGGGATCTGTGGATGACACATACCGTATATAGCATCTTAAGCTTTGTGTCATCCACAGATCCCCCTCCATAACAGTGTCATCCACAGATCCCCCTCCATAACCGTGTCATCCACAGATCCCCCCCATAAGTGTCATCCACAGATTCCCCTCCCATAACAGTGCACAGATCCCCCTCCATAATAGTGTCATCCACAGATCCCCCCATAAGTGTCATCCACAGACCCCCCCCCCCCCAATAACAGTGTCATCCACGGATCCCCCTCCCTATAACAGTGCCATCATCCATAGATCCCCCTCCCCGCCGCTCACAGTAGTATACATTTATAAACTGTAATCGGTATCCTGCAGACAGTAACTTTAAATCAGCGCTCATCTCTTTACTAGTGGGGTTTGAATGCAACAACAGATGCTCAGTGCCAGATAGACAGTCTAGTTACGCGATTGAGTCTTTTACCATGAATAGAGACGATATGCTTACCAAGCCCATTGCCTCTAATCTGTAATGACACTTGTTGTGCATAACATTGCAGAACTGGACTTCGCTTATAGTAGTCTCCTTTCCCAAGTCCTAACTGTGGCTCGTGTTACTCAGATACCCCAGGATTTACTGTAGGGCTGAATTATACAACATCTGGACAGTGGCAAAAACCACATAAATGATGCACCTATCAATACTGGCAGAAAACTAGATGCTAGTCTACCTTACATTCAGCTCCCTCCAGTAACAGGCAGTGCGGGCGGCAGCGCTCACTCACTGACGTCCCTAGTGGGAGGAGCAGGCGCGTGATGTCAGTGAGAGAGCGCTGCCCGCACTGCCTGTTACCGGAGTCAGTGTAAGATAGTAAAGAGATGGGCACTGATTTTAAAGTTAACACACTGACACAAAAAAAAAAATATATGGCTCGGGACCGGCCGGGCCCCCCTCGGGGTCCGGGCCCCTTACTGGGGTATCGGCTTTACCCCCCTGATGGCAGCCCTGCATCAGCTGGGCGAGATAACTGAAATCCAGAAAGCTGCAGAGGTTTCAGCAAAGTGTAGTTTGCTGAGACAGTTTTGTCTAGATGTTGTTCTGGGCTGGATTTCATGTGGACTGGGGGATAGGTTTGGTAGTGGGATCTGCCAGTCCACACCCTTCCACTACATGTATTGTCTTTTTATGGAGGTGATTGCAGGTGAGGCCTGCTGCTCTAATCACGGAGGGATAAAACAACCCTCTGTGTATGACTTGGAGGGAGAAAGGCTGAGGTAGCCTGAGAGAGAGAGAGCAGCCTGTGAGGCTCTGTGAGGTCTCAGCCAGGAGGGCTGAGGGGCCACGAGGCTTTGTAAAGCCTAAAGTTTGGGGGCCCAGCGACGCCTACGGAAAGAGGGTCGCACAGTCAGAGTCGGGAGGACTTCTGGACCATCTCCCCCCAAGGATGATGGTGTGGTCACAGACTGGAGGCTGCTGGACTATATATGGCTGAGGAAGCCTGATCTAATCCCGTGTGTGAACGGTGCTCTATAGGTTAGGTAGAGACAACATGTGTATTACGTAGAGCCCAGAAAGGCAGGTGTTTATTTTTGATGTTGATGTGTGCGATGGTGCTGAAGTGTCAAAATAAAGCACCTTTTGGACCTGAACGCCGTTGTCAGAGAAGTCTGTGATTGCGACCCCCTGAGAGAGAGCGATCCCTTACAGCATATAAGATGAGTATATGTCACTTACTAATAGACCTTAGGTTGATATTCTGTGACGTTTGCTATATTTTATAAGCCATGTCCCCTTGCTAGGCACATCTTCTCTGCTGTCCGGCTAGACGTCCGGTCCATAAGATGGCCGCTCTAGGAGGGTCATGTGACCAGACACATCACTCAGCCTCCTCCACTCTAACACACTGCACTAAACTCCCAACAGTACAAGTGCAGATGGCAGAAGTGTATATAAATGGAGGAGACATCACATGGAGACGATCTGCCTCGTCACATGACCCTTCATCGGCAGCCATTTTATGGACAATACCTGTGTGTGGACAGCACAAAAGACTTGGCAAATAAGGAAGCATATCTCATGAAATAAAGAAATGGGGAAGAATACTAACAAAACCTAAGTTAGTAGGTGCCATATAGTCACCTTACAAACCCATTGATGAGCAGTAACCAGAAAGTGGCCAACCCCTTTAATTTTCACAGCACTGTATTGCCAACTCAGTGAAGTCTGGCGCCAGTGATTCATGCATTAATATTGAATCACTACATATATAATTATAAAAAAAATGCTGACCAGATGGTTTCAAGCCTTTTAATTTGCAACATAATCATGCATCACAAATATATATTTTATAAAAGACAATAAGACATTTGCACTTTTTTGGGTTGCATTTTACCATTAGTGCCTGAATATAGAGCCATCCAGGACACTTTGGGGGCTTGCCTCTAGGGTCCGGATTTCAATGCATTTATGAAATAAGACTTAAAAAACACAAGTCACAAATGAAAAAGATGCCTATCTTCTCCGCTCAGACGACGGTGTAGCAAAAATACCATCATTTTCAATAAGTGATGTATTTTGTAACAGATTTATCAAAGAAGGCACATGCAGTCACAAATTGGCCACAACATAATCTCAGATAAGTACCCTAGCTTTAAAGGGGTTGTCCAATCTCAGCCTTTCTTCCTTTCATGACTGAGATGGGAATAACCCAGATCAAGCGCCGGATCTGGGAGGCTAGAGTTACGGAAATATCCAAGTGGCCAGCGCTCTTCTGTAATTCCCATAGCACAGCAAGGCAGGCTCGAACTGGTGAATCCCCAGATGGGCCCCTGAAAAAGGTGGGCCCCCAGTACCCCAGCACAGCATCTCAGCCATTTAACAAACTATCCAGTTTATTATTATAGACACATTAGGCAGTTAAGGTCAGTTCTAGGTGCAGAGGCAGGCCATCCAGTATCCACTTTCCCCAGGGACCTGCCTTCTTGAAGTTTTTGCAGGACCCCCATAATCAGTCATCTTGAGCACCTTGCTGCTTCCTGCCACTGTGTGAGCAGGTAATATTTCCATGTAGCTGTAAATGAGCCCCCAGAATTAAATGTTATGGTGGGCCCTAGATACTCCAGTCCGACACTGCAGCAAGGTACAGTGTCTCGGGCGTCCCGGGCACTTACTGTGGTTATTCCTATGTCAACCATTAGTGATGAGCAGAGCGTGCTTCGGATGCTACATACGAAGTCGCTTCACTCAAAACTTCAGATTAATGCTGTACAGAGATGCGTCTCTGTACAGAATTAAAATATACGGCCTCCGATGAGGCAAAGTTAGGTAGACTTCGTTGAATAACTTGAATAACTTCAGTATTTAATTTTTGAGTGCTACCTCTGAACCAAACCCGAGTTTGGTTCCAAGTTTTAAAGTGGTTTTCCACTTTACAAATCAAATAATCTCTGTACAGCATTAATCCAAAGTTTTGAGAGAAGCGACTTCGGATGTAGCATCCGAAGCTCGCTTCTCTCATCACTATCGACCATTAAAAGGTCAACATTGGACAACCCCTTTAACTTAGACATTAGCTAAAACGATGTCACTTTTGATAAATGTGGGCAAATGTCTTTCAATTTTCATAATTACAAGATACCCACAATTAAATGAATTAAGTTGTGCTGTACAGGGCAGCTTTAGGGATTAAACTAGCCACAGACAGGAGTAATTCATAGGCAAATCACTGACAATCTCGTATCTGTGGTGCCTGTCTGATGGGCTCCGGACATTAAGCCATCAGAGGAAAGAATTAGACAGATTTGATGATTTTAACCCATCTAATCCTTTGGGAGCAAAGATGTATCTGGAAAATGGCAGAAGTTGTGTCATGCCTTTTTTTTATGCAAAGAGGGAGAAGCGTGCTATGGGTAGGACTGTAAAAAGACTAGAGAAAGGGGGTGCCAATTGGGTCTTCACCTATCCTGGTTGTGCTGGAGGCACAATGCTATAGAGGGCTAATCAGTAGGTGTCCAGAAGGCTGCTGCTCGCCATGTCCTGGGGCCACGAAGTAAGGAACTGTGTAGTGATGATATGTAGCGGCACTGCTCTATTCCAGGACACCAAGGATCAATAAACATGTTGGCTATTTATAGAAGAACAACGCGTTTCACAGACTATAATTATTAAAATACAATGAAGACTAAGAGGAAATGAATATTCTTGAATACCTCTAAGATTTGCTCTTTGGGTGTAAAGCCATTTTACATAAGATTCTCATATGGAGCCTAGAACCATATTTTTTTCATTTTTCTACTGCCCCCCCCTTCCCAGCATTAGAAGCGGTGCTCAAATACATCTGGACTGCCGCGCATGCGCACAGGAGTTCTTGCCATTATGGTAGCACAGCAGTCCGGACAGTGGGGAAACAGGCGTCAGTAGAAAAATTACTGCAGATAATAGACCAAGATCACAATATAAGTTCCAAAAATATATTTAGTCATATTAAAAACATTTAGCAGTACAAAAAGTGCAAGTTTAACGCCTACACATTTCAGATATACTTTTGTTGTCCTTCTTGCCATGACTAAGGACGGCAAGAGTCTGCCTGAAACAAGTAGGTGTTAGACTTGCACTTTTTGTACTGCTGTATATGTTTAATATAACAGAATCCATTTTTGAAGTTTTTATGGACAAAGTGCTGGTACCCTTACTTTTTACAGCGTGATGTGGTTTTTACTACACACACCGTCCATTGTGTGGAGCTGATCACAGGGCATAGCGCAAGAGGGGAGAGAACTGATTTTTCTGAAATTCCCTTTCTTTTTCTGTTCATTCTGTTGCACCTTTCCCTCCATCCCACCCCTGCTACATCCAAAGTGTAAGAGCCATCAGCTACTTTCAACGTTCCCGGCATTGACAGGAAATAGTCACTGCTTCCCGTCACTTACTTTCATCTATGAAACCCTGGAAGCCACCTGTAGAAAGCGACTGATGGCCAGTGGCGGATTACAATAGGGACGTTCGGGTCGGCAGCCCCGGGCCCAGCACCGCTGGGGGGCCCAACGCTGACCCGAACGCCCACATACTGCTGCGGGGCACGGGAGCGCATAGCTCCCTGTCCCGTCCGCAATCACCGCCATAGGCTTCAGGCCTTGAAGGCCTGAGGCCTATGCGGTAGAGAAATCCCGGCGCAGGCGCGCGCGATGACGTCATCGCGCGCCTGTGCCGGGACGCAGCACTGTGACGCGCCTGACTCTGCGAGCAAGCGCCTGGCCCTGGACATACAGTAGGTGAGTATTTATCTTTTAATTTTTTTGTTCATTTTTTATTTTTTTTTATTTCATGTGCCTACTTTGGGGGGGGGGGGCACACAGGAGGACATATTAGGGAAGTTAAATCGAGTACATTGGGGGGGGAATGTGGGGGCTGTATGGGGCCAAATTATTATGGGAGGGAATACTATGTGGGGGCTAATTACTATGTGGGGGCAGTGTGGGGGCAAATTGCAATGTGAGGGCAGTGTGGGGGCAAATTGCTATGTGGGGGTAGTGTGGGGGCAAATTACTATATGGGGCAGTGTGGGGGCAAATTACTATATGGGGCAGTGTGGGGGCAAATTACTATGTGGGGGCAGTGTGGGGACAAATTGCTATGTGCGGGCTGTGTGGGGGCAAATTGCTATGTGGGGGCGGTGTGGGGGCAAATTTCTATATGGGGGCAGTGTGGGGGCAAATTTCTATATGGGGCAGTGAGGGGGCAAATTACTATATGGGGCAGTGTGGGGGCAAATTACTATGTGGGGGCAGTGTGGGGACAAATTACTATATGGGGCAGTGTGGGGGCAAATTACTATGTGGGGGCAGTGTGGGGACAAATTACTATATGGGGCAGTGTGGGGGCAAATTACTGTGTGGGGGCAGTGTGGGGGAAATCGCCATGTGGGGAAAGTGTGGGTTAATTTGTGGGGGCAAATTACTATGTGGGGAAAACTATTGTGTGGGGGCAGTGTGGGCAAATTACTATGTGGGGGAAGTGTGGTGGAAATTACTATGTGGGGGCAGTGTAGAGCAAATTACTGTGTGGGGGCAAACTACTATATGGGGGCAGTTTGGGGGGAAATTACTGTGTGGGGGAAGTGTGGGGGAAATTACTATGTGGGGGCAGTGTAGAGCAAATTACTGTGTGGGGGCAAACTACGATATGGGGGCAATTTGGGGGAAATTACTGTGTGGGGGCAAATTACTATGTGGGGATTACTATGTGGGGGCAGTGTGGTGGAAATTACTATATGGGGGTGTTGCTATTGGGGACGCACTGTAGGGGCAATTATATTATTTCTGGGGACACTATACAGGGATTATTGCCTGGAGCACAATAGAGGGTGGTATTATTACTCGGGGCACTCTAGGGGACATTATAGCTGCTGTGGACACTATAGGAACATTTGGGGTAATTTATCAAACTGGTGTAAAGTAGAACTGGCTTAGTTGCCCATAGCAGCCAATCAGATTCCACCTTTCATATTTGACAGCTCTTTTGGAAATCCAGTTCTACTTTACACCAGTTTGATAAATTACCCCAATTATGTCTATTAGGGTCACTATTTTTTCAGCAGTATAGTTCCTGGGGCATTGGGAAGCACAACGGGCACAGTATTGGGGGTGGCAGCAGGATGACACTGTGGGGACACCAGGATGAGGAGGTTGATGGAAAAATTGAGAAATCTAATGTGTCTGTGTTACAAACTGTAGAGATGAGATGTGGCTGAAAGAATTTGCCATGGTGGTCTGGGTCAAATGGAGGAGAAGAGGAAAGAGAAGGTCTACATGACAGGAGATGTCCCTGGATGTAAGAGGTATGTGGTGCTGTATTCTCCTCCATGTCTTTTTTATTACAATTATATGTATTTTAAATTTGGTGACTAAATTTTTCAGTTTAGGATCCAATTTGGGGTATTTTTTTTTAGTCTGAAGATGTCATATGGCCTAAGAAGAGACTGTGGCGCCCATGTAGCATCGCAGCCTCTTCATACAAAAAAAAATAAAAAAATGGAGGAGGAGGAAGGGGGGGGGGCCCAAGTTTGGTAGACAGCCCCGGGCCTATCATGCACTTAATCCGCCCCTGCTGATGGCTCATTTGGAATGTGGTGGGGACATAAATAAGACAACTTTCACAAATGCCAAGGACCTCCAGATATCCAACTGGGTGAGAGACCTTTGCTGGAGATCCAGGAGTACTATTCTCTCCTTCAGGACAGCACCTAGTAGGTGTAAAGAGTCATGGGATGCTGGGAGCTATTCACTGAGCAGTCAACTTAGCAAGTGATTGACCCCCTGTTCCTTAATGTCTGAATGAGTAAGAACCTGGTCCTGGGTGTCTGGACTGATCCATACATGACAGGCCTGGGTTTCTGGATAAGTGAGTGCCTTGGCTTTGGTATCTGGGCAAAATAACAGCCCGCTGGCTCTGGATTAAACATTTTGCTCTGGGCAGTGAATGCCCACCTAACCCATGGGTATTATTTTGAACACTTGGCCTGGGTGTCTGGGTAGGTGAGTGTGCACCTATCCCTGGTTGGGTAGCTAGGTCATTATGTTCAAGAACCTGAGCTTCTGCGTGTATGACTATAGCCATCTGACTGAATGACCAACCACCTGTCTCTGGGTGGAGTGCCTTATACTAGATGAGTGAGTTGAAACGTATGTTACAGTCGGACTTCCTTCTAACCCTCCTGGGGCCAGAACGCTTTGCCTGAGAAAGAATTTGGATGCACATGTAAAACCAAATGCATTATGGGGTTAAATGGAAATGTGAACCTAGCCTTCTCTGCATACTGCTGTTCTGGAGATCCCTGCTGTCTACTCCACTGTAGCTGAAGCCTGGGACAGCTGAGCAAATCTGTGGTGAACCACAGAGGAACTGTAAATTACTGGTGGCCAAAGACGTTGTCATCATTAGACTTCATGCACACAGCCGTGTCTATATGCGATCTGCGACATATGGATAGATTCCTTGTGGATTCTGCATTTTTCTCACTCCCATCAATACAAAGGGCTATTCTCCTCCGTAAATACGGACAGGAACAGGACCTGCACAGAGATTTTGCAGATCAAAAACACGGATGGGTGCATGACCTGATAAGAATGAATGTGTTAGTGTGTGATCCATGAAAAAAATGGACAGCACAGAACCTTCTGTAACTTTGCTAGACTTCATTGGAGAGATAGGCTCACGTGCATAGCCATTTCTTCATTCAGTCTTGCAGAAGCCAAGGGACCCCTATTCTCTTACTAGGTGAACCTGTCACCTCCCCTGACGTCTGTTTTAGTAAGTATTTGCATTCCCCATGTAATACCAATTCTGGAGCATCTTTTCATATAACTCTATTAATCCCACTAGAAACGTATGAATGAATTGCCAGCAATCTGCAATGAAGGTCCATCTGGGTATTACTATTCTGTCCCTGCACTGATTGGATATTGTCTGTCTGCTATATTTGTCTGCAAAGTGAATATGCTCTTCCAGCCTGGTCTGCGTACAGATTTGTGAAGGATATTAGCAGCTTATTTTCTTATAGATGTCTTTTCAAGCTTCGTGCATTAGGCTTGGCGCTCCTTCAAGTAACTTTAGGCTTAGTGTGGGCTCTGGCTGGCTGAATGAGTGCTGCTCCTGGGCCTGGCTCAGGCTGGCAGAAATGTCTGGCAGAGAGAATGAGGCGAGGTGGGGTGAGTGACTGTAGTATAGAGGCAGACTACTGGGCAAGTGGGCAGTGGCAGACTAGCAGTGGCTCCCGCGCTCCTCTGTTCCCAACTTCCTGCCGGACCTGCAGCGCTGATAACTTTGTGCCGACACTTAAAGAGGACCTTTCACCGATTATTCCACTATGAACTAAGTATACAGACATGTGGAGCGGGGCCCGGGGATCTCACTGCACTTACTATTATCCCCGGGCGCCGCTCCATTCTCCTGCTATGCCCTCCGGTATCTCCGCTCACTAAGTTATAGTAGGCGGAGATACCAGTCCCTAAGTTATGGTAGGCGGAGTCCGCCCTTGTTCTGCTCTAGCGCTGGCCAATCGCAGCGCAGAGCTCACAGCCTGGGAGGTTATTTTCTCCCAGGCTGTGAGCTCTGCAATGCGATTGGCCAGCGCTACAGAAGAACAAGGGCAGACTCCGCCTACCATAACTTAGGGAACGGAGATACCGGAGGGCATAGCAGGAGAACGGAGCGGCGCCCGGGGATAACAGTAAGTGCAGTGAGATCCCCGGGTGCCGCTCTACATGTCTGTATAGTTAGTTCATAGGCTAAGAATCGGTGAAAGGTCCTCTTTAAGCGCGCAGTGTGATCCGGACATGCTGCCAAGCCCTGCCCCCTGCCATTGGTACTTTAAGAGACCATGCCTGAGCCGGACCCGCCGTCCCATCATCCAAAAAAGGGGGACTTCTGGCCGTCCGTCCTGGCCTTGCGCCGGACCAGAAGTCTAATAACCGGACGTCTGGTCACCCTAAAAGCAGCAGTGGCAGAGAGACTGAGGCCAGCAGCAGCCATTTCAGTCAGATTAGAGCCAAAGCTGCAGAGTGGCTGTAATCTGACTAAAATGGCTGCTGCTGGCCTCAGTGAGTCTCTCTGCCACTGCAGAGAGACCTCATATCAGACAACTCAGCCCCCATCAGACCTCAGATCAGCCCAGAGACCCCCATCAGACCTCAGATCAGCCCAAAGGCCCCCACTCAGCCCCCATCAGACCTCAGATCAGCCCAAAGACCCCAATCAGACCCCCACTCAGCCCCATCAGACCCCAGATCAGCCCAAAGACCCCCAGTCAGCCCCTATCAGAACTCAGATCAGCCCAAAGACCCCCACTCAGCCCCCATCAGACCTCAGATCAGCCCAAAGACCCCCAGTCAGACCCCATCAGAACTCAGATTAGCCCAAAGACCCCCAGGTCCCACAGTCAGCCCACATCAGACCTCAGATCAGCCCAAAGACCCCCATGAGACCCCCACTCAGCCCCATCAGACCTCAGATCAGCCTAAAGACCCCCACTCAGCCCCCATCAGACCTCAGATCAACCAAAAAAAAAAACAGTCAGCCCCATTAGACCTCAGATCAGCCCAAAGACCCCCACTCAGCCACCATCAGACCTCAGATTAGCCCAAAGACCCCCATCATCATCAGACCCCCAGTCAGCCCCCATCAGACCTCAGATCAGCCCAAAGATCCCCACTCAGCCCCCATCAGAATTCAGATTAGCCCAAAGACCCCCAGGTCCCCGAGTCAGCCCCCATCAGACCTCAGATCAGCCCAAAGACCCCCATGAGACCCCCAGTCAGCCCCATCAGACCTCAGATCAGCCCAAAGACCCCCAGTCAGCCCCATCAGACCTCAGATCAGCCCAAAGACCCCCAGTCAGCCCCATCAGACCTCAGATCAGCCCAAAGACCCCATCAGACCCCCACTCAGATCAGCCCAAAGACCCCCAGTCAGCCCCCATCAGACCTCAGATCAACCCAAAGACCCCCATGAGACCACCACTAAGCCCCCATCAGACCTCAGATCAGCCCAAAGACCCCCACTCAGCCCCCATCGGCTCACATCAATCAGCGGCGGCAGCCCAGAGTGATCCCCATTCCCGAGGCCCCAAAACTTACCTGTTCTGCGCCTCGGGGCTACTCTTCCTCTTCGGCCCTCCGGCAGAAGTCGCGCTCCACATCTCTTTCTGTCTTCCCAGCCGGAGCTGCACTGTCACCTGACAGCGTGCAGCGTCAGGTCATAGTGCGCGCACTACGTCCTGACGCTGTACGCGTTCAGAACAGTGAAGCGGCGGCTGTGGAGGGGCTGGTAAGTATATTAAAGGGGTGGGCACAAGGAGCACTGGGGGGCGAGCATGAGGAGCACTGGGCGGCGGGCCCGGCCCCAGGGTACACACAGCACTACAGCAGGGCGGGTCCATGGGCGGCCGGGCCCCCTGGAGTGCCGGGCCCGGTCGCAACAGCGAACCCTGTATGTATGCCACTGTTTAGGCTACTTTCACACTAGCGTTTTTGCTGGATCCGGCAGGGCTCAGCAAAAACGCTTCCATTACTGATAATACAACCATCTGCATCCGTTCTGAACGGATCCGGTTGTATTATCTTTAATATAGCCAAGACGGATCCGTCATGAACACCAGGCTTGGAATGGCCCACAGGTCTACAGAGGAATCCCCTGGTGGGCTTCTGAGCAAAGTGAGCCCCTAGTCTTCCACCCCCTGCACAAGTGGCACATAACACATTAGACTTACTGCACTACATACATGTACTCAATGTACAGCACCTCAACCAGTTCATATAAAAAAAACTTGTTAGATTTATTATATTTGAATTTATCCGTATGGTGGGCCCCCAAAATAAATTTTACTGGTGGGCCCTAGGTACCCCAGTCCAACACTGATAAACTCTATTGAAAGTCAATGGGCGACGGATCAGTTTTTTATTGTGTCAGAGTTAAACGGATCTGTCACCATTGACTTGCATTGTGAGTCATGACGGATCCGTTTTGGGAACGCAACCAAACGGAATGGAATGCTTTTTGGAGCATTTCGTTCGGTTCAGTTACGTTTTG
Source organism: Bufo bufo (assembly GCF_905171765.1). Classification (NCBI taxonomy): domain Eukaryota; kingdom Metazoa; phylum Chordata; class Amphibia; order Anura; family Bufonidae; genus Bufo; species Bufo bufo. The sequence goes on along the minus strand of NC_053391.1, from coordinate 98,774,252 downwards.
TCCCTATCGACATTGAATGGGGACAAAACGGAAGCGTTTTTCTCCGGTATTGAGACCCTATCTAAATACCGGAAAATAGAAACACTAGTGCAGGGATGGCCAACCTGTGGCTCTCCAGCTGTTGCAAAACTACAACTCCCAGCATGCCCAGACTGCTTACAGGTATCAACCTACAGCAGGGCCTGGTGGGAATTGTAGTTTTACAACAGCTGGAGAGCCGCAGGTTGGCCAGCCCTGCACTAGTGTAACCTAACTTAAGTATAAATCAGTTATATCTTTTTAAATGCATTAAGGCGTAAAAATTATTCCAGCCGTTTCCTTTTGCCATTGACTCATGCTTTCGTTACACTTTAACGAGGGCAGGAATTAATTGCGAGAGAGCCGAGCATCGGATGATAATGGAAACTGTGCGCTACTGCATGACCTTTACACAATATAATGCAGTAAATATGATTACATAAACTGGCGAAACTGATTGTGGTTTATTAAATATGCCTATAAAGATCTGTCAGACGTCTTTCTGATGAATTTTGGGGAACTAGTGAGCTAATTATATTCATAAGCAATTGTTTCGCCTTTCGCAAGTTTACAGGGCTTGTTCAGTCTCACAAAAAATAGTCAACATTTTTTAAACCAGCACTTGGATCTCAAAACTTTTATAATTGTATTTAATAAAAATTTTTGTATAGCGCCGCCTGGTCAGACAATATGAGCTTTATGACTTCTGGAGGATCAATTACCCCTCCTCTAGAGGATTCGCTTTTTATTTCCATCCCCATCGAACCCATTCCCGTATTGACTACTTCTTCAGGAATGTTCCGGTTCTTCGGATGTTAGACTCGGCTGAAGTGGGAACTATCTCATGGTCTGACCACGCGCCTATTTTTATCAATATTAAGGTAGCTGGACATCACACAAAAATCTGTCACTGGCGTCTGAATGAAACCCTCCTCGCCAATCCCATAACTAGAAATGAACTCCAAGACTCACTTAAGGAGTACTTTGAGTTAAACCAGGCTTCTGTGTCCTCCACATCCATATTGTGGGAGGCTCATAAGGCGGTTTTCCGAGGGTCCTGCATTGCACTGGGAACAAGGTTGAAGGGGGATCGTAATCTTAAGCCACGCACTCTTATGATGCAATTGAGAGAGTTGGAGGCCCAATTACAGACTCGGACCTCGCGCCATCTATTGCGCCGCATAGTCCTGTTAAGGACTAGGCTGCGTGAACTAGCATATCAAAAAAAGGAGAAACTGTTACTGTATTCTCAACAGTGGTTTTACACATGGGGCAATAAGTCGTATACTATCCTGGCACGACAGTTGCAGAAGTCCAGAGTCTTGGGATCCCCAACGGTCATGAAAAGGGCAGATGGATCCTTAGTGTATGATCCTAATGATATTTCAGCCTTATGCCAGGAATACTATGCGGCTTTATACTCCCTTCCACAGCAATTGCCATCCAATGATACAGAGCGTCAACACCTCTTTCATAATTTCCTGACCAAATGTAACCTCCCTAAATTAACAGAAGAGATGGTGTCCTCGCTGAATACTCAGATCACTACTGAAGAATTGGACGAAGTGTTAAAACAACTTCCGAATAATAAGTCCCCTGGACCCGATGGCTTGCCCTATGGGTACTATAAAACATTTTCTTCCATTCTCCTACCCCACATGGCTTCTATGTTCAACTCTCTCCTGAAGGGTAACCCAGTCCCCTCAACACTTTTGCATTCTTACATAACGCTCATTCCTAAGCCAGGGAAGGACCCTAAGGACTGTGCAAATTACAGGCCCATAGCTCTTCTGAACTCAGACCTAAAGATCTTTACAAAAGCCTTAGCTAATAGACTAGCTTATTGGTTACAATAGGTGATCCAGAAGGACCAGGTGGGTTTTGTCAGGGGTCGGCAGGGTGGAGACAACACAAGGAGAACTATAGACCTTATTTAAATTATCAATGAATACAAAACTCCTGCCTTGATATTGGGGCTTGATGCGGAAAAAGCGTTTGACCGCTTGAATTGGTCATTCATGTTCTCCACCTTGCGGACCTTTGGCTTTAGGGGAGCGTTCTTGGATGCCCTAAAGGCACTGAATTCCCATCCCACGGCGTCTATTAAATTCCCACATGCACCTTCGAAGGTGTTTCCCATTTATAATGGCACACGCCAGGGCTGCCCCCTGTCCCCGTTACTCTTTGTGCTCTGTATTGAACCTTTAGCCGCTGCAATTAGAGCCCATCCGGACATTCATGGGGTCAAGGTCAATGCTATCGAATATAAACTATCAATGTTCGCAGATGATGTTCTGCTTACGTTGACAGATCCACATGTTACGCTCCCGAATCTATTTGATTTACTGGGGACCTATGGCAGGCTCTCTGGTTACAAGGTAAAAACGTCCAAGACGGAGGCCTTACCCCTTAATCTCCCCTCTCATACGCAGGCGACAGTACAGGCTAACTTTCACTTTCAGTGGAAAGAAGATTATATACGTTACCTGGGGGTGCACTTATCTAATAAATACTCCTGTCTATAAGCTAAAAACTTTCCCAAGGTATTTAGGGACCTGAGGGCCCTTATGTCTAGGGGAATTGTCACAGGGAATTGAGAAGCTTCCAGTCCTCAGTGCTTCACTTTATCTGGAACGGGAAGAGACATCGTATTGCTTGCTCCACCCTTACTGCCCTTAAATCACAGGGCGGTTTGGCCGTGCCAGACATTGTTAAGTACTTATTGGGCCACACACCTTAGAAGAATACCTGCATGGTCCACACTACTGGCATACTCCAGGTGGGTGGAAATAGAGAAATTGTGGTTAGCCCCGGTCCATCCCAACTCCCTCCTATGGTCGCCTTTGCCACCTACACTTTTCCCGAAGTTATTAGGTCCTATGGCTCTCACGTACCATATATGGAGGGTCTGTAAACATCGGTTCTCTCTTGTTACCGAAAAATCATCTATGACCCCCTTCCTATTCAACCCTCTGTTCCCCGCAGGTATGGAACCGTCTTTTGTAAAACATTGGTTTGCTAACAGACTTTTTCGCCTTGCGGATATAGTTGATTACAGGACACTGCGAATACTGCCATGGGAAAGCCTCAAACTTTCCTTTCAATTGCCAGACTATACTCATTACCACTATACCCAATTAACGCATTTTCTGACCAGTATGCATAACTCACCCCAAGTGTCTAAGCCTTCGGCGTTTGAACGACTATGTAAGCTATCAGACTCCACTAAAGGATTGATATTGAATATTTATGTTATTTTCTCTACCCCTCTCCCTACTGAGTTACAGAAACATGCATATATGGCTAAGTGGGAGAGGAGTTTAGACCGCACTCTTTCAGCTGAAGAGGAACAGGACGGCGATGACTTCTTCATGTGTCACCCACCGGGAGAGCTCATATAAGGTGTTAATGTTCTGGTATCACACTCCCCAATTTCTGAAACACCTTAACCCTGCTATTTCAGATAGATGTTGGCGCTGTGATACGGAGATGGGCTCTCATATCCATATTTTCTGGGAATGTCCTCTGATACGTCCATATTGGTTGACGGTGCGGGATGTTCTCTTCCAACTTCTCAGCATTAGGTTCCCATTGGACCCTATGATTTACTTATTGAATATGCCACATGTCTCGCTAAAAAGACATATCCTCAAACTCACTCTGCATATTCTAACTGCCGCTAGACGCCTGATTGTGAGTTTTAGGAAGGAGCGCATCCTGCCATCGCGACTAGATCTTATTGCTAATGTTACGGAGGTGCGTCGAATGGAACTCTTAATGGCTATGATGGAGGCGCAGAATGCTAGGTTTGAAAAAGTATGGCAGTTATGGGACGAACATTTTGAACTCTACACGTAACCAGTGCCGTAACTAGCCTTCCTACTCCCCATGTGCCTCAAATAACTAGCCTTCCTACTCCCCATGTGCCTCATTTGGTCTTGTCTTGTAATGTCTTCCCCCCTGTCTGTCTTTAATGTTCTTTTCCTTTTTTTTGGTTTATTTTCAATGATCCTCCTAACGACCACTCTGGATCTTTGCTCCGATATAGCTTATAGCTCTCCTCTATAATGTTACTCGAATATGTTGTTGTCTCTTGACATCATGTTATATCTTCGGTATTTGAGCTCACTGGGGCTATAATGTTCATTCGTTTGATAGACGGACACACGTACGTCTGCTTTTCTATAATACTTTATTGTGTATACACAAAACTTTCAATAAAACAGACATTTATGAAAAAAATAAAAATTTGTATAGCCACTGAGCTATTCAATAAAATATATCTGCATAGCGCCACCTGCTGTTTGTTCTTTTCCTTATATCTCTGCCCACTTCATTGAGGTGGTCGCAAACGCCCAGTTTGAATCTTCAACTGCCACCAGCCATATCTTCTGTTAGAAGCTACACCACAAGAGAATTTAGACTCGAACCTTCAGAATCACAGGTGCATATCCATGAAGCAAACATAATTACAAAAAACAAAATGGCTGCACACCGTTATATATACAAACAATAGAGCTAAGAAATGGGGGTCATTCTAGATAAAAGTGCTACAATACCGACTATAAATGAGTTAATAGAAGCTCTTAGCGCACATATTTGCTCAAACATGTGTCGGGCCCATCTACCAGGCGTCAAGGTGGCTTCCGCAGATGGGTCCCTATCACTAAATATATTGCCTCACTTTGGACTTACTATAACATACAATATTCAGGGCAGTGTAGGAACCAGCTACAAACGTACTCTGCTCAGAAGTCCCAGGTAGATGATCGTGTTCAGTCTAAAAGAGACGCTACCTTCAATATATCAGCCACCTTGACGCCTGGTAGATGGGCCCGACACGTATGTGCGCTAAGAGCTTCTATTAACTCATTTATAGTCGGTATTGTACCACTTTTATCTAGAATGACCCCCATTTCTTAGCTCTATTGTTTGTATGTATAATGGTGTGCAGCCATTTTGTTTTTCTGTTAGAAGCTGTGACTGCTACAGGGAAAGAGCTGCAGTGGAAAAGTCACCTGATGCCTGTTTTTTTTTTTTTTTTTTTCATGATATAACCGTTTTAGGCCACTTTCACACTTGCGCGTGTAATACCGGTATTGAGATCTGGCAGAGGATCTCAATACCGGAATTAAACGGATCAGTTTAGATTTTGCACATCAGGACACATCTGTTCCGTTAGGATACGGTTGTGTGAAATGAAAATAAATGGATCTATCACTAAATACATTGAAAGTCAATGGGTCACTAATCCGTTTTTTTTTAGGCCCCTAATAATAGGGATGCGTCACTATTGTTTTTCACGGATCCGTTTTTATGACCGGACACAAAAGCGCAGCTTGCAGCGGTTTTGTGTTCGGTCACAAAACGGAATGCTGATGGAATGGAAGACATCCTGAATGGATCTCTTTCCATTCAGAATGCATGAGGACTAAACGGAAGCGTTTTTTAAAATTTATTTTTTCCCCGGGTATTGAGATCCTCTGCCGGATCTTAGTACTGGGTGTGAAGGTAGCCTAAATTGATGGCCTATCCTCAGAACAGGCCATCTCTAGCTGGTCAGCTCCATCTCCAGAGGTTGGCACTGGGACAGTACAGCTCCGTCATCCTTGTAGTGGAGGGAACTCATTACTTCAGTGCTGCTCCCATTGAAATCAGGTGAGTCATGCAATCTCAGTCATTGTAATTGCTTTTCAAGACGTGTCTGGCTCAGGTAGGTGACTGCCGGAATAATCACTTACGGTATAAGTCCATAACAAGCTTTTTTCAAAGCTTCTTCGATTACATGTCTAGTTTTTAAAAGACCTCTCCTCAATCTACTCATCTAGATCTCAGTTCTGCTCTACACACATAGATGGAACCTGGCAGGATCTAATGAACCAACCTAGATCTCCACCACATAATTGATAGGACCATCTTCTGATAAAACTCTTTTGGTCGGAGGTTCAAATCTGGCTTACCCCAGAACCATCAGCAACCCCTTCCCCGACGTGTCATGAACGTCCCCCATACAATTTCTCATTCTAGTCTGTTGTCAGGGTCGTGGAGTCAGTAAACCAAACTTCTGACTCCGACTCTGGCCCCCCAAGTCTGACTCTGACTCCCCAGGCCTGCCAGTTATCAATTTTTTGATAAATAGGGGCCTTAGACTGATAGAACATAACCTGTATTACTAAAACTTCTAAACTTTCCTAAATTCCTATGAAAGTAAATATGCAGCAAGCCATGCATTTAGTAAATCAATTCTGTCATATTAAAGGGGTTATCCGAGCCTGGAAATGCCCCCCCCCCTTCCCATACATCGGGCCACTCACACTGATTCTACTTACCTGGCTCCCCGCATCGCTCCTGGTCCCCGCACAGCCGCCGCTGCTTCTCCCTGTGCACGGTTGGGGGGTTAGCCAATGGCAGGTGGTGATGAGCCATCCCAGCGTCACCCGCGATGCTAGGAAGGCTTGTCCCCGTCACCGTCTCTGACACCGGATGTTTTCATCTGCGCACGGGGAGAAGCAGCGGCGGCTGTGCGGGGACCAGGAGTGACGCGGGGAGCCAGGTAAGTAGATTCAGTGTGAGGGGCCCGGTGTATGGAAGGGGGGGGGGGGGGGTTTCCAGGCTCAGATAACCCCTTAAATGATGCATAATATTTCATATGTTTTTTTTTTATTATTGTGATGCCCATAAATTTCTACCAACTCCAACACAAGTCTACACAAAACTGGCTCAATTCCACAGCGCTGCTTGCCATACGTCTCCAAAAAGAAACCCACGGTGGTGCACACTGGATAGGTAAAATCTGAGAAATAAATGACATGGCTTAAAGGTGTAGTATAGAGAAGAGTGGCCGTGCTTCAGGATAAACATAGACCCTTTCATTCAAATCTCATACAATCCCATGAAAGGAAATACGTAAACGGAATGCACACAGAGTACCTTCCGTTGTTTTTGCAGACCCATTGAAGTGAATGGTTCCGCATACAGTCCTCAAAAAAAAAATGGAACGGAAGCGGAAAGAAAATATGTTTGTGTGTATTGCTGGCCGGACCCGTGCTGCAATGCACAGGCACCGACTACGGGGCAGCGCGGTGCGGAGGAGCGGCCAGAAATACCACGGAAGCACTCCGTAGTGCTTCTGTGGTCGACCGATCCGTGCTCCTGCACCGCATCTCCGGGTTTGCGGACCCATTGAAGTGAATCTGTGATGCGGGGTGCACGCGGCCGGTGCCCCGTGTATTGCAGACCTGCCGTATGCGTGCCGCAATACGGCCGTGTGCATGAGCCCTTAATTAAAGGGGTTTTCCAGGATTTTTTTTACTCTGGATAGGTCCTCAGTATCTGATCTGTGGGGGTCTGAGAAGGCACTGGCGCCGCAGCCTTCTCTCTGCTCACCAAGCATTGTGTAGTGACTGTGGGGGTCCTGGGTATTGGACCCCCACTTATCAGATACTGATGACCTATCTAGAGTTATACTCTCAGAAAACCCCTTTAATGCTAAGAGGATCAGATCCCTATGTACCCCATGAGGAGGGCTCCGGTGGCATCAGATGGACATGTACCCTATGGGGAGGGCTCCGGTGGCATCAGATGGACATGTACCCCATGAGGAGGGCTCCGGTGGCATCAGATAGACATGTACCCCATGAGGAGGGCTCCAGTGGCATCAGATGAACATGTACCCCATGAGGAGGGCTCCGGTGGCATCAGATGGACATGTACCCCATGAGGAGGGGTCCGGTGGCATCAGATGGACATGTACCCCATGAGGAGGGGTCCGGTGGCATCAGATGGATATGTACCCCATGAGGAGGTCTCCGGTGGCATCAGATGGACATGTACCCCATGAGGAGGGCTCCGGTGGCATCAGATGGATATGTACCCCATGAGGAGGGCTCCGGTGGCATCAGATAGACATGTACCCCATGAGGAGGGCTCCGGTGGCATCAGATGGACATGTACCCCATGAGGAGGGCTCCGGTGGCATCAGATAGACATGTACCCCATGAGGAGGGCTCCGGTGGCATCAGATAGACATGTACCCCATGAGGAGGGCTCTGGTGGCATCAGATGGATATGTACCCCATGAGGAGGGCTCCGGTGGCATCAGATAGACATGTACCCCATGAGGAGGGCTCCGGTGGCATCAGATGGATATGTACCCCATGAGGAGGGCTCCAGTGGCATCAGATGAACATGTACCCCATGAGGAGGGCTCCGGTGGCATCAGATGGACATGTACCCCATGAGGAGGGCTCCGGTGGCATCAGATGGACATGTACCCCATGAGGAGGGGTCCGGTGGCATCAGATGGATATGTACCCCATGAGGAGGGCTCCGGTGGCCCCCGGGGAATTTCCTTCCAGGGTCTATGGCCAGTCCGGTTACATTTTCTGACTGTGCCCGTTATCGCTACATGTGAATTACGCCTTAATTAAAACAAAGCATTGAACACTCGTCCTCATCCATGGTGGCAGATTACTGCTGTGCCCCTGACATTCACTGACATGGATTCCTGCCACATTCTGACATTTATCAGCAGCCAGCCATGGCCTTCCCCTCTGTCATAAATTTCCAATCTATAAAAATGATTCCTCCTCCTCATCATCATCTCCATTCCCACGGGGCGCTGATGGGATGTGTAATGATCTGACATATTCAGCCTGGCAGCACTCTACAGCTTGCAGCAAGGAGACCTGGACGGCCGCGGGAGCGCGGGGGTTAAGCACCCTTTCGTCGACGGGGGCTAAGCGGCGGGCTACCTTTTTTGGGGATAAGCAAAGTAGTTTTTTGGAAAGGCGGACGTCGGGCGTAGGGTAATGACATGGAGAGCGGCCCTATGTGTGGCGTCTGGAGATTATACGAGAGGAATAAACCGGGCTCCGGCGCTGGAGGGGTTAATCGGGTGTGGCCAAATGACGGCTGACAGTCTGCGCACGCGCGGTCGGGACATACACACAGCGCTGCTGCCTCTCCTCTCAGTGTGGGGATAGGTGGCGGGTGTGAGGGGCTTTCAGGCAGTGGCCGCAGGATATTGGGCGTTGGAGTACTTCCCGGGAATCCTTCTCCTGAGCGGGACAAGCGCTCTCCCTCCGCTATTCCATGGGATAATAATGACAGCCCGGTCGCGACTACAGCGCTCCGTCTTCAGCTACTAGATGGCTTTGGTTACGGTGCAGCGCTCCCCCACCCCCAGCACGACCTCCAGCCCCTGCGTGTCGGTGAGTGATGAGGATGATGAGGGTCCAAGTGTTTTCTCCTATTGTCTGCTGCCAGCTCTTCCTGCCTTCTAGTGTCCACCGGCGCCTCAGTGCGCATGCGCGGGGGGCTGCTGCTGTCTCCTCGCCATCCTTCTGCTTCCTTCCTTGATGTGCGGGGGCCTCACCCTGTCCTTCTGCTTTCCCCCCCTCTCAGGGGCGCCCCCTGCTGGCCGGTCACTCAGCAGGGGTGGTGTGCACGGTGTGGTTGTGTGCTCTCATTGTGAATACGCTGATATCCTCTGTGCTGCTCTGGCAGGATGTGCCACTGCCTCCATCCTGCTGGTCAGTGGCTACAGGCGCCATTGGTTGGGCCACGTTGGCTGCCAGCGTCTCCAGTATTACGTGTCGTCCGGCAATAGTCGGTGGAAGTTGTCGCCTCCTGTACTGCGCGGTGGGACTTGTCCATAGAGGTCAATAGCTGGTGACCCAAGATGTCTTGTAAGGTGGATGAGTTTAGAAATCTGTAAAAATAGTACAAATGGCCCCAAAATGAGAGCGCCCCACGTGACGTGGTTGAGGCAAAGCCAGACTTTTGTGGGTGTACAGCGTGTCTTCGTGATTTCTATCTATAAAGGGGTCACCGTCCGACTGATGCAAGTGGTTGTCATTTACCCCGTACAAAGTTGTATGGAGTCGTAGTCCAGCGCGTCTGGTGAAGGCCTTGTATGACTTTGATTGTACGGTTTATTTTTTTATTTTATTTTTTTGGGCAAAGCAACAGACGCTCAATAAGACCCCCTTATAAGTCAGTGGGGTTCGTCGGGCGCTGTTGGGGGGACCATTTTATGTTGGATCTAGCACTGTGTTTCTGTTATACATGGAAGCCATGATGCTAATGTGAACAGATCCTTAGATATTCTACATCATAAGCAACACCAGTGTATTACGGTGCCCTACGGAGGGGAGGCTCACCACTGCAGAAAGCTGGCTTTAAAGCCTCATTCACACGTCAGTGTTTGGTCAGTGATTGTGAGCCGAAAACAGGAGTGGGGCCTCCACAGACATAAGGGAAAGATCCGCACCTGGTTTTGGCTCAAAATCATTGACGTGTAAGACTAGTTTCACACTAGCGGCAGGGTACTCCGGAGGGTGAACAGCCTGTCGGATCCGTCCTGCCGCTAGTGCACGTGTGCCCCCGGACTGCCGTTCCGTCCCCATTGACTATAATGGGGGCGGAGTTCCGGCGGCGGCACAGCGAGAGGCAGCCAGACTAAAAGTACAGGGGCACACGTGCACTAGCGACAGGCCCTTGCCGCTAGTGTGAAAGTACCCTAAATGAGGCATAAGGGCTCATGCACACGACCGTATGTGTTATGGGGCCTGCAAAAAAAACTGATCCGCAAAAAATATGGATGGCATCCGTGTGCATTCTGTATTTTGCGGAAAGGAACAGCTGGCCCCTAATAGAACAATACTGTCCTTGTCCGTAATGCGGGCAATAATAGGACATGTTAAAAAAAAAATTGCGGAATGCACACAGAATAACTTTCGGAACGGGCACGGCAAGAAAATATATTCGTGAGCATGAGCCCTAAGATGGCTGAAATGCGGCCACGTTTAAAAGGGGTTTTCTGGGAGTAGAATATTTATGACCTATCCTGAGCATAGGACATCAATATCTGGATAGTGGGGGTCACTCCCAACACCCCCACTGATAAACTGAAGAGGGTGCAGTACTCCGGTGAGTGCTGCTCCCTCTTCCTAGGCCAGCGATGTCACCTTCATCAGTCACATGGCCTAGGGGGCGCAGCTCAGTCCCACTTAAAGGGTTTCTGTCACCTGTAAAATGGGTATTAAAGGGAGTCTTTCAAGCCGATTCACCGTATTAACCTAATAACAGACTTGTGTCCACGGCATCCCCCCTATTAAAACTGTGCTTACCGTACGTTGCTTGCTATCATCGTTCTGCCGAAAAACACTTTTAATCCATATGCAAATTAGGCTGTGAAGGTGCCCAGGGGCGGCGTTAGAAACGGCCGGTGCCCAGGCCCCTGGGTCATTTTCATACGAATCCACTCCTCCTCCGCCACGTCTGCCCGCCCTTGGTCTCTGCTCTAACCTCCCTCCTCCCGTCCGTAATCCCGAGCATGCGCCGATGACCGCGATATCGGCGCGTGTGCATTGAATGACCACAGTCTGGCCGGGGCATCACAGTTTATCGTGCGCATGCGCCGGCCTAACTTACGTTTTTGCTGTGATCACAGCGCATCACGTCAAGAATGTAAGTTGGGCCGGCACATGCGCACGATAAACTGTGATGCCCCGGCCAGACTGTGGTCATTCAATGCACACGCGCCGATATCGCGGTCATCGGCGCATGCTCGGGATTACGGACGGGAGGAGAAAGGTTAGAGCAGAGACCAAGGGCGGGCAGACGCGGCGGAGGGGGAGTGAATTCGTATGAAAATGGCACCTTCACAGCCTAATTTGCATATGGATTAAAAGTGTTTTTCGGCAGAACGATGATAGCAAGCAACATACGGTAAGCACAGTTTTAATAGGGGGGATGCCGTGGACACAAGTCTGTTATTAGGTTAATACGGTGAATCGGCGTGAAAGACTCCCTTTAACCACCTCAGCCCCCAGTGCTTAAACACCCTGAAAGACCAGGCCACTTTTTACACTTCTGACCTACACTACTTTCACCGTTTATTGCTCGGTCATGCAACTTACCACCCAAATGAATTTTACCTCCTTTTCTTCTCACTAATAGAGCTTTCATTTGGTGGTATTTCATTGCTGCTGACATTTTTACTTTTTTTGTTATTAATCGAAATTTAACGATTTTTTTGCAAAAAAATGACATTTTTCACTTTCAGTTGTAAAATTTTGCAAAAAAAACGACATCCATATATAAATTTTGCTCTAAATTTATTGTTCTACATGTCTTTGATAAAAAAAAAATGTTTGGGTAAAAAAAAAATGGTTTGGGTAAAAGTTATAGCGTTTACAAACTATGGTACAAAAAAGTGAATTTCCGCTTTTTGAAGCAGCTCTGACTTTCTGAGCACCTGTCATGTTTCCTGAGGTTCTACAATGCCCAGACAGTACAAACACCCCACAAATGACCCCATTTCGGAAAGTACACACCCTAAGGTATTCGCTGATGGGCATAGTGAGTTCATAGAACTTTTTATTTTTTGTCACAAGTTAGCGGAAAATGATGATTTTTTTCTTTTTTTTTTTTTTTTTTTTCAAAGTCTCATATTCCACTAACTTGTGACAAAAAATAAAAACTTCCATGAACTCACTATGCCCATCACGAAATACCTTGGGGTCTCTTCTTTCCAAAATGGGGTCACTTGTGGGGTAGTTATACTGCCCTGGCATTCTAGGGGCCCAAATGTGTGGTAAGGAGTTTGAAATCAAATTCTGTAAAATGACGAGTGAAATCCGAAAGGTGCTCTTTGGAATATGGGCCCCTTTGCCCACCTAGGCTGCAAAAAAGTGTCACACATCTGGTATCTCTGTACTCAGGAGAAGGTGGGGAATGTGTTTTGGGGTGTCATTTTACATATACCAATGCTGGGTGAGAGAAATATCTTGGCAAAATACAACTTTTCCCATTTTTTTTATACAAAGTTGGCATTTGACCAAGATATTTATCTCACCCAGCATGGGTATATGTAAAAAGACACCCCAAAACACATTCCTCAACTTCTCCTGAATACAGAGATACCAGATGTGTGACACTTTTTTGCAGCCTAGGTGGGCAAAGGGGCCCATATTCCAAAGAGCACCTTTCGGATTTCACAGGTCATTTTTTACAGAATTTGATTTCAAACTCCTTACCACACATTTGGGCCCCTAGAATGCCAGGGCAGTATAACTACCCCACAAGTGACCCCATTTTGGAAAGAAGACACCCCAAGGTATTCCGTGAGGGGCATGGAGAGTTCCTAGAATTTTTTATTTTTTGTCGCAAGTTAGTGGAAAATGCTGATTTATTTTTATTTTATTTTTTCATACAAAGTCTCATATTCCACTAACTTGTGACAAAAAATAAAAACTTCCATGAACTCACTATGCCCATCAGCGAATACCTTGGGGTCTCTTCTTTCCAAAATGGGATCACTTGTGGGGTAGTTATACTGCCCTGGCATTCTAGGGGCCCAAATGCGTGGTAAGGAGTTTGAAATCAAATTCTGTAAAAAATGACGAGTGAAATCCGAAAGGTGCTCTTTGGAATGTGGGCCCCTTTGCCCACCTAGGCTGCAAAAAAGTGTCACACATCTGGTATCTCCGTATTCAGTAGAAGTTGGGGAATGTGTTTTGGGGTGTCTTTTTACATATACCCATGCTGGGTGAGAGAAATATCTTGGCAAAAGACAACTTTTTCCATTTTTTTATACAAAGTTGGCATTTGACCAAGATATTTATCTCACCCAGCATGGGTATATGTAAAATGACACCCCAAAACACATTGCCCAACTTCTCCTGAGTACGGCGATACCAGATGTGTGACACTTTTTTGCAGCCTAGATGCGCAAAGGGGCCCAAATTCCTTTTAGGAGGGCATTTTTAGACATTTGGATACCAGACTTCTTCTCACGTTTTGGGGCCCCTAGAATGCCAGGGCAGTATAAATACCCCACATGTGACCCCATTTTGGAAAGAAGACACCCCAAGGTATTCAATGAGGGGCATGGCGAGTTCATAGAAATTATTTTTTTTTGGCACAAGTTAGCGGAAATTGATATTTTTTATTTTTTTCTCACAAAGTCTCCCGTTCCGCTAACTTGGGACAAAAATTTCAATCTTTCATGGACTCAATATGCCCCTCACGAAATACCTGGGGGTGTCTTCTTTCCGAAATGGGGTCACATGTGGGGTATTTATACTGCCCTGGCATTCTAGGGGCCCTAAAGCGTGAGAAGAAGTCTGGAATATAAATGTCTAAAAAATTTTACGCATTTGGATTCCGTGAGGGGTATGGTGAGTTCATGTGAGATTTTATTTTTTGTCACAAGTTAGTGGAATATGTGACTTTGTAAGAAAAAAAAAAAAATTCCGCTAACTTGGGCCAAAAAAAAGACTGAATGCAGCCTTACAGGGGGGGGGGGGGGGATCAATGACAGGGGGGTGATCAGGGAGTCTATATGGGGTGATCACCCAACTGTCATTGATCACCCCCCTGTAAGGCTGCATTCAGACGTCCGTATGATTTTTACGGATCCGATCAGTCTATCAGTGGATCCGTAAAAATCATGCGGACATCTGAATGGAGCTTTACAGGGGGGTGATCAATGACAGAGGGGTAATCAATGACAGGGGGGTGATCAGGGAGTCTATATGGGGTGATCACCACAGTCATTGATCACTCCCCTGTAAGGCTGCATTCAGACGTCCGTATGATTTTTACGGATCCGATCAGTCTATCAGTGGATCCGTAAAAATCATGCGGACATCTGAATGGAGCTTTACAGGGGGGTGATCAATGACAGGGGGGTGATCAGGGAGTCTATATGGGGTGATCAAGGGCTAATAAGGGGTTAATAAGTGACGGGGGGGGGGGGGGGGGGTGTAGTGTAGTGGTGCTTGGTGCAACATATTACTGAGCTGCCTGTGTCCTCTGGTGGTCGATCCAAACAAAGGGGACCACCAGAGGACCAGGTAGCAGGTATATTAGACGCTGTTATCAAAACAGCGTCTAATATACCTGTTAGGGGTTAAAAAAATCACATCTCCAGCCTGCCAGCGAACGATCGCCGCTGGCAGGCTGGAGATCCACTCGCTTACCTTCCGATCCTGTGAACGCGCGCGCCTGTGTGCGCGCGTTCACAGGAAATCTCGCGTCTCGCGAGAGGACGCACCGGCGCGTCCACCCAGAACAACAGGACCGCCGCAAAGACGCAATCCTGCGTACGGCGGTCCTGAGGAGGTTAAGCTGACGGACATTAGCGATGTGCTAATATCAGCTGAACATAACTATATTACTAGAGTACAAGGGTTGGCTCACACCTAATGGCTATGTAAGGTGCTACTAGCTCACAAAAGGGGTGCCCTACCCCAAAATAAGGTAATATAAAAAGCAGTAGAGAGTGAGTGAGCACTCATAACATTTGGGCCATAATATATATATTTAATAGGAGGGTTGCACATGCAATAAAAATCTTCACATAAAATACATGTAACACACAAATATAAAAATATACTAATAAAATACAAATGGTACCAAGACTCCCCCATCAGTGAAATTTTTAGTCTTGGTACCATTTGTATTTTATTAGTATATTTTTATATTTGTGTGTTACATGTATTTTATGTGAAGATTTTTATTGCATGTGCAACCCTCCTATTAAATATATATTCAATATTTTATGAGTGCTCACTCACTCTCTACTGCTTTTTATAACTATATTACTGCCATCTCACTGCCTGCCGCCGTTATTGAGAAAAACAAACTTTTATTATATGCTAATTAGCCTCTAGGAGCGGGGGAGGGGGGGGGGAGGGGGCCTTGTTGTTCCCGCTCCTAGAGGCTCCGTTCTCCCACCTCTGGCCGCGCCCTGCTACACTAGATTCACAGGGCCAGGCAGCCTTCACCTCCTCCCGCCGGTCCTGTGCGCTGGGGAGATCTTGCGCCGTTCAGTATTCGGCACAGTGAGGAAGCTGGCAGTCGGCAAGCACCCTTCACTCACTGCGCCTGCGCCGAACACTGAACGGCGTGAGAATTCCACTGCAGACAGGGCCGGAGGTAGGAGACCAAAGATGCTTGGCCCTGTCCATCTAGTGTAGCAGGGCGCTGCCTGAGGTGGGCGAACGGAGCCTCTAGGAGCAGGAACAACGCCCCCCCCCCCCTCTGCTCCTAGAGGCTAATTAGCATAGTAACATAGTACATAAGGCCGAAAAAAGACATCTGTCCATCCAGTTCGGCCTGTTATCCTGCAAGTTGATCCAGAGGAAGGCAAAAAAAAAACTGTGAGGTAGAAGCCAATTTTCCTCACTTTAGGGGAATAAAAAATTCCTTCCCGACTCCAATCAGAATAACTCCCTGGATCAACGACCCCTCTCTAGTAGCTATAGCCTGTAATATTATTACACTCCAGAAATACATCCAGGCCCCTCTTGAATTCCTTTATTGTACTCACCATCACCACCTCCTCAGGCAGAGAGTTCCATAGTCTCACTGCTCTTACCGTAAAGAATCCTCTTCTATGTTTGTGTACAAACCTTCTTTCCTCCAGACGCAGAGGATGTCCCCTCGTCACAGTCACAGTCCTGGGGATAAATAGATGATGGGATAGATCTCTGTACTGACCCCTGATATATTTATACATAGTAATTAGATCTCCCCTCAGTCGTCTTTTTTCTAAATTGAATAACAACCCTAATGTTGATAATCTTTCAGGGTCCTGTAGTTGCCCCATTCCAGTTATTACTTTAGTTGCCCTCCTCTGGACCCTCTCCAGCTCTGCTATGTCTGCCTTGTTCACAGGAGCCCAGAACTGTACATAGTACTCCATGTGTGGTCTGACTAGCGATTTGTAAAGTGGTAGGACTATGTTCTTATCACGGGCAGCAGCTGCCTGACACTGGTTTTTGCAGCTTAGTTTGCTGTTTATTAAAATTCCTAGATCTTTTACCATTTAGTATGTACGGGTGACTTGCATTATTCCTTCCCATGTGCATAACCTTACATTTGTCAGTGTTAAACCTCATCTGCCACTTATCTGCCCAAGCCTCCAGTCTATCCAGCATATTATAAAAGTTAGTTTTTCTCAATAACGGCGGCAGGCAGTGAGATGGCAGTAATATAGTTATGTTCATCTGACATTAGCACATCGCTAATGTCAGCCAGCTTAATACCCGTTTTTCAAGTGACAGAAACCCTTTAAAGGGGTTGTCTGGGACTGGGGACATTGTTCTAAGTGTACAACAGTGACACAAATATTACACACATGCCTGTCCTACCTTTGCCACACATGTCTGATGCCCCGTTTTTATGTCGCAAATTCTCAGCCGGAAGTGCCTATTTTCTCATAGTCAGTGACGTACCAGGTCCCTTGCTGCAGAGCGAAGCCTCTTCTTCTGCTTCGCAGGGAGCCCGGTGACGTCACCAACAACCTCGGTAATTATTCAGATCGCAGGGAGGGGCGGTGACTAGGCTGGAAGACATCGCGCTAAGCCACGCCCCCCACCCCCGAATCGGTGACGTCACTGGGCATGGCACTTTCTAATGAATGAAGGGGGCAGAATATTAATGAGTGGGCGGAGTTATAGCGGAGATGATAGTCAGCTGTAACCACGTGATGCCGCTAGATGTAAACAATGCGTTGGGGACTGTCGGAGCCCTGTAGAAGTGGGGAAAATACCTAAAAACATATGAGGGGAACTTTAATCAGTTGTTAATAGTGAGTACACTTTAAAAAAAAAAATAATATATTTGATCCCAGACAACTCCTTTAAGTGAATGGACCGGGCCTGCAATACCAAGCGTGGCCACTATACGTTGAACGATGCTGTGTTTGTTAAGCTGTGAAGAGGTTGCAACACTCTGCCTCTTCAATCAGCTGATCGGCGGGGTCCTGGGTTTCGGACCCGCACTGATCTGATATTGATGACCTAGCCTGAGGACAAGTCTTCAGTATTTTCCACACTTCATTGCTATTATTCATAAGGGTCCAAGTGCTGCAGAGGTGACCCAAATAGCTGGCGTATTGTAGTTGGTATTTTGCACCAGTGTTTGAAAGCCAAAACCAGTAACAAACTGGAAAGAAGTATCGTGGAAAAATTTGCTCCTCTTCTATGTTTTGAACCCACTCCGGGTTTTGGCTTACAAGTACTGACCTAAATCCTGCTGTGTGAAAGTGGCCCAAATCACAGCGGCTGATGTCTGGCACCAAAAGCACTGCTTCCAAAAAATAAAAATGAACAAAAAGGGAAGTCTGTACTTGTCGTTTTGTTCGATTCGTTATTTTTAATTATTTATAATTTTTTTTTTTCTAAAAGAAAACCATTCTAGGAAATGTGTGGTTTGTGCAGACAAATTCAGCAAAGATCTTTTAATTTGCATAACATTATTTCGGAGTGAATCCCATTTAAAGGCGTATTCCAGTTAGGCCAAATGCACGCGGCCGAGAGCGGTCCGTGGTATGCCGGGCTGGATTCCTGTTCAGAGCAGGAGCGCGCGGCGTCATTGGTTGCTATGACGCCGTGCGCTTCATGCCGCCGCTGCTGTACAGTAATACACTCGTATGATCTATACGAGTGTATTACTGTACAGCAGCGGCGGCATGAAGCGCACGGTCTCATAGCAACCAATGACGCCGCGCGCTCCTGCTCTGAACAGGAATCCAGCCCGGCATACCACGGACCGCTCTCGGCTGCGGAACACGGCCATGTGCATTCGGCCTTGGATTAAGTTATCCACAGGAACTGTTAGGCCCCTTTTACACGGGGGCGAGATTTCCACGCGGGTGCAATGCATGAGGTGAACGCATTGCACCTGCACTGAATCCGGACCCATTCATTTCTATGGGGCTTTGCACATGAGCTGTGATTTTCACACATCACTTGTGCGTTGCGTGAAAATCGCAGCATGCTCCTCTTTGTGCGTTTTTCACGGAACGCAGGCCCCATAGAAATGAATGGGGTTGCGTGAAAATCGCAAGCAAGTGCGGATGCGATGCGATTTTCACGCACGGTTGCTAGGTGATGATCGGGATGGGGAC
Organism: Bufo bufo; assembly: GCF_905171765.1. NCBI lineage: Eukaryota > Metazoa > Chordata > Amphibia > Anura > Bufonidae > Bufo > Bufo bufo. The sequence continues at coordinate 98,755,309 of NC_053391.1, read as the reverse complement.
CCGATCATTATTATTTTCCCTTATAACATGGTTATAAGGGAAAATAATAGCATTCTGAATATAGAATGCATAGTACAATAGGGCTGGAGGGGTTAAAAAAATATTTTAACTCTCCTTAATCCACTTGTTCGCGCTGCCGGCATCTCCTTCTGTCTGTATATTTTTTTTAACCCCCTCCAGCCCCATTGTACTATGCATTCTGTTTTCAGAATGCTATTATTTTCCCTTATAAGGCCTCATGCACACGATCGTTGTGTGCATCCGTGTCCGTTGTTCCGTTTTCCGTGATTTTCTGTGGACCCATTGACTTTCAATGGGTCCGTTGAAAACTCGGAAAATGCACCGTTGTTTATCCGCGTCCGTGATCCGTGTTTCCTGTCCGTCAAAATATGACCTGTCCTATTTTTTTTGACGGACAACGGTTCACTGACCCATTCAAGTCAATGGGTCCGTGAAAAAACACGGATGCACACAAGATTGTCGTCCGTGTCCGTGGCTACTTTCACACAGACGGATCCGCAGATCCATCTGCATAAAAGCCTTTTCAGATCTGAGTTTTCACTTTGTGAAAACTCATATCCGACAGTGTATTCTAACACAGAGGCGTTCCCATAGTGATGGGGACACTTCAAGTTAGAATATACTACGAACTGTGTACATGACTGCTGCCTGGCTGCACCCGATCTCTTACAGGGGGCTGTGATCAGCACAATTAACCCCTCAGGTGCCGCAGAGGGAACGCCTCTGTGTTAGAATATACTGTCGGATCTGAGTTTTCACGATATAACTCAAATCCGATGGTATATTTTAACATAGAGGCGTTCCCATGGTGATGGGGACGCTTCAAGTTAAAATATACCATCGGATTGGAGAAAACTCAGATTCGATGGTATAATAGGGACTCCTGACTTTACATTGAAAGTCAATGCGGGACGGATCCGTTTGCAATTGCACCATATTGTGTCAACGTCAAACGGATCCGTCCCCATTGACTTGCATTGTAAGTCAGGACGGATCCGTTTGGCTCCGCATGGCCAGGCGGACACCAAAACGACTTTTTTTTTTTTTACTTTCCTTCATGTCCGTGGATCCTCCAAAAATCAAGGAAGACCCACGGAAGAAAAAACGGACACGGATCACGGAACCCGTTTTTGCGGACCGCTAAAAAAAACGGTTGTGTGCATGAGGCCTAAACATGTTAGAAGGGAAAATAATAACATCTACACAACCTTGAACCCAAACCTGAACTTCAGTGAAGAAGTTCGGGTCTGGGTACCACAGTCGGTTTTTTATCACGCGCGTGCAAAACACATTGCAACCGCGCGATAAAAACGGAACGCAATCGCAGTCAAAACTGACTGTAATTGGGTACCTACTCGCGCGGGTTTGCCGCAATGCACTGGGACGCATCCGGACCTAATCCGGACACGCTCGTGTGAAAGAGGCCTTAGATGAACCCCCATCAATCATAGCCCCGCCCTGACGACAGTTCAGCCCCTGTGCAAGCGTTCTTAATAGGGAGAAGGAAGTAAGCCGCTGCCAGACACCCCTTGGGGACAAAAGGATTGGACATGTTGAAATCCAACATTACCTGATTTCTTTCCCCATCATTTGCTGCCTGCCGTGCAGTAATCGGACGCTTTGGCTGTCATTCATGTGGTGTGTATAGCCACCTTAAAGGGGTTGTCCAAAATTGTAATATTGATGGCCCATCCTCTGCTTGTAGCTGCAGCGCTGTGGTTACTAGTCGGTCCACTGTAATTACACCGCTCTGCCGCTGCAGTGTAGATGGCGAGCCGATAATCATACGCAGCGCTCGTGCAAGCACCTTATCAGCTGATTGGCAGGGGTGTCGAGAGTCTGACCCCACAGATTTGATACCGATGACCTATTATTTGAGTGTTGGAACTCCCCTGTACCTGGCCGACACACACATATGACCGCGTTTACACCCCGGCCTGTGGAATAGCTTGGGCGCTGATTTTTTTTTTTTACACTTTTTGCAGCCTCATGCAATATGGAAGTGCTGTGCGTGTATGAGTGCGGTCTGGGAAAAGTGTCTATGGCTGGTTGGTTAATGGGGCCATTCCACAAAAAATATTAATATGTAATCAATAGGGCATTTCACATGAATTATTGCAGTATACATGCAAAAAACCTAATAGATTTTTCTTATTTTTTTTTATTTAGGCTGTCATGGAACATGTTATTTAGTAATTCTGTACAAAAAAATAAAAATAAAATTTATATATATTTCACTGCTTGAAAAAGGCTCCATGGAGGTAACCAAAACGTCGAATTTTTGTTGAATAAAGCACATGTCACTTTAATGGACGTGCCGTGATATATAAAATCCCCTTTGATTAGTTTCTCCTTTTGTTCTGGAAGGAGTGACTTCCCGTATAATTATTAGGCTGGCACACTGCTTTACCAGCCTGTTGGTGAGCACCCACACCAACCTAAATCCGTGCACGCCGCCGGAAACAGCCCACTGAAGTCGGAACATTTTTGAGCTTTAATTGCCTTTGTACTGTAACCCCTTGCGTGCCGGGACAGTACCAAACACTATTGCCTTTATGTGGTTTGGCTAAGGCTTCATGCACACTGCCGTGTCTGAACTTGGGTCCGTAAACAGCGGATCCGCTAAATACAGATGGCGTCCATGCACATTCTGCATTTATCTCGTTTCCATCAGTTAAAAGGGCTGGTCTCATCCTCCGTACGGTTAAAGGGGTTGGCCCATCTTAACCATAGCTTATAGCTAGGATATGCCACCAATGTCAGGTGTGGGTCCCATCTCTAGAACAAGACCAAAACGAAGGAGAGTGCCCGCGCTGCACGCGCTCCATTCATATCCATGGGACTTCTGAATAGAGCTCGCTCGGCTATTTCCAGGACTCCCTTAGAAGTGATTGGAGAGCGCACCACACGAGCGCAGACGCCTCTCCATTTGGAAATAGCCAAAACACTCGGCTATTTTCGGCACTCCCGTAAAAATGACTGGAGGGTGGCTGCGCTTGCGAAGTGCGCCCTTGTTCGCTTTGCGGTACCCTTTCTGGAGATAGGTGGGACCCACGTCCATCTGACATTGGTGGCATATCCTAGCATCTAAAATGAGACAACCCATGTGTGCATGGCCCCATAGAAAGCAATGGGTCAGGCTGCATGAAGCCTTAGGCCTCTTGCACACGACCGTGTGCATTCCGTTTTTTGCGGAACGGAACAGCTGGCCCCTGATAGAACAGTACTATCCTTGTCCGTTATGCGGACAATAATAGGACATGTTCTATCTTTGAAACGGAAGGCATACGGAATACCTTCCGTTTTTTGGGCGGATCCAATGACTTGTTCCGTATACGGAACGTAAACGGGGGGGAAAAAAAAAAACGGTCGTGTGCAAGAGGCCTTAGCGTTATGTCCACATGTGCCTGAAAACTCAGTGAAAAAGTCTGCTGCAATTTTTACCACGGAAATGGCGGTGAGTTTCATGCTCTCCAATGCAAAGGGTGATATCCGCAGAGGAGAATTTCTTAAAATCTCCTCCACCTTGCTCGTATTGTACAACGCTGCGAATTTGACGTATGAAAAGCTGTGTGTGAACATAGCCTTATAGCATTCTCGCTGGCGAGTCGTCCAAGATAATCCTGCATGATCTCTTCTACAGTCCGGTGCCATGCAGCTGGTTGCGCTTAAACCTTCGCTGGCATTTGGGCGCACAGCTGCTTATATAATGCCGCACGCTGGCGAGAAACGTGCATCATTTATGAGGAGTAAATGTACTTCTGTGTTTTTTCCTAAAGGAAGACGCGAGTTAAGGGGAAGTGCTGCATTCAGTCTCGACGCTTTATAAAAAGGCGTAATAATAGTAATGTATTATGCAGGTGGCGGCTGATTTGGCGCTTTGCAGAAGACACGGCCTTTAACGCCGTGCTTGATATATGACTCGGCCCATTTAGTTTTTTTTTATGTCACTGTGTTACCATGCAACCGATTATGAGCAGTAAATTGATTAGCGTGCGTCCTATTGACTCCTAGATTTATTTCTAGGATTAACAACCTTGTGCGGTCTGTGTACAACCAAGTGTTCGCACGTGAACGCTTTTTTTTATTTTATGCCATCTGTTTTTTGCTATAAATCAGTCCAATTAGTCAGATTTCAGTTTCTTGTCTTCATCTTGAGTGAGTCTGTGCTGTAAATATAAGCCTTCAAATCATTCACCTTAGGGTACTTTCACACTAGCGGTTTTCTTTTCCGGCGCTGAGTTCTGTCACAGGGGTTCAATACTGAAAAACAACTGATCAGTTTTATCCCCATGCATTCTGAATGGAGAGAAATACATTCAGGATGCATGCGGTATTATCTCCGTCCAAAATTCCGGATCAGTATGACAAACGGACAGACTGATCCGTTCTTGCAATGCATTTGTGAGACGGATCTGCATCCGGATCCGTCTACCAATGCTGTCCGTTTGCATGCAGATTGCCGGCGACAGAACTGCTTGCCGGATCACACTGACGCAAGTGTGAAAGTAGCCTTACACTAGAATTTCTTTATTTAAAGGTAAAAAGATGGGGGTAAAAAAAGGGGAAATTTTATTTAAAGGGTTATTCCCACGACATTAGAATACCTGACCAATGCGAACTACGGACATGTGCTGCCCTGTTTCCGTAAAGCCCATAGAAATAAATAGGAGCTGGTGAAACGGCGTATCTCACTGTGCCACCTTGTTACCATTACGGTATATACATAAGGGGTTGTCCCTTGAAAATTATACTATGTATTTCAAAGTTCAGCACTCGGATCTAAATGGTTTTCTAATTGCATGTGATTAGAAGTTTAGCATTGCCACTGAGCTATGAAATGTATTTCAATAGCGCCACCTGCTGACTGTTCTTTTCCTTATCTCTGTCCACCTTATTAACATAACTGAGGTGGTCGCACATGTCTCGGTTCAATTCTTCAACTCTTTTAAAACGGTTAGAAGCTGTGACAGTAACAAGAAGAGAGCTGCTGCAGAAAGTTCACGTCCCTGAGCTGTGATAGGTAGAGGGCTCAAGCAGAAAGGACACTCCCCCAAAAAAGCATATGCCCCATGAGTTGCCAACTTGAAGTAAATTTAGCAGAGCGTTCTATATAAACAGGCTAAGGCTACATGCACATGACCGTATGTGTTTTTCGGTCCGCAAATTGCGGATCCGCAAAAAAAAACGGATGACTTTTTTTTTTTTTTTTGCGGATCCATTGTAACAATGCCTAAAACGGACAAGAATAGGACATGTTCTATTTTTTTTTGCGGTGCTATGGAACAGACACATACAGATTTTTTACAGACACTGAAACAAACAACGGTCGTGTGCATGTAGCCTAAGGGTCCATTCACACGTCTGTAATTTGGGTCCGCATCTGTTCCGCAATTTGCGTAACAGGTGCAGACCCATTCACTTTCAATGGGGCTGGAACGGATGTGGATCCGCATTTCCGGGATCCGCAATTCCGTTCCCGAAAAAAGTAGAACCTGTCCTATTCTTGTCCACAATTGCGGACCAGAAAAGGCATTTTGTTTTATAGTGTCGGCGATGTGCAGTCCGCAAATTGCGTATCGCATATTGCCGGTGTCCGTGTTTTGCGGATCCGCAAAACGCTTACGGATGTGTGAAGGACCCTTAACCACCTCAGCCCCTATGGCTTAAACACCCTGAAAGACCAGACCACTTTTTACACTTCTGACCTACACTACTTTCACCGTTTATTGCTCGGTCATGCAACTTACCACCCAAATGAATTTTACCTCCTTTTCTTCTCACTAATAGAGCTTTCATTTGGTGGTATTTCATTGCTGCTGACATTTTTACTTTTTTTGTTATTAATCGAAATTTAACGATTTTTTTGCAAAAAAATGACATTTTTCACTTTCAGTTGTAAAATTTTGCAAAAAAAACGACATCCATATATAAATTTTGCTCTAAATTTATTGTTATACATGTCTTTGATAAAAAAAAAATGTTTGGGTAAAAAAAAAATGGTTTGGGTAAAAGTTATAGCGTTTACAAACTATGGTACAAAAATGTGAATTTCCGCTTTTTGAAGCAGCTCTGACTTTCTGAGCACCTGTCATGTTTCCTGAGGTTCTACAATGGCCAGACAGTACAAACACCCCACAAATGACCCCATTTCGGAAAGTAGACACCCTAAGGTATTCGCTGATGGGCATAGTGAGTTCATATAACTTTTTATTTTTTGTCACAAGTTAGCGGAAAATGATTTTTTTTTTTTTTCTTACAAAGTCTCATATTCCACTAACTTGCGACAAAAAATAAAAAGTTCTTTGAACTCACTATGCCCATCAGTGAATACCTTGGGGTGTCTTCTTTCCAAAATGGGGTCACTTGTGGGGTAGTTATACTGCCCTGGCATTCTAGGGGCCCAAATGTGTGGTAAGGAGTTTGAAATCAAATTCTGTAAAAAATGGCCAGTGAAATCCGAAAGGTGCTCTTTGGAATGTGGGCCCCTTTGCCCATCTAGGCTGCAAAAAAGTGTCACACATGTGGTATCTCCGTATTCAGGAGAAGTTGGGGAATGTGTTTTGGGGTGTAATTTTACATATACCCATGCTGGGTGAGATAAATATCTTGGTCAAATGCCAACTTTGTATAAAAAAAATGGGAAAAGTTGTCTTTTGCCAAGATATTTCTCTCACCCAGCATGAGTATATGTAAAATGACACCCCAAAACACATTCCCCAACTTCTCCTGAATACGGAGATACCACATGTGTGACACTTTTTTGCAGCCTAGGTGGGCAAAGGGGCCATTCTAGGGGCCCAAATGTGTGGTAAGTAGGTAAATGACCTGTGAAATCCGAAAGGTGCTCTTTGGAATGTGGGCCCCTTTGCCCACCTAGGCTGCAAAAAAGTGTCACACATGTGGTATCTCCGTATTCAGGATAAGTTGGGGAATGTGTTTTGGGGTGTCATTTTACATATCCCCATGCTGGGTGAGAGAAATATCTTGGCAAAAGACAACTTTTCCCATTTTTTTTATACAAAGTTGGCATTTGACCAAGATATTTCTCTCACCCAGCATGGGTATATGTAAAATGACACCCCAAAACACATTCCCCAACTTCTCCTGAAAAAGGAGATACCACATGTGTGACACTTTTTTGCAGCCTAGGTGGGCAAAGGTGCCCAAATTCCTTTTAGGAGGGCATTTTTAGACATTTGGATTCCAGACTTCTTCTCACGCTTTGGGGCCCCTAAAATGCCAGGGCAGTATAAATACCCCACATGTGACCCCATTTTGGAAAGAAGACACCCCAAGGTATTCAATGAGGGGCATGGCGAGTTCATAGAAAAAAAAAAAATTTGGCACAAGTTAGCGGAAATTGATTTTTTTTTGATTTTTTTTAATTTTTTTTTTCTCACAAAGTCTCCCTTTCCGCTAACTTGGGACAAAAATTTCAATCTTTCATGGACTCAATATGCCCCTCAGCGAATACCTTGGGGTGTCTTCTTTCCAAAATTTGTGGGGTGTTTGTACTGCCCTGGCATTTGAGGGTCTCCGCAATCATTACATGTATGCCCAGCATTAGGAGTTTCTGCTATTCTCCTTATATTGAGCATACGGGTAATGAGATTTTTTTTTTTCCGTTCAGCCTCTGGGCTGAAAGAAAAAAATGAACGGCACAGATTTCTTCATTCGCATCGATCAATGTGGATGAAAAAATCTTTGCCAAAAAAAGAAAAAGGAGGGGAAAGGCGTCTGCCAGGACATAGGAGCTCCGCCCAACATCCATACCCACTTAGCTCGTATGCCCTGGCAAACCAGATTTCTCCATTCACATCAATCGATGTCGATGAATAAATCATTGCCGGGATTTTTTTTTTTTTTTATATATACAAAGTGTTTGCCAAAGTATATGAACACCGCCACCTCCTCAGCTCATATGCCTCGGCAAACGTATCTTTTACTTCAGAGGAGAAATCTCGTCTTGCAGCGCCGCATACACCGACTTGCGTGTAATCTCACAGTAGCGCAATGCTTCTGTCCGAATGCACATCAGTGCTGCAGCTAGTCGATCGGTTGGTCCACCGGGAAGGTAAAAAAAAAAAAAAAAGAAAAAGAAAAAACCAGGCCGCAACGCAATAAATTTATTAACTTTTGAACAGAACATATAAACTTTTTTTAACTGAACGTTAACTTTTTTACTTACCGGTGTTTTTTTTTTTTGTTTAGTTTTTTTTACCTTTTATAGAACAAACCTCTCCTTCCCCATGGGACAATGTGCAAAGCGCAAATCGCCCAAAGATGTGGCGAAGTACGTTATGCACTTTATCCCAGGTGAAAGGAGAGGTTCGCAGCAGCTGTGAGTAAAAGGGCCCTAATAGCCCTGTGAGATGCAATCCCTATGCTAGGTGTACCTGTGTGTGGTACTTCCGTAAACACTCTCCATAGCATAGGGCAGGGTGGTAAGGACAGTCAGGACAGAAATAGCGGGTGTCACGCCTTATTCCACTCCTGCTACAGACACCAACATCTTTTTCGGGGTGACGGTTGGGTTGAGGTACCAGGAACAACACTGGGGAAATGTCGCTCGTGTAGACGGCTAACTACACTGGTGGATGGGGCCACGGAACCTCCTGGATACAGGAGGTTCTCAATGATCTCTTCCTGGAATTTGAGGAAGGATCCTGGTCTCCCAGCCTTACTGTAGAGAACAAAACTATTATACAGCGCCAATTGAATTAAATATACAGACACCTTCTTATACCAGCGTCTGGTTCTGTGGGAAACTAAATACGGAGACAACATCTGGTCATTGAAGTCCACCCCTCCCATGAGCGCATTATAGTCGTGGACTGAGAGGGGCTTTTCAATGACACGGGTTGCTCGCTCAATTTGTATTGTCGTGTCTGCGTGAATGGAGGAGAGCATGTAAACGTCACGCTTGTCTCTCCATTTCACCGCGAGCAGTTCTTCGTTACACAAGGCAGCTTTCTCCCCCCTTGCAAGACGGGTGGTAACGAGCCGTTGGGGGAAGCCCACGCGACTAGTTCGCGCGGTGCCACAGGCGCAAATCCGTTCTAGAAACAAATGCCTAAAGAGGGCCACACTTGTGTAGAAATTGTCCACATAAAGATGGTACCCCTTGCCGAATAAGGGTGACACCAAGTCCCAGACTGTCTTCCCACTGCTCCCCAGGTAGTCGGGGCAACCGACCGGCTCCAGGGTCTGATCTTTTCCCTCATAGATCCGAAATTTGTGGGTATAGCCTGTGGCCCTTTCACAGAGCTTATACAATTTGACCCCATACCGGGCACGCTTGCTTGGGATGTATTGTTTGAAGCCAAGGCGCCCGGTAAAATGTATTAGGGACTCGTCTACGCAGATGTTTTGCTCTGGGGTATACAAATCTGCAAATTTCTGGTTGAAGTGGTCTATGAGGGGCCGAATTTTGTGGAGCCGGTCAAAAGCTGGGTGGCCTCTGGGACGGGAGGTGGTGTTGTCGCTAAAATGCAGGAAACTGAGGATGGCCTCAAATCGTGCCCTGGACATAGCAGCAGAGAACATGGGCATGTGATGAATCGGGTTCGTGGACCAATATGACCGCAATTCATGCTTTTTAGTTAGACCCATGTTGAGGAGAAGGCCCAAAAAAATTTTAAGTTCGGAAACTTGGACTGGTTTCCACCGGAAAGGCTGGGCTTAAAAGCTTCCCGGGTTGGCGGATATAAATTGTGTGGCATACCGGTTTGTCTCTGTCACGACTAAGTCCAAGAGCTCCGCAGTCAAGAACAGCTCAAAAAATCCCAGGGCTGAACCGATTTGAGCCGTCTCAACCCGAACGCCAGACTGGGCGGTGAAAGGGGGAACTAATGGTGCGGCTGAAGTTGGTGACTGCCAATCAGGGTTTGCCAGCACCTCAGGGATTCTAGGGGCTCTACGGGCATGTCTGCACGTGCCACCGTACCAGCTTCAACTGCCCTTCTGGTGCTCGCCACGTCACCATGTTGTACGGCAGTGCTGGTACTAGGTCCAGGGAGGGCTGCGCTGCTGGTGTATGCCTCACCACGTGATCGGACAGCGCCAGCCCCACTCTGCTGCTCTTGAAACGGATCCTGCACAACCTGTGGTCTAGCGACACTGGGCCGGGTACGCCTGGTTCTATCAGGGACCTCCACCTCCTCGTCCGAACTTTGGGTCAGAGAGCCACTGCTTTCCACAGGTTCATATTCTGACCCGCTAGATTCGTCAGATGAGGGTTCCCATTCGACTGGGTCAGAATCCTGTAGGCCTCTTCAGAAGAATACCCCCTGTTTGACATTTGGACTACTAAATTTAGGGGTATTCCCTGAGACTACCCAAGAAAAAAAGCAAGCCTGTCTTACAAAGGGGAGGCTAGCGAAGTACCGGAGGCCGCTGCGGTTGATAAAAAATATCAAAACTGATTTTTTTTATCGCTGCAGTGCGTGTAAAATGAATGTGCAGTGATCAAAAAAATATATATTTTTTGGCACTGCGGTGGGGCGGGCGTGGGTGAACGCACGTGTGGGCGACCGATCAGGCCTGATCGGGCAAACACTGCGTTTTGAGTGGAGGGCGAGCTAAGGTGACACAAATACAATTATAGATCTGACCGTGATCAGTTTTGAGCACTTACAGATACTATAAAAGTACAAATGCTGATTAGCGATATGCTAATCAGCGAATCAGTGACTGCGGTGGGCTGGGCGCTAACCGATCGCTAACTACCTAACCAAGGGGCCTAAGCTATCCTAAAACTTAACAGCTAATACTAGTGAAAAAAAAAAGTGTCAGTTTACACTAGGGGTGCACCGAAATTTCGGCAGCCGAAAATATCGGCCGAAAAAGTACCTAATCCATTTCGGCCGATATTGTTACATATTGGCCGAAAATATGGGGTGTGGGATTTGTCACCCACCATCTGCGGGCGGGCGCCGGGCGGGCGGTTTACTGCATCTTTATTTCACCTTGACGCTCCAGTAAGAACTCTGCAGGCAGAGCGGAGGGCGGCGTAACGTCACTTACTCACGTGACGCGCCTGCTCCGCCTCCTTCATTCATAAAGTGGGCGGAGCAGGTGCGTCACGTGAGTAAGTGACGTTACGCCGCCCTCCGCTCTGCCTGCAGAGTTCTTACTGGAGCGTGACGATTGTAAGGTAAAATAAAGATGCAGTGAGTGATGCTGTGAGCAGCAGGGCCGGGGCTGTTATGGGTAGGGGGATCGGTCTATGGCACTGTTATGGGGAGGGGGGATCTGTGCACTGTTATGGGGAAAGGGATCTGTGCACTGTTATGGGGAAAGGGATCTGTGCACTGTTATGGGGAAAGGGATCTGTGCACTGTTATGGGGAAAGGGATCTGTGCACTGTTATGGGGAAAGGGATCTGTGCACTGTTATGGGGAAAGGGATCTGTGCACTGTTATGGGGAAAGGGATCTGTGCACTGTTATGGGGAAAGGGATCTGTGCACTGTTATGGGGAAAGGGATCTGTGCACTGTTATGGGGAAAGGGATCTGTGCACTGTTATGGGGAAAGGGATCTGTGCACTGTTATGGGGAAAGGGATCTGTGCACTGTTATGCCCCTAACAGTGCACATATCCCCCCTCTCCATAACAGCACCACCCACAGATCCCCCTCTCCATAACAGCGCCACCCACAGATCCCCCTCTCCATAACAGCGCCACCCACAGATCCCCCTCTCCATAACAGCGCCACCCACAGATCCCCCTCTCCATAACAGCGCCACCCACAGATCCCCCTCTCCATAACAGCGCCACCCACAGATCCCCCTCTCCATAACAGCGCCACCCACAGATCCCCCTCTCCATAACAGCGCCACCCACAGATCCCCCTCTCCATAACAGAGCCACCCACAGATCCCCCTCTCCATAACAGCGCCAATCATTAAAAAAAAAGTATTTTAAAAGTATTTGGGCAAAAAGGCAGTTTCTGTTTCGGTTTTCGGTCAAGGGCATCCTGAATTTTCGGTTTCGGACCAGAATTTTCATTTCGGTGCACCCCTAGTTTACACTGATCATTTTTTGTCTTTCACTAAGTGATTGACAGGGGCGATCAAAGGGTTGATCAAAGGGTTAATTGGGGTGCAGGGGGGTGATCTGGGGCTAAAGTGTGGTGTTGGTGCTACTCACTGTGAAGTCTGCTCCTCTGCTGGATCCAACCGACGAAAAGGACCAGCACAGGAGCAGAGAAGCCATATAACAGATCATATTTACTAATATGATCTGTTATATGGCTTGTGATTGGTTTTTTTGAAAATCGCCAGCCTGCCAGCCAATGATCGTTGCTGGCAGGCTGGTGACTAAATTGTTCTTTAACTTTTGCCGGCCCGCGATGCGCGGGCCGGCTTTGAGCGAAATCTCGCGTCTCGCGAGATGACGCGTATATGCGTGACTGTGCGCAGCGCTGCCACCTCCGGAACGCGAATCTGCGTTAGGCGGTCCGGAGGTTAAACAGGATGTGAACGTAGTCAAATTCTGCAGATCTACAATGAACTATGTGAGCCGGCAGCTGTTCGTTGACATGATTAATGGGAGTCTGTCAGCAGGTAGTTCAGTGTTAGATCAGGTTTGATGCCTTGTAGGACTAGCTCAGCTGACTGTAATGATACCTTTCAGTTAGGGCTCATTCGCACGAACGTAAAGCTCCGTGCTCGTGTTGCGGACTGCTCTGTGTCCATGCTGTGGTGCGGACCCATTGACTTGACTGGGTCTGTGAGCCGCAAGATAAAGCAAAAGATAATGTTCAGAGGCACAGACCCGAAAGCCCATGGAAGTGCTTTCCGACTGTTTGTGTGCTTCTGATCCATGGCTCTGCTCCGCAACAGATAGGACATGTCCTATCTTTTGCCGTATTTTGCAGGTCGCAGACCCATTCAAATCAATGGGTCCGCACCGCAGTACTGGATTCTCACACACGTGGTCGTCTGCCTGAGGCCTTAAAGTGATCCGTCGCTTCATTCTGGAGAAAAAGTACTTTTAATCCATATGTACTTTTAAACCTCACGCATTGCACCCACACGGAATTCTCGCCCGTGTGAAAGGGGCCTTACGTCCCCCTGCCTGTCGCACATGTCGGAGCCATATACTGGTTTTGCTGGCCGCAGTGTGATTTCTCCTGCGCACGAGTAGATTGTGAGTTAAAGTGTTTTCCGCAAATGGTTTATCCCTCATAAACGCATACTGGCCGTGTGCGTGATGCATTTTTCCCATTCCGCATGTCCCGCCCCATGTTAAAAAATGCCTGTTCTAATCTGCAAAATGGGCAAGAAAGGCATGGGTCTGTATCAAAAATACGGTCGTGTGCATGGGGCCTAAGCCCCTCTGTGAGCCATAAAGAAGCCTGTGGGGGGAGATTTATTAAAACTGGTGGAAAGTAGACCTGGCTTAGCTGCCCATCGCAACCAATCAGATTCCACCTTTTACTTTTCAGAGCTCCTTTGGAAAATGAAAGTTGGAATCTGATTGGTTGCTATGGGCAACTAAGCCAGTTTTCCTTTCCACCACTTTGATAAATGTCCCCCTGTGTGTTCTATAGTCGTCATGCGCTTTGAGGAGAGTGTGCAGGGCTCTCCCTGGGAGGTGCACGTGATCCCTGTGTCCTCACCGATTCATCGCCTTCAATTATTCACATATAATTTGAACCCTGGGCTGGCAGCAATAACCGTTTGGTCTCGTCTGTGCTGCCAGACTGCTTCTCAAGGCCGAGGCCATTTGACTGTCGCAGCTCTGAGTTATGGCCTATTCGGACAATTACAGGCCTCATCAGATGCGGAGCCTTATCTGATGCAGCCATTTCTAAAACCTCTCCATTATATTACAGCTCCAGCGCGTCTGGTCTGGCTCACATGTGCTGTCTGGCCATGGACAATGGCCTCCCTGATGGGGGGAGCAGTCAAGACACTGGTGTAAAGGAAAACTGGCTTGGTTGCCCATAGCAACCAATCAGATTCCACCTTTCATTTGCCAGAGCTCCTTTGGAAAATGAAAGGTGGAATCTGATTGGTTGTTATGGTCATGGGTTGTGTCTGGTGTTTCGCCTGGGCTGTTGAATGGACTGAACTGCAATACCACACACAACCTGCGGGCAGATGTGGCGCTGTTTTTGGAAGAAAGTGGTAATTCTGTACAACATTATTAATAATAATAATAATAATAATAATATTTAAAAAAAAGTAACTATAGTTATAAGCCCAATGTTGATTATTACTAAATATGTTATTAATAATTACAATCTTAATCATTACACTTTACATTTTACTTGCTGTGTGATGGACGGACAGGGTGATGCCTGTTCACGAATATACCATATCTTGCCGGATTAAAATACAAGATTTGTCCATTTTTAAAGGGGTTATGCTATGGATAATGGGAAAAATTATATAGTACATGACCATCTCTTCCAAAATAAACTTACACCAGCCCTGTACCTCACTTGGATCTAGAGATTGCTCCATTTATTGCTACATTTAGCAGAGCAACTGGATTTTAAGCTGTCAGGTCGGGGGGTGTGTCCCTTCTCGGGGGGCATATCCTTTCTGCTGTAGCTGGTGGAAGTTACTGGATGGAACTGAGCGCGTTCGTCCGTTTTAGCGGGCATATCAGAGAAATTAGAAAAAGAGCAAGGTGGCGCTATACAGCTAGATTTTAGGTAATAACTTGGTAGCTGTACTAAATTTTTAATTGCATCCAAATACAAAAGTATTCAGATCCAGGTGCTGGTTTGAAAAATATAGAGTATTTTTCATGGGACAACCCCTTTAACCCCTTAGAGCTCTTCAGTGGCCGTGTATGTACAATATATGGTTGAATTGGGTGAAATGACGGCTGTTCACTTGCTATTGCATATGTATAGTTAGCTTAAAGGGCTTGTCCATTTTTGAAAAACAAGTCGGCTTTGTTCCGCAAAGAGTGCCATGTTTGTCCGCAGGTTGTCTGGCATGGCAGCTTGAAGCGAATAGTACCACCCGCAGCCTTTGTACAAGTGTGCCCGGTCATTGCAGCTCAGCTCCCATTCACTGTCCACTGTGTTTTTCTGGTGCCGGGCGACTGCTGAGCACCGCAGACTGGTGGAGGAGGTAGGTATTGGACCCCCACCAATCTGATATTGGTGACCTGTCCTGAGATTACATCATCAGTATCTTGGACCCGGTAAAACCCTTTTTAAAGGGATTGTCTTAATAAGGCAACCATTTCCATATGTATGATTCTAGCAAATGGATGTCAAGAGGGGTCTGGAGGGCTCGGCCTGGTCATCTACTACATGGGTAACTATTCATTTAAATGGCTGACTTTTCAAATCCTAGTCCATACTTGCCAACCTTTGATAAAACATTTTAAGGGGTTTTCCAGGACTAGAAAACAATGGCTGCTTTCTTCCAGAAACAGCACCCCTCCTGTCCACAGGTCATGTGTGGTATTACAGCTCAGCTCTATCCACTTCAATGGCGCTGTGCTGCAGTACTAGGCACTTCCCATGTTTTTGGAACAAAGCAGCCATCTTTTTGTTGTCTTGGACAACCCCTTTAATTATTACAAATTTGCCACCTTTGCTGGAAGAACCATTGGCAAGTGTATAGACCAGGGATCGGCAACCTCCAGCACTCCAGATGTTCTGAAACTACAACTCCCAGAGTGCTCCATTCACTTCTATGGGAGTTTTGCGAACAACCGAACATGTTTGCATGCTGGGAGTTGTAGTTTCACAGCAGCTGGTGCGCCGGAGGTTGCTGATCCCTGATGTAGACCAATTGACCAGACACAGCTACCCTCGAGGATTTGGTCAGAGCTGCATAGACCTGCTGATCTTGGGTCTGTTGTGTCTGAACTGCACACGTAGGTGCCGTATAGAAAGAAGCGCGTCTCGTGGTAGCACGAGTGTTTTGCGTGATGGAAAATGCTGAATCATTAATTGCATATTTTTTATAATGGTGTAAAGCTGTCACTATATGTTCATTAATTACACGTACTATAGCAGCCAATTCAGTTGCTAAAGATGTAGAATGAATGCTTTATGACTCATGCCAGCCAGTAGTACTCTTGGCGCGTGTCCTGGATTTTCCTTCTTTTTTTACATGGAGGAATTAGATAGCCGAGCCAGAGAATCTCTTGTCTTACCTCTTGACGTCCTGGTATCTGCTCCGATATTACAGATACAGATTTTGTGCCCGCACTCAGACTCTTAGGCTTCTTTCACACGGGCGAGATTTCCGCGTGGGTGCAATGCGTAAAGGTGAACGCATTGCAACCGCACTGAATCCGGACCCATTCATTTCTATGGGGCTGTGCACGAGCGGTGATTTTCACGCATCACTTGTGCGTTGCGTCGCAGGCCCCATAGAAGTGAATAGGGCTGCGTGAAAATCGCAAGCAAGTGCGGATGCGGTGTGATTTTCACGCACGGTTGCTAGGAGACTATCGGGATGGGGACCCGATCATTATTATTTTCCCTTTATAACATGGTTATAAGGGAAAATAATAGCAATCTCAATACAGAATGTTTAGTAAAATAGGGCTGGAGGGGTTAAAAAAAATAAAAAAAATTTAACTCGCCTCATCCACTTGTTCGCACAGCCCGGCTTCTCTTCTGCCTTCATCTTTGCTGTGCAGTAGGAAAAGGACCTGTGGTGACGTCACTGCGCTCATCACATGGTCCGTCACATGATCCATCACCATGGTGATGGATCATGTGATGAGCGCAGTGATGTCACCACAGGTCCTTTACCCAGGTCCTGAAGAAAGAAGAGAAGCGCAAATAAGAATAAGTGGATTAAGGTGAGTTAAATAAAAAAAAATTTTTAAACCCCTATGTACTAAGCATTCTGTATTAAGAATGTTATAAGGGAATATAATACAATCTACACAACACCGATCCCAAGCCCGAACTTCTGTGAAGAAGCTTAGGTTTGGGTACCAAACATGCCGATTTTTCTCACGCGCGTGCAAAACGCATTAAAATCGCGCATTTTCCCGTGACGCACCCGCATCTTATGCGGCCCAAATCCATGACGCCCGTGTGAAAGAGGCCTTACAGCGACCTGTACACAGCTGGGTGATGGGGCCTGACAAGTGCATGAAAATCTCATGAAACTTTTATGTTCAGATGACTCGTGGGAGATAGAGAGCAGCTCGTTGTCTGCGGGATGCACCAGTCCCTCTCTCGGATGCAAGCGGGTGCACGGCGTCCACTACTTCGGACACCTTTATATGTCTGTATTGGCGCAGGGACTTCATAAATACGGTGCACAGCCCTGATGCCATATCTGTAAGGACACTGAGAAATCTGTCCCATTGTAGATGGTCTTCCTGGAGAATGTAGATGTTGAGCAAAAGTTGACATTGAAGCTATTCCAGCATCATTTCGGCTAGCCATGGACTTTAGGATAGGTTAGGACACGCTGTGAAAAATGGCATATAAAATATAAATAAATAAAAAAAAATATATATATATATATATCTATCAAATAGAAAGCAGGACTGCACTCCAAAATGTGATGAAAAAATCAAAGCTGTTTATTCACCCATGTTATGGCAAAGTTTGCGATGTTTCAGCTCTTGCGAGCCTTTCTCAAGCATGGAGACAGTGAAAGTGAGCACATTTAAAGCATTACAAAAAGTGTTCCACCCATCAGGGTGTGGTTACAATCATCTTAAATTACAGACATGTGATACAATTATAAAGTGCATGTTTAGCATAGTGACTAGTGTTATACGTTCTATCATACCAGGATACCATCCCTCTTATATAGAACAAAATATATGTAGAACTTGTGTTCCAATTGGAATCATAAAACAGTGCAGACATACTGAATGGGGATCCCAGGAGTGAAATTCGGAAAGCCATGGAGCCCACATATACCATCATGCTCCCTATGCGTCTCGATCTCCTCAATGCGCATGCCCAGAGTAACAACATCATGTGAATCACAATGTCAAAATAGTGCGCATGCGCTCTATAGGGTAACATCTACCAGCGCCATTTTGGTTCAGGGAAGAATGCCCTAGATGTCCGCTCTATGTTCGTCACGTGAATAATAACCATACAGAGTATATACTCAAAGTCGTGACCATAGAACGGAACACATAGAAAATGTGCAGCAGACCGCAGCAGGGATCTCCTACAGGTGCCAGCATCAGGACCGGGATCCCCACCTCTCGGGAGGGACACCAGACCTTGGGGCCGTGTACGTCGGAGGGGGACATCTCCATGAGCCCCACCGACCTACCTAACCCACTTGCTGGAAAAAGCGGTCATAGAGGGATTGTCCCTCAACATATACAGAAAACAGCATCGCACTGTAGCTTAATAATGTCTCTGGAGTAGCGCATATACGATAGGACACTGTAGTTGGTACTGGGCTGCATCGCTTCCAACAAATTAAAGTCAGGGATCCGCATCCAGCATCGTGAGAGTTAAAAATTCTAAAAGGCAAGAAAAAATATATATAAGTTTCCAACTTTATACTCTGTTACGTTTGCAATTGTATATAGTACTTTCACAGTTCTCCGACACTATTACAAGTACGGGGAAAGTGTAACACATAAATGCATGGAAAAAGGGGGCAAGCAACAGATCACTAGGCACCTATCTGAACTCCACATTTAATCCTCTGGGGTGCAAGCTATCTAAATCATAAATCCACCGCAATTCCCTTTTCTTGAGAATAGCTAGACGGTCTCCACCTCTCCTGGGAAGTTCGACATGGTCCAGTATCCAGCATCTTAGATCCCGCTCAGTGTGCCCAAGGGATCCAAAATGCCTGGAGACCGGAAGATCAGCACGTTTTTTTCTTATTGAATTCCTGTGATTGTTCAGTCTTAGTTTTAATTCTGTGGACGTTTCCCCAATATATATTAGGTTACACGGGCATGCTAGCACATATATTACATAAGAAGATGAACAATTTAAATGGAACTTGATGGGATATTCTTTGTGTAGAGGGATGTATGAAGGATCTAGCTTTGCATATATAGCGACAGTTGACGCAATTGAGACACGGATAGCAGCCATGTCCCGATTTAGACAATGTTCGCTGTACGCTAATTTTCTTAGGGCCTACATCCGCTCTAACCAAGTGGTCCTTGATGTTTTTACTTTTTCGATATGATAAGAGGGGAGGAGACTTCAGTTCAGGTACATCTTTGATAGACCTGCCGAGGATGCTCCAATTGTCCTTGAGGATACGTCCCATCTCCACACTACACTCAGAGTATGTGGACATGAAAGGTATCCTCCGGATTTTCTGTGAGGCAGATGAAGTTTTTTTGGGGCTATTGAGTAAAATCTCATTTTTTTGATCATCCAGCAATCGGTGGGGGTAACCCCGTTCCCTAAATCTACCTGTCATCATATCCAATGTAGATACTAACTCAGTCTGTTGTGATATAATGCGTTTAGCACGTAAGAATTGTGAGTGCGGTAAGTGTTTGATTAAACTACGAGGATGACTACTTTCGTATCGTAGGATAGTGTTCCTGTCAGTTGGCTTGATGTATAGGCCTGTATTAATCAAACCATCAACCAATTTGACATTGGTGTCAAGAAAGGATAATTCTGTCTTGGAATAAGATTTTGGAGTGCAGTCCTGCTTTCTATTTGATTATTCTATTGGGGATTGCCGTTGCCCCCTTTTGGACATTGCACCCGCTTGTCAGGTTGGTGCTCCCGTTGGACTTTCTTTTTTTTATATATATATGCTATGGCTGCTTTAAGCCCATGTAAAATATATATATATATATATATATATATATATATATATTTTACATGGGCTTAAAGCAGCCATAGCACCTGCCATGGGGTCCAAACCTTTTTGTGGGGAATAGCAATTTGGTGGGTTTTCTGATATATGGTGCTATTATACATGCCTCTAATTTTTGCTGCTGTTTTAATTTTGACTTGGGGGTTTTGGCCCCATCCTGTTTTGCTATGGAGCTCTATAAATTATAGTTACGACCCTGTAGATGTGGTCAGCAACCTGTGGCACTCCAGCTGTTGTGAAACTACAATTCCCAGCATGCCCCAATGCTCCATTCACTTGTTTGGCTGTTCCCAGAACAATCACACAAGTGTGCAGTTTGTAGTTTCACAACAGCTGGCGTGCCGATGCCTGATACAGATCACATTTCTTGTGGTTTTGTGACCTTTTCTGCCTAAAACCTTTTGGTTTTGTTCAGAAGCAAATCTAGGAACATTTCCTAGAACAACCACTTAAAGGGAACCTGTCATCTGGATTTTGGGTATAGAGCTGAGGCCATGGGTTGCTAGATGGCCGCTAGCACATCCGCAATACCCAGTCCCCAGAGCTCTGTGTGCTTTTATTGTGTAAAAAAACCCAAACTATTTTATAGATATGTAAATGAGGCTACTAACTTTTCCGGAGCCGAGCCACGCCCGCTGTGAAGGAGCCCAGCACCGCCCCGCATCCTCCCAATCTCCTTCTTGCTCCCCGACGTCACAAAGCTAGAGCGCCGTAATCTTGCAATGCGCGAGCTAGCGCATGCACAGTGTCGGCATAGTGTTCCTTCCCTGTGCTGGCATCAGCCTCAGGGAACGAACTGCGCATGCGCTAGCTCCAGCATCGCAAGGTTACGGCGCTCTAGTTTTGTGACGTTGGGGAGCAAGGAGGAGATTCGGAGGATGCGGGCGGTGCTGGGCTCAGAGTCAGAGAACGCTGGACTCATCTCTGAAGCATGGAGGAGACAGGACTCATCTCATCTAAGGTTAATTTACATATATATAAATTCGGTTTTTTTACACAATAAAAGCACACAGAGCTATGAGGACTGGATATTGTGGATGTGCTAGCGGCCCATATCCTCGGCTCTATGCCCAAAATCCAGGTGACAGGTTCCCTTTAAAGAGGTTGGTCCATCCCCTACCTAGCGATATATGCCACCAATGTCCGATAGCTGCGGGTCCCACCTCTGGGATCTGCACCTATCTCTACAACGGAGCCCGCAAAGTAAAGGAGAGTGGGGCCTGCATGTGCAGCTGCCCTCCATTCATAGCCGAATGGAGCGGTGGCAGCGCTTGCGCCGTGCATTTCCCATTAGTTTCTATGGGACTTGCGAAAATAGCCGAGTGCGCCGCTCGGCTATTTTTGCCTCTCCCATAGAAACGAATGGAGGGTGGCAGCACCTATCAAACATCAGTGTATGAGGTGGGCCAACATCTTTAAATACTACGGACACCTTCACAAACACATTTTTATTATTTCTCCAGTTCATGTGAAAAAAAAAAAAAAGGGCTCATCGGGGCTGTACAGGCGCTGTCGGACTCGGTAAGTGCACGGCTTCCAGAGGAGAATACCTGTGGAAGATGTGGAAACTTACAGAAGAAGCCACCATATAGAATCGGAGTATACGAAGCTTCAGAGACGACTCTGTGGACCTCTGTGGCAGCTCTATTACAACTCTGTGCAAAATGGCGTCATCATAACATGTGCATGAAGCCCAAATCTGTCCTTTATCTATGAGCACATTGCCCTTCACAGTCAGATATCGCTTTAAGGGAGTGTTCACATCAGCGGCGGTTATCTCCCTTAGAGGAGCAGAACTAAAATAATGGAGGTGTTGGGTCTGGCACATATCTTGGGCGCCCAAGCTTTTGGCAGGAATTTTTTTCTTGTCTGCCGTTTTGGCTGAATCCCGACACAGATGTGGCCGTGCCCTAATCTTTCCTATGCCCTTTAATGAGCTGAACTGGTAATCATGCACTTAATCAATCGACTTAGGACCAGCAGCGCGGTGCCTCGGGTCCCAGTGATGTCACCGTTCATCAGCTGCGGTCTTGTTAATGCGTGAATAGTCGCCTCATCACGGCCTCCAGGGCTTGTTGGCTGCTTTTTAATAGCGTGATTATTGCTGGAATTTGAGTTTTTTTTTTTTTTTAATTGTTCTAGATTTGGGCGTAATTTGAATGTGTATTCATATCCTGTTTGTGTACTTTAAAGGTATGTGTAGGCAGGGCTTACTTATGAGCAGTTGTTTACTGCAGGAGCCGGATATAGCCGATGTATGTGCTCTTTAGTACTCGGTTTGGCGTTCATAGATTGAAAGCTCTGGACAGATGTTTTTCTGTCCATCGCTAGGAGAAAAAGATGCGATGGATGATCTAGAAAACTGTTGGATCAGTTCTTGTATCAGTTTAGCGTCGGCCTTTCTATACCACGCCGGAGGGATGACCAGGTATGTGCAAATCTGGCCTTGACATAGAAAATGCACAAAAAAAAAAAAAAAAGGAATACCCCTGCAACACCTCCCTTAGGCTATGTTCACACATCAAAAAAACAGAGCTGAAAAATCCATGGCTCATCAATATGGAAATCTGCCTCTGAAAACGGCCTTGATTGGTGGTATAAACAGTGACAAATATGCTCAATATATGCCTCCTGCTCATCGATGGATTTTACCCCTATACCATTGTCTTCAATGGGGAGTGCAGTGTTTTTGAAAACATCTGTATAAGGCCTCATGCACCCGACAGTGTTTTTTAACTGTCAGTGATTTGGTTTCAGTGGTCCGTGTCCGATTTTGCTTCAGTTGTGTCTCCTTGTGTCTTCTTTTTTTTTTTTTGTCTGACGGGGAAAAAAAAGGAAGGTTAATGAAAAGTGTAATTTTATTGCACCAAGGTCTTGTAGAAAAAAACGGACACGGATGACATACCAGTTGTGCATCCGTTTTTTTTTTGACGGACCCATTGACTTGAATGGGTCCGTCCTCCGTTTTCCACTGACAAGAATAGGACAGGTTATATTTTTTTGACGGACTGGAATCACGGATCACGGACGCGGAGAAAAAACGGAGTACTATCTTTTTTTTTTTTCACAGCTCCATAGAAATGAATGGGACCTCCGCTAAACTGTGAAAAATGACGGAACGGACGCGGATGCGGACCGTATGCGCAACCATTCACTTCAATGGGTCTGCAAAAAAAAATGAAATTATTCAGTTTCCGTATGTCCGTATTTCTGTTCTGCAAAAAAAATAGAACATTTCCTATTATTGTCCGCATTACGGACAAGGATAGGACTGTTCTATTAGGGGCCGGCTGTTCCATTCCGCATAATACGGAATGCACACGGATGTCATCCATATTTTTTGTGGACTGCAAAATACATACGGTCGTGTGCAAGAGCTCTAACAATGTGAGCCCATGTCCACTAGAGCACTTATTTACAATTGGATTCTATGGGAAGATGTTTTGCATCCATATTGTGAGAATTTTATGCCGTGGAATGCACAGAATTTATTATTTTTTTTTTCGTATGTTACAAATACAACTGAGAAATGTATAAAGAAGTCTCCTCTGTGTATGTCGCAGGAGATCTGCCATGTCCTGCCATGCAATATGGACAATCACAATACATTAGTAAGTGCCTTGTATTAACTTCTAGGTAATAAATGCTATTTCCCCTTTAAGGCCTCCGTACACATTAGTGTATTGTCAGCTAAACCCGCTCAGAACGGCAGCTTTGCCCAACAGTTTAATGGGGAGCCGAAAGTGTAAGGCCCCTTGCAGACGAGCGTGTCCGGATGCGTTGCAAATGCGTTCAGTGAAAAATGCGCGATTTCGCAGGCGAAGTCATGCAGTTTTTGCCTGCGGTCGCGTTCAGTTTTTATTGCGCGGGTGCAATGCGTTTTAAAGCGTTTTCCACACGCGTAATAAACAATGTTTACAAACAACATCTCTTAGCAACCATCTGTGAAAAACGCATCGCATCCTCACTTGCTTGCGGATTTTTCATGCAGCTCCATTCATTTCTATGGGGCCTGCGTTGCGTGAAAATTGAAGGATATAGAACATGCTCCGATTTTCACGCAACGCACAAGTGATGCGTGAAAAACAACGCTCATGTGCACAGACCCATTGAAATGAATGGGTCCGGATTCCGCGTGGGCCCAATGCGTTCGCATCACTCATTTCACCCGTGCAGAATACTCGCTCGTGTGAAAGGGGCCTAAGTGTTGGACTCAGGAGAGGGAGCTGTTGGAACGGTAAAATCTTCAGCAATTACCGAAATCCCCTTGATTTGGTTAGGATGTTAACAGTGTGGATTTTGACCAGCAGGAAATCCGCAGCGGAACTGGCACGTGTCGCTACACCCTAAAGCCTCATGCACACGACCGTTTTTCGGGTCCGCATTCGAGTCGCAGTTTCTGCGGCTCGGGTGCGGACCCATTCACTTCAATGGGGCCGCAAAAGATGCGGACAGCACTCCCTGTGCTGTCCGCATCCGTTGCTCGGTTCCGTGGCCCCGCAAAAAAAATAGAACATGTCCTATTCTTGTCCGTTTTGCGGACAAGAATAGGCATTTCTACAATGGGCCGCCTGTTCCGTTCCGCAAATTGCGGTTTGCGGACCGCAAATAATGGAACGGTCGTGTGCATGAGGCCTAAAGGAGGAATTGCTGGAATTTCTTTTTTTCCCCTGAATTTTCTATGTTTCAATTTTTCTTTTTAGATCTGCAGGTTTTTAGAAATGCCGTAACTTGATAACCTAGTGGTAGTGGTTTCCCAAAATAACTAGAATTCCTGTTACCTTAAAACAGGCAAACTAGTATGTACAGGAACCGGGGTGAAAGTTCAGCAGGATTTATGTAGAGCACAGAACTAACTGGTTGGTTCTGAAGCCAAACTCCCCCTGCTGAATGTCAGGAGGTCGAATAGGTGAGTTTGTCACAGCTCTCAGGGTACACCATCTCCTGCCTCTTTGCCTGGCTTCTGGAACAGAGATTGTTACAGGAGTACCACTTAAGAATGCCAAGTCTTCATCGTATGTCTTCTTGGAAAAATGTGGACATTTCTTTAATGTCTGCAGAACCTGGTATCATGAAGCAGTGTATGCTGGTGAACCCACTAACTCTAGCTGGAACCACTTGTGTGCTGAGGACCATTAATGTGTGCTGGCCTGGGCCCACACTGTAGACAGCAAATTGCGGTCTGCAATGCATGGGCACTGACCGTAGGGCCGCTGTATGCAGACGCGGACTGATTCACTTGAATCGGGTCCGCACCGCCAAAAAGTAGTGCATGCCCTACTTTTTGGCGGTGTGGAGACACGGACAGAAACCCAATGGAAGCCCACTGTAGTGCTTCCGTGCCTCCGTTCCGCACCTTCTGGATTGCGGACCTATTCAAGTAAACGGGTCTGCATCCGTGATGTGGTGCAAAAAACGGATGTTTGTGTGCATGAGCCCTAAAACTGAGAATGTTCGGAGGCTGATTAGGGTTGTAGTTGTGATGGATTTTGGTTTTGTGGCGTCTTTTTTTCTCTTTTTAGGTGATCGTTGTGCATTTTCATGTGGTCACTGGTGCAGTTTATAAAAGAAAAAGGTGATCTATATTGGCACAGGTGTAATCTGTCATTAGCCATTCGGGATACCCCTTTATTGCCAGCACCTGTAACCCACACACTTTTTCATCTCGTGTTGCAATCCATACAAAGGGCATTATAGATTTTTGCACGTGGTAATGGAATAAAGGCAGGAAGCCATTGACCCTCTAATGATAGAGCTCGATCAGACCTGCTGGCTGTTTATGATGAAAGGAGTAAGTACATTGTGCACTTAGCTGATAAATAACCAATCAATTTTCCATCATCCGAGCCGGTCTGACAGTATGGAAAGTCCACAGGAGGCGGCATCAGATACATTTTGAGTTCTTAGCTGACATTGGGTTTCACCAGGGGAGTAACTACCATAGCAGCAGACCATGCGACTGCTATGGGGCCCAGGGCAAGAGGGGCCCAGTCGTAGTTGGGATTATCTCATCTTCTATTGGAGGTGAAAACTTGGTCAGGACTCTACCCTCTATCTAAAGGAAAAACTTTTAGCAAATGAGGCAGTAAAAAAATTTCCCAGGGGTCATTAAAAGTGGTTTAGGTGGAAAACCCTTCTGTCCTGTGTGGGGGGCCTGGTTTGATCCTTGCTATGGGGCCCTTACTTCTCTATGTACACCACTGGGTATCACAGTGCTAGTTTTCCGTAACTAAAGTGTTTTTTTTTTTTACTGGAGACCTCTGGATAGGTCATCAGTATCTGATCAGTGGGGTCTGACACCCAGGACCCCCGTCGATCAGCTGTTTGAGAAGGCAGCAGCGCTCCTGTGAACACCGTGGCTTTCTCCCTGCTCGCCAAGCACAGCGTTGTACATAGTATAGCGGAAGTACTTGGTATCGCAGCTCAGCCCCATTCACTTCTATGAGGCTGAGCTGCGCCTACGCCTTATGACCGATTTGTCACTGGCCTAGGGAAAGCTGGAGAAGGCATTGGCGCTACTACAAGCGCCGGTGCCTTCTCAAACAGCTGATCGGTGCGGGTCCTGGGTGTCGGACCCCCACCAATCAGATACTGATGACCTATCCCAGGGACGGCTCTCGAGCTGTTGTAAAACTACAAATCCCATCATGCCCTGCTGTAGGCTGATAGCTGTAGGCAGACTGGGCATACTGGGATTTGTAGTTTTACAGTCCTATCCAGAGGGGGGAAAAAAAACTCTCGGAAAACCCCTTTAAGGCCTCGTGCACATAACTAAATGTATTTTGTTGTATCCATTTGCGGTCCATTGACTTCGGTCTGTTGGCCACATTTTGCGGCCAAGTACAGGGTATAGCCTGCCCAAAAGAATGGTTGTAAGAGTCTGCATTTCTGCACCAGAAACCGAATATGTTACCTGTGGTTTTAGGTGCAGATTTCTAGATCCACACAACAGGTCCATTTGTGGAATGAAGAAGCAAGGTGTCCATGAGACTTGTCTAATCCCATCCACTTTGCTGGTCCTGTATGACGCTGCGGCACAAGAATCCACACGGAAAAACTGCACGTAATCTACAACGAAGCAAAATCGTGAATCCATGAGAGCATGACTTTAGGGGGAACTAAGATGACGGCTGAGCTGTTAGGTCAGGTCTGACAGTGCAAAAAACCTCCGTCTTTTGCTTAGAACAGGCTGAACTTTAGAAGTGGCTGTGAATATGGATGAAAAAATATAAAAAAAGAATCTAACTGACACACAAAGGCTTTGAAAGGTACCTTTTGGTGTAAAATCGCATGAAACTGAAATTTTGTTAGAAAGAATTGTCCCATTTTGAGGCCATTTTCATGCTGGATTTCCCTTGCCTCCTGGCAGCTGCGGTGTGTGGCTGCAGCAGACAGATGTTACATGTTAGCGAGCAGGATCTGGTTCACACACTTGTTCAGGGGTGTACATTTTCCATGACATTCAGCATTTTTTTGCATTTCCCATGAATGGGAGCAGCGCTGCTACACCGTGTATGGAGGTATGTAGTTCTGGCATCGGAGCTTGTGAAAACGGCTGATCCACAAGGGTCCTCAGAGCCAGACCCCTGCCAGTCTGGTAGTGATGACTGACACTAAGGTATTCAGCTGCTTGATGTGTTCCATAAGTCGTAGAAGTATATGCACATGACGCGTTTCAACTCTGGCACAAGCCTATTTCAAACATGCATCGTTCTTGTCCGTGCTGAAACGGGTCATGTGTATATGCTGATGAGACTTGCGGAATAAATCAAAACTAAGTGAATGTCGGTGTTTTCAAAGACATTGACTACGGGATGCCATCCCTAGTCGCGAGCAGTGCTAACTATATGCGTGCTGACTGGTTCCCTTCCACAGTATACTGAGGTAGGTCATCATATTTTTTGCTTTATAAGACGCACTTTTTCCCTCGTCTTATAATGTGAATACTAAAAAGGGCTTCCATTATGTAAGTACTCATTAGCATGCAGGAGGCTTGGGGAATGGTGACTGTAGCGCCGCTAGCGCAGGCTCTACTCGCCGCTCCCTGGTCTTCTTCCAGGCCCCGGTCGATACTACGTCCTGACTACCTACAGTGTCAGGACATAGTACATGTAGGCGTGCACTTTGATCTGGATCTAATGCTGTGGATCTTCAGGTCAGAGTGCAGCGTAGGCCTGGAAGAAGACCAGGGAGCGGTAAGTGCAGGAATAGAGTGCTGTCCGGAGTAGGAGAGGTAAGTTCATCTTATGTTTGATCTGAGGTCTGATGAGTATTGGTGGTCTGATTAAGTTTGGGGGGCTTATTGGGGAGTGGGGTCTGATCTGAGGTCTCATGAAGATTGGGGGGGGGGGGGGGGTCTGATCTGAGGTCTCATGAAGATTGGGGGGGGGGGGGGTCTGATCTGAGGTCTCATGAAGATTAGTGGGTCTGATGAAAAATGTTTTTTTTTTGTCTTTCTAATTTTCCTCCTCTAAAATTTTATAAATCCTGGAAAACCCCTTTAATGGAAGCTTTGCTCCTTTTTGGGCTTTTAAATGCTGACGTAAAATACTAACCAAAATTCAGTGGAGACCTTATACACTTCCCTAGAGGCAGTTTTAGGACATGTGCACACAGCAATAGATGCGTGTTGTATAAAGCTCTAGTATGTCGCTAGTAGACTTACGGACTCCTAACGTGCCTCTGATTTTACTGTATATGGATGCACTTGTGAGGGAAGGAAAACTGGTAACCTGCTACACGTGCCATATTGTGGAGTTATTTTCGCTCGTACAGCAGCACATATTGGGGCAGATTTACTAATCCAGTCTACAGATGCACCAAATTTATCACAGTGGCTCAGGCTTATTGATGAGTTTGATGTAACGTTAGCCACATTTGTCTAGGTTTGTACCACCCGTTGGTTGCCTTACTTTGCAACAGAATTTAGTGCCAAAATTTGGGTGCAAAATGGCGCTTCCTAGGCCATGCCCTTTCCCAACAAACCACACCCCTTTGGCCATCTCGGTGTAGTGGATGTTATTAGGCCCCACATTTTGGCTTATTTAATGACGACCAGGTCCAGGTGTGGGCCTCTGTAAGGCTTCTTTTACACGTCAGTGAATCACGGACATCTGCTGTCTGTGGTCTCCGTTCACGTATCCACCGAAGTCTCACATCAGTGGTTTTGGGTCTGGGGTGACACCACGAAAGCATGCCCTGTTTTTGTCCATGATTACGGATCCCTCTCTCACATGATGGACTACAGGTCCATGAAAACAACGGACGCGTCACGGATGCCATCCGTGTTTGGCTGGCGGTTTTCACGGACCATTGGTAGTAGATGCTCTGGAAACTAATTTTCATCCTAGCAGTGCACATGGGGGGCAAAAAACGGACACATGGACCAAACGCAGAACGGATGAAACACTGACCATCTTGTCATGGATGTAATCACAGATGTGTGGAAAGGGGCTCAATAGAGGATCCATGTTCATAGATCCGAAGAAGCATTTCCTAAAAAATAAATAAAACCCTCTGGTTCTAACCTGCATTTTGGTGCCTTGCCTGGCTGCTCCAGCTGTGCCCAGTACCCACCTTGGACATTGTGGTGGTTGCGGACAGCTTGGATTGTTTCAGTATGTAGATTGCGCTAGGTCAGATGTTTTCCCTTACTCTCAGTAGACTATCTGGGATGTCTCTGCTGCCCCCGGCTTTGCATGTGGCTCTTCTGATGGAAGCATGTGAGAGGAGAGCACATGCATTTGGCTCTTATTTTTCCCCTCTCCAATTAAACATCCTGAATTCTGGGCATCAGATGAGACGTTCTTTCCAGTCTAGAAAAACAAGTCCTTTTAATGGCATTCAGATCCGCAATGTTTTGTTCACTCATTTCTGCATCATTACGATGTCCCTGATTTTGAAAAAATTGCAATATAATTTGTACAAAGATCCAACTTTTCACCCAACTACGAATTTATACTTGGTGGGGAAGCAGTTAATGACAGAAAACATAGCAATACCTGATGACCGCTACTGTATTTATAACTTCATGGCTCAGATGTAATACCAGACACTTCCCCCATACAACAGAGGCGCTGTTGTGGAGGAATGACTCAGTGGGGATCATTAAAGGGGTTGTCCAGGCTTTAAGTGATGGCCTGTCCTTAGGACATCACTAGCTGATCAGCGGGGGACCAACACCAGCACCCTCCTCCAATCGGCTGGTCTGTGTAGCTCCCTCAATGGGAGTCAGCACGGGAGCTACACAGCACAGTCGACTGCAGGAGCTTGCTATTGACTTCAATGGTAGCAGCAGAATAGTAGCGAGCTCCTGTCCATATTAATGTCATTGGCGCTGTGTACCTCCTGCAGTGATGTCTGTAGAAGATGCTACACAGACCAGCCGATTGGTGGGGTGTTGGACCCCCGTTGATCAGCTAGTGATTGTTGGGTTGATATATAAAAATATCTTTTGTAGGGTGAAACTGAAAAAGCATGAATCCGCCATTGTTTTCTTGGGTTCTGTTTTTCCATAATTTTATATCCTATTTATTTTTATTTTTTTAATGCTTTTACTGCTTTAAATTTTTTTTGTGTCACCAGATTCTGACACCTTTACCTATTTTTGTAATGTTTCCATCTATAGAGCTGTATGAGGGCTTTTTTTTTTCTCTGTGGGCCGAGATGTAGCTTTTATTGGTACCATTTTGGGGTGTCTGCAACTTTTTGACCATCCTTTTTTTTTATTCATATTTCTTTTTTAGGCTACTTTCACACTCGCGTTTGGTGCGGATCCGTCATGGATTTGCACAAATGCATCCGTTCAGATAATACAACCGTCTGCATCCGTTCAGAACGGATCCGTTTGTATTATCTTTAACATAGCCAAAACGGATCCGTCTTGAACACCATTGAAAGTCAATGGAGGACGGATCCGTTTTCTATTGTGTCAGATTGTGTCAGTGAAAACGGATCCGTCCCCATTGACTTACATTGTGTGTCAGGACGGATCAGTTTGGCTCAGTTTCATGAGACGGACACCAAAACGCTGCAAGCAGCGCTTTGGTGTCTGCCTTCAAAGCGGAATAGAGACTGATCGGAGGCAAACTGAGCGGATCCTTTTCCATTCAGAATGCATTAGGGCAAAACTGATCCGTTTTGGACCGCTTGTGAGAGCCCTGAACGGATCTCAGAAACGGAAAGCCAAAACGCCAGTGTGAAAGTAACCTAAGAATGTGGCAGTTATTGAGGACAAACATTCCTTATGAACACTTGTTCCCGATAATTGCCTTGATCCTCAGCTTCTGTAAAAGGGGCCTTTAGGGTGCCCTCTATTGTGACTTCAAAAATGGGCATATAAAAACACATTTTCAGGCTTTTTGATGCAGTTTTTTAAGGCAAGATCAGGTGTGGATTGTAACAGTAAAGAAAGTATTAGGGCAACTTCTACTTCTCCCCTTTTTTTTAATCCACTCCTGGTTTTGGCTTCAAAAACTGCATCAAAAAACCTGACCGTGTCCGCACCCTTACACACCAAGGGTGTTTGTTTTATTAGTTGTGTGTGTGAATGTTTTTGTTTTTTTATATGTTGATATGATCATCATTGCACACACGGTCTATGTGTTTCTTTGAGGCAGTGTTTGTCCACAGTATTTAGTTCAGTGCATACATTTTGTGTAATTTTTGTTTTTGATTAGTGCTATACCCGTAGTATTGTCTTATGTCTCATTTGGCCTACACACAAAGGGAGAGATTTAGGCCCCTTTCACGAGCAAGTTTTCCATCCAGGTGCGATACATGTAGCGAACGCTTAGTGTCCAGACTGAATCCTGACCCATTCATTTCCATGTGTCCGTGCACATGAGCCTCATTTTTCACGCATCATCTTAACGTTCAGGAAAAATCCCAGCATTTTCTATATTGTGCTTTTTTTCACGCAGCTCGGGCCCCATAGAAGTGAATGGGGCTTGTGTGAAAAACTGAAAACATCCGGATGCAATGCGTTTTTCATTGATGGTTGCAGGAGATGTAGATTGTTGTTATTCTACAGGTTTTTCTTCTCGCTGGTGAAAAACGCATCAAAAAATTATCACATGCAGAAAAAACAAACACTGAACAAAACCAATACGTTTTTTTTTTTTTCTCTGAACAGATCCTGAGACAATCCGTATCGCTCGTGTAAAAGAGGACTTACTGGGGCATGTGCGGTGTGAGACATTTAATAAGTGTCTTAGGGTAGGTTCACATCAACGTTATGTATTCCGTTATGGCTTTCCGTTATAACATGGTAATGACGGAATCCATAAGACGGAAGTCAAAACCGAAGCCTTTAAGAGGCACTCTGTTTTGATCTGTCATAATAGAAGTCTATGGGAATCATAACAGATCCATCTAGTTCCTGTTGACAAGACTTTTTTGTCCGTTCTGCATAACGGAAACCAGGACGGATCCGTTATGCTGTCCGTAGACTTCTATTATGACGGAAAGCAAAACGAAATGCCTTTTTAAAAGGCTTCATTTTGCATTCGGTCATAATACAAGTCTATGGGCAGCATAACTGATCCGTCCTGGTTTCCGTTATGCAGGACTGGACTCCTGCATAATGGATCCGTTATGCTGCCCATAGACTTTTATTATGAAGAATCAAAACGGAATGTCTCTTAAAGGCTTCCATTTTGACTTCCATCTTATGAATTCCGGTATTTTCCATTATAACCATGTTATAACGGAAAGCCATAACAGAATACATAACGCTAATGTGAACCCACCCTTAGACACTTTTGTGTCGAACTTGACAAGGGTGTGCGGCCTAGCGGGTAAGAGGCGTGTCTTCAGACGCAGGATGTGCCATTCAATTGAATGAGAGCTGAGTGGCAGCTGAAGACAGCTGATTAGTGGGGGTGCAGGGTATTCGGGGGGGGGGGGAAGGGGGGGGCGGGCCCCCCCCCCCCCCCCCACCCCCCACCACCACCACCACCACCACCACCACCACCACCACCAATCCGATATTCATGACCTATCCTGAGGATAGGCCACCAATATCTAGAACCAGAAAAATCCCTTTAAGTTTCCCCTGTAGCTGCAAATATTTTCCGTACATGGCTTATATGTGTGGGTGTAAATCCCACGGGACTGCCACGTGTAAATGCTCCCTAATATGAAAGCAAGGATTAAGGGCTGTTTCACACGAGTGAGTCCATTGCAGTTATCGTGCTCCGTGTGTGAGCGTGATCCTCCGTTCTGGACTTGCAAGGGCGCAGGTCATTATACTGATTTATACTGTGTGCCTCTGCATGACTTTGCAGATACAGAATCATAGTGACATAAAATATTATTCTGTCGAAGTAAGGTCAGAGGCACACAGCATTTTAAATCATAATAATGCCCTGCGATCCTGCGCGTCTCGAACGGTGGATCACTCTCACACATGGAGCGTGATTCCCGCAATGGACTCGCTTGTGTCAAGCAGCCCTAATAGTAATTTAATTTGCATACTTAATTACATGGAGAAACTGGCTTTACTGAATTTCAGGAATCCTGTGAATGTTTATCCCATTATAATTGACTGATTGTCGTAATTTAATGTTACCCTCCTATTAAACCTTTTAAGTACCGTATTTTTCGCCCTATAAGACGCACCAGCCCATAATAAGACACACCTAGGTTTTAGACGAGGACAATGAGAAAAAAATATTTTTCATTAGACCTCAGATCAGACGTCAGCTAACAGCCCCAATCAGTCCCCCAATGTTAATAAGACCCCAACAAGACCCCAGATCAGACCCACAATCAGACCTCCGCTCAGACCACAATGTGAATGACCCCCTTTCAGGCCTCAGACCCCAATCAAACCTCATATCAGCCCCCACTGCCTCTCATATCAGCCCTCAGTAGCCCCTATTGCCTCATATCAGTCCTCAGTATCCCCCATTGCCTCATATCAGTCCTCAGTATCCCACATTGCCTCTCATGTTGGCCCCAGCAGCCTCCATTGCCTGTGATATAAGTCCCCATTGTCCCAGATCAGCCCCTATTGCTTCATATTTATTAAAATAAATAAACCACTTCCACCTCTCCTGCTCCTCACCGTCCGCGCTCTTCTTCCTCCTGCTGTCGAATGTGCTGTGCGCCCTCATGCTGTGCGCAGCCACTGCACAGCCGACTGCCGAGGACCAGGAAGCGGCGAGTACAGAGCCTTCACCGCTTCCTGGTCCTCCGGTACTAATGAGCGCTTCCATAATGGAAGCGCTCATTAGTATTCGCCCCCATAAGACGCAGGGGCAATCCCATCCCCCCCCCCCCCCCCCCCCACACACACACACCCACACTTTTGGGGGGGGGGAAATATGTCTTATGGGGCAAAAAATGCGGTATTTGGTTATTGTTAATAGAGAACCTGTCTGGTGGTATTTTCAAATTAGCAGCCAGTCCCACTCATGTTATAGGCCCTATTCACAAAACAGTGTCAGTTTTGCCGATCACAAACCATGTGCGCTTTCAGGTGCGTGTGGCCGCACCGCAAAAGATAGGACAATCTTTGGCTGCATTTTGCGGATTGCGGAGCCATTGAAGTCAATGAGTTCTCACTGCCATGCGAGGTGCACCCGGCCACCATCCGCGGTTTGCAAAATGGAAATGGTCATCTAAATGGGGCCTAAAAGAGGAATTTTGGTGATGATTAAGTTATCTACTGTAATTATATTTATTGGTCACCCTAATGAATAATTGTTTGGTTAGCAGCGGCCTGAATGCTTGTCCACTTCTTAGTAATGCAACCTGTGGGCAGCCGGAGATTCATCTTCATGTTGTCACTTTACAGATTTCAATGCTCTCTGTTAGAGTGGCAAGATGGATGCCGCTCCACATGACTAAATGGAGATTGAAGGGTTTTCCCATTATAGCACGGCATATCGCTAGGAAATGCCATCACTTACTGATCGTAGAGGTCTAAAAAGGGTGCCCCATTCATCTCTATAATGAGGGGCTAGCGCCACAAAGCTAAAAGTCTGAACACAGAGGAAATTGAAGACAGGATGGGACATAGAATACTTGGTCCACCCAATTTTGTTAATATATGACAAAAAATTGACGGAAGTGTGATGGGTCCAGAATGGGGCCCGCCAAAGTGAAGATCCTAGCATCCTAGCGATTTCAGTGTCTGAGATGGGAATACTCCTTTAGGTGCCCATACACATTAGAGGAAACGTGGCAGAACCTAATTTTAGTGGGATCAGTTGACTGTGTATTGCGGCCATCAGACTCTTATCTGTGAGGGGTTGAATATATTGGACTTTTAGTGTTTGTTCTGAAAATCTTTTCTTTCAATAACTTCTCAATCTCCAGAAGGACCCACTAAGGCGTCAGCTCTCCTTTGTTCATCTCGCAGATGAGCCACCTCGAGAAGGGTCTAAAAATGGTTTGTCCCCTTCTCTCCGTTGACAATAATATTCACCTTTGGCCATGTCTATGAGGGGAATCGGCAGGGATAACTGTCGCCATCTTTAGTTTTCACAATTTTTCACAAATTTGTGGCAGGTTCATCTGGTGAGTTGAAGTGACAGATTGCCAAACCAGTCCTTTTTGGCTTTATCAGTAGGGATGAGCGAACTTGTGTTTTAAGTTTGGCGTACAAGGTTCGGGTTATCTAAGAATTCTGTTATGGTCCATGGTAGCGGAATCTATAACGGACTTCTTATATAACCCGAACCTTGCCTGCCGAACTTGAGACAGAAGTTGGCTCAACACTATTTATCAGTAAAGTATTACAATGCTGATGGCGGCTTGTAGCTATTCTAAGGATGACGTAAGAGCCCATCATCCTCGCCCTCAACTTTTGTGTTCGGTATAGTTGTTCCATATGATCCTAGATGGAGGAGACGGATTGGTGTATATTTTGGCATTAGAGTTGTATGTGGGAGTCGTTTTCCTTTTCGGGTTATACCCTGGATATATTGAAAGTTCTTGAGTGTGACCTCTACCGCAATGTGACCTAAATATTTCCATGAAACACAGTCCTTTTAACTGCAGCAGGAGAATGAATTATGAGCGATCGGCGTGACGTCAGCCTCGTGCATCTTGATTAAAAATTGCATGTTATCAACCGGCGGAGCGCTCGCTGTCTGAGCCTCTAATAACCAGTCCGCTCCTCAGATACAGGGATTGCCTTGAAAGTGCTCGGCGCGTCTCATCCTAATCTGATGTTACAGACTCTGCAATCCTTTGAGGTTCCCCTGCCAGACAAGTCAAGCGACATCTTTCCCCAGAAATATAATTATGCAGGGAAAGAGATTAATAGAAATAGCCTGACTAGACGGGACCAGTCTGCTCCCTATGGAATGGTATTTTTAGCTTCGTCCATGCCGTAGTTCTGGTCACGTATCGCGTTCTGGCCCCTTGCTTCGCTAAAATTAAAGGGGACTTTAAGAAATTAACCTAGGTGCAGGAAATGTTATAAAATAAAAAAATCGGATTTTACTCGCCTACTAAATCCCCTGATGCTCCAGCGCCAGTGGACTTTATTTTCTTGCAGTGATGCCCTGCCGTGCATTTACATGACCACAGAAGCCCATCACTGACCCCAGTGGTGACTCTATATTGTGTGGCACATGGCTGCTGAGGCCAGTGAGACCCCTTTAAGTTGATATGTACTCATTACCAAGGCATTGAATTTGTTGCTGCGCAGTAAAGTGAATCCATCATTTATCGAAAATGAGGTTATTCCCATAGTTGAGTACTAAAAAAGTAGTAGTAGTGTCTACGTGTGTATTGCCTCCTGAGGTTTGCCTGCCTATATTTAAATTTTTCTCTGCAATCCATGTTAGGCTACTTTCACACTTTTTTTAACGCGTTGTTGATTTTCTCTGCCGGATCTCAATACCGGGAAAAAAATGTTTCCATTTGGTCCCCATGCATTCTGAATAGAAAGGGATCTGTTCAGGATGCATCAGGTTGTCTTCCGTTCCGTCAGCATTTCATTTTGTGACCGGACACACAACCGCTGCAAGCTATGGTTTTGTGTCCAGTCATAAAAATGGAAAAAAAAGGATCCGTCATCCATTGACTTTTAATGTATTTAGTTTCACACAACCTCATCCTAACGGAACGGATGCATCCTAAAGTGCAAAATCAAAACGGATCCGTTTGATTCCGGTATTGCCGGATATCAATACCAGAATTAACAATACAAGTGTGAAAGTAGCCTTAGGCCTCTTGCACACGGCCGTTGTGCTCCCATGGCCGTATTGGGAGCCGCATAAGGCGGATCCGCAATACACAGGGCACCGGCCGTGTGCATTCCGCATCACGGATGCGGACCCATTCACTTGAATGGGTCCGGAATTGCGGAGATGCGGAATGGAACCCCACGGAAGCACTACGGAGTGCTTCCGTGGGGTTCTGATCTGTGCTTCCGTTCCACAAAAAAATACAACTTGTTCGATCTTTTTGCGGAACGGACGAAAGACGTACCCATTTAAGTTGAATGGGTCTGGATCCGTCCCAGCCGCCGCCCGGACATTGCCCGTGCATTGGAGACTGCAAATTCCAGTCCCCAGTGAACGGAACCACAACAGCCGTGTTAGAGGCTGCACAGGGTCTCCATGTGGTGCTGTATGGCAATTTTTGGGGCCCTGTATGTTGGAGATATTCCATTCCCTTCCCTTAGGCCCCTTGCAGACTAGCGAGTATTCTGCATGGGTGCAATGCCTGATGCGAACGCATTGCACCCGCACGGAATCCGGACCCATTCATTTCAATGGGGCTGTGTACATGTGCGTTGGTTTTCATGCATCACTTGTGCGTTGCGTGAAAACCGGAGCATGTTCTATATTTAGCGATTTTTCACGCAACGCTGGCCTCTTGGAAGTGAATGGCGCTGCATGAAAATCGCATCACATCTGCAAGCAAGTGTAGATGCGATGCGTTTTTTTTTTTTTTACAGATGGTTGCTAAGAGATGTTTGTATACATTCAGTTTTTTTTATCACGAGCATGCAAAATGCATTAAATCGCATCGCACCATCGCGATAAAAACTGAACATCTGAATGCGATCGCTGGCAAACTGAATGACTTTGCCTGCGAAATCGCGCAGTTATCACTGAACGCGTCCAGACCTAATCCGGAAACCCTCGTCTGAAAGGGGCCTTAGAAGTAATGTTTTTTCTTTTGAGGAGAACACTCCTCTAATATGATCAGTGAAACACAGGAAATGTATAAAAAAATTTAACCTACAATGTAACATATTGTTGCTTCATAAGGCCTCTTTCACACGGGCGTTGCGGGAGCACCCGCGATTTTTCCGCGCGAGTGCAAAACATTGTAATGCGTTTTGCACTCGCGTGAGAAAAATCGCACGTGTTTGGTACCCAAACCCGAACTTCTTCACAGAAGTTCGGGCTTGGGATCGGTGTTCTGTAAATAGTATTATTTTCCCTTATAACATGGTTATAAGGGAAAATAATAGCATTCTGAATACAGAATGCAAAGTAAAACATCGCTGGAGGGGTTAAAAAAAAAATAACTCACCTTAGTCCACTTGTTCGCGGCCCGGCATCTCCTTCTGGCTTCATCTGATCTCTGTGCAGCAACAGGACCTGTGGTGACGTCATTCCGGTCATCACATGGTACGTCACATTATCTTTTACCATGGTGATTCACCATGGTAAAAGATCATGTGACGTACCATGTGATGACCGGAGTGACATCATCAAAGGTCCTTGATCCTATAATTAATGCTCACCACAGGTCCTATTCGGTAAAGGGGACAGAAGGAGATGCCGACATCGCGATCAAGTGGATTAAGGTGAGTTAAATGATTATTTATTTTTATTTTTTAACCCCTCGCGCTGTTTTACTTTGCATTCTGTATTCAGAATGCTATTATTTTCCCTTATAACCATGTTATAAGGGAAAATAATACAGTGAATAGACTGTCACCTAGCAACCATGCGTGAAAATCACACCGCATCCGCACTTGCTTGCGGATGCTTGCGATTTTCACGCAACCCCATTCACTTCTATGGGGCCTGCGTTGCGTGAAAAACGCAGAATATAGAGCATGCTGCGATTTTCACGCAACGCACAAGTGATGCGTGAAAATCACCGCTCATGTGAACAGCCCCATTGAAATGAATGGGTCGGTATTCAGTGCGGGTGCAATGCGTTCACCTCACGCATCGCATCCGCGCGGAATACTCCCCCGTGTGAAAGGGGCCTAAGGATGGCTAACAGTTGCAAGAAAAAGTAAGTGAACCCTTTGGAATTAGCGGAATTTCTGCATTGGTTACTAATAAATTGTGATTGTTATCCAAGTCACAATTCTAGACAAACCCAATCCAACTAGAACTAATACACCAGTAGTATTGTTATTGTCTTTTTATTGAACACATGGAGAAATTACCGGTAATGAGATTTGAAGCTTGGGTCCCACTAGGACTTTGCTCATTAAATAAAGGCACACAAACCCTGGTTACTGGCTTTTCTTCTCTAGTAGAGTGAACTACATTTTGAGGCGATCAGCTTTCAGACGATGTGCTACAGAGATGCTTGAAGCTACAAAAGCTGGGTGTACATCAGTCCACGGTTAGACAAATGTTCTGCAACTGGAGAAAATTGGAGTGGGTGTCCTGTTAAGATCACTCCATGAATGATGTAAGGACAACAAGAAGAAAGCCGCTGCTTTCCCAAAAAAATTGTGACTCGTCTCAAGTTTGTCCAAGACCTGCCTTGGATGTTCCACAGTGCTTCTGGCAAAATGTCCTCTTTACAGATGACAGAAGTGGGACTTTTTTTCTAGCACAAATGCATAATTGTATGTTTGGAGGAAAAACCACATCATGGCTTGGAGCTGCTTTGCTGCCTCAGGGTCTGGATTCCTTGCTATCATTGAGGAAACAATTAATTATAAGATGTATAAAGGCATTTTACACTAGAATGTAAGGCCATCGGTCCATGACCTCCAGCTGAGGACAGTGACTCAAAGTACACAAGTACAGTGCTTGGAAAAAGTATTCAAAATACTTGCAGCTGTAATTGCATCGAAAGGTGGTCCTACAAAGTATTGACTTGGGGCTTCGCTCAACACCAACTCCCGCCGATCAGCTGTTTGAGTGCCCACATGTCGTCTCTCTTTCTGTCCAATGCTGCTGATCGGCCATCAATAGGATAGGTCATCATTCGCAAAGGCCCGGACAACCCCTTTTAAAGACCTGACCGATCCAGCTCTTTGTGTGTTATTAGTTTAGTTAGATTATGTTTGTCTTGGATAACAATCAGGCCACCGTTTATTAGTAATCAAGGAAAAAATCTGGTTAATTCCAAAAGGTTCACTTACTACTTTTGCAACTATATTGGGGATGCAGAGGTTGCATCTCAGGGGGGACACATGGTCTATCTGACACAAGAAGAGACCCATACTGTAAATGATACATAAGTTTGGGCTCTGCTTCTGAGGTTGCATCTCTGCCACTTCAACAAAAGGACCAGAGTAGGGACCAGTGAATTGATTTGTATTAATGGCTTGGTTCTTCAGCTGCGAGAGGCTGCTTGCTGCTAAAGATGCCGAACATCTCGCCCAGTCTTGACAGTCTTGCCCCTGCGCCGCTGCTTCCAGTAGTGGCACAAGTGCAGAATCTCTACTTCTGATACTGGAGCATGGACTGTTCATGCGCCGCTGCCAGGAAGTCTAGTGGAGCATGCACAGTCGCTGCTCCATTATCAGCAGAAGAGCCTCTGTGCATGTGCTACCACTTGATGCAGGTGTGAGCTTGTCATGTTCATACCTGTCGATCAATATTGCAGGGAGCGGAGCGGGAGCAACTCCTTGCAGCTGAACGCTATTTAATGAACGAATCGGTTAGTACGAATGATTCGTTGTTCCTTAGTCCTGAGGGTAGGACAACTGATCAAGAGAGGAATGTTTTTGGGCTGTCCCCTTATATCTGTACTGTTCCAGGACATATTGTGTTTGCTTCCTGTAAGGCTCCCTTGGCGGCGTTGTTATGCCTTACGTACGTATCACATTTGTTCTAGTACAGATGTCATCGTATGTATGGATCCCGCGATTTACATTCCGAATGTGCAGCATGTGTGTTCTCATCACAGAACGCCTGGGACCCATAAATATTTCCTCTGGCTCTCCCCCTCGGCCAGCGCGGCCACTTGGTAACCTCTGCTTCGTTTCACTTGTTTATGGATTTATAAACGAATCTTAACCACTTGCCAAAATGACTGGAATTTACAACCGCAGGAAAAAACAGTTTGGGAGTGTCTGGTCGCTGTGGTCACCCCATATGTTCTGCACTTGTGTCTGAAGGGCTGGAATATCGACAGCATGTTTTGCATGTGTCATAACTACCGAACGAGCTTCTGTCATCCAGTTTTTAGGGTTTTGCACAGTTGTGCAGGAGTCTGCGTTGCCATAACTTGCGGCAAATATGTCCAGTTTCGCCCAATGTTTGATAAATTTGGGGCGCCTTAAATCTAAAAAGTTACAGAAAATAATGCACTAAAAGCATCTCAATTCTAACACTTATGTCTTGAGATGTTACTCCACTTTTTACACCCTTTACTGGAGTAAGGGTACATGCACACGACCGTATGGGTTTTGCCATCTGTGTTTTTTCTTTTTTTTTTTTGTAACAATGCCTAAAACGGGCAAGAATAGGACATGTTCAATTATTTTTTTTCTTTTGCTGGGCTACGGAACGGACATACTGATGCGGACAGCACACACCCGATGAAATGAATGTCTGCATCCTATCCGCAAAAAAAAAAAACGGAACGGAAGCAAACGCCGTTCGTGTGCATGTAGCCTAAGGCCTCTTGCACACAACCGTATGGCTTTTTCAGTATTTTGCGGCACTGAACAGCTGGCCCCTGATAGAACATTACTATCCTTGTCCATTATGCGGACAATATTAGGACATGTTCTATCTTTGAACTGAGAAACGGAAGGCATACGGAGTACCTTCCGTTTTTTTTGTTTTTTTTGCGGATCCATTGAAATTAATGGTTCCGTATACGGAACGCAAAAAAACGGGAAAAAAACCTTTGTGTGCAAGAGGCCTAAGGGCTCGTTCACACGAACGTGTGCTGCCCGTTGCCGTATTGCGGACCCGCAATACACGGGCACCGTTCCGTGGGCATTCCGGATCACGGATGCAGACCCATTCACTTCAATGGGTCCGCAAATCCGGAGAACAGAACATTACAGAAGCACTACGGAGTGCTTTCTGGGGTTTAGTTCCGTGCCTCCGCACCGCAAAAAGATCTAACATGCTCTATCTTTTTGCGGTGCGGAGGGATCGTGGACCCATTCAAGTGAATGGGTCCATGATCCCCATGTGGCTGGGCCATGGTCGGTGCCCGTGCATTGCGGACTGCAATTTGCAGTCCACAGCACAGGCTTCACACTGTCGTGTGAACGAGCCCTAAGAGTGAGACAGTTTATTGCGACTTTATAAGTCTTTGTGATAAATGTTGCTTCAAGGGGTTGTTCACCCTGCTGGGGGTCTTTCAAGCAGCCCACCACGTGGAGGGAAGAATACTCACCTGTTCCCCGCCGCTCACTCCTGACTTCTTTGCTCCCCCCCTGCCGCTTTCTGTTTTCCCCGTGTCAACATCCGGTTTCACAGGGTTTGTGTGGATGTGGCAGCGAATAACTGGCTGCAGCGGTGGCGTCACCCAGTAACATGACGCATGAAGGGGGGAGGTCACGTCATGTTTTGTGGCCAGTCATTGGCTGCAGTGGCCATGTGACCAGTGTCCAGATGATTGTTGACATGGAGAGCGGAAGTGACGGTGGGGGAGCGGAGGAACCAATAACCAGCAGCGGGAGCTTGTAAATATGGTTCCCTCTGCAGGTCTGTGAAATAAATGGGTGCGTGTGCTATCGTGCAAAAATGCGGATAGCACACAGATGAAAAATACGGTTGTGTGCATGAGGCTTTAAATGGAGGAAGCAGTCTTTCCAGGTAAGGTGGCCTTAGACTACTCCTGCTGTGACTATTGGGGGGAAGGGGATATGCACTGCTTCTGCTATAGGGACCAGGGGGCCATTGCAGTAGGGTAACACTGCTGTAAATACTTGATGAGACTATGTTGGCTGCTTTTGGAAGGCATTTCTATTACTACTGGTGGGAAATACTGGCACGTCGACTACTTGTGAGAGAAGACCTATACTGGGGGGTACTGCTGCACCAGTTTCTAATTGGGTAAGCACAGTTGTCGTACCTTGACATTTGGCATGGTGGTGGTGGTGGGATCTGGAAGTGAAAGGCCCAATTTACTAATCTTGGTTGCGATCTTCTCAGTTGTTTCTTTATTTTCAGCGCTTGGGAGCAGGATTTCTGAGTTAGGCCTCATGCCCACTACCGTTTTTTCGGGTCCGCATCCGAGCCGCAGTTTTTGTGGCTCGGGAGCGGACCCATTCACTTTAATGGGGCCGCAAAAGATGCGGATAGCACTCCGTGTGCTCTCCGCATCCGTTGCTCCGTTCCGAGGCCCCGCAAAAATAATATAGCATGTCCTATTCTTGTGCGTTTTGCGGACAAGAATAGGCATGGGCCGCCCGTTCCCTTCCGCAAATTGCGGAAGGCACACAGGCGGCTTCCGTTTTTTGCGGATCTGCAGTTTGCGGACCGCAGAAAACAGCACGGTCGTGTGCATGTAGCCTTAAAAAAGAAAAGTAAATCCTGACAGGACTCCTAGGAGAGACAAAGAGAGTCCTGATTGCCCCGCCCACACAGGATGATTGACAGGTGCATTCCCTTCTCTTATGTCTCTGCAGAAATAAGCAAGATAATTATCCATTGGTCTGGAAAATTTGGGAGAACTTCTTTTTTTTTTTGCCATCCCAAATTTTATAAGCTGTAAATTGACGGTTTCAAAATGTATCAGATTGGGAAGATTTTAATTTTTTACATGGAAAAGCCCAGCAACAATAACCAGGGTCTGTGACACTGAAAACGGCCATGAACATTAGACTAATCTTCCGTACTAACGCGTATAGGTCCAACCCAACCGTCCTCCCATGGGAAAGAGGCGCCTATCCTTTGTTTCCCGCAGGAGATGAGCCATTACAAGAGGCGATTGCCTGTGACTCTCCCCCACCGAATAGATAGCTGCTTTCCTTCTAGGCCTATAATACATGTGACACCTAAAGAAACCGATGAATATACATTCTTACAGCATGGCGGAAGAGTTCAGCTCCGGGATATATAATTACTGGTAAAGCTGTCTCATTAGCTTGGCATGTCTGGCGCAG
This sequence comes from Bufo bufo, assembly GCF_905171765.1. Taxonomy (NCBI): domain Eukaryota; kingdom Metazoa; phylum Chordata; class Amphibia; order Anura; family Bufonidae; genus Bufo; species Bufo bufo. The sequence goes on along the minus strand of NC_053391.1, from coordinate 98,711,266 downwards.
GGAACTCGTGTAGAGACAGAGGAGCTATCATTACCGTCTGGACGCTGCGGTTTGACACCCTGTGATGTTCAAACATGGCCTACCGCGTGTATGGTCACATGAGGACTGTGTTCTGTGCTCGGCCCGGGTGATATTTTTGTGGAATTCCACAGAAAACTGGTGTAGGGATCCAGCTGGAAGGAAGCGCGGATTCTCACGAGCAGCTTTTATGGCTGACTCTAGGTCTACAGATGAACTCTTGTTGCTTTTGGATTTCACGGTCTTGGCATCCCCGAGCAAAGTTTCCAAGGATGAAAGGTTACCTCAGGCGACCAGAAATGTTTTCTCCGAGCGGGAGCCTTCTATTCTGGTGCTTCAGTAATGGTGGACTCACACTGCGTTTTGCAGCATCTGCTTACCGTATGCGCCGAAAACCGGGAAATCTCCTGGCTAGTATGGATTCCATAGGTGCCCATTCATCTGATGGAGGCCAAAGAGTGATCGTTTAGCCTCTATCTACTCGGTATGCGTTGCTATATCTTTTTTTTAATTTTTTTTATATAGAGCAAAAAGGTAGGGTGTCCCGTAAAATAATATTTAGCAGTGGGAGCCTACGGGTGACTGATGTCGCTGCATGACTATACGTTGAGAAATCCTCCTAACCTATATCTCCAATGGCGGTGTGAAAAGACCTGAAGAGTGTATGCACATAAGGCCTCCTGCACACAAACGTTTTTTTTTTTCTTCCGTTTACGTTGCGGTTTTTTTGCGTTCCATATGCAGACCGTATATGGAACCATTCATTGCACTCCGTATGCCTTCCTTTGCCGTATTTCCGTTCAAACATAGAACATGTCCTAATATTGCCCGCAAATCATGTTCCGTGGCTTTATTCAAGTCAATGGGCCCGCAAAAAAAACTGAATGCATCCGTATGTCTTCAGTATCCGTTCCGTTTTTTGCGGAACCATCTATTGAAAATGTTATGCCCAGCCCAATTTTTTTTATGTACTTACTGTTTAAATGCTTCAGTTTCCGTTTGCGATCTGCAAAAAACGGATCTCAAACGGAAACCAAACAGAAAAACGGAATAATGGAACGGAAAGACTACTGAAACAAAAAACTGAATAACGGACCGCAAAATACTGAAAAAGCCATACGGTCATGTGCAGGAGGCCAAAGGGCCCTTTCGCATGAGGGAGTTTTCCGCGCGGGTGCAATGCGTGACGTGAATGCATAGCACCCGCACTGAATCCTGACCCATTCATTTCAATGGATCTGTGTACACGAGTGTTTTTTTTTTTTTTTTTTTCCCCCGCGCATCAGTATGTTCTATATTCTGCATGTTTCACGCGGCCCTGGCCCCATAGAAGTGAATTAGGCTTCAGTGAAAAATGCATTGCATCCGGAAACAAGTGCGGGTGCGATGCGTTTTTCACTGATGGTTGCTAGGAGATGTTGTTTGTAAACCTTCCGTTTTTTTTATCACGTGCGTGAAAAATGCATCAAAACGCATTGCACCTGTGCAGAAAAAAACAAAACAACTGAACGCAATCGCAGACAAAACTGACTGAACTCGCTTGCAAAATGCTGCGAGTTTCACTGAACGCATCCGGAGCCAATCCGTCACGCTCGTGTGCAGGAGGCCTAACCGCTTACGCAGATTTTCATGTAGTTTTGCTTTGTTTCCGCTCGTCTTACTTGAGGGGTTTGATGCGGATTTGCTCCAGATCTCGCCCTTTACATTGCAAAGGGTGAGGCCTGCACTGAAAATCTGCACAAAGAATTGACATGCTGCAGATTTCAGAAGTACGCGCCACAGGTCAATTTCTGCACCGTGTACCTGAAAATCCCCGCGTCTTACTCACCGGGTGCGTATATTAGACAGACAGGCAGATCACACTGGAAGCGTTCCGTCCCGTCAATCACAGGCTCGTTAGTAGAGGAGACCGCTGCTATTGCAGGCTGCGATCTCCTCCTCAGTAGGAGTGTTGCTGAGATTCAGCCAGTTTCGGTCATGGATGGCCAACTTCTATCAGGACTGCTAAAGTATCAAGATCAGCACATTTTATGGGGAGCCCACAATCGCTCCATTTTGGATCTGCTCTTTTTGGTTGCCAGTTCGGTCTTTGAGGCTTTTTTTTAAATAGGCAATACATTTTTAAATTATGGTGAAATGTATCCAAAAAATCGCTGCAAGGGCTTATGCACAATTGCACACAAACATGTTTTTGGTCTGATCCGCATTTTTGGAAGGTTGGATGCAGACCCATTCACTTTAATGCGGCTGCAAAAATTGCGGCCAGCGCACCGTGTGCTGTCCATGTCCGTTCCGTGGCACCTGCAAAAATATAGAACGTGTCCTATTCTTGTCCGCATTACGCACAAGGACGGTACAGTACTATTATGGTCCGGAACTTGGTTATATGGTGGCGCTGCATTACTACTAATGACCTACATGTATTTCACATGGGACTAGTTGTATTGATGGTTGAGTGGTTAAAAACAAACAGGTATTTTGTGGCGTGTATATATATATATATATATATATGTTATATACGGTTGTGGTTTTACGCTACTTTCACACACACCGACAGACCCCATTGTCTATAATGGGAACTGGCAGAAATCCGGCTACTCCCTGGCATAAATCCAGGATTTGGCCGGACAGAAACTATTGCGTGCAGCAGTTTTTGATCAGCCGAATCCCACCATTTATGCGAGGGAGCAGCCATTGGGGTCCGGCGGGCACGCGGTACTATCCAGCTATGTCAGAGAGCTCAGGCAGGCTATGCCGCAATAGGGCTCATGCACACAAACATATTTTCTTTCCTTGTCCATTCCATTTTATTTTATTTTTTTGCGGACCGTATGCGGAACCATTCACTTCAATGGGTCCGCAAAAGAAACGAAAGTTACTCCGTGGGCATTCTGTTTCCGTATGTCCGTTTTTAACGTTTCTCCAAAAAATAGAACATGTCCTATTATTGTCCTCATTACGGACAAGGATGGTACTGTTCTATTAGGGGTCAGCTGTTCCGTTCCGCAAAAATACGGAATGCACACAGATGTTATCTGTATTTTTTGCGGATAAGTTTTTTGCGGACCGCAAAATACATACGGTCATGTGCATGAGCCCTTAGTGGTGTTTTTTTGCACCTGCGGGTTTTGGGTTTCTAATCGCTGCTTCTTTTGTGTGTCTGGCTCTTTTTTTTTTTTTTTTTTTACTGCATCATTTTGAAGCCTCTGCCATTTTGTGAAAAAATGCCATATACTTGTTTGTTTCTTTAAAGAAACGCCACTAACAAAGCCGACCAGCGCGTATGCGGCATGGAAAAACCGCAAGTGGTTGCTACGGAGTTTATTAATGGTGGTGAGATGTAGCCGTTTTCTCCATGACTTGTCGTTCCCGGCTGGTCTGTGTAGGTTGTGGTCTAGGATGACCGTGCCGGAAGTTGAAGCAATCTGTGGCTTGGTCTGGACTGCAGATCTGTTGTGCGTCATGAGTACGGTACAACAACTGACACATCCAGTACAGCCAGTTATGGGTCGGCATCCATCTTGCTCGTCAGTAGTCTTCAGAAAATGGTCTGAGTTACCCTTTTCAGCTGTCCAAAATCTTTAGGTTATACCAGTGTATTACAACTAAGGCCTGGTTCACCTTTCCGTTTTTTTACGGACGTGTGCTGGCAGCATTTTTAGCGGACAGCACACTGACCCATAAGAAATCTATGGCCTGTTCACATTTCCATGAAATGTTATGTCCTGTCAATCTGCAGATAAACAGCGGAAGCACGTCCTACCTTAATCCATGCCCCGGACCAAACGCACCCATGTAAGTCTATAGGTCCGTGAAAATCAAGTACGTCATACGGATGTCTTTAGTGGTGCGTCTGTTTACTAACGGAAGACAGATAGGAAATGCTCTTGAAATTAATTAATTTTCAGTAATTAATTTTTAGCTGAGCAACGTCTGTGAATTACGGATGACACACACGGACCAACCATGGATCCCTTGTGGATATCTTCACCGATGAAACATGTACGCTTTTTTTCACGGAGGTGACACTGATACGGAAATGTGAAGAGTTGCCTTCCTATATTGTGTGTACCTCAAATACCAGATTTCAAAATCTGCCTCGTTAACTGTAAATTCAGTCCACAGCCAAAAAAAATCAATTATTATTGATCGATCCCAACTGGTGTATCCGTTTCTGTGCTTGGTATATGATGTCAGTCTCGGCAGTTGCAGAATTCACCCTAAACATTGCAAAGGATAAGGCTAGGTCTACACGACGACATTTGTCGCACGACAATTTTTATAATGTTAGTCTATGGTGTCGCGCTGCGACGCGGCAGTCGCAAAAAATCCATTCGAGATGGATTTTTCTGCGACTGTCGCTTTGCAGTCGCAGCATGTCTCATTGTGACACCATAGACGATAATTATAAATATTGTCGTGCGACAAAATGTCACGCGACAAATGTTGCAGTGTAGTTGTGCCCTATCTGTCACGCGACACTCGTCGTGTAGACGACATAGCCTAAGGCTACTTTCACACTAGCGTTTTCAATTCTGCTATTGAGATCCATCAAAAGGCTTCCTTTTTGTCCCCATTCATTGTCAATAGGGACAAAACTGAACGGAACGCAATGCTCCAAAATGTATTCCGTTCTGTTTGGTTGCGTCCCCATCGCAGACAGAAAAAACGCTTCTTGCAAGACGGATCCGTCCTGACACCTAATGTAAATCAATAGGGACGGATCCGTTTTCTCTAACACAATAGAAAACTGATCCGTCCCCCATTGACTTTCAAAGGAGTTCATGACAGATCCATCTTGGCTCTAGAAGACATAATACAACCGGGTCTGTTCATGACGGATGCATGCGGTTGTATTATTGAACCTCTCAGTTCAGCTCCAACATAGTTTAGATGTGCAGATTTGGGTTGGTGAAATCTCGAAGCCCCCCCCGCGCCCATTTCAGTTTGGAGCGGGGACTTGGCAGCGGTCAGACCCTCCTTAGCGGCTGCTTATTTATATCCAGCTTGTCAGATCCTTCTATACACCAATATCTACCGTTGGGACACCCCTATACACACTGTACGGTCCTCCAGTCCCGCTGTTCATGGCCTCCTTAAAGAGGTTATTGAACAGAAAATGATTTTTTTTTTTATTGTGATTGTCCTCGTTAATGCCTCCTTTTTTGTCTTGACCAATTTTTTTCAGTAGTGGTTACGTTTCGTATTTCCGTATGGCATATACAGTATACAGTAATTACATAGAAAAAATTGGGCTAGGCATAAAATTTTCAATAGATGGTTCTGAAAAAACGGAACTGATACGGAAGACATACAGAGTACATTCCGTATGTGTTCCGTTTTTTTTTTGCGGAACCCATTGACTTGAATGGAGCCACGGAACGTGATTTGCGGACAATAATAGGGCATGTTCTATCTTTCAACGGAACGGAAATACGGAAACGGAATGCATACGGAATACATTCCATTTTTTTTGCGGAACCATTGAAATTAATGGTTCCGTATATGGACCGTATACGGAACGCAAAAAACGGCCCGTATACGGAATGCAAAAAAACGTTTGTGTAAACGAGCCCTTACTCTGCGGGCTCCGTTCTAGAGATAAGTGCAGTTTAGAGATGAGCCAAGTATTCAAAAATTCGATTTCGGCTGCTTTGCTGAATTCTACAAAACAATTTGCTTCATTTTGCGTATTTCTTTTGTAACGGCGATTGCGTTGCTCCCAGTCATTGTATCCCTCTGATGCTGCGTTCATAACTGATTGCGGCATCTGACCGTAATAACAGAGTGTCAAATATAAATAAAATTTAATTAAATCGTACTTGCCTCATCCATTTGCTTGCGAAGAGCAGACCGCTGCCATCTTGATTAAACATCTAGCGTAAAATCTTGCTTGGGCCCGTGATGACGTCGGTCGCACGTGGGATTTTGTGCAAGATCTTCAATCAAGATGGAGGCGGCTGGCCTGTTGCGAGCAAATGGATGAGGTAAGTATTATTTTATTTTTTTTATACCGCCATTCAGGGAAAATTGATTCGCTACTACGAAGCACGAGGAAATTCGCTTAAAACTAGTGCAGGTCTCAGGTATCTGCACCTATCAAACATTTGTGGCTTGTCCTAGCAATATCCCACCAATGTCTGAGATGGACCAACCCTTCAATAAAGTGGTCCCATGGTCCGCCAGCGGGGTTTTTGCTAAGACTGGAGTCTGAAATGTTGGCCTTTAGTAATTAACCCCCATTGACTCTTTGAATGGGGTTACTGGCTGATAAAGTCTACAGAATTGTGTTTATCTTTTATTTGTAGTATGGGGAGCGGTCCGGTACCAGAAGCCGGTCCTCGGAGTGCAGTAATGCAGCTGTCAGCTGGCAAATTAGAGAGATGTTGCCGTCTGTGCCAAGACGACGCCCCATATTAGAAACCACAGGGAGAGCAGTGTGACCGTCTTTATATTGTCTGATAATGGGTTTGTTGCGGTTTATGTCTTGTAGATAGATGGCTCATTTTCATGTCTGGACTCCTGATGACAAGTGTTGCTGGCTCCGGTGTCACCATAGACACAATAGTCCTTTGCTCCAGTGTGCGCCTGGAGAATGGAGCAGATAACAGAAGCCGGACAATGAAAACCCTTTATTATCCGATTATAGTTCTTTCGGCTCTCTGCCCTTCTGGGGGCTGTATTATAATGGGGGGCACCCAGAGCTGTGTTACTGTCTGTATTGTGCAGGATTATTCTTCATCAGGCATAAGACGGGCTCCGTTCATCTGGGATTAAACACTTAGCAAGCAGCTAAATTAACAATATAGGAACCGAGACACTTCGATTTCTATTTGCCTTCTTAAATTTTGCTGGTAAATTCAGATTGTCGCACAAAAGATGTGCCTCCATTGAAGTGAGTAGTGCCAGCTATTGCCGATCGTTGTCTCATGTCCGGTCTTATTTTTGTAACCAGTTCTTAGATTTATAGAGATTCCTCCAAAAAGTAAGGCACCTCGGAGACCTCAGATCAAGAACTTCAATATTTAAGAACTTTAGGTCATCCCCTTGTGTCGATGCCGAGTTTGGATGATTGAACCAAGATGGCAGAATAGGTATTAAATAATTTAGGGGGCGACTAAACTCCAGTCAAAATCTATAGCTAACAAAAAACACCTGACTTTCCAGCATCACTTCTCTGTTTCTGACCACTTCTGGTCCCAGGAGGACCAGAAATGGCTTGTTCCTATGAACCAGTCACTGGCCTCAGCAGTCACATGTGGTTGAAGGGCATGTCACTGCAAGGTGGTTGCAGCCGTCACCTGTACCCAGTGTAAAATGACCCCTCTATAAAGCCCTTGTAAGGCAACATCATGAATATGGGATTCAGTTTTGGGCTCTGTATACCATAAAGTATATAGGAGCGCTAGAAAGGGTTCAAAGGCAGGAGACTAGGTTATTGAATGGAATTGAAAGAGGCTTGTTCAGCTTTGAGAAAATACGCTGTAGGGTCCATTCAAAACGTCCGGATAATGGGTCCCCATCTGTTCCACAATTTTGCAGAACTGGTGCGGACCCATTCATTTCAACGGGGCCGCAAAAGATGCAGACAGCACAACGTGTGCTGTCTGCATCCGCACTTACGTTCTGCGGCCCCGCAAAAAAAAAGAGCATGTCCTATTCTTGTCCGCAACCACGGACAAGAATAGGCCGTTCTATCCTAGTGCCAGCCATGTAGAAAATGCAGAAAGCACACGGTCGGTGTCTGTGTTTTGCTGATCCGCAACTTGCGGACGTGCGAATGGACCCCAAGAGGTGATCTTGCATGTGTGTGTATCGTGTCTGGTCAGTACAGAGAACTGGCACATGACTTCCAAGGACCAGGAGACATTCACTACATGTGGAGGAAAGAGGATTTAGACATCAGTACAGGAAAGGATTCTTTACAGTCAGACTATGCTATCCCAAGAGGAAGTAATGACAGATACATTAAGGAAAAAAAGATAGAAAACAGCTTTGAAGGTTAGAATGACTAACAATGTCATATAATTAATCTAAGAAAACCCGACCTGACGGACCATTCAGTGTACTGTCCGCATTTCCAAAACGCGGCCCCGAACTTCCGGTCCGCGGTCTAGAAAAAAATAGAACATGTCCTATTCTTGTCCGAAATTGCGCACAAGAATAGGCAGTTTTATGGGGCTGCCGGCTGGGTGTATTGCGGATCCTCAATTTGCGGATCCGCAATACACTACGGACGTGTGAATGGACCTAGGGCTCGTTCAAACGAACGTTTTTTGTGTTCCGTATACGGAACCATTCATTTCAGTGGTTCCGCAAAAAAACCAGAATGTACTTTGTATGCATTCCGTTTCCGTTTTTCCATTGAAAGATAGAACATGTCCTATTATTGCCCGCAAATCACGTTCTCCGTATGTCTTCCGTATCATTCCGTTTTTGCGGAACCATCTATTGAAAATTTTACGCCCAGCGCAATTTTTTTCTATGTAATTCCTGTATATGCCATACGGAAACGCTACTGAAACAAAAAAACAGAAAAACGGATCCGTTAAAAATTGACTGCAAAACACTGAAAAAGACACATGGTCGTGTGAACGAGCCCTTATACTGTCCTTTCCACCCATAATCTTTTACATGGTTGGATCAGGCCTGGATCTGATGTATATTCCTGGCTTAGTATCTGATAGAGAACATGGCATGCACCGCCCTCTGCGCGCACCATGTTCTCATCAGCTGACACAGTGGAGAAGGAGGCAGTCCTCCTCCCCCCCTCCCCCCTCCCCACTGTGATGCAGCCACCACTGCCACCAATGAAGAGATGGCACTGATGAGTAGGGAAGGGGGGATGGGTGCACTGCACCACCAATGAGTGTAATTAAACCATTAAACACCCGGCCTTAATGACAGGGCACTGCGATTTGCCAAACCAAGGGACTTAACCCCTCAGGTGCGGCACCTGAGGTGTTAATTGACGGGGATCACAGTGCCCTCGCATAGAGGCTGGGTATGTATTGTATTGTAGTCATTGGTGGCGCAGTGCGCCGCCCCAACATTATAATCATTGGTGGCAGTGGCCACAGGGTCCCCTCCCCTTCTCCTCAGTATATCTATTGGTGGCAGTGATAGCTTCCGATCGGAGCCCCTGCAGTGAAATCGCGGGGCTCCGATCGGTTACCATGGCAGCCAGCTCTATTAGGGTGAATAGGACAAGGGTTCTAGCCCCTTAAAGGGAACCTGTCACCGGGATTTTGGGTATAGAGCTGAGGACATGGGTTGCTAGATGGCCGCTAGCAAATCCACAATACCCAGTCCCCATAGCTCTGTGTGCTTTTATTGTGTAAAAAAAAAAAAAACACTATTTGATACATATGCAAATTAACATAAGAGTCATATCTTGCTTGTGTGACCAGAGAAGAGTCATATTTTCAAGCTCTGACTCATCTCAGGTTAATTTGCATATGTATCAAATCTTTTTTTTTTTTTTTTACACAATAAAAGCACACAGAGCTATGGGGACTGGGTATTGCAGATGTGCTAGTGGCCATCTAGCAACCCATGTCCTCAGCTCTATACACAAAATCCCGGTGACAGGTTCCCTTTAAGGGGGCTAGTAGTTATTTAATAAAAAGTAAAAAAAACACCAAAATATTAAAGGTTTAAATCACCCCTTTCCCAATTTTACATATAAAATATTTAAACAATAAAAAAATAAACCTATCACATATCGCCACATCCGAGAAAGTCCAAACTATTAAAATATTAAAAAATATCTCCTATGCGGTGAACGCCGTAACAGAAGAAAACAAATCGCCATTTTTAGTCACGTTGTCCCCCCCCCCCCCCAAAATAGGATAGGACTGTTCTATAATGGGCCGGACGTTCCATGGAATGCACGCGGCTTTTTTGGTGTTTTATTTTTTTCGCGTGGTATCGAGCATCGCAATACTTTTTTATTGTGTCGAAATCGAATAAAAATGTTGGTATCGTGACAACCCTAGTGGATGTAGCCATATATATGTCTGGCTTTTGTGAAGCTTATTATAAAAATGGAACCTACTAGAGTCTTAAGGGTGTATTAGACTAGCAACCGCTCATTCGTCGGGCAATCCCAATCTTTCAACAGGTTCGTCATTTGCAGGCGGCAGATCGTGCCGTCTATGTACGCTCTGCTGCCGGCAAACAGTGATTCAGTATGGGGACGAGCAATGGCATTAGCGATCGACCCCCCGTCGTGAGGAGGAGATCGCTGCATGTAATGGCAGTGGTCTCCTCCACTGACGAGCAGGAACGCCTGCAGAATCTGCCTGTCTAATACAGGCTTTATGTACGACACCTCTGAGCACATGTAACATCTACTAAAGATAGGTTTATGGTGTGATAGTTTTTTTTTCATTATCTGCCCCCTCCCCATCATTGAGTCCCTTAGATAGGCATTATCTTAATCTACTGATAAGACCCCCCCTCCATTTTCCCAGGCAGCTTTGGTAAAGTGCAGATGTTCGCTGGTATCTTCTTGTGAAGGTAAATGATTAATAGGGTAATGTAAGACGGCACTGTTCCTGCGCAGTGCACACCTGCGGTGCCGGCTGTTATATATAGCCTGTGCATGATGTCATTGTGTGTACAGGTTTATGTAATTACATGCCTGCGGGAGTGTGCAAAGATCAGCAGACGGCAGCTATCGCTTTTGATGTCGATAATAAGCCAGGTGCGCCGTTTACTTTTTTCTTTTCATTTTTTGCCAGTAATATTTCGAGGACATTAGAAGCGCAGTCATTTTACACATCCATGTCACTGCCGCTGTCCCTGCATTCATTAAAAAGAATTTAGTAGATTACAATGGGACAGATTATCAGAAAGCAGGATATGAGCCCAGCGGAGCGGTTCCTTATCATAACCGTGTATAACGGGTGCAAGGTTTATGTAGTCCTGCATTGTTTTACGTGGAAGTACCTCTGATTTTAAGGGGGTTGTCCACCTTCGGTCAGACCCCCCCCATGTCGCCGCTCCTGCAGCGGGAAATATACTTACCTGCCCCCTGCTGCTGGGTTCTGGTTTCTTTGGTCACTTTGTCTTTCACTGTGTCCTGTATTGTAGGTTCGATCCATTCACTTAAAGGGCATCTGTCAGCAGATTTGTCCCTATGACACTGGCTGACCTGTTACATGTGCACCTGGCAGCTGAAGGCATCTGTGTTGGTCCCATGTTCATATGTGCCCGCATTGCTGAGAAAAATGATGTTTTAAAATATGCAAATGAGCCTCTAGGAGCAACGGGGGCGTCACTATTACACTGAGAGACTCTGCTCTCTCTACAACTACCGAGCCCACTGCACTTTGATTGACTGGGCCAGGCAGGTGTAGTGACGTTTTCACTGCCTGGTCCTGTCAAACTGCAGAGGGCGCAGCAGTTGCAGAGAGCAGAGTCTCTCAGTGTAATAGCGACGCCCCCGTTGCTCCTAGAGGCTCATTTGCATATATTCAAAACATCATCATTTTTTTCAGCAGCCGATCCCTAGAACAGGGGTCCTATGTCTCCGTCCACTATCTCCTGTAGTCCCATGTACTCGCGCATGCGCCCTGGGTGCTGTGCTTGGCTATCTGTTAGTCCCATAGAGAATGAATGGAGCAGCAGAGCACATGCTCGTCCTGCCGCTCTCTCAGGATGGGGACCTGGGACACTCGTTCTGTGGATCAGTGGGGGTGCCAGCGGTTGGACCCCCTGTCATCAGTTAATTGTGTGGATAGGGGATAACTTAAATACTTTACATGAGAACAAGCTGCAGTACCAGACAAGGCCTTGAATCCTCGACAGTCCTTTCATTTGTATCGTTCTTGATGCAGGACGCTAATCTGTAGACATTTGAACTTCATTCCTCTTCCACGAAAAACTTCCTGGCTTATGTGGCTTTATCCTGGAATGGATTTTCACGTAAGGCTACTTTCACACTGGCGTTTTGGTTTCTGTTTGTGAGATCCGTTCAGGGCTCTCACAAACAGATCCGTTTTGCCCTGATTTATTCTGAATGGATAAGGATCCGCTCAGAATGCATCAGTTTGCCTCCGTTCCGTCTCCATTCCGCTCTGGAGGCGGACACCATAACATTGCCTGCAGCGTTTTATTGTCCGTCTGACGAAACTGAGCCAAACGGATCCGTCCTGACACACAATGTAAGTCAATGGGAACGGATCCATTTTCACGGACACAATAGAAAACTGATCCGTCCTCCGTTGACTTTCAATGGTGTTCAAGACGGATCCGTCTCGGCTATGTTAAAGATAATAGAAATTGATCCGTTCATGATGGATGCAGATGGTTGTATTATCTGAACGGATCCGTCTGTGCAGATCCATGACGGATCGGCACCAAACGCGAGTGTGAAAGTAGCCTAAGACGCACAGGACGCTTGCTGTTCCTGAGCGGTAGATATTGCAGTCGTTTTCTGTGACCACACTAAGGATATACAGCATTTTACAAGCAGATTTGCATCTGTCACGCTGGCTCCACAACCCGCTTTCTCGCAGGATCGTACAGAGCTTCTTCCTGTGTAAAATAGGTCTACACATGAGGAAATGAGGCTGAAGCTAACCATGCCCACCCGGTCAGCCAGTTATCAGTGCAGACATGGCATGTGCCAATATTTGTACGAGGCTTCTGTGTCCTTAATGTGACTCTCATAGGAACGGCTAGAAAGACTGACTTCCGTTCCATCAGAATGACGCTGTGTATTTGGAAAGTTAGAGTGCAGCTGACATGGTTCACTTAAAGGGGTTGTCCAGGATTTAAAAATTTCTTTAATCCAGCTTTGTCTGCTCCCTCTGCCCTGTTAAGGCTCCCTGCTGTCTTCACCGGTTTTCTGGTCCCCGTCTATCGACTTCTGCACGGACAGGGTCATGTGTGCCACTGCAGCCAATGACGTCCCCAAAAAGCACATATTCCAGCAGTGATATGCTGCTTGAGGACACCCATCACCGCTGAGGCCAGCTATTGGCTTCAGCAGCCCACATGACCCGGTCCTTGCAGAAGTTGATAAATGGGGACCGGAAGTGCAGTGAAGAGAGGCAGGAAACAGGTGAGTATGGGTTTCTTCACAGGTATTTCAGGTGGGGGGCAGATAAAAAAAATAAAAAATCCTGGACAACCCCTCTAAGGAATGTAAGGGAAGTTAAAGGGGGTTCTCCAGGCTTTTAATATTGATGACCTAGGATACTTTATCACGATCAGATCGATGGGGGTTAGACGCCCAGCACCCCCGCTGATACGCTGTATGATGGGAAGGTGTGCGTGCCGTCTCTTCTCTGTCTATGGCAAGCAGGAAGAGATGGGAGACAGCACATGAGCACTGCGCGCCTTTCCTTCATACTGCTGATCGGGTGCTGACTGTCGGGCACCTCGCCGATCGGATGTTGATGACCTACCTTGAGGATTGGTCATCAATATTAAAATCCCTGAGAGCCCCTTTAAAGGCTGTGTGACTATGCATACATTGTGGGGTGTAACCGGGCTAGGGTCGCATGCACAGCGTATCTCCAGGAGATATGCCATCACTTTATTACAGGGTCACATTTGGGTCAGACGTGCACTGTGGCCATCTAATCCTCGTACCTGGTGGTCTGTACCCACTGAACTGCCCCATGTTGCCACCATCACAACCAAGGTGCAAAGCCAAGTGAATATAACCCGGATCTTTCCTGGGTTATAGTCACATCTTTTGGCTCTGAACACGACATGACCTGTATGTCGCTTGTGTCATAGAGGATACCGTGTTAATGGTCCCTAACAGAATTTGCCCTACGCTGCGTATACCCGGTATCTGCTTCGCTTGCCAATTAACACGACCGGTGTAGCGTGCTGCTCAGAGCGCCACCTCCTAACCTCCTCTGTCCATAGGCACAGCCTTACTGTGTTTAATGGCGGCTTGCTCCTGGGACTTGCTTCCCTTCTGCTGATGAAATGATGCTTCTGCTCTCTGCTTTTGGGCCTCCCTTAGCCACTTTCCTGCCATTTTTAACCAGACACCTGAAAAGTGACATTATTCCATTTACGTTACAGAGTTCACAGTTGGAAGAAAGTGAGACTGAAGTGTTCTGCTGCCAGTGTGAAGATACAGAGCTCTTAAATGGTACCAATGTACGTAGGTATACGCATTAGCCTAGACTGCATAGTCGCTTTAAGCAAGACTTCAGCTGATTTTTATTTTTTATATTTTTTGCCTATGATTTTTACAGTGTCGATATTAATATTACTTTCAAAGGAAGAACCATTTAGCCAGTGCCAGTGGTCAATGCTAAACCCTTCCACTCAAGCGCTGGTTCTTTTCTGTGTTATTACGGACACCTGTCCAAATCAAAGTAGTGACTTTAAAGATGGATTCGCCCATTTACTAATGTGATTGCGCTTAGACCTAGTCGTAAAAGGCGCCAAAACTCCAGTTTTAGAAAAATCCCCTGCACCTAGCTCCTAGGGGGGCATGACTGAAGGGGGTATTAGATGAATCGGTAATCGTCCTAAAAATCGTAATATCGTTTGCTATACACCGATATTCGTAATGTGTAATCGTTACTAGCGATCATGAAAACGTTCGATTCTCGTTGAACCACGTCTTTCAAATTGTCCAAAAAAAAAAATGATCGTCTGCCGACGTGACGTCTCCGCATGTACTACGTCGTCGCCTGATGGTCAGGACATCATAGTAGAGGAGAGGAACCTCCAAGTGCTAAAATCTTTGTATGTAATAGACGCATTAATGAACGATTGCAGTAACGATTACGTCTGCGATCATTGTCTTGTGTGATAATGACCAGGTACAAACAATAGCGACTCGTCAACTATTTGATCGTCAATCGTTATCGTTACCAAATCTACCTAACCTAATACATCCTTATAGTCAATTAAGAAGGGAATAAAAAAAATATCAAAAAATGGCATGGCCCAAGAAGCAACATTTTTTTGCGCCAATTTTTTTTTCTCACAATAGGTGGGATAAAGTAAGACAAAAGTGTCCGTCCCTGCACCACATTTATCATCCAGCCAGAGCCACTGTGGTAAGTTTGGCGCATAACTTGTCCCATTACAATGTCTTAGTCCCTATGCTGCGGATAAGTGTCTGGTCGGCAGGGTCGGACCCCCACGAGAACAGGAGCCAGTGTTCCCCTGTTTGCATGGCGTGTGGGACACGCATGAGATCTGCTCCTCTTAAAGGGACTGCTGGAGATAGCCAAGCACTTCTACTTTGCAGTCCCGAATAATTGAAGGGAGCGGTGGACATGCATGCTTGTCTGCTGCTCCATTCAAACATGGACCTCTGTTCGGACCCCCGCAAGTCAGACAGCAATAGTCAGACAGAGTTATTGTAATGGGACAACCACTGTAAGCGTGTTATTACACAGCTCGATCTTCGCCGACGGATGATAATTAGGCTTGAGCGGATATAGCTTCGGTTCCATGAACTGAAGTTATTTGTTCAAAAACGTTTTTAATGCTGTTTCCTTACAGCATTAAAATGTATTGCCTGAAGTCGCGTTGGTGAATGTCTTCGGTATTCATATCTGCGTCTTCAAAAACCTTTTTAAAATAGGAATCCGAAGTGGGCTTTGGTACCGAGGTACCAGCCAGAACCAAAGCCTACTTCGGATACTGAACTCTCACGCGACTTCGGGCGATACGAACTTTGCCTACTCAGAGCCCATACATTTTAATGCTGTACGGAAACAGCATGAAAAATGAAGTCTTTGAACAAATCGACTTCGGATCTGTGATCGGAAGCTCGATTCGCTCAAGCCTAATGCTAATTATTACGCAGACCAATGAAAAGCACCGCAGTCATCCCTCCCTCATTCTCCTCTATAGATGATCGGCAGCACAGGCCGATAGTCGGGCGTCCTTTATCCTGATGAAAGATGCCAGTCATCCGGTCAACGACCATTCATGTCCCCAATAATTGGCTCCAAATCGTGTAGTCTAATAAGGCCTTAAGGTGCGCACAGTAGGATCCGTAAATCTGCCCCAGTTTCTCCTTATCTGACCACCATAAATACTTTTCATATCCTTGGTTTGTGTAATTAGTAGTGAGTCAGTAGTGATCCTTCCTGACCAGTAGATTCTTCGCTTCCCCATCACCCATTGTTAGAAGTTTGTCATTGAAACTATTCTTTCTCCTTGGGGGGGAATCTGTAGTTTATATCCTTGACCTCATAAAAAACAAGAACCATAATATAGGGCATTGTTCCCAATCCCAACCAGTGACTTGTGGGCCAGTTCCCAGAAGGGTGGCCGCTATGTTGAGCACCAGCACCAAGCGTTGGCTGCAGATCCTCATGTACGTACTATATAACTGGAAGGAATACTGAAAAAGAAATTTTATGGGGGGGGGGGGGGGGAGAAATTATAGCATGGAAGACGAGTCGGCTGTATTTTAGCGAGGTGTTTTTACAGTTGTATTAGTAGATTGTTCCTATTTCTTGGCATCCTTAGTAAATAAACCATAACCGCTGTATAATAAAACCAGTCTTAGGTTATGTTCACAACTGCCTTATGGTGTTCTGGTACTTTGCTCTGGTGGAGGAGCAGACTACCGGACTTACCATATCCGGCAAAGCCGGATGCCGTCAGGCCTACCATTTATCTGTTCACTACGGTAGGATCCCTCTGCCTCCGTCGGGTGTCACAAAAACCCGCTGGATGCTGGCCGCCTGATGGATCCCATTATAGTGAATAGGGATCTGGCGAGCCCCGACCTTGTCCGGCTAAGCTGGATACGAGAATTCCGGGAGTCTGCTCCTCTGCTGGAACAGACTGCCAGAATACTGTAACGCTGATGTGAACATAGCCCAACATACCTGCATTGCTGTTTCAATTTCTTACCATTTTTAAAGGGGTTTTCTGGACCCAGAGGCACCCACCTTAATTCACCATAGCTTGTCTGCAGAAGAAAGCTTCCAATTTTCTTATAGTCATGTAACACTTCTCTTATGAGAACCCTTCATTTGCCGACATCAGATCTTCACGTCAGCCCAGGACGACAGAGATGTTGTGGATGGGGCCGGAAGTGTTCCTGGTGTATCTCCTGAATCTACCTTATCCACAACAGGGAGACTAAGGCTAGGTCTACACGCGACAATTTTTAGAATGGCAGTCTATGGTGTCGCACTGCGGCTGCGACGCGACTGTCGCAGAAAAATCCATCTCGCGCAGTGCGACACCATAGACTACCATTATAAAAATTGTCGCGCGACATTGGTGCTACAAAATGTTGTTGTGTAGACCTAGCCTTATAGCGCTACCCATCCACAGCACCTCCCCTGTCTGTAGAAGTGATGTCCCACCTCTAGACTAGTCTGGAATCCAGATATCCTGATGAAGGATTTTGTAAAAAGGAGCATCTTGTGACCGGGTTCCAGAGCGGCTGATTCCCACAATTTTCATACAGTAGATACTGTATATTGGTAACTTTCTTCTGCAACTAAGATATGATTGATAAGGTAAGTTGCTAGGTCATGGAAAATCCCTTTAAGGTCAGTTTGCTGTCAATGAATAGAAACCCCTACCAATGGAATAGTATTCCTAGCAGTATGCAGGCAGGTTGTAGGTGACCTGTGCAGTCGTATGGCGTTCTGTTGTATCCAGCTGCTGTGTAGCCTGGAGATATGCATCAGGAGAACAGCATGTGCACTGCAGTCTGAATAGACCCTTACAAATTGGTGAACTCCATTCCTTTTGTCTTTTTGCTTTGAGCATCGCATTGTTGTCTGCATTACAGACATTGCACAGCAATAAATCTTTTATAATTTTTCTAAGCGATTGTGTTTGACTGTGCTGTGCCGGAACAAACCAAGTTAAAAATACATTAATATATAATATATGCTTTGGAATTATTATATGTTGGTGTATTTCAAGGACACTCGTTCTCCTCTGTCGCTTTTCACGGCAGATACACCATATAGGCCATATTACAGTCCATATTATAGATCATACGAGTGTATTACTGTACAGCGGCGGCACGAAGCGCACGGCGTCATGGCAACCAATGACGCTGTGCACTCAGCAGGACCGGTTTTCACGGACCATGGTCCGTGAAAATCCACATATGTGTGAATGAGGCCTTAAGGTGGATTTAGATGGTCCAATGAGCAGCAGATTGTCAGGAAGGAATTGTCCTTCCCGACAGTCGGCTGTTTGTTCGGTGGAGGTGCAGCGCGGCATTTACATGCAGTGATCACCTCCCACAGTATGAGGTCGAGCGGTCGCTATTGCAATCATTCATCCTCCTACAGCTGCATTGTTTCTGGGCAGCAGATCACTGTTTAGACTCATGATCTGGTGCAGTGATCTGGTGCCCAGAAATGATTTAGGTGCCTCACTCGTTCATTGGGTCATTGCCACTACATTTAGATGGGCAGATTGTCGGGAGCGAGTGTTCACAGGAACGTTCATTCCCAATAATCATCCCGATTATCTGACTGTCTAAATCCACCTTTAGTTTCTAGAAAACCCACCATGGAGGGGTGAGCTGTGTACAGGCTGACCACTGATCTTTGCATTTACTATATTAAGGGTGTCCACAATGCGGATTGTCAGTTGTTAATTGACTGCAATGGGGTGGTCAACATAAGCAGAAAATCTGCACAAAAGTCTGCAATAAAAAGCGCAACAAAACTGCAAGTTTATGTGCCCATTTCATACGGATTTTCTGAATACGAATCTGCACCATGTGCAGCCACCCGTAGGCCTGTATTAGACAGGCAGATCAGCAAGCGATTGTCGGGAGGGAAGTGTTCCCTCCTGGCAATCGCTTGCTAGCTAGCAAGGAGAACGCTGCTATTGCATGTAGTCCCATGCTGCGCAGGAGGGATCGCTATGACATCGCTCTTCCCCATACCATCTGCTTAAAAATCAGAATTGCTCGATGAACAGTTATGAGGCAATTGGTGGCAGTATTAGGGCTCATGCACACGACCGTATGTATTTTGCGGTCCGCAAAAAATAGATGACGTCTGTGTGCATTCCGTATTTTGCGGAATTGAACAGCTGGCCCCTAATAGAACAGTCCTATCCTTGTCCGTAATGCGGAAAGGGAATGCACACAGAGTTTTTTGTTTGTTTGTTTCGTTTTTCCGGACCCATTGAAATGAATGGTTCTGCATACGGTCCACCCAAAAAAAACGGAACGGACACGGAAAGTTAATATGTTTGTGTGCATAAGCCCTAATACTGCAAGATCATCGCTAACTAGCATTCACGCGACCACCCGTTAGCAATTATCTGCCGAGAGTACAGCCAACAATGCTTGCACCTCCAGTTTCCTACATCGTAAACTAGCTCCACGGCGTGGTTTTGATCCCCAAGTGACAGGACTTGGGGATTCCTCGTGGGTGAGGTTCTCTACCAGACCATTGTTTTAGTGTGCGAGCTGACAGACCTGTCCATGCAGCATTTTATAAATGTTAGGCAAGGTTCACATCTGAGAGGCGCATGTCCTATTTTTCTATTCTGGGGTAGGGACAAAAAAAACAAAAGATCTGACCTATGACAGAAACCTGACCGTCCCCAAATCGGATCGGTTACGATTCCCGTAATTCTGCACACTAGTAATGCCGTGTGCAGCGGTATTCTGTCCTGGTGTTTTGCCGCCATCTGTGAGAGTCTCCTAATTGATCCTTCGCCTCAGATATGAACCTAGCCTTAGTGAGCCATGGGTAATGGAGAACTCTGGGTGTTTTACGATCATTTTCCCTTGCAGGTATATTTAAAGGGGCGCTGTCACTAGATTTTAGAGCCTCATTATGCTGCTGCAGTGCATGCCGTCTGTAAATTACCAGAGAAGAGTCCGTCAGCATCCAGTGCAAATGAGGCCATGGCTGGCGCACCTCGCTTCACTGCGCATGCGCCAGATGCAGCCGGAATCTTTTTATGTCTCTTCTCTGGTAATTTACCTAAAACCTGCACAGTATTAAAACCTCTTTTTAGATAAAATGCTAAAAGGGACTGTTTTGAGAGGAGGAAGATAAAATACGAAACTCCAGCACTATTAGGACTCGTGCACACGACCGTTGTTGGCTGATGCCCGTATTGCGGCCCGTAAACAGCAGGTACACAATATACGGGCATCTGCTGTTTGTGCACTGCATCACGGATGTGTACCCACAATGGGTCTGCAATACGGAAGGTGCGGTGCGTAACGGAAGCACTACGGAGTGCTTCCGTGGTTTTCTGTCTGTGCCTCTGCATCGCAAAAAAGCAGTGCATGCGCTACTTTTTTGCCATGCAGATTGCGGACCCCATTCAAGTGAATGGGTCCCGTGTCTGAATATGGAGGCCCTACGGTCGTTGCCCGAGCATTGTGGACCGCAATTTGCGGTCCACAGCACAGGCGCGACTGGCACTCGTTCGTGTGCATGAGCTCTTATGGTGGTAAATTGCCCGTTTTCCCTTCACATCTCCTGAATTGTCAGTTTAAATAATTGTGCTCCCCATGAAATCACCATTTTAGGACATCTTTTCCTTAGCACTCTGCATTGTGCTGTTCCTCTGTTATTCCTACTTTATGAATTGACAGCTGGATGTTACTATTCGCCTTTTCAGTAGGGTGTGACACTGCCGCCACTGAATGGTGTCAGATTGTGTAGGATCATGTCCCAAGGACTAGGGGAATGCTAAAGCTTATTCTAATATTTCCAAGAGGATTAATTTAGCAACTGCGCAATTCAGCGTTATAAGAAAATCTGCTCCAGGACTGTTATTTCATGGGGAATGTAATCGTGTTACTAAAGAAAATACATAAAAAATCTCCAAGACACAAAATATTCTTAAAAACGTTCACAGCGCGTCACCAGTTGTGAATAGCTAACCGTTCGGTATTGTCCCAGACCATCTGCTTTACTGCTTTGTCATATCGGGGTAGGCGAGGCAGGTGGTTGAAGGGGGCTGGTTAGAGGATGAGAAAGTTTTAACTAGATTATCGGATGCAGAGAAAGCGGAAAGGTTTTAAGGATTAAGAAAGCGAGCGATGCGCACTGCCAGTGATTAAAAACTGTGCGGATGGTGATCCGTAATCTGGCAAGCTTCCTGCACGCTCATCTTCTTGTTGAGCACTTTACATTTATATAACATGTTATGTTGTTTTGGTTACTGTTATTTGTACTTAGAATTTCAGCATTCTCCCTTATGTCGCAGTTCCAGATTAGTGGGTATTCCGTTTCCTATTTTATCATTTATAACGTGAATTTCCATTTAAAGGGGTTGTCGGGGCTTTTTCTATTGATGAACTATTCCCAGGATAGGTTATCAATATCAGATCGGCGGGGGTGAGACACCCGGCACCCCCTCCTTCCCCCCCACCCCTATCAGCTGTTTGAGCAGACGGCGCACGCAGTATGCACGTGCCTTCTCCCTTATCGCTTCCTGTCCGCTGCTGCTTTGCCATAGACATACAGCAGCAGACAGTAAGGGCCTCATACAGCTGATCAGCGGGGTGCCAGGTCTCGGACCCCCGCCAATCTGATATTGATGACCGGACAACCCCTTTAAGATGGTTTTGGTTGTTTTTTTTTTTTTTTTTTTTGCAGAAATATTTGTCAAGCTTTTATCTTTTTGTCGCCTCTCCCGACGTGTCTGTTTTAGCAACTACTTGCATTCCTCTTGTAATAATAATTCTGGAGCGTCTATTCTTATGACTCCATGATGTGCCATTCCTGTATTACTTCTGCTAGACGTTATGCATAAACTGCTAGTAGTTTGCATTGAAGGTCCATATGGGTTTTACCTGTTTGGATAGTGTCAGACTGTGCAGGGTCACATCCCCAACTGGTAACACCCATCTTGGACCTTCATAACTTCCTTTATAACTTCTAGCAGGAGTAATGGAGGAATCAAGCAAAAAGAAAAAAAGGGGGCGCTAGCACGGCTCCCATTGACTTGATAATAAATCTGTATGCGGTAAGCTCCTACTAGTGGCGGCTGCAGGCAGCCAGAATGTATGAAGGTGATGGAACCTGAAGCCATGAAAGTGCAGTCTGCGGGCGTCGTGGAATAGATCAGGAGGAGCGGAGCTGATTGATATATAGTTTTATGGGGAAAATGAGTAAAACTGAATCTCTGCTAAGGAGTGGTGCTCGCACCTGTACTGTCCCTAGTCCCTAGTTCTTGCAGCTGTCACTTTAAGCCCTGTCTGTCCGTTGTGATGTCACGGGCAGGTTGTCAGCGCACCTGTCACTCTTTGTTCGCTTCCTCTTTGCATTCAGGCTGGACTTGTCTGGTTTTGCAGGCGGGGGCGTCTGTTTGTTTTGGGTGAGTGGGGCTGAGCGTATCGGCACACACCCTCTTTTGGATAAATATATCAGTGACAGAGGTCGTTGGGCTGTACGTATTATTGCCGTTGACCTGCGGCTAACAACTGCGTGTTTGCTTTGCTCTATGACACACATAGGACGTGACAATGTATTGTACCCGCCCTGCCGGTGGCTTATAGCTGTCAGTATAGATAGTCATGTGTTTTTTATTATGAAGCGAAGTACACTGCAAACTAAGATATTGCATGGACCAATGCCTGATCAGTGGGCCCCCCACCTATCTGCAGTCAGTGGAGGGCTGTGGCCTCGTAAAGGGGTTGTCTCACTTCAGCACATGACCTCTATCATGTAGAGAAAGTTACTACAAGGCACTTACTAATGTATTGTGATTGTCCATATTGCTTCCTTTGCTGGCTGGATTCATACTTCCATCTCATTATGCACTGCTCCTATCCAGGGGTTAGTCACCACTGCAGCGCAGATGCGAGGTGATCAGGATGGGAGCTGCTGCGCATGCATGCCTATTCGTGCTCCCACGGTCCCGGCCACCAGAGAGGTCTACACTCTTTCCTATGGTGTGCAAGCACAGCCACTGCTGCTGGATTGCAGGGTGGTTGCAGAATACCTAGTGTGGAAGCATCCTAAAGTTGACTAAAAGGGGTTATCCCGTGATTGATGTAAAAAATTAAATCACACATAATGTACAATCTCTTTCTAACTAACCTAGAACCAGCCCTGTACCTCACATGGATCCAGAGATCTCACAATTCATTGCTCTGCTACATTTATTTCAGACTAGCAGCTCAGGGGAGTGTCCTTTCTGCTGGATCTCTCTCCCTATTGCAGCTCAGAAGGATGAGCATGTGCGGCCTTCTCGGTGAACAACAGGTGGCGCTATACAGATGCATTTTATTGAATAACTCAGTGGCTATACAAAAATTTTAATTACCTGCAATTACGAAAGTAATCAGATCCAGGTGCTGGTTTGAAAACTGTAGAATATTTTTTTTTGTGGGACAACCCCTTTTAAAGGGAACCTGTCACCTGTACTATGCCGTCCTCACCAAGGCCTGTTACACACTAGCATTTAGGGTCCACCAGGCCGTTCTGGCAAGGATTTACCACATTGTGGCTGGATCTCCGCTGGTCCCCATTATAGTTGATGGGGCTGGATGGGGACATTCAAGCGTTCCGGAATGCAGAGAGATCTGGCAGGCCGTTCCTTCCCGTACAGCCTGCCGGATCCTAAACACTGGTGTGCAACTAGCCTTAGTGAGGACAGCATAGACAGTGATGGCTAACCACCCAGCTGGAGTGCCGGAGGTCAGCCATCACGGGGATAGTACAGGTGACAAGTTCCCTTTAAACCAAGAAGTAATCCAGATTTTTATAGCTTGTGGCGTCTTCACTTGGGAAGACTGTTTCCTTGTAGGTATCTAGAAGATGTTTTTATTAGACTGTAGGTAGGTTTATGGTTTGTTGTTGTAGCCAGGGTTATAATGGAACTTTCCTCCCTTTATCGTCCACTTACTGGAGCCTGGCTTCTTCGAGAAGCTTCTTGTACTTGCCGTTACTTGGCTACCAGTGTTTATGCTGGTAACCACAGGCGTCACGCTTGTACATAGCATGCCTAGACGTTAATTTTATATGACAGTCCAAATAGCTGCAAGGAACTGTACATACGTCATATAGCTAATGACTTTTCTCCAGGGCAGAATGTAGGGAAGAGGTCACTTATGTTCTTCACAAGCTTATGGCTGATCAGTTGTCTTCCTAATATATGTTCTGGACTCTGCTCCCACCGTCTGCTGTGCTTTGCCCATCCATGGGACTCATAGTCCAGGAGCCAAATTGACTTTTTGATGTCCTGTATTCAGCAACTCACAAAGTTGAGAGCTTGCAATGAATTTCTAGGTTCCTCGCCTAAGGCTACTTTCACACTTGCGGCAGAGTGATCCGGCAAGCAGTTTTCTATTTTTTGGAGCAGGATTTCTGCCTAATAAGTAAGGTAAATCCTGACGGACTCCTAGGAGAGACCCTGAGAGTCCTGAAATACCCACTGACGCAGTGACTGCCAGCCTTCTCTATACACACACCCTGATACAGGGGACAGCCTGGACTCTCACTGTCTTTCCTAGTGTAGTAGTAACTAATCCCTTTAACTAGTTCAGCACCAGGCAATTTTCCACTCTTAAAGGGGTTGACTGCTTTATTTATATTGATGACCTATCCTCTACTCCCCTACGAGTGCGGTCTTCTCTTTACTGTTTACCTGCTCGCTCGTCCCATTCACTTCTATGGGACGTCTCCTTTCTATACACCTGAATGCTACAGAGCCATCCCATTGAAGTGAATGGGACAGCTTACGTGTATACGACGGCGAGCATGTAAACAATGAAGGGAAGGCAGCGCTCCTATGAGCACTGCTTTCTCTTCAAATGCCATCAATAAAATGGGATAGGTCAAAAATATAAATAAAGTGGGCAACCCCTTTAATTATTGGGCATAGATTCATTTTTGTATTAATTTTGTTTTGCGGTTTTCCTCTTTAACTGGGACTGACATATTAGCCTTTGTTAGTGTAGGTTCAGGCTATGGAAAGAATTGATCTCTGCACTCCAGAATTTAGGCTTCAAAAAGTCACGAAATAGGACCATGCGACTTTTCAGACATATTTGTGTACACATTTTGTGACTTTTTTTTATGTTTTATTTTTTACACCACTCACATCAGTTTTGGAAAGTGGATGTGGTTAGCCTGTGGAGCTGGTTTATCAACATGCAGTTTTCAAATCGTTGCAAAAATTGCAAAAAAATCACCAGTTAATGGGTGGTGTCGAAAGATAAGTAACTTCTGAAGACAGAAGTATCAGTCAGACTTACAGATGCACCACATTTATCTAACATCATGTAACATTTGATAAATTTGGTGCAAATTATGGCAACAGACTCCTGTGAAAGTGATAAATCTCTACCAATGTTTTTTTTTTTTTTTCATCCTGTTAAAATGTAGTTGTCCATGTTTTTTTTCATAAAAAAAAAAAAAAACAACTACATTTTAACAGGATGAAAAAAATAAAAAAAACATCAAGCCAGATGATGCAACAGGATAAGCATGGACTTGAATTGTACAGAAAAGGGATCTGCTAGGATCCTTTTGTTCAACAGCACGCAACGAGAGACCGCCTCCATTTCTCTGTCCTGTTTATAAAAAAAATAAAATTAAAAGGGAACCTGTTGTGTTGAACTTGGTGTTTGAGCTGCAGGCAGTATGTTATAGAGCAGGAGAGGCTGAGCAGATTCAGGCATAGTTTTGTTGGAAAAGATTCAGTAAAACGTGTTCCGTAATTTATTCATTTGAATTCCTGCCCGTTCTCAGCTTTGAAGTCCAGGAGGCGGTCCTATCAGTGATTGACAGCTCTCTGTATACACAGTCATGGAGGGAAGGCTGTCAATCACTGATAGGACCGCCTCCTGGACTTCAAAGCCCAGAATGAGTAGCAATTTAAATGGATAAAACACATTTTACAGAATCTTTTCCCATAAAACTATATATCAATCTGCTCAGCTCCTCCTGTTCTATAACATGCTGCCTGTAGATTGCACTGCATTTTCATGGTGATAGGTTCGCATTAATGGCCCTGTTTCTTTTATTTAAAAAAAAAAATCTGATAAAGTGCATCTCTATATATATTTTATCATAAGTCGTGTAAATTAATGGAACTTATAAGGGGAAATAAAATTTTTCTCACCTCCCAGCAGCCTGTAGTTCTCCTTTGCCTACCTTTTAGGCTCTCTGTAAATGTTTTAAAAACCTCTTCAGTCCACAGTCTAGAATAATACAGTTAATAGACATAGAGGGTACACATCTGCAGCTTCTCTCTTTCTGTGTATGTGCAGCTACAGTTCCCCTCCCTCTGTGTATCTGCAGCTGCATGCTGTCAGAGGGAAGGTGGAGAATAAGTGTGGAAACAGCTGGTTGGGTGGCCCCTTCCTAAATGTCATGCTTGGGCTGTGAGCCAAGCAGAACCCATGGCAAAAGCAAATATTCATTTTGGAACCGGATGAAAGAAGACCTATCTTCTAGAACTACAGTTGACGATAGGTATGACTTAAAGCACACCTGGGTTTTCAAAGAAAAACATTGCATAATGGCTGTGCTTCTTTGGGCAAGCATAACTGAAGGAATTTATATTTTTTTGGGCTCCCCTAAAGTCTTATTCAGCTGCACAGCTACATTCATTTCTCTCATAAGTGGGGGGTCTGCCAGCACTGTACTGCAGTGATGTCCTTTCCCTTACTTCCCACTAGGTTTGTTTTCAGCGGAGATGCTTACAGAACAGATGAGGAGGGATCACACGTACAGAGAGGCTGGAGGCTCCTGTGATGTTCAGAAGCAGTGTAGAAGCAGTTTTTCATCAGGCTCAGGATCTCTGCTAGCTCAGACCCCCCCCCCCATTTTCTCATCCTTTGTCTGTTACTAGAGTGAGACCCTTGGCCACTTTACAGCTTTTTTTTTTTTTATGAAGTGATTTACAAATGAAGTTGAAATTTTTGACTTCAGTCTCTACATGTATATGCTTAGTCCACACGAAAGGTGATTCAGTACAAGGGGCAGGTTTTCCTTGAACAACCTTTTTGCTTGGACTGTAATATGGTTGTGGCGTACCGTTATACTTTTGTGATCCCAAACCTTTCTGCTTTACCTGAGCTGTAGGCCTCCGTTAGTCAGTTCTGTCAAATGGTTCTCATTACTGCAAACAAAATGATGTATAAAATGAATGACTTACCGCATACACTTGAAATATCTTTTGGCAGGAGGCCCAGCTTTAGGCTAACATGCATGCTGGCTATGCTTGACATATTTTAGTGGTGTGTCCAGAAAAGGCTTGGAATGTGAGCAGGCCACTTATTTTTATCAGTCCTAAACAAATGTCCTTATACAGTATGGACGTACATTGTGTATGTATCGCGTGTGCGGTTCTACGTTTATAAGGTCCAGAAATATAAAGATGTAGAAACGGTCTCGCTAATGTTGTGGTGATCCAGTCTTTCCATATGGGTGTCCTCAGAAACAGGGTGGAATCACAGAAGAGAGAAAGCAATGGAGAGCACATTCCCATAACTTCCCTTGAGGATATTTCCCTTTGTTTCATCTTCTGGGATCCGGTTTCTGTGTTCCTCCAACGCCAACCTGTATCAGGACATGATGGTAGTTGTAGTTTTGCTATGGCTGGAGAGCCACAGGTTGGAAATAACTACTTTTAGAGGATGACATGCATTTGTTATTTTTTTGTTCAGTGCAATATTTGTTCACATGAACCTGTACTATTGATGGCCTACTATAGGATCTTTCATCGCTGGTTCCACTAGCTGCATGCTACCATATTTCTTCTGTATCTTCTGGTGTGGGAAAGTGTCGGCATTCCAGCAGTCTACTCCAAACTACAGTGGGCATTGTAAATGGACTGTACACCTCCTAAGGGCTCATGCATGTGAACGTGTGTGCCCCGTGACCGTGCTGCAGACCGCAAATAGTGGTCCGCAATGCATGGGCACCAGCCGTGAGGCCGCCATTGCTTGAATGGGTCCACGATCCACAGGATTCAGTCTGCGCCACAAAACAATAGAACATGTTCTATTTTGCCTTGTGGAGGCACGGACCGAAATCCCATGGAAGCCCTATGTAGTGCTTTCACTCCGTATCTTGCGGAACCGTTCAAATGGATGGGTCAGCATCTGTGATACCGAGCACACAGGGCCGGTGCCCGTATATATTGCAGGCCACACACATTCGTGTGCATGAGCTCTAGCTAGGCGTTTTCCCTCTCCCAGTACACCCTCGGCAAAACTCTATCAAGGTATGGGACTGCGCATGAGATACACCCAGCCCACATATCACGACATGTACATTGGGGCCAGGATAGGTCTCTTATCGAATATATGGTTCATGGCCTACAAGGAAAACATCAGAAGTGCAGTGTGGTCATGTGGGGGCCAAACAAACTGCAAATCAGTTTGGATTTCTGGATAGGACTACATTAGAACATTTTCTTTTAGATTTGGGCCATATTTGTGGAGAACACACACTGGCTTTCCACTGATCTTGGGTCCTTTCCTGACGCCACGGAAGCATGTACTATTTTTGTCCATGAGGACTGATCCTTCATGCACATTATAGTCTGTGTGTCGATGAAAACCACCAACGCAACACGGATGCCATCTGTGTTTGGTCAGTGGTTGTCGAGGACCATTGGTAGGAGAGGTTCTTGAAACCAACTTTCAGCCTAGCAAAGTCCATGGAATATGGATGACATCCGGCCCAAACACTGATAAACCACTGACCATCTTGTCACGGATGTCATCATGGACATGTGAAAGAGGCCTGAGGGGTCAGTCCAACATTCAGATAATGAGGGAAAGTAGGATTGGGCATATTGGATTTCACTGTGTGATACTTTGCTCCTGCAGTAGATACAGCAATCTGATGTGTGTGGCCAGCTTTACTTTTCTGATTTTCTTCTGGTTGCGGTATGAGTTGTATCACTTCTTAACTAGGAAGTTTGGTCTGTAGAAAAAAATAAAAATAAAATTGCTCATTGTGTAATAATGTCAGTAGTCACCAGCTCTCGGTTATTTGTGGGGATCTAGGCGGATTTTCATCTGTGTGATGTTGCTGTGTCATACTGTTGTTTTTCCTGTTTCGTTCCCAAGGGACAGAAGTGGAAGTCCCAGCAAATGTGTTCCCCAGACAAGGCACTTTAATGAATTCTACACATTCTGGGAGTCTTAAAATAGACTTGGATATTCAGTTGTTGCAGGCATCAGATCTGAGGCTCCTGATGTCTACAAAGATGGCTTCTGTGTATTTAGAACCGCTATGGACAAGCGCCATACGTCTAAAAATCCATTTGAAGGAATCTGCTTTGGGTTTTTGGTTCTCTCTTCTAGAGGCGCTAGTGACGACAGGAGGGAATGTAACCTACACATTTGTTGAGTGAGCCAACTAAATATCTGTGGGCACATTCAGACCGGGGTTGTCCCAGTTTTGTAGGAAATCAATACTCCTCTCTTCAACCCCTCGCCGATCCAGCACTGACGCTCAAGCAGTCTCCCACAGGCTCTCGGGAATGATGTGATCACTGCAGTGGAGTCGGCGGTCACATACTAGTCCTCTAATGTGAAGAATAAATCCCACTTTTACAAATATTGTTTAGTTTTTTCCAAAATATTACATCTTTATTGAGTGCCTTCTCCAAATGGAAGCCTTTGGGAGCTCAGCTTGTGGGTCCTTACCAGCTTTTGGCATGTATTACACAGGCCGATTGAGCAAGCGATTTTCGGGAGGGAAGTGGATCTTTGATTATTCACTATCTTAACACCCATATGATCACGGTCTATTTAGAATGTTTCTAGGGATATGCTTAATTATGTAATTATGTGAACACAGCCCCTGAAGGAGAGGCACTTAGTACATCACTTCTATGGTTCTATAAGGGACGTATTGTCCTCTATCTCACTGCTTGATAAAGACTTGAATTAGGGCTCTTTCACACTTGCGTTATTTTCTTCCGGCATAGAGTTCCGTCGTCGGGGCTCTATGCCGGAAGAATCCTGATCAGTTTTATCCTAATGTATTCTGAATGGAGAGAAATCCGTTCAGGATGCATCAGGATGTCTTCAGTTCCGGAACGGAACGTTTGTTGGCCGGAGAAAATACAGCAGCATGCTGCGCTTTTTTGCTCCGGCCAAAAATCCGGAACACTTGCCGCAAGGCCGGATCCGGAATTAATGCCCATTGGAAGGCATTGATCCGGATCCGGCCTTAAGCTAAACGTCGTTTCGGCGCATTGCCGGAGCCGACATTTAGCTTTTTCAGAGTGGTTACCATGGCTGCCGGGACGCTAAAGTCCTGGCAGCCATGGTAAAGTGTAGCGGGGAGCGGGGGAGCAGCATACTTACCGTCCGTGCGGCTCCCCGGGCGCTCCAAAGTGACGTCAGGGCGCCCCAAGCGCATGGATCACGTGATCGCATGGATCACGTCATCCATGCGCATGGGGCGCTCTGACGTCATTCTGGAGCGCCCCGGAAGCCGCACGGACTGTAAGTATACCGCTCCCCCGCTCCTACTATGGCAACCAGGACTTTAATAGCGTCCTGGGTGCCATAGTAACACTGAAAGCATTTGGAAGACGGTTCCGTCTTCAAATGCTTTCAGTACACTTGCGTTTTTCCGGATCCGGCGGGCACCTCCGGCAACGGAAGTGCATGCCGGATCCCAACAACGCAAGTGTGAAAGAGGCCTTAGTCGAAACGTCGCAATTTGTACGCTGCTGACTGAATAAAAGAACCAGATTTTTGCACAAATTGAAGAGTGCTGTGGATATTTCTATATTCTTCTACCTGGGTCATCAATATCAGATATGCGGGGGGTCAACTACCGGCACCCCCACCAAAGGCCTGCAGGAGCTACTGTGCACCGCACAGTGTTAGTGGCCGTGCCTGGTTACTGCAGCCCTGCTCCCATCCAGCAGCTCCTGCAAGCAGCTGACAGTCAGGGTGCCTCGAGTCTGACCCCACCGATCTGATATTGATGAC
Source organism: Bufo bufo (assembly GCF_905171765.1). Classification (NCBI taxonomy): domain Eukaryota; kingdom Metazoa; phylum Chordata; class Amphibia; order Anura; family Bufonidae; genus Bufo; species Bufo bufo. The sequence goes on along the minus strand of NC_053391.1, from coordinate 98,680,365 downwards.
CTATCCCAATGGTAGGTCGTCAATATCAGACTCGCGGAAAACCCTTTAATAATGTACAGTAGAGGCTACATTAATACACCCCCTCCAGGTGACTAAGAACCAGTTTCTGAAGAGGAAGCAAGAGCTTCATGTCAATCATTGACAGAACCGTGTGACCTGCTTCTCCAAAATAAGGATCTGTAGCAGTGTTTTAATGCCAACTATGGCACGTCCCAGCGACAGCGCACCCTCTCATACAGTGCCAGTCACGATAAATCCCCAGCAGACAGAAAATGCCTTGCATTGCAAGGCACACACTCCAGAAAGCCAGCAAGATCACCCCTAGTGCCAACCAGAATGCCCCTCAGTTCTCTCCAGTAATCTGGTATCATTTATGGTTTTGGTCGCCATATTTGCAATTGCTTAGCCACGGCATCTAAATGAATCTCAGCAAAGTGAAGACACCTTGTGACTCTTCAGTGGGTGCTCCCCCTGCCCCATTTTAGTCTCCTTTGCAAGGATAGACCCTGTAGCTGGCCAGCTAGGACCTGTCCTAGGTTGCTAGTATAGCTTATATATGTATACAGCTAGACCTGCCAATAGCCTTAATACAGTTCCTATGTTTGTTTTAAAGAGAAAAGCAGAGTTATTTACTGTGACATCATGTTTTAGATGTCATATAACTGTTATATTTTGTGTTCACAGAAGCAGAAAAAGATAATAAGCCTTTAAGATTCATTTATGTTATGTAAAGTAAGCTCAGTGACACAGCAGAGAAACAACCTAAAGCATAGTGTTAATCTGTTGTTGCTGGACAGAAGTCTAGACCAATCACAGCCTGCTTCTCACATAACAAGAGTTTTAACCAATAAACAGCCTGCCTCACACACAGTCTTTCTGGGTAATTCCCCTAGCAGGAGCTGCTAGAATCATTATTCACCAGAGAGGAGCTGATGAGACATTCCACTCCAATGAGAGCTGTGTTTTTATGGAAGCAGGAGAGGCCAAAATAGGTATTTAAAACAGTTATATAATGTTCCCTGTTCTTAGTATTGTGTTTGGAACTATATACGTTTTACTTACAGGTTCCACCAATTACAGCCATACCAGATCATACTCAACCAATCTGCAAATAGTCACTGCTAACTGCATACTGCAAGTGAACTATTAGTTAGACCTCGGTTATACCTCTCAGAGAGATCATAAAGTGCTTAAATAACTTAGTGAGAGTACAGATACTGAAGAGAGAAATATATCCACCATTTTATGTTTAAATGACAAGATTGAACAGTTGAACCACCATCTTATGCATACCGACATTTTGTGATATCTTTTCAACACGTGTTTTGTACATGGACTATCTGCTGCGGAGGCGACAGTGTTATATATAAAGAAAAGTTGAAGTTAATAAGAGTTATTTGAAGCATTTTGGTGTGCTCTTTAAATTTACGGTTTCCATAGAACGGCGCTAGAGGAGTTACAGAGTAATACAGTCTGGTTAAACTAAAAGTCAGAGATATCCAAAATTCTTCTAAAGCCACAGCGCAAAAGGCACATCATAGTGGTGTGCCTGCCACAGACCCTGCCATCTCGTCACCTGCAGACTGACACCATCAGATGCTGAAGAAGCCACCTGATTGCCATAGTCCCCAATTGTAGCCCCTTGCACTCCTAATTTCCCTCTGCATTCAGTACGAGACCAAAAAAAATGGCTGACTGTAAGGATAAGGAAGGATAAACCCGCCACAGCTGCTATATTGATTTATCATTCCTAGGTCATAAGATGATATAAAGGGCAGATTGTATGTCCATGAGATGTGACCACTGATGGGTTATAAGCAATAAATTCCACTCAACCACAAAAATTGGAAAAAAATAATAATTTAAGTGTGAAAAAGTTTGGTCTTCACTAAGGACAAAGAGATCCTTTCTGTCATCTTTTAAAAGCTCAGTAGATCTCATGCAGATCTCAGCCTTTTCAAGAGGTCAGATGCCTCCTGTCCATGAAATCCAGGCATCAAGTCCTAAAAAATGACCTGTTTATTTATAATCGGCACATAGGACATCATCCCTTTCACCTTCTAAAGAACATGACATAGCAGAGCTGAATGTGATGCCTGACCATATATACCAACAGCAACTCGCAGCATAGCAGAGCTGAATGTGATGCCTGACCAATATACCAACAGCAACTCGCAGCATAGCAGAGCTGAATTGTGATGCCTGACCATAAATACCAACAGCAACTCGCAGCATAGCAGAGCTGAATGTGATGCCTGACCATATAAACCAACAGCAACTCGCAGCATAGCAGAGCTGAATGTGATGCCTGACCATATATACCAACAGCAACTCGCAGCATAGCAGAGCTGAATGTGATGCCTGACCATATATACCACAGCAACTCGCAGCATAGCAGAGCTGAATGTGATGCCTGACCATATATACCAACAGCAACTTGCAGCATAGCAGAGCTGAATGTGATGCCTGACCATATATACCAACAGCAACTCGCAGCATAGCAGAGCTGAATGTGATGCCTGACCATATATACCAACAGCAACTCGCAGCATAGCAGAGCTGAATGTGATGCCTGACCATATATACCAACAGCAACTCGCAGCATAGCAGAGCTGAATGTGATGCCTGACCATATATACCAAAGACAGGAGGGCCTGCAGAGAGACGACAATCTCGTTTGGACACTTTTTCCAAAGTAAATTTTCTGTGTCTGTCCAATAATCCAGCATAATATGACGCTAAAAATGATCCCTTTTTAATACCAGTTTAAAATTAATTAATTGAATTTGAAATAGAATTTTACAGAATTGACTCTCCCCACATAAAGGACTACATCAAAATTTGAAAAGGGGTGCTACAACTATGGGTTTAACATATATACTGATTGGCCAGTTTCCTATATTGACCTACCCTCAGGATAGGTAATCCATGTCATATCGGCAGAGATCCAGCTCTCCGGCACCCCTGCCGATCAGCTTATTAAAAAGAACGTAAGAGCTTATACGAGCGCTGCCTTCTCTTCACTGTTTACCTGCTTGCCGTCGACATCCCAGCAGCGAGTAGTGTAGTTACAGCTCCTCCGTCCCCTTCACGTCAGTGGTATGACGCCGTATGGTATAAAGGAGCTGTAATTGCGTCTACCCGCTGCTGCGATGTTGACGGAGAGCAGGTAAACAGTGAAGAGAAGGCAGCGGGCCTCCTACCAATCTGATTTGATGACTAGGGTTGAGCAAATCAGATACAGCAATCTGAACGCGAACCCAATTCCTTTTAAAAACGTTAAGAATATGGCTCTGTCGTACTGTAAAATGTATGTCCTCCGTGGAGGTCTTTCAGAAATTTCAGCAAATATTGCGAGATTTACTTTGTCTCGCCTCTATCACGTGTCGCTTTGTTTGTTCGCAGAAATTACTGTATCAAAATACGAAGCCGAATTCGTGCCTCATTAACGGAGCCGAGTTCAGCTTCGTATTTTGATACAGTAATTGATGCGAATAAACAAAGTGACACATGATAGAGGCGAGACTAAGTAAATCTCGCGATATTTGCTGAAACTTCGGAAAGACCTCTGCAGAGGCAATACATTTTACAGTAGGACCGAGCCCATATTCTAAAGGTAGTATTTAAAAGAATCTGGTTCAGAAACAGCAATCCGAACCCGTTCACTCAACCCTATGACCATGCTACACTGCTGACAGGACTACAGTGCATTTCAAAAGTCTTCAGACCTTCGTTTATTTCAATAATCAACGTTTTCCCCCATTAATCTGCACTCGATACCCCATATTGAGAGAGTGAGAATAGATTCAGATTCTATGCTAAGATATTGGAAAAATGAAACATATCGCTTGACAATAAGTAATTCAGCAACCATTTGCTATGACGCTTTTAAATTTAGTCCCATTTCTCTAGATCATCTTAGAGATGTTTCTACACCTTGACAGGAGATCCACTTGTGGTAAATCCAGTTGATTGGACATGATTTTGTAAGGACACCCCTGTCTATATAAGTGACAGTTCACATCTGTTTTTGCTGTACGTCAATGCGGATACGTTTTAGACATACAGTAATAGAACGTACAGAAACATATGCCAATTTCTGTATTTATCTAGCCTTGTTTTTAAACATATACATCTGACAGATGGGCATTCGTTAGTGTCTATTAAAATAAAAACATCAGTTTCTTCTTAAACCTTTGTTTTTGTTTTAGTTTTTTTTTTAGATTTGAAGTTTATCAAAGGAAATAGGAAGTGTCCGGATAAAACCGGATATGTTTAACGGATGGAAACCTATTGTCTGGGGACACCTGAAATTGGCTGTCCACCAATGGTCCCCATCCAACCTAACAGCTTGAGAAGAATTGGCAGAACCTTGTGGCATCACACCCAAGATGGGCCAGAGGCTCCTGCAAATAAGTCCAGAACTTTAGTTCTATCTTAGTTTTTCCTTTTTCAATAAATTAGCAAAGATTTTGAACATTCTGTTTCACTTCTCATTATGGAGATTGTGCAGAATGATTGGGAAAACGTTTTTTTGTTTTTTTATTTATTTTATTTTAGCACAAGGCCGCAACATAACAAAATGTGAAAAATACTTTCTAAATGCAATTTGGAAAGTGCAAACATGCCTTTTATGGGGCCCTTCACAGTCCCTCTCCTGGTTGGATATTACGGCTGACGCTCAGAGCAGAGAGAACGTCTGTGAAGCAGCTCAATGCAGAGAGCACTTGCAAGAGCGGAACCTAGCAGAATAAAACCTCATATTCTCAATGCTCCTGATTGGTAAAGCCCAACAAAAAGGTATGTTTTTCCTGCTTTCCCCCAGCCCCTACCTAATGCTGTCAGCAGTTTTACGTGGTTAAAACTGCTGACTGACACCCTTTTTAATGATTACTGTTCACAATCTAATCCTTAAAGGATTATTGTTAATTTATGGAACTCATCAGCAGTTTTCTTGCCGCCTAGTGTGTTTTCTATTAATAAAGACGCAACTATGCCCTAAGTGCTTAGTGAGTAATCTGGAATTTTATGTATTCCTATTCTCGCTCTGTAGTAGGGCATTCTGCATCCCCACCCATTTCCCTATTGTTTTCGTGACAATTGTTCGATGTGTATGTAATGTGAAAGGACAGGCACTCTACATTCAGAAATCCAAAAATGGAAAATAGATGTAAATTTATTATAGAACCAAAAAGGCAAGCAAAAAAAAAAAGGATAAAACATCAAGCAAATCCTGCGATAAGGTGTAACAGATAGGTAAAAGAAAAAAAGACTAAAAAGACCGCAACACTGTATTACTCATACAATAGGGTTATAAACCATATGATTGGGGTATGGCAATGTTTGGTTAAATATATATCACTAGAATGGCTGAAACTGATGAAGTGGATCGATATTAAGGCAGTCTTTCAGCTGATATTCCCATATATTTCTCATCAAAAATCCCAATAATGATAATCAAATAGGTATAGCAATGGTAGTCGGGTGGTTGATATGCAAATTGCAGTCCTGTGTAATTACTGTTCTTCAATAGACAGTCAATTGAAGTAATGTAGCATCCCCCCACATACTCTCTGCACCAGCTACACTGGCATCATTTACAGACGTGAGTATAACCGCATATACAGACAGAAGCGGCCCCAGTGTTCCGCTGAGCTAACTGTGCATCCCACGTAGCACCAGCACAGCGTGGCCGCAGTTACCTGTCTCGGCGTCTTCAGCCGCTTCGGCCGTCTGTGTTTCATCTCCGTAGAGTACGTACTCAGAGAACCTTGTTCGTGCGGCGTCTGTGATGTAGCGTGCCACGTGTTAGTAGTCGTGCTGGAGAGGTTGAATCTTGCATAAGGGGCTGTGCATATAGATTGGAAGTGCTTCCAAAGGATTACTGGAGGTTATAAGGGTATTGTTAGTCCACATATAAGGTGTGGGTATTATCCAAATTTGATAGTCAGCGTCTGCGCAGCCGGATTCGGGGCACGCCTTTTCTGCCTTAGGCTGAGAGCACCTTGGGAGACACATGGACGCGCACCTCCTGTACGTGTATCTTTGACTATTCACTATATTAACACCCATATAATCACTGTCCATTTAGAATGTGTCTAGGGATATACTTAAAGGGGTTGTCCGGGTTCAGCTCAGCTGCCGGGGTGAAAATGGAGAGCTGAACCCGGACAACCCCTTTAATAATGTAATTTTGTGAACACAGCCCCTAAAGGGGAGGCACTTAGTACATCACTTCTATGGTTCTATAAGGGACGTATTGTCCTCTATCGCACTGCTTGAATAAGACTTGAATAAGTCGAAACGTCGCAATGTATGCTGCTGACTGATTTAAAAGAACCGGATTTTTGCACAAATTGAAGAGTGCTGTGATATCTATATATTCTACTACCTCAAGGGACCCGTAGCCTGGATCTCCTTTCGCTGGCACCATCCTGGACCACTATACTGGTACCTGAATTTTGATATGATTTACCCCATAGCGGGGTGTGTAGTGCCTGCTTACTTTATTTTTTTTATGTATCCATCCTAAGGTAGGTCATCAATAGTAACTTCTGGAAAACCCCTTTAAGGATATTTTAAGTCACTAGTAGTCCAGTAGCCTTGCACTCACTGGGTACAGTAAGCTTAAAGGGATATTCCCCTCTGGGACACGTGTGACATATGATAGAATATGCCATAAATATTTGATTCTGCAGGTCCCACCTCTGGACTTGCTCCTATCTCCTGAACATGGCCCTGAATTGAATGGAGCGCAGCTGCACATGTTCGGACCCCTTCTAGTCACTATGGGACTTTCAAAAATGGCCAAGCACTGGGTTGGCTATTTTGGGAAATTTTATAGTATTAAATGGAGTGGAGGCTGTGTTTGCGTGGAGGGCTTTTAAGGCCTCATGGACACGACCGTTGTGTGCGTCCGTTCCGTCATTTTTCACAGTTTAGCGGAGGTCCCATTCATTTCTATGGAGCTATGAAAAAAAACTGATAGTTCTCAGTTTTTTCTCCGCGTCCGTGATTCCAGTCCGTCAAAAAAATATAACCTGTCCTATTCTTGTCAGTGGAAAACTGAGGGATGCACAACTGGTATGTCGTCCGTGTCCGTTTTTTTTTTCTACAAGACCTTAATAAAATTACACTTTTCATTAACCTTCCTTTTTTTTCCCCCTGTCAGACAAAAAAAGGAAGACCCAAGGAAACACAACTGAAGCAAAATCTGACACGGACCACTGAAGCCAAATCACTGACGGTGAAAAAACACTGTGTGCATGAGGCCTTACTGTAAGTGAACGTGGCTACTGAAGTCCCATAGCCGTGAATGGAGAGTGACTGCACATACACAACTGCTGTTTCGCTTCAGGGCCTTGTTCTTGAGATGGGGGATCCCTCACCTATCTGACTTTTATGGCATATCCATACGCCATAAATGTCAAGACGTTACAACCCCTCTTCAATGTTTCAGTACTTTTTGCACAACTTGCTGTTCTCTAACAAGGAGCTTAACGGCAACATTCACAACAGGTGTTTGATCCATGAATCGTCCAATAAATTCCCTGATTCAATTAGAATTGGTATTTAAACAGTCCTTCTATCATGCTGTTCACATTTTGACATCATAAGACCAAGATGACACCTAACAATTGATGAACAGTACCTCGCCATTGTGAGGCTTCAAGCAGGATGTTCTTAGACAGACATGGCCACTGAGCTTAGAGTGTCATAGTGTCATCAGCAAGTTGCAACATAGATACAGAGAGACTGGAAGAGTCACAGAAAGGCATAGAGGTGGACGTCCTTTGGCCAAATCCCACACTGATGACCACTTCATTGTGAACAATGTCCTGCGGAACCGGATGATGAATGCCACACAACTCCAGGAACATTTGAGAGGTGAAAAGCACCCAAGTGTCACGTCAGACCATTCAAAACCGTTTACATCAGCGTGCTAGACTTCTTGCATGGGCCAAGGAGCATCTACACTGAATGAGGGACCAGTGGGCCTCAGTGCTGTTCACTGATGAAAGTCGATTTAAGCTGAGCAGAAATGATGGCCACCAATGATGTTGGAGACATCAAGGAGAGCGCTATGCATCTGCCACTGTTGTCAGAGGAGTCTTTGGTGGTGGTGGTGTTACAGTGTGGGCCGGTGTGTCTAGTCAATAAAGAACTGCCTTACACTTTGTGAATGGTACAGTGACAAGCCCATACTACTTGAGTAACATCATTAATCCAGTCATTGTGCCTCTGGATGAACAACACAGGCCTAATTTCATCTTCATGGACGGCAATGTGCCAGCTCATCGAGGTCACATAATTAGGGAACGGCTGCTGGAGACTGGGGTACCTCAAATGGAGTGGCTTGCACTTTCTGCAGACCTGAATCCCATTGCAAACCTATCGGATCAGCTAAGTTGCCGTGTAGAGGCTCGTAACTGTACCACAGAACCTCAATAACTTGAGGGCCACCCTTCAAGAAGAGCGGAATGCCTCAGCAGACAATAAGTCAACTTGTGAACAGCATGAGACGCCGTTGTCCAGCTGTAATTGCTGCTCAAGGCCACATGACAAGTTATTGAGGCATTGACATTACTTGTGGGGTCTACCCACCACTGCTGTTGGCTTTTGTTTCAATAAATTGTTTGAGATGATATAATATCACTGGAGCGTGAAATTTTCTTTCTTTTTTTTTTTACATTTTCCATAGATTTCACCCGAAAGCCAAATATCCCTAACTTTTTGTGAGTAGTGTTCAATTCAATAGAAAAAGTTACCATACAATAAATATACCAGTATATTCTCTTATTCGGTCGGAGGTGACACCCGCTATAATGGTTTCATGGCTTGTGGTAGGAAACCAGTGCGCTCTATGGAAACCCACATTTAAGTATAGGGTGTATTGGGTTTTAGTTTGGTTGAAGTATGCTTAGATATACCTAAAATCATAGCTTCAGATTCAGAAAGCTGTCCCAGAGACATACCAGAAGACTTCATCAATGGTGGCCCTGAATCTGAGACCCCCACCGTTTGCTAGAAGAAGCGGCTAAAGTTTGTCACGTGGAATCGCAGAAGGGTGGGTGTTGTACAGTGCAAGTATGTTGGGGTGAGGAGGAGAAGACCACCAAGTAGTCAGAAGACACTGATTGGAGCAGAAGCTGATATGTTCACTATCAGATTCATTCTAGTGAGGGGCGTCAATGTCTGAACCCATAAGAGCTTCTCCTCCATCTCTGACTGGAAAAGGCAGTCGGGCTTGAACAAACCCCATAGCCAGTACCGTCACATACTGGTCACTCAATTCACTTACTGTTTTCCATTTTAACTTGCTGCACTGCGTAGAAATGACTGATCCATGTCAGCCTTCACCTTCCTTCAGGAGGTACTGGTTCTCCTTACAGAGATCCTGCTGGTGTAGAAATTCTCCCTGGGGAAAAGAATGCAAATGTCTCTCTAGTGCCACCTTGAGGGCACTGACTGACAGGAGATGTATCCTTAGATGACACTAGATAGGCCGAGGACAGCTAGTTTGCATACCGCTTTGGCCTTCAAAGTACTTATCGTAATAACTCAACTAAGACGTAATTAATTACCATTTGGTCACTTTTTTTATCTATATTTATAGAAAACTTTTCATTGCAGTACTTTGTCTATAAAGTTATTTTCTAAAGGCTTGGAATGGTTTAAAATAAAAAATGTCACCCTTTTAATCATCGTCGAACCAGCACTTCTTGCCAGTCTCTGATCATGTGCCATCTAAACACATGGGCACTGCAGCTTATCCTTGACCTATAGACTGTATGGAATTTTGTATAGAGACTGGCGGGGACACTGCAACGACCGAGAACTAAAAGGGTAATTAATGATTTTTTTTTTTTTTTTTTATATATTTGAAACAATTCTCTGCCTTTTTTTTATTTATTTTTATCCTGGTCAAACCCTTTAATCCTTTTTAGTTATTGCCCATCATAGCCGAGTTGCTCACCTTCTAGGATGTCTGATTCTAGTTCAACCAGAGCACCACCATCTGACTGGACCATGCGTGTTCGGCTACTTTCACACTTGCGTTCGGGGTTCTGCTTGTGAGTTCCGTTTGAAGGCTCTCACAAGCGGCCCCGAACTGATCCGTACTGCCCCAATGTATTCTGAGTGGATGCGGATCCGCTCAGAATGCATCAGTTTGGCACCGTTTGGCCTCCGCTCCGCTCAGCAGGCGGACACCCGAACGCAGCTTGCAGTGTTTTGGTGTCCGCCTGGCCGTGCGGAGCCAAACGGATCCGTCCAGACTTACAATGCAAGTCAATGGGGACGGATCCGTTTGACGTTGACACAATATGGTGCAATTTCAAACGGATCGTCCCCATTGACTTTCAATGTAAAGTCAGGAGTCCCTATTAATATACCATCAGATCGGAGTTTTCTCCAATCCAATGGTATATTTTAACTTGAAGCGTCCCCGTCACCATGGGAACGCCTCTATGTTAGAATATACCATCGGATTTGAGTTACATCGTGAAACTCAGATCCAACGGTATATTCTAACACAGAGGCGTTCCCATGGTGATGGGGACGCTTCAAGTTAAAATATACCATTGGATTGGAGAAAACTCCGATCTGATGGTATATTAATAAACTGAGAACTGTGTACATGACTGCTGCCTGGCAGCTGCAGACCCCCCCCCCCCCCCCTGTATTTAACTCATTGGTGGCCAATGCGGCCCCCCCCTCCCTCCCCAGTATTAAATGTGACCAGTGCGGCCCCCCTCCCTCTATATTCATTGGTGGCCAGTGCGGCCCCCTTCCCTAGTATTAAATGTGACCAGTGCGGCCCCCCTCCCTCTATATTCATTGGTGGCCAGTGCGGATTCCCAGTATTAAATGTGACCAGTGCGGCCTCCCCTCTCCCCCCCCCCCCCCTAAATTAAAATCACCCCCCCCATCATTGGTGGCAGCGGAGAATACCGATCGGAGTCCCAGTTTAAATCGCTGGGGCTCCGATCGGTTACCATGTTACCAATACTGGGAATCCGCACTGGCCACCAATGAATATAGAGGGAGGAGGGCCGCACTGGGTTACAATTAATACTGGGGAGGGAGGGGGGCCGCACTGGCCACCATGAATATAGAGGGAGGGGGGCCGCACTGGTCACCAATGAATATAGAGGGAGTGGGGCCGCACTGGTCACATTTAATACTGGGGAGGGAGGGGGGCCGCACTGGCCACCAATGAATATAGAGGGAGGGGGGCCGCACTGGTCACATTTAATACAGGGGAGGGAGGGGGTCTGCCCCCTCCTGCCTGGCAGCACCTGATTTCTTACAGGGGGCTATGATTCGCACAATAATTGTGCGGATCACAGCTCCCTGTAAGAGATCGGGTGCTGCCAGGCAGCAGGGGGCAGTCATGTACACAGTTCTTTTAGTATATTCTAACTTGAAGCGTCCCCATCACCATGGGAACCCTCTGTGTTTAGAATATACTGTCGGATCTGAGTTTTCCCGAAGTGAAAAATCAGATCTGAAATAAAGTTATGCAGACGGATCCGTTCTGAACGGATGCAAGCGTTTGCATTATAGGAGCGGATCCGTCTGTACAGACACCAGACTTAGTCTTCCATGGGGGCTTTATTTTCCTCCTTTTCAGTCATCTTGCTTCCTTACAGACTGACCGTGTGTGTGTGTGTGTGTGTGTGTGTGTGTGTGTATTTTTGCAGTAGTTATATGATGATATACGATATGGTGTGTATAGGATTATGTCCATGTACTGAATGATGTGTCGCTGCCCTCTAGTGGTTAACAGCTGAATCGGCTTTCACTGGTTTTACTGGTATAATATGCGGATGTAACCCAATGATATTGTCTTGTGCTTTACTTTATTTCTAGCGTCTTTTTGCCTAGTGATGGCTGTATTCTAAGCGCCAATAAAGGCACCAACTCCGTATTGTAATGATACCCCATCACCAAACTGAAAATGAAAAACGACGCTCCTGCTACAGATTTTTTTACTTTATTTTTTTTTTTTTATATATATATATTCTTGGTCTGTATGATTTAATTCCAATTTCCTTGGATTCAGAGAGAAGTAAAGATGAATGGCTATAGAGGATTATACACCTTAAACAATACACATGGGATTTTTTCGCGGATGAGCGCAGCCTTAATATGCTTAGCCCAAGCAGCACCTGCCTAATCCGGGGCGACGCTAATCATTTCCTTTATTTATTGCCCATTGGCTCACAGCTAAATGTAACCTGGCACGTGAGGCTGGGTGAGCACTGCTAATTGTGCCACACCGATTACTCCTCTCCCTCCGATCTTGTTATAGCTGCTCCTTCCTTCCTCTCGTCTCAGTCTGGATGGAGGTATGGCGGTATATTTTATGGGTGCACTAAACACTGTGCGCTTCCAAAAAGTGCATTGTATAGAAAGCGCTGCCAGTATTCTTCACACTGTATGTGTGTCCATTTATCTGGATGAGAGATGCAGAATAAAGCGGTGATTGGGGGTCATTTTGTTCATCCCTTTAAAGCACATTGTGGAATGAATTGCCGACCCTCACACAGAGCCTCTTGGAGCTAAGAGCAGGGGTACACCTGGGTGAAGAACTTGTCCGGCGAATGCCCCATGGCCAGGGTAGTGGGCAGAGCAGCTGCTATGGGGCCTGGTAAGGAATGGGGCCCATTTTCACTCAGACATAAGCTACAGTTAGTGTTAAAATGTATGTAAGGTGCTGTGGAAAATAGAATAGGATCCCATTCTACGTTTTACTATGGAGTCTCATGATTACTTCTGCTGTTAGTCCTTCTGAGTACCATTTTACTTTTTGCTTTTTTTTGAGCTGTGACATCACGGTTTGTGTAATTCCAGTCTTGTGACATCACTAAGTAGATTATCCCGGTACTGTGGCATTACTGTGTGCATTATGCAAATATTGTGACATCACTGCATGCACTATCTCTATACTGTGACTTCACTGTGTACATTATTCCACTGTTACTACATCACTCTGTAAATTATCCTTGTGTTACTACTGTGTACAATATCCCTGTACTGTGACATCACTATGCTGTGCATTACTCCTGTCCTATAATACCATTGTGTGCACTAGCTCTATACTGTGACATCACTATGCACATTATTCCACTATTATTACATCACTGTGTGATCTATCCCTGTACTGTCACATCACTGTGTGCATTACCCCTGTGCTATGACACCAGTGTGTGTACTAGCTCTGTACTGTGACTTCACTATGCACATTATTCCACTATTATTACATCACTGTGTGCACCATCCCAGTACTGCCACATCACTATGTGCATTACCCCTGTGCTATGACACCAGTGTGTGTACTAGCTCTGTACTGTGACTTCACTATGCACATTATTCCACTATTATTACATCACTGTGTGATCTATCCCTGTACTGTCACATCACTGTGTGCATTACCCCGGTGCTATGACACCAGTGTGTGTACTAGCTCTGTACTGTGACTTCACTATGCACATTATTCCACTATTACATCACTGTGTGCACTATCCCTTTACTGTCACATCACTGTGTGCATTGCTCCTTTTTATCACATCACTGTATACTGTGACATCATAATGCACATAATTCCACTATTATTACATCACTGTGTGCACCATCCCAGTACTGCCACATCACTATGTGCCTTACCCCTATGCTATGACATCAATGTGTGCCTTAGCCTTGTGCATTAGAGAGACCAATCCTAAGCTTTTTTTTCTGAACGTGTTGCTGAAAGTAGTCAGGATTGAATGGGGCCCCATTCCAGGTTTTTGCTATGGGGGCCCCATGGTTGCATGTTACCCCCCCCCCCCAGAATGTCCCCATGGTAAAAGGTTTGGGAATCCTTATGTGAGCTGACTGTTCTGCTACAGAAAATGAGCATTATCCAATGATATCTCGCAGGAAAATGGGCTAAGATTGTAGTATTTTATGTGATAATATAGAAAATTGTCTTCCTGGATAAAAGATCATAAACCCACAGTGTAAAATGACAGGTGCCCTCTGGCACTCGCCCTGATCCTGGGGAATATCGAGGGACTATACTGAATGTGACACCCCAACCAGTGCTTGTATTACAAGAAGTGGCTCATGTCATTTAATAGGGTCAAATCAACAACCACATTACCATATACCCATAACACTGAATCACAGCTAAATGTGCACAGAAAACAGGCATCCAGCTCATTCCCGTGTGTATGGTGGACGTATACCAGCTATGAGTGTTATACACTCGCCTAAAGAATTATTAGGAACACCATACTAATACGGTGTTGGACCCCCTTTTGCCTTCAGAACTGTCCTAATTCTACGTGGCATTGATTCAACAAGGTGCTGATAGCATTCTTTAGAAATGTTGGCCCATATTTGATAGGATAGCATCTTGCAGTTGATGGAGATTTGAGGGATGCACATCCAGGGCACGAAGCTCCCGTTCCACCACATCCCAAAGATGCTCTATTGGGTTGAGATCTGGTGACTGTGGGGGCCATTTTATTACAGTGAACTCATTGTCATGTTCAAGAAACCAATGTGAAATGATTCGAGCTTTGTGACATGGTGCATTATCCTGCTGGAAGTAGCCATCAGAGGATGGATACATGTTCTCATTCTGTTTACTCCAAACTCGGACTCTACCATTTGAATGTCTCAACAGAAATCGAGACTCATCAGACCAGGCAACATTTTTCCAGTCTTCAACAGTCCAATTTTGGTGAGCTCGTGCAAATTGTAGCCTCTTTTTCCTATTTGTAGTGGAGATGAGTGGTACCCGGTGGGGTCTTCTGCTGTTGTAGCCCATCCGCCTCAAGGTTGTGCGTGTTGTGGCTTCACAAATGCTTTGCTGCATACCTCGGTTGTAACGAGTGGTTATTTCAGTCAACGTTGCTCTTCTATTAGCTTGAATCAGTCGGCCCATTCTCCTCTGACCTCTAGCATCCACAAGGCATTTTTGCCCACAGGACGGCCGCATACTGGATGTTTTTCCCTTTTCACACCATTCTTTGTAAACCCTAGAAATGGTTGTGCGTGAAAATCCCAGTAACTGAGCAGATTGTGAAATACTCAGACCGGCCCGTCTGGCACCAACAACCATGCCACGCTCAGAATTGCTTAAATCACATTTCTTTCCCATTCTGACATTCAGTTTGGAGTTCAGGAGATTGTCTTGACCAGGACCACCCCCCTAAATGCATTGAAGCAACTGCCATGTGATGGGTTGACTAGATAATTGCATTAATGAGAAATAGAACAGGTGTTCCTAATAATTCTTTAGGTGAGTGTGTGTATATATGTAGATATATAGCCTGATATTCAATCATTTGCCTATAGAGCAACTCACACAAAGTAACATTAAATATACACAAGGATTGTTCCCATTAGGAGAAGAATCTGGGCACAAGATGTAATTACCAGCCTCAGCCAGCAGATGGCAGTATTTTGACTGCATTTGACCGGTAATAGGCACTATTAAGGCTACTTTCACACTGCGTTTTGTGCGGATCCGTCTTGCATCTGCACAGACGGATCCGCACCAATAATACAAACGCTTGTATCCGTTCAGAACGGATCCGTTTGCATTATTCATTCAAAAAAAAGTCTAAATCAAAATGGATCTGTCTTGACTTACATTGAATGTCAATGGGGGACGGATCCGTTTTCAATTGCACCATATTGTGTCAGTAAAAAACGCATCCGTCCACATTGACTTACATTGTAAGTCAAGACGGATCCGTTTGGCTACGCATAGTCAGTCACCAAAACGCAACGGAGACCAAACGCAGCAAAACTGATGCATTCTGAACGGATCCTTATCCATTCAGAATGCATTGGGGCTGAACTGATACGTTTTGGGCCGCTTGTGAGAGCCCTAAAACGGATCTCGCAGGCGGACCCAGAAACGCCAGTGTGAAAGTAGCCTAATCCGCATAAAAAGGCTATAAAGTCCGATTTGGGATTGGTTCTGCTCAGGCAGATTGTAAATCCCATGTCCTGTTGTTTTTTCAATGAAGATTTTCGCTCCAAAAAGACAGTAATGAAAAGAGTTTCCACTTAAACGAATAAAATTGAGAAAAAACTCAGCACTGTGATGATAAATGTGTATTGAGCAGTGCTGTGGTTGTCGGAGCCCCCAATGCAGATGTATACGGAGCCCGCCTCTTTGAAGAGTAAATGAGGTTGTAGTTTTCGGCTGCAGCACTTTCCATTATGGTAAAAAAAAATATATAAGTTGAGCGTCTAAGAATGGTGCTTACTTATAGCTTCCTGTGGAGCCTCTTGTTTCCTATTTTTTTATTTAATCTTTATTAGCTTTTATATGAATTAAATTCTCCAGACTTCATATCCCCTCTTCCAGCAATTAAATAAATACACTTCAGGCTGGTGAGAGCATATAGGTTTCTACAGCTTCCATTGACTGCAATCCTTAGGCCTCATGCACACGACCATTGTTGTGTTCAGTGTCCGTTGTTACGTTTTCCGTGATTTTCTGCGGACCCATTGACTTTCAATGGGTCCGTTGAAAACTCAGATAATGCACCGTTTGCCATCCGCGTCTGTGATCCGTGTTTCCAGTCCGTCAAAAAAATATGACCTGTCCTATTTTTTTTTCACGGACAACGGTTCACGGACCCATTCAAGTTAATGGGTCCGTGAAGAAACACGGAGGCACACAAGATTGTCGTCCGCGTCCGTTTTTTTCCTATCATTTGCATGGCAAACTTGACTTTAAATTTTTTTTTCACTTTCCTTCATGTCTGGTGATCCTCCAAAAATCAAGGAAGACACACTGAAACAAAAACGGATCACAGAACAACGGAACCCTGTTTTGCGGACCGCGAAAAAATACTGTCGTGTGCATGAGGCCTAATGTGGAAAGTTCCTAAGCTCCCCCTAGTGGTGGCTGCAGGTAGTCAGAATGCTATGTAAAAATATATATATATTTTTTTTGCCTTGGCCACAGGTAATATTTTATTCTTTCATCCGTTAAGTAGTGTCCTATGGGGTTTAGAATTGTCTTTCATGACACTCTGTGTATTAAGGGGATTTTCTGGAATCCAAAAAAGGATCTCCTATGCTTAGCAAAGACCTTATAAGATCGGTGAAGATCCAACCCCTGAATACCCCTGCTAATAGAATTCCCTAAGGGGTTATCCCATTATTCATGTAAAAAATGAATATCTGACATCATAAAGTACATGACAACCTCTTTCTAACAAAGCTCACATGGATCCTGAGATCTCTCTATTCAATGCTCCAATTGCTCTGCTAGATTTATATCAAGTTGGCAGCTTGGAGGGCGTGTCCTTTCTGTTGCAGCTCTCTCATCACACCTCATGGGTTGTACCCTTTGTTTCATCTCTCCCTGTCACAGTTCAGGAGGCATGTGTGTGTTTTTTTGGAGTGGGGGATGGGGGGGGGGGGGGTCCCCCTGCTGCTGCTCATGTGGTGTCTAGTTGTCACAGCCTGGTGACAGTTGAAGGATGCTACTGAGAATGTGCGACCACAGAGTTGTACAGAGAAATAAGGAAAATAACAAACAGCAGGTGGCGCTAGACAGATACATTTTATTGAATAACTCGGTGGCTATACTTAATTTTTAATGACCTGCAATTACAAAAGTATTCACATTCAGGTGCTGATTTGACAAGTGTCAAAGACAACCAATGGAGATATATATACACTGCGTGCAGAATTATTAGGCAAATGAGTATTTTGACCACATCATCCTCTTTATGCATGTTGTCTTACTCCAAGCTGTATAGGCTCGAAAGCCTACTACCAATTAAGCATATTAGGTGATGTGCATCTCTGTAATGAGAAGGGGTGTGGTCTAATGACATCAACACCCTATATTAGGTGTGCATAATTATTAGGCAACTTCCTTTCCTTTGGCAAAATGGGTCAAAAGAAGGACTTGACAGGCTCAGAAAAGTCAAAAATAGTGAGATATCTTACAGAGGGATGCAGCACTCTTAAAATTGCAAAGCTTCTGAAGCGTGATCATCGAACAATCAAGCGTTTCATTCAAAATAGTCAACAAGGTCGCAAGAAGCGTGTGGAAAAACCAAGGCGCAAAATAACTGCCCATGAACTGAGAAAAGTCAAGCGTGCAGCTGCCAAGATGCCACTTGCCACCAGTTTGGCCATATTTCAGAGCTGCAACATCACTGGAGTGCCCAAAAGCACAAGGTGTGCAATACTCACAGACATGGCCAAGGTAAGAAAGGCTGAAAGACCACCACCACTGAACAAGACACACAAGCTGAAACGTCAAGACTGGGCCAAGAAATATCTCAAGACTGATTTTTCTAAGGTTTTATGGACTGATGAAATGAGAGTGGGTCTTGATGGGCCAGATGGATGGGCCCGTGGCTGGATTGGTAAAGGGCAGAGAGCTCCAGTCCAACTCAGACGCCAGCAAGGTGGAGGTGGATTACTGGTTTGGGCTGGTATCATCAAAGATGAGCTTGTGGGGCCTTTTCGGGTTGAGGATGGAGTCAAGCTCAACTCCCAGTCCTACTGCCAGTTTCTGGAAGACACCTTCTTCAAGCAGTGGTACAGGAAGAAGTCTGCATCCTTCAAGAAAAACATGATTTTCATGCAGGACAATGCTCCATCACACGCGTCCAAGTACTCCACAGCGTGGCTGGCAAGAAAGGGTATAAAAGAAGAAAATCTAATGACATGGCCTCCTTGTTCACCTGATCTGAACCCCATTGAGAACCTGTGGTCCATCATCAAATGTGAGATTTACAAGGAGGGAAAACAGTACACCTCTCTGAACAGTGTCTGGGAGGCTGTGGTTGCTGCTGCACGCAATGTTGATGGTGAACAGATCAAAACACTGACAGAATCCATGGATGGCAGGCTTTTGAGTGTCCTTGCAAAGAAAGGTGGCTATATTGGTCACTGATTTGTTTTTGTTTTGTTTTTGAATGTCAGAAATGTATATTTGTGAATGTTGAGATGTTATATTGGTTTCACTGGTAAAAATAAATAATTGAAATGGGTATATATTTGTTTTTTGCTAAGTTGCCTAATAATTATGCACAGTAATAGTCACCTGCACACACAGATATCCCCCTAAAATAGCTAAAACTAAAAACAAACTAAAAACTACCTCCAAAAATATTCAGCTTTGATATTAATGAGTTTTTTGGGTTCATTGAGAACATGATTGTTGTTCAATAATAAAATTAATCCTCAAAAATACAACTTGCCTAATAATTCTGCACTCCCTGTATATATATAATGCGTCAGGTTACCATTACAGGACATTTCCATTATCTGGGATCTGCTGAGCGTCCGATTATAACCGGAACGCTTTATATATGTGTCACAATGGACGTCCTGTGACAAGTAGCGACATCGGTGCAAGGACTCGGAGCCTTTTCCCAGGCTGTATGCAGATGGCATCTTGTAAAGTGTCAGCTCTTCAGGGCACTGCAGTCTGAATAGCGGAGGGACTGTTCCAGCTGACTGACGTTGCGGTGATGATATTAAGATCTGTGAAATCCCTCCCGTCATTATCGCACAGTATCCTGCGGCTTTCTCTTCTCATTCATTTCCGATTTGTTTCTGTTAATTAAATATATTTCAGAGCATTCTGACATAACAGCACGGAAATTAAAACGCTCGTCAGCTTAATGATCTTACTCCGATCTGATCGCTCTCCTGATACAGCGCTCACCTGTTTTTCCCATAGTACGGTGGTAACTCTGGATTTTCTTACCTGCTATTCTTTGCCATACAAAATTTTGGCGGAGTATATGTATAGCCCCTGCTGGCGGTCATGTGTGCTCCTGGAGCTTATAGTTTCTTGTGTTCTGCCTAGTACACATACACAGTACATGCCTTGTATACGGTACTGTTTAAGGGGCCACTCACATTTAAAGGGGCCCATACACGTTCATGTATTATGTTTGGTTGATGGCTGTCTCTGCCGACCCCATACACATACGCTCTCGGCAGAACCGAACATGTAGGTGTTTTCCATTGAGGAGAGAGAAGGAAGCCGCTGTCAGTCACATCGTCTTCCAGCGCAACGAAATAACTGGGTGAAGAAATTCAATTTGCCGATCCTTTCCCCCCCCCCCCCTCCCTTCCACCAGCCATACATGTCTGCTAGATGTAGGTCTCACCTTTTGGGAGACCGGCCCTCTATCTCTAGAATGGCATCTTTGTAGAAATAAAAAATTGTGGCCTATTCCATCGCTTGCTGTATTTTGGTAGTAGGAACATTTCTTCTTGTTGAGAAGAGAGAGTGCACATAGCACACCTCATGCATGGATAGGCCATATTCGCTCTTCGTTCTGGAGGAGGGGTCCCAATTTTTTTTTTTTTATTACTGCCCCAATTCTTTTTTTTTTTTCTTTCTTTATTTTTTTTTTAAAAAGGACCCGTCCATTCCTAAGGTTAAGTATAAAATAAGAGAGCAGATCTAAAGCATCTTTTATGAAAGCTGTGCATTGTACTGCTCCTCCGTTATTCCTGCTGGAAAGCAATAAATTGACAGCTGGGTTGAGTGTGTCCCCCTTCATAGACTGAAATTGTCCACGTAGTGCTGACACTGCCATGTATTGGACACCCAGCTATCATTTTTTTAGGAGGAATAACGGAGGAGCAGCACAATGTAATATATCAATCTAATATAAGTATATATCCTATACCTGGCATCCTGTTGTCTTGATTTAAAATGTCCTGCTGTATGTATGTATATGTGTGTGTGTGTGTGTGTGTGTGTATATATGTGTGTGTATATATATATATATATAATTAATTATTATTTTTATCTGCACCGTCTTGTACTATCTGTAAAACCCATTATATATTATTTTTCAAACCGTTGATGATCATTTGAAAAAATGATCTGCTGGAAATTTTCATCAGCCCGATTATCATGCCCGTGCGCCTTTTTCTTAAAGCACATTTGAATATAGCAGCCTATGTAAAATCAGTGATTTATCGTGGATATCTTCATGTAATCACACTAGAAATGAATAGCTGTGATGAGCTGGAAATGAAGGAATCCTAATGAGGTGCTTTCTCTCGGTTATTCTCCTCTCCCCATTGGAATAAGCATGCACGGCTGGCTGATTGGAGGGATAGCTCTTGACCAAACGAGCTTATGTTCCAGTAGCAATCTGAATTTGGGAATATTTATTAGTGGTATCGACGTCGGTGGAGTTCCCCTTTAATTGGCAAACGGTATCGCAGTCCTGTGCGTGATCCTGTTATATTGTGGTACTCCTTTATGGGGTGTAATAAGAGGTTTGCCAATTCAGCTACTCAAATAGGTTATGAATGAAGCGTTACGTAATCCACACCCATTGCGTGGAAACCCTCTGGAGGACAGATTTGCCACATGAATAATTAAAGGGGTTGCCGCAAGATATAAATTGATCACTAATCCACAGGATAGGTGATAAGTATCTGATCCATGGGGACCTGTCACAAGAACAGGGGTCCTGTGCCCCCCCCTGAATGAATGAAGTGGCTGAGGTGGTGCGCAGATTTAGTCATCCTCCTTACAGATATACGGAGGCATCTTCAGATGATGCTGGCCTTGTGGTAGGTACCACAGACACCTTCTGTACATGTAATCAGAGCTCTACGTGTGGTCTGCTTACCATACATTAGTGTTCTGTCGGCCAACCCCACCGAGAACGTCAGGTTCATCAATGCTCTAGTGTCCATGGGAAGCTCCTGACTCTCCCCCGTCATCATTTGAGAAGAATATGGTGTAATGAACATTTTTCACTCTATCCTTTTATTCTCCATGGATGTAAGATGCCGTCAGAATTGTCTGGCAGCGGCTTTCTCCCCTCTCCACGTTGAATACACAAACCCATTCAGTCGAGCCGACTGTGTATCCATATGGGGGAGTCCGAAGAGATGGCTGTCGGCCGGATGACTGTTTGGTCTACAGTTATTGAGTGTGTACGGCCTCCCTTAGGCCAGTCTCAGACAAGCGACCATGTGGGAGCGTGATTTCCCCGGCAGAACTCGGCTCCTGTGACACAAACATACGGCATTATAATGTTTTATAATGCTGTGTGTTCCTGCCTGACATGGCCTGTAAGGAACTGTACTGACGGCATTATGTCAGTACAGTTCATCACAGTGCCATAAGTTTGTGTCACGAGAGCAGAGTCCTGGCCGCAATCGGCTCGCCCGTCTGAGACTGACCTTACTGTGTTTCACCTCTGATGCTGCATCATGTGTCACACAATGTAGTCCTATTTTATTAGGCCCGTGTATAACTAGAAAATATGATTTCTCCAACTATACGTGGTCATGAACCATGGGCAAAAATGTTGCCACGACCAGTATTCCATTTACTGCCACAGACCTTTCATCAGTCACCGGCTCGGTGCAGCATGGCACACTAGTAAGCAATGTGATTGACTCTGACTCTAGAAGTGATTCTGCAGCAGTTGCCAATCTTTCCCAGATACTAATAAATGCTATTTTTTTACACCTGGGTACGAGGTTGTGACGGTGGGTAGACTGTACTGGCATGCATCATGGTAAGCAGAACGTTGTCAATGTAGCTGTATGTACCCAGGATACCTTTTTGATCTGCTGGTTTTTATGGGTATGCCGTCTTCCCATATGGCAGATTTGTTAGAGATTTTTAAAGGCACCTTCGGGACAAGTTTTTTTTATGATTGCATTTTACTCATTTTGAGCTAAAAATATTTTTTTACATTGTTTTTTATTAAAAATGTTCAGCTGTTTCTGAGATACAAGGGTTACAAATCAGTCTGTTTGCAAACAGTCACAGTCTGTTGTCTTTGAATCCCATCATCTAAATGTCCCTTTACACAGGACGCTATTACAGCAGATAGTCAAGAAGGAAGCGTTCTTTCCCGACATTCTGCTGATCGCTGGTGGAGGAGACCGCTGCATTTACATGCAGCGATCTCCTCCACAGTATAGGGAGGAGCGATTGCTAATGCCATCTCCCCCATACTGACTCGTTGCTTGCCAGTAAACAATCATTTTTGCATGTGCACAAATGCTCGGATTACCGATGAACGAGTTTTGCTTGTTCACCAGGTAATCGGCAATACATTTACACCGCCAGATCATCGGTAACAAGCGTTACTATGAACGCTCATTAGCGATAATCTGTGTGATTCTCGGCCCATGTAAAGGGCCCTTAACGGCCCATGTAGAGCTTTGATCTAATCTCTTGACCTCAAAAACACTTTATAAGGTCAGGAGATCATATATAATAGCTACACATGAGTCAGATGACCACATCAAAGGAAGACAGATTGTAACAGTTTGCAAACAAACTGATTTTTCAACCCTTGTAACTCAGAAACAGCTGAACATTTTTTTTTTTTTATAAAAATCAATTGAAAAAATGATTTTTAGCCCAAAATGAGTAAAATGCAATGTTAAAAACAAAATGCACATTAAGGTGTACATAGCCTTTAAATAATCTAGCGCACTTGTTACAAAATGCATTGTATACGGCGGAAGCAAGTGTAACACAATGTGTCTTCTTTCTGCAGGAAGCGGACAGTGGGGAAGAAGAGTGTCGGTCGCAGCCTAGAAGGTAAATTCTTTGACAATATGACTTCTCACAAGTGAACCACGACTGTAGTGCAGGCACTTGATGTCAGATATGGGTCCTGGCTGGAAACGTGACTTTCGGTGTAGTGTTTTGTTACTGCTTGTTTCATCAGGTGTAAAGTAACAGGAAATTGCAGCGCCTGTAACTTTTTAGGTATTCGTGGGAAATGTCCCCGTCTGTTCCTGTAAGTGTAATAGTAGGCCGCCCAGTTAATGGATAATAACAGGTAGTCCTTAACTTCCCGTCACATTACAGTAAGACTTCAAGGGGATTTATCACCTCCATTTCTAATGTGGAAATTACATGTGTGAGAGAGTGACATCACACTTTGCTCCAAGAGGTTTCCAGCCGGACCCACTTCGCTCCTGTTAAGTCTTGCTTTCAGTTGGAATAAGTACAATGGAAAATGGTGACTGTAATAAACGACCACCATGACAAGTCCTGAACAGGAGAACCGATGAGGAGAAATCAAAACTGAATATCGTTAAAGGCATTGGACACCTTTTGGGGAAATTTTTAAATGATTGCATTTTACTCATTTTGGGCTGAAATCATTTTCTCATTCGGTCTTTAAAAAAATGTTGCCATTTTTGAGATACAGGGGTTAAACATGAGTCTGATTGCAGAGTGTCACTTCTCAGTCCCTTCATCTGACCGCTCATGTGAAGCCTTATCTCTGAAATCCTGACCTCATAAACACTCATTATAGCTGAACTCTTATCAAACTGATAAGAGTATGTCTTAAGTACACTGTTAGATTTCCTGCAAGATGATCGCTAATGAGCGTTCGTAGTAATGCTAGTTAGCGATTATATGGCAGTGTAAGGCTGGGTTCACACGAGCGTGTCCGGATTAGTTCCGGATGCGTCCCGGTGTGTTGCGGCAAACCCGCGCGAGTAGGAATGCAATTGCAGTCAGTTTTGACTGCTATTGCGTTCCGATGTTCAGTTTTTATCGCGCGGGTGCAATGTTTTTTGCACGCGCGTGATAAAAAACCGACACTGGTACCCAGACCCGAACTTCTTCACAGAAGTTCAGGTTTGGGTTAGTTGTAGTGTAGATTGTATTACTTTCCCTTATAACATGGTTATAAGGGAAAATAATAGCATTCTGAATACAGAATGCATAGTACAATAGGGCTGGAGGGGTTTAAAAAAAATAAACTCATTAACTCACCTTCTCCTCTTGATCTCGAAGTTCCCGGTCTCTTCTTTACTTGAGTTGTGGGCTAAAGGACCTTTGGTGACGTCAGATCTCATGCTCCAATCACATGGTCCATCACCGTGGTGATGTACCATGTGATTGGAGCATGAGATCTGACGTCACCAAAGGTCCTTTAGCCCACAACTCATCAGTAAACTCAACTCAAAGGTCCTTTAGCCCACAACTCAAGTAAAGAAGAGACCGGGAACTTCGAGATCAAGAGGAGAAGGTGAGTTAATGAGTTTATTTTTTTTAAACCCCTCCAGCCCTATTGTACTATGCATTCTGTATTCAGAATGCTATTATTTTCCCTTATAACCATGTTATAAGGGAAAGTAATACAGTTTATAGACTGTCACCTAGCAACCATGCGTGAAAATCGCACCGCATCCGCACTTGCTTGCGGATGCTTGCGATTTTCACGCAACCCCATTCACTTCTATGGGGCCTGCGTTGCGTGAAAAACGCAGTATATAGAGCATGCTGCGATTTTCACGCAACGCATAAGTGATGCGTGAAAATCATCGCTCATCTGAACAGCCCCATAGAAATGAATGGGTCAGGATTCAGTGCGGGTGCAATACGTTCACCTACCGCATTGCACCCGCGCGGAAATCTCGCCCGTGTGAACGCAGCCTAATACTGCCGCCGAGCATGCAAAAAGATCACTATTTGCAGGCGGCAGGTCACGCTGTCTAATCACAATCTTCTGCCGGCAAACAACTAAACAGCATGGGGGCGAGCAATGGCATAATGGTCACTCCTCCTCTGCATGTAATAGCAGCAGTCTCCTCTGCTAGCGAGCAGGTGATTGTCGGGAAGGAGCTCTTCCCTCCCGACAATTTCCTGTATGTTCGCTAAGGCTACCTTCACACTCGCATTTGGTGCAGATCCATTATGGATCTGCACCGATAATACAACCGCATGCATCCGTTCAGAACGGATCCGTTTGTATTATCTTTTACATTTCCAAAACAGATCCGTCTTGAACACCATTGAAAGTCAATGGTGGGCGGATCCGTTTTGCATTGTGTCAATGAAAACTGATCCGTCCCCATTGATTTACATTGTAAGTCAGGACAGATCCGAAGCAGCGTTTTGGTGTCCGCCTCCAGAGCGGAACGGAGGCAAACTGATGCATTCTGAGCTGATCCTTATCCATTCAGAATGCATTAGGGCAAAACCGATCAGTTTTGGACCGCTTGTGAGAGCCCTGAAACGGATCTCACAAGCGGAAACCAAAACGCCAGTGTGAAAGTAGCCTAATACAGGCTTTAAATGAGTGTTTGAGGTTGGGAGTTCAGAGATAAGGCTTCACATAAGCGGTCAGCTGATGGGACTGAGAAGTGATACTCTGCTAACAGTCTGTATCACTGCATACAATACAGGCATGTAAGGGAAGGTGACAAATGAACCCATTACTTAGCCAGTATAACTGATTACAAGCATCCTCTGGTAGGAACCCCTGCCAATCTACTAGTTCTCTTGTGGATAGTGGATAACTTCAAACAACCGGAATACCCCTTTAAGGGTATGGTCCCAGTAGTGACAGACTGTTTGTTGTTAATTGGCTGCTTAAAGGGGGTTATCCAAAGTCTAAAACATGCCCCTCATATAGATTATACTTGCCTACTCCCCAACACCTGCGCTGGCATGGCCGCCGTTGCATATCTGGGTTCCGCTAGGGAAGCTCATCCCCGTTGCAGTCTGCTATATTAGCTGCTCCCCCCCCCCCCGTCGCCAGATGTTTTGGAGACGCAGCGGCGGCCGTGCAGGGATCAGGAGCAACACAGGTGCCGGGGAGCAGGGTAGGTCTAATCTATGTGAGGGGCCTGGGCATTGGGGGGCATGTTTTACACTTTGGATAACCCCTTTAATTTTTGCCAGTATTTCTGCAGTTTTCACCCAAAAAACTGTGCAGACATTAACAAGTTAAACTGTGGAATTTCCAGCAAAATCTTGCGCCCATTACCGATCAATGATCTCTGATGAGCTACGTAAAAAGCTTTTGGTGTAATTGTCCTGATCACAGAAAAAGAGAAAAAATGTTGGCGGAGGGGACCAGTCTGCAGATCACGTGGGGGCTGTTGCGCTGTAAGTTTCTCTTGCTCCATGTTGGGAGTGATGTTTATGGTGTCTGGTTTCGACTTCCGTTCACAGTCTGGTTTACTAGAAGAGGCAGCAGCGATAGGCGTGATCGTGTTATCAGTACACGCTATGCCCGACCACAAGACCTCTTACACAAGAGCACCGTTTCCGCAGAGCTACGACTTCTCACCACGGATTTATCTCTAGTTTAGGCATTTTCTGCCAGGTGATAAAGTCGGTTTATTTTACTTCGTCCAGAGGTTCAGGCGCTCTCCATGTCATGTCAGGTGTGAAGCGAAATACCTGCATCTGCTGAATTGGGGCTTGTTCACATGGCTAATTTTATTTTATTTTTTTTCTTCATGGAGCCTGCAATGCCATCCACACGGCCGTGGATTATTTCCATGTGGATTTTGGGACTGTGCCAAGAAGGAAGTGTCCCTTAGGCCACGTCATGATTTTCACTGACAAGTATAGGGCATGTTTTATTTGTGTGAATAGGTCTCCATCTAATCCGCAAAAAATCGGATCCACATTTTTGCAGACGGCAAACGGCCATCTGAATGAGCCCTCATTGGTACAGTTTTCTTGTGGACACCACCGTGTGATCCTCCTCCGCCGCATGAACGGCCATTACTCTCCTGTAGATCGTAACCTCGTTCCGTGATAACACCAGCTACAGGCAGATCACGGTTACAAGGTGGTCGAAAAGCTGTGGGATTTCAGAAACCTGAAATATATTCCAGCTGCAAGTGATAGTATTCTGACTGAATAAATGCATGAAGGTGACCATACATATTAGACTAAAGCCTCATGCACACCACCGTGTCCATTTTGCGGTTCACAAACCATGGACCCACCCCATATCGATACCAGTCGTGTTCCTTTTTGCAATTTTCTCAGTCCCATCTGTAAAAATCCCTATTCTTGTCTGCAAAGGACAAGAATAAGACCTGTTCTATAATTTGCAGAAAGGCCACACGGATGCGGAGAGCAGACGGATGACGCCCAACTGCTGTCCCATAAAAATGGGTGCCGTGTGCACGATGCCCTAAGTAGATGAATGTGGACTATTTCAGCCATAACAAATGTTCGATAGGTTAAATTTAACAATGAATGATCATTTCATTCAACCAGTGACACAATGTCATCATCTGGAAAGAAAGTGGCTATGTTAACCCCTTCAGGACACAGCCTTATTTCACCTTCAGGACCAGGCCATTTTTCACAATTTTTTGCAAATCTGACCAGTGTCACTTTATGTGGTGATAACTTTAAAACGCTTTTACTTAGCCAGGCCATTCTGAGATAGTTTGTTTGTTTTTTCATCACATATTGTACTTCATGACACTGGTAAAATTGAGTAAAAAAAAATAATTTTTATTTATTAAAAAAATTACCAAATTTACCAACATTTGGGAAAAATTATTAGCAAATTTCTAACTTTCAATTTCTCTACTTCTACAATACATAGTAATAACTCAAAAATAGTTATTAATTTACATTCCCCATATGTCTATATTGGCAAATGGGGATGAAATTTCAGAATTTAATTTTTTTGCCAGTTTTCCATTTTAACCCATTTTTTCCACTAACAAAGCAAGGGTTAACAGTCAAACAAGACTGTATCTTTATTGCCCTGACTCTGCCGTTTACAGAAACACCCCATATGTGGTCATACACTACTCTACGGCCACACGGTGGGACCCCAGACTCCCGATCAGGGGGCTCACAGACCAAAAAAGATTTTATTTTATTTTTTACCTAATCTAACCCTAAACTTGCCCTAACTACCCCTGCCTACACCTCCCACTGCCTGCCTGCCCCTGCCTCCTAAGGTGCCTGATAGCACCAAAAACTCACAATGTCGGTGGGCAGCGCGATCTCCTGCTGCTCTCCCCCCTCCACGGACCGGAATGAGCGGGGAGAGCAGCGGCGGAGATTCAAACTTGCCGCGCTCAGCCCACATGCCGCATGGGGACCAATCGCAGGCGATCCTGAGAGGTTGCGTGATCGCCACCTCACAGGATCGCAGGATGGTGATTGGTGGTGTATAATCACACCACCGATCACCGTCCTTTCCGGGTTATCAGGTCATCAAAGACCCGAATAACCCGGAAATGCAGAAAACCGCAGGTCTGAATTGACCTGCGGTTTTCTGCGATCGCCGACATCAGCAGGCACTCTGTTCCGATCACCGCAGGCGGCGCTCCGGTGATCGGAAATTCTCAGGACGTACCGGTACGCCCTGTGTCCTTAAGAGGTTAAAGGGCATCTGTCAGCAGATTTGTACCTATGACACTGGCTGACCTGTTACATGTGCACTTGGCAGCTGAAGACATCTGTGTTGGTCCCATGTTCATATGTGTCCGCATTGCTGAGAGAAATGATGTTTTACTATATGCAAATGAAGCTCTAGGGGCAACAGGGGCGTCGCCATTACACCTAGAGGCTCTGATCTCTCTGCAACTGCTGCTCTCTCTTCACTTTACACTGCCTGGCCCTGTCAATCAAACGTCATCACTTCTAGCCCTGTCAACCAAAGTGCAGAATGCACGGGAGTTAGAGCGAGCAGAGCCTCTAGGAGTAATGGCTACGCCCCCGTTGCTCCTAGAGCCTCATTTGCATATATTAAAACATAATTTTTCTCAGCAATGCGGGCACATATGAACATGGGACCAACACAGACGTCTTCAGCTGCCAAGTGCACATGTAACAGGTCAGCCAGTGTCATAGGGACAAATCTACTGACAGATGTCTTTAAACTAAAGATCTTTCGTCCTTTAACTTGAAAGAACTTCCCAGTAATTTTGTTCATCCTCCGTCCAATGTCCTTGAGCACGTACGGTATGGCCAGTGTGAGCGACTGTAACAGCCATAATGGGCTAAAATATGTGTTCCTGGGGGTGAAACAATCGTTCAGTTGTTATTTTAACCATAAGCTTCCTTCTTAAATATATATAATTTTTACTATGTGATTTTATGGTTTCAAAGCTGGTATATCCAACCAATGAAAATCTGGTCAACTGGTCAAAAACGTCAGACATGCTGGAAAAGGGGTTTTTGTGCAGATGTTACTGGGGCACATGATCATGTATGATGGAAATTAATGCACTAAAAGAGGAGGAAATAATTGTTCTCCATAAGTTCTGCCTATTGTCGGACAGGTTCCTGTGTGAACGAATTTTAAAGGGAGCTTCTCTCAATACTTCACACAGCCCTTAAATCCAGCCTGCACATAAAAGCTTAGTAAACTACTTTACATGCCACAAGACATGTCTGTCTGATTGGATTTCCTATTGTCCTACATGTCGCTGGCTTCTTCTTTATCCCCCAATTGCCTGGTAATAATAACTTTCCGCCGCTGCTCAGTTCATCCACGTTGGGCGGAGAGGAGCGGAAGAAGTCCCACGACGACGCGGACCTGCGCAGCAGAGAATGGTTGAGTAGTAGGGTTATCGGGTCCACTCATTGGTGGCCACGGCTGGCAACGGGATGCCAGAAACGTGCACAATTTTGGTTGGTTAGCTTAGAAATGATTTACACGTTCATCGTGATATGTACTAGAAAATGTATTTGCCCCTCTTCACATATGTAAAATGGCCCCCAGATTGCCCGACAACCCTGTGCACTGTGTTTCGGTAGTCTGAGACCCTCTCTGCACTTGGATGGACCAGCGTCGATGGCATTTTACATACATAGAGGGAACAAGGGGATGGGACGAACCATGGAGGCAACATTGAAAAGGATGGCACAGGGAATGTTAAAGATGGCCGCACACATTAGATGTATGTCGGCTGAACTTGCTGGCTTGGCCAACCATCTTATGTGCATGGAGACCCCTCAACTTAACGATTGGACAGCGGCTTCCTCCCCTTCTTCCTACTGAGAAGACATTCTTGATCGGCTGAGCCAAACAGGTGTACTAGGGGATCGGGAGTTCTAGCTGTCAGCCGAACGGACAGTCAGCCGACAGCTATCCTATGTGTATATCACGCCTAACTTTACATTCTGCGTACGTATGTAGTGAGATTTTTACTGTGAACTGGAGGGCCACCTTAAGGGAAAGGGTTTTTTTGTTTTTGTTTTTTGCCTGTGGAAAAATCCATATTCACCTGCTTCCTACTACTATTCCTGCTCCCTGGCTTTCTTCTCTAGTCTTCCGGTCCCCATCCAGGGGCAGACTGGCCATGGACCCTACAGGGAAATTTCCCGGCGGGTCAATGTCCATGGGGCTACCCAAGCCCTCCTCATGGCCACCAGCCAGGTACATAATGATCTGATGCTCTCAGCATTAATTAATTTAGCAGCATCAGGCACTTATACCCCTGGCCATCGTCCGCGGGTGCCCTTAGGTCTCTTTCACACGAGCGTGACGTATTGGCTCCGGATGCGTTCAGGGTGCGTTTAGTGAAACTCGCACCATTTTGCAAGCAAGTTCTGTCAGTTTTGTCTGCGATTGCGTTCAGTTTTTTCTGCGCCGGTGCAATGCGTTTTTCACGCGTGTGATAAAAAACGGAAGGTTTACATACAACATCTCTTAGCAACCATCAGTGAAGCCCCATAAACTTTATATGGGGCCATGGCTGCGTGAAAAACGCAGAATATGACCTCATGCACGCGACCGTTGTTTAAGTCCGCATCCAAGCCGCAGTTTTTGCGGCTTGGATGCGGACCCATTCACTTCAAAGGGGCCGCGAAAGATGCTGTCCGCATCCGTTGCTCCGTTCCGTGGTCCGCAAAAAAAATCACCTGTCCTATTCTTGTCCGTTTTGCGGACAAGAATAGCAGTTATATCAATGGCTATCCGTGCCGTTTCGCAAAACTGCGGACCGCAAAACACACCGGTCGTGTACATGAAGTAGCGATCGACCGATTATCGGTTTTACCGATATTATCGGCTGATATTCAGGATTTTGACCGTTATCGGTATCGGCATCTATTTTGCCGATATTCCGATAACGTATTGGGAACACAGATCGCGCTGCTCTCAGTGCTCTCCGTGTTCCCTCAGCAGCACAGGGGAGAAGGAAGCAGTGTCTCCTCCCCCTGTGCTGCTGCTGCCGCCAATGAGAGGAGAGAAGACGAGGGGCTGTGGCCACCGCTCCACCAATGATGTTGACTTATTCATTCAAATTGAACAGGAGGCGGGAGCTGGCTGCAGAATCACATAGCCGGCTCCCGACCTCTGAGCGGAGGCTGCGATCTGCGGTAGTTAACCCCTTCGGTGCTGCGGATCGCAGCTACCGCTCATAGAGGTCGAGAGCCGGCTATGTGATTCTGCAGCCAGCTCCCGCCTCCTGTATATGAATAAATGAGAGATTTATCTTCATTGGTGGCGCAGTGCGCCCCCCACCCCCGTATTAAAAACATTGGTGGCGCAGTGCGCCCCCTACCCAAGCCCCCCCAGTTTTAATCATTGGTGGCAGTGGCCACAGGGTCCCCTCCTCCTCCGATCGGAGCCCCAGCAGTGTAAGCCTGGGGCTCAGATCGGTTACCATGGCAGCCAGGACGCTACTGAAGCCCTGGCTGCCATGGTCAGCTCCATGCTGCTGCAGCAGGGACAGTGAGAGGTCCTATTCACCCTGATAGAGCTCTATCAGGGTGAATAGGACAAGGGTTCTAGTCCCTAAAGTGGGTTAAAAGTTAGTAAAAATAAACACCAA
The DNA here is from genome assembly GCF_905171765.1 of Bufo bufo. NCBI lineage: Eukaryota > Metazoa > Chordata > Amphibia > Anura > Bufonidae > Bufo > Bufo bufo. The sequence continues at coordinate 98,647,800 of NC_053391.1, read as the reverse complement.
AATATTAAGTATAAATAAAAAAGAAAGATTTACAAAAAAAATAAAAAATAAATACACATTAACAATAAAAATATTTATTTTCAGCAGATGTGTGTAGGATTTTTTTATTTTTTTCAAAAAATTAAATTTCACAGAATATCGGTATAAATTATCGGCTATCGGCCTGAAAGTTCACAAATTATCGGTATCGGCCCTAAAAAATCAATATCGGTCGATCCCTAGCATGAAGCCTATAGAACATGATGCATGCTGCGTTTTTCAACCAACGCAGAACTGATGCATTGAAATGAATGGGTCAGGATTCAGTGCGGGTGCAATGTGTTCACGTCACGCATTGCACCCGCGTGGAAAACTCACTCAACTGTATTGCTGTCCTCAGGGCGATGATACAGTTGTATACTGTGGTGTGGGCGGCAGTATTTTGTGCTGCTCTATGGTATTTTGTTCTGTACAATGGTATTGCAGGCCCCGCCCACTTCTTATATTCCTGCCGCCTTGTGTTGCCTCGCCTTCTGTCAATTTGGACCCTCCTACAACATGTGGCCACTTTTAGTTTTTTTTTCCAGGGCGACTTGAAGTTTCTAGTCTGCCCCATCCCCACCTGTCAACTTCTGCATGGACTGAGACCGCTGAGGCCAGTCATTGTCTGCAGCACTCAGCCTCAATCAAAACCTTGACAGACCTGGAATGGAAGACCAGTGAAATGAGCCAGGGAGCTGGAATTTGGAATGTCGGGGGAGCAGATGAGTGTGGATTTTTCCAGAGGTACCGCTGGCTAGCTTTTTTAGTTTTTGTGCCTTTTTTTTTGCTGGGTATTGACTACAACCACATGAATATTCCTGAGCTCCCCCATCATATAATTTATCTTCAAATGTATAGACCATCTGTACAATGACTTCCTGCAAAATGTCCAGGAAGAAGGTTATCGGTTGTCCTCAGACCTATCTGACAACATGACGAGTCGGAATTTGTTTTTGTTCTTTAGTTGCTTCCTTGTAGAAAAAAAATAATAAAAAAGTTTGGTTTGCCCTTAGAGCAGATAACATGTGGTGACAATATAAGGGCGACCTCCTCATTTGTTTGTCTGAACATTGTGCAATGTCACAGTGAAGTCTAAATTAGTTTCAGGAAAAGATAAAAATAAGAAAAAATAATCCTAGAAAACAAATCAAGATTTGCATTCATGTCAGTCTCTGCTTATACTTCAGTTCAGATAAGTTTCCCAATTTCCATTGTTGGAAATATATACAGTGCATGTCCTTCAGAGAAGCCATAAGGGTTACATATATACATGCATGCTCAGTGGTTCAGCCAAGCAGAAATGGGTCACAAATTGGAAGAACGCCGCGGCCAAACACCTTTAGTGGGCGTCTTATTGCGAGCGAAAACAAAAGGATTGGGCATGTTGAAATTCAACATGTCCAACCCTTTCGCCTAAAATCTGCTGTCACAGAAGAGTTGGGTTGCCCCCATACACATTAAATAGTAGGCAAAAATCGGTTGGCTCGGACAACATACATCTCATATGTATGGACAGCTTTTAAAGGGGTTGATTGGTTTCAAGTAGAAACTGGTCAACCCTTGGGATCTGTCCAAAATAAAGAACTGGAAAGTACGTGTCCGACAGATCCAGCACCACAGCTCCAGTTCTCCTGGCCGGGTCCTGCTGACTTCCTCTTGAAACCAGGCAAACCCTTTATAGGGATTATCCCATAAATAATGTGAAAAATGAAAATCTGACGACATATAATGCATGACAAACTGTTTCTAACAAAGCTAGAACCAGCCCTGTACCTCACATGGATCCAGAGATCTCCCTATTCATTGCTCTGCTAGATTTATATCAAGCTGGCAGCTCAGGGGAATGTCTTTTCTGCTGCAGCTAAGGGGGCGTGTCCATGCTCTCCCTATCACAGCTAAGGGGGCGTGTCTCAGCTCTCCCTATCACAGCTCAGGAGGCGTGTCTCAGCTCTCCCTATCACAGCTCAGGAGTAGTGTCTCAGCTCTCCCTATCACAGCTCAGGAGGCGTGTCTCAGCTCTCCCTATCACAGCTCAGGAGGGGTGTCTCAGCTCTCCCTATCACAGCTCAGGAGGCGTGTCTCAGCTCTCCCTATCACAGCTCAGGAGGCAGTTGCAGGATGAAACTGAGCATGTGCGGCCTTCTCAGTGAGCAGGACAAAGAAATAAGAAAAGAACAAACAGCAGGTGGCGCTCTACAGATATATTGCGTTGAATAAGGGTACTTTCACACTAGCGTTTTTCTTTTCCGGCATAGAGTTTCGTCCTAGGGGATCAATACCGGAAAAGAACTGATCAGTTTTATCCTAATGCATTCTGAATGGAGAGCAATCCTTTCAGGATGTCTTCAGTTCAGTCTTTCTGGCTGATCAGGACGGAGATAATACCGCAGCATGCTACGGTTTTATCTCCGGCCCAAAAAAAAACGCAAATTGCGGAAGGCACACAGGCGGCTTCCGTGTTTTGCGGCTCTGTGGTTTGCGGCCCGCAAAAAACGGAACGGTCGTGTGCATGAGGCCTTAAAATGCATTCAGTTGGCATACGTTTTGCCGGATTCCTCTGCCGCAAGTGTGAAAGTACCCTAACTGAGTAGCTAGTTTTTAATGACATGCAATCACAAAAGTATCCAGGTGCTGGTTTGAAAACTGTTGAATATTTTTTGTGGGACAACCCCTTTAAAGGGACAGAAAACCATTAAAAATGTTATGCTCCAATGTCAAATTTCAAGGTGCACTGGCTGCCTGTCTCCTGGGATTTTTTCCCATCCCTGCTCCACAATATCAGAGTGTTTCCAGCTTTGTAACAGAGGTGGTATATTGTGACAAGATGTAATAGCATGTCTCCATTATTGACATTATCTACGCTTTAATTATAGGTTTCATTGTTGGTTGCACACTTGGAGACACGCAGGTTCTACGAGTGTGTCAAAATGAACATTTAGCTGAATACAAGATTGTGAAGTCTTATTTCCATGGTTGTCCCTCTAGGCAGAAGCACCTGTGTAATGCGATCTCTCTGCGTCACGTCCTGCTACACCCTCCAGGGCAGGGGTGGTCTGCCGTCAGTTTCTGGAGTTGGATGCTGGATGATGGGTTATACAACTTCTCAACAACCCCCCCCCCACACACACACACACACACACACACACACACACACACGGGCCGGGTCCCTCACTGGTTATATACTTGCGCCACTCCTGTTTCCCGCACCACCGCTGCTGCTTCTCCCTGCACACGGATGAAAACATCCAGTGTCGAGGGGGACGAGCCTCCCTAGCATCGCGGGTAACGCTAGGGAGGCTCGTCCCCGCCTGCCATTGGCTGCCCCCCCACGACACTGGATGTTTTCATCCATGTGCGGAGGGAGAAGCGGCAGCGGCGGTCCCTTTAACGGTCTTATTTAGATACGATTACTCTCCCGACATAACTCGCACGTAAACCTGTTTAGAGGGCTAGTCATACCTTTAAAGGGGTTGTCCACTTTTTTATATTGATGACCTATCCTCAGGACAGGTCATTGATATCTGATTGATGGGTGTCTGACTCCTGCAGCCTTGCCAATCTGCTGTTTTGAAGAAGCCACGTCGCTACAGTGAGCGGCGCAGCCTCTTTACGTTCAACAGTCCCATGGTCTATGTGCAGCTAAATCCCATTCAAGTGAAAGGGCCTGGTCTACAATACCAAGCACAGCAGCTATACAATGTACGGCACTGTGCTTGGTGAGCTGTGAGCTCCTCACCGGAGAGCTGGGAGTCAGACCGCCACCGATCAGATATTGGTGACCTATCCTGAGGATGGGCCATCCCTATTGAACTCCTGGAAAATCCCTTTAATGTAAGCTGAGATTAGGAAGGAAATTGGCACCTTACTTTGGCCATAGACATGAGATTTATGTCATCACATACAAAATATATGATATGTTGGATTTTATCTGTCCAGTCCTTTCTTGCGCTGAAGATGTATGGTGCCAGAGATGTTTGCCACCAGCATATTTCAGACATAGACGTGAAGAACATGTGAGCATAGTCCAACATGCACGCCACTGGAGCATTTTGGGTAGTAGTTGTAGGTAGTGTTGAGCGAACTTCTGTTTTAAAGTTCGGCGTAAAAGGTTCGGGTTATCTAAGAATTCCGTTATGGATTCCGCTACTACGGACCATAACTTATGGTAGCAGAATCCATAACGGAATTCTTAGATAGCCTGAGCCTTGTAGAAGTTCGCTCATCCCTCGTTGTAGCTTGATTGCTATCACTTTTCTGTAAGCTGTAAAATGACAGTTTGATAAGGTGGCTCATGTCAGTCTTGCCCCGAGGCTTATATCGATTGTTTAGAGAGCGCCAACATATTTCTCAGCTCCTGTCATCACTCATGCCCCCGATGGGGTTCATATTTGCCAATAATGTGCGTTTCCCCATGCATCTGAATATGGAAGATATTTTCCAGCTTTGTACATAAGGGAAGGACAGATAGAACAAATGGCAGAACATATTAGTCATCGTATGTTTTGTCTTGTATATCCTGACAGTTTTCACTGACAATCATTCTCCCAGGCGAGACCTGAGGTTGAACTGTGTACTTGCCGAGGCCTGATGTGTCCTTACAGTCCGCCGGCCGTCTGGGTCGTGAGTTATGTAACAGAACAAGTCCAATCACGGGACCATTATTCGGCACATACAAGATCATGAAAAGGCTACCTGTCTAGACAGAGGATCCATTGCTTCATTCTCCACTATGAGAAGTACATTAGAAGGAGTTTACTTCTTTCTTGGTCTGTGGGAAGCTATTGATGCTTCAGTTTAGGTATGCAGGAGACACAACTTGGGCCATGGACAACTTTCGGTGCTGCTTTTTTTTTTTTTTTTTTTAACATTACATTTTACACATTTTGGGCTAGAAAGAATTTTTTCCATTAGTTTTTTTGGCTACATCTACAGAATATTGCTCTCTGCCCCAGGGCTCATGCACACAGCCATTCCCGTATTGCGGCCCGGAAACGGCAGGTCCACAAAATATGGGCACCGACCGTTTGTGCACCGCATCACAGATGTGGACCCATTCACTTGCATGCATTACTTTTTTGTGGTGCGGATCGCAGACACCATTCAAGTGAATGGGTCCTGTGTCTGCATACGGCAGTCCTACGGTCGGTGCCTCTGCATGAGCCCTCACCCTGATCCCTACTGATCAAGACTTCTGACTAGGAATGAGTGAATTGATTCTAGCAAACTGATTTTGACAAGGCTGATAGGGCCGGATGTCCCAATCAATCATACGGCTGGTTGGCGGTTCTTCACCTGTCAGGACAGCTCCCCCCACAGATGAAGAAGTCCAGCTAATGAGACGGGTTGATTCGCTCATCTCTAAGTTTATTACAATATCTGCACCTCGTTTTTGGACCTAAAGTACAGCAACGCAAGTTATTTTTTTTCTCCTCCCTTTAAAATCCTCATTACACAGCCTGACTGACCAGGCAATAACTGTCTGAAAGTGAGCATAGGTGAGAGCTACATTCACATGCAGCAATCACCTCTGCTGTATGGGGATGAGCGATCGCACTGTCATATATATCTAAAAAAAATAAGAATAATTTAAAGGAGGACAATTTGGAGGAGTAGAGGGGTGTGTACCACCCCTTTTGGTTTCCTGCCCTGCTGTAGGAATCTGCAACCTAGGTCATGCACATTGTATTCTATGAGAATTTGAAATTCTCGCGTACACAATATAGATTTCTTCCCTGCGGATTTTGACCTACGGTGCAGGTCAATTTATTTTATTTTTCCTGCCCGGATTTTCTCTATTCACTTCACTTCAATGGGGAGAGTAAAATCCGCATGCACCAAATCTGCATCAAATGATGGTGGATTTCCCTGCGAACACCTGCAGATTTCAGGGTGGATTCTCCACACATAAATCCTGAACGTATGCATTTACCCTTAGGGTGCTGGCATAGGTTTGACTTATCACTGATATCTACAGCTGTAAGGAGAGATTCACACTGTTGGATTTACAGTCTGTGTATAGTAAGAACCACTACACACCAGTGTGCCCACCTGAAAGAATTACCCATAAAAAATTACCAGCCACATGGCAGTGACCCTAATTTAATCATGGCCACCGATTTATATACAAATGCTTCAGGCAGAATCCCTATGATGCAAGGTGTTTCTCCCCTTCAAGGTCCTGCTCTGTTCTTTCCGGCACTAAGTTGACCTTACAGTTTGGACACCAGTCAGCAGCTTCTTAAATGTACCTCTCTCTTCCCATGCCAGTCTCTCCAAATCTATCTGACGGTCCTATTCTTTGGAGGTCCTTTTTTTTACCTGCATTGAGTATGGAATGAAAACCCCTGAACTTATTAGCAGAAATGTGATCTGCACCGATCTGCAGTCTGCAAAAATATGTACGACTTCTTGCCATAAATTTGACGACGTTTCCTACTTGTAAGCTCAAAATCACATTTTTGTACATAGGTAGCTCACTTCTGTCAACTTAGCAAATTGCTTGGGGAATCCTGACAAGCTGAACACAGCAGATTGGCAAGAGGTTGGCACACCTTTTAAAACAGCTGGCTTTCAGCCCAGTCTACTTCTGCTCCATCTGTTGGACTTGACTCGGCATGCTGACTTCTCCAAGGAATGTCCCGCACCCTTTAACTGGGTGAAGTTAAGGCAGCGGAGAAGACAGTACGTTTTTTTTTTTTATTAAGAATAAGCTAGACAAACACTGCGTACCCACTGCACTTGTGTGTTCTCCGGCAACCAGTGACTGTTCCCTTATGTTTTATTTGTGCAACCTGTTGCATGTCGACCATGGGTGCCAAAATGTGGGTGGTCTCGTAGGAGAGCTGAAATGGGATTGAATAAGTCCACTTCAGCGCCAGGATCTCACGCAGCCAATTATCAGTGTTACATCTGAGTCATTGAGTCAATCAAATGATACAGACGCGGCACCATTTTTGGGCATTTTTTTCCCCGATGTGAAAGTCATCCCCTAGTTGTCACCAGCATGGAGAAGAAGATACATGTATTTTTATGTGTGCTGTGAAAGGATTAGACACCCTGGGGATTTGGACATTTTGGATAATTGGAGTCCAGCAGTTACATCTTGTAAGAAAATAAGTGTCACTCATGTGGTCGCACAAAGTCATTGGGATTTCTTTTGGTGTGACTACACCCTTTACCCTCCTTTAAATATGGCCGCCTTTGGCCATTCTTATTGATCTACACATTAAATTCCTTAGGTCCTGATCTATACACAAATAAATCGCTGCAAAGGTGCACTACAATGTATGCAAATGAAAATGCAAGGCTAAACCCTCACGCTAGATGTTAAAATGAGACTTTAGCCAATCTATTCCGTTCAAGAACATATCGGAGCCTGCGCACCCCTTCAAGGTATCTCAGTTGGCGCGGGACCTACTGCTAAACCTACCTATAGTGTGTGAACACTGTCTGATAGGTGCCAAGGTCCAACTCACAGCCAAGCTTCCACAAATCTCTAAAGTGAGATCACAAATACAATGGGAGGAGGGAGGAGGCTGTGAGCCCCACCAGGTTTTGTTCCCCCGGTTTTAAATGCGCTACAGTATTTGGGGTTTTTAGCATTTCCTCCCAGTTAGGCCACTTTATTCAGTGATTTGTCTGATCTATACACAACCTCTGATGCCATCACCGTTTCTGTTTTTCTGATCTATCAGAAGAACAGAAAAAAATTAAGGATCCGTTATTTTAAGCACCAGTTGTGCTCAGTTAGCATCAGCTTTCACTAAAAAATAACTGATCCGTCTTTTTTTTAATCATCAGTTTGTGTCAGTTCCATCAGAGATCCGTTATTTTACATGGATCTCTAAGGGTACTTTCACATTAGCGGCAGCGGACTCCGGCGGGTCGGATCCGCTCTGCCGCTAGTTTACGTGTGCCCCTGAACTGCCGCTCCGTCCCCATTGACTATAATGGGGGCGGAGTTGCAGTGGCAAGGCAGCGCACGGCAAGAGGCAGCCGGACTAAAAGTACTGCATGCAGTACTTTTAGTCAGGCTGCCTCTCGCTGTGCGCTGCCATGCCGCTGCTGGAACTCCGCCCTGCCCCTATTATAGTCAATGGGGACGGAGCGGCAGTCCCAGGGCACACGTGAACTAGAGCTAGGAACAGACTGCCGAAGTCCCCTGCCGCTAGTGTGAAACTAGCCTAAGGCTGTGTTCACATCTGCGTTGTGAAATCCGGTGGAGGAACAGACTGCCGGAGTTCACCGTATCCTTAGCCGGATCCCTATTCACTGCAATGGGATCCAGCAGTAATCCAGCCGCTTTCCGGCATGTATGCCGGCTTTCAGATGGACAAATAAATGTTGCATGTACGCCGGATACAGTGACCGGATTACAGTGCCCGAGTTCACAACACAGATGTGAACCCAGCCTAACCGAACTGACAAAACAGATGCAAACTGATCATAACTGATGATCAAAATAACAATCTGTGTGTTTTTTTTTTTTTTGTTTTTTTTTTTTGTTTTTTTTTTTCATTCTGTTCTTCAGAAGAAAGGAAAACAAAACGGTGAAGTGATTTCGCCCTTGGTGTAATGTGGCAAGCTTTGTAAGGCTAGTTTCACACTAGCGCAGGCTGTTATGGCAGGGAAGAGCCTGCCGCATCTCTCTGTATTACAGCATTGCCGGAAGCTGAAACTTTGCCCCATTATCTGTAATGGGGACCAGTGGAGGTCCGGCATCAATCAATATCAGATCGGTGGGGGACCAACACTAGCACCCCTGCCTATCAGCTGTTTGAAGAGAACGCCATACTTGTAATTGCACCTTCTCACCATTACAATTGCTGTGGCGAGCAGGTAAACAGAGCAGAGAAGGCAGCACTCATATGAGCGCTGCGTTCTCCTCAAACAGCTGATCGGCGGGGGCGCCGGGAGTTGGAACCCCGCCAATCTAATATTGATGACCTATCCCGAGGACAGCTCATTAATGGTACAAAGCGGAAAACCCCTTTAAGAGAAAAAGCCTGAAGCTGTAGTCTGGATGGCGTTCAGGTAAACAATAAGAGAACACTACGCTCACCCTAGCGCCGCAGCCCATTCACACAGCTGATCGTTGGGAGACCAGCGAGTTGAAGCCCCACCACTCTGATGTTGATGAGATATCCTGAGGATAGGCCATCAATTTCATGAAACCGGAATACCGCTTAAAGTTTGTCTGTGCTGACAAGTTCTAGGCAGGTTGGTTCAGTGTACATTACAACATAATGTACTGGAACTACAAAATGATATTTCTTAGAAGTTTGGGTGCACCTATAAATCAGAAGGTGATGAGAAGAGATTCTAGGAACCCATTGTATAATATAGCCATCTCTCAGTCCTGCTTTTAGGTTCCATTAACATTAGTGACATCCATCATTGACTGCATTGTTCTCCAGACCTGGACATGTTTAGACATATAAACTACCGCCATAATAAGCCGTCCGTGTTGCTGTACATGGTAGATATTAATACTGCAATTGTCTAATATTTTCCTCTTGGCCGCATTTCCCTTCTTCTTACCACCAGCTGGGAAGTACCCAGACTATTAGCTTACTGGTGAACTGAATATAATTGTGTCCTGTCAGCTACACCCTTCCAGAAACCGTAACCAAAATTGGCATCCACGCAAACAGATTTCCAAAGATGAAATAAAAGCCAGAAGTCTGAGGATATGTTGACTGATTGTATGTATGTGTGTGGGTATATAGATATATAATTATTTGCACAGGATGGAAGGTAGGTTTTCTAAATCTTTTAAATTCCTCCTTTACGCCCTTGGATTAAAGGGGTCGTGCAATGTCAGTAAATAGATGACTAAGGCCTCTGACTCTATCCGTGCGGCTGCAGCGATGGACCCAGACCCATTCATCTTGAATGGGTCCTTGGTCTGTCCGAACTGCAAAAAAATAGAACTTGCACTGAGAGAAAACCCCATGGAAGCACTCCGTAGTGCTTCCGCGGGGTTCTGTGCCTCCATTCCACACCGCACCTCCAGATTGTGGACCTATTCAAGTGAATCTGTCATGCAGGGAGCACACGGCCAGTGCCCGCATATTGCGGACCCGCTGTTTGCAATATGAGCCACGGCCAGCAGTGTGCATGAGGCCTAAAGCTGCGTTTACACGAGCCAATAATCATCCACATTCCTGCAAACCGTCGTTCCCGACAATCTGCCTGTGTAAATGTGCCGCCACCACCCAATGAAGAAGCGAAACACTCGTTCATCGGGTGATGCTGTTGTTCACGCAGACACCACTGACTAAACAGCGATGTGCTGCTCAGAAGCCATTATTCTGTATGGGGACGAGCGATCGCTATAGCGATCACTTGTCCTCATACTGTGAAGGAGATCGCTGCATGGTGCGGTCTCCTTTACTGAACGAGCAGCCGGCTTTTGGGAAGGAGCGCTTCCTTCCCGATAATCGGCTATAGAATCGTCTCGTGTAAATCCAGCTTTATCCTCCACATGGGTTGTCTGTATCAGATTGGCGGGGGTGCGACTCCTGGCACCTCAGCTATTTGATGGGCTCATGGTGCCCAAGCGAGTGCTGCATTCTCCAACGTTTCCGTGCACGCTGTCTAGACTATAGAGACAGCTCAGGGTAAGTGCACACGCTCCTGCCATTAACTGAATGAGAAACTGAGCAGTAATTACACTTTATACAGTTGATCGGCCCCCATTATCCTGACACTGCACAACTGCTTTTAAAGGGTCATTGAGTTTTAATAAAGCTTTTTATATATCATAGAGACATCAAAAGTTTTGATCGGTGGGGGTCTGAGTGCAGAGACCCCCACAGTCCCTAGAACAAGGAGAGAGGAGCGTTCACCTTGCTGCAGGAGACGAGCTCAATAGAAAGTCTATGGGCCCGTCTCGATTCCGTCCCCTACAGCGAGGAGAGAGTGCAATATGTGAGCGCTTCTCTCCCCTCATTCTAGGGAGCGGTGGGGTTCTCGGCACTCAGACCCTCACCGATTTAAAACTTTTGATATATCTCTGACCTATTTAAAGTTTTACGAAAACTCGGTGACCTTCTAATGAGTCATTTGAAAGATTTTCACATGTGGTGTTGGAGGGAGTCCATCACCAGGAAATTCACTTTTAAACCGAGCACAATGTCTTGTAGGGCTAGCTCATCTGAATGCAATGATACCTTTCACTTAGCTATCCATTGCTTCATAATGGAGACGCATATACTTTTAATTCCAATGTAAATGAGCAGTTAAGTGCACTGAGGGCGGGGCCAAACCACTCTGCACCCTTGCTCCTAATGCTTCTTCTGCCAGCCCCTCCCTCTCCATGATTGACAGGGCCAGGTCAGATAATTGTGCAGAAACCACAGGCTTAGGTCCGCCCTCGGTGCACTTAACTGCTCATTTGCAAATTTCAGACCCGAGTAAGTGTTGGATTCACTGGCAGTCTCGTTAAGTCAGCAGACAACATGCAAAGCAGATCGTCCTTTCCCTTGGGTAGCAATGCTCGGCTTGTGACCTCTGAATGACGTCTGATTTACATCGATTCCCAGGACCCTTTGTTTAAATTGCTGGAAGGTTTAAGTCCGCAACAACAAAATGAAACCAGCAAGAAGGTTCTAATTATTTCTAGAATATCTTGTACTTCCTGGTCTATTTCGCTGTCGCCAGCTGTAATCCTCACTCCTCCTCAAATTCCATCTTCAATCTGAAAGCTTTTGTGACAGACATATTTTATGGATCATAAGTCGCTCCGGCCTCGTACCCTCAACCTTCTCCTACGGAACATTGAATTAGTATGAGTAACGAGCTTGTGCGAGGACCTGAAAACCTCAACTGCGCTTGGCATTGTGTAGGAGAACTACAAGTACCATCCAGAGTCATATAGTTAAAAGGAGCCTCTCAGCAAATGCTGACTTCTCCACTGGCTACATGAAATCGCAAAAAGCTCCTTCATACCATGAATTGTGGTTAACGGTATGAAAATTTAGTTGGAGATTCATCATGAAAAGAGTCTGCGTTGCCATAATTTTCTCCAAATTTATCAAGTGTCTCACAATGTCTGATAAATTTGGTGCATCTTTAGCTCTAAGACCTCTTTCATGTGTCCGTGATGACATCCATGACAAGATGTTTAGTGGTTCATCCATGAAGAGGATCTGCATTTGGTCCGTGTGTCCGTTTTTTGCCCTCCATTTATATTCGATTGACACTGCTAGGCTGAAAATGTAATTTCCTGAGCATCTCCTTCCAATGGTCCATAAAAACCACAGACCAAACTCATCCGTGTTGTCTGTGGTTTTCACGGACCCTTAGACTTTAATGCGTTTGAGGGATCCATAAACGCGGACAAAAAATAGGGCATGCTTCTGTGCATCCACACATTAAAGCCAATGGGTACGTGTGCTGTCCAGGGAGAAGACTGACAGCACACATCCGTGATTCTCTAACGTGTGAAACCGACTTAAGGACCGTTTCGTACAAGGGATTTATCTGCGGGAAATACGCTCCATGTGGGAGTGGGATTTTTCAACCTGAACTCTGCTCCTGTGACAGGATCTTACGGCATTACAGTGATTTATAATGCTGTGTGTCCCTGCCTGACATCAGCTGTAATGTATTGTACTGACTGCATTATCTGTTGGGCAGAGACGCACAGCATTATAAATCCTTGTAGGGCCCCTTTTACACGGGCGAGTATTCCGCGCGGATGCGATGCGTGAGTTGAACGCATTGCACCCACACTGAATCAGGACCCATTCATTTCTATGGGGCTGTGCACATGAGCGGTGATTTTCACGCATCACTTGTGCGTTGCGTGAAAATTGCAGCAAGCTCTATTTTGTGCGTTTTTCACGCAACGCAGGCCCCATAGAAGTGAATGGGGCTGCATGAAAATCGCAAGCATCCACAAGCAAGTGCGGATGCGGTGCGATTTTCACGCACGGTTGCTAGGCGATGATCGGGATGGGGACCCGATCATTTTATTATTTTCCCTTATAACATGGTTATAGTAAAATAGCGCTGGAGGGGTTAAAAAATAAAAATAAAAATTTAACTCGCCTCAATCCACTTGCTCGCGCAGCCCGGCTTCTCTTCTGTCTTCTTCTTTGCTGTGTACAGAGGACCTGTGGTGACGTCACTCCGGTCATCACATGGTCCATCACCATGGTAAAAGATCATGTGATGGACCATGTGATGACCGGAGTGACGTCACCACAGGTCCTTTTCCTGTACACATCAAAGAGAAGCCGGGCTGCGCGAGCAAGTGGATTAAGGTGAGTTAAATTATTATATATTTTTTTTAACCCCTCCAGCGCTATTATACTATGCATTCTGTATTCAGAATGCTATTATTTTCCCTTATAACCATATTATAAGGAAAAATAATACAATCTACAGAACACCGATCCCAAGCCCGAACTTCTGTGAAGAAGTTCGGGTTTGGGTACCAAACATGCCGATTTTTCTCACGCGCGTGCAAAACGCATTACAATGTTGAAAAATCGTGCATGTTCCCGCAACGCGCCCGCACCTTTTCCTGAAACGTCCGTGTGAAAGAGGCCTTAATGCTGTGAGCTCTCCTTTCACAGGAGCAGAGTTTAGGCTGGGAAGTCACGCTCCCACACGGAGAGTGTTTCCCGCAGACAGCTTAATAGTTTGGAACTGACCTAACATTACTTCACTTTCTACATCAACCCTTGACTGGAGACAATTTTTGTGACTTTTTGAAAAGTCTCAGTTGATAAATCTGGCTTCACAGGCTAACCACGCCACTTTTTCCACCCATTTTTCCAGACTGGAGTGAGTGTAAAAATGCAGATTATTGCAACATTTTGACCAAGTAAGCCCAGCAAGTTGCAAAAACCTATTTTGCTACTTTTTTAAATCAAATCCTGGAGTCCAGGGCTCGATAAATTCCCCCCATAGTTTTCAAAAGAGCTGGTCACGGGAAGAAGTTTCTACTGCAGCGTTTCAGTTCCTTGTAAAGAAGGAGCCTGTCAGTATGCCATGTGCCTGTGGTTAGAGCAGAATGGACTGGTGAAGCTTGGGCATCACCATCTACTGGTTGAGAAACCCCCTTGATACAGTGTGCAGGTTATGGTTGTACATCAGTGTTTCCTCGTGGGTAATGTGGACACCACACATCAGTGACACATAGATGGGATTACTATCTTTTTGAGGGGGTAACGGTTGTGTCTGGCCGCACTGCTGTCGAGTACTGTGAAGCCATATGAGCTGCAGTGAGCAAAATGTACCTAATTAGGACCACACTGTTTAGTTGTCTGCATTGTTAATGGCCTGTGGTATTGCGGTTGCAACGCAGCCATTAACAATGTAGTCCTCATCAGTTCATTTGAGCCCACTGGGTCTCATACGGCCGCTTGGTACTCGACCTCGGAGCAGTCAAATCACGGCCTTGTCGTGTGGTTGTACCCTTAGTCTTATGTCAGACATGGCTTACAAGTTGAGCCTCATTCACAGGTCAGTGATTAACGGATGTGTGCTGTACGTGTTCTCCACGGACAGCACGCGTCTCCATTCATTTTAATGCGTGTATTCACACGTCACTGTTTTAGCACGGTCTGTGTTTTTAGCACGGATGCATGCTCGATTTTGTCTGTGTTCACGGATCCATTACGCCCATTGTAGTCTATGGGTCCGGCAAAACCACAGATGCAACACGGATGTCATCCGTGTTTCACAGATCATCAAGAAGAGATGCTTTGAAATTTTATTTGTCAGCTGTTCAGTGTCAGCGAAACAGGCGGACAGCAGAAAACGGACACACTGACCCAACACTGATCCTTCATGGACATCTTCACGGATTCATCACTGACCACCTGCTCACAGATTTGAGCACGGACACAGACGTGTGAATAAGGCTTTAATGTCAAGAAATAACACTTAGGCCTCTTTCACACGAGCGTCACGGTTTAGGTCCGGATGCGTTCAGGGTGCGTTCAGTGAAACTCGCACCATTTTGCAAGCAAGTTCAGTCAGTTTTGTCTGCGATTACGTTCATTTTTTTTCCGCGCGAGTGCAATGCGTTTTGATGCTTTTTCACGTGCGTGATACAAAACTGAGGATTTACAAGCAACATTTCTTAGCAACCATCAGTGAAAGACGCACTGCGTCCTCACTTGCTTCTGGATGCAATACGTTTTTCACTGAAGCCCTATTCACTTCTATAGGTCAGGGCTGCGTGAAAAACGCAGAATATAGATCATGCAGCGTTTTTCATGCAAAGCAGAACTGATGCGTGAAAAAAAAAAAAAACGCTCATGTACACAGACGCATTGAGATGAATGGGTCAGTATTCAGTGCGGGTGCAGTACGTTCACTTCACGCATTGCACCCGCACGGAAAACTCGCTCGTGTGAAATGGGCCTTACTTGGCCAAGAAATGCGACTCTAGCAGTCTTCTGAGGTGTTTAGGCTGCTCTCTTCACACAGGATTTTGTTGGTGTTTTTCTGCACTTTTGCTGTTTTACTTTTAAGCCCCCTTTTTTTTCCGGTAAAGGCACCACCTCCAGATGTTAGAAGAAGGTCTGTAGAAAATACAAAACACTGCTACTGCAGTTTTTGTTTATAAGGTAGCATTTTTTGTCTTTCTGGCTTCTTTACGAAAGCACAACATTCTGCAATTTTTTTCAGCCGGTTTTCACAACATCCCTTTAACTATAGGGGGAAAAGCCAGAAGAAAATGCTGATTACATAGCCGTAAAAAAAAGTCACAAACTGCAGTAATAAAAAATAAAAAATATAATTTTTTTAACCTTAATAAAATGCGAGTGCAAAGTTTTCCTGTGTAAGGACTGAATGAGTACCCCACAGCCTGTTCCAGCAGGGACTATGAAGTGTTCACAGTAGAGTCATGGCTTTTGTTTAGGACTGCTGTGGTGGGTGCACTTTGATGGAAACAAGTGCTAAGTATCAAGACCACATTGGCTTTCAAGGGGTTGTCCGGGCATTACGAGGTGGCCTATTTTCAGGATAGGCCATTACTTTGCTGGAGTCCGAACCCCACGCCGATCAGCTGTCTGAGTGTAGCTCCTTCGCTGGAAGTCTGTGCTGAAGCTTCACAGCTCCGTCAATGGACAGCACTCGTCCGCCACAAGGTTGACTGAGTTATCTAGTTTCACACTAGCGTTCAGAGCGGGTCCGTCTGATGTCTGCTCAGACGGATCCTCTCCTATAATGCAGACGTTTGTATCCGTTCAGAACGGATCAGTCTGCATTATAACTTAGAAAGATTTCTAAGTGTGAAAGTAGCCTGAACGGATCCGTCCAGACTTTACATTGAAAGTCAATGGGGGACGGATCCGTTTGAAGATTGAGCCATATAGTGTTATCTTCAAACGGATCCGTCCCCATTGACTTACATTGTAAGTCTGGACGGATCCGCTTGCCTCCGCACGGCCAGGCGGACACCCGAACGCTGCAAGCAGCATTCAGGTGTCCGCTCACTGAGCGGAGCGGAGGCTGAACGCCGCCAGACTGATGCATTCTGAGCGGATCCGCCTCCACTCAGAATGCATTAGGGCTGGACGGATGCGTTCGGGGCCGCTTGTGAGCCCCTTCAAACGGAGCTCACGAGCGGACACCTGAACGTAGGTGTGAAAGTAGCTTAGTGATGACCTCTGGAGGTAAAGCTACACTAGAAGATCGGTGGGAGTATAGGGTGCTGGACCCCTGGAAATCAGCTAGTGATGACCTATCCTTAGGAAAAGCCATCACTTAGTAAAGCCCAGACACACCCTTTTAATGGGTACGTAAGGTGCTGTAGACTGCACTATTATTACCATCAAAAAACTGTCTAGTATGGCGAATCTTACTATGGATGACCAAATTTGATAATCTCTGCTTCATACTTGGCTCAAAGTCTCTCCGTTATGTAGGGATGTCAATATATTTGGTAATTAATCTGGGAATCAGAACAGTATGTATATCTTCCGAATTATTTTTTTTCCAATCTGGACTCTCCTGACCCGTTTTCACCATGTAAGTCAATCCCTCTGTTTTCTGTCCATCCTGTATGCAGCACTTCCTTCCTGTATCCATCCGAACCCATGATGCACTTCTCCTTTTTCTGCCACAGCTCCAGCACCGCCCCTAACACCGCCCAGTTTATAGCTCCTCCCACCCAGCTAGTTACATAGACACTCCCCTATCGCTGCCCTGCTCATGGTCATGTGACCACGGCACAAAACGGAAGATATGAGCAATAAAGATAAAAGAACTGCATTACAAAATTACCGCTACCTTCATAAATGATTATTTTAAGGGATTTTGATGCAAACCACAAAATCCCTTTAAGGCCTGTTAGCGATCATATCTCAGCATAGATTTTTTATTTATTTTTTTCTTGTAAAAGGATCCTTTTGAATATCATAAACTGCAGATCAGCCAGAAGTGAAACTGATATATAACTGGCTGGTATCTGATCAGTCACAGGATATGACACGAATGTGCCCCAGGACCTGTGATTCACCTGTTACCGTGTACAGTACTTCCATTTACTCACTAATTGCTGTACCAATATTACTTGTCATCTCTGGGTATGTTCAGATGTCCTGTGCGGTGTTTTACACCCTTCTCTGGTTTACATCACTCACTGTACACTTTGCTTTATACAGTTGTATAATAGAAGCGCTATAGCAGTTGGTTGAAGAGTACGGTTACATAATTGATCCACATCACGCCATATTTCGGTATCTACTACAGTCGCTTATGTTAAAAGGGATTTTTAACAAAAAAATCTAAACGACCTGCCTCAAAAAGTATTGACTCTTTGAAAGAAGAACAAAAAATAAATAAAAAATTGTGCCCATGTTCCTATTAAAGGGATTGTGTCACCAGGAAATTCACTGTTGGGGTCCATTCACACGTCTGTAGAAAGGGTCCGCATTCCGTTCCGCAAATTGCGGAATGGGTGCGGATCCATTCATTCTCGATGGGGCAGGAATGGATGCGGACAGCACACAGTGGGCTATCCGCATTTCCGTAGCGCGCCCCCTGATCTTCCGGTCCGCGGCTCCGGAACAAAAATAGAACATGTCCTATTCTTGTCTGCAATTGCTGACAAGAATAGACAGTTCTATGGGGGTGCCGGCCGGGTGTATTGCGGATCCGAAATACACTACAGACGTGTGAATGGACCCTAAACCAGGCACAATCCCTTGTAGGACTAGCTCAGTTGAATGTAGTGATACCTTTCACATGGCAATCTGTTGCTTCATTCTGGAGAGAAAGTGCCGTTCTGTGCACTGAGGGTGGGCCCAAGCCACTCTGTGCACCCTTGCTCCTCCGATTTCCTCATGCAGCCCCTTCCATAGGTGAAACGACGGTGCAGGAACCTGATGATCCAGAGAAAGAGGGAGAGTTTGGCAGAGGAAGCAGGAGGAGCAACAGTGCACAGAGTGGCTGGGCCCACCCCCGGTGCACTGAACTGCTCATTTGCATATGAATTAAAAGTACCTTATCTCCAGATTGAAACAACGGATCACTACATGAAATACATGGTTACATTCAGTTGAGTTAGCCCTATAAGGCTACTTTCACACCTGCGTTAGGTGCGGATCCGTCTGGTATCTGCACAGACTGATCCGCACCTATAATGCAAACGCTTAGATCCGTTCAGAACGGATCCGTTTGCATTACCATGAACAAAAAAAAAAAAAATTTTTTTGTTCATGATAATGCAAACGGATCCGTTTTGACTTTACATTGAAAGTCAATGGGGGACGGATCCGTTTGAAAATTGAGCCATACTGTGTCAACTTCAAACGGATCCGTCCCCATTGACTTACATTGCAAGTCTGGACGGATCCGTTTGCCTCCGCACGGCCAGGCGGACACCTGAACGCTGCAAGCTGCGTTCAGGTGTCCGCCTGCGGAGCGGATCGGAGGACAAACGGAGCGAGACTGATGCATTCTGAGCGGATCCGCATCCATTCAGAATGCATTAGGGCTGGACGGATCCGTTCGGGGCCGCTTGTGAGCCCCTTCAAACGGAACTCACAAGTGGAGCCCCGAACGCTACTGTGAAAGTAGCCTAAGGCAGTGTGTCTGGTTTAACGGTGAATTTCCTGGTGACAGGCTCCCTGTCACTAATTTCCAGAGCTCTCAACTGGTGGGACCCACATTGGTGATACTTACCTGATCCCCCGTTTGCTGGATCCCGACTCGTTCACTCCCTGGCCTCCACGGCTTGTTTCTTGTCCCTCGATGTAAACGTCCTGTTTGACGCCGCTGCAGCCAATCACTGGTTGCTGCTCCCTTTGGGTCATGTCAAATGATCATGTGACACAAGGGGAGCAGATCACCACTGCGGCATCAAACCAGAGGTTTACATGGAGGGACCCAAGGCAAGCAGAGGACGTGGGACCCAGCGCCGGGTATCAGGTAAGTATGATCACCAACGCAGGTCCTGCCAGTCTGAGAGATTTGGAAATGAGTGTGTTTATGGCGTCATTCTGCAGAAGTGTCGTCTTTGTAAAAGGCTTTGCCCACCTGTATGTCCACTCCGCTTTGGAATGCAGTCAAGCAGATGTCTGCTTTGATGACAGGAAGGGACAGTCCAAACAGATTTTTGCAGATTTGAAATATGCATACAATGTTTTGTACCTCCAGCGTCCCAAAAAAGCAAAGGACAAAAATCCAATCTAAAACATCCTGGTGCCCTTTGATGGGGCATGTTTCACTTCCTTTGGAAGCCCCCACAATGCCACATAAAGCCTCGCATGACTTTTTGATGCGTGTTTGCTCCCCATGGGAATACATTGGGGCAGATTGATGAGCAGTAAAAGAAATAGCAGCAGCACTGTGATTGATTGCTGCGGGCAACCCAGTTTTTCTTTGAGACAATTTCATGATTCTGCTCTTATGTGTTATGTACATGCAGCGCTCATGCCATTGTAGAACGGCAAATATATCAATAGGAAAGAAGGGGCTGGAAAAATTTTTGCAAGCGAACACGGTGACATTTGCTATTGGAGCCTTTGTGGATACTGAAAATTGTCACAATAGACAACACCAGCCTGACGGTGAGTGCGAGAGCGCCCGCTCATAGCTGCCACTTACCTCTTCCAGGCTGTGTCTACAGCTCAAGAACCCTTTATTAAGACTCAGCAATATGAATGGCTAGAGTCAAATGACAAAGCAGAGCAGTTGAAGTACCACTTGGTTTCTTAGGTGCATGTAACAAGTGGATAGGTCCTTACTAACAAACGATGTGTGGCTCCCCACCCTAGAAAGGTGAAAGGAAATGGTTGGACACAGGTGTAACATGCAGAGAATTAGTGGAAATAGGGATGAGCGAACTTGTGTTTTCAAGTTCAGCGTACAAGGTTTGGGTTACCTTAGAATTCCATTATGGATTCCGCTACCACGGACCATAACTTATAGTAGCAGAATCCATAATGGAATTAGATAACCCAAACCCGAACCTTGTACGCTGAACTTGAAAACACAAGTTCGCTCAACACTAGTTATAGTCTTCCAAGAGTGATCAAGCTTGGCGGTTTCGACGTGTTTCAATGAGGGTACAATCTTAGTCAACGGCAACAGGCAAATATAACACTGTCCCTATCAAAAGCTCTTCCTCCGGCTTGTGCTTTACCCAACCCCTGGGAGATGACGCTCCGTCTCAGAGTCTTCCTCTGTTTGGCAGCAGTGAAGATGGCTTTTCCACTTTACAGGCCATGGTAATTCTCCTCATGGTGTATTTCTCACACTGCATCAGGCTGGCTGGTCTCTGTGGTCCTTACTTGGCTTTTCCACAGTTTAGCTATTTCAAGGTGCAGGAGCTAAGAAGTGCAAGTCTGTTACCTCTGCTTCAGACTCTCCCTCTCCATTGCACTGCAAAGGCTGTATTCACATCTCTGTGCAGCCGGATCTGGCAGAAAACGGACTGCTGTAGATTACCTGATCCCATAGGGCAGGGTTTCTCAACTCTGGTCTTCAGGACCCACCCACCGGTCATGATTTGAGAATATCCCACAGAATGAATACCCTTGGTAAGTCCTGATGCATGGACACTAATTATATCACCTTCTCAATACTAAGGAAATCCTGAAGACATGACTGATAGGTGGGTCCCGAGGACCGGAGTTGAGAAACCCTGCCATAGGGTATCCAGACGCTTTCTGGCATGAGGGTCTGCTTTCGGACGGTTAAAAAAAAACGGGGCTTGCCACGGTTTCCGTCCAGCCAAAATCCGGTACTGGTGCCGGAAAGCAGCCAGATCCCTGCTGGGAGCCCATTATAGTCTATGGGGTTTAACTAAGAACAGTAGTATCCGGCACTGCCAGATCCAGGTGCACTCCGGCGCTCTGTTCTCCGCCAGAACTGCCTGGCAGATCCGGCCGAAAGTACATGTGAATGTAGCCTTAGCTGCTTTGTGGCACCGTCGATGCCCTGAGATGGTGTAGCCTTATGACTAGTACCTCACACCTCCACTTGCTAGATGACCAGAACACAGGAGTATGGCTGGATCTGTCTAGCAGGAGCACACACTTTGTCTCTGCTTGTTTACTACTCTGTTTCTGCAAGGCATTGTGATTTATCACAGGCACATGCTCTGTATACATTGAGAACCTGCAAAATTAGATCACATGATTTTTAAATCTGCAGTATGCCCATTGTCTTGCAGATTGTTTGGATTATTCATGAGTTCTCCCATTAATTTCTATGCAGTTTAAATCCACAAGTTAAAGTGTGTTATGATTTTACTTGTAGATTTGTTTCAGACTTTCAACCACTAAAAATCTGAAACACGTGAAACTAGCCTTAAAATTTTGATTGCTATTCCTATTTCCTTTGCTCTGACAGTAGAAGACTTCTGTGTTTATTGGCCTCAATAATCTTCCAGATATGACATAAGTTATACAGCTTTGTACTGATCTGCTGTGACAGAACATTTCTGCAGAGTGCAGACTACAGTTTTCTGTTACCAGCCACTGATTGATGTATACTGCTGATGCATGCTAGCTGTGGACATAGGTTCTCCAACAATTGCAGGAACTTCAGTAGTTAATTTAGGACTTCCAGAAGAGCGAGTTTAGCTTTGACCACTACATGTGGTTATTAGTGTGATATGCTGACGGAGCATCTCCCGTATTTGCACAGCTCATCTTTATTGATGCTATATCTATTTAAGGTCTGTCTACTTTCCATGTACTGTATTACTATGCTGGAGATATATTGGGCACAGATGCAATAGCCTTAAAATATATTTGGGGAGGGGGGAATGCTGTAGTGTGCAGATAAAAAATAAAATAAAAAGTCCACTTTTTATGTTAACAATCCCTTTACGCAGATTGTCTTGAAGGAAGCGTTCCGTCCCGATGATCTGCTAATCACCAGCGGAGGAGACCGGTGCATTTACATACAACGATCTCCTCCAGTTCCCCCAGAGTATAGGGAGGAGTGATCACTAATGCCATGCAGACTCACGAACTAACCAATTACCCAGTGAACGAGCGTTGCATTTACACCGCCAGATCATCGCTAACGAGCGTTACTATGAACCCTCGTTAGCGACGATCTGTTCAATTCTCAGCCCGTGTAAAGGGCCCGTTTAGTGAATACAGCCTCAAGCCTAAGGGCACAGCCATCCAAGCAGGTTACTTGCATGTAGTTTTGGAAGCCAAAACCAGGAGTGCATTAAAAAAAGAGACATTGTCGTACTGTCCTTTTTTTATGCTTTTTTTTTAAAAAAAATCTTTTTATGATCCACTCCTGATTTTGGTTTCCAAAACTGCATCCAGAAACCCGATATTGTGACCATACCCTCATAACATGGTAAAGCCACGTGCCTTGAGTTTGTATGGAGTCAAATGTAGATCAGCTGTTTGAAGTGACTGAGACACTTGGGTGAGCGCTGCAACCTCCTAATTTTCATATTTTTTTTACTTGAATGGAAAAAATCTGCAGTACCTAGAATAGCCTCTACTAAAAGTGCGGTGTTCTGAGTACAGACAGTATCTGGACCAGTGTAAGCAATGAAGTGCTTCCTCTGAGCCATGGCCCTATCAAACAGCTGACGGGTGAGGATGCTGAGAGTCAGACCTCCACTGATCAGACTTTGGTGGTCCTAAGAATAGGCCATCAATTTTAAAAGGTTGGATAATCCTCTTAAGGCTATGTCCACATCTCCAGCACTTAAGGCTAGTTTCACACTAGCAGTAAAGTGATCCAGCAGAGAAACAGCCTGCCGGTATTCATCGCATAGCCGGGAGGTGCCCTTTGACTATAATAGGTCCCAGCGGGGATCTGGCCTGTTTCCGGCATTCGTGCCAAGATTTGTCCAGACAAATACCTCCGCAAGCACCAATTTTTGTCTGGCTGAATCCCGGCATGAATGCCAGAAACAGGCCGGATCCCTATTATACCGAAGATACGATGAACTCTGGCAGGCTGTTCTGCTGCCAAATTATTTATGTGCTAGTGTGAAGCTAGCCTAACTCCAGTAGTCTGTGCTGGCAGAGGAACAGACTATCAGAGTTACCTTATCTGGCATAGCCAGGCCCTGCCGGATCCCTATAGGCTATAAAGGGATCCAGTGGCCTTCCAGCATAAATGTCTGCTTTCGGCCTGGCAAATATTTCTCTGGCCAAAAGCAGTCAGAACCCATTATGGTCAATAAAGTATCCAGCTATGCTGGAGACGGTCGGTAGTCTGTTACTTTGCTATAAAAGTTGAGCTGAGTTATGTGCAGGAGAGAAGAACGTAGCCTTATTCTACAGGCACTTGTAACCGTGATATTTTGGCTCAGAAAAAAACTGCCTGCCATCATTGTAGCTGCCCACATGGACTTGAGCTCCATGATTGTAGTTGCCTACATGTAGGCTTGAGCACCATGATTGTAGTTGCCCACACGTAGACTTGAGCTCCATGATTGTAGTTGCCTACATGTAGACTTGAGCACCATGATTGTAGTTGCCCACACGTAGACTCGAGCACCATTATTGTAGTTGCCCACACGTAGACTTGAGCTCCATGATTGTAGTTGCCCACACATAGACTTGAGCACCATGATTGTAGTTGCCCACATGTAGACTTGAGCGCCATGATTGTAGTTGCCCACACATAGACTTGAGCTCCATGATTGTAGTTGCCTACATGTAGACTTGAGCTCCATGATTGTAGTTGCCCACACGTAGACCTGAGCGGCCAAAGTTCTGCCCATCTGTGGTGTATGGACACTGTAAATACAGAAGACAGGAGGATGTCCTGGCTGCTGAATACATGACTTCTACTAGTTAAACCGAATGTATATTTCCTGTTTTTTACCCGAGACGCAGACGACGTCATGCAGTGTGTATTTTGAATCAGAAAGGAGGTTGTGGTTGAGGTGAAACAGGAAGAAAAGTCAGATATCCACATCCATCACTGAACAAACATTGCTTTGAATATGCAAAGAGAGCAGATTGTGCTGAGAAAACACACAGCATGCACACCTATTCCCGAAGCCCTATTCATATGCAATATTCTGCCCCTATCTGATGATATATGAGCTGTTGGACGGATCTCCAGATTATACTCTTCTAAATTCATCAGTCGCTGTGAAGTTACTGGGCATGGGCTATTTTGCTGCCTGTGTCCATTTGTAAATTTTCATGCTCTGGCTTCCCAGTATAGGGGACCTTTTGGCCATTGCCTAGTCCATCCAGCATGCTTATGGCTGTGTAACCCTGTAAAACTTTTTGTGCAAGTTTACTTTAAAGGACATCTGGCAGCAGATTTGTACCTATGACACTGGCTGACCTGTTACATGTGCGCTTGGCAGCTGACGACATCTGTGTTGGTCCCATGTTCATATGTGCCCGCATTGCTGAGAAATATGATGTTTACAGGGGCGTAGCCATTACACCTAGAGGATCTGCTCTGTGTAACTGCTGCACCCTAAATTGTAATTGACAGGGCCCGGCAATTAAAGTGCAGAGGGTGCGGCAGTCGCAGAGAGAGCAGAGCCTCTAGGTGTAACAGCAACGCCCCAGTTGCTCTTAGAGGCTCATTTGCAAATCCTAAAAGTTTATTTTTCTCAGCAGTGAGTGGAATCTATACACCCATACACTGCATACATGTCAGCGGTGCACTGGTGTATGATTCCTAGCGTTATAGACACCCTGATCTTTGGGTGTCTTTTTTTTTTTTTTTTCCAGTAAAATAGTAAAGTCAATAAATAAAGCATATTACAAATATTAAATTATAGGTTGTTTAGAATACCTTAAAGGGCATCTGTCAGCAGATTTGTCCCTATGAAACTGGCTGATCTGTTACATGTGCACTTGGCAGCTGTAAAAATCATTTGTGCCCGCATTGCTGAGAAAAATTGTTTTAATATATGCAAATGAGCCTCTAGGGGCAACGGGGGCGTTACTGTTACACCTAGAGGCTCAGCTCTCTCTGCAACTGCCATGTGATTGACAGGGCCAGGTGTAATGACTTTTTCACTGCTTGGCACTGTCACTCAAAGTGCAGAGGACATGGCAGTTGCAGAGAGAGCAGAGCCTCTAGGTGTAATGGTAACGCCCCCGTTGCTCCTACAGGGTCATTTGCATAAACCTCATTTTTTTCAGCAATGCGGGCACATATGAACATGGGACCAACACAGATGTCTTCAGCTGCCAAGCGCACATATAACAGGTCAGCCAGTGTCATAGGGACAAATCTGCTGACAGATGTCCTTTAAATGGGTTTTACTGGTTTCATATAAATAAGGAGTAACTTTTCATAGTAAAAATTTTTTAGATTTTTTTTTTTTCTTCTGGTCAGTGCCATCCGTCAGGCAACAGAAGGCGGATGTGAACAGCGCCTGGTTCTGTTAACTTGAAAACTGCAAAACTGTGATGAATTTTAAGTGTTATTATTGAGAGCCATTGGTTTATTGCTTCATCCATAATTGATGCATTTAAATTATTGTCCCCATGTGACTCTGCATTATTTGGGGAGGGGGGCACCTCCAAGACTAGTACTAGGTATGTATCTACGGCACAGTCCTGTGAAGTGTCTGCACGGTATCGTGGGAGGGAACGTACGTGGAAGTTACACCGGAGTATTACGGAGAACCTTGCTCTCATTTTGTTGACTTTGTGTTTTCCCTCCATGTGGTTCACAAAACCCATTTCTCATACCCGTTATCTTATCTCTGCTTCACATGAGGAGGCCGCAGACCCTGCCCTGCTGGAGTATGGGGGCATCCTCCCATGTTTAGAAGTGCAGTCAGACCGCAAGATCTAAAACCACAGATGCCTTTACGCCTCGGCATACACCATCATTTTCTCATTTCTTTTTTTTTCTTGTGACCACAAAGATGTTGGTGTTGGCTCTTAGAGGTTTCATCTAGCATCTTGGACTCGGTCTGACCTTGAAGCCTTACGTGGTCAATCTGGATACACAGCTCAGCATCAAAACCCTCAGTGTTGTAGAGTCGAATCTCTCTCCCTAAGAAAGGGTTAATTGAGTAGATTTCATGTATTTCCTTTGTGTGCTCCACCACAGCTGCAGAAACCAAGCTTCCAGTGTAGCCTGAGACTGTACACGATGTGCTGTCCACCTCTGATTTCGGGTGCTGCATGAAAGATGTGATCACCCAAAACGCTCATTTGTTGGGTGATTGGTGGCACCTTTAGGATGCGACTACCCTAAGGCCCCATTCAGACGTCCGTATGGCCGCCTTTCCCGTGTTTCGGACACACTCAGAAGCCCTTCTGTGGGCGTTCGGGCCTGTGCCTCCACTCCGCAAAAGATAGGACATGTTCTATCTTTTGCCGTGTCTTGCGGATCGCTTATCCATTCACGTCAGTGGGTCTGCACCGCAGCACGGCGATTACACGGCTGGTGCCCGTGTTTTGCAGTTTGCAACATGGGCATGGCACCCCTACAGTCATGTGAATGGGCCCATATACGGGCCAAGTACCGTGCTGAGAAAAATGAAGTTTTAAATATATGCAAATAAGCCTCTAGGAGCAATGGGGGCGTTGCCATTACACCTAGAGATTCTGCTCGGTCTGCAACTGCCATGCCTTGCCAATCAAGGTGGAGAGGGGCAGCATTTTCATAGAAGCAGAGCCTGTCGGTGTAACAGGAACACCCCCGTTGCTCCTAGGGGGCTAATTTGCATATAATTAAACATCATTTTTCTCAGCAATGCGGGCACATATGGGACCAACACAGATGTCTTCAGCTGCTAAGCACACATGTAACAGGTCAGCCAGTGTCATAGGGACAAATCTGCTTTAAGACATACAGGTGAAACTCAAGAAAATTAGAATATCGTGCAAAGTTCATTTATTTTAGTAATGCAACTTAGAAGGTGAAACTAATATATGAGATAGACTCGTTACATGCAAAGCGAGATATTACAAGCCTTTATTTGGTATAATTTGGATGATTATGGCTTACAGCTTATGAAACCCCAAAGTCACAATTTTGAGGTACCCTTTGCTCAGGGGGTATGGATTAATAGCTGACTAGAGTGTGACACTTTGAGCCTAGAATATTGAACCTTTTCACAAAATTCTAATTTTAAGTTGCATTACTGAAATAAATGGACTTTTGCACGATATTAAAATTTTTCGAGTTTCACCTGTATGTTATATAATCAAATACTGAGTGGCATCACTACAAGATTTATAAAACTTCTTCCAACCCATGTCAACACCAGAAAAATGGAAGACATAGGACAGTGATGCCCAACCGACGGCCCGCGGGCCAAATGCGGCCTGCAAAGCCGTGTCATGCGGCCCACGCATTAACAGGACTTTATCAGCGCAGGGCGCGCTGCGAACGGCACAGGCAGAAGAGCGATGCTGCCTGTGCCTGCAATCTCCCCGCCCAGCGCCACCTCCTAGCTAATTTATTCACTGCACTTGCCTCTGTGAAATTGAAGAGAAGCGCCGTAATCTCGCACAGGTGCACTGGCAGAGGCATCGAAGTCCGCATGCACCGTCTTCCTGGCCTCTGCCAGTGCACCTGTGCGAGATTACGGCGCTTCTCTTCAATTTCACAGAGGCAAGTGCAGTAAATAAATTAGCTAGGAGGCGGCGCTGGGTGGGGGGGATATCTGTGGAGGACACTGAAGGGGGGGGATATCTGTGGAGGACACTGAAGGGGGGGGATATCTGTGGAGGACACTGAAGGGGGGGGGGGATCTGTGGACGACACTGAAGGGGGGGAGATCTGTGGATGACACTGAAGGGGTGATCTGTGGACGACACTTAGGGGGCTGTTGGGGTGGGAGCTCTGGAAGGGGTGGGAGGTCCAATAGGTATGTGGGGGTGGGGCCCCAAATTTTTTTTGCTATGGGGCCCAGTCATTTCTAGCTACGCCCCTGATTGTTAAGATTGGGTGGGCACTGGAGCGATAGAGCGCCCTGCTGTAGGAGAAGGAGGAGGGGCCAGCTCCTGGTGGTGTCGGGCACACGGCGCAAGCATGGCGGTGGAGGATCTGACTGAAGCCTAAAGACCAGACATCAAGGTAGACCTGCAGAAGAAGGTGACAACGCAGTATGTGATGTATACATGTGTGTAATGTATGTAGTGCAGTGTGTGATCATCACATACTGCACTACATACATTACACACATGTATACATCACATGCCCCCTCACAGTAATAATGCCAAGATATGTGCCCTCTTCACAGACTTAATGCTCACACATGCCCCCTCACAGTAGTTATGCCCAGATATGTGCCCCCTCAGTTATGCCCAGATATGTGCCATCTTCACAGTAGTTATGCCCAGATATGTGCCCTCTTCACAGTAGTTATGCCCAGATATGTGCCCTCTTCACAGTAGTTATGCCAGTTATGTGCCCTCTTCACAGTAGTAATGCTCACATGTGCCCCCTCATAGCGTTTGCATTTCTTTCTGGCAAAGCTACCTGGTTCTGGCCCGCAAAATTTATACCAAGTCTAGTGCGGCCCTCAGACGAAAAATGGTTGGGCACCACTGACATAGGATATATTGTGGAAAAATAGATGGAAAAAAATTGAAAACTATTAGGATTTCTAGAGATACCAGTGGCATATGTCTTTCCTATGTAATTTCTGGTCATAAAAGTATTTTTTTTAAAAAAACAAACACCTGAACTTGCGGATCTGGCTTTTGAAATCTGCCACATTTCACTATCCTAAAACTGGCGCTTGGTCATGTAGTGTACAGGATCCAAGCTCTCTTATTGCGTTCTTCTTATACTATATGGCAAGCATGGAGCCGGCAGTAGTCCTCCTCTCCTGGTGGCCATAAATGAGACCTCATTTCCTCTAGATAATTTTGGACAATGCCATTTTTCACAGTTTGTCCTGACATGGAGGCTTCCATTCCTAGAAGGATGTGCACAGAGGTTGAGTCTTGCACACGTTGTCTCCTGTGATAACGCCTGTTTGTTCACCTCTTTGTGCTTCTCATTTCCTCTGGAGTCCATTGCTTCCTACAAGTCACTGGTTTCATAGTTTTTACGGGAGTGACCGGGCAGGATGTGAGCAGATAAAGCGGGGGGTCATAGGGCTGCTGACACAGAAGAATACCCCTCATTTCTTTCTCCTATTAATGCATTGTCTGCCTTGCCGTTCTCAGAAAGGATAAGCAGTGCGAACACTCAGCAGATATCTAGACAATGTCATAGAGATGTTAGAGGCCTCCATTTTCTTTAATTCATTTTGGTTAATATTGATGAGATCTGCGCTGCTAAAAAAAACCTGAATAGTTCAAATCTGAGGGACAGCATTGGATGAGCAACGTCTGGATGTGTTCACCTACATTTTAGCTTTATGCTGGGCTTCCATTGGGGGTTTACTCTTAAATTAACCCAAAACCGGTATTCAGACTTATACCGCGACAGATCCATTCAATTTTAGGAGGCAAATGGAGTGTAAAGTGATTAAACTCTGGACGGTTTGACAAAAAATAATGAAGGTCAATGGAAAGCTGGACAATCTGAGTCCAAAGTGAAAATTTGCTGTTTGGACAAGTCCTAAAGGTGGCCATACCACCAGATAGAAGTTGGTTGATGATTGATCACCAGTTGAACAATCGGTTTTCTGGTGAACGGTCTTCTAGCAGACACAGCCGTACACACTTTACTCTGGATTGGCCGTTACTGGCCGTACATATTCACCGGGCGATGGATGAAAGATCTTTCTAGGAAAGTTCTTTCAATGAAAGACTTTTCATCCACGGACAATGTTTCGTTAGACTATCGTTAGATTTCAAACGAGGTCGACTCCTTTTCAGATGATAATGGTCTATCGTAGGTTGGCTTAATCTAACGTTCATTGTTAAAGGGGTTGTCTTATGTTAGACATTGGTGGCATATCGCTAGGACCCACACCCACACTGCAAGCATACATGGGATTTTTATCACACTGCAATAAATTAAACAATGTTAGATTTTTTTTAAATCATGTTAGATATTTTTTTTTAATAATCATGCAGATTATTATTTTTTTTTACATAAAATGTGAGTAGGGTTTTATACACCCCCCATTTAAAGGGGGTGTACACCTTTTATTAAGTGACACTAGCTGCTTGTCGAGGGTCAGACACCTTCACCCCCACTGATCAACTGTTCAGCAGTAGCTCCGGGTGTGGGTTGTCAGACCCTTGCCGATCAGCTAGGATAGGCCATCCCTTAATAAAACCCCTTTAATTGCACTGTACAGTAATGTGGTTTGCTGTACAGTCTGGCGTGTTAAAAGCGGACCATACACATTCGATTTATGTCAGCGGAACCGCCAATTTCAGCGTGAGTGGCCAACCATCTAATATTTATGGAGGCCTTCCGACTCTCCCCCTGATGGTCGATATGAAGGGAGAGACGGGTCATTGAAGGGTATTCGATTTTAGCATAACTGTTCTTCATCCTGTTAGTTTCTTGGGGAGATGAGCCGTCAGCAGCTCACTCACCCATCCCTATTGAGAGCGCTTGCAGACTATGCCTGGCGTGCATACTGCATGTATGGGGTAGTTGGGAGTGAGTCAGATAAACACGCGTTTGGCCAGCAGCTATCTCTATCTTGTGTGTGGCTGGCCTAGGGCTTGTTCGTAAAGAGCATCCCTTTGATGTAGAACCTGCCATGCGATGCCCCTGCTATATACTACATTGGTGGGCATTTAAGAGCGTGATAATAGGACAGCAGATCTGGTTCCTGATGAAGAACATTAGTTTGTCATAACTCGGGGAAAAAGAGTGTAGTTACATGGTTTTTGGTGTTGTTTTTTTGCAATATCTTTGTTGAAAACACAATGGTTACACATTAGCAATAATTAAAGGTAAGTATAATAGCACCATATATCAGTAAACCCACATTACATTATATTGTTGTTCCCCACAAAAATGGGGGGGGGGTGTAGTAGAGATAGAAGTGTTGGCCAACAGCTATTGAAGGTGTATGCGCATTTACTGTATACAGAGTTTTTTTTACATATATATATATATATATATATATATATATATATCTTAAGGAAAATAGGACTGCACTCCAGATAAAAGTGAAAAATAGTGGAACTTTATTCACCCATGATATGGCAACTTTGCGACGTTTCGGCTCACAAGAGCCTTCTTCCAGCTTGGCTGGAAGAAGGCTCTTGTGAGCCGAAACGTCGCAAAGTTGCCATATCATGGGTGAATAAAGTTCCACTATTTTTCACTTTTATCTGGAGTGCAGTCCTATTTTCCTTAAGTCATATTATTGGGGCATTGCCGCTGCCCTTGTGGACATTGCACCCGTTTCCTGGTTGGTGCTCCCGCTGGATTTTCATAGATAGATAGATAGATAGATAGATATCTCAAAAAAGGAAAATTCAAGGCAGCACAAAAAATTTGACCAAGGTAAGGAGTGCCAGCAATAAGACGCAACCCACCGTCTTAAAATACAATGAAGGAAAGACTGCAGCATTTCCAATCAGTGAAAAAATGTGAGGTCCTTTATTCACCCATGCTCTCAAGCTTGATTATTTATATATATATATATATTTTATGCCCTTTACCCTACTTTATTATTCACAAAATTCTTCAGATAATCACCATAGAACCAGGAGAAATGGGTCCATTGACTTAAAAATCACCAGCTTGATGTGGGCTGTAATTTGTAATTCTATTCAGGTAGACCTTGTTTGTGGTTCCTTCAGTATGTAAATGGTAAGCCATTATCATGGATAAAGACTTGCTAACTTGGGAGGGCCGTATTTATTTTAGGGCCTTAGGTGGAGAGGGTAACAATAAGGCTGCAGGGTGTTATAGTTCATTAGCATCCACAATGTATATTGGCTGTAAGCGCCTGCATAAAGAGAGGCAATGGACTACATTTCCAATCTCCACACTTGTGACCATTGAATAAGGCTACATGCACACGACCGTATGTGTTTTGCGGTCCGCAAATTGCGGATCCGCAAAAAAAAAAACTGAAGACGATGTGCTGTCCGCATTTTTTGCAAAAAATTAATGGGTCCGCATCCCATCCGCAAAAAAAACCGGAACGGACACGGAAACAAACAACGTTTGTGTGCATGTAGCCTAAATAACTAAAACGTATATGGACCATCCAGTATCTGCCAAGCCCTCTGCCGTCTTGTGTAAAAATGAAAGCTGGCCATACATATAGGAGGATGATCGGCCAGAATATGGCTGATCAATCATCCATCACATAGTTCATATGAACGGTCAGACTAAACTGGCAGATCAGGGAGTAGAGTCCATTTTCGCAATGTGCTATATGATTGCAAGAGTTCTGCCATTCATGCCATCCACTTTGTTTCAGCTAACCTTGGCCGACCGTGATCTTTACTTTTTCCGCTTGCCTCGCTCGATCGTGCAATCTGCTATGTTTCAGCCGACCTCTGCCAATCTCGCCATCCACTTAGTTTGAGTCCGCCTCAGCCGATCATGCCATCCACTTAGTTTGAGTCCGCCTCAGCCGATCATGCCATCCACTTAGTTTGAGTCCGCCTTAGCCGATCATGCCATCCACTTAGTTTGAGTCCGCCTTAGCCGATCATGCCATCCACTTAGTTTGAGTCCGCCTCAGCTGATCATACTATCCGCTTAGTTTGAGTCCGCCTTAGCCGATCATGCCATCCACTTATTCAGCTGACCACAGCAAAATAATCCAACAGGACTGATCACGTTTTTGGTAGACCATACTATGCGATTGGTCATCACAAGCTATTGCGTATATTTCTCAAGCGATGGTCAGCAGAACTGTGTTCAGGTAGCTTTAGAATAGGGTGTGAGATGAGTGATCTCCATCTCCAAGAACTTCAAATCTGGGTATATTGCTTTTTTTAGCAGTATGTGAATGGGGTTTTGTTGAACCCATATGGGCCCATATACTGCTCTTGCACAGGGCCCTCTGCTGCCTGTATCCATCTCTGAGCGGAATATAATATTTAAAAGAAATTATCAAGAAAAGGCAAAAATGTCCTGGTGTTCACATCTATTTATCCTATGGCACACATGGATTGTAGTGATGGAAGAACTCATGTTCTATCCCTTATGTGCTGGTTTTGCTGTGGTTGTTCTACTTTTTTTAGGTTCTGTTCACATTTGAATTTGTCAGATTCATCAGTTGATGGATCATAGATCCCTTACATGATGGATCTCAATGGGTTTCCATCATGGTGTCATGCTAGAGTAGACCGCTGCACGATTATTCTGGCCTACATGACCAAATCTGTGACGGGACTGAACTAGACCTCCAGTGCCGAGTCTTCCAGACACTATCTCCAATCTCTTCTCCTCCCCCTTGAATACAGCACATTGACTCTTAGATCTTGCGCTGATCACTGTCTGTGGAGCACATTATTTGAAGGGGTTGATAATTGACCCTAAGTGCCGTCTGCTGATTGTGGTCCTGCTGGTATCTCATCACATCTGCATAGAAGACAATATAACGATTATCAGTTAGTTATGAAGCAGTCACTGACTCCATTATGTGTCTTTTATCTCTCGGCTTTGTTGTACTGACATTTGCCAGCGTTTGTCTTGTGGTATTTTACTTCCTAGCTGGAGCCACAATTTAAAGGGGTCGTCTATCTATCTGCACCGTATGTGCCTCCAGTTCGTAATCTGCTCTCAGCTATACACTCTTTCTACTCTGCGTCCATGTATCCAAATATTCAGACCCTCATAGACAATGTTTTGAGCAAAAAAAAAAAAAAAAAGTCACTGCTGCCATAGCAACCAGTGGTTCATGGTCACCACTGACTATGGCAGGGATGCCCAACCTGCAGCCCTCCAGCTGTTGCAAAACTACAACTTCCAGTATGCCAGGACAGCCTACAGCTATTAGGGCATGCTGGGAGTTGTAGTTTTGCAACAGCTGGAGGGCCGCAAGTTGAGCATCCCTGCTTTATGGTATGGGGCCCTCAGCGCAGCACCAAATTCTATTACAAACTTTGAATGTGTACAGTGCACTTTTTCAATTTTATGTATTTAAGGGCCACCATGGTCCTATTTGGTTTCATGCATCATTTCATCAGACTCATGTTGTTGTTGTGTGGGTCATGACAGAAATCCAAAAATCCTTCTGCAATCCTGTTTCGAGCTAATGAAAACAAGATGTCTGTCAGTGGGAGTAGTGGTGTACGTAATCCTATAAGAAAGATGTATGTGACAATCTCTGCCATCACAAAGCCTATCCGTATCGGTGGCTTCGGTCTGTACACGCCTGATGTTTAGTACAGTACACACAGGCGGAGATTCAGCAAAACCTGGTGTAAAGGAAAACTGGCTTAGTTTCCCATAGCAACCAATCAGATTGATCCTTTCCTTTTCCAAAGGAGCTCTGAAAAATAAAAGGTAAAATCTGATTGGTTGCTATGGGTAACTAAGCCAGTTTTCCTTTAAAGGGGTTCTCAGGGAATTAAGAAAATGAAAATACATAAATATTGCTTTATTTTAAATATATTCCCAAATACATTTATATTAGTTATAATGGCTTGTTTTATCTAGGGAGCAATGATTAGGAGAAGCAAAATGGCCACTGTCCTATTAGTACACACAAAACCTGTCCTAATCACACAGGAGGACAAGTTACTTCACAACACTGAGCTAAAGAGCTGCCTCATCCTCATCTTCTACTTGTCAGGGATTATGATCCTGAATACAGATGAGAAGATCTTCAGCTGAATCTCTTTAGGAATGGAGTTCATGAAGAGACCTGAAGTACAGAGAGGACGGACAGGACAGGTGGTGGTAATGGAGACTGCATACAAGTGCTGCTGATCATTAGCCACATCTGCTCATGAACTCCATTCCTACAGAGATTCAGCTGATGACCATATTAAACTGTAGTCAGGATCATAATCCCTGACAGAGCAGAGAGGAGGATGAGGCAGCTCTTTACCTCAGTGTTGTGATGTAACTTGTCCTGTTGTGTATTTAGGACAGGATTTGTGTGTACTGATAGGACGGCGGCCATTTTGCTTCCCCTGATGATTGCTCTCCAGACAAAATGAGCCATTATAACTAATGTAAGATATTTGGGAATATATTTATAATGAAGTACCGGTAATATTTAAGTATTTTAATTTTCTTAATTCCCAGAGAACCCCTTTAATGAATCTCTCTGATGCTGCTTTAGGACAGTAAATCGGATGCAGGCCGGAGTGCAGCTCTTTCCAGCATTTTTTAGTCGCACAAGTGTATCAGGACGTTGTATAAATGGCAATTTCATAATAAGTTCTAAAAGTCAGTCCGAAGTATACAGATGATACAGCCGGGCAGTGCACATTTTGCATCTCCTGCCGCCCCCTTGGCAGCTACAATGTCAAGGTGACGGTGGAGAATTATAAATTCCAAATCTTTTTATTCGGAAAGCTCACGAGTACTACAAGGAGTAAGAGCTCATTCACACGACCGTATGAATGAGTCCGCATCCGTTCCACAATTTTGATACGTGATACGGTGCACACTCAGCAGCTGTTCGCAGGCCCCAAGATGAGCATGGCCGGCGCACAGTCGTGTGCATGAGGCCTAACCAAGCATGTTTTGCAGTGGGGGGAGGGGAGTAGTATGCAGAAAACCCACACACCGCTCGTCTAGCACATTACCTTAACATGTATCCATCAACATGTACCAGCCCTCAAGTCGCACTTGTAACTTGCCACCTTTTTGACCCTATGAGAAACACTTACGCGGCAGGCATGTGCACCTGCATATTTCTGTGGTTTTAGGGTTCAGATGGGTGGTCCGATCGCTTTCTCCAGACCAGACAACCTACATGCAGCATGTGTATTCTGCACTGATGGCAGTACTGCCCTTTAGATCCTCCATGGAGTCCATGTTAATTAGCCTATCGCGGGGAGGTGGATTAAAGGGCCGACTGTAAGTAAACAGTCTCTTCTTGCTTGGCCAATTGTACTTATCAGCTTACATGACACAGATTAATAGGATTCTGTCCTTGTGATGTTTTGATTGCTGCGTGACGTCGATCTGCCTGGCACACACATTACCTAGACGTTGGCTTGGGATGGCAGCAGTTTCATGTGTTGCAGAAGCTTGCGTTCCTTCAGTGGCACTGATCCTGTGCAGAGTGACATTGGCCAGAGATCTGCGCCCACTTCAAAGGGTGACAGAAAGATCTGAATGTACAGCACGCCGTGCAGGATGGTTGTGTCATCTGAGTTTTAGGACCATTCAAGTGCTAAACGTCTCACTATGTAGATCGACCTCCTTGCACTGATATAGGAGTCCCTGCCCTTGGTCTCAGCCACTTTCTCTCCCACTCCCGAGACCTTCCTGCCTCTCTGCCTTGCTCATTCCACTCCAGGCAATCTCATTTAGGGCTCATGCACACGGTCGTTCCCGTATTGCCGCCCGCAAACAGCGGGTCAGCAATATGCAGGCACCAGCCGTGTGCACCCCTCATCACGGATGCAAACCCATTCACTTGAATGGGTCCGCAATCCAGAAGGTGCGGAACGGAAGCACTACGGAGTGCGGAACGGAGGCACGGAAGCACTACGGAGTGCGGAACGGAGGCACGGAAGCACTACGGAGTGCGGAACGGAGGCACGGAAGCACTACGGAGTGCGGAACTGAGGCACGGAAGCACTACGGAGTGCGGAACGGCGGCACGGAAGCCCTGCGGAGTGCTTCCGTGGGGTTCCTCTCCGTGCCTCCACACCGCAAAAAAATAGAACATATTCTATTTTATTGCGGTGCTGATAGATCACTGACCCATTCAAGTTGAATGGGTCTGAATCCGTCTGCGGAATCCGCACGGATGGTGCCCGTGCATTGGGGACCGCAAATTGCAGTCCCCTATGCACGGAATGGCCGTGTGCGTGAGCCCTTAAGCCCATTATGACAGAGCTCAGCATTGCAGGGGGTCGCAGCACGACTCGCACGTTTGCCCGACTGTGACCCCAGAACTAACTGCAGCAAATCTAAAACTGCTAAATTGTTTGCAATTCTGGGATCTTGGTCACTGCAAATGTGATAGTTGCTCTGCCACCCCATTCATTTCTGTGCTAGCGCCGCTACGCTATGATCTTTGGGCGCAACACTGTGTAACCGACCCCTTAGGCCTCAATCACACATCTGTGATGAAATCCGTGATAATATGGTTCGTGATTCAACCATGAAAATCTCTGTGAAGAATCAGGATTTGGTCCTTGTGTCCGTTTTGTGCTCTCCGTGTGTCGTCAGTGTTCCACGGACAATGCACAGCTAAAAATTAGTTTTTAGAACATCTCTTCCTTAAAGGGAACCTGTCACCGGGATTTTGTGTATAGAGCTGAGGACATGGGTTGCTAGATGGCCGCTAGCACATCCGCAATACCCAGTCCCCATAGCTCTGTGTGCTTTTATTGTGTAAAAAAAAAAGATTTGATACATATGCAAATTAACATAAGAGTCATATCTTACTTGTGTGACGAGAGAAGTCATATTTTCAAGCTCTGACTTATCTCAGGTTAATTTGCATATGTATCAAATCTGGTTTTTTACACAATAAAAGCACACAGAGCTATGGGGACTGGATATTGCAGATGTGCTAGCGGCCATCTAGCAACCCATGTCCTCAGCTCTATACCCAAAATCCCGGTGACAGGTTCCCTTTAATGGTCCATGAGACTTTTCAGCATTACACAGGGGCAGTGACCGTCCGTCTGATCATTGGCCGTGGTAATAGCGAAGCCAGCTTCCATGTGGAAAGGGGATGTCCATGGGAGACCATCTCTAATGATTTTTACTCCAGATTAGTAGACTCTGCAATAACTGTCGCCAATCCCTTATTTGCAAGTAGATTTCCTGAAAGCGATGACTCAGGCGTCCATTAGATTACGCAGACTTGCCTAATTGCTAAATGACTCCCCAGTAGAAACAGGCGTCCTTATGTTACATGATAGTAGAATACAGAAGAGTGTAATGCAGTGATTTATGTTTGGGCAATCTGTGCCGTGACGTGTCCTCCCACCTGATGGTATTTAGACTGCCGCCAGAGATGACGGACAGAGATACCCCCGTTATACAGCATACCATCCTGTTTTACAGCAAAGAAGCTGTGATAAAACGAAGTCAGCAAACCAAACCTCGGGCTTTCTTTTGAAGTTTTGCTCTTGCAGACTGGTTTCAGCTCAGTGCTATGTCTGACTGGCTGGAATTTCGCCTAAATACAAGCTTTTATTGTAAACCCCCTTCCCCATACATACTGAATTTGTGTAAAATGAATCCTCAGATAGCATCATGTTCTCCTGAATTCAATTGTATGGCTTTCCTCAGGATGGTGATACAGTTGAATACTTCGTCGGGGCATGGGAGCCGGTGGCTCTATATCTTAATTAGAGACAACTAGAGGAGGACGGAACGTGCAGCGATTGATGGCCGCCACAGAGGGAGAGCTTCTGAGGCAGTATCTAGTACCGCACTGTGTTATTTGGTTCTGCAGGGGCTGCACTATGGTTTTGCTGACCCCACCTACTTTTGTCGGCCCCATCTACTTGTGCTGCCCTGCCTTCTATCAATTTGGACCTCCCTACAACATGGAGGCCACTTTTTATTTTTATTTTTTCCAGGGCCATTTTTAAAGGGATTGTCCGGGTTCAGAGCTGAGCCCGGACATACCTCCATTTTCACCCCGGCAGCCCCCCTGACTTGAGCATCGGAGCAGTTTATGCTCTGATGCTCTCCTTTGCCCTGCGCTAAATCGTGCAGGGCAAAGGCATTTTCAGGAGTTCCGGTGACAAACCGGGCTCTCCATGGGGCTGCCAGGAAGCCCGGTGACGTCGCCGGCACTGATGGGCGGGCTTTAGCGCTGCCCTAGCCAGGTAAACGGCTACGCAGGGTAAGGGAGTGCATCAGAGCATGAGATGCTCCGATGCTAACATCAGGGGGGCTGCCTGGGTGAAAATATGGGTATGTCCGGGTTCAGCTCCCTTTAAGTTCCCAGTCCGTACCTGGGAGGGGATCGGTGAACCATCACTATGCTGCTCTGAGCATTTTTTTTGATTGGCCCTAGAACCCCTTTGATATATATTTAGCTGTATTTGGAGGTATCCTCTAAATGTTGCCTATTATGACCAGTCTTCTGCCCTGCCATCTTACACTCTGCTAAGTAGCACTCGCGGCGTCTTGAATCTTAACGTAAAAATGATGTGGGTGATAAAAAAGAGAAATAATAATAAAATATGCGTTATACAGATAATGCGCACAGTGTAATGGGGCTGTGGATGACCTTGTGATCTTTTCAAGACGTCTCTGATATATTCACTCCAGGGTTACGCAGAACCATGTCTTTCTGTAGACAAGTTGACATGATGTGATCATCACCCTCTTAAGTCTACAGAATGACTTGATCCCTCTGACATCTTACAAGTTTTTGAGCCTGCTGCATGCCTTTCTTTTATCTGGATTCTCTATACGTTCCAGCCCTGTAAATGAGCCTTTGTCCAGGCAGGTTACACTGCAAGCTCATCCACAATGGGGCTACAAAAGACTGTCAGTCACTGGGGTTCAAAGAAAGAAAAAAGAAAGTCTCTTTCTGGGAGTTTAATATTGAAGGCTTGTCCTAAGGATAGGTCATCAGTATCTGATCGGTGGGGGTCTGACTCCCGGTACCCCCACGGATTAGCTTTTTGAAGAGGCTGCAGTCTCTTTCTAGGTTAGTGACGTCATGTTAATCTGTCGCATGTATAAAAGTTCCGTAGGCGGCGCTCACCTAGTCAGTCTTGCGATGGAAGCACGGACTGTGCTTGGAAGGGGCACCATTCGCAAACTATATGAAAATAGGACGGGCACATGGCTTCGTTTCAAGTGAATAGGCCTGGGCTGCAGTACCTAGCACAGCCACTATACAGTGTACGGCGCTGTGCTTGGGGAAGCTGTGAGGAGGCCACAGTACGTGGCCGCCTCAGGCTACTTTCACTTCTGCGTTTTGCTGTACGGTTTTGAGATCCGTCAGTGTTTCAAAACCGCAGAAAAAAACGCTTCAGTTTTCCCCCATTCATTTTAAATGGGGACATAACTGAGCGAACTTGGAGTGCACCAGAATGCCTTCCATTCCGTTTCGTTGTGTTCCCAAGACGCGCACACAACCACTGCAAGCAGCGTTTTTGTGTGCGTCATGGGATACTGAGCAAGACGGATCCGACATGAAACACAATGTAAGTCAGTGGTGACGGATCAATTTTTTTCACACACACAAAAAAAAAAAAAACGGATCCACCACCTATTGACTTACAATGGTTTTAGTGCCGGATCCATCTTGTTAGTTTTGGACATAATGCAACCGGATCCATTCTGAATGGATGCAGTTGGTTGTATTATAGACTGGAGGCGTTTTTGCTAATCCCCTGGCGGATCCAGCGAGAACGCAGATGTAAAAGTAATCTTAACCCCTTAGGGACCCATGACGTATCGGTAACCCAGCTTTTCTAGAATTTTGCATGGTAATTACATGGCAGACTGGTTGCAGAGATTTCTCTGCATCAGATGAACTGTCTGGCTGCACGAATGTCTGCTACAAATCAACCTACAATTAATATCCCACCCTCATAATCTTCTCCAGATCACCCTCTCAGTCCGTACTATGTAGACCCAGGAGAGTTGCGGTTTTGCAGGTGATCAACTAAAAACAGTTCTTCCCCATAGACATTGGCTGAGCATGCACGTGTTTTCAATGGGGAGAAGGGAATAAGCTGCTGCCAGAAATCCAGCAAGCCCAATCCTCGCCTGCCCCCATTTCATCCTCTGGTCCTCCCTTTTGGGCTTAGTTTACTTGGCTGCAGCAGTGACACAACATGTACTGTATGTGACGGCTGCAGCCAATCACTGGCCTCAGTAGTGTTGTGCCGTATACCAACAAGGCCAGTGATTGGTTACATGGGGTATATGGCAAGTCACCGCTGCAGCCAAGTAAACGTATCCTGGAGTGGAAGCTACAGTTCTGACTTATTATTTTATCACAATTTATTTTTCGAAAAACTTGGACAACCCCGTTAACAGAATATTACAACTCCAGGAGCTCTATGTACTGGTGGTGTGTCTGTGGTGCTGCGCTGCTTTTCTGTATTTGTACACCTGTGTGGTTCACAATGTCTGATCCTCCATTTGTCACTCGTCGTGTGAACCAGACTGCGTGTTGCCTGCCGGCCTCCCTGGGACGGGTCTGCTTCTCCCGTCGTGGTTTTTTGTTGTTGGCGAGACTGTCTTATGTTATTTGATCAGAGTGCTGCTTGCCGAACTGCCTCGGGTGCTTTAGTGTCATTTTGAATGTGCACTTTTTCACTAGGTGTAGCTGCAAAGATTATGGGAACCTACCAGTGTCCTAGCAAAGTGCCGGTGGTTAAGGAGGTGACCCAGTGCCTAAGATCAGGGGTGGAAATTTCCATTGGTATCAAATGAGCAAGCAAAAATGTGCTCGGCGAGTATAACCTACGGGATCTGCAGCCGTCACTCACAGACCTTGCACCTACACAGACTTTTCTCGCACGTGAGACTGTTCACACCATGTTTCTGTACTTTACCTGTCAACGTTGAACATGATGTCTGAGCAGTGTTGCCAACCAGAATTTTTCTTTTTTTTTTCCGGACAACTTATTCCAAAATCACGGACAGCCAACGTTTTTTTACGGACAGAATTTAAAACCATAAAGAATGATGATAATCACAAGTTACACGTGTCTATAGCTCAATATACTGATAAGAACTCATTACCAGCATTTAGTGTAAAATGTTGATAATTACCACCAAAATAATCTAATCGGGTACCACCAGACTAAAAATAAATAATTACGGATGCCTCTTTTTTTTCGGACACAGCAAAAAGTTACTTCTTTTTATGGACTGTCCAGAAATTTCTGGCCGGTTGGCGACCCTGTGTTTGAGCTGCAGGTCATAGAGCAGGAGGAGCCAAGCAGATTGATGTATAAGGGGAGATTTATCATCTCCCTTGCGCCTGAAAAGTGGCAATAAAAAGTTGCAAACTATGGGAGTCATTTACGAACAGATATACGCCACTTTTGTAACGTATTTACGGAGCAGATTCTGTCGCACGCCATGTTGCGGCAGAATCTTTGACTTCTTCCCTGTTCATGCCAGGTCTAAAAAGTGGGCAGGGGTCTCGTTCATCATTTTCTAAGTTTTTGTCGTAGAAGATGGTCTAAATGTGAGACAGCAAGGAAGCTCTCTTACATTTTCGAATTGGCGGTGGATACGCCGAAGTTATGTAGCGGCCAGCGCCTCTACATAACTTCGGCAGATCCAGCGCAGGGGGCTTAAGACTAAAAAGTCTAAAACGCCGGTCTTAATGTGCCACCATGTGCTTGCGACTTTCAACTGCAACTTTTTAAAAAATTGCCATGTTGGAATGCACTCATCACTTTTCCTGCCGCTCCGACAAATTTATCTTCATTTCTGGCGCAAATGAAGCCAGAAATCTACAGCCGCTCTGAGCTGTTTAGGCACACAAACCGCAGGAGATAAATTAGGCGCGTCCGGATATCAAGACCACCACTTTCTCCCCCATAGTTTTGTGGGAAAATATTCAGAAAAACTTGTAATTTATACATTCAAATTTCTGCTCATTCTGGGCTTTGGAGTCGAGAAGGTGGTCGTATCAGTGACTGACAGCCTGCCCCCTCTGTATTATGGGACCCAAAGAGATCGAGGGCCCATAACCTACCTCCGTGTGACTCCAGTTTTATATGGAGGCAAACTGTTTTTTTTTTCTTTTTTTGATGGATTCCTATGGAATTGGCAAGAAAAGTAATCATGGCATACTGCATGGCAGCTTGGGAGTTACACATGACTGCAGGATCGGCCGGTGCTTGTTGGTGGTCTGTATCCCTGCATAGGAACTGTAGACGCAAAACGGTCGAATATTTGTGTTTGCAAAGTTACAATATGTTTTATTTTAGATGCAAAAATTAGCTTTTTGGCCTCCGTTTTATATTTTCTAACGTTAGCATATCTTTTTCGATGGATAAAATGTTACTTTTTTTTATTTTATTTTTTTAAAGGCCCGTCCGTTTGAAATCCTGTCCATTTATACATAGAACTTTCATTAGAGGATATGCCATTTACCTACAAAATAATATTGAAAGCTCTGGCACACACATACCATAAGGCCTCTTTCACATGAACGATATGGTCAAACTCGCACCATGTTTTTCACGCGCCTGATAAAAAACGGAAGGTTTACAAACAACATCTCATAGCAACCATCAGTGAAAAACGCATCGCACCCGCACTTGTTTCCG
The DNA here is from genome assembly GCF_905171765.1 of Bufo bufo. Lineage (NCBI taxonomy): Eukaryota > Metazoa > Chordata > Amphibia > Anura > Bufonidae > Bufo > Bufo bufo. Next base: position 98,604,076 of record NC_053391.1, on the reverse strand, counting down.
GATACAACTCGCTCGTGTGAAAGGGGCCTGAGTGTTTGTTTCCATTTGGCCCAGATTATTTTCATGATTTCTCAAACGATCTCACTGTTGGTTATTGCCATCTTTCCATTCTTAGGATAGGTCATCAATATGAGATCGGCGGGGTTTCGACAAGCGGCACCCCTGCTAATGATCTGTATGAGGAGATGGCATACAGTGGGCACGTGCCACCTTTCTTCCTGCTGCTGCTATGTCTATGGCAAAGCAGCAACGAACAGGAAGAGAGAAGAGGGACGGCACGTGCACACTCCTCTAACAGCTGACCAGCGGGGGTGCCAGCTGTCAGACCCCTGCCCGATCTGATATTGATGACCTATCCTGAGGATAGGTCATCAATGTTAAAAGCCCAGACAATCCCTTTAATGAATGGATATTAACTTATAATTTTGGGTATCTCAACTTCTGTGTTTCCCAGTCTCTCTTTTCTAGCTATTATTCTAAATGTAGAAACTTTAAGACGAAGAATTATGATTTCTTATGTGTAGTACTCCTGCAAATCTTATACTTAGGCGTTGTGTCAGCCACAAGTACTCCTCGGTGGAAAGAAGTCAGACAGGGGCGTACATAGAAATCCTTGGGCCCCATAGCAAGAATCTTAATGGGGCCCCACTAACTCCGTCCACTGGCCCATCCCACCACCTGCCCTGGCTTCTCCCCTGCCATACCCCCAGCAGTTGCAGCCGTGTAGACATTAGGAGCTACTTTCACACTTGCGTTTCTATTTTCCGGTATTGAGATCCGTCATAGGGTCTCAATACCGGGAAAAAACCCGCTTTTGATTGTCCCCATTCATTGTCTGAGGGCACTGTCCACTATAAGCAGCACACAGGGGGTGCTATGGTGGTGCTGGCATAATAGTATACCAGTGCCACCATAGCCCCCCTTGCCTTATGAACTGTCAGAACCTCCTAATGCATACCTCAGCTGCTGCAGAACATATAAAGCTTCGTTCACATCTGTGTTGGGGCCTCATTCGTGGATCAGGTCATAAATGCTGGACACAATTTTATAGCCTGGAAGATGGAAACCTGACAGATCTCATCATAGTCAGCGGGATCCGTGTTGTCGTCCATGAAGTGCCAGATCCGGAACTGCAGTGATTTTCGTTGTTGTGCTCCTATGACAGCAGAACAGCGAACGTCACCAGCACAGAAGTGAACAAGTAATACACACCTCAGCTGCTGCAGAACATTATAATAGTGACAAGGGAACTACAAGTCTCATCATCACCAGATTATTATTGGAAATTAGGGAGCAACACAGGGAGAGGTGAAAGTGGAGAGAACTACAATTTCCAGCATGTCCAGGCTGTTATGATCAGATACAAGTAGATATTACACAGAGTATAAGGCCGGGTTCATATCACCGTTTAGTTTTCAGTTCTTCTGATCCGTCAGATAAACAGAAAAATAAAGAAAAAAAAATGATCCTGTATTTCAAGCATCAGTTCTGCACATTTGGCATCCGTTTATGCCATTTCTGTCGGAGATCCGTTATTTTAGACAGAAAAAAGTCCTGCATGCAAAACGGAAAACTAAACTGTGATGAGAATCCAGCCTAAGAAAAGAGAACTACAACTCTCAGCATGTCCAGATTATAGGACATCATCTAGTTGTACCAGGTAAGAGCTTTAAAAAGAAATAACTATAACCCCCAGTATGGCCAGACTTATTATGGGTCATCAGTTTACATGCCAAAGAGGGGGTATAAGAGGAGAGAACTACAACTCCCAGCATTACCAGCCTGTACTAGGGCATACGTTTAAATTACATTGAGAAACATATAATACGACAAAACTACAACTCCCAGCTTTTCTAGGATGTTAGGTTATCCCAGAACACCACTAACCTCTCCTTCAGGCACCACACAGAAGCTCCGCCCCCTCACAGTGATATGCCACAGGTCTTTCACCAGTCCTCTGCACTGGTCACATGATGATGACATCACCAAAGGTCCTTTAGACTTCTGCTGCTCTGCTATTCATTGGCTTCCTGCACTGGTCACATGGTTGATGACATCACCAAAGGTCCTTCGCCACCTCTTACTTTCTCAGGTAGCCATACAAGTGTAATTAGTGGGCGGGGCCTATCCTCCACTGCGGGCCCCCTTCCCCCAGGGGCCCCATAGCAGCTGCGTGGTCTGCCTCTATTGGAGGTACGCCACTGAAGTCAGATGTGATTGAGGTGGAACCTATTGTTTCTGTGCATCATAAATGTCACATTTACACACAAGTGTGAAGAGTTGAGTTGGTTTAGTGTTGTGACACCATGTTTCTTCCTTGTTTGCTAACCAGTAGATAACCATCACTGACGTGCTGATGCCCATGATGGGTACATTGTGTATGTCGATCCCCAGTGGCTTGTTTTAGCTCAGGTACGTTAAAGGCCAGGCACACCTAAAATGAAAGAGGCTCAAGTAGTAAATGGCATGTTACATGGCCGTCACAAGTCTTGACCGTGGAGAAATATATTTTACTGCATATTTCCTGTCCCCTAGAATATTATGGCTGATGACCTAAAACAATAGCTTGCACTCAGTTACAGGGTAGTGACCGATCTGTACATGATCCCTGATGCCGGCCGTCTTCTGTCCTACCATTCTTCACATGATCTTAAGGGCTTGTTCACACGACCGTGCCGTTTTTTGCGGTCCGTAAATTGCAGATCCGCAAAACACGGATGCTGCCCGCGTGCCTTCCGCAATTTGCGGAACGGAACAGGAGGCCCATTATAGAAATGCCTATTCTTGTCCGCAAAACGGGGCCACGGAACGGAGCAACGGATGTGGACAGCACACGGAGTGCTGTCTGCATCTTTTGCGGCCCCATTGAAGTGAATTGGTCCGTACACGAGCCGGAAAATAATGCAGCTCGGATGCGGACCAAAACCACGTTCGTCTGAATGAGCCCTAAAAGTGATGCTAGAAGTATCCATGAGGTTGAGTGCACGCGCCTAGATTAGACATGTCTGACCATTTTTAAGAGCTTGCATTTTCTATATGATTGAATTTTACAAGAGTGTTAAAACGATGGTCTTGTCAACGGGGGTACATCGACCACCATATTACTAGATTAGCCATTCTGTCAGATGCTAAAAACCAGCATTGGTGGATCCTGAAAACTGTCACGGAGGAGGCGTACTATTAGGCCTAGCGCAGAATCTGACCGGGCACAGAGATTGACCCGCCGCCCAGCTTTTCTTATGATGTTTTTGTGGACTAATACCTGTCAGGCTCCGTCATTCCAACTGCTAAACAGAATGCGGGCAATAAACTATGACGCTTTTGAAATCCATTGTGTGTTCCACGAGAGAGACCGCCATGGTGGTTCAGTGTGGATGCCAAGGATGAGCTCGAGGTTCAGCCCCATTAAATGGAGGTAAACCGCGAACAGACACCCTCCGCAGCTTCCAGCAACGTCCGTCCAGACAGAGCACCAAGAAGGGACGTGCTGGCGTAGTCGCGGCTTTAAATCGCTTGATGCATGAACTGCAGCCCTGCCTCCCATTGAAAACAATGGGAGGTGGACACCACGTGGCTGCCGTGTGAATGCGCCCTAATAGTGTGCCTTATTTACTGGCTGGATTTTACGTAATAAAATGTTTTTCAGCCGGGGCTTCACAGGATCTGTTCGTGGTTTCTTCAGAAGGCTGTGTTAGGGCTCATGCACACAAACATATTTTCTTTCCGCTTCCGTTCCGTTTTTTTTTGTGGGGCTGTAGAAAATACAGAAGTTATTCCGTGTGCATTCCGTTTCCGTTTGTCCGCATGGTTGTTCCGCAAAAAAGTAGTGCATGTCCTATTATTGTCCGCAAATCTCGGTCTGAGGCCCCATTCAAGTCAATGGGTCCGCAAAAAATACGAAAAGCACACGGAACACATCTGTATGTCGTCCGTATTTCATCCGTATTTTGCGGATCCATACTGTAGAAATGCTATGCCCAGTCCATATTGCTCATGTGTTTGGTGATTAATTTACTGTTAAGTTACTGTTAATTAAGTTACTGTTTCTGTATACGATCCACAAAAAACTGATCTAATACGGAAAGCATACGGATATGTTTTGTGCAATAACGGAACGGAAGAGGACTTAAGGGCACTTTCACAATTGCGGCAGAAGATTCCGGCAGGCAGTTCCATCACCGGAACTGCCTGCTGGATCCGGCAATCTGGACGCAAACTGATGCATTTGTGAGACGATCCGTCTCACAAATGCATTGCAATACCGGATCAGTCTTTCCGTTTCCATCCGGATAAATGGATCCGGAATTTTTTTTCTCTCATTTTTAAAGGTCTGCGCATGCGCAGACCGCATAACTGGATCCCTTTTTCCGGAACACCTGGGGCAGCAATAGAATTTAATGCCGTATCCGTCATTCCAGCAAGTGTTCAGTATTTTTGGCCGGAGAGAAAACTGCAGCATGCTGCGGTATTTTCTCCGGCCAAAAACGTAAGAGGGACTGAACTGATGCATCCTGAACGGATTGCTCTCTATTCAGGTGGTTATTAACGGTACATACTCAGATTGGGTCACTGTCACTAGTGGAGTACCTCAGGGGTCAGTATTGGGCCCTATTCTCTTCAATATATTTATTAATGATCTTGTAGAAGGCTTGCATAGTAAAATATCAATTTTCGCAGATGACACTAAACTGTGTAAAGTAATTAACACAGAAGAGGACAGTATACTACTACAGAGGGATCTGGATAGACTGGAGGCTTGGGCAGATAAGTGGCAGATGAGGTTTAACACTGAGAAATGTAAAGTTATGCACATGGGAAGGAATAATGCAAGTCACCCGTACATACTAAATGGTAAAACACTCGGTAACACTGACATGGAAAAGGATCTAGGAATTTTAATAAACAGCAAACTAAGCTGCAAAAAACAGTGTCAGGCAGCGGCTGCCAAGGCCAATAAGATAATGGGTTGCATCAAAAGGGGCATAGATGCCCGTGATGAGAACATATTCCTACTACTTTACAAATCACTGGTCAGACCACACATGGAGTACTGTGTACAGTTCTGGGCTCCTGTAAACAAGGCAGACATAGCAGAGCTGGAGAGGGTCCAGAGGAGGGCAACTAAAGTAATAACTGGAATGGGGCAACTACAGTACCCTGAAAGATTATCAAAATTAGGGTTATTCACGTTAGAAAAAAGACGACTGAGGGGAGATCTAATTACTATGTATAAATATATCAGGGGGCAGTACAGAGATCTATCCCATCATCTATTTATCCCCAGGACTGTGACTGTGACGAGGGGACATCCTCTGCGTCTGGAGGATAGAAGGTTTGTACACAAACATAGAAAAGGGTTCTTTACGGTAAGAGCAGTGAGACTATGGAACTCTCTGCCTGAGGAGGTGGTGATGGTGAGTACAATAAAGGAATTCAAGAGGGGCCTGGATGTATTTCTGGAGTGTAATAATATTACAGGCTATAGCTACTAGAGAGGGGTCGTTGATCCAGGGAGTTATTCTGATTGCCTGATTGGAGTCGGGAAGGAATTTTTTATTCCCCTAAAGTGAGGAAAATTGGCTTCTACCTCACAGGGTTTTTTTTGCCTTCCTCTGGATCAACTTGTAGGATGACAGGCCGAACTGGATGGACAAATGTCTTTTTTCGGCCTTATGTACTATGTTACTATGTTACTATAAAAAAATGCATGGGGATAAAATTGATCAGTTCTTTTCCGGTATTGAGCCCCTAGGACAGAACTCTATGCCGGAAAAGAAAACCGCTACTGTGAAAGTACCCTAAGTCAGAGGGAAAAAAAAAACTCAGATACTGAACAACGGATCTGTGAAAAACGGACCACAAAACAACAACGGTCGTGTGCATGAGCCCTAAGCAAGAGCTTTGCTCTTAGTCCTTGTGCACACAAACATGTGCTGCAGTCCGCAATGCACGGGCACCAACCGTGAGCCAGCCACATGCGGATCGCGACCCCATTCACTTGAATGGGGTTCAGCGATCTATCCGTTCCGCAAAAAGATAGGACAAGTTCTATCTTTTTGCGGAACGGAAGCACGGAACTGAACACCACAGAAGCACTCCGTAGTGCTTCCGTTCCGTGGTTCTGTTCTGTTCTGCACCGCATCTCCGGATTTGCGGGGGGTCCGCATCCGTGATGCGGAGTGCACATGGCCGGTGTCCCCTGTATTGCGGACCCGCCGTATGCGGGCCCGCAATACGGCCATGGGGGGGACACTGTCGTGTGCAAGAGGCCTTACTATAGAGATGACAAGCTCCTCTTAAAGGGTTGTTCGCTTATCCTATATTGATGACCTATCCTCCAGATAGGTCATCAATATCAGATCGGCGGGGGCATGACTGCTGTGCCAGCTGTATGGAGAGAACGCAGCGCTCGTACAACTGCTGCGTTCTCTTCGGCCTTGCAGCGGCGAGCAGTGTAATTACAACTCCTCCGTCCCATTCACTTCACTGGGACGGCTCAGGCCTAGTCACTTGACAGATTCCCTTTTAAGGCCTTTTTTACACGAGTGAATCTGCTCAGGGGAAAAAAAAAAAACAGAGGGTTTTCCACGCAGGTTCAATCAGGTTTTTTTTCTGCAATTGCGTTTAAAGTCCGGATTGAATGCGTATTTCACACGCGTGAAGAAAAATTGAAGATCAACAATCTACATCTCCTAGGAAAAGTCAGTGAAAAACACGTTGCATCCGGATGTCGTCCATTTTTCACTGAAGCCCCATGCACTTCTATGGAGCCAGCGCTGCGTGAAAAACGCACAATCTAGAACATGCTGCGATTTTATTTAATTTTTTTCCTGAATGCATAGATGAGTGAGTGATAAATAACGCTCATGCACCGGATGCTGGATACATGTATTGTATCCAGACAGAAAACTCACTCGTGTGAGAGAGGCCTTAAAGAAAGTCCCTCCATGGGTTCCCATGGTTTTTCACGGTACAAGCGCTGCTGCTTTTACTGTTTCTTCAGGCAACAAAGTGATCAGTGGTGAATGTTGTATCAGCTGCTGATCATGTGCTGAGGTTTGGGAGCCAACAAAGCCAGGCTGCAGCGGGGAAAGCACGGCTCGTCTCCATCCTTGTGCTGGGAGCATTCCTGTCCGCCCCTGGGATAAGCCTGCAGATCCGTGCCCCCGGGGTTACGGAAAGTAGATGTCCATGGCTGCAAACATAGTCCTCTAAGTAAAAGTACCTCTTAGGCCTCTTGCACACGACCGTATGTATTTTGCGGTCCGCAAAAAATACAAATGACATCCGTGTGCATTCCGTATTTTGCAGAACAGCCGGCCCCTAATAGTACAGTCCTATCCTTGTCCGTAATGCGGAATGGAAATACAGAAACTGAATGCACACAGAGTATTTTCCGTTTTTTTTGCAGACCCATTGAATTGAATGGTTCCGTATACGGTCCCCAAAAAAAACGTAACTGACATGGAAATAAAATACGTTTGTGTGCATGAGCCCTTAGTCTACTTTCACATCTGTGCCCCAATCTATTTAGCATTTCATACAATTTTTATGACCTGAATTTGCAGTTCTGACGTCTCCTTGTAGCCCTAAGCTTACAGTTTGTGTATGTGGGCAAGCTGTATGTTGGGGGGTGTAAACAGTTAAATCCGTTTACATACAGCATGGTAGAGCAGAGACCAAGCTGACGTTAAAGGGGTTGTCCCACAGGATAGGGTATAAGTGTCTGATCAGCGGAGGTCTATGGAGGGCCCGCGATCATGAGACTGGGTGCCCTGTGGTCCCCTGTGCCCCCTGTGGCTACACATTCAGCAGTATTGGACTTGTAGAGATAGCGTAGCACTGTATCCGACTACATCCCGCAGAGCCATAGAGAGGGAATGTGCCAGGGGATCAGGACCTCCATTTCCGCCCCAATGTTCAGACCCCCGCTGATCAGATACTTTTCCTGTGGTTAGGGGGGGAGGGATAGGTGTGTTTCATGAGACAACCCCTTTAAGAATATTACATTGGAAGCTTCTTCTGAGACCCCTAGCAATCGTTTGTTATTGCTGTGCGCAGTTTCATACGACCATACGTTTTCCCCTGCAATGTTTGGGCATGTTCACACACGGCAGATTTCTTTCAGAAAAAATCAGTTTTAGGCCTCTTTCACACTACTGTTTTTTTTTTCCGTTTTGCGGTCCGTTTTTTGCGTTCCGTATACGGTCCGTATACGGAACCATTCATTTCAATGGTTCCGCAAAAAAAACGGAATGTGTTCCGTATGCATTCCGTTTCCGTATTTCCGTTTTTCCGTTCCGTTGAAAGATAGAACATGTCCTATTATTGCCCGCAAATCACAGTCCGTGGCTCCATTCAAGTCAATGGGTCCGCAAAAAAAACGGAACACATACGGAAAAGCATCCGTATGTCTTCCGTTTCCGTTCCGTTTTTTCTGAACCATCTATTGAAAATGTTATGCCCAGCCCAATTTTTTCAATGTAATTACTGTATACTGTATATGCCATACGGAAAAACGAAACGACGGAACGGAAACGGAATCACAACGGAACCAAAAAACGGAAGAACGGATCCGTTAAAAACGGAACGCAAAACATTGAAATGGACATACTGTAGTGTGAAAGAGGCCTAATACATCTGAATTTATTTGGTTTTAGTAGAATTTGCATAGATTTCTGCAAGTCACATAAAGATGAATGGAAGTCACCAAAACTTCTGCTGCGTGCCAACTTTCCTTACTGCAATGAAGGGGGGGGGGGGGGGGGGGGGGGGGGGGGGGGGGGGTGTCCTTCTCCTGAGCAAGACCTCATCATATGTCCTAATAGGCCAGGGGTCAGCTACCTGCAGCACTCCTGCTGTTGTAAAACTACAGCTCCCAGCATGCACACTTGCACAGATGTTCTTGGAACTTCCTTAGAAGTGAATGGAGCATGCTGGGAGTGGCAGTTTTATAACAGCTGGAGTGCCGGAGGGTGCTGATCCCTTTAGTAGAACTGCAAGAAAAAGGGGGTCATTCAGCACATCCCAATGCACAGGTGCACGCTGCCATGGCTAGAAACACAAAGAAAAAAAAAACACAGTGCAACAGCACTCTGTAAACCAAATAACGTACAATAACGCCATAGTTGTAGAAAATATTCTAGTGCTAATGCCACGCTTATTTTGTAAATTTGAGACTCTTGGCAAATACATTTTGTACAAAATTATTTGGGTCCGTCTGCCGGCGTCAAGGCGATCTCTGTAAGGCGGGAACCTAACACTAAATACTACCTGTTATGTGCCATAACGGCCGCCATAAAATTCAGGGAGTGCAGGTTCCACACGCATGCTGGGTCCACTCTATAGCTCTCCCGGTGCCAGACAGCTTCCAGGGAGAGCAGACTACAGCTTTAGGCCTCATGCACACAGCCGTTGCCCGTATTGCGGCCGATATGCGGGCACTGGCCCGTATGCTCCCCGCATCATGGATGTGGACCCATTCACTTGAATGGGTCCGTAATCTGGAACTGCGGTGCGGATCGGAGGCACGGAACCCCACGGAAATACTACGGCGTGCTTCCGTGGTGTTTCTATCTGTGCCTCCGCACCGCAAAAAATAAGAACTTGTTCTATTTTTTTATGGTGCGGACGGATCACGGACCCATAATGGGTCTGGATCCGTTGCGGCTTCCACACGGATGGGGCCCGTGTATTAGGGACCGCAAATTTCGGTCCCCAAAGGACGGAACGGCCGCACAACGGCCGTGTGCATGAGGCCTTATACTTACACTAATTAAAATCAGTCTATAGGGCAGACATGGCTAGAAACACGAAGAAAAAAAACACAATGCAACAGCACTGTTCTGTGGTTTTTTTTTTTTCTTCTTCTTTCAATCCTTTTAGTTAGGCCTTAGGCCATATGGAGAGGGCTTGATGGGATAGTCCTTTTTACTGCTCTTTGCTGACCAAACACCAATACCAGGGGGTATTTTATCAACCTGAAATACACCTAGATTAGACGTATTTCAGGTGCAGAATGCGACTTTTCCCCCGCTCACGCCAGGTCTAAAAAAGTGGCTGTGGCTGGCTCACATTTGGATCCGCCGAAGTTATGAGCATCCTCTGAAATACACGTTCACGGCTCATGCACGCGACCACATCTGTTTTGTTGTTTGCAAATCACAGATCCGTAAAATACGGATCCCAGCCATGTGCATGCCACCATTTTTTTTTCAAACTCCTCTAAAAATGTCCTATCCTTGTCCGTAAAATGGACAAGGATAGGACATGTTCTATCTTTTTTTGCAGGGATGCAGAACGGACGTATGGATGCGGATAGCACACGGCGTGCTGTCCACATCTTTTGCGGCCCCATTGCGATTAATACGTCCGCATCCGATCTGCACCGAACATACGGTGGTGTGCATGGGGCCTTACTGGTAATGTTTGCGATGTGACCTAATTAATGTATACCCGGAGAACAACCAACTTTTATGTTAAAAAAAAAAAGCATGGTGGGGTGTGCTGCCCACCCATCATCATGCAGAAGACAGTCCAGCTACATCAAATCCCAGAAAGCCGATAGTTTAGTGACACAGAACGGTATAATCTGGTGTTACGTAAATCCAGTTCACGTTCCAGATGGTGGTCTTCTAATCAGCCCATGCCAACCTCTGCGTGGCGTCATTGTGAGCGCTGATTGAAAACCCTGCGCTGCATGCTCGCTCTGTGGCAGTGAATAGAAGGAAAGCCCTTGGTGGCCTGAAATGCTGTTCTTATACAATTCCCTGCGTACGGGAAGCTATAAATATCCGCCATCGCTTCTTCCCGCATCGTATTCATACATATTGAGGTTTTATTGAAAAGATTTCTAGAGATTACCAGTCCCTCTGACGATATAATTCATGTTGAATTCTTCAAAAAAAACTGCACTTCTGTGATTGGATAAATGACGAATCCTTAAAGGGGTACTCCAGTTGTTAGAAGTTATCCCCTAACCGAAATCAGTGCGGGTCCTACCCCTGGAACCCCCCACTTATTATGAGAATGGGGGCCCCCATACCCCCTGCAATGAATGGAGCGGCCAGTCGGACATGCACATTCTATGGGAATTCTGGAGATAGTGGAGTGCTGTGTTCTACTGTCTCAGGAACTCCTGTGGATAAGGCTACGTTCACACCGGCGTTTCGGTGTCCACCTGTGAGATCCGTTTCAGGGCTCTCGCAAGCGGCCCCAAACGGATCAGTTTAGCCCCAATGCATTCTGAATGGATGCGGATCCGTTCAGAATGCATCAGTTTGGCTCCATTCCGCTCTGCTTGCAGCGTTTTGGTGTCCGCCTGGCGATGCGGAGCCAAACGGATCCGTCCTGAATTACAATGTAAGTCAATGGGGACGGATCCGTTTGACGTTGACACAATATGGTGCAATTGCAAACAGGTCCGTCCCCCATTGACTTTCAATGTAAAGTCAGGACGGATCCGTCGGACTAACAATTAGACTTAGACTTTTTTTTTACATAGAATGCAAACGGATCCGTTCTGAACGGATACAATCGTTTGCATTATAGGTGCGGATCCGTCTGTGCAGATACCAGACGGATCCGCACCTAACGCAGGTGTGAAAGTAGCCTTAGGCTACATGCACATTACCGTATGTGTTTTGCGGTCCGCCCAAAAAAAAAACGGATGACATCCGTATGCCATCCGTTTTTTTTTTTTTTTTTGCCGATCCATTGTAACAATGCCTAAAATGGACAAGAATAGGACATGTTCTTTTTTTTTTTGCGGGGCTACGGAGCGGACATACTGATGCGGAAAGCACACGGTGTGCTGTCTGCATTTTTTGCAGACCCATTGAAATGAATAGGTCCGCATCCTATCAGCAAAAAAACGGAACGGACACGGAAACCAACAACGTTCGTGTGCATGTAGCCTAAGGGGATAACTTGTAGCAGCCGGAATACTGTAATGTATTCCACCCAAGGTGAGCGAGCTTACAAATTAGGGCTCATGCACATGATCATATTTTTTGACCGCATCCGATTCGCCTTTTTTGCTGGTAGGATACGGACCCATTCACTTCAATGGGGCCGCAAAAGATGCGTTTGTCCGTTCCGTTAAATCCGCAAAAATACAGAACATGTCCTATTCTTGTCCGCATTACGGACAAGGATAGGACTGTTCTATAAGGGGCCGGACATTCCGTTCTGCAAAATGCGGAATGCACCCGGCCGGTATCCGTGTTTTGCGGATCCGCAATTTTTCAGACCGCAAAACAGGCAACGGGAGTGGGCATGAGCCCTTACAGTGCAGCGTAGTGGATTCTGACATCTGTGTGTTGTGCAGTTCACTTCAATAAGGACCTGATCACACGCAGCCGTTTTGTTGCAGTCATTTCGGACACTGCCCCGGTCATTTGAATGGCGCCTGTAGAAATCCATGCCCCTGCTGCAGACTCGGGGAAGAAATGTGCAGTCGCAGTTTCTGCCACACCGTATGTGCGCGTAGCTTGCTGTATTCCGCGGATGGATCTGCAGGACGAAAAAGCTGAATTATTATCTGTGTTTTATTTGAAAAGTGGCCAATTCTGATAATAAGAATATAACAAAGGACTGCGGTTTGTGCAATCTCGGTGCTGCCAGTCTGACCACTTTAGGAGCCAGTCATCAGCCCAGCAATCGCTCCCTGTCATTGGCCCCTGTACACATGGCGTTTTCTCGTTTGTCAGGTTTTTGCGTTTTTTATGCCTAAAATCATCACTATGGAAAGCACATCAGGAATGTGCTGCCGACCACCGAATGATCTCATTCATCCACGTACAGTATAAGGCCTCATGCACGCGACCGTGTTCGTTTTGTGGTCCACAAACCACGTTTTCGCAAAATACGGATGTGATCTGTACAATTTGGTTGCGGATCCATTGACTTTAATGGATCCGCATTTTGCAGACAAGCATAGGACGTGTTCTGTTTTTGCTAAACGGACATTCTGATGCGGAAAGCACACAGATGACTTGCATGTGCTTTCTGCATCCATTTTTGGGCCTGCACAGACCGCATCCGTATTTTGCGGATCTGCGGTTTGCAGAGGGAAAAACGGACACAGCTTGTGTGCATGAGGCTTAAAAGGAGAGCTGATCCACGTGTTATATGATGATGTTTGGGGTGTCTGTACTTCTGGAGTGCACTTATAGAGGTGCAGAGGAGAAATCCCTTTTAAAGAGTACATGTCAGCAGGATAACCCTATTAGGGTTGATCCTGATGATTGAAATGATACATGTCTTATGAAAATTGGTTTGTGGTGTTTCAGACTAGAAAGGACTTTATTCCTTATGCAAAATAAGAGTTTTGGTGCACCCGTGGACGTGGCTGAGGTGCACCCGCTGTCCAGGCCCCGCCCCTGCACGGCACCTAAGCCCTCATTTACATAACGACAAAGTCTTTTTCTCATGAATGCTGCAACCGAGTGTCACAAGTGTCATTCCAATCAGCAGGATCAACCCTACCAGGCAGTATGCTGTTTTATAATACAATCCTGCTGACAGGTGCTCTGTACCCGTGAGTGTGGCCTTTTTTCAGTGGTGGGGGCAGCACCAATCAGCGCTCTGGATTGATAGGGGTTCCAGCATTTGAAAGTGAGGGCATGTCGCAGCAATACTCCCATCATTTTCTGAGATGGGATGTATAGTTTTCCACGACGGCCATTGATGATGATGGATGGTGTAGGCTTTCTCTAATCAGTGGGGTCTGACCGAAGTGCGCTGGTTGTTTCTGTATCTCCCATTCACTATAGGTATGTGGGGGGCACACACCCCAGTTCTGGGCATACTGGGGGCTGAAGAAGTGGGTATGGCACATCCTATACGCTGACTGTAGTAGAAATCCCCTTTAAGCCGTAAATATTGGTTGTCAGGAAGTTTATAATGAAGTTACTGGGCCTGGCCAGATGTGATGGGTGCAGGGCACAAGGGGTGATGGGTGGAGGACACAGGGGGTGATGAGTGGAGGACACAGGGGGTGATGGGTGGAGGACACAGGGGGTGATGGGTGGAGGAATCAACAAGATAAAAGAGGAGAGAATATTTAAAAGAAGAAAAACTGCTACAAGAGGACATAGTTTTAAATTAGAGGGGCAAAGGTTTAAAAGTAATATCAGGAAGTATTACTTTACTGAGAGAGTAGTGGATGCATGGAATAGCCTTCCTGCAGAAGTGGTAGCTGCAAATACAGTGGAGGAGTTTAAGCATGCATGGGATAGGCATAAGGCCATCCTTCATATAAGATAGGGCCAGGGGCTATCCATAGTATTTAGTATATTGGGCAGACTGGATGGGCCAAATGGTTCTTATCTGCCGACACATTCTATGTTTCTATGTTTCTATGACACAGGGGGTGATGGGTGGAGGACACAGGGGGTGATGGGTGGAGGACACAGGGGGTGCCCCCTCACCTGGCCAGATGTGGTGGGGGCAGGACACAGGAGGGGCCCCCTTACCTGGCCATGTGTGGTGGGGGCAGGACCCAGGAGGGGCCCCCTCACCTGGCCATGTGTGGTGGGGGCAGGACCCAGGAGGGGCCCCTCACCTGGCCAGATGTGGTGGGGGCAGGACACAGGAGGGGCCCCCTCACCTGGCCATGTGTGGTGGGGGCAGGACCCAGGAGGGCCCCCCTCACCCGCAGGACGCTGATAAGACAGGAGGAGGCGGAGGTGAGGGGGAGCAGTGACTGAGTGCGCATGCGCAGGACTCGGCAGCCGGAGCCGGGGCAGCAGGAAGCGCAGTGTGTGAGTGGCTGGGCTCAGGCTGGCATGTCAGCTCAGGGGGCTCTGCTCGGGCATGATCCTGCCCAGGTCCAGAGCATCGGAGGCGGCCACCAGTGAGCTCCTGCACGGGTGACACACGCCGGCCACCCCGCTACCACTTCCCTACAAGTTTCCTGCAGGAGTGACGGAGCCGGGATGTGCAGCCCGGGGACCGGAGCGGAGAGCGGCAGCCGCTGAGCTCATGTGCCGGTGCGGGCAGAGCGCTGCGGGACACTTCCCCATGACAGTGAGCGGCACGTTACCCGGGGACCGGCAGGAAGGCAGCGGACACCTGTGTGCGGAGTGTGCGGGGAAGATGATCCCGCACTTCTCCGAGAATGCCGTCATCTCCCAGAACACCATTAACCAGCTGTAAGTAGTGACCGGGATCCCGTCTGCTGACTGATCTGGTGGGGGGGTCAGCGTGTGATCAGCGATCTGGTTGGTACTTTAGTGATCACAAGGCTGGATCACCAATCTAGTTGGCGATTTACTGTGTGCATCACTGATCTGGTTCATAATCTAGTTTGGACCAGTGATCTGGTTGTGATTTACTGTACTTTTTTTTTGGTTAGTGATCTAGTCTGGTGATCAGTGATCTGGTTATTGCGGTTTGCTCATCAGTAGTTTGTTAGTGATCTGGTTGGTGATTTACTGTGGTCATCACTGGTCTGGTCAGTGATCTGGTTAGCTTGGGTTGTCCATTAGTGGTGTGGTTAGTGATCAGGTTGGTGATTTACTTTGGTCATAGCCAGTTTGTTTAGTGGTCTAGTTTGGTGATGATTGATCTGGTCATTGTGGTTCGGTCATCAGTAGCTTGTTAGTGCTTTGCTGTGGTCATCACTGGTTTGATCTTCTGGGGTCAGGTTGCTAATCTGGTTGATTGTTCATTAGTAGTTTGATTTCTTGATCTGGTTTGCAACTAAAGCTTTTCAGGTGCTGGAGACCTAGCTCAGTCCCTAGGACCGGGGACCAGTGATTGTTCTGCTGGGATCTCTCTCCCTGGTTGCTCCTTTTGTCCATGTGTGCTGTACCATGCTATGGGGTCAGGGTTCTTGACAGTAAAAGAAAAAAGCAAGTGAATTACTGGTCGTGTAAAGGATTTAAAGGGACTGTGCCTTGTCTACTAGTGGAGGAAGCTGGAATTGCAGACAGCAGATAATGGAGAGGTGCTGAACTGTAATGATGTGCAGGAGGGATGGTGCAGCTGCCGCCGGGGGTCTCATTATGTATAATTTCCTTACTCTCCCGCCTAATGTGACGTCCCAGGGAGCTTGTCCCCGGGGGCACATAGTTTCATACATAAGACAATAGGTCTTGTACAGGACCTCGTGCCCACTTCAGGGAATCTCACCACAAGCTTCTATTGATGCCGAAATCTTCTCAATGGGTCTATTTGTTTCTGTCTTGCACACAGCTGAGTCTTGTAGGACAGAAGCCCTGACTAAACGCGCCATCTCTTCTGTGTATGTGTCATGTAGCCTGGATGGCGGCGCTTCATATGCAGTGATTCTGTTTTCTGTACTTTATGGGCAGAGGGCACTTGAGGGTCTTCTGTGACTTGTCCGGCAGCCTCTTGCACAGGTTTGTGTGGTGCGGTGGGCTTCTCGGCAGTATTCACTCCTGTGCTGTCACACTTTTCCGCACGGTCTCTTCATAAATGGAAGAAGCCGATTGTGACCGCTCTTCCTGACATCATCCTGGAAACAGGATGTCCTGCTGTATGGCCACTGCTGCAAGCGTCAAGGAGCCATGGAGGTGCGGCAGCTTAAAGGGAACCTGTCACCGGGATTTGGGGTATAGAGCTTAGGACATGGGTTGCTAGATGGCCGCTAGCACGTCCGCAATACCCAGTCCCCATAGCTCTGTGTGCTTTTATTGTGTAAAAAAACTGATTTGATACATATGAAAATTAACCAGAGATAAGTCCTGTACGTGAGAAGAATCAGGGACAGGACTCATCTCAGGTTAATTTGCATATGCATCAAATCGGTTTTTTTTACACAATAAAAGCACACAGAGCTATGGGGACTGGGTATTGTGGATGTGCTAGCGGCCATCTAGCAGCCCATGTCCTCAGCTCTATACACACAATCCTGATGACCGGTTCCCTTTAAAACCTGGAAGGAAAATTGGATTTCCAGAACTGGTATATGTAGTTCGTGTCGTGCCACCGGCATAAATAGTGTGGCTCAGGTTCAGACAATTCCTTCTTGTTAGAGGACCCCTTAACGTGGTCACCATTCCTGACGTATCTGTTTTAGTAACTCATTGTATTCCCCATAATATAAAAGTTGAGCAGCATTCCTTCTGAGAACCATGCATTCTGTCCTCTGTTATTCCTATTACAAATGTGTATTTATCATCAGGTGGGGGGTGTCCCAGCACATATCCCCAGTGTCCAATCAGTGCAGCCAGTGTCAGACTTTGCAGGAACACACAAAATAACACAGAGTTCGAAATTTTATGAACACATTTCTAGGAGGAATAACAGAGGAACAGCATGATGCAGCGTTATTATAATTATTATAATTATTTTATGAGGGATGAGTATTTGCTATAACAGACATGCCATGCAAGGTCACAGGTCCTCTTCTAGCAAAAAGGAATCGTCCAAACGATTGGGTCACTATATCAATGTTGATGAAATGACTTGAACTACTACCGGTTTTGGAAATCCTATAATCCGTTCACATTTTAAGCTGCCGCGCCTCTATGGCTACTGGATTTTTGCAGCGGCCATATGATGGGACATCCTGTTTCTACAACAGGATGTGTACATCAGGATCTCTCGGCGATCTCTGGCGCTCCAGCTGTACTATCTGAATCGCCATTCATTTATGTGGGGATTACAAGGGTAGCCAAGCAGATGTGCATGCTGGGAGGTGTGTTAAAGGTCGCATACCCCTATCGTACACCATCAGAATGCCCTATTGGCAGCCGATCATCCTTGAGAACAAAAGGATAGGGCATGTTGAAATCCTACATGTCCAGCTATTCTTTCTCAAAACATCAGTTGTCTTGGTGGGGGGTTCGTTGGGACGCCCAAACTCTAGACAGTTGGCTGGTCCCACTGTGTTTAGCCAACATTTATCGAATATGTGAGGCCACTACAATGTGATCTCGGGGTGTCCCACTGCCGGGATCCCCAGTGATCACTTATGATCTGCTGGATCAGCCAGTGAAGTGTTCCACTTCCCCACAGCGCCACCACAGGTGAAAGTGAGCATCACATACTGTAGTTACCATTGGAATCAAAAGGCTGTCCATGTAATGCACAGAAGAATCAGGTCCTCCAGGGTGAGAAATTCCATTTGTAGCCGCTCTGAGCCCAGACATGCTGATCATAGACACACATCTAAGGCCCTATTCACATCAGCGTTCAGCCTTTCCGTTCTTTTGCTCCGTTATAGCCTACGGACCTCATAGACCCCCATAGACTATAATGGGGTCCGTTAGGTTTCCGTTTAGAAGATGATTTTGGAGCGGAGACAAAAGTCCTGCATGCAGGACTTTTGTCTCCGCTCCAAAATCATCTTCTGAGCGGAAACCTAACGCACCCCATTATAGTCTATGGGGGTCTATGAGGTCCGTAGGCTCCGTTCGGCTCAGTTATGAGCCGAATCCGTCCTTTCCGTTTTCCTGCTCCTATAACGGAGCAAGAGAACGGAAAGGCTGAACGCTGATGTGAACATAGCCTAAGGCTACTTTCACACTGGCGTTTTGGCTTTCCGTTCGTGAGATCCGTTCAGGGCTTTAACAAGCGGTCCAAAACGGATCAGTTCATCCCCAATGCATTCTGAATGGATAAGGATCCGCTCAGAATGCATCAGTTTGCCTCTGTTCAGTCTCCATTCCGCTCTGGACGTGGACACCAAAACGCCGCTTGTGTCTGCCTGACGATGCGGAGGCAAACGGATCCGTCCTGACTTACAATTTAAGTCAATGGGGACGGATCCGTTTTCACTGGCACAATAGAAAACGGATCCGTCCTCCATTGACTTTCAATGGAGTTTATGACGGATCCGTCTTTGCTATGTTACAGAATATACAAACAGAATGTTAACGGATGCAGACGGTTGTATTATCTGAACGGAAGCGTTTGTGCAGATCCCTGACGGATCCGCATCAATCGCGAGTGTGAAAGTAGCCTAATGCTATTGACCTGTAACTGAACATGAGATGAGGTGGCCTCTGTGGCTTGTTGTCAGACGTTCTGCCCAGCCACTGACCTTAAAACATAAGGTGTTAATAGCGTAAATCTGTTCCCTGGAACCGTTCTTTGTGATATCCACTAAGAATAGATTCTCATGTCCTGGAGCTGCATGCTGGTGTCTTGGTCTCACCTTAGAATAACCGGATCTCCTCAAGGACTTGACCTTTGTCAGGACAGTCTGGTGAGTTTACAGGGTGCGCTGTCCTGGTCTTATCTCCCTTCAGCTTCCTGTTTATATACAGACCAGCCAGGAATTCTTCTGTTAGTTACTTTGTCTTCCTCTATGGTGAGAAAGTCTACAGGGAGGATCTGAATGGGGACATGCATAAGGGGAGTGGGATGAACCACTGCCAGAGGAAGATCTATATATAAAATACTACCTCTGCTCTATTCCACCTCTCTCCTCTACATACACACATATATGCTCTTATCTACGGGAATTAGCTACTGCCAGGCTTCTCTGATGGCAGCTTATCTCCCTGAAAACAAAAAAGATCAGACATGTTGAAATCAAACAGCCTGATCCATATCTGGCAGATAATAGAGGAAATTCAGGAAGTCCACATACACTGCCAGAGGTAGATCTATAAAAAATACTACTACAGCTACTCGCTCCCCCTATATACTCGCCTTGGCATATCTTATCTACAGGTAGTGGGAAATAAGCTACTGCCAGGCTTCTCTGGTGGCAGCTTATCTCCCTGACAATAAAAAGGATCGGACATGTTGAAATCCAGCAGCCTTATCCTTTATCAGGCAGGTACCGAGAGGTCCCCATACACATTAGGTCGTTGACCAGTTTTAACAGTATCTGATGTGTATGGTCAGCTGTACAGATGTAGCATAATTGATCTTGCCACTTGGAACAACTCTTGGCGATTTCGTAATCTGTGCTTTACATAGGACTGCAGGTGTTGCCCTTTGTAGTCTAGACTTGACTTGAGGCCTGTGAGAATAAGCTGTGCTAATTGCTGGGTTTACCCAACCGCAGGCTTCTGTTTGTCTCTCTGGACTGGGAAGACAATGCACACGGCGCTGCTTTATTCTTTACCTTGGCCTTGCCTGCATTCAGTATCCAGGTAACCTGCTGGTTGTCTTTGTTTGGGCTCTTTCTTTGTGTGGGATTGTATTTTAGGTGGCAACCTTTTGGCCAGGCCTACATAGAAATCCTTGCTGTGTACGTAGCTTGTTCTTCAAGGGCACATGAAAATGTACTGATGTAGAAATTGTACCCGGGCTGGTGTTTAGTGGTGACTTGGCCATGTTGAGATGGTAGAGAAACCCATGTTTGGTTCCCGGTAAGCCCAGGCAGAGGGCCAAGACGCACACCCTCTTTAGAAGACTATCTACGTCATCAATATCTTATGCCAACTTTTCCTCTGAAGATTAAACTGGTTGTTTCTTGCCAATAACTTTATGAAAATTTTTCAGTCCTGACCGCCCTTTTGATATTCTTTTTAGTTTCCATTTATTCAAAGTAATGAAGATCTGAAGCCGGCCATTGAGGTGGCCCATAACGTTCCAGTGATGTCTTTTGGACAGTAGCTATACGTGACGGCTGGGGCTCATGACGTTGACAGCTGGAAAGCCTCTGAGCTCCTATATCAGAGCATGTCTGATATAAGAAGGTGTTCTTCACTAGAGCTGATTCTTAGGGTGAATTCCTTTTGGAGTCTGTTCCACAGAGTACACCTCTCCTATGAGATTGGACGCATACAGAGGTACGGTAGAGGCTCATACACCTCTGTAGAAGCCCAGAACCGCAATACAACTTGTCTGCATGAGCCCTTAGTTGAATCTCTTAAGGCACATGCGCTCTCAAGAACTGTAATGGAACCTGAACCTGTTGATGCCCATGTAAGTTTCTCCTGGCCCACTATAGTCTCCTCGGCTTATTGAGACGCTGGTTCCTAAAGATTACCGCCCCTTGTTTTCGCAGTATTAAGTATTTTCTTTTGATTTAATCGGTGGACGGACGGCATTCCTGACCACGCATAGTTTGGATGTTCATCTCAGGCGACCTCTGTGCTGTTTTATTCATTTGTTTTTTTATTTTTGTCACGGTGGTAAATGTGATGGCTCGGAATATGTCCGAAGTCCACAGTAGCCATGGGGTAGTTTCCAGTTGATCTGCACCTCCATACACCTTCTTACCTTCAGTTCATCAAATCTTTATTTTATCTCTATGTATTTGGCAGATTTGCTGTTCAGAAGCCTAGGAAGTCCGATCAACTGCCACTGTAGGAGCTGTAATGGTGGCCATGTTGAATTAAAGGGGTTGTGCGCCTCTTTTTTGGCAACCTTCCTGTGCAGACCTGCGAAGGGAAGTATATTTCCCTTTTCCCGGCTCTCCGGCCTCTTACGTTTGACACTGCCATGGCAGTGACCTACTGCCCTTGCGTCATGTGACCACGTGGTACCACGTCAGTTTCTGGTTTCACCCATATGGTGTCTCATCTGTATACAGCCTGTGTCTGCATTTTGTATTATCTGGTGCTCCACAGACGTGTGAACAGAAACCAACAGAAAGTATTACCTCAAGTGCAAAGTCTAGCAGACCTGTTAATCACCTGTTGTTCCTCTGCAGTGCTTACCTAGAGAGTTGTCACACAGGACACGTCACTTGTTGGCTCACATGGGAGAACTGGGTTGGTCTGGTTACATTTGACACCCATTGAAACGTTAACATGCTGGACAGCTCAGGACAGCTGGTTTATGTTCACACGTGGCAAAATGTCTTCTGCTGATCCAAAAAACTGAATGAGGCTTGTAAAAACGTGCATAGATAGGAACCATCCCGTTCACATGCATGGAGCAGAACTTCAGGTGAAGAAATGTACATGACCCATAAAGGGTTTATTCCATCATAGACATTTTTGGCATATCCACAAACCCTTGTCGTGCAGCTGCTTTTAATGGAAAGGTGGATGCAGAATCATTTGCCTGATCCATTGATGATGGATGCCACCGATCCTTGATGGACCTCATTGAATTATAACGGGGTTTAGCAGGCTCCATTGTGGTTTCTGTAATTTTACATGCAGCCCTATTCTTTCTGTGAAGTTTGCTGAGCCTCTGACGGCATACTGGACATGCAACAGACTCCATTATGCTTTCGAGGTGTCCTCCATATGCTGGGTCAAGTGATTTTGTTTTTCTGTTGCTGTACTGGAACAGAAAACCAGAATGTTGCCGCAGATATGAACCTGGCCTAAATCTGCTAGCATGGTAGAAGTTGTCCGACATCTGCGTTCGTTTTTTCCATTGTTCTGCTCGGTTACAGGAGCAGAACAACGAAAATAACAGAAGTGCCGGTTTCGGCTCATAACTGAAACCAACAGACCTCATTGACTGTAATAGGATCCGTTCGGGTGTCAAGGTTTTAGTTTTTTTCCTGTTTGTTTTGGTCGAATCTGCAATGGAGGTCCCTATGAGAGCCTCCAAAACAGATGTGAACATGCCCTAAGTCCACCATAGATTGTGGGAATGTCCACTAAAAAGTTCCAAATATCCTGAACTTGCCCCTTTATTGCCTTGATTTCGTGTATTTGGGATTAGCATTAGCACGAATGCTCTTCTGTTTTTGTTTTTTTTTTTGTTTTTTTGTTGTTTTTTTTCTGCTGTTTGAGTATTTCGTGAGGTTCCTTGCTGGTCTGAACCGGTATAACAGGCTCTACAAGAGCATTTTTAGTATTTTGTTTTTACAAAAGTATTGCCCAGAAGGGGGTAACTGACTGACAGGTAACATTATGGAGGTCATTTTGCTGGGAACATCCGATGACTGGGGTGCAGACTATAGCTACAGAAGATTTTGGCGTCGTATAAGTAAAGGTTATTTTTATCTACCCCATAGGCTAAGCATGCATGTTAGTTCAGTAAGTGGCTGCTAGGTCACTGTACACAAATTCTTCAGCGCGTCGGAAAATTATGCATGCGATTGGTATTGTATTAGAAAAAGTTGTATGAGGTTAGAAAAAAAATCGTCTGCCACTCTTGCCAGTTGGCTATGGGGTATTGCAGCTGAGCCCCATTTACTTTTGCTCAGTGTACTGAAAAAAATAAAAGCAGACCTTTTTTGTTGTCTCAAACAGCCCCCTTATTAAGGCTTGGTCTGTGCACAAAAATTAGAGTTTCTGCTCAAAGGATGTGCTGAATCCACTTAACGGGGTTTTCCAGACCTAGAATATCGATGACCTATTCTCAGGAAGTATGCTCACTAGGAAGTAGATGTGTGCAAGTGCCACAGGCCCTTCAAACAGCTGCTTGACTGGCTTCTGAGAGTCTGACCGCCATCCATCTCATATTGGCGACCTATCCTTAGAACAGGTCTTCAGCTTTCTGATCCCAGAAAACCCCTTTAACATACAATTATGTATGATTTTCCGGAATTTCCAGTGGTTTTTACTCTTTTCACTGAATCAACACCAACTGCAAAATCTCAGAGTAAGGCATGAACATTTTGCAGCAGACTTAAGGACATTACAGCAGCAAAAGATGTCCGCCGTGTGTGCACATGGTCATAAGGTGGCCATACACAGTAGACGAAGGTCAGCCGTACCCACCAATTTCGGTGGGTCCTTCCATCCAACGTATGGTGGCATTCCGACTCTCCGCCAACATCAGATTTCAGGGGAAAGAAGGGCGGACATGTTAAATCGCAGCAGGCTTAGTCCATTGTTCTCAAAGTAGATAAACTGGTGATAACACATGCACGCTCACCCAAGCATGCATGTGCATGAAGGACTGAACAAATTTTTGTTGGACCACTATCTAAAGTGCATGGCCAACTTTTGTCTTTTTTTAGAGCTTTTCCCACTCCTGAGCAAGTGGCCTTAGCTGGTCCTGTAATTCTCCACATGGCTGGCTCCCTGTGCAGTTGCTGAAGTCTACAGCTCCACAATTTGTTCTCAAGTTAACCATTAACCATAGAGTTTATTTTTTGTTTTCTCCAAGGCTGGGGACTTGGCCTGTAGACTGCTCAGATGCTCATAAAGTTTTATGATTGTTAGACCTGATAGAGTTTTCTTCTGTGAGCGGAGAAACAAACCTGACACAAGGATTCTGTTGAGCAACACAATAATTGTGCATGATAAGCATGTCGGGTGGTAGCACACAATGGACAATGGTTGTAGGCTGCTATTCATTCTTGCCCAGAAGCAGTAAATATTCATATCCAGTCACCCACATGTGGCATTACATTAGAGAAGCCCTTGTGATGCTCTATGACATTACAAATCACCTCCTTGTCCAAGCAGCTATTTGATTTTGAACCAAGATGATCTCGGTCATGGTTTATTTTAACGCGGTCGGTGAAAGCATCCTTCAACTTTCCGGGTAAGTGACAACAATGACTTTGGAAAGTCCCTCATAGAGTAAAGGTGACCACTACCTTCAGTAGCTGCCGGCCAAACAATTGTTCCTCCCATTATTATTTACATTCACAATGGGTCTCCCAGACTATTTCAATTGAGGGCTGAGGACCTATTGAAGATCAACGTGCCCGATCCATTTTGTTTTAAAAATATATACATAAAGTTGTTTTCTCCTGTTCGTGGACAAACTTGGTGTACAATGAGGATTGCATACTTCGGGTGGAGTCTTTTTTTTTTTGGGTCAGTAAGCTTGACGACTTGTTTGCATTTCTATTATCTTTACATAAGAGGCTCTTTGCAGGTGAAAAGGTGAACTGTATGGAAAGAACAGCTGTATGTATGTGAAGAAGTGTTGTTGTCAGGGTTGTCATTCAGCTGAGCAGTGAAAGTGTTGTAGCATGACAGCGGTTAAGAGCTCCTGTTGACCTAACACATGGTTGATCTTCTCAGAAATACAGATTCTGGGAAATCTCTCCAGCTGATTGGCGGTCATTGTTCTAAGATCTAAATGTCTTGATAAAAGGTTCTCAGCAGGCTGGTGACCGGCTTTACATTTATTCAGAGGAGAAGCTTTATAGTGCTCCACACGCCTTCAGTTGTGTGATGGGGAAGGGAAGGTTCTTGAGATACCCAGCTAGATAACATCTGTTTGATGGCTAAAGCTCCTTAATTTGTTTTACAAGCAAACTGTATAAATCGGATTTAAGGGGGGGGGGGCTGCTGGCGGAGAATTTTCACATTTGACGTTCTGAATGAATTTTCATATATTGAGATCGTAGCATGATGGAAAAACCATCACCATCTTCACTACAGTTGTTACCTTGTCCCAAATGTGGGTACTTATGGAGCTTACGTTATTTTTTTTACCAGTTTTACAGTGAAATCTATAGTTCTTTTTCCAGGTTCTTAGGGTCCTGTTATAAACGTGACAAAGGGCTTAGCAGAATTATCAGTCTGTGGAGGGGTCTAAAAGGATCCTGAAAAAGAAGACAATGCTCTATTCATGTAGGTAATTGGACTTTGTTGCGGAGCACTGACTTTTGTCTTCATGAGGCTTTGGCAAGCATGAGCGCTTTTCACTTAACCACCATCTGAAGATGCTCGAAGCCGATTTACTCTACTTATACACTCTTTGAATAAAGCTAAGAACCTACAGGTCGTTGTACTTTGGTTTGTAAGGGGATACTTAACCTGAATATGAACCACTACCTTCAAAAACATTGTTGATGCTCACCAGTGGTCCACTGTTTTCAAAGATATATTCCACTGTAGATTGGGATGTACAAAAGGTCCCAACATATCTTCTAAATGTGCTCATTTGGCCTCTGTCTGGCTGGTATATGTCAGTATACCATAGGGCTGAATCAAATCGATTACTCGATCGAATCAAGTAATTCGACACAAACAAATCCTTGATGCAAATTTTTTGCATCGAGGATTCGTTTGTGTCATGTGACCTTGGAGCAGGAGTGAAGCGCTTGCTATTACTCACCGCTCTGTAGTCACCCGTCGGCCCGCACTGCGCTGCACTTTCCTCCTGACATATCGTCAATACATACGTAAGCGTGCACTATGACCTGACTCTGTGTGACGTCAGGGGAGAAGATGATGGACGAGCTGTGGAGCGATAGCCCCTACAAGAGAGGTAAGTATTTCATTTCACTGGCGCTGGGGACATGGCTAGGAGGGGCAGTTGGGGGGGCAGATGAGTTTTTATAAAGAAAAACATTCTTTTAATTAGTTTTTTGTTATTAGAGTATTTGATTATTTGTTGGATTAATTGATAGAATACTCAGTTACAAAATTAGTCGATAGCTGCAGCCCTAGTATACCACTCAAAAAGGTATGGAATATTGTAGACTAAGGTATGCCATTCAACGTATTCTTCATGGGTTTCTGTGGTCAACAAGGTCACTTTTTCTGTTAGACAGCTTTGATAAATGAGGTTCTGCCTATAGACGTGATGCATTGTAAGTTTGTCCTTTAGATGCAAGATCACATTTTCCTCGATGCCTTCTGTGAAGGTGTACGCGTGATGTAGGCCCCATGGTCTTCACAGTAGGTTTGACTTACTGTGGACCTGAGTGCCATGTTAGACAGTCCACACATCCATTTCTTTTTCAGTACTTATTCGGTATTCATCTCCTCTCCGTTCCTGAGAGCAAGACAGTCCATTACCTAATTCAGACAAAGTCAAAGGGGTCTCGCTTCTTTTTTCAGCCGGGAAGTTCTGGGCATACCACAGCTAAATATAGTGTTGTCTACACTTGACTAATATGGAAGGGGACAGTATATTGACCTGAGGCAATCTCGCCCTCAGCTTACAGTAGACGCCCTGTCGCTTGCATTGAACGGCTTCGTAAATGTCCTGCTGACTGCCAGCTGGCCACGATACAGTTAAATACTGTTCTGGGTTGTTAGTTTTGCACAGAAAAGGTACTCCGAGTGGTTTTCTCTGCTCGACAAACTTCAGTTTTGATAGGATTCAACTGTTTTTGGTTTTTCATCCAGCGTGCAAAATGATAAACCTATTCATGAGTGTGGGAAAGTGGTGCGACAAGTCTAGCGGGAGCTGTAGAGGGAGGGACACACGTGGCGTATACACTGCAGATCGGCCGCAGCATACTTGTGGGCGGAAAATCCACAGCATTTACAGTGGCAGCAAAGTGGATGAGATTTTTCCTTTTTTACGTTGCATTTCCGCCTGTGCCATGCAATGCAAAGGGTGAAATCTGCACCAAATCCACAGCATTTCCACACCGAAATGCTCCGAAAACTATGCCCCATTTGGTGTTGCTTTTTCCTGCTGTGGATTTTGTGCGTATTTTCAGAGGACCCGCAACGTGTGACCCTGCATTAAAGGTGGCCATTTTAGTTGTCACCTGGCTGTCCCATAATCTTATAGCATAAAACAAATCTGCAACTAAACTTGACTGGGAAGGCCCCAAGCTTATATTTCCGGCGATTGTATGGCCCTGTTCACATGGCGGTTTCTGTCACGCTGTGGACCCACTCTCTGTTATCCCCATTAAATAGCTGACCCACGGACTGACAACCGCCGCAGCTTCCAGTGGAGTCTGACCGGCACGCTGCGCCAAGAATGGACAAGGGATGTGTGAACGAGGCCTTGTTTCAGGGTAACTTATTTCTAATGGTGCAAACAGATGAGAGAACCTGGCATTTTATTTGGTTGGCTGGTGATGACCATTTGTGTCGCGTCCTTTTAGCCTGACTGGATATACGTTTTTTTCAGCCCTTCCTGCTTGTTATATATTCCATTATCAACCTGTAATCTTTCTCCGATTTTGATAACGTAATATAAATAACAGTCAATTAGCTCTTTCATGTAACCGTTCATCAGTCTTCCAGTCATGGTTTGTCACATCTGTCACGTATCCCGGATAAGTCTCGTACTGAATCATATGACCGACCCTTTGCTTTGTTTCAGAGAGCGATGTTTCGCCTTGTGACCCCACAGCTGTTTTGTGAAAGGGCGGCCCTGTTTGAAAATGTGAAATATTTTAATGTCTTGTGTATTAAAAATAGTAACCGAGCGGGAAGGAGTCACTTGCGGGTCCCTTGTTTATTACGTAGCATCGGGCTGCCATTTTGTGCTGGGAGCACTGTGATCCTATTCATGAGGATGCGGATTGTCTATTCATGAAGGAGTAGTGACTAATCTGGGGCAACAGCCTTTGATGTCTGATGTGGCTTCCATTACAATGAAGATGAATGAAAGATTTCTTAAGATTTCTACAACTGGACTAAATGTGGGCCACTGTGCTGCTCTTTTAGGCCTTTTTCAGATGAGCGCGTCCTGTGCGGAAATCCTGCTCAGTGTGTGAGCGTGCTTTCCCGTTATGGTCGCTTCTCGTTTCCCAGGAGCGCACGACTTTATACTGATTTTATAATGCTGTGTGTCTCTGCATGACCTGTAGTTACTCATTTACACTGACATAACGCTGTCAGTATAATTCTGTAGAAGTAAGATCATGCAGAGACACACAGCATTATAAATCAGTATAATGCCGTGCGCTCCTGCAAAAAGAGCAGTGTCCATAACGGGAAATCGCGCTCGCACACTGTGCGTGATTTTCGCACAGGACACACATCTGAAAGAGGCCCTCAAACCCCACCATGGTATACCCTATGTAAAAAAGAAAGCGTGAACTTGCAAATTTTCAATAGACCCCAGTGATGCATCTTGCTGTGCATTACTAGATGGATTTTTATTTATGTAGTTAAAGGGGTATTCCAGTATTTTAATATTGATGAACTATCTTCAGGATAGGCAATCAATATCTGATCGGCAGGGATCTAACACCCCGCACCCCCATCGATCAGCTGTTCCTGAATAGCTTTGATTTGAAGTAAAAAGGAGCAGAGCTGCAGTTACCAGCTCTCTCCACTATACAGTTGATGGCGCTGTGTAGTTCCAGAGCTACTGCAGAACAGCTGATCGGTCGGGGTGCGGGGTGTCCGATCCCTGCCAGTCACATAGTGATGGCCTGTTCTGTGGGATGGCCATCAATACTAAAATACTTTATTACCCCTTAATGAACAGTTAATTTTTTTCCTCAGTTTTTGCCCCTCCATGTTTAAGCAGCCATAACGTTATTTTTGTATTATGGTACCTATAAACCACTTTGTACTTTATATACCTTTTTGTGTTGCAAATCTAGAAAAAGCAACGTTCCCTTTGATTATGCTGTGGTCACAGACTGCAGCAATCCGAGGGTGAACAGTTGAGATTGGAGCTGCCTCCGATCCTGGTTGTAGAGAATCGGAGCTGTTCGTTACAGCTCATTGGTAGAGCAGGTGTGGTCACAGAAGCGGTCTGCTCCTTCCAAAACTGCGACGACAGTCAGTTTGTGGTCATTAAAGGGTTAATTTCACTACCAGTCTTCACCGTCCCATACATTATTTGATAAATGCCTAGGCACTGAGGTCCGGGCATTGCTTAGCTGTGAGTAAAGGGTTAATGCACAGAGTTCCCCTTTTTAATTCCCGCACACACGCCGAGGTCCGTGGTTCACAGATGTTTCATGCAAATATACATTTTTACAGAACGCGTTCCCACGCTGGAGGCCCCTGCGCACTGCTGTATATGCCTCCCCGTCACAGCCTCACGTTTCATTGATCGCCTACAAAATAATAATCCTTAATCCATGGGAATAAGAGGCGTCGCTGCCTTGTTTTACATTACATAATCCAGCGAGATGAGCGCGTGCAGGTCTGTCATATGTCTCCGATCCGCTGCGTTCACTCATCCTACTGCAGATCCATCTGGGGCCCCCCTGACATTGTCCAGGACCCTCTGCCGACACCGGAAGAGCCCCGATTCACAGGCCAAGGAAAGGTGCAGAAAAGGGCTCTGAACAGAGTTATCCTTCAGAGAGGAAGCAGGCGGATACTCTGCTTATCTTCACTCTGCGGAAAACCAAAAAGAGGGTTTCTCACGCTACCTTCTCCATTCCTTCACTGAACAAAATGACCCTGAAGGACTGAGCGCAAGTGTTTGATTTCTGTGCGAACCGTACATTGCCACCGACTGGCACAAAAATCACCTGTAAATATGAGGCCCAGTAGTTGGCAGCGACGGGGAGTACGGTTTTTTTCATCGGTAGGTGGAGACCTATTTTTCAGGCGGTGCTCCATGGGAAGAAGCACCTAAATTAACTCCCACCAGCCGAATCGGAGACACCCCATATTCTATACAGCTTCTTGTTTTTGGGGAAAGCCCAGTGGTGACCAACACGGCCACCATTACAGCTCATTGTTCCGTTTAGAACGGTTCGGTCAGTGGGGGTCCACCCACATGGACCATCGCGAGAGCGGTATGCTCCTGGCAGGTCTAGTATGTGCACTGTCGCTTCAGTCATGTCTGTGGGACTGCTGGAGATAACTGAGCTCTGTAGTCTGCTACCTCCTGCAGTCCCATAGGTTTTGAACGGAGTGGTGCAAAGGAGGGGTCCAAATGGATGTTACCAGTTGGGGGTGTGCCCTTGCACAGTCTGTCACTGGCAGCGCTGATTGGATAGTGTCAAGCTGTGCAAGGGCACACCCCCAACTGGTAACCTCTATCTCAGGGCTGGCCAACCTGTGACTCTCCAGCTGTTGTAAAACTACAACTCCCACCATGCTTTGCTGTAGGCTGATACCTGTAGGCAGTCTGGGCATGCTGGGAGTTGTAGTTTTGCAACAGCTGGAGAGCCTCAGGTTGGCCATCCCTGCTCTATCTGGACCTTTGTTGTAAACTGCTAGTAATTCATTCATAACTTCCAGTAGGAGTAATAGAGGAATGCAGGGACTTATTAAAACAGATGGGAACATTTCCTCTTTAGAGGGGTATTCCCAGTTAGAACATTGATGGCATATCACTAGGATATGCTTTCAATGTCAGAAAGGTTCAGGGCCCTCTCCAGAACGATGCCCCGAAGAAAAGGAGAGAACACTGCACATGCGTAGCTTGCTCTCAATTCACTGCTATGGGGCTTCCAAAAATTGCCCAATGTACATCCTTGGCTATTTTATTTTTTAACGTCCAAACTGGTAAATTGAGAACACCGTGCAAGGGCGGCCACCTCTCCGTTCACCGCTATGGGTTCTCAGAACTCCCATCGCAGTGAATAGAAAATAGCTGCGCATGCGCAACGTGCTCACCCTTCACTCCCGTTTTGGAGATAGGAGCAGGTCCCAGAGGTAGGACCCGCACCTGTCTGACATTAATGGCATATCCTAGTGATATGTCATCACCGGCCCAGATGGGCGTGCCCCCATAAGGTTTGTTTTATTGTTTTTTTTATGTACTGTATTTTGCTCACATTTCCCAACAGTGTAGGTTCCCTTTAAATGACCAAACGTCCGGCATCTGTAGCTGGACATGCTCGGTATAGGTAGTAGTTGATGGGAATTGATATTTCCCCATTGCTGGGGTCAGGTGGAAGGAAGGACCCCCGCAGTGAGGCCTCTTATCTTCACCCCACATCACTTCCTCCCCAGTTGGGCGCCTCACACATACTGTACCGCAGATCATTACAGCTTCTCACAGCGTTTAGCAATATGAACATGGTTTCCTCTTTCTTTTGAAGTGTGTGACGGAACAGCATCATTTCTGGGTGTGTGCCCGTCTGCCGCGGGTTGAAATGAGGGCTAAGGGAGCAGAGTTGGCACAAGAGACCGTATTACAAAACCCAGGTGGTGGTGTTCTTTATTTGTTCTTCTGTCAATGGGGAAGTTGACACTTTATACCTACTAATTGCCCTGGCGTTAACGCGTTTTTACTTTGTACACGGTGAAACCATAGAAAAGAGGATTTACAGGGAAATAAACCTGTAACGTTAACTCCTTGATTACATGTCATAAGTGGAGCAGCTTGAAGATCACCCTTTATGGCTGCCATTACGTCTCACCCAGCTTCCCTACAGACCTGCATGGACCTCATCTATTTTGCGGTCCACAAATCGCGGATGTGGTCCGTGTGCATCCCGCAATTTTCATATATATATTCATATTCTTGTCTGCAAAACGGACAAGAATAGGACAGGTTCTATAATTTGTGGAATTGCTATTCTGGATTCTGAGAAAGCTGGGTGACAAGCCTTCTAGGAGCTATAGCGGAGGCCATATGGGTTGTCATGCGACTTTCCTATAAAGCAGCTTTAAAGGTAATGCAGGGGTTAACACTCCGGTCTGTCAAGAAATAGAAGTGCATTGACGAGGCTGAGGATCTTTTCAGCAGGGGTCTGTTCAGACGCCTCTTCTTGGTTTGAGGGCTCCGGTGAATAGTTTTCTTGTAGCAGCACCTGCCGCGGTTCATGTAGCTGTGATTCCAGTGAATGCGATGCATATCTGAGACTGACTGATTCCATGTGATTAGTAGAGAAAGGAGGGTGACAGTCCCGGCAGCTGTGCCGCTCCCAGCCATGCGGTTCACGTTCAGGGCACCCCCTGAATACCTTACATGCTGCAGCACAGCTCGGCCTGCAGTGCGCTCATCCGTCTGCCGGTCCCAGCGCGCTCTGGGAACGGTCCCTTGTAGCCATACCTTACAGACACTTCATCAACCTCTACGTCGATTAACCTTTGGCTGCAGGTTATTTTTCTTATAAAATGTTGTACTGAAGCGCAGTAAAAAAAAATGTTCTGCCTCGCTAATATAGGTGATAGGGCAGTGGTGGCGAACCTATGGCACGGGTGCCAGAGGCGGCACTCGGAGCCCTCTCTGTGGGCACCCACACACTGGAAAAAGTCTATGGTGTACCAATATGCCTTAGACTTATCCTGCCATCAGCGCAGGCGCACTATGAACGGCACAGGCAGCGCGCTGAATGTAGGCAGGCTATTATAGCTAAGTGATAAAGTACATGGAAGACATACTGTATTGGTATTTAGGTTAAATTGCTGTGTTGGCACTTTGCGAAAAATAAGTGGGTATTGGGTTGCAGTTTGGGCCCTCTGTCTCTAAAAGGTTCACCATCACTATTAGGGCTCACTCACACGAACGTATGTGTTCCGTTCATTGGGGCCGCAATTTGCGGTCCCCAATGCACTGAGAACATTCGTGAGGCCTCCGGGACGGATCCAGACACATTCAACTTGAATGGGTCCACATCCCTCCATTCCGCAAAAAGACAAGACATGTTCTATCTTTTTACGGAACGGAACCCCACAGAAGCACTCCGTAGTGCTTCCGTGGGGTTCCGTTCCGTGCTTTCGTTCCGCACCGGATTTGCGGAATGCACACGGAAAGGTGTCCGTTTATTGCGGATCCGCAATACGGAAACGGAACCCATACGTTCATGTGCATGAGCCCTTAGTGTGGCTGAAACAAGGATAGGACATGTTGAATTCCAGTATGTCCTTTCCTTCCTCTCTTATTGGGTACTATGTAGGCCTGGGATCAGCAACGTTTGGCACTCCAGCAGTGGTGAAACTACGACTCCCAACATGCACGCTTGCCTATGGAAGCAGTCCATTTTCTGAGCAGATTGCTTAATTTAGAAGAAATGCATGCACGCTGCACACAATCACACACTACAAACATGGCACTAACACATTATACATGCACTCGCACACTTTACTGCACTACGCGCACTGCACCCGCGCACTACGCGCACTGCACCCGCGCACTACGCGCACTGCACCCGCGCACTACGCGCACTGCACCCGCGCACTACGCGCACTGCACCCGCGCACTACGCGCACTGCACCCGCGCACTGCACCCGCGCACTACGCGCACTGCACCCGCGCACTACGCGCACTGCACCCGCGCACTACGCGCACTGCACCCGCGCACTACGCGCACTGCACCCGCGCACTACGCACACTGCACTCGCGCACTACCACTTAGGAACCAGATCAGTATAAGGGTACAGCCACATGTTCAGGTTTCCTGATGCAGTTTTTAAAGCCAGAACCAGGAGTGAATTCCAAAAAGTTGTGTCTGTCCTTTAGGCCCCTTTCACACAAGCGAGTTTTCCGCGTGGGTGCAATGCGTGACGTGAACGTATAGCACCCGCACTAAATCCTGACCCATTCATTTCAATGTGCCTGTGTGCATCAGTTCTGCATTTCGGGAAAAACGCAGCATGTTCTATATTCTGCGTTTTTCCCGCAGCCCAACCTAATGGTTGCTAGGAGACGTTGTTTGTAAACCTTCAAAGTTTTATCACGCGCTTGAAAAACGCATTGCACCCGCAAGAGAAAAAACTGAACGCAATCGCAGACGAAACTGACTGAACTCGCTTACAAAATGGTGCGAGTTTGACTGAGCGCATCCGGAGCCAATCCGCCACGCTTGTGTGAAAGAGGCCTTATACTTTTCTCCTCCTTTCCACTCCTGATTCTGACCATGTGGCCGTAACCCTAAATTAAGAAGTGGGCTGAGGTGTATGTAATCAGGCCCCCATTATTGTGAACTTGTAAGTGAAGTGCGGTCCCCAGGGCGGAGGTCAGTATATTGCAGCTTTAATTGAATTGTATTTGTTTTTATTGCAGCATCAGCGAAAGTTTCCTGACCGTGAAAGGTGCTGCCTTATTCCTTCCACGTGGAAATGGCTCCAGTACCCCAAGAATCAGCCACAGGCGCAATAAGCATGCAGGTAAGTGCGGATCTAGTCCTGTACGGTCTGATGGGGAAATTAGCAGAAATGCCTAGGGAGCATTTAAAGGGTGTCCTCCAACTGGTCCCATAATGTGTATATCTGGTATGTATAAGCTTGTAAGGCAGTAGTATAGTGGCACACTGTAATACCGCAGAGGTTTAGACCCATGTAGACAATGAAAACTGGTTTTCCAGGAAGATCTTTTATTTCTTTCTCTTTAGTATTATTTTCACCTAGTATTCTGCTTCGGGTGCTTTATCTCCTTTCGGGCGCATTGTATGACTTACATGATATAACAATACCCAACATGATGGAAAAATACAGCGCAGCCAGAGCCGCCGAACAAAGGCCTTCACCTTACATTTTCCTGCACACAGATTGTCAATGTGACAATTACTATAAAATCCAGGATGCGCTCGCCTGGACTTAGTCGGCTCTATTTATAAGCAGGCTTGCCCTTTGACGTGCTTATTCTATAGTTGGGTAACCATTTTTGATTATATACTTTCTCCTGGGAACGTAATGTCTTTGCATATTTACATACAATGAAGCGTGTCACCTGCAAATATCCATAGGCTGCCATTGTAGAGCGCCATCTAGTGTTAAAGGCAAGACAGCAGTCACAAATCTGTACTGTACATATTATATTGTGCAAACTATGCTATGTCTAAATTTTTAGTTATGTTTAAAGAAAAATGTATAACTACCATCAATCTGTCTGCCATCACAGCAACCATAGCCTAAAATATATCGATAGGTTATAGAATATTATGTGAGGAGTGCACAACGTACATATACAGGGGCTCATGGATCTCACTGTGAAAAAAAAAAATATATATATATATATATCCATCAGTATGTGATTGGCGAGACCCCGACTCCCAGCACCCGCACCCACCTGCTATTTGAAGTGGCTGTAGCACTCTGCCATCCAAGCCCGGCACTGTTCATTGGATAGCGGCTGTACTTGGTATTGCTGCGCTTATATCTTAATAGCGCAGGAGTGTTGGGACATGGTGATACCTATGATCTTTAATTTATTGTATTTAATATGGGTAAGGGGTGTGATTTTTTTTTTTTGTGTGTATATATATATATATATATATATATATATATATATATATATATATATACACACACATGATCGTGGACTTGAACACATGATCGTCATCTCTTCTCCCATAGACTGCAATGAATCACTATTGCAGCCTATGGGAGATTCAATGCGTTTGTACTCCGGAGGTCTGGAATGGGATAAGCTGTTGTCTGTTTTGCTGGTCTCTAGGGTGGAGATGCCAGAATTCACCTGCTTAGTCCACGTCGTGTATATAATGTATTTGGATTTTTTATTTTTTTGGGGCCGGTGAAGTCGGCACGTTATAACTCTGACCTATGCTCTGTACTTTAAGGGGACCTTCAGCAACACCTCCAGGCCATGTTTACACTCCTCCGCCCCGAGGACAACATCCGCTTGGTGAGTCCTTATGATGACATTTTATTTCCATTCTGCTTCTGTCGTGCCCTCATTGCTGGCGGAGTTACTCCGCACTCTGTACATGTGAAACTCGAAAAATTTTAATATCGTGCAAAGTTCATTTATTTCAGTAATGCAACTTAAAAGGTAAAGCTAACATATGAGACTCATTACATGCAGAGCGAGATATGTCAAGCCTTTATTTGGTATAATTTGGATGATTATGGCTTACAGCTTATGAAGACCCCAAAGTCACAATCTCAGGTCCCCTATACTCAGGGGGTATGGATTAATTAGCTGACTAGAGTGTGACAATTTGATCCTAGAATATTAAACCTTTTCGCAAAATTCTAATTTTAAGTTGCATTAATGCATTTCCTTTTAATTTGCTTCACTGAAATAACTGGACTTTTGCACAATATTCTAAGTTTTCGAGTTTCACCTGTATACCATACCTGCCTGAAGGGTGTACACGTTCATTTGATATTTCCATGTAAAATAACAAGCTTTGAAGAGCGTCTCACGTGGCTTTCTGCTGAGGCAATCACTCCGAGCTGCCAAAGGTTATCCAGAAGCTTTTGGTGTATAGATAAGTTTCCTTAGACAACCGCACCCATTGGGATTTTCCCGGTGTTCTTTTTTTATAAACTGTTGTTCGGGGGAAAACATTAGCATAAAGTTAATGGGGAGCAGCTGGTTAAAGGGAAACTTTTGCCAGAAAGTAGTATATTTTTGAATTCAGTTCAGTATTCAGAATTCTTTTTTATTTATTTATTTATTTTTAGCAATTTTGGCTGTTTTTCATTTTGGCAGCGCTTTACCATGAAAATTAAATGCGAAATATTGTCCTTCTGTAGCAGTCGGCACAGATATAAATTCCTTTAGGCCCCTTTCACACGAGTGCGTTTTCCATGCGGGTACGGGTCTGTGTACATGAGCGTTGTTTTTCACGCATCAGTTCTGCGTTGTTCGAGAATCGCACCATGTTCTATATTCTACATTTTTCACGCAGCTTTGGCCCCATAGAAGTGAACAGGGCTTCAGTAAAAAACGCATTCCATCCACGAGCAAGTCCGGATGCAATGCGTTTTTCACTGATGGTTGCTAAGGCTACTTTCACACCTGCGTTTAGGTGCGGATCCGTCTGGTATCTGCACAGACGGATCCACACCTATAATGCAAACGCTTGTATCCGTTCAGAACTGATCCGTTTGCATTACCATGAAAAAAATAATAATAATGCAAACGGATCCGTTTTGACTTACATTGAAAGTCAATGGGAGGCGGATCCGTTTTCAATTGCACCATATTGTGTCAGTAAAAACGGATCCGTCCCCATTGACTTACATTGTAAGTCAGGACGGATCCGTTTGGCTCAGTTTCGTCAGACGGACATCCAAACGCTGCAAGCAGCGTTTTGGTGTCCGCCTCCAGAGCGGAATGGTGACTGAACGGAGGCAAACTGATACATTCTGAGCGGATCCTTTTCCATTCAGAATTCATTGGGGCTGAACTGATCCGTTTTGGGCTGCTTGTGAGATCCCTGAAACGGATCTCACAAGCGGACCCAGAAACGCCAGTGTGAAAGTAGCCTAAGAGATGTTGTTTGTAAACCTTCAGTTTTTTATCACGTGCGGGAAAAAAGCATCACAACGCATCGCACCCGCGCGGAAAAAAACTAACAACTAAACGCAATCGCAGACAAAACTGACTGAACTTGCTTGCAAAATGGTGCGTGTTTCCCTGAAGGCATCCGGAGCCAATCCCTATGAAAGAGGCCTTATAGAGCGACAAAACACTATCAGTTTGCCGCTGCTGTGAGGGGAAGCTGTTATCCCCACGTTCATCCTCGTTATACTGGTAGATTGTAGAATTGAAATAACAGTGTGACGTATGCGCTAATTAAGTCAGAGTGAATGGTCTGACTGAGAAAGTTAAGTGAGGAAGTTAAGATGTCAGGACAGGAAGTAGAATACATGGAGCGATTTTTCAAAAATTATATTCAGAAAACCATCCACTTGTTTTTTGTAAAAATACAATATACTCATATAGGCCATTAATATGTGATTTATTTTTTTGATGGCAGCCTCCCTTTAAATATTTGTAATGGTTGGTTATCCAAGCCTAGACAGAATAAAAATCTGCATATAAGGAACTTTGCTTTGCCCATCTGTGTTTATCCTTGGTATCCACAGCTGCATTCAGAATTCTGCCTGTTTGTTATTTCCAGAGCAGTGCATTAGGGGAGTCGGCTATGGTTTGTCTACAGTTGGTCACCACAGCAGAGTGCTTATAGTTGCCTACTAAGGTTAGTTTCACACTAGGGCTTGACATCGGCAGGGAGGAGTCTGCCGGAGATGTCTGGATCCAGCACTGCTGGAAGCTGCCTGAAGGCCCGTCGGCCCCATTAACTATAATGGGCACCAGCGGAGGTCCGGCTGCAACCTGGCAAATATGCTGAGAATTATCCTAAAACCGCTGCACAATTCTCAGCATATTTGTCAGGTTGCGGCCTAATCTCCTCCGGTCCCCGTTATAGTTAAAGGGGTTCTGCACTTTCATTTAACTGATGATCTATCCTCTGGATAGATCATCAGCTTCTGATCGGCGGGGGTCCGACACCAGAGACCCCTACCGATCAGCTGTTTGAGAAAGCAGCAGCACTCCAGCAGCGCCGCGGCCTTCCCACTGTTTACCTCCGGCCCACTGACGTCACGACTAGTATTAACTAGCGTAGGCGGGGCTAAGCTCTGTTCACTTGAATGGAGCTTAGCCCCGCCCACGCTAGTTGATACAAGTCGTGATGTCACTGGTCCGGCGGTAAACAGTGAAAAAGGCCGCGGCGCTGCTGGAGCGCCGCTGCCTTCTCAAACAGCTGATCGGCGGGGGTCCCGGGTGTCGGATCCCCGCCGATCAGAAGCTGATGATCTATCCAGAGGATAGATCATCAGTTAAATGAAAGTGCAGAACCCCTTTAATGGGGTCAGCGGGCCTTTAGGCAGCTTCCGGCAGTGCCAGATCCAGACGTCTTCAGCAGGCTGCGGTGTAAAGGTAACCATACACATTAAATAAATTGTGGCCAAGCCTGCTGATTTTGCTGGGACAGGCCAACCATCTAATGTGTATGGAGGTGTCCGTATTCCAACCCTGATGACAGCTGTTGGAGGAAAATAAGGATTGGGCTTTGGATTTCAGCATGCCCAATCCTTTATTTTCAATCCTTTATTTTTTTGCAGGTAAGCATCTGCAGAAATAAAAGGGCCTTGCAAAAGTAAGCTGATTCCCAGGGAAAGTTGGACCCTATACCCGGATAAGCAGCCACTGCTGAGATGGCCTTACACTTAAAATTCATATATTCTCAACTATCTATGGAAGTGTCAACCAAGCCCCATAGTGCACACAGTGCTGGAGCCAAACCGCTGTCTGTTTCCAAGGGCAACCAGGAGAAAACGGCTGTGGATGTAAAAAAGGGGAAGCGGCCCATCTATCCGCACTGTCGGGAGGATTCATTACAAGGGTGAAGTCTGTCTCCCTTACAGTGGTGCTTTAGGTTTTCTATCAAAAAGGCAGCAGCAACAATATAATAAAATGCAGATCTATGTATTCCAAATGGAAAAAATGTTGCGTGCAGTCATTTTGGCCTTAACCAAGGTTTTGTTGCAAATATGGGATAAGCCCAGGAATAACTGAGCCCTGGATGTACATGTGCATGCCCTGACTGATGTGAATGACTGGTTTCGGGAGTTTATTTTACGATTGCTTTCCATGTTGCTAGGCATGATAATTAGTCTGAACCCTCCCAAACTGATCATTTTCTGTTCTGCATTCGCCCAGACCGGTCACGTTGGATAGTCCTTGCACGCAGCATGCAATCCTTCCCGCTGTGGGCAGCATATTATTTACCTCTCACCCAATTAGTGTCTGCTCCAGTCATATAGTCATCTAATGGCTGTGGATTTCCAAGAATTGATTTTCTTTCTCCTCCGCTCAGTCGCTTGCCAATAGGCCCAGCTGCGGGGCCCCTACGTCAGTGAGCGGGACCTACTGTAATACACAGCGCACACTGCTGGGGTTTTGGTGCAGTTTTCTGTTGCAGAGATGCTTTCTTTTCTTTTTTTTTTACCGGGACCCCACATATTGTCAAGGGAAAATGAATAGGAATGACCGATATTTACACGTTTTCTTAGGCTCCATTCACACAAAAAATGGCCATGAAAACCAGACACATTGTTTTTTCAGTAGTAATAATGTCCTCCATAGTGGCCCCCAGCATTAATAGTGGCCCCCAGCATTCATAATCTCCCCCATAGTGGCCCCCAGCATTAATAATGTCCCCCATAGTGGCCCCCAACATTATTAATGTCCCCAATAGTGGCCCCCAGCAGTAATAGTGGCACCAAGGCCCCCAATAGTGGCCCCCAGCAGTAATAATGGCCCCAATAGTGGCCCCCAGCAGTAATAATGGCCCCAATAGTGGCCCCCAGCAGTAATAATGGCCCCCAGCAGTAATAATGGCCCCCAGCAGTAATAATGGCCCCCAGCAGTAATAATGGCCCCAATAGTGGCCCCCAGCAGTAATAGTGGCCCCCAGCAGTAATAATGGCCCCAATAGTGGCCCGCAGCAGTAATAGTGGCCCCCAGCAGTAATAGTGGCCCCCAGCAGTAATAGTGGCCCCCAGCAGTAATAGTGGCCCCCAGCAGTAATAGTGGCCTCCAGCAGTAATAATGGCCCCAATAGTGGCCCCCAGCAGTAATAATGGCCCCAATAGTGGTCTCCAGCAGTAATAATGCCCTCCATAGTGGCCCCCAGCAGTAATAATGCCCTCCATAGTGGCCCCCAGCAGTAATAATGCCCTCCATAGTGGCCCCCAGCAGTAATAATGCCCTCCATAGTGGTCGCCAGCAGTAATAATGTCCCCCATAGTGCCTCCCAGCAGTAATAATGCCCCCCATATTGCCTCCCAGCAGTAATAATGTCCCCCATAGTGCCTCCCAGCAGTAATAATGTCCCCCATAGTGCCTCCCAGCAGTAATAATGTCCCCCATAGTGCCTCCCAGCAGTAATAATGCGGCTTTTTTTTTTTTTAAAGCAGAAAAATGTACTTCTTGCACGCGGAGAAGCGCTCGCTCCTTTCACCATGTGCTCGCAGCATGGGAGCGAATGGTGACGTCATTACGCTTGGAGCGCAGGGCCTTGGGAATGAAGAGAGGCACACACATGCCTCTGCGCGTCATTTTAGGCACGACTGGCCGAGCATCTGTTTATTGGGATGTCCTCTCTACCAATGGTAGGGTTGGAGCCATCATAGAAGAACCACATTGGTGATGTGGAAGATCAGGCCTACCTTTTCTCCCCCATCGGTCATGGCTCAGCCTTTGATGGATCTGTATTGTTCTGCTTTTTCCTGCTTGCGATGTAAGCTGGCTTCTTGGAATCGCAGGCACAGAGCGCCGTTTCCTGAAGACCTGGCACTGCTCATCCTCGTGTTCTTGCAGAGTCAGCCCTGACTGGGCACACAGCTGACGTCTTGCACAGAATGTGAGAACACAATAGACTGTAATCCCTGCGGTGTCTCTTGGCCGTGCAGATGTCCTCTTTGATATGGCACATAGTTCAGGAAGCGCCTTCTTCCTGCGGAGGACGGACGTCCAGATGCGGTGCAGCAGGCCCTGTGTAAAGTTTACACCAGGATATCTGCCACTCACCAGCGCTTGCTCATACTGTACTTTTGTTCATTTAATGTTTGGCATATATGCTGGGAAAACAATTGTGCCCGTAGTCCCACATGCACCCACTATATGCCATGAGGGTCATTTTGGCATGCCCTAAGCTGGTTTTGTTTGTGGTTTGTGTCTGGTATTGCAGCTTGGCTCCACTGGAGTCAATGGGGCAGAGCTGCAATACCTCACACAAACTGTGGACAGAGGTGGCGCTGTTTTAGAAAAATGCAGCCACATTGTTCTAATCCCGGACAATCCCTTTAATAACCCAGGTCTGGACATCAGTCTCTGGAGTCCTAGTCCCGCTCTTGAGTACATAAAGTGACCAGGACTGACTTCTGTCCACTGAAAGTATACCGTAAGGTACATTTTTAAATTACAGCAAGCAGAGATCTTGAAACCCCTGTGGAACGATATAGAAGTATTATCGGGAAACCGTGGAACTTTCCATTCTATAGATAAGCAGTCATTAGCTGACGGTGACTCCCTCTTTCAAATAGTTCCTCTTGGTAGGGTGCTGGCATGGAGTCGGAGTGGCGTCATCCTCAGTGATGAAAGAATCCCGACTTCTATTCTTGTGAAAAACCTCCCTGCTTCAGTACACATGCAGTCTTCTCGGTGTGTGTACTGATCTCGCTTTAATGGTGGTCAAAATGCAGGTTGGTTTCGCTGGGTCAGTTTTTTGGTTTGCTCGCTGTATTGTAATGTTTTAGATGAGCACTAACTTTTTAATATATGCTTTTGTTTTAGGCCGTAAAATTGGAAAGCACCTATCAGAACCGAACGCGCTACATGGTCGTCGTATCTACAAATGGTCGGCAAGACACCGAGGAGAGCATTGTGCTGGGGATCGATTTTCCATGTAACGACAGGTACATAATAACTGCTAATGACAAAGTTCTCCCCCTATAGGCAGGTGATGCCAGATTTGTCTGGATGGTTGCATACCCCCTACCCCATGCATGCTCCGCTGAGCCAAACATTTTACAGTATTTAAATGGAATGTGTTGTATGTATGTGTGTGTGTGTGTGTATGTATATATATATGTGTGTGTGTGTATGTATATATATATGTGTGTGTGTGTATGTATATATATGTGTGTGTGTGTGTGTATGTATATATG
Organism: Bufo bufo; assembly: GCF_905171765.1. Classification (NCBI taxonomy): domain Eukaryota; kingdom Metazoa; phylum Chordata; class Amphibia; order Anura; family Bufonidae; genus Bufo; species Bufo bufo. The sequence continues at coordinate 98,561,279 of NC_053391.1, read as the reverse complement.
TGTGTGTATGTATGTATATGTGTATGTATGTATGTATATATATAGTGTGTGTGTGTGTGTGTGTATATGTGTGTATGTATATATATATATATATATATATATATATATATATATATATATATATATATGTGTGTGTGTGTGTATAATTTTTTTTATTATATTACTATTTTTCTTTTTACTAATTAAACCCAAATAGTGAAACATATTCCTTTTTTCTAATCTGTTTTTAAATTCTGATTGTACATGTATTTTTCTGCACGTGATTATGGGGGCAGCCATCTTGCCTGAGGTGCTAACAGCGTTCAGAGAGATTCTTTACGGCAGCCATATAGCCAGTGGGCGCAATAGACAGGAGATGACTCTTTGACTTGTGGATAAGCTCTGTGACTATGCAGAAGTCGTTGTACAGGGAGGGGGGAGTACATGAGCTTTGTCCATCGCCTGTTATGAACGGTGGGTCCGGTTTTCTCAAGGTGTTTTGAGGTTTAGTGGCCACTGAAAACTGCAGGATTTTTTTTAAAGGGATTCTGTCATGAGATTTTAGCCCTATAAGCTAAACATATGCCCATGTCCGTACTAATAACATGAATCCTAAACTGCCCTTATTAAACCTGCTTGTAGCTCTATTAGCCCAAAAAACAGGTTTTTATAACCTGTCAATCACCTACCTAAGGTGCCCAAGGGGTTTTCCGTTAATACCGGGTGCCTGGCCGCACCCATCGCCATCTGGTGCCCAGCGCCGCCTTCCCAGTCTTAATCGCCGCCTTCCTCACCTCAGCGCCGCCTCCGCAATCCTCCCGTCCCTCTGCCAGAACCGGCGCCTGCGCACTAGGCTCAGCCTGATGTGCCGCGGACTCCTGGCAGCGGCTTCGTTGAGCGAAGTGCGCATACGCATCGGGCCGGGCGCATGCGCACTTCGCTCAACGAAGCCGCTGCCAGGAATCCGCGGCCCTTCAGGCTGAGCCTAGTGCGCAGGCGCCGTCTCTGGCAATGGGTGCTGCCAGGCACCAGGTATTAACCGAAAACCCCTTGGGCACCTTAGGTAGGTGATTGACAGGTTATAAAAACCTGTTTTTTTGGGCTAATAGAGCTACAAGCAGGTTTAATAAGGGCAGTTTAGGATTCATGGTATTAGTACGGACATGGGCATATGTTTAGCTTATAGGGCTAAAATCTCATGACAGAATCCCTTTAAACATAGTGACGTGATGAAAAATTAAAGATAACATCACCAAAAATTCAAAAAAAAAAAATGGAGAAATGTGATTTAAACAATAGGTCATCTTCTGATGGCTTCATCCATGAAAATATAGGTAGGTGGTAAATGTATGATAGTTGGGACCCCCACTGATCACTAGAATGGGGTTCCTGAGCACAGTGTTGGATTTTAAATGGAGCTCTAGTCGTGCATGCACTCTATGCTCAGGGGCTCGGGACCCCCTTTCCAGTGATCGCTGTGACCCCACCGATCATACAGTTATCACCTAGCCTGTGAGATAACACCTGTGATGAATTTGTATTCATGTTATTGTCCATTTCAAAGCCACGGAACACAAGTTCCCAGAATAAACCTCCCGATGTACAGAACGTTCTTCTCTCTTTGGTGCCACCTCACTTTCACACTGAAGACCTCTGGTTACTCTCCCCTACTTCTTGGATGTGGCATGTCTTGAGTTTTCCCCTCTGATTTCCCATTTTCTCTGGCAGCTGGAGCCTCCGTACTTCTCATCCATCTTTTAGCCAGCAGCTAGTGGGAAAATCAAGGAACTGCTATGCCAGGAATCTCAAGTGTAATGTTATTCATAGCCTTGTAGTCTGGTTACTATGGAAAATATTTCACTGCTTGTTTTGAAACCCCACCTGCGCCTGGTGTCATATCTGCCCCCTCCTCTCCGCTGACACGAGACCGGCATGTGATGTTTAGTCACCGATGGTTCCTCGGTGGAGAACCGTCAATTTTCTCTGGTCTCGTGTAGAAAAAAGTAAAAAAAAACAGATGATTCTGTTTCCCAACAGGGAAGGACCGGCCAGCTGGATGAGCATCATCTCACATGGCGTGTGTGCTGAGAGGTGGTTTTGGGACTGGTTTCTTCTCTGTAGCCTATGTATCTACTTATATCTAGTTGATACCATTGCCAGTACGATTCTTGCATTGCTGAAAGTTCAGTCATGGAGCCTGATTGTGAAGTGAAATCTGGCAGGTTCTGCGGTGTTGTAAAACGGGAAGGATATAAAATGTGAAATCAGTGGTGCCAAATGCACATAAAATGTTGTAACTCATTGACATGGTGTCACAGTTGCCTGTGGAGTATACATGCAGCTGACATCCTATATACCTACCCCAGACGGTTGTCCCCCCCCCGACCTACCCCAGCCACCTTGCGTTCTGTCATTTTGGTTACACCTACAACATGGACCACAATTATTATTTTTTCCAGGGTCACTTTAAGTTCCCCCCTTGCTGATAGCGATTCCTACTGACCCACCCCCATACGCATGCATGCTTTGCACAGCCAGGCATACAAAAAGTGTCCAGCATCTTGAGGATCCTAAAATTGGGGCTATATTCAGACATAATAATATTACAAGTAGCCAGAAGACCATCCAAAAAATGCTTACGCATCTAGTGTAATTCCCATGATATATCAATTCTGGAAAATCTTTTCTTATAACTGTACAGTATGCCATTCCTCTTAGTAATCTATGAATCCATGGGGGGGGGGGGACCTAACAATGCAGAATTATAAGAAAATATGTTCCACAATTGTTATTTCATGAGGAATGCAAATATGTGCTGACGTAGACAAGTCGGGCGACGTGAGCATTTTATTGCTGATGTTTTTGTACATTTACACTGAGCAGTTATCACGTCTTGGCCATCTTCCATTTCTTCACAGTTTGTGGTGTGGTAGGTTTATGCCGACCCAAGGTAGACAAGTTGTTCTGCACTTTCATCCAGTTCTTCCAGTAGTTTGTTTCCACAACCTGACAGGCGTAGAGTCGACTGAAGAAACAACGGACTTGTTAAGGCTGTGTTCACATTGGGGTCAGTTCCATTGCAAATGGGGAAGAACAGCAGAATTGATGGGCAATAACGGTGTATGACAGGCTCCATTGATTATAATGTGGTCCATCAAGTTTCAGTCATGGCGTCCTGGCCATTATATTATCAGCAAAATCACTGCAGCACTGAATGCCAAGCTAATTTTCCAACATTTTAGGTGGATCCTGCAATGGAACCTCCAACGCTGATGTGAACACAGCCTACAAATTCTCATGTATTTAAAACGGCTATTTTTTATTTTTTTCCTGGTTCTGTATTGTGGCTACCACATAAAAAGAGTGACCACCATTGAAGCCTGCCCAAACCTATTAATAGGTCTCACCTTGGACATTGTGGCATAGCTGACATCCATTATATGTGCTGACAGCTTCGGAGAAGAGAACTGCCTATAGAAGCCAAGCTGTTTTTAGATCAACAGGTCGGGTTTCGTGGGCTTACTAGCCTCAATATTTATGACGGGTTCCTGGGTAGGTTGCTAGGTTCCTTAATCGGTTCTCCCTAAAAATATCCCTCACACCATGAGATGCCTTTTTTTTTCCATGTGCTCATCACATACACAGGACGCTCACCTTGAGTATATGACTTCTTCAGGTCATTGAGACAAGTGTCACTTTGAGAGCTGTGTTTGAGACTATCAGTTTTTAGTTGAATCTGTAAAAGACAGCCCAATGACCTGTAAACTTGCTTCTGATGAATTATAGGCCAGCGTGGCAGGAGGTCCACCAGTTGTCTTCATTAGGGACAAAAGAAATCGGTGAGGCGTGATGTACAGAAGCAGTCAGCTGTCTATCATAGCTCCAACCCTTTTAGTGTTCTAAAACCACACAAATCCTTATATGTTGGTTATAGACCAATCCCTTTAAGGTATGATGGCCCTTTAAACAGGTCCTTAGGATAGATCATTAATATCAGACCGGCAGTGGTTCCCCTCCCCCACCCCTCCCTTCCTTTCCTAGCTGTAATTTTGTTCCTCCGGTGCTGGAACTCCACAACTCTGTCCGTTTTATAGTGGACAGAACTGGTTACTGCAGGGCTGCTCCCTTTGCAGTGTATTGGGCGGGGGGGGGGGGGGGTGTTGCTGCAGTTACCAGCTCCGTGCACTGCACAATGGACAGAGTTGTGGCATTCAAGATAACTGATTGGCGGGGTGTTGGACCCCACTAATCTGATGGCCTATTCCAAGAATATTAACCATTTCGAGGGCCAGCAAACCTTAGAGAGTGCCTCATTTGGGGCATTGATGGTATATCGCTAGGATGTGCCATCAGTGTCAGGTGCCGGTCCCATGTCTGGGACCCACTCATATCTCCAGAATGGGGCTCCTGAAGTAAACCAAGAGCATCCGCATGCGCCACCACCCTCTTTTCACTGCTGTGGGAGTTCAAAAATAGCTGCGCGCTCGGTGTGCTCTACTTCACTTTGTGTGCCCCATTCTGGCGATAGGATATGATGTGACATTGATGGCATATATACCCCTTTAATTATTGAGTTATATGCAGGTTGTTAACCTCTGTGTATACTGTAATTGACTTCTCGATGTGCTTAACCTATATCTTCTGTTTTTGCATTTTAGCGGTTCTTGTACCATGGGCCTAGTTCTTCCTTTGTGGAGTGACACCCTTATACACCTGGACGGAGATGGGTAAGCTTTAAATTATTCTGTTAAAATGTACATGTCTGGGATTTTAGACCCCCCCCAACATCGACATCCCCAGAACTCGTAAGAAGAATCCCTAATCTACATGATCACCAGCTGTGCTCCTTTTAGTGGTCTGATATTATGGCAGCCCTTAAAAAACTGTGACTTTTACAAGTAATATATGGCTCCTGGTTCCCCCGTCTCTTGGAGGTTCTAGCTTTCAGATGTTTTCCATCTGCTTTCTGGCTCCTTTTTGTCCCATCTTGGCATGGAACATTCCTTTTTTGTTCAAGCTATTCAGATGATCTCTTGACTATATACCTCCATATATAGGGCCAGAGTAGTGTTGTCCACTTATGGAAAGTACAGGTTCATGTAAAGCAGAGCCTTCATTTAGACATGGATATGGAAGGAGGTGGAAAGGAGTGTTCCTTCAATATATGTTGTGTACATCTGAAAGCTCTACCGCCTTACTATTATATGGTATCTCTTAACCATTTTTTGAAAATCTCACCTAATTCTTTCTGCTTATTTTCTAGGGGGTTCAGCGTGTCTACAGATAACAGGGTTCACATATTTAAGCCAGTGTCCGTTCAAGCCATGTGGTAAGTGACAGGTCTCTTTATGTCACACCTTCTCACAGAGTTTGCTGCCATGTCCATAATTCTTCTTGTAACCTCCTCCTCCTTTTTCTGTAGGTCTGCACTGCAAAGCTTGCACAAAGCATGCGAGGTAGCTCGTGCCAACAATTACTACCCAGGCAGCCTTTTCTTAACGTGGGTTAGTTACTATGAGAGTCACATCAACTCTGACCAGACATCGGTCAACGAATGGAACGCTATGCAGGATGTTCAGTCCCACCGCTCCGATTCACCCGTCCTGTTCACCGATGTGTAAGTTGCAGCCTGCAATACCTGTTGTCGTCCATAGGGGGGCGTGATTTCTTTCAGAAGCAACATCAAACGGTCCATAGGTTGTGTCTGGTATTGCAGTTTGGATCCATTGAGGTGAATGGAGCAAAGACGCAATACCACACACTACTTTTAATGGTTTTTAGGATGCGTATGTAGCTCTTAAAGATGACCTAAACCTTTGGTGAACCCATAATTATATAGAACACCTTTCTGGTTCCATCCACTCTGATCTGCTTTTCCAGCATGCGGAGTACGTTTCCACATAAGGTATATGGGATGTGTACTTCGCATGCTGAAAAAGCAGAGCAGATGAAACCCGACGCTGCAGAGCACCAGCAGAAGCGTCTCTGCACAATCGTGGTTTTACCCAAGGTTAGGGTCTGTCATTGAAACCACTGGTTCCCATATGTGCTTTTTCATGAATATTCTGAACTCAAAATGCATGTTTCTATTGTAGGGGCAGCAGGTGCTTCTTAAATAATAAATGGGGGGGGGGGGGCTGCACTTTATAATGGTACATCAGCCAATCACCCAGCGTTAGGGGAGATGTGTACTGTCTCTTGTAGAGATGTACGGCAGCAGCATCATATGTGATTAGTCGGGCTATTTTTGCTGTGGGTGATAAGGCCTCAGGAATCAAGGTTAATGGAATGCGATTAGCTCCTTTACAGAGCCATACATGGACTAAGGCTGTTCAGCCTCAGGATAGGTGGGAGACATGACCCATCATACTGCAGCCATGAGAACATCCCTGGCCGCTCTGATGATGGCAACTAGGGGGAATGTTCACCTCCAGCACCTGTCCCTGTGCGAACATGGCTTTTAACACTCAGTAAATGAAGTGCTGTCACTTTTCTTTAACAGCCCGACAGAGCGAGAACGCACAGAACGTTTGATTAAAATTAAATTAAGAGAAATCATGATGCAGAAGGACCTGGAGAACATAACATCCAAAGAGGTGAGGAAATCTCCTAGTCATCTTGTCATCCCAGTAAATGTGTTCAGAACTTGGAAAGGACATTTCCAAGCTCTTATTGGTCACTGGTGTTTGTCCCTACGACCTGCAGAAGAATATCGGTCTATTCTATTTTTTTTGTGTATTGCCCCATAGTATAAGGTTTGTCCAGAATTAGAAAAACATCTGTTTCCTGCCACAAACAGCGCCACACTTGCCCATTGGTTGTGCCTGGCGTTGCAGCTCAGCACCATTGACGTTAATGGGACTAAGCTGCTATACAACATACGAGAAGTGGGCAGGTGGAGCAGTGTTTCTGATAGAAGGCAGCCATGTTTTCTAAGTCCATACAACTCTGGGACTGCCAGAGATAGCTGAGCACGTGTACTATCTCTAGCAGTCCCATATAGCGTGCCTGTGTGATTGCCAATCCACAGGGCATCCGTTCTCATGATCGGCCGCGGACCCCTGCTAGTCAGGCACTTATCTCCTATCCTGTGGACAGGGATAACCGACAGTCTACCTTCTCTGCCAGCGGGAGGAGTGAGGGACTCCTGCCCAGGCCCCTGGAACTGCTGGGATAAGTGTATGTAATGGGACAACCCATTCAACGGGTACATCTGTTGAAGAAAGTAGCTATGTGTTTCTAAATCCTAAATAACCCCTTTTAAGGGGTCTTCCAAAATTTCTCTTGCTCTTGGAAAAAACCCTTTAATTGGGTTACCTTAAAGGGTTATTCTGGTCATGTGATGTTATCCTATATCCACAGGGTGGGTGCTAACTAATTAAATTGGTGGGGGTCCTACTGCTGGGACCCCCACCAAGAATGTGGACCCCATGGAGCCCCCCCAAAATGAATGAAGTAACCGGTAGGGCATGCATGCAGCCGATCCATCTATTTTTATGGGAGTTTCAGAGATAGCTGTGGGTAGGAGATAACTGCACACAGCCGAAATATCCCTTTAATGCCGCTACTCATTGGCTTAGCTCTTCCCAAGTCCATGCCTTTCTTACAGTATATTCTCCACCAGGATCAGACCCGCCTCATGTCTTCCTCCTGTTTTATATTTTGCTCTATTAGGATGCAGTTTTGGGATTGTGGTCAAGCCTTTTTTGCGGAACTATGTGATGTATTGCTAGGCAATGTTTGTCATTTGGAGTCGTCAAGTAGACACACTAATAGCAGCCATGTTGAAGGTTGACATATCCGCAGATTTTTCCTAATTTAGTCAATGTGTGATCCTGCTTTGCAGATCCGGACAGAGCTGGAAATGCAGATGGTGTGTAACCTGAGAGAATTCAAAGAGTTCATCGACAATGAAATGATTGTCATCTTGGGACAGATGGATAGCCCCACCGAAATCTTTGACCATGTGTTTCTGGTAAGAGTGCTGCTCTGTGTACCTGCTGCATTTATACCGCCTCTCCTTGCTTGTACTTCCTCCTGTAATTCATGTCCAGACACAGGACTCTGCAAAGTACGTCAGAAATTTGTGCAATACCGACCTCAGGACGTTCCTGTGAATTATGTTTCAACTCAATCTATGAACTTCCCTAATGGGACATTGATATACTGTAATATTCAGTTTTGTGGAAGTGCTTGTTATGTGTAAGATCAGCTTGCTGCATCTCGATGACGCCTTTACTGACGAGAGAGCGGGCTTCCACATAAAGCTCGGTAGCCTGTCTTTACTTGTGGTGAGGTTGTGTAAATCTGCAGTTTGGGTAGCACAGTAGAGGTCTTTATGGTAAGGCCACATGCACAAGGTGCAGACCTTCATGTTGAAGATCGGTAGTGCAATACGGTACCAGCTAAGCAAATCTCATTTACAAGCTAAGGAAATTAAGTCTGCAAAGGCTCCATTCACACATCCGCAATTCCGTCCGCATTTTGCGGAACGGAATTGCAGACCCATTCATCTCTATGGGGCCGCACATCGCACTTCCGGGTCCGCAATTCCGATCCAGAAAAAAAATAGAACATGTCCTATTCTTGTCCGCAATAGCGGACAAGAATAGGCATATTCTATTAATGCCGGCAAAAGGCGGAAAGCACATTGCCGGTGTCCGTGTTTTGTGGATCCGCAAAACACACACAGATGTGTGAATGGACCCAAAGGGGCAGATCTGGGACAAATCCATGGCAAAATCTGCAACAAACGCATGCCGAGTTTGTGTGGATTTGGTGCGGAAATGCAACAAAATCTGCATAAACTACACTGCCATGAACGTGTATGTGTATTCAATGTGGAGAGAGGAGAAACCTCTGGCGTCTTATCTCTCAGGTGAGCATATTCACTATGCCCGATCCTTCTCTTCCCCGACATCCTCTGTCTGGGCAGAGTCTGGAGCCTCCCTTACACATTAGACTGTCGGCCTGACAATATACTAATATGTATGGCGGCCTTTACTCACGGGCATGCGGCACGCAGTGAAATGGTACGTGACGTGGTAGCGCGTCCACATCATTCATCATATTTTGTAAACTATTAAAAGAAACCATTTACAGCCAGCGATGAACTGAAGCAAGTTTATAAGGTCACTGGACTCATTAGTTTGGGATGTAATGCAGGAAGCAGCTTGCCCCATGTGTAAGCCCCCTCCCACCGCAGCATTACAGCATTATACCGTCTACCCTCCAGATCGGCAGTAGATATGTAGATACAATCCCTTCTGGTAGTTTTTCACCACTGGAGGCAGAGGACAGGTTGTACTTCTCCTGCTCGTTGAAAGAACAGATCCCTGTAGCTTACTTGATCACATCAGAGAGCAGGAAGCTGAGCGAGGTCAATGCCAGATGACCGGCAGGCTCTCGGGGGATGTTAAACTATGTACGCTGCAAGGACACTGATCTTCAGGCCTGGTAACAGGAGGATAGGGAACTGCGGAGCAATCAGCAGGCTTTGTTGTGCAAGGAAGACTATCTTCAAAGCTAGGTCTGTGGGGGGAAAGAAAGATTCTTGGCAGCGTCCCCTATTCCCTGTAGGGAGAATGCATCCCAAAGCACGGGGACCATTGCCAAGATATGAACAGTACCTCGGGGAAGAAGCGTTCATGAAACAAAAATGAGAGGAAGTCCTGACATCAGCAAATATTCAATGATTGCACATTCCCTTAAAACGTGCGGCTGGCTCCAGGTGACGATTGGCATGTGGCAGCAGCACATGGATGCTCTGCGGGGACTGCTTAATCTGTACAATGAACAATTAATGGGACGTACGTGATTTCAAAATGGCCTATGCTTAGTACAGGCAGTCCACATTAGATCGGTGGGGGTCCAAAGCTACATAAGCTGTTTGAAGGGGCTGCGGCCCTCAGACAATGCCCGCGGCACTCCGACAATCCCTGCATCTCCTTCATTGTGTGGTTGTAGAACTCCAGGGTTTTGCTGCAGCTTATACCACATTGCTATCCATCGTAAATTTAAATTAAAAGGGCTGTCTGGGATTTTATTTTTTATTTTTTACCCGCTCCCCTCCCGACTACAAGTATTGTACAGCGCAAAGCTTCTTACAATGTGACCTCTAATAGGGTGCCAGTATAGAAATGCCAATGTGTAGAGGCATGCTATATCAAATATACAAGTATTATGGGGGGCATGTATAGACTGAGCCATGCTATATCAAATATATAACTACTGTGGGGGGCATGTATAGACTGAGCCATGCTATATCAAATATATAACTACTGTGGGGGGCATGTATAGACTGAGCCATGCTATATCAAATATACAAGTATTATGGGGGGGGCATGTATAGACTGAGCCATGTTATGTCAAATATATAACTACTGTGGGGGGGCATGTATAGAGTGAGCCATGCTATATCAAATATATAACTACTGTGGGGGGCATGTATAGAGTGAGCCTTGCAGCCATTGCCTGCCATTAGGGATTTGAATACAAGTTGATTTATTACAGCGAAGATGAAAATGCTTCTCCTGGATAATCCCTGTAATTGACATGATGGCTCTTCACTGATGAATGTCTGTAGGACCATACTCTACCTCTCATGAGCCCTGATTTGCAGGAGATGCAGAGAGGTCGGTGAAAGTCCAGCATGTGCTTTAGATTGTCATGGCTGACCCCTGGCCCTCCTGGAAGTCTTCCATCCCTGGTCTTTATCCCTTATGTATGATGGTTATCAGGGACTGGTCCGAGCTCTGGACGACGTGTGGAGTGGTGACGATCTGAGTGATGCTCTGCTTTATTGAGTTTGGGCCCAGCTCTGAGTGAGAGGGAACTGTAGTGAGGGCCTAGAAGTGTAAGTTTAGAGAAGTGAAATAATCTAGCGGTCTTGGGGACTGAATTTCTTTCTGCACTTAATACACCACAATGCAGTCCACTCTGCTGTGTCGTCAGTTTCGGAGCTAAGTGGAAAGGGTCATAGCCCCAAAATCGTATATCCATGAATCCACAGCATTGAAGTAGGTTAGTGTATTGCTTAAACTGGCAACTGAGTTGGAGTGTGACCTGTGCCAAATTTATTAAAGGGGTTTTACGGGATGCTTATATTGATGAGCTATCCTCAGGATAGGTCACTAATGTTTTGTTAGTGGGGGTCTGACTCCTGGAAGGTGTGAAGGTGATGTTACTGGCCTAGGAAGAGGCTGGAGCGCCTCGGTCTCTTCAAAGAGCTGGTGGGATGCCGGGAGTCAGACCCCCTCCTATCAGATACTGATGACCTATCCCGATAGGTCATCAGTATATGAATCTAAAAAAAAAAACACTGATTGAAAGGGCGTGAGGTGTAATGACTTTTACTCTGCCTGACCTTGTCAATCAAAGTGCAGAGGGCATAGCAGTTAGAGCAGAACCCCTAGGTGTAACGGTAACGCCCCCGTTGCTCCTAGAGGCTCATTTGCATATATCAAAACATAATAAGCATGTTGAAGTGTCCTAATGTCCAAAAGTGAATTCTACGCCTGCTATGAGAACCATTTCCTGACTTTAGTAACCCCCCCCCCCCTTTTGTAAACATGTTCAATTTTCCAACTTTCTTGTGCAGATTGAAACTTTTTTAAGCAAAAAACCTGCCGCAACGCTACTGATAAATTCCCTGCATGATATTTCTTCAGTGGTGTAATTACATGCCGCGGGGCGGTCCTCTAACAGCATCCCAGCGTGTGTTACCCCTGAGCAGGGGGTCTTCTTTTTTTTTTCCTGACGACGGTGGACTTGAGAAAGATCCATGCTTGGGTGGAAGTACTGAGATTATTATTCGCTCAGTCTGTTCATTAAGGGGTATGTCCACACGAGGTGTATAGGCGGTGGATTTCACCCACAGTATTACAGTACCAGCAAAATGGCTGAGCTGCCTAAAAAGAGATTTTGAATCTGCAGCATGTCAACCTATGCTGCGGATGTCACCCTTTTCAGTGCAGCAAAATCTCGGACAAAGGCCTCATGCACACGACCGTATGTATTTTGCGGTCCACAAAAAATATGGATGACGTCCGTGTGCATTCCGTATTTTGCGGAACGGAACAGCTGGCCCCTAATAGAACAGTTCGTAATGCGGACAATAATAGTACATGTTCTATTTTTTTGTGGAACGTAAATACCGACATACGGAAACGGAATGCGAACGGAGTACCTTCCGTTTTTTCTGTGGACCCATTGAAATGAATGGTTCCGTATATGGTCCGCCAAAAAAAAAAAAACTGAACTGACACGGAAAGAAAATAAGTTTGTGTGCATGAGCCCAGATTTTCTGCCACAAACTGTGTCCTGTCTGTGTACGGATCAACTGACTGCTGTGCATTAGTGGAGATATATCTATTCAGTGTGTTAGTGTTACATTTTGCATAAGGCTTCATGCACACGAACGTTGTTTTTCTCCGCATCCGAGCCACAGTTTTTGCGGCTTGGATGCGGACCCATTCACTTCATTGGGGCTACAAAAGATGCGGACAGCACTCCATTGCTCCATTCCGTGGTCCGCAAAAAAAATATAACCTGTCCTAGTCTTGTCCATTTTGCGGACAAGAATAGGTGGCTGTCCGTGCAAATTGCGGAACGCACACGGACTCCATCAGTGTTTTGCGGATCTGCAATTTGCCACAGTGTGCATGTAACCTAATGAACCCCAGAACCACAGGGTGAAGAGCTTTGTACTAAAGACACTACATTCAACCTCTGCCGAGCAGGATGCTGGTGCAGATAAACTGTACGAGCTGCATAAAGCTTATTATGACCAAGGATCCTGCCAGGAGTCTAATGTCTATGTGGACTGGCAGAATAAATGTTCTTTTCTTCTGGTCAGCTTTTCTACTCGGTGTCCCTTTAAGTCTTCAGGATTTAGCGTGTTTGGCACCAGGATGCAGCTGTGTTCTGCCTTTGTTGCTGCACACGCAGTCCCCGGGGCAGGCTCCGAAAAGTTTCTTATAACCCGTGCGAGATCAGTGAAAACGTGACCTTCGGTGGAGGATGTACCTGGTTTGACAGGTTGTTCCTCTCCCTGGGAAGGGCTTTTCACATGGGTCCAATTACCCGGACCCATTACATGTATAGTGAGGTCATCTGTTTGCCTTCGTGGTAAGTTTCTGTGTGCTGTTCCTGCAGAGGTTTGTGGAACAGATGCGGGACTTTAAATGTTAACCCTTTCACCTGTCTTCTCTGTATCACCAGTGCCATCACGTCCTACATAGGGTAAGGGAACAGTGGGCACATTTGTTAACCCTCCCCACACCCATTTATTTTTTTTTTACTAGGGGTTGGCAAAGATTTTCCTTTTCTAGTTTGTCCATTTATTTTTTAGGAATTGATGAGTTCTTGTTAAGTAACTGGAGTGAGATCATAGGGGGGCTTTGAGTCATTACTTAATTGGTGTTTATTTTCACAGGGCTCCGAATGGAACGCCTCCAACCTGGAAGATCTGCAGAACAGAGGGTAAGGAGATCATTGCATGTCACGACTACGTATATGTGCATGGATACTGATAAACATGGTTACTGATAAATCTAAGACTGCAGAACAAACATATAGAAGACTGGTGCATACCAGATTCAGGCTCTTAAAGGGGTTGTCCAGGATCAGAAAAACATGGCTGCCTTCTTCCAAAAACAGCACCACCCCTCTACACAGGCTGTCTGTGGTATTGCAGCTCATCCGCATTCACTTCAGTGAAGCTGAGCTGCAATACCAGACACAACCCGTGGACAGATGTAGCACTGTTTCTGATCCTGTACATCCCCTTTAAGGGGCAGCTTTTTTTTAATTATTTTATTTTTTATATATAAATCAAACTCTTGACAAGTCCTGGTTAAGGGCTCCATACCATACACGCTAATGTATTGTCAGCCGAACCTGCCAAGAAGGACGTGTTTGGCTGGCGATGTGATGTGTGCTCATCTGTTGGGGGAAGAGGAGGATCAGGCAAAGTGAATAATATCGCCCGATCCTTTTGATCTCCTAGGACAGGCATGTTCAACCTGCGGCCCTCCAGCAGTTGTAAAACTACAACTCCCACAATGCCCTGCCGTAAGCTGTTCAGGCATGCTGGGAGTTGTAGTTTTGCAACAGCTGCAGGGCCGCAGGTTGAGCATGCCTGTCCTAGGAGATAAGCCACCAGTAGTGTCTGGCAGCAGCTTTCTCCCCTTTGAATACACATACGCGTTTGGCCAAACATGGATGTTAGGAGGAGTCGGGAGAAAGCATTGCAGCCTTTAGGGGTCATCTGCCGTGTACAGACTCAAATGCGCTGCATGCCCAGATCTCCAAGGTGAGCCAAGCAAAGCCGAAGGGGAACAGCAACAGCACCCAGATTAGTCCTTTTGCCCCTTCTTTTAAGCAATCAGTAGGGGGTCCCAGCATCCTGATCAAACCTGCTGACTGTCATGTCACCTCTACATGTCAAAAGTCACACTTCTTAGACCTGCATGAGATTAGTAGAAACATGTCTGCTTTCTTCCAGAATTGGTGCCATTCTTGCCCATAGGCTTTGTCCGGTATTGCAGCTTAGTCCTATTGACTTCAAGGTGGCTGAACTACAATACCAGGTACGGCCCCTTGACTGGAGTGGCACTGTTTCGGTAAGAAAGGAATGTTTCACCTTGACGCACCATCCAGTCATGGTCATTGTGCTACAATACAGTGCACACCTAACCAACGCAGCAAGAGTCAGCATTGAGTACTTGCCACCTCATCGTGAACATTCCTGGGGACACTGCAGACAAAGACCAGAGACGTGCCCACGTACCAAGAGTAACCTTCTCATAGGGCAGGGATCAGCAACCTTCAGCACTCCAGCTGCTGTGAAACTACAACTCCCAGCATGCACACTTGGCTGTTCTTGTAACTCCCAGAGAAATGAAATGTGGATTCTGGGAGTTGTAGTTTCAGAACAGCTGGAGTGCCGCAGGTTGCTGATCCCCGTCATAGGGTATTCCCATCTTGTAAATTGATGGCATATTGTCCGACCTCTGGGACCTGCACCAATCCTAAGAACGCAGAAGGTTTTCTGAACCATTTGCTCACAGATAACTTTCCTGCAGTTACAATTTTTTTTTTTAAACCCTTATGGGAAAGGTAGGTGGTGTGTTAAACACATGTCTAATGAGGGGTGCACCATTAACCTTTAACCTTTTACTTTCATGGCATGGTCTGCAGTAGGTCTGTGCGAGCTTCTGATATCTACACCGTGTGTTTTTGATTTTGGAAGGTCCACACATTAATCACTTTCCCCCCATCCCCCTCTTCTCTTAATACAGGGTCAGATACATTTTGAACGTCACAAGGGAGATTGATAACTTTTTTCCTGGTGTCTTTGAGTATCACAATATCAGAGTATACGATGAGGAGGACACGGACCTGCTGGCGTATTGGAACGATACGTACAAATTCATCTCGAAAGCAAAGTGAGTACCTTGTCAAGTTAGTCGTTTTGATTTATTGACATCGCATCCAAAAACTGCACCTGGTAACACAGGAGAGGGGCACGACGCAGCTCTCAGCTCCGGCAGAGGAGACTTGTTTAAGGCTCTGTTCACACTAGCATTATTGGTTCTGCTGATAATGGCAGCCATGACGCTACGACAGGTGATTGACTGACCTCATCGACTTATGATAACCGTCTAATAAATTGTGCCACTTTTAACATGGCTACTCTTCCATCAAAACGACGGAACCTCTGGCATAGGCTCACGATGCAGATGGTTACATGGTCATACACCTTAAACGCTTATTCAGCTGACAGCCATTCCTTCCAGCCCCTCGCCCACATGCATGCTCGGCCAGTTGTGTATGTTTTTTCAGTACAGAAAACACAAACTGATCCTGACCCTTCTTTGCACCAACATTTGTTTTGAGGGAGAGCTGGAAAACTCCCATGTATATTAGCTGGTTGGCCTGTCCTGCCGAAATCAGCAGGTACATCTAATATTTGCCTAATGTGTATGGCTACCATAAAGGTGTCCGAATACTAAAATACATAAGACTCAAAATGCCTTAAACGGGTTGTATAAGAATTGGGGAGGGGAGGGGATTTGGCCGGACTTTTAAAGGGAAGATGACTTGGCTGCTTCCCGGCGCAGGCTCCCTACTGCTTCTCCTCCAGGCCTGCGATGCTCCGCAGGGCTCCCGCGATATCGCCACAGCCAACCACTGACTGTGGAGGAGAATGGATCCCCTTGCGTCATGTGACAATTTGTCATTACATAAGGGTAGCCGTGCCAGTGATTGACTGTGGCAATGTCAAACCTGATGTTGACATCGCAGGAGCCCAGCAGAGCATTACAGACCTGGAGGAGGAGCAGCGGGGAGTCGGCAAGTCCTCTTCTCTTTACAAGTCCGGCCAAGTGGGGGGTTTGCTAAACCCTTCCCCCACCACCCCCCAAAATAAAATACTCATCTCAATATACTCATTCCAACGCTTCCCAGGTCCCTCGATCACTTATTTGTTAAAAAAATAAAAATAAATACTGGTTGGACAACCCCTTCACTTCTCAGCTTTTTTGCAACTTTCCATATGAGAGTAGACTAAGAAGTAATTCTTTTTTTTTCTTAGAGCTCTGAGTTTAGAGGGTTTTCCTGTTGGTGGTACCGTTTTTCTGGAGCCTGGTCGTCCTGCGCTGTATTGCTATATTGGTTATTATTTTGAATAGGATGTTTTTGCAGGAAGTGCCTCTATGTCACGTTGTGCCGAGACAGGAGGCACAGGTCCCGTGTTAATGTTGACTAAACACCGGCAGATGTACCATCACTGATTTCTAAACACCCAACACGTGTTCCAAGTGTTGCGTTACCGAGAAGCCGCCACCTTCCTTCCCTGAGTTATGACATTCATGCCCTCTAGTGGCGGAAGCTGTGTAATAATCGCTTTATTGTGTCTGTTGTCCTGCAGAAAACATGGCGCTAAATGTCTTGTGCACTGTAAAATGGGCGTCAGCCGCTCCGCTTCCACTGTGATTGCCTACGCTATGAAGGAGTACGGCTGGAACCTGGATCGGGCTTTCGACTACGTGAAGGAGAGGCGAACCGTTACCAAACCTAACCCTAGTTTTATGAAGCAGCTCGAGGAATATCAGGGCATTCTACTAGCCAGGTGAGCTTCTAGATCATGTCCTGGTCTAATAATTACATTGTGGATGAATGAAAGGTGAAGGCAACATAGTCAACTGTGGAGGAACTAGAGCCATCGCATCGCAAGGTGCCTGCCTTCCCAATATTGGTCTATAGGCGAGTGATACCACGGAGGTAGAAGATAGTTTGCAAAGTTCATTATGGCAGTGTTTACATATACAAGGTAATTCTGCATGCTGAGAATGAAATACAAGCGTGTCAGTCAGGCAGAACCGTGTGGCCATCCAGCATTATAGCATATTTAACTATGGCGTAAGGTTTCAGGGTGGCAGCCCTCCTTAGTCCCATGCATTGCCATGTGAAGTTCACCGTGTACTTGTCTTCCTGGAAGAGTGATGGACACAACAGATGTTCAGGGTATTACTTGTCATGCCTCTTTGCAGATGGTAGTGACATGTGCTTGATATGTACACCATCTCCTGCCAGTATCTACTATTCGGACACATTTATAACTTTCATTAGAAAGTCAGCTGATGGCCTAACAAAAGCAAGATTTATAACCCGGCCAACTCTAATAGTGTGCCAGCTGCAGAACCTGGCCATTAATATTGAGAAGACATTCAGCCCGTACAGTCACCGCTGCCTCTGAAAACTTTCTTTCCAACGCTTTCCTTTTTTTTTTTTTGGGTAATTTTTCCATTCACATTGCCGTATGAGGGCTTGTTTTATTGTAGGACAAGTTGTACTTTCCAGTGGCACCATTTAATGTTTCATGCGATGTAGTGGGAAGCTGGCAAAAAAAATCAAAACAGGGTGGCATTGGAAAAAAAAAAAAAAAAAAACGTTCCGCCACAGTTTTATGGGTTTTGTTTTAAGCACTTCCCCATGCGGTAAAAGTGACTTTGTTCCCTTCGTTCTCTGGGTCTGTACAATTACAGCAATACCACATTTATTTAGTTTTTCTCCTGTTTTAATACTGGGGGATTCTGGAAAAAAAACATTTCTTTGCATTGACATATTCTGACCCCCATAACTTTTTTAATTATGTCTACAGAGCTTTGTGGGGCCTAATTTTTTGCAGGGCCATCTGTAGATTGTATTGATGCGATATTAGAGTGTGTAATACTTTTTTGATCACTTATTTCTTCAAATTTTTTGGGCAGATCGGCCTTTTTTTTTTTTCGTTACAGCATATGGGGATGCATTTAAATTATATTTTTGGGATGTTTACGGACATGGTGATTCCTGTGGTTTATTTTTTATTATGAAGAAAGAGGGTGTTTTTTAAATAGATACATATTTTTTTTTTCTTTTAGTTGAAAGTGCGGTCCTCAGAATTATCAGAGTTATCTGAATTATCATTGCAGTCTACAGGAGATTCAATACATTCCTATGGAGCCCTGTCACAGGCAAGGCTCCATAGGAATGTATTGCTGTGGTAGCCTAAAGTCTTTCTTAACCTGGAGGCTACAACAGAGAATGAACGGCTTCCCCGATCTCTGGTCACAGTTGACCACGGCATCTGGGGGCTTAGGCCTCTTTCACACTTGCGTTGTCCGGATCAGTCGTGTACTCAATTTGCCGGAGGTGCCCGCCGGATCCGTAACAACGCAAGTGAACTGAAAGCATTTGAAGACGGATCCGTCTTCAAAATGCGTTCAGTGTTACTATGGCAGCCAGGACGCTATTAAAGTCCTGGTTGCCATAGTAGTAGTGGGGAGCAGTATACTTACAGTCCGTGCGGCTCCCGGGGCGCTCCAGAATGAGGTCAGAGCGCCCCATGCGCATGGATGACGTGATCCATGCGATCACGTCATCTATGCGCGTGGGGCGCCCTGACGTCACTCTGAAGCGCCCCCGGAGCCGCACGGACGGTAAGTATACTGCTCCCCGCTCCCCACTACACTTTACCATGGCAAACAGGACTTTAGCGTGCTGGAAGCCATGGTAACCATTCAGAAAAAGCTAAACGTCGGATCCGGTAATGGGCCGAAACGACGTTTAGTTTAAGGCCGGATCCGGATTAATGCCTTTCGATGGGCATTCATTCCGGATCCGGCCTTGCGGCAAGTGTTCAGGATTTTTGACCGGAGCAAAAGGCGCAGCATGCTGCGGTATTTTCTCCGGCCAAAAAACGTTCCGTTCCGGAACTGAAGACATCCTGATGCATCCTGAACGGATTTCTCTCCATTCAGGATTCTGATCAGGATTCTCCCGGCATAGAGCCCCGACGACAGAACTCTATGCCGGAACACAACAACGCAAGTGTGAAAGAGCCCTTAAATGTCTGTGATGGGTTTAATCGCCAGTCGCAGATCTTGCCTCCAGGCGTGTTCTGTTTAAAACAACAGAAACCCGGGAGCCATGGCACCCACTGTGCCCGTGAGTGGGCACCATATTTAAAGACCCGTCTTCTGCTGTACATGTACAGCGGCAGTCAGGAGGGGTTTAATTAGCGGAAGTTGTTTTTTTTTGCCTTGGACACTAACCATTACTCATTTCTGTAAAATATGTACACACATGTAATGTATCACACGCCTCATCTCTGTGTCCATCAAGTAACTGTTGTCTTTTTCACTTTGCAGCAAGCAGAGGCACAACAAGCTGTGGCGTTCTCACTCGGAGAGCGACCTATCCGATCATCATGAACCTATTGGGAAAACCGGAATGGACATGAGCAAAAAGGACATTACATCCTCGGCAGAGCAGCTCTCGGACCTGCATCATTCCTTTACACTGGGACCTCCAACAGATAACTGTAACCTGACTTGCCCCATCAGCATCTCTCTGTGCAACACGACACAAGCGCACTATGAGTTTACATCTTGTGATTATCACACTGGACAAATAGAGGATATTCTAAATCTCAATACCGTGAATGGATGCTCAACACGATGCTGCTCTGATGAGTCTTCTGTCTTCCTGGACAATTGTAGAACTGACAGGCTCACAGAAGACATGTCTCCAATCTCTGAAAGCTTAACTGGTCAGTCTGAGCTTCCTGACCTGACGCTGGAAGCCATGGAGAAGGATGCACTGAAGAATGAGGATAACTGCCATCTCCTGCCACTAAGGGATCTGGAATCTCACACAGGTGATCTCCCAGAATCTCCTGATCAATCCTCTTTTACCTCTCAATCCGAGGACATGAGTGGGGACAGAATTGATTTCCTAAGTGCACTGGAAAAGTTTGTAGAACTATCTCAGGAGAATCGGCCACGGACGTGCTCCGCCACCCGAGCAGATGAGCAAATCAGCAATGTTAGGAATGGTATCCTGAAAGGTTCTTGGCAAGAGACGTCCTTATATGAGAGCCTTCCAGATAAGCAGAGAGCAAGTGCAGATGTTAGCACCCCACAGGCATCTGAAGACTCCTCTACAGATGAGGAGCAGCCAAAGGTAATTGCACCCTACAAACTGCATTCAGTCATTTAACACTTCATTCTCAAGGCACACTTAGAGGAGGAGCTGATTTTTGGGAAGGAAGCGTTTCTTCCTGACAATTGGCTGCTCGTTAAGTGGAGGTGACCACTGCATTTACACTCTGTGATCACCTCCACGGTACGACAAGTGATGGCTGCTATCACTTGTCCCAATACAAAAATCATAGTTCCTGGGCAGCAGATCGCTGTTTAGACAGCACAATCTGCTGCCCAGGAACGATGATTGAGGTGTCTGCATCTCAGATCGCTTCACCTGATGAACGAGTGTTTGACTCGTTCATCCAGTGATATGCAGCACCTTTACACAGTCATATCATCAAGCATGAGCGATTGTAGGAATGTTCATTCCTGATACTCAGCCTGAACATCAGGCCATGTAAGTCCAGCTTAAGGCTAAATTGTCTTGGTTGGAACACTTAGCTTGATACAGTTAATATGCTTCATAGAATTGGCCACCTTTATAATTTAGGACTTTTTACGCTTATTACATCCATGCTTTTTATATAGGTGGAATTTAGTTTATTCCAAGGGTTCTCCAGAACTTTGGGACAGGCTGTCAATATTTAACCAGTGGACTGTGACCTCACGGTACCCAGCAGTGAAAGTCCTGGAGAATCACATTGACATTTATTTGTCTTCCCATGTGATTTGTTTTTGGTCTAGAGTTGATTGCTTTTCTTTTCTTTTTTGTCTTAGGAGGTCTCTGAACCAGTTGTTCAAGATCATCTTCCCAAATCACACTCTGAAAATGCAATATCTGTGAAGGAGATAATCACAGAAATCGAATCCTTCAACCAGGGAGTAGGCCAGTGCCAACAGAAACCAGACAATCTGTCTAGCCAAGTGCAAGCACCAAAGAGAAATACAATCCACGATGTATCACTTGAACCCGTTTGGGAGCCAGAAAGCAACTGCAAGGAGGAAAGTGAGGCTTGCACCGCACTGCCGCAAGACAAGTCTAAAGACCAGAAGTGCAAACAAACTTCTCAGGAGGATTCTGAAAACTCAAGTGAAACAAATGACCATCAGGAAGTTCCAGGCCAGGCTCCCAAGTGGTGTGCTGGCTCCGTCAGAAGGGCTACAATGGAGTTTGAGGAACGCTTAAGACAAGAGCAGGAGCAGCAGCAACACATAGCCGTTGTGCCAACAAGGAAGAATTCGAAAAATGACTCTGCCGTCTGTGATTCTACTCCAAAAAATAAACTTGAAGACTCTTTGCTTGATGCTTCAGATAATGAAAAGGATAAAAAGGTAAAAATAAAAGTTACAGGGTTAGAACCTTTAGAACTTCTCAAATCTGAGCCATCTACAGAGTCACAGTCATCTCTGTTGTCGGAGCATCATTATGCGCAAGTGAAGCAAGATGCAAATCACTCAGAACTAGCGGCTAAACCTAAAGGACAAGGAAAAGAGATTCAGTTGCTTATTACCGAACCTTTTGAGATGAAGAATTGTTCAGAGCAGTTTCCAAAGAAAGTAGAAGTGGTAGATCATAACCTTGGACTACCATGTTATGACAGCAATGACAATGACCTCTCAAATCATGAGTTCAGTGTTTATAGTGGAGAGGTGGTTCTAGAGTCAAAGGCTTTACCTTCAGAAGAACCTTTGAATATGGTCTGTGCAAGTGCATCGGGCAGGTCCTCTGTACAAATAGAAAGCCTACCTTTGAAATTGGGTTCATTGGATGCAACTTTTACATCTGACAGTGCTCAGGAAAGACATAGTCTTGTAACAGATTTGAAGGATACCAATGTAGTCAGTCCTAGTATGACTCTAGATTTCCCTAGTCCTAATTACCAGTGTCACCCGTGCACCATTGTTATAGAAGGTGCCACAGAAGATTGCACCAGTACTGATGAGAGTCTAGGCAACATGTCAAACTGTACAGACAGGTGCCAAGGTGACACTTGCATGGGCCTTGAAGAGTCAATGCAAATGGAGGCAGACAGTGCCTTGTCTCAGCTGAGCCATGAGGATCTTAATTTAATCAACAAGCTAACTGAGAATATACGTGAACTGCGTGAAGTTTTGGACATTTCGTCTTTGTCTTTTGGCTTTCCTCATAGTTCCAGTACTGACAGCATCAAAGAATTTAGTAGCAACCCCGGTGTTGTCAAACAAAGAGCTAAGGAAATAGAGGCACGGATTCGGCAAGCTGGTCTCACCACTCCGTCCCAGATGAAACGTTCTGCCTCTCTGGCCAAACTGGGCTGTCTAGAACTTTCTAAAGATGACTTGTCAGAGAGGGACTCTGTCTCATCGGAAAATAATCAGACTTACCCTGACATGTTTAAGAATTCACTCCGGATCGTGCCAGGAAATTATGAATCTGATTTAGGTCTAAAATCCGAAGATCCGCCTGAAAAGCTTTGTATCCTTTCTGTACAGGCCTCCTCGGGACTGGAACCCACAAAACATTTTGTAGAACAGATCAAAACTGCAGAATGTGTTGTAAAGAGCAAGCCAGTGGAAAAGCCTCTTGTGCAGTATGCCAAAGAGTTTGGTTCAACTCAACAGGGTATAGCAAGTCCTGAGTCTGAATTGACTGTTTCCCAGGGGCACCTTCACCCACCAGTGGTACTAGACCCCTCAGTCCCGCTAATAATAAATGTCACCCCCAAGCACGAACATGGTAGAATGCATCCTTTGAGAAGACTTAAAAAGACCAATGAGAAGAAGAGAACAACCAATCCGATATACAATACCATGTGACCCTGGAACTTTTTAGTGTGTTTTTTTTTTTTTTCATTCTTATAAAAGGGGCAGGTGTAATATGTGAGGAACGTGCACTTTATTGGTTAATTTTATATATTTTGACATATTGTTTTATTGTTCCTGATGCATGTAAGGTATGGGCTTCCCTTACCCCTCCTTCCCTTTTGTAAGTAGATTCTGACTGCACACTCGTAAGTCATTGTACATATATAAATATGATTTGTGTTTTATTATAATTTTTTATTTTAAATTTTTTTTTTTAACTCTGAAACCTCAAATGTTTCTTTTAAAAGATCCTTAGTTAAAAAAAAAAAAGAAAAAAAAAGCAAGTTACTGTTCCTGTATGGTCATCGGGCCCTGTTGTCCGACCGGCGTGTCGTCACTGTTGTAGGAAGCAGGCGCACTTTCAATTGCTTTCTGAACACTTCAGATGCTTGGTCTGAGGGTAGAGGACTTCTTCTTTTTTTTTTTTCTTTTTTTTTAAAATCTTTTAAGAACTGTGAAAGTTTTAGGATAGTCCGAAGTTTATAACCAGATTACTTGGGATTTCTACATCCTGATGTTTCCACCTCCGTGGGCTGCATGTAAAGCTTACATAAAATTGTAATTTCTGTATTTTATTATTTTTTTTAAAGTAAAGAAAAATCCCTATCAATCCCTTCATTCTGTATCTAATGCCTTTTGAGGTCAACGGTGCTGCCCTGCACTTAAAGATGCTGTCGGCCCGTAGGAATCCAGAGTGCCATGTGGCTGTTGACTTTGACATATCACGATAAACCTTACTTTTGAAGCAAGACGATGCCTGTTTTTGTGGCTTGTCGGGACAGTGACCTGTTAGAGGCTGACATTTTGGGAAGAACTGTGGTGTTCCTGTGTCCTCCGTTCCTTGCAGTATTGGGGTGCAGCCTCGTACTTGTGAGGCAGGGGACCGCCGCAGCCCCGTCTTGCCAAACGTAGCCACTTATCCGATTACAAGAAGGTCTTAATGACGTTGGAACCGTTACATCTTCAGCCCCAGTACCACCAAGGCTTTATCTTGTGACCTGAGGAATATCATGATCTACGTTGGAATGTGCTCTTATTAGTTGGTCCACTCTATGGGGATTGACCCTCCATTACTTGAATATGCTGTGAACCGTCAGCGTTTTTGGCCATGTTATTCTTTTGCCTTTCGCCTCTTTCTACTGATCCACTTGTCCCTGCTGTACTTCACTCGTCATCGTTCTAGTGACTCCCAGTGCTACCTACCTGTCTGTACGGAAACAACCTGTATGTTACATAGTGCGTGTGTGTGTGTTTGATATTCGAAGCTACACAGTGTTTGGCCTTCCTGGAATCTGTGTTCAGTCTATTAAAAAGTTTGCTTGTGAAGAAAATATATTATATAGGTGTATTTGTGGGCGTGCATGTATAGTGTATGTGCACGCCCTCAACATCCATGCAAATGCATACATATAATATATGTGTTCCGTATTACACTTTTACTGACTTTAGGGGTTTTTAATAGCAAGATTTGCTTGCAAACTGGAATACTCCAATGTAGTGACGTTTTACCGTTCATCATTTCCTGTTTTTTAGCAGTTGTTTTCATTTGCTGCTATGGTCATATTGCAGAGGCAGTTCAATGAACCGCTACACTCGAAACGCTTCTAGATGTCCCGAGTCAACTATGGGTTCTTAGATCTATGGGGAATAGTCTTTGACTCATTGTAAAAACTGTTCTGTACATACTTAAGGATCTCTGACGCTGGAATTTTGCTCTGTTGAACCCCCTTTTCAGTATAGGGAAGGCATTTTTCTTAACAATCCATAGAGAACTATTTTTGAGGGGCATTAAAAGGATTTTGACAATTTTTTAAGTTATCCCAACTAACTGATCGGTGGGGGTCCTACTGCTGGGAGCCCCACTGATCCCGAGAACAGGGGTCCCGTTCACCCATCCTGATGGAGCTGCAGGCCACACATGTTCCCTGCTACTCCGCTCATTCTGTATGGGACTTCCAGAGATAGCAGAGTAGAACACTCGACTATTTCCAATGACCTGATAGAGAATGAATGGAGCGACAGGGCGCACATGCAGGATGGGTGAACGGGGACCCCAGTTCTCTGGATCGGTCGGGGTCCCATTGGTTTGGACCTCTGTCAATCAGTTAGTTAATTTAAAAACTTGCCACAATCCCTTTAAAGAGGACCTGTCGCATGCCATGACATGCCTGTTTTAGTAAGTACTTGCATTCCCCATAATATATTTTCTGGAGTGTCTTTTCTTAGATCTGTGCATTGCCTCTTTCCTCCATTTTATTACTCCTGGAACTGTTTGAATGAATTGACTACTTAGTGTTAACATTTCTTTTGTTAGCCCTTTGAGGACCATAAGATTACTGTCATCAATATAAAAATAATTATATATTTTTTCCTTTAAGAATGTATTTAAACAATAAATAAAGCTAGATCCATTTGTTGATAAGAACTAATATTTTGACTCAAACAAAAAAAAAAGTATTTTAAGTTCTTAATCAGATGATACAGGCAATTAAAAACATGGGACAAATGCATCCCTTGGTTGGTCCTCAAAGGGTTAGTGGAGTATGTTCATACATGGTCTGTCAATGTTCAATCAGTGCTGACAAGACAGTGTATATAGCATATATATTATATCATGTATATATCACAGCCTATTGATGGAATGCTATGTGATCAATGCATTCATACATTTCCAGGAGGAAGAACAGATGGATGGCTCAACACAATGTTGTAAGACTGCTCCAGAATGGTTCTTTTTTGGGGATAGACTAACACAGACATGTCAGGAGAGGCGGATTCTCTTTAAACTGCAGGACTTAGACCCACCCATGAGTAAAAGCTTAGAAGAAGACAATTGCTAAATAGAAGTCCCGGTTGTAAAACTTGGCTGAATTGGCACTTTAGGTCTAGTTGCCCTTTTAAATGCTTTCTGGAACCCACCAACCAGTCTCTGAAACCAGATGCCTGTTCCGTCCCAGCTCCTCATGCCACACTGAGTTTTTACCTGCTGAGACGATGTTCCTCCCAAGTAGGATCAACCGTGTATGGGCTGAGAGAAGCTCCAGTTATTCTCGAACTATGGCTCCCAGTACCCGGCTTAGAGTTATAGTTTTCCTATAGGTGCGGAGTCCGTATACCCTGCTGCATACGTAATGTGCCTGCCAAGTTGTTTGGAAATGACCGAATTCTACCAGGACTATTACAGATCCATGTTTCTCCGTTGCTTCTATTTTCACAATGCGTTACCATTTCCAATTTAGTAGTGAGAGCATCCGATGCAGGAAAACTGGAATGGAAAGGTGGCGTTGAGAGGAGGTTTGTGTTTGTAGGATGAGTAAGGGGTTTGTGATCTCGTTGGATGTCTTGTCTGCGTCAGTGTAACCCAGTCTGGCCTCTGCTGAGAGAGGAGTGTCCGCACACACACACTCTCGATAGCAGCTCACTCTTTGGGAAGTTTTTATTTTGTAAGATGTAAACACGATAAGTTTTTTGTTTTTTTAAGGGCATTTTTGTACAAACGCTGTTCTTTTGTCTTTTACAGAAAATACCGTGGTTGAGGAAATTTATTGTTTACATTGTGAATATTAAACCTGAAATAAACATAAAAATACCTAACACCTATGTGTGCCCTGCTTTGTTTACCCTCCGAATACCTTGTGTGTGCCAGTCATGAGGTGGCATAAGGGAGAATTGTAGCCAACATACCTAGCCTGTTGTGCCAGATTATTATGCAGTTTAGGCTACTTTCACATCTGCATTTTCCTTTCCGGTTTTGAGATCCGTCAGAAGATCTCAAAACTGGAGGAAAACGCATCAGTTTGGTCCCTGTTCATTGTCAATGGGGACAAAACTGAACAAACCAGAACGGAGTGCACCAGAATGCGTTCCGTTCTGTTTTGTTGTGTTCCCATGCCAGAGACAAAACCGCTGCGAGCAGCGTTTTTGTGTGCAATCCGGCATGAAACTTGATGTAAGTCAATGGTGCCGGATCCTTTCTTTCGGACACCGGGGGGGAAAAAAACCTGATCTGGCACCCATTGATTTACAATGGTTTTACTGCTGGATCAGTCTTGGTCATTTTGGAGAGAATTCAACTGGATCTGTTCTGAAATGCAGATGTGAAAGTAACCTTAGAGGGTGTCATGTATGACCATCTCTGCACTCGTGACTTGGATGTGACTGGAAGGGGTTACTTGGCTTCCCACACTCACTGTACTCAAACTCTTTGTACAAGGCTTTAGATGAGTTAGGGGTTATCCCATAGTTTAGTGTAAAAAAAATGAAAATCCGAGATCATGACAGTCTATTTCTAACAAACTTAGAACCAGCCCTGTACCTCATATTCATTGTTCCAATTGCTCTGCTTGATATATTTCAAGCTGGCAGCTCAGGGACCATGCACTTTGTCAGGAGGCATGTCCTTTCTACTGCTGCTGGTGGCAGTTGAAGAATGAAACGGAGTATGTGCTTCAATCTCAGTGAGCAGGACAGGGACATGAGAAAAAAAGGCAAACAGCAGGTGGCGCTATACAGGTAGAGTTCAGTGAATAACTCAGTGATATTTTTCATTACATACAATTACAAAAGTATAGAGATCCAGGTGCTGGTTTGAAAAATGTCAAATATTTTTTGTGAGACAACCCCTTTAAGTGCACTCCGAGGCCAGTCCACACATCCAGACAGCATGCTGGCACTAGTGGTTTCAGCCAACGAGATGCCAACACTGTAACACACAGATGCACATGGGCAAAAATGGTATTCAGTATAGTTTGGTCTTCCGTTTGCAATCAAATTTAACTGCCCCCCCCCCCCCCCCCCCCCCCTGTGACTTCCGCAGGCCCCCATTTACCAGACATCAGCAGAGAGTGTGCTTAAGGTCTTTATCATCTAGGTATACAGAGGCATACAGTATAAAAAAAAACATACTGCCCAGTATACTTTAACATGGGAACTTATGGGCGTTGTATGCCAATGCAGTGGCACTTATTGGAGGTTTACTTCCTAAACCCACCTAACTACTCCTCCGACACTGTGTGAACCACCTCTTCTGATGAATCTTGGCCATTATACTTTTCCAGCAGTGAAATATAAGAGACTATAGCATTTCTATCACCCACTCACACTAGAAGCGAGCATTTTCGGAATGAGAATGCTGCTACATTAGTATTGGTTCAGTTTACAGGGGTTCTCTTCGTATAAACACTGCATATTCTACCCGATATACCTGTTTTTAACATCAGCACTTTCCTTCCCCTCTTCACAGCTTCGCTATATATCCTGGCAGGATGTTTACATGCAGAACTTCCTGTTCTCATTTGCTTCCTGCTGAGTTTTCTAACATTACCCAGCATGATTTTGCTCTGTAAAATTTCTACCACACTGTTCCTCTGCAGTCATCACACGTCCCCTCTTAGGCAGGGCAAGCTTTGTGAAACATTAGAGAGCAAAGCATGCTAGGATTTGTTAGAAAAACCAGCAGGAAGCTGAAAACTGGAAGTTCTGCTTGTAAACGCCACCAGGATGCAGTGATGCACAGGGGAAAAACTGCTCTGGGCAGATAAAAAAAAAAAAATAATGAAATCGGAGAACCCTCTTTAACCCTTTCGCTACCAGCGCCCTATATGTATGGCGCGGGCGCCATTGCCGCCTGGTCTCCGCTGTTTCAAACAGCAGAGACCCACAGCTAATGGGCGCGACCAGCAATAATGCCGATCACTGATCAAGTTTGATCACAGCATCTTAAAGCTAAAAAACCTGGAAAGGCTTCTTACCAGTGTCCTCATTGGCCGCAGAGGGAGCTTATTCCAGCATGTGGCAGGCCAACATAAGAAATTAGCAATTCTGCCAGCATCATGGATCTTTATGAAACATGATAGTATAGAATAAAAAAAAAAAGTCTTGCAGCCTCAAACACGAGCTACAAAACCAAAAGTGTTAAAAATATATATTTAAATCCCCCCCCACCCTTTCCGTAGAAATACATAAATAACAAAAAATATAAACATCATGGGCATCATTGCGTCCGAAAACGCCCATACTATTAAAATATAAAAATTTGTTTCCAATACGGCAAATGACGTAATGGAAAAAGGGTCACAATGGCTATTTCGCCATTTATAAAAATAAAAAGGGGTGGATGGTTACGGGGGGGGGGGGGGGGGGGGGGGTTGGTTAGATGGGCTGGGTTGAAGGGAATATGGATATTAATGGTATTATGAGAATATGGAATTGGAAATGGCATACTATTTTATAAATTAAGAGATTATTCTCCGATCAGGAGAAAACATAGTTGGTAAATCTGTGGCTTATTAGGTCATGTCCTGCCTTTACCATTTTTGTGAAGAAATGAACTATGATTGTGATTATGGATTATGTTGACATAGATATTAATGGATGAAATGTATGCTCTTTTTTTTATTGTGGGTAATAAAGTATTTTTATAAATTTTTTTAATTAAAAAGAAAAGTAGAACTTGTCCTGCAAAAAAAAAAGTCCTCATATGGATATGTGAACGGAAAAATTAAAAAGTTATGGCTTAAGGAACATGAGGGGGGGAAATAAAAACGCAAAAATGAAAAAAAAACACCGGTATTCAAGGGGTTAAAAGATTTCCCCTTATTTTGGATGATAATCATTTATGTTCAGCATCCTTATGTTGTCCAGTTCATGCATGGGTTTACTTCTGGGTGTATTGGTCATCAATAGTCATGTAGTCATGAAAACTCAAAGGGGTATTCCCCATGTCAGATATTGGGGGCATATAACTAGGATATGTCCTCAATGTATGATAGGTGCGTGTCCCACCTCTGGGACCCACACCTATGCTTAGGACAGAGCCCACAAACTTCTGGAGGGTGCACTGCTCACTTGCGGCCGCCCTCCATTCACTCCTATGGGAGAGCCAAATACAGCGTGGCTATTTTCGGACATCCTATTGAAATTAATGGGAAGCGCGCTGCCACTGCTCTATTCACTTCTATGGGGCTGACGGAAATAACAGAGCCAGCGCTCGGCTATTTTCAGCTCTCCCCTAGGAATAAATGGAGGGCAGCCGGGCATGTGCAGTGCCCGTTTCAGAACTTAGTCGCCTCTGTTCTAAGTATAGGTGTGTATCCCAGAGGTGGGACCTGCACCTACCAAACAGCGGGGACATATCCTAGCTATATGCCACCAATGTCTGAGATGGGAATAACCCTTTGGATTTCATTGCTCCTATGACTCTTATAATACGCAAAAAAAAAACGTTCATGAACAAGGTAGTGAATCCTAATGTGATCCTGAAAATGTTCTGTTATGTTTTATTCCTCCTTCCTAAATTGTCCCTGTTTTTGACCCGATTATGCATACTCTGTATGCTCTGAAAAAGTGTCAGAGCCCAAGAGTGCAGCATATTCCCTGTATACAATTTAATTAGTTTTTACCGTTTGGTACTTATAAAGGTGTGGATTCCACTGTAGTAATATGTAGTATAGAAGTATGTATAGACGAGAAAAATACACATGCGCTCATGGCTAGTAAATCTGGGGGTTGTTGGTAATACAGTAACAGAGTATCTATACTCAAAACTTATTGAATTAAAATGTGGAGATGGAGAATAAAATATATAGTCAAATACCGAGGGGGGGGGGGGGGGGGCTAAGCGGTCTGTGTGGCAAGCTTCATGCTATGGACAGAGTCTACTGTATGATCTTCCAGCCTTTCGGCCTCCTGTTTTATTCCTGATACAGGGAAGTAGGTGTAAAGCAATTTCAGGTCCCTGACAGTTATTATTTTTTTTTTCTTCAAGGCAGATTAAACAGACAATTTGCAATAAATACCTCAATCTGCAATTTTTTTTCATATTACAATTAAAACTAAAATATCTAAAGAAATCTTGTGTCCCAGGAACTCCTCATTGTCCTCTGTCCGGCTGTAAGGTAACGGACTGCAACAGGAGCCTCCACCTTCTGTCCTGTTATGAAGAAGAACACAAAGATCATTAAAGGGGTTATCTCACTAATGCAAATGGCATTTATCATGTAGAGAAAGATAATACAAGGCACCTACTAATGTACTGTGATTGTCCATATTGCTTCCTTTGCTGGCTGGATTAATTTTTCCATCACATTATACACTGCTCGTTTTGGTGCAATCCCGCATTGGTGGCCGTGCTTGCACAGTATAGAAAAAAGTGCTGAACTATGCATACTCCTGTGGTCCCAGACACCAGTGAGGCCGGTCTTTTTTTCCTATATTGTGCAAGCATGACCACCACTGATGGATTGCAGGGTGGTCGTAACCATAGATATGAGCAGTGTATAATGTGATGGAAAAATGAGTCTAGCCAGCAAAAGAGGCAATATGGACAATCACAATACATTAGTAAGTGCCTTGTAGTAACTTTCTCTGCATGATAAATGTAATTTGCTGAATTGAGACAACCCCTTTAAGCCCTGACCTTCCACCATATACCAGATGAAAATGGAAGCTATCAAGATTTTACTATTGATGGCCTATCCTCACTGATATCTGATCAAAGGTTGATTCAGGGTAGCGTTGGCACCAGAACTACATGGCCGGCTCCGTCTACGGCAGGCATCCTCAAACTGCGGCCCTCCAGCTATTGCAAAACTACAACTCCCAGCATGCCTGAACAGCCTACAGCAGGGCATTGTGGGAGTTGTAGTTTTACAACAGCTGGAGGGCCGCAGTTTGAGGATGCCTGGTCTACGGTGTAGTGGACAGAGCTGGTTACTGCAGTCCTGTTCCCACTGAAGTCAATACAGTAACCAGTCCTGTCCTCCACACAGCGGATGGACCTGTGTAGTTCTGGCGCTGACATCCTGTGCTGGAGGGGCGCAGAGTGGTGGACCCCCGCTGATCACATTTGTTACCTATTCTGAGGATCCGCCATCAATGGCAAAATTCTGGACAAATGCCTTTAAGCTGTGTTCACTGAAGAATACTTGGCGTGTTCTGGAAACGGTGGACATGAATGTCTCCTAACTACTTTTATCATTCATACAATAAAGTAAATACCACTAGCTGAAATAATGAGCACCGATACATATGGGTCACGAGCCTCTAGGTACAGGTTGTATTTGTGGCGGCTTAGACTCCACCCTTATATTAGACCACTGTATGGAGATCTCCAGGTATCTGGGCTAATGGTTTGGAATGAAGCCTTCTACTGGAATTTCTCTCAAAATCTCCCAGACATGACACGATTTAAGCCATCTGCTGTTATACTAACAATAGGGTGCATTAATGAGGAGAGTTCATGGATGGAAATAAACTAAAAAAAACTAAAAGGGGTTTATGAGATTGGAGAAAGGCTCTCCACGTTCCCCGAGACTGATGCAACACCTTTGGTCACAATGGCACCAAGAGTCTCAAGTGATTCTGCACATAAAACCGGCACCATATCTGAGCCCCCTTTAATGCACCTACCCCTGCGTCGCACAGTATGAGGTGGTATATATACATATGGCAGATATTTTGCAGAATAGGGCTTGTAGAAATCCATATGTTTTACCCTAAAACAACCCCATTCAGATAAGTTGAACAGATTTTCAGTCTCAGAAATGTATGCAACAAATCTGGAGAACGAGAAGACAAGTGGTAGGCAATTAAGAGTGCCGTGTTTGTGTGAGGGGAGGCGGGGCTTTAATTATTTAAACCTGGCTCTCCTGCCCCCACTTGTCGGTTCGAATGCTTTCGAATCGGCTCGTGGGTTGGCTGTCCTTCCAGAGAGGTCGCGTGTCTCGTTAATTCGTGTGGTCGGCTGCGTCGGGCTCATCGCTGCGGAGTATAGGTAGGTCGGGGGGATGCCCATCCGTCTTGTTTATTTATGTCATGTTACGCGGCCGAGCGTTGCCGTCTGTCCCCAGCCGCACCTGGGACTGCCCGCACTTTCTGATCCGGTTTAAGGCTCCCCCGCTCACATGCAGCGTCCCCCAGGCTAACGGTGCAATAGCCTCCTCAGTCACCCCTCACCTGTGGCTCCGCTGCGGCGAGTCACACTCCCGCTCTCATACGCATCGGTCACGCCGGCCATCGGCTCCACAGTGCGGCTCACTGGCCTTCGGCGCTCCAGCTTGTCCTGGTCTGAGAGAGGGCGACACCTATAGGCCATGCTGGTACTGCAGTTCAGGTGCTGGGCTCCTTGCTCAGCACCAGTGGCTAGGCACTAAGGCAGGCGTCAAAAAAAAAAAAAATATTTTTTTAAGCATTAAATAAAGGGAGAGTTCAAGGAAGGGGGATGGCCACTTCGCCTTGCGCACGCAGCCTGGCCGCCCATAAGCCCATACGGTACGTCGGGAGTCAGTGGGTCGGTTTCGGGCGCAGCCGCGACAAACCGGTGGTTAGCTAGGGAGCGGTTGCGTGGGTGAAGGGTCACTCAGCCGGGGTTCGCTCACTCACATGTCTGTCCTTGTTTATTCAGGTCCACAGGTGGTTGGCTACTTTGCGATACTGTGGGGTTTGTGGCTGTCATGGCCGTCAGGTGTGGTGCGCATGCGTGGGCCAACCCCCTCTTTTACTCCTGCGTGTGCTTGGGGGACTGGGTATGGTGGCCTATCAATGCCCAGGCCACTGGCGCATGTCTTGCAGGGTGGCGCCTACAGTTGTGGCCTTTGGTGGGAAGTTAAAAAAAAAGAAAAAAAATTATTTAGATAGAAATTTTGCTTTACCAGGTCTGTCACGACTACAGACTCGTTATAAAGCCCGGCCACGACTGCAGGCATCAGTCTGTCACTACTACAGACCCGCTCTAAAGCCCTGCCACGACTGCAGGCATCAGTCTATCACGACTACAGACCCGTTATAAAGCCCTACCACGACTGCAAGCATCAGTCTGTCACGACTACAGACCCACTCTAAAGCCCTGCCACGACTGCAGGCACAAATCTGTTACGACTACAGACTCCTTATAAAGGCCGGCCACAACTGCAGGCAGTAGTCTTACGACAACAGACTCGTGAGGTAATACTACCACGTCTACAGGCGATGGTCCGTTACCGTTACTCTCGAGGTAGGGTCCCCTCACGACTACAGGGGCTAGTCGGTCACATCCACAGACTCGGTCGCACTCCCGTTGACTACAGGCACTGGGTGGGCATCTACGGGTAGTTGCGTCATGTCTACGCACGCGGGTCAGCCACGGCCTGGGAGGTCAGCCTTCACGGTCACAGGTAGGTCCGGTCAGGCTTCAGTCTCCCAGCGGGTTCCAGTCACAACAGCCAGCCCCTAGGTGAAGGGGGGCACTCCCGCACCGGCGCACAATGCCAGGGAGCTGGGCGGCTCCTCACGCGGCACACGATTCAAACCAGCGGGGGCCGGGGCCCACGGTAAAGGAAGGGCTCCCTCTGATCCGGTGCACATTGCCAGGGAGCGGTGCTGCTCCCCACGCGGTACGACTGTCCAGCCGGCGGTGGGTCGGCCCTAGCTGAGGGGGGGCTCCCCCGCACTGGTGCATTCTGCCAGGGAGCAGCGTGAGCTCCCCACGCGGCTGGGGGTAAAGGCTCCTCATCTTCAATAAAGTCTGGCACGGGCCGCCGTGCCGCTAGGTAGGCAGGGATAAGGGGAAGGAGTACTAGGCTCGGTCAGGGGGAGCAGATCATAGGCGGTGGCTGGCTTCCTGCTGCCGGCCGTACATAAGGTTCCAAGGGGGTTATTTAGGCACATGATGTTAGTTAGTCCGTGCAGGTGATCTGCGTTATACCATGCTCTTCATGCTCGTACTCAGAGCTGTGCCCATACGGGAGCTGCTTAAGTGGTTTATAGTATAAAAAAAATAAAAAATAAAAAAAATTAGAGTCTCTTACGCATGGCTTCTCCGTTTTAGGTTTACACATATGACTCCGCCATCTGAGTCTCTCACGCATGGCTTCTCCGTGTTAGTTTTACACATACGACTCCGCCATTAGAGTCTCTCACGCATGGCTTCTCCGTTTTAGGTTTACACATATGACTCCGCCATTAGTCTCTCACGCATGGCTTCTCCGCGTTAGTTTTACACATATGACTCCGCCATTAGAGGCTCTCACGCATGGCTTCTCCGTTTTAGGTTACACATATGACTCCGCCATTAGAGTCTCTCACGCATGGCTTCTCCGCGTTAGTTTTACACATATGACTCCGCCATTAGAGTCTCTCACGCATGGCTTCTCCGCGTTAGTTTTACACATATGACTCCGCCATTAGAGTCTCTCACGCATGGCTTCTCCGTTTTAGGTTTACACATATGACTCCGCCATTAGAGGCTCTCACGCATGGCTTCTCCGTTTTAGTTACACATATGACTCCGCCATCTGAGTCTCTCACGCAAGGCTTCTCCGTTTTAGTTTTACACATATGACGCCGCCATTAGTCTCTCACGCATGGCTTCTCCGCTTTAGGTTTACACAGATGACTCCGCCATTAGAGTCTCTCATGCATGGAGAGAAAAAAAAAAAAGAAGATTTCTCACCAGGACCAGCTGCGCTGGGACTAGTCTCCCATCTCACCATAGCTAAGAGACTGATGGCCAATTCCTTGGCCAGTAATACTCTGAGGGCTTACAAGACAGCTTGGCGCCTGTTTCAGAGATATGAGAACACCTACCCGGCCGCTGGCCGGGGGCCTATCACTCACCTATTGGGCTTCGTCTGGGTTTTTGCCACTCTCAATTAAACCTGTCCTATAGCATTGTTAACTATACCTGGCAGGTATTCAGCACCATTGGTACATCCTACATCCGGACCTACCGTCACTCTTCTCCGTCCACCCAATCAAAGCGGCGTTGAAGGGTTTGCGCAAGATGTCTGTTGTGAAACGACATGTGCATCAGCCATTTACCGGTAGCTTGTTCAGGCCGAAACAGCCTTGTACCTGGCCTTCCATGGATTCGTCAGGTCAGGCTAGCTCATGGGCACCAATACGCTGGCTGGGTGCTTGCGGAAAGGTCAGCTCATCCGGCGCGGGTCCATCTATGTCCTCACCTTGGCCTCGTCCAAGACGTCACGGCCGGCGGAATCGGTGGCGGTCAGATACTTTCCCTCGGACAGCAGATGGTGTCCGGTGCAGGCCTTCGAGGCTTGGCTGCGTAGTATTTAGTAAGCCGGCATGTTCTCCCGTACTCGAACTAGGCAATGCCCGGCTAACCACCGCGGCCTTTCTTAGGTACATTCGGGTTTAGTTGACAGGTTCGGGGGGTCGGTCCTCTCTGGAGCACAGGACATTCCTTCCGCATGGGCGCGGCAGCTGCGGCGTCCATGCATAAGGTGCCAGTACATGTCATCAAACGGTTGGGTCGTCGCAGTTCCGCGTGTTCCATGCGTTATATCCCGGATCCTTAATACGAAATGTCACTGGCTTTTGAGTTTTGGTTTTGTAGTTTCTGTTATCAAAGTCTTTTCAAACTCCTATGCATGGTTCTTTTGGCCCCTTTAGGCTACCCTTCGATAAGCAGTTCCGGCATAACTCTGCTGCTTCTAGGTAGGAGAGGGAGTATAGGCTTAGGTAGGGGACCCTCTCATCATGAGCCCATCCGAGCACAAACACCTGGAAATGGACAGTGACAGCTCGCCACGGATAAGGTTTCGATCGCCTCTCGCTTTCATCAGGAGTAGGCATCTGTATAGGCACAGAGCGGCATACTCTGGACATTAACTGTAAAAAACACATACCGTGCAGTCTCCTATCTGTATAGGAACATGCTTTCCTATACCATAAAAATAATAGTTTGATTTATACCAATCCAGTATATGCCAAACGTCAGGGGCATAGGCATGATTTTGCAAAGGGGATTTCTCAGCCATTAACCAGGACATACAGTATGCACTCATTGCTGGATTTCTCTCGCTGATGGGGTGGACACAGCAATGGTGTGAATAGGCTGGAGCTGTGAAGTTCTTCTCTACATAATGATCTCTGCCCTTGGCTTGTAGCAGGTGAATATCTCCCATGTAATGCTCACCTTTTAAATGCTTTGTAAATGCTGTTAAGAACATCTCAGGCAAGATGGCCTCCCCCATAATCAAGTTCAAAAAACCTCCCATAACTGCACTGATCAACTGTTTGAGGAGGCCTTACGTGGTATAGCGCCTGTGCTTGGTATTGCAGCTCAGGCCCATTCACTTGATTTGGTATATTGTGAGAGATCATGCAGTATCCTCCATTCACCTGGGACATTGTGTTCTGTCATAGCGGAGGGAGACCTCCCCGCTGACCAGTGGAGCCTGCGTCCTAGCCAGTGGTGGAGGACTATAGCACAGCTTTAAAGGGCATCTGTTGGAAACTTTGCACTGGCTGACCTGTTACATGTGCACTTGGCAGCTGAAGGCATCTGTGTTGGTCCCATGTTCATATGTGACCACATTGCTGAGAAATATGATGTTTTAATGTATGCAAATGAGCCTGTAGGAGCAACAGGGGCGTTACCATTACACCTAGAGGCTCTGCTCTCTCTGCAACTTTTGTTCCCCTCCCTGCACTTTGACAAGGCCAGGCAGTGAAAATGTCATCAGCCCTGACCCTGTCAATCAAGGTGCATAGAATAAAGTGCGGTAGTTGCAGAGAGAGCAGAGCCTCTAGGTGTAATGGCAACGCCCCTGTTGCTCCTAGAGGCTCATTTGCATATATTAAAACATCATATTTCTCAGCACTGCGGGCACATATGAACATGGGACCAACACAGATGTCTTCAGCTGCGAAGTGCACATGTAACAGATCAGTGTCATAGGGACAAATCTGCTGACGGATGCCCTTTAAGGTAAGTACAAGCATCTCCTTAGCGATAAGCATCTGTGCTTTTGGAGAGAGGCGGTCGCAATGACTGGACAGGATAAGAATAGGGAACATGGCTTCACTTTTAGAGAAGTGAACTGGTTGTTACCTCCTGGCCACTTCCTATTTGCATATAGGGAACCACTGCATCACTCGGGAGAAGCGGCATTTAGCTGGTATAGACAGGTCCTCTTTACCTCTGCCCTTCACTGTTGGTTCAGGTAATACAACCCTTCATCTATAAAGAAAACGGGGGTCAGTCAGCAGATCCCAATGCGCAGGGGCACGTTGCTATGGCTGAGAACAACACTGTAAAACAAAACCTGTAATGCAACAGCTCACTGCAAACCACTAAAGTACAAAATGTATTTGCCAAGCATCTCTAATGTAGAAGTATAGCACTAGCAATTATTATGCATGTTTGTACTTTATTTGGTTTGCAGAGAGCTGTTGCATTGCAGGTTTTGTTTCACAATCCTTCATCTATTTCTGATTCAGTTTTACTATAGTGCAGGGATCAGCAACCTCTGACACTCCAGCTGTTGTGAAACTACAACTCCTAGCATGCACACTTGCCCAGCTGTTCTTGGAGCTCCCATAGAAGTGAATGGAGCATGCTGGGAGATGTAGTTTCACAACAGCTGCAATGCCAGAGGTAGCTGACCCATGCTGTAGGCCAGGGGAGCACAACCTGTGGCCCAGGGGCTACATGCAGCCCTCTATACCATTCTGTGTGGCCCCCAACCATCTGGTAACAGACATGTATGTCTATGTCTTGTGGCTGCTCACATGTATCTTTCATGTATTCTCCCATTAGATGGGAGTACTAGAAGTGTAACTAGACATTAGAATTCAATATGTCATAAATATAGTATTTCAGTTGGTAATACCCATTTAAGTTTTATTTTCGGCCCTTGGAATTGGTTCAGGCAGACAATGTGGCCCCCAGCCAGAAAAGGTTGTGAACCCCTGTTATAGGCTGTATAAGAAGATGTATTATTTTTTTTCTAGTCTGCAATGTAAGCTGCTGTGCTGACATCTAGTGGCCAAACTGAAAACTTCATTTTATTACATAGATTGACAAGACAAAATTGAAAAATAACATACTGACAAAAGAAGTTTTTGACAAAAATGTTTATTTTATTTTTTTGCTTTAGACAAAGATCCTATTTATATAAGATTTGATAATATTATTATTTCCTATTGTCGCCAAGGAAACAAATATATTCTAGAATAGGTGAAGAATTCTAGATCCTTTTGTTCTTGGGCAGATAAGTAGCCACCAGTGGTTTGTGGCATTGGCCCTTCCATTCCCAACCCATACACGTTGTGCCATGGGGGGCTGGCGAGATAGTGGTCTGCCAAACTGTCAGCTATCAACCATGTATGGCCAGCCTTTGAAAGTGAGCTTGTGATTATCCGGCCATATAATCAGTTTATACTAGAGATGGCACCAAGAAAGTCATGTTTTGCTATTTTCAATAAAGACAGAAGTAAATCCATGTACTGCAGTCTCTTAGATGTTGATGAAACTCCATAGACAAGGGTTAAGGGTTAAACAAACATACCTGAGCATATAGCAGCTATTATATGCAGAGAATACATAAAGCATACCTGTAAAAACTTTTGCTTTGCCATAGGGAAGTTTACATTGGTGGGTTCTTGAGCTAGGACCTCATGCTATTACTATCACGCGATGAACCCCTATGGATTCTGGCATGGACATCTCCAGATCTCTGGGCGGAATATAAACAGCACTTCCATAGATTTCAATAATGTCCATGTGTGGAAGCCCCCATAAGAGATCTGGAGATATCATGCTGTCTATACTTAAAATGTTGGTGAGGCCGCCTGCTCACCACTGGGTCTGGTTATATAGAAGTGGGAGGTTTGCCTAACAGGGTTGTATAGAACTTGAAAAACATGGCTGCTTTCTTCCTTAAACAGACCCGCACTTAAAGAGGTATTCCGCTTATAACAAGTTATCCTCTATCTGCGGCGACCAGGTTCGGGCGCACTACTGGGGTTTTCCTAAAGTACATATTTGTCGTGATGCCGGTTGCAGTGAAGCAACAAGCGCACAGGGCCCCTTTTTAATAGTGTAGTAGTTGATAGTGGTACACAGGTGTAGAAATGCCAGAGTGGTGTAGGGTGGCCTAAATGTCCTTTTAGGTGGACTTTTGCATGTGTCACGGTGCTCCTACCTGGATACACGGGAACCCCAGCCATGGCAGTCCGGAAGCGCAGAAAAGGGGTAGTAGTAGTAGGGGATGAAGAATAAATGGAGTCCAGACCTTGTGATGAGGTTGATAACAGCTTTACTTTAATAAACTCTTCTCTAAACAGTTTACAGGCTTTATCTTGGTTTCCAACAGGTTTTGGCATTAACGGTGGCAGGCAAACTCCTCACTGCTATGTCTGTTGCTCTCTGGCTCTACTGTGCTAACAGGATAACTGTAGAATTTAGCTTTAGCTGTATGCTGCACTTTACTTCTGTAGTCTGTCTCTTAAGTTATACCAGGGAACTTTCTTCCTGGCTTCTGAGGCTTTTAGCTGTGGCCTTCAGATGCAGCTGAGCTGAAGATGCTCTAGCTCAGTGATGCCCAAGCTGCGGCCCTCCAGCTGTTGTAAACCTATAACTCCCAGCATGCCCTGTTGTAGGTTGATAGCTATAGGCTGTCCAAGCATGCTGGGAGTTGTAGTTTTGCAACAGCTGGAGGGCCGCAGGTTGGGCATCCCTGCTCTAGCTGTTCTAGACAAGGCTCGTCCAACAGGGGGTACTCTAGACTCACTCCTAACTAGCTAAGCTCCTCCCTAGAGGAAGAGAATAAAATGGGAAGAGGGGTTCTATTCTAGGTGAAATAGCTCTGCCATTTATGCCGCCATCTGCTGGTGAACCAGGCATATTACACTTGAACATAACAGTTCAATGGAAATAGATATGCACATTATGCAGCACCTGGAAATACATACATGTGATGACATGAGGTTAACCATAGGAGACTGCAGCATGGTGCAAAGGTGGTAACGGCACTCTGGGGCGTTACATATCCACAGGCGTATAGAGCTTGTCTATCTCCAGTGCTTCCATATAAATGAATGGAACGGCTGCACGCTTTACAGACTAGCCGCTCCGTCCATTTTAGGGGGGCTCCACAGGTTACGGGGCCCCTGTTCTCAAGATCAGTGGGGATCCCAGTGGTAGGACACCCATCGATCTGATAGTTATTCCCTATCCTGTGGATAGGGGATAACTTGTTATAACCGGAATACCCCTTTAAGCATGGGTGTTGTGAAGCACTGGAGCTTAGTTCCATTGAAGTGAATCGGACTAAGCTGCAATACCATATTACAACCTGTGGACATGTGTGGCACTGTGAGTGGAAGAAAGCACTAATCCTGGAAAACCCCTATATACATTAAACATTTAGAAAAACTACTTTGCGTGGACTGAAGCCTTCTAGTCACTGGAATTGCTTTATAACTCTACATGCCACGACTACAGGAAACCCACTGCAGAATGGTCAGTGACTAAGCAGTCCTCTGCTACTCCCATTTTAACATCATGGACCGTTCCCTGGTCTGCGCAGAATGTTCTTGTTTAAATGTGGGTAAGGCCTCATGCACACGACCGTATTATCCAATCCGCATTTTAAAGAGGACCTGTTACCTCTCCTGATTTGTCACTTTTAGTAACTACTTGCCTTTAACATGTAATAACAATTCTGGAGCACCTGCTCTTACGACTCGTATGTGCCAATCCTTTATTATTCCTCCTAGAAGTAACAAGTGAATTGCTAGCAGTTTGCAATGAGGGTCCAGATGGGTTTTTACCAGTTGGAGATGTGTACCTGCACAGTCTGACACTGGCAGCACTGATTGGACAGTGTCAAACTCTGCAGGGGCACATCCCCAACTGGTAACACCCATCTGGACCTACACTGTAGACTGTTTGCAATTCATTTATAATTTCTAGCAGTAATAATAAAGGGATAGCACAACAGAGAGTTATAAGAATAGATGCTCCAGAATAGTTATTTTTTTCATGGGGAATGCAAGTAGAAACTAAAACGGACATGTCAGGAATGGTGACAGGTTCTCTTTAAATTCAGACTCAGAAGACGCTATGCAAGTAATATAGCGGCATTTTATAGACTATCTTAGGCAATTACACTGCAATTTCACAATGCCACATCGATAATCATGAATTACACCAGGAGTGGAGATGGTTTTGTAATGTCCATGAGTCAGAATTAGTTTGATGGTAATATACTGACTGATGAGTTCAAAGCCCCATTGTGCCTCAACCCCAAAGAAGGAAATGCTATAAAACAATTCCTGAGCATCAGTGGAAAGGTTACAATGTCTGTCATCGGGTGGAGTTTAAAGGGTAAGTGCAGAACAGCTGTAACCTGAAGAAAGTTTCTTGCAAAGAAGGAATTGCAGTAATGAAAGCAGACATGGAGTCCTTATAGAAATCAATGGCTTCTCTTGATAAAGATCCAGCAGTCTGTTCTAATACATCACTACATGGCGGTCTCATCTTCTGCCTTCTTGCACTGCAAATGGAAACAAGATGTTACCAATGGTGGAATAGGTAAAATTTCCCTTTGACGTTTCCAGACTCCAGACACCAAATGGTGGTAAATAGCTTATAATAAGTTCTGAAATGACTGTAAAACATTACATATACACACGAGGGAGAAATCTGCAAGGCAACTAGGTAGTGGTAGGGTATAAGCTAGGGTGAATGCCATGCTTTCCTAAAGAGAACACCTTTTGTTGGAAGGATAAAATCTTTAAGGTTGCAAGGCTGGAAGAGTTAGGCTGAGTTCACATGGGC
This sequence comes from Bufo bufo, assembly GCF_905171765.1. Lineage (NCBI taxonomy): Eukaryota > Metazoa > Chordata > Amphibia > Anura > Bufonidae > Bufo > Bufo bufo. Next base: position 98,518,415 of record NC_053391.1, on the reverse strand, counting down.
GAGATTTCCGCGCGGGTGCAATGCGGGAGGTGAACGCATTGCACCCGCACTGAATCTGGACCCATTCATTTCTATGGGGCTGTGCACATGAGCGGTGATTTTCACCGTGGTGATGGACCATGTGATCTGGCGTCACCACAGGTCCTTTAGCCGGCAGCTCATGATTAAAGAAGTAAGAAGAGACCGGCAGATACGCGATCAAGAGGAGAAGGTGAGTTAATTATTTTTTAACCCTCAATTGACCACCTACTAAGCATTCTGTATTAAAGAATGCTATTATTTTCCCTTATAACCATGTTATAAGGGAAAATATTAACATCTACACAACACCGAACCCAAACCTGGTTCGGGTCTGGGTACCACAGTCAGTTTTTTTATCACGCGCGTGCAAAACACATTGCACCCGCGCGATAAAAACTGAACAACGGAACGCAATCAAAACTGACTGCAATTGGGTACCTACTCGCGCGGGTTTGCCGCAACGCATCCGGACCTTATCCGGACTCGCTCGTGTGAACTCAGCCTTAGGGCTGTTTCACACGAGCGAGTCCATTGCGGGAATCACGCTCCGTGTGTGAGTGTGATCCTCCGCCCTGGACTTGCAGGAACGCACGGCATTATCATGATTTATAATGCTATGTGTCTCTGCGTGGCCTTTTTTCCACAGAATAATAGTGACCTAAAGCTGTCAGTATGATTCTGTAGAAATAAGGTCAAGCAGAGACACATAGCATTATAAATCATGATAATGCCGTGCGCTCCTGCAAGTCCAGAGCGGAGGATCACACTCGCACACGGAGCGCGATTCCCGCAATGGACTCGCTCGTGTGAAACAGCCCTTAAATTTGCAGTAAGGTGCATGTCACAACATCAAGAGCAGAGAAATGTAAAGGTATATAAAGGAAAGCTCAATGAAGCAGGGCCCATGGGACCTACTTAAAGGTCCTCAAGATAGGCCATCAATATCAGATAGTCAGGGGCCCGACTCCTGGCACCCCTGCTGATTTTCTTCTCTGTTTATCAGCTTGCCGTCGCAACCCAGTGGTGAGCAGTTGTAATTACAGCTATGGCATCCCCATTCATTTCAATGGGAGGGCTCTAACCTATTCACTTAACAGGACAGAGCTGTCCCATTGAAGTAAATGAGATGGCTTAGGTGTAATTACTGCGAGCACTGCTTTCTCCTCAAACAGCTGATCAGTGGGGCTGCCAGGAGTCGGATCCCCGCCGATCTGATATTGTGAACTATCCTGAGAATAGGTCATCAATATAAAAAAAGCGGACAACCCCTTTAATCTTTTCTCCTTATAGTTGTGAGTTGCTCCATTTTTGTTTCAGGGTTTGTTGCACTGGTAGGCCATACTGGTAACGGGGCCTATGAAGTTCTGTAAATCATCTCTATGGGTTATTTCAGGGGCTCTTGGAAATTAGCATATAAAAAAACGAGGGACCTCAGTTACAAAGCACTGCGTTAACCCAATAATCATACTCAAGGACTATACTGATTTTTATACTCTGCTCACGGTATCCCAAAATGACTCATTGCCATAGAAAAGGCATGCCCAACCTGCGGACCTCCAGCTGTTGCAAAACTACAATTCCCAGCATGCCTGCACAGCCTACAGCTATTAGAGCATGCTGGGAGTTGTAGTTTTGCAACAGCTGGAGGGCCGCAGGCTGAGCACCTCTGCCATACAATTTTTCCTCTCCACTTCAGTCTCTTGAACAGATCTAATGCAATGCTCGAGTGCTGCCCTATAATAAAGGTGACCTATTTAAAGGGCACAAGTGGCTCAGTCATTAGCACTGGTGCCGTGCAGCGCTGGGTTCGAATTCGATCAAGGACAACATCTGCATGGAGTTTGTATGTTCTCCCCATGTTTGTGTGGGTTTCCTCCGGGTTCTCCAGTTTCCTCCCACACTCCAAAGCCCTACTGATAGGGAGCTTAAATTGTGAGCCCCATTGGGGACAGCGAGCAAGAGTAATGTTTGTAAAGCGTTATGAGTTGACCCATGTAGGAAAGATACTGGTGGTGTCACAGATCTAGTACAAGCAGCTGGGAAGATCATGACCCCATTTTCAACTCTCTACTTATACTGTATAATTAAATGTCATGCGTCACACTAGCTGTGAACCTTTGAGTGCACATGATCGCGTAGGAAAGAAGCCTTCACATAACATTCCCAGCAAGATGCAGCAAGTCCAACGGAGGAGCTTGAGTACAAGGATCATGAGCTAAGGAATGAGTTCACACCCTAACGATAAACCTTAAGTAGGGCAGCCAGTCTATACTTGGATACTGGATTACTGCTATCATCAGATCTGATAGAGATCATACAGTCCTGATCAAAAGTTTAGGACCACTTGAAAAATAGCAAAAAATCATATTTAGCATGGCTGGATCTTAACAAGGTTTCAAAGTAGAGCTTCAACATGCAACAAGAAGAAATGGGAGTGAGACAAAACATTTTTTGAGCATTGAATTTAATGAAAACAACAAATAAACTGAAACAGGCTGTTTTTCAGCTGATCAAAAGTTTAGGACCACACCGCCCCCTCCACTGTGGCGCATAGAAAAACTCTCGGGTGGGATCTGCTTGTCATGCCAGTAACGTTGGAAACCATCAGGACCATCAAGGTTAAATTTTTTCTCATCAGAGAATAAAACTTTCTTCCACTATTGAATGTCCCATGTTTGGTGCTCTCTTGCAAAGTCCAAACGAGCAGTTCTGTGGCATTCAAGGAGACGAGGTCTTTGACGTTTTTGAAGCCCTTCAGTCTCAGATGCCGTCTGATGGTTATGGGGCTGCAGTCAGCACCAGTAAGGGCCTTAATTTGGGTCGAGGATCGTCCAGTGTCTTGACGGACAGCCAATTGGATCCTCCGGCTCAGTGCTGATGAAATTTTTTTGGGTCTTCCACTTGACTTTTTTGTTCCATAACCCTCAGGATCATTTAAGAAATTCCAAATGACTGTCTTACTGCGTCCCACCTCAGCAGCGATGGCGCGCTGTGAGAGATCCTGCTTATGCAGTTCAACAACCCGACCACGTTCAAAAAGGGAGTTTTTTTGCCTTTGCCATCACAACGTGTGACTACCTGACAGAAAATGACAATGAATCCACATCTTTGCAAAGATTTGGCCTTTTAAAGGCATGTGGTCCTAAAATTTTGATCAGCTAAAAAACAGCCTGTTTCAGTTTAATTGTTATTTTCAATTAATTGAATGCTCAAAAAATGTTTTGTCTCACTCTCATTTCTTCTTGTTGCATGTTGAAGCTCTACTTGGAACCTTGTTAAGATCCAACAATGTAAAATATGATTTTTTGCCATTTTTCAAGTGGTCTTAAACTTTTGATCAGGACTGTATCTGTAATCCTTTACATCTGATGTATGTGAACATAACCTAATACGGCATGGGACCTAAAGTTGGATACATTTCACTTTGCTCCCTATACGATCAGGGTATAAATTAGGACAATGAGGTCTGCAGATATCATTTATTGCTGCACATGTATTTTCTCTGAGAGCTGATCTAATGCTATAGTCGTCCTGTTTAATCTGAAACAACCGAGAAAAAAATGTCAAATAAGTGACTGATCTGGAGGTGTGAAATGTGTCTCCAAGACATGACACCATCTTGTGGAGTCCTGGTAGGCCACAGCAGATAATTGCAGGAATGGGGCGATCCTCTGTATATTAGAAGTCACATGTTAGAGCAGCATACAACTTATCTGACATGAGAAATGTACAGATCTTCTAAAGAATGGGAAGCGTGTCATTTCCAGCCATAGAGAATATTCCTTTACTTCACCAGTACATTTGATCCGGGCTGATATCTACTCAGATCAAAGAGGTTAATTAACTGGATTTTAGAAGTAACCCCACTCTAATGTGCTCTCCTAGTTCCATATGTGATGATAATTCCCAGAAGTCGCTCCTTCAGAATGGAGTATAGCGAGTATGTCAATCCATATAACACATTTCACCACCTGTTGAAAACCCACCGCCGCCGGAAGATTATGCTGCAGGTGTCTGAAGGAGGACACTTACCTTGCTGCAATTCCTGTTCTGCTTTACATAAGAGCATCTGGTTTTGTCTGTGCTTAAATGGAACCTGTCGCCAAGAAAATGCAGTGTAATCTGCAGGCAGCATATTATAGAGCAGGAGGAGCAGAGCAGATCTGTTATTTTGTGGGAAATGATCCTGTATAAGGCCTCAAGTGTGGCCGGACTAGAGGGCGCAGCCTGGGTGGAGGCCAGCATGATGAGGAGAGGCGTCAGCGAGATAGGTTAGGCAGGGATTGGTGTGTTTAAAGGGAGGGGTGGAGTGCCAAGGGAGTCTTAAATAGGATGGCAGGAGGGGGGACAGGGTCCATTTTGGAAAATAAGTTAGCCAGACAGAGAGCACAGTGAAGTGCAGGCAGCTCACCTTAGAATGGCTGACATAGATGCGCTGATTCGCCAGATGCACGAGAAGGCAGATGTGCAGGGACCGGAATGGTTACAGGCCCAGCTTCAGGGCCTGCTCTATGTGGAAAATGGAGGGGATGGGTACATGCAGTCAGAGACGCACCGGCCACAGCGGTCACGGGCATCGGCGCGCCTCAGTCCAGAGCACGTCCTCAGAGTCCGACGCCGGGTCAAGAGCCCCTCCAGGGACCCTTCACGTCGAGCAGCCGAGCTGCAGCCTCCTGCTTGCTCGTTCCGTTGTGGGAGGAATCCATGTGCACGGCGGGACTCCAACAGAGGCTGGGTCATCACCAGCACTCCCCCTGCTGGTGAAAATGGCGGCACAGGACCAGGGTGCACCCTGTTGTTACAGCACCTCACCACTATGTACAGTTGGAAAAGGAAATTGCAAGCTGACTTTCAAGTATAGGGTTCCTTTTTGGCCTCCTACAATGGGCGGTCACTAGTTTTGAGTAAGGCGGTGGATTGTTTCGATTTTGAAGTATTCTCAGATGCGGCAGAGGGGACGGAGTTTGGGGTATACTGTCAACGGCAGTGGTGCGCAGAGAGATGGCCGGAGGGGTGGTTTTCACGGGGTTGGGTCCGCAACCTAGCTTTGCTCGACCTCTTTCCCATCATGGTGGCAGTTTTCCTTTGGGAGAAAGATCTTGTAACCAAAAAGTGCATTTCCACTGCGATAATCTGGGAGTGGTACAGGCGATTAATTAATTGTCGGCATCGTCACCCCAAGCTGTGCAGTTATTGCAACGTTTGGTCCTGGAGTGTTTGTCGCTGAATGCTTGGGTGGTGGCAGTTCATGTTCCAGGGGTCCAAAATTGTATAGCTGATGCACTTTCTCGTTTTCCAGTGGGAGCGATTTCGGCTGCTGGCGCCAGAGGCGGAAGAGGTCCCTCTGTCCTGTCCAACTTTTTTCTTTGGGATCTTCTGGAGGAACAGTAGCAGGGCTGATCCGGTCGTCGTTGGCCCAGAATACGTAGGACGCCTATGCTAGGGCTTGGATTTGTTGGAAAAATTGGTGTAGCACGACAGCGTGGAAGGTGATTTGGAGGCTCTTATGCTGTTGTTTCTGGGGCATTGCAAGGACGAGGGATGGTCAGTAGCGAAATTGAACAGAGGGGTGGCAGGTTTAGCTTTTGGCTTTCTCTTACGTGGTTTGCCTGATGTCACTAAATTCTTTTTGGTAGCTCAGGCTTTAAAGGGTTGGAGACGCCAAAGGGGAGGTGAAAATGATAGGCGACCGGTATCATTCGCCCTGTTGTTACATTTTGGCAAGCAGGTGGAGACTGTTTGCAGGTCGGATTTTGAGGTTTCTTTGCTCAAGCTAGCTTTTTCGTTGACCTTTTTTGCAGTGTTGCTTTTGGGGGAATTAGTTAGCGGTAGTGTCCAGAGACCGGGTGGTTTGTTGCTGGAGGAAGTCGATCTTTATCCTGATAGGTTGTAGTTTAGAATTAGACAGTCAAAGACGGACATGAGTGTTGTTAATCTGCCACAGGACACTTACCTGTCAAGTTTGTCCGCTGCTTACTGTCTGCTCCTCTCCTTGCTGTTAGGCCTGCAGAGACTCCTGCTCTTCCGTGTCTTAGAAGAACAGGCTGTCTCTGACCCTGACCTTACTACCAGGGATCGTGAGGGTCACAAGGTCTCAGGTTCCGGAGTATGAGCCCCCCTACCATCAAGGCCGGCTCATACAGTTAGGAGGTCAGGGATAGGATGAGGGTGGCATTAGGAGGTGGTCTGCTTCCCTTATCCTTGGTTTTAGACCTGGTGGCATTCCTTTTTTCCCTGACATTGTACGGTGGGGTTTTCCCACACTCTCCACCATGACAGGAGGGGTTAATAAATGTTATACATATAAAAAACAGAAAATAGACACTCGCGCTGCCGTCTGTATTGGGGGGGGGGGGGGGGATGAGCCCACACAATTGGAATATGCGTAGGCCCCGTCGCTGCAGGGTTCTACTGTAAGGTTAATTGCCAGAAAAAACACAGAGTAGGAGGAGACCTAATATTAAAAGCAGAGGAAAAGAACCCGCGCTGCCTGCAAAGAAATGGGTATTGTCGCACTAGATAAAGTGGGTCATAACATATAGTGTGTAATACCTATATAAATGTTGCCGCAATAGACAGAGTGTATACTGGCACTCGATTTTTACTCCTTTTGTGATAACATACTTCTCTATCTTAATATATCTGGAGTTTCTATCTGGAGGGTAAATGGCAAAGTAAAAATCGTTTTACATGCGATTTAATATGAAAGCAGTTCTACATGCGATCTGTTGAGGGAGCAGGTGCTCAACACTTACTATTGTGCGTATAGTCCAGTACGTCTGCTGTTGTAATATGAATGTCCGCTATCGGCAGTGGTCCTCTTGTTGTCTGGTATGGTCCTGTCTTCAGCCTGCCTCGTGGTGCGTGCGCAGCTCCGGCCGGTAGCTTGCGCGCGCACAGGGCAGTCGTGTTTGGATCGTCGTCCTGGAAATCTGTAGTGTGACGTCACACCCGAAGCTACGGAAGCCTCTAGGGTCCACAATTCCTCCGATGCGTTTCGGAATAAGCGTATTCCTTCCTCAGGAAACGAGGACAACAAGAGGACCACTGCCGATAGCGGACATTCATATTACAACAGCAGACGTACTGGACTATACGCACAATAGTAAGTGTTGAGCACCTGCTCCCTCAACAGATCGCATGTAGAACTGCTTTCATATTAAATCGCATGTAAAACAGTTTTTACTTTGCCATTTACCCTCCAGATAGAAACTCCAGATATATTAAGATAGAGAAGTATGTTATCACAAAAGGAGTAAAAATCGAGTGCCAGTATACACTCTGTCTATTGCGGCAACATTTATATAGGTATTACACACTATATGTTATAACCCACTTTATCTAGTGCGACAATACCCATTTCTTTGCAGGCAGCAAACAAGTCAGCGCGGGTTCTTTTCCTCTGCTTTTAATGTTATACATATGTTTGGTGGGTGTATTATCATATGCCGTTGCATATGGGTTAGTTGTACAGTTTTTTTGGGGAGGGAAATTTAAATATTTAATAATAAAGCGGCTGCTGTGGCCGATTCAATCCAACCTGGTGTCCGTGTCATTATTTCTGGGACATAGCGGGAGTGGGGTGTGGGCTTGGAATCAAGTGCAATAGCCAATACCTGCGTCATGCGCACAACCGTGTCCGTTTTGCAGTCCGCAAATTGCGGATCTTTAAAACATGGAATGTCCGGCACTCAATAGAGCAGTCCTACCCTTGTCTGTGATACGAACAAGAATAGGACATGTTCTATTTTTTTTTTTACTGGGCCGCAGAACCTCCTCCTGCTCTATAACATGCAGCCTGCAGAGTCATACTATATTTCATGGTAACATGTTCGCTTTAAAGTTTGTATATATATATATATATATATATCTATGATAAATTCTATTTCTTTTAAAGTAGTTCAAGACTTACTCTAAATATTTTATCTCTCCGTGCAAAAATTGCGAAGGCGATTATAAGGGCCCCAACCACCACAGCTGCTGCGATTGCCTCTACAGGAAGTTCCTCCTTTCGATCTGTAAAAAGAGACACCACATATAACATTTTATTTTGACCACAGTGCAAAATTATCTGCGGACAGTAACCAAGAAAAATCAAATGAAAAATTATTACTACGGAAATTATTATGGAAGGTTTGAAACAATATATAAATCACTTACCTAGGGAACCCGCCGAACTACAATCTAATGGAGGAATGCTGTCTTAGTCAAAACGGCAGGGACAGAATTAGGGTTCTTAGTACAGTGATGTTACTGATCTGCCTGGAAGGAATCTGTATTACGGTGTCCATATTCTGCAATGTGCTCATGCCAAACCTTCATTGCATGCCATAAAGGCACCGCACAGAGTTCCCTCAGGTCCATAGTGCATTCTACATGTAGGAGAAAATCTATGGAACACCATGGCACTTATCACTCTATGAGCACCCACCTCCAAGAGGTGTGCAGATCTCAACAACCAAAAATGTAGTGCATTCTACAACTTTAGATAAATGTGTCCTGAGGATAGGTCACCAAAATGTACTGGCTGCACAGCCCCTTTACGGACTAAGCAAAAAAGTTTTTATTTTTCCCTCCCACCTTCAAAAACTCATAACTGTTTTGTTATTTTTCCATCAACATAGCCATATGAGGGCTTGTTTTTTCGCAGCTCGAGTTGTACCTTTTAATGGAACAATTTAATGGTTAGTAGAATATATTTAGAAACTGTAACAAAAATTGTTTGTGGGGTGGAAATGGAAAAAAAACGCAATTCACTGTGCGCTAAACATTACAATTTTATTCTGCAGGTCAGTGACAATACTACAGCAATAGCAAATTTAAATAGTTTTTATGTTTTACTACTGGATTGGTGATTGGATCTTTCACACAATGTCCCTCTTTGACCATCCAAAAGGTTGGGTGGTATGCAATCAACACCCTGTGACTACGTCATGGAGATCCCGATAGGAGCTCATGAAATCATAAACACTCATTTAAGCCATATTCCTTTAAGTTTGGTAAGAGCTTAGTTATATTAAGTGTTTATGGGGTCAGGAGAGCAGAGATAAGGCTTCACATGAGCAGTCAGCTGATGGAACTCAGGAGGGACAGTCTGCAAATAGATTGATTTTTAACCACATGTATCACAAAAATTGCTGAAGATTTTATTAAAACCAATTGAAAAAATTATTTTTAGCTCAAAACGAATAAAATGCAATTGTAAACTAAAATTTCCCCAAAGGTGTCCATAGTCTTTAATAAAGTGCACTGCTCGGGCCGGCAAAGGATTTATGCTTGCTCGATCAGGATAACCAGGTACCTGCTATAACTACCAGCATCAGTGAATACTCCGATGCCAGCGGTTTAACCTCTTAGATGCGGCGTTCAATGTCATAACTAAGCAGTTTACGGAAGGGGGGGGTCTCACTTACAAAGACCTTGGGGCCTGCCTATGAAGAAGCCTATGAGGCCAAGCCCAATCTAAGGCCCCCTGCAGACGAGCGTTCCTCCCGCAGCGAGTCCGTATCGCAGAACCCGGCCTGACCGCCCAGCACTGACGGGATTCACATAGAATTATATTGATTTATGATACTACATAACCCTTATAGTTCTGGAATGTACTGGATAACACTGTTAACACTGGTCACTATGTGACCCCCGGCAGCTAGGAGGTTAGGCCGGGAGCTGCGTTGCGGACTCCCTGCGGGAGGAACGCTCGTCTGCAAGGGGCCTAAGAAGCATGGTGTGAGTCTCAGATGGCACCTGTTGGGCACAGCTTATTGGCACTGAAATGGAAAATCTATGGAAAACCTGCAATTTTAATTTTGCACAGTCCACTTTGCATTCATTTCTGCAAACTACCAGTGGCATCAAAATTCTCACTCCACCCATTAATACCATAAGGGGCAATTTTAAAATGGGGTCATTTTGCGGGGGTTCTCTCCCTCCCCCCTGTGCTGCCGCCGCCGCAAATAAGAAGAGAGACCGGAGGAGGAGGGGAGGGGCTGTGGCCACTGCGCCACCAATGAAGATAACTGACCTGTTAATACAAATACAGGAGGCGGGTGCTGGAATCAAATAGCCGGCACCCAACCTCTATGACAGGGAGCTGCGATCCGCTGCACTTAACCCTTCAGGTGCGGTACCTGAGGGGTTAACTGCAGCGGATCGCAGCTCCCTGTCATAGAGGTCGGGTGCCGGCTATTTGATTCCAGCACCCGCCTCCTGTATTTGTATTAACAGGTCAGTTATCTTCATTGGTGGCGCAGTGCGCCCCCCCCCAACACCCCAGTATAATAAACATTGGTGGCGCAGTGCGCCCCTCCCCTCCCAACACCCCAGTATAATAAACATTGGTGACGCAGTGGGCAGTGCCAATGAGGGTTCTTTCTTCAGGACCTCTGGTGATGTCACTGAGCTCATCACATGGTCCATTACCATGGTGATCGATCATGTGATGTACCATGTGATGAGCACAGTGATGTCACCACAGGTCCTTTGACAGGTCCTGAAGAAAGAACAGGAGACCGGCTGCTACGCAATCAATTGGAGGAGGTGAGTTAATTTTTTTTACATTTTTTTAACCCTCATTGGCACTGCCCACTGCGCCACCAATGTTTATTATACTGGGGTGTTGGGGGGGGCGCACTGCGCCACCAATGTTTATTATACTGGGGCGTTTGGAGAGGGCGCACTGCGCCACCAATGTTTATTATACTGGGGCGTTGGGGGGGCGCACTGCGCCACCAATGTTTATTATACTGGGGTGTTGGGGGGGGCGCACTGCGCCACCAATGTTTATTATACTGGGGTGTATATAATGTTTATTATATTGACCTACTAAGCATTCTGTATTAAAGAATGCTATTATTTTCCCTTATAACATGTTATAAGGGAAAATAATACAGTGAATAGACTTTCATCCTAGCAACCATGAGTGAAAATCGCACTGCATCCGCACTTGCTTGCGGATGCTTGCGATTTTCACACAGCCCCATTAACTTCTATGGGGCCTGCGTTGCGTGAAAAAAGAAACATAGAACATGCTGCGATTTTCACGCAACGCACAAGTGATGCGTGAAAATCACCGCTCATGTGCACAGCCCCATAGAAATGAATGGGTCCGGATTCAGTGCGGGTGCAATCTGTTCACCTCCCGCATTGCACCCGCGCAGAAATCTCGCCCATGTGAAAGGGGCCTAAAGGTGAATAGGACAAGGGTTCCAGCCCCTAAGGCGGCTAATAGTAAGTAAAAAAAAAAAAAAAAAAAACACAAACACTAAGGCTACTTTCACACTTGCAGCAGTGTGATCCGGCGGGCAGTTCCAACTTCGGAACTGCCTGCCGGATCCGCCGATCTGGATGTGACTGAAAGCATTTGTGAGACGCATCCGGATGCGGATCCATCTCACAAATGCATTGCAAGAACGAATCAGTCTCTCTGCTTGTCATGCGGACAGACGGATCCGTCCTGTATCTTTTTACAGGACGGATCCTGCATTCCGTTATTTTGAATGCCGGAACCGGCACTAATACATTCCTATGGGGAAAAATGCCGGATCCGGCATTCAGGCAAGTCTTCAGTTTTTTTCGCCTGAGATAAACCGTAGCATGCTACAGTTTTATCTTTTGCCTGATCAGTCAAAATGACTGAACTGAAGACATCCTGATGCATCCTGAACGGATTACTCTCCATTCAGAATGCATGGGGATATGCCTGATCAGTTATTTTCCGGTATAGAGCCCCTGTGACGGAACTCTATGCCGGAAAAGAAAAACGCTAGTGTGAAAGTACCCTAAAATATTAAGTTTAAATCCCCGCTTTCCCAATTTTACATATAAAATATATAAACAATAAATAAATAAACATATTACATAGCGCTGCGTCTGAGAAGTCCAAACTATTAAATTATTAAAAAATATCTCCTATGCGGTGAGCATTCGCCATTTTTTAGTCACCTTGTCACCCCAAAAAATAGGATAGGACTGTTCTATTATGGGCCGAACTTTCATAAAATGCGAAATGCACGCGGCTTTTTTTGGTGTTTTTTTTTTTGCCCGGTATTGAGTATCGCAATACTTTTTTATGGTGACGAAAGCGAATCAAAATTTTGGTATCGAAAACAACCCTACGCCGATCTGATCGGCGTAGCGTTGTCACGATAACAAAATTTTGATACGGTTACTTCTTTGGGGTTTATTTTTTATTTAACCTCAAAGCCTCTGCTGTTATCGGCCAGTGCTGTAGAATTCACCAAGTAGGACTCAACTGTACATGGTGATCTTTCTCTTCTTAGGCTACTTTCACACCTGTGTTCGGTGCAGACGGATCCACACCGATAATGCAAACACTTGTATCCAATCAGAACGAATCCGTTTGCGTTATTCTTTAAAAAAAAAAGTCTAAGTCAAAACGGATCCGTCCTGACTTACATTGAAAGTCAATGGGGGACAGATCCATTTTCAATTGCACCTTATTGTGTCAGTGAAAACTGATCCGTGCAGTGTGCGCAAACAGCAGTTGATGACCACATAGGTGGTGTTGTCATACTGCTTTTTCTCCTAATACCACTTAATCAAAATGAAACATTTGAAGCTAAAACTACATATAATTGAAATAAAATGTAATTTATAAATTTCATTTCCCAAGCTTAAAAAATTCTATGAAACGCCTGTGGGGTCAAGCCAATCACTATACCCCTAGGTGAATTTCTTGAAGGGTTTAGTTTCCAAAATGTGGTAACTTTTTAGAGTTTTTAACTGTACTGCAAATGTGACATCTTGCTCAAAACCCATTCCAGCAAAATCTGCCCTTCAAAAGCCGAATGGCGCTCCTTCCCTTCTGTACCATGTAGTGTGCCAATACAGCAGTTTACAGCCACATATTGGGTGCTGCCGTACTCAAAAGAAAATGAGTACCAAATGGCGATGTGCTTTTTCTCCTGTTACCTCTTGTGGAATTGAAAAATATGCGGCAAAAGCAACATTTTTGTGTTTTCTAAATTCTATGAAACACTTGTTGAGCTAGAATTCTCACTACATCCTGTCACTTATGGAATACTGAGGCAGTCAAAGAGGAGCAATAATCTGAGCTTCCACCCTGTCCTTGTCACAGATCCGTATGGCTATCTAGTGGAGTATAGCTGGCCAAATGGACCCCTCCCCTCTTCCCCTATCTGATCCTTCCCTATTTCTCATCTTTTTTATCTCTTATTTATTATTTTGGTGTTTACACATCTTTTTGGTTTGTTTATATTCCGTACGGCAAAACTAAACTCAGTGATAGAGGTCTGACTTTCACTCTTTATATCAGAGAGAATGATAACAATGTCTCCTAAAAATGGTGTCAGACGCTTTACCTTTATTTGCATTTGTAAACTTGAGATATTTGTGAATTACAATGTATGTCGTCAAATTCAACTGTACAATTCTGCTGATCAATAAAAAGTTCCTTGAGAAGTGTAGTTTACAAAATGTGGTCACTTTTTGGGGGGTTTCCACTGTAGGAGTACCCTCAGGGTCTTTTTAAATGCTATATGGTACCTGAAAACCATGCCAGGAAAATCTGCCATCAAAAACCAAATAACATTCCATTCCTTCTGAGCTCTGCCATGGGCCCATACAGCAGTTTATAACCACATATAGAGTGTTGCACTGTTCATGAAAAAAATGCATAACAAATTGTGGGGTGTTTTTTCTCCTGTGAAAAGCAACATTTTATTGGAAGTTTGGGAATTTTTCATTTTCACAGTCAAGTGTTTATAAATTCCATGAAATGCCTTTTGGGTTAAAGCGCTCGATACACCCCATGATAAATTGGAGTGAAGTAGTTTCTAAAATTGGGTCATTTTTGAGGGGTACCTCAGGGTCTCTTCAAATATGACATGGCACCCATAAAACATTCCAGCAAAATCTGCCCTCCAAAAACTATATAGTGCTCTTTCCTTTCTGAACCCAGCAGTATGCCCATACAACAGTTTGCGACCACATATAGGATGTTTCTGTAAACTGCAGAATAGGGGTCATAAATATTCAGGCTTATTTTGCTGTTAACCCTTGCTTGTGTTGCAGGGAAAAATGGATTAGACCTCTTTCACACTACCATTTTTATTCAGTTTTTTGTACTTCGTATGCATTCCGTTTCCGTGTTCCGTATCTCCATTCCGTGCAAAGATAGAACATGTCCTATATTTGGCCGCAAATCACGTTCCGTGGCTCCATTAAAGTCAATGGGTCCGCAAAAAAAATGGAGTGCATACCGAAATGCATCCGTATGTCTTCCGTATCCGTTCCGTTTTTTGCGGAACCATCTATTGAAAATGTTATGCCCAGCCCAATTTGTTCTATGTAATTACTGTATACTGTATATGCCATACGGAAAAACGGAACCGAAATGGAAACACAACGGATCCGTAAAAAACGGACCGCAAAACACTGAAATAGCCATACGGTAGTGTGAAAGAGACCTTAATATTTAAAATCTACACAAAAAATTGAAATTTTTTAATTTCACCTCATTTTGCTTTACTTCAAGTGGAACGCCTAGAGGGCTAACAAAGTGTCTCAAATCAGTTTTCAATAATTTGAGGGCTGTAGTTTGTAAGGGGGGCATTTATGAGTGTAAGTGTCTTAAAGTCACTTCAGAACTAAACTAGTCTAAAAAGCCTTCTAAAATCCTAAGAAAATAAAATGACATATCCAAAATGGTGCCAACATAGAGCAGACATATGGTTAATTCTAATAACCATTTTGTGAGGTATCACTCTGTCCTAAAAGCATAGAAATTCATAGTTAGAAAAATTGTAATTTTTCCAAATTTTCTGAATATTTCGGATTAAAAATAAATAAATAAAGGTAAAACATATTGACCCAAATTTACCACTAACATGAAGTACAATGTGATATGAAGAAACAGTCTCAGAATTGCTTGGACAAGTTACTGATCCCTAAATTATGGAAAGAAAAAGAACCTGCTTCCATCTCAGAATGGTTAAAAGAGATGCATATTTTACACAATTATAAGAAATTAAGACTAATTAGAGACGATAATAAACCCAGATACCATCAAACATGGGACCCTTGGACCAAACTTAGAAAACGATGCCATAACTGAATTTCTTTAACTATTCAGCTTCAACATTTCTGACCCTGTATTCATACAGTTAGATTAAGCCTGATTCCCCCCTGCCCCCCCCCCCCCCCCCCCAATTCTTTTTTTATTTTTTATTGTGTATTTTATTTTTATAAAAAAATATATATATATATAATTTTATAAATAAAAAATAAAGCATTTTATTGTGTTATCAATAAAGATTTCAGTCCTAATTTGCTATTTGATTACCTGTCGCCCCAGCGACAACTGTTATAGGTTCAACAACTTTTGAGATTTTTTTTTTCTACATTAACACTTATTGTAATACATGACATGAAATTTAATGCTATGTATATCAATTTTTTTTTTTGCATGTGACGTTGATCTGCATTATTATTTCATTGTAAGAAAGAATGTTGCTTTTTGAACTTGAAAAAACCTGAATAAAGAAAGAATTTAAACAGAATTGCTTGGACAAGTAAAAGCATTCCAAATGTATTACCACATAAAGTGACAGGTCAGATTTGCAAAATGAGACTGTCAGAAAGGTGAAAAATGAGTCCCGAAGGGGTTAAATCACATTCTGGGCAGTCACCTGTAAACTTTACTCAATGCCAATCACAAATGAAGAAAACATGGTAGTATGGTAGACCAGGTATGCACATATCTGAGTTATCTATTGACAAGCTTAGATATCAATGGTTAACTCATGTGGATAGGTAGAAACTAGGTGGCTGATTTTCAGTACACCAGAGAGCAGATTCCACATTCCACCACTGAAAATGAGGACATTAAAACGTTTTACAGTTCAGATCAATCAGATAAAACAGACATTAAGGCTGGGTTCACATCATGGTTTATGCCTCCGTTTGACGTATACATTACAATGTGACATGGAGGGGGAGAAATGTGACATGGAGGGGGAGAAATGTGACATGGGGGGATGATGTGACATGGGGGGGAGAAATGTGACACAACAGGGGTGATGTAAAAAGGAGGGGGTGATGTGACATGGAGGGGGTGATGTGACATTTCTCCCCCTCAATGTCACATTTCTCCCCCTCCGTGTCACATCACCCTCTTCTTTTTACATCACCCCCTGTGTGTCACATTTCTCCCCCCCCATGGCACATCATCTTCCCCCCATGTCACATTTCTCCCCCTCCTTGTCACATCACCCCCTATGTCACATTTCTCCCCCTCCATGTCACATCACCCCCCCATGCCACATTTCTCCCCCCTCCATGTCACATCATCCCCTCTGTGTCACATTTCTCATCCCACCCCGTGTCACATCTCCCCCTCCATGTCACATCACCCCCTCCTTTTTACATAACCCCCACTGAGTTCTGGGGGGGAAGAGGCGCCAAAATGTAGCTTCACTTGTGTTAGCAAAAATCCTTGCACCAGCCCTGAGGGGGGCACAGCGGGGCGCAAGGAGCAATATTTAAAAAAAACAGGCAGGGTGGCAGCCTCAGCGGGGTGTACCCCGCAGGCAAAGGTATTTATCTTGAATAAAAAAAAAACATGAAAGGTCCTCTTTAATATCACAGGATATATGAGAAAGCTGCATGGACACGGTCATGTGACCACAGCCCAGAGCAGAAGATAGCAGAAGAAATACATTACAAAATTACAGCTACCTTCATAAATCATTAAAGGAGGTTGATGCAAACTGTAAAGACCCTTTAAGGCCTGTACACATTATTGTCATGGATCCCCACTGGGCAATATTACAGACCAGTAAACACCCTGTCTGCCACCATATGGACCTCATTCTATTCTAGAAGTATCTGTAATATGGGGAGAGAAGAACCTCCATAATACAGCAAATAATGGGAGTATACAATGGCCCTATCCTCGTAGAACCAATCAGAATATAAGCCTATGTATGTCTCCATACAAAGTCAGAAGTACAGTAAGGACCCACAGTATTCAGATGTTCTGTAGCTCTGCTTTTAGGATTGGCTGCTGTGTATAAGCAGAAGCCCAGCACATTCTCATCAGCATCTTCATGCGCTGACAGCTGATTTCTCTTGACACAAGAAAAGAATGATTATAAACCACAAGCAGCAAAACCTGGAGGTTACACAGGATGGACTGAAGATTGTCAATGTGGTGCTTTCTGATAACATTTAGTCTTACCTCCAACAATCAGCTCAAACACTCTGGTGGTCTCAGTGCCGTTGGACAAAGCTACACATGTGTAATTAGCGGAATCTTTCTTTGTCACCTTTTCGATCGTGAGATGCAGACTGTCAGTGGTCATGTCCTGCTTGTAGTGGTCAGGTAATGTGAATATCTTCTCATTTTTTCTCCAAAACATTGCGGCAGCCGGGTTGGCCTTGAACCCACAAGCGATATGGACTGTTTTGCCCTCTTCCCCATTGATGATGGTGTCTCCAGACAGAACAGGAGTAACTAGAAAAAAAATATGATTGAACTATTAAGATCTTCATCTTAAAATGTTAAAGGTGTATAACATGGACAAATGGAGGTCATCCAATATACAGTAGTTCCAAGCTGCTAGTAAGAATGTTTAGGTTCCTTTTAAATGGGCAGAATTTTTGCCCAAAATGAGCACCTCTTAGCAATATAGCATGTTGATGGATGCTCGCTCATTGGTAATGTGACCGTTTGAGTGCATTCAGTTCCATTATTGTTGGTAGCACATTTTACACTGGGTGTAATGATTGTGATAACTGATGATTTTTAATGCCTCTAAAAAAGATGCAATTAACAAAAAATTGCCCTATCTATAATACTTAACGTTTAATCGTTCAACTAAAAAAAGCCCAACAAAATAATTATTAAACAAAAATCACAGCAAGTAGTGCAAGTAAACCAGTGCACAATTTAAAAAAAGGAACGGTCTTGCCCTGAAATGCCCCTACTTGGCCTAAGCTGCGCTTTACGCTCACGTAGTGGAGCACTCGACCTGATAAGGGTGACCCCTCTGAGCCGTCCCTTAAATCTAACTAGGGCTCCCTGCTGTACCCTAAGTAGAATGGTTTCCCGGCTCTGTGGAACATGTTTCATTGGTTATATTCCAACTCATCAGGGGACTGGTAAATAATAAGAGTCAGAATATAGTGGTCTCCTAAGCCTAACTGTCCTAAAAAAAAATGCAATCACCCGGATGAAACTGAGCATGTGCCACCAATTCAGTGATGTTACTGAGCTGGACACACCTGACAAATGAGTGTTTGCTTTTTTATCTGGTGATCGGATGTTTGTATGAATGATCATGCCCAATTATTCACCTGTATAAAAGAGCTTTTACAGTGTGCTAAGCATATCTTGCACCCCAGAAGAAGCTGAACGAGGCAAAACCCATGGTTGGGATGGGTTCAGCAAGCCACATGCCATTCCTTTATATAGTCATATGATTGTTTATACTTTATTATGGAATAAAACCTCTTTATATCTCTCTCGTAGAGGTTGTCTGCACTATTTGCTCTTTTACATTTAATGTAAGATAATATACATCATGATTTAATCCCTGACACCAGTCAGTAGAAGGCTGTATAATATCTCCATCCATTGGGATATAGATCTTCAAGGCTACTGCTGACCATCCGAGAGTGTGATTACACATATCATCACTGGACTGAGTGCACCTGCTTGTATTGTGGACTAGACAGACACGCTATGGGACATTCTTATACCGCTTCCACCTCTGTGATTCAGGGCAGTAAGTGACTTAAACTGGTGACGCGGACATCTCTGTGTGCAACCGCAGGGACATGTTGTATATTTCATTCTATTTGTATGATCACTATGCAGGTACCCAGCTGGTACAGGTCATGGAGAAACATCCCCATGCTCCAGGCAGCGGTGCACCACCAATGAGGCCAAGTGAGGCATCAGGCAGCACCAGGTAGGGGCAAGAGGGGGCAGCCAAAGGGCCATGGGCTGAAGGGAAAGGGTTAGGTTACGAAATTGGCATTGGAAAGGGGGAGCAGTGTTTCAGTTTTCAGGCAGCAGAAAGGCTAGGTGCACCCCTGGTTCTGGGTTTGGGAGAAAAGCTGCTGGCGTTCCCATCTAACTGCAAAACAAAGGATCAGGAATGTTAAAATCTGGTATGCCTGAACCGTGTTTTCCCTACTACTGTTGGGGGACAGTTTGGGAACCCGCCAATTTCAGCAGGATACGCCATTATAGATGTAATGTGTGCGTAATTATGATTTTATATATTTTTTAAAATTTTACACTCTTATTACTGCCAGATGCCGCAATCAGCTATGAACGCAGCATCTGAGGGGTACAATGATGGGGAGCGGAGAATTCGCCATTCCCTGTCATTGCACCCACTACTTACAAAGAAATGCGCTTTGTGACGAAGCAGCCGAATCAAATTTTTGAAAACTTCGCTCATCACTACTGATGACCTATCCTCAGATACTGATCGGTGGGAGTCTGACACCTGGGACCCCCGCTGATCAGTTATTTGAGAAGGCAGCGATGCTCCTGTGAGCTCTGTGGCCTTCTCCGGGCTTTTCCAAGGCCAGTGACATCACGTTCATCTGTCACGTGGCCTAGGAGCAGCTCAGCCCTATTACAGCTGATCAGTTAGGGTCCCTTTTAAGTTTCCCTGGATAACCCCTTTAAAACTACGCTGATGATCAATTGATCACATCAGGTCCAGCTTTAGAAAAGGAGGCTACTAGAGGGTAAATGTAGTATTACAGTTCAAGCGCTAGTCCTCTACATCGAGAACTGTTCTGTATTTGCCGCTGTCTACTTTAGCTCAAAGCTTGGCTTTAAAAGCAGGTCATAACAAGCCTGTACATGTAAACCAAGGTAATGCCATTCTTTACCGCTCAGTTGGCATTCACTAATAGGAAAGACTGAAATGCAAATACTGGCAGAATATGCTTTATTTATATAGCACCCACATCTTCTGCAGCATTGTACATTTGTGTTTGCTCACATCAGGTCTCACAGTCTAATCTTACTAACTCAACCATACACATACTCTACATGATGGGGTCCATGTCATAGGAGGTTGAGGGAGTATATCCTAAACATTAATACTATGTTCCAGAAGAAAGTAGATCTTACAAGGCTTCATTGTTTGGGATCTACTCGACCAGAATAATTGCAGGGATGCTACTCACATGGGACATTCAGTTGCACGGACAGCTTGACGGAGTTGTCACTCTTCAATAGACAGGTAAAGCTCACTCCATTGTCTTCAGAGGTCACGTTTGGGATGCACACATGACTGACATTGACATTGTTTTCAGCCTTAATGTCCACTTGTTGGGACCCTCGGTACCACATCAAGATCTCAGCATTCGTGTTGTTAACAACTTCGCAGGTGAGAAGAGCAGGACTTCCAATGTTGGCAGGAAGCTGATTGTTACGAATTTCACCGTTGTTCAATTGGAGCTGTGTGGCTGCAGACAACGAGAATAACATCATTAGATGGACCTTTCTCTGCAAGAATCCACCAAACTGTCTGCTAAGTTCCCCTCCTCTTCATTCACATAGTATGCATGTACTCTATATACAGGGGCCGACCAGCCATAGACCCTACAGGGAAACTTCTCGGTGGGCCGATGTCCAAGGGGCCACCTGAGCCCTCTTCGAGGCTGCCAACCATGTACATAACTCCACCTATTTGAGTTGTCCCTCCCTACTTGTGTTGGCCTCACCTCTTTGGACCCGCTTAAGACATGGGGCCACTTTTAGTTTTTTTCCAGGGCCACTTTATGTTCCTAATCCATCCCTGTGTATATAATGGTGACATGTAAATGATCATAGTGATTGGACCCACTATCTATCCTATTAGAAAGGCAGATATTGTTTCTTTAATGAGCAGTGATCGATGGTTTAGCAGTCATTTGCGTTCAGAAGATGTTCAATTGCATGAAACAATAACCACTGTTCGCCCATAGAGCATTTACACTGCTAACAACCGTCAGATTTCTGATTGAACGAGAGGATTTGGTGGCGACTATTCTTTCAGTCAGGCAGATTTGTCGGACCCACGGACAATGAACGACTTATCATTCGTTGTTTGATTGCTGCACGCTATTTCATGTGACAATAATTGCTCAAATTCGAACGATTATACGTAAATTCGAGCAATAATTGCTCCGTCTAATTTGCCCCTGACATTTAGATTATTAAACAGAATGGGGAAAATTTACAAATGTGATTGTGCCTAGCGCTTATCGTAAAACGTGACAACATTTGGTGCTTTTCTGGAGTATAATGTTTAAATGCCCACTTAAAAAAAAAAAACTTTTTAGGATGGTTGAAAAAACACTTTTGACTTTTTCCCCAAATGGTAACATTCTAGTTATACTACAATTTTTCTGTGCCATGTCTAAGGGTATACTTTTCCTAAGGGCTCATGCACATGAACGTGCCATGTTTTCCGGTCCGCAAAACACATATGCCGCCCATGTGCCTTCCGCAATTTGCGGAACGGAATGGGCGGCCCATTATAGAAATGCCTATTCTTGTCTGCAAAATGGACTGGAGCAACAGATACACACTTTGGGTGCTTGTCCGTATCTTTTGCGGCCCCATTGAAGTGAATTGGTCTGCATCCGAGCAAGAAAAAATGCGGCTCTGATGCGGAACCAAACCACGTTCGTGTGAATGCGCCCTAAAGGTAGACACCTGGATCCAGCTCTGGTTGGCTTAGCCCCATCTGAGTGCTGAGAACCTTTAGTTGTAACTGCATAGTTCTCCAGACAATAAATTGGTCCATGAATGACAGAAACTCGCACAAAGATGGAAATAAACATCAAGCCCTTCGTTCCTGAGTAGCATTACTAGGCACCATAATGGAGGATCATTGTGACCCTGTCTATGGGGACCTTTTTCTTCTATGTATGCCACTGGCCGTGTCATTGTGACCCCCTCCAATTCAACTATATCAAGGTTCAAATTTCCTGATTCAAGGGTAAGACCAGATATATTCATCATATACTAACAGTACGAAGCAAAGTAAAAAAGCAGCAAAGGATTACAAAACGCAGCCTATTCTACAAGTGAAGTGAACAGCTACATAACCGTGGAAATTCCCTTCAATATTTACAGCTTGACATTCATTATGTGGTCTAAATACTTTTAACAGTCATGATGTCTCTCAGATAAAAATAAAAAAACATTTGCCATAAAATATTCCGATTACACATTAACTAGAGTGGCGTCAGATAAATTAGCTCCGCAGTGAGGTGTGCTCCAGTTACTAAGGCTGCCCACGGATATTACGTACTTTTGGAAGTGCTTGACAATAACTGAATATCTACAGGGGCTGTGTGGTGGGGAAACATGGATCAGACAGGGTAGATTTTTCACTACAGATAAGCCTTAGGCCTCAATCACACGACCATGTGGGTCACCATTTCTTGCGGCTCGGATGCGGACCCATTCACTTCAATGGGGCTGCAAAAGATGCAAACAGCACTCCGTGGGGTGTCCGCATCCGTTGCTCCGTTCCATGGCCCCGCAAAAAAATATAAAATGTCCTATTCTTGTCTGTTTTGTGGACAAGAATAGGCATTTCTATTATGGGCAGCCCGTTCCGCAAATTGCACGAGACACGGGACGGTCGTGTGCCTGTAGCCTTATACCGTATGTTTTTTATCCTCATGGTATCTCTATCTTTGGACTATTCTATGATGTAATATGAAAACTGTGATCTCATGGATTAGCAAGACCTCAAGCAGGAAAAGTTGAGACATACAACCAGTGGGGATAAGGCCTCATTCACACATCCATGTCCGTGCTCAAATCCGTAAGAAGGAGGTCAGTGATGCATCCGTGTTGGGTCCGTGTGTCCGTTTTTTGCTGTCTGTGTGCCATCCGTGTTTCACGGTCACTGAACAGCTGAAAAATTATTTTAAAAGCATCTCTTCCTAATAATCCGTGAAACACGGATGCAACACGGATGGCATCTGCATCTGTGGTTTTCCCGGACCCATAGACTATAATGGGCGTGATGGATCCGTGAACACAGACAAAATAGAGCACGCTTCCGTGCTAAAAACACGGACCCACAAACTATGCAAAAACACTGATGTCTGAATACACACATTAAAATGATTGGGGACGTGTTCTGTCCGTGGAGAACACGTACAGTACACATGCGTAAAACTCTGACGTGTGAATGAGGCTTAAGTCTCTACATTCTACCCAGTGTACGGCAGTGCATAAAGTCTCCTGCATGTGTAGCCGCTCCAATGCTCCATCAGATGTCGTGTGTACGGAGCTATTCCCACCTACGGCACATGATGGAGCATGCTCTAATTTTTTTCATATGGAATATGATGGGGAAAAAAACTCAATGGGGGAGATTTACTAAAAATGGTGGATTTACACTGTCTAAGAATACGAATCAAAGTCTTAATGGAGTTGTGTCATCTCGGTCATCTAGGACCGCAACTGCTCTCCATTCATTTCTATGGGGCCTCCGAAAATAGCCGAGCGCTGGCTCGGCTATTTTCAGGGGCCAATAGGAAGGTTTGCTGGTGTCTGGACCTGGCACCGCCGGCCACCACTTTGCCGGCCTCGCGTTAAGCTTCGTTTTAGAGAAAGGGGTGGGTCCCAGAGGTGCCCCCATTATCTGAGATCGGTATACCGCTTTAACATTAGACAAATTTACTATCCTGGAGCATGGACCTTTATTAATCTGTGGCAGATTTCCACTAGAAACTTTGTTTGTGCACCACAATTTTACACCACCTATAACTTGGCATAGTTTTATTACAAAAATGCGTCAACATTTTGATGCATTTTTTACTGCATGGAGGCGCATTTAGGCCAAAATGCTTACAAAAGTGTGTAAAACAGTAAGCTCCAAGCTCCTCGCTCTATTATGGCTCCATACGAAACAGAGGGCTCATATTACTAGGTGCATCAGGCCTTTATGTGATGCGTATGTATATTATTATTTTATAGCACCATTCATTGCCATGGTGATATATATATATATGAGTGATATACAGTACAGACCAAAAGTTTGGACACACCTTCTCATTCAAAGAGTTTTCTTTATTTTCATGACTATGAAAATTGTAGATTCACACTGAAGGCATCAAAACTATGAATTAAACACATGTGGAATTATATACATAACAAACAAGTGTGAAACAACTGAAAATATGTCATATTCTAGGCTCTTCAAAATAGCCACCTTTTGCTTGGATTACTGCTTTGCACACTCTTGGCATTCTCTTGATGAGCTTCAAGAGGTAGTCCCCTGAAATGGTTTTCACTTCACAGGTGTGCCCTGTCAGGTTTAATAAGTGGGATTTCTTGCCTTATAAATGGGGTTGGGACCATCAGTTGCGTTGAGGAGAAGTCAGGTGGATACACAACTGATAGTCCTACTGAATAGACTGTTAGAATTTGTATTATGGCAAGAAAAAAGCAGCTAAGTAAAGAAAAATGAGTGGCCATCATTACTTTAAGAAATTAAGGTCAGTCAGTCAGCCGAAAAATTGGGAAAACTTTAAAAGTAAGGGCTATTTGACCATGAAGGAGAGTGATGGGGTGCTGCGCCAGATGACCTGGCCTCCACAGTCACCGGACCTGAACCCAATCGAGATGATTTGGGGTGAGCTGGACCGCAGAATGAAGGCAAAAGGGCCAACAAGTGCTAAGCATCTCTGGGAACTCCTTCAAGACTGTTGGAAGACCATTTCAGGGGACTACCTCTTGAAGCTCATCAAGATAATGCCAAGAGTGTGCAAAGCAATAATCAAAGCAAAAGGTGGCTACTTTGAAGAACCTAGAATATGACATATTTTCAGTTGTTTCACACTTGTTTGTTATGTATATAATTCCACATGTGTTAATTCATAGTTTTGATGCCTTCATAGTCATGAAAATAAAGAAAACTCTTTAAATGAGAAGGTGTGTCCAAACTTTTGGTCTGTACTGTATATATATATATATATATAAAATCGGTGAAATGAGGGCAGCACAAGACCGGAGTGCTGCCCTCATTTCACCGATTTTGTTCTACTGTTCCTGGTCCAGGAATTAAAGTGGTATTTGCACCTGCCAACCTAAAGAGTGCTGCTGCTTCACTTTCATTCTTTTTTTAAAATTATATAGATAATTATTTTTTTTTTATTAATGGTTGTTTGGGACATGGAATGATATATATACATTTATATCTTTATCATATTGCAAGATTTCTTTGTATATCACTCACCTGAAATTTCATGCAAGAGAGCCAGGAGTACAGCTAATAGGCTCAGAGATTTCTTCATTTTTACTCGGGGCTAGTAGGGATAAAAAAGAGAATTTAAAACGTTTCTATGCACTTTAATGCAATTTATGTACATTGTGCACACTAGAACGTAAGAAAACATTGATGGCTTTATCCATTTTTATTTCTGTATCAGACAGAAGATAATATTAAAGGATAACTGTCACATTTAGACCCTAATTTAAATTTTCACATATGTAGTTACTAATAACATGATATTCCAGAATCAGTTACTATTAGACTGACTTACCCCATATTTAATAAGATTCAGCCCTTAGCAACCAGTCTGCATAAAACTGCAATTTCACTATTCAGTTAAGATGGCCGCCACTGCCCTCACCCTGAGGCTAATCCCGCCTGCCCTCACTAGCCAGTAACAATAGCCCGCCAAAAGTGTCAGTAACCAGAGCCCTCCCCCTAAAGGGTTAATCTCCTGCAGCACAAAGGGGTCCTCTTACCACATGTTGCTTTCATTTATACACTGAGCAGACGGCAGATCTCCCTTCCCTGGTCTGTGCTGCTCCAACTCTGCATTCTCCAGCTCTGATGAGTGAGGGAGCGTCTGCCAAGCGCAGGGACAGGGAGAAGTGCACACAGCCCAGGCACTGTTATCAGTTGCTGGGGAGGACCTGGCTTTAATCATTTACTTACAGTCCCTGGCTGTCAGTAATGTGAGCCTGCACGCAGCGCGCTCCGTCCTTCAACAGATAGACGGACCATGCCTAGCATCCCCATTTTGAGCACAGGTAAAAGTAGGCAGTACAGGGAACAAAAATGTGGAATTAAGGGGTAATTAAATACACTGTGAAAAGTTGAAATAGGGTCACCAAGGTGATATTAATCACAACAATCCAATACTCCAAAAAAAATATATACGACAGTTATCCTTTAAGATTATATCCTGGATATGATTAAAATATATAAAACCAATACTGGGAGACCGATTGGTTTCCCATTAATTGTGTGTGTATATGCTTACAGAAGAGAGATTAGACTGAACCGCAGTGAAGATAAGGACTGATATGAGTGGATACATTTTATATACAACACTTTATAATTAGGGATGAGCGGACCCATGGATGTTTGGGTTCTCCGGGTTCGGCTGAACTTCGTGTCAAAGTTCGGAACCCGAACTTGACCTGAACTCGAACCTGAATCCCACTCGAACTTGACCTTAACTCGAACCTGAATGGGGACCCGAACTTTGGTGCACTAAAATTGCTGTAAAATAGTCATAGTAAGGGCTAGAGGTCTGCAAAAGGAAGCAAATGGGGGTAAGAGCAGGACAATTGCCCTGCAAACAAATGTGAAAATGACTTAAAATAACATGGAATATAAAAAAAAAAAATCTTGAACTAGGAGGCGGTGGTCAAAATGGAGTAGGAGGTTGAGGAGGCGGTAGACGTGGTGGTGTAGGTGGAAGCGGCGGTGGAGGAGGAGGAGGAGATAGCCAAGACTGTTTTTGTTTTTTCATTTATTTATTTATTTTTCATAAATTTGGGAAGGCCCAAAACATTGGGAAATGAAAAAGAGAACGCAAAGAGAAAGTGCGCTGTAGTATAACAATGGCTGGTTAGTGCCGGTATACATGTCTACTCAGCACAATGTACGGACAAGTCCAGTGGGATCCATGCCTGGTTCATTTTAATGAATGTGAGCTTGTCCAAATTGGCTGTGGACAGGCGGCTGCGCTTGTCTGTGATCACCCCCCCTGCAGTGCTGAACACACATTCGGACAATACACTGGCCGCAGGACAGGCCAGCACCTCCAAGGAGTAAAGGGCAAGCTCAGGCCATGTGCCCAATTTGGAGACCCAGAAGTTGAATGCGGCAGACCCATCAGTCAGTACGTATAGGCGTGTGCACACATACTGCTCCACCATGTTGGTGAAATACTGCCTCCTGCTAAGACCTTCCATATCAGCTGGTGGTGCTGGTTGTTGTGGCGTGCTGACAAAGCTTTTCCACATTTCGGCCATGCTAACCCTCCCTTCTGAGGTGCGGGCGGTGTCCAAGCTGCGTTGGCCACTTCTTCCTCCTCCTCTGCCTTCGCCTTGTGCTTCCTCTGAGCCCCCGCTGTCAGGTAGTAATGCCATCAGCAGCGCATCTACCAGCGTGTGCTTGTACTCGCGCATCTTCCGATCACACTCCAGTGACGGAATTAAGGGCGGCTTGTTGTCCTTGTAGCGGGGATCCAGCAGGGTGGCCACTCAGTAACCAGCACTTGTTAGAATGTGGGCAACTTGGTGGTCGTTGCGCAGGCACTGCAGCATGTAGTCGCTCATGTGTGCCAGGCTGACCAGAGGCAACGACAAGCTGTCCTCTGTGGGAGAAGTATCGTCTGTGTCCTCTGTATCCCCCCAGCCATGCTCCAGTGATGCCCATGAGCTTCATTGGTTCCTTCTCCTCCTCTTCCTCATCCTCCAGAACTGTGCCCTGGCTGGACAGTTGTGTACCTGGACTCTGTTGGTGCAGGAACCCACCTTCCGAGCCACTTGTGAATGACTGGCCTAATAATCATGGAAATGATCCCTCTTCCTCCTCCTCTTCCTCCTGTGCCACATCCTCTTCCATCATCCCCCGAAGCGTTTTTTCAAGGAGACATAAAAGTGGGATAGTAACGCTGAGGACGCAACACTGCACACACGTCCCTCATGGAGGCCCACTCGTTGGTGGTGAAATGGTGCTGTTCCGCAGAGCAACTCCCCTGTGCGTGCTCCAGCTAAAACTCCACTATCGCCTGCTGCTTGCACAGTCTCTCCAGCATGTGCAAGGCGGAGTTCCACCTTGTGGGTACGTCGCATATGAGGCGGTGAGCGGGAAGGCCGAAGTTACGCTGCAGTGCAGACAGGCGAGCAGCGGCAGGGTGAGAACACCAAAAGCGTGCACAGACGGCCTACACTTTCTGCAGCAGCTCTGACATATTGGGGTAATTTTTCAGGAACCTCTGCACCACCAAATGCACATGCACCAGGCAAGGGATGTGCGTCAAACCGGCTAGGCCCAGAGCTGCTACGAGATTTTGCCCGTTATCGCACACTAACAGGCCGGGCTTGAGGCTCAGTGGCACCAACCACTCATCGGTCTGTTGTTCCATGCCCGTCCACAGCTCCTGCAAGGTGTGGTTTTTCCCCCCCAAACAGATGAATTTCAAAACAGTCTGCTGTCGTTTCCCTCTGGCTGTGCTGAAGTTGGTCATGCAGGTGTTACCCTGACTGGATGAGGAGAAAGCGGAGTAGGAGGAGGAGGCAACAAGAGGCAACGAGAGACGTACTGCAATCCTCGGGGGCGCCAAACTGCTATCCACCTCAGGCCCAGCCACCACTGCATTTACCCAGTGTGCAATTAGGGAGATATAACGTCCCTGCCCGTGCTTGCTTACTGGTCCACGTATCGGTGGTTATGTGGACATTGCCACAGATGGCGTTGCGCACCTGATTTTGTCCGCCACTTGGTTGTGCATGGCAGGGATCGCTCGCCTGGAAAATTAGTGGCGGCTGGGAACCACGTACTGTGGGACAGCCACCGCCATAAGGTTTTGAAAAGTCTCCGTCTCCACCAGATGGAATGACAGCATTTCAAAGGCCAGGAATTTTGAAATGCTGGCATTCAGGGCCAGGGATCGCGGGTGGGTAGGGGGGTACTTTCTCTTTCTCTCCAGTGTTTGGGGAATGGACAGCTGAACGCTTCCATGGCACAGTGTGGAGATGCTTGGTGACTGTGGTGGAGGTGGTGGTGTTGCTGCCACATTCTCTGTTTGCGGGGTGGCAGGTGTCACTGTCACTCCAGAGGGGGAGTAAGAGGCCGAGACTGCAGCAGAAGAGGGAGCAGGAGGAGCCTGAGATCTTTTGTGGTTTTTGAGGCGTTTACTCCACTGCAGCTCGTGTTTTGCATTTAGATGCCTGGTCATGCAGGTTGTGCTCAGGTTTAGAACATTTATGTCTCGCTTCAGGCTCTGATTGCACAGCGTGCAAAGCACTCGCGTTTTGTCATCAGCACATTGTCTGAAGAACTGCCACACCAGGGAACTCCTTGGAGCTGGCTTTGGTGTGCTCAGTCCCTGGGTGCGGTGGGCAGTAGCAGGCGTACTGGCTAGGGGACGGCCACTCTTCTTTTGCACCCTGCTCCCTCTTTTGCTGTGTGGCTGGTGCTGTGTGACCACCACCTCTTCCTCCGAACTGCACACGTCACTTGCATGACCTTGATTCCATGTGGGGTCTAGGACCTCATCATCCTCCACATCATTTTCCACCCACTCCTCACCCCTGCCCTCCTTGCCCGTCTTCACACTGCAGAAAGCCGCAGCAGTTGGCACCTGTGTTTCGTCATCATCAGAGATGTGCTGCAGTGGTCCTCCCATGTCTACATCCTGAAACATAAGTGATGGGGCATCAGTGCACTCAATCTTTTCCACTTCTGGGGCAGGGCCAGGCGGATGGCCCACGGAAACCCTGCCAGCAGAGTCATCAAAAAGCATAGGAGACTGCTGCTCAGGGGGCTCAGACTGCTTGCCTGATTTGCAAGGGGGGTGAGGTGAAAGACAGATGCCCATGGGCTGCAGGTGCCAACTCTGCGCTTTCAGCACGGGACCGGGTGGGAGACAATGTGAAGGAACTGGAGGCACTGTCAGCCACCCAATCTACTACTGCCTCTACTTGTTCTGGCCTCACCATTCGTACACCCGTATTCGGGCCTACAAAATATTGCTGAATGTTATGTCGCCTACGTGCACCTGAGGAAGGTGTTTCATTTGGGCGTGTAGCTGACACAGATCGACCACGTCCTCTCCCTGCATAAGGAGCTCCACCAACACCAGCAGCACTTTGACCAGGGCCACGTCCCTTATTTGATGCTCTCCTCATTCTTTGAGGTCACCCACTGAACTAACAGACCGATTAACCATATTAATTTTCCTGTCACGTATGCAGTGCATGTGTACCTCACACCAAAAATAGGTAAATATCACCCACCGAACTAACAGACAGATTAACTATTATATTTTTGTGTCAGGGGTACAAAGATGGTGCATTGCGCCCACAAAAGATCGCTATAGGTCACCCACAGAATTAACAGCCAGATGAGATTCCTAACACTCCCCCTCACTTCAGCTGCCTGCTTCCTGTCCATGCACTACTCAGAGCTGATGGGCGGTGCTACACGTGATCCAGCTTGTATAGAGGGTGGGTCACATGATACATCTGCCAATCACAGCAATGCCATTACTAGGCATGGCTGTAATGGCTTCTAAGTGCCTACAGCTTAAAAGCTTTTTGATTTGCTGCCCTGCAGCCTTTCAACAAGCTTTATTAAATGCCCGAACACCGAGCTCGAACCCGAACTTTTGCTGCAAAGTTCGGATTCGAGTCCGGGTACCCGAACTCGCAAAGTTCGGTATGGACCCGAACTTTGCAGTTCGGGTTCGCTCAACACCATTTATAATATATGTCATGAAAAATAAATATTTATATAGTGCAGGAGAACCCTCATTGTATTATGTATACAATAAACTACATGGAAATGTCCATAAATCTCCAGCTACTGTATTTCTGTAGAAAGAAGCCAAACATATCTGATTATCTTTCTTCACAGTCTAAATAATCTGATAAGATGTAGGTAGAAGAGCAATTATGATTACGGCTGCTACTGAAGCTTCTGTCACAGATTAGCGGATGTGAACCCTCTGTGCCACTGACTACCAATACTCTGGAGGGGAGTAACTCAGAAACTACCCAGATTTCACTAGAGCCTCAGATAGTGAGGATAGGCTTGACCGTCGGTAATTGCCAGGGGCTACTCCAGAGCGTAAACCAATCAGTGGCAGCTGGTCCAGGCAGACCAGGAGGTACCTGCGACGGTACCGACAGTACAGACGTGGTCAGACAGGCAGGATCGTAACCAAGAGCAGCAAGAAAGGAACCAGAGGAAGAGGCAGAGACGTAGTCAGAACAAGCACAGGGTCAGGGCAGGCGGCACAGGAACAAGGTCAGACAATCCAGGTCGGCAATGGGAGAGGCGAGGCAAGCAGGCAGGGATCAGACGAAAAACTAAGTCAAGGAACGAAGTATGAAGTCAGGAACAGCTTGGTAAGCAAGCTCTTTAGCACAAGATTAGGACCTTGACTCTGAGGCGTCTGGGTAAAGGGCTGAGCCACTTAAATACCTGCAGAAGAGCCAGGGTAGGTTAACGAGATCACATGACATTACTCAGCCCCGCCCAGAGAGTGATGCGTACTGCCACATCAGCAGCCGAGTACAAGTAGTGTCCAGGTTAAATGGAAGTTGTGGAGCGGAATCCACATAGGTAATACCAACCCACAGGCAGAGTCCAGAGCTGCAACAGAGGCTGGAAGTAGAGATCACAGATGAGCACGGCGCCCGGGACTATGGTGATGAGTGGGGGAACAGCGCAGCACAGATGTCGCTGTTACAGCTTCCATGAATATCAGAGATTTCTGTGAACGTTGGTTGAAAGCAATATGTACCCATTTCTACAAACCGTTTACAAACTTTTAAGGGTACAGTAAAAAGATACTCTTAAAACCACAGGCAAGTAATATAAACGTACGATAAGAATGGCAACAGAAAATATTGGATAAATACGCCATTTGTCTCCATGGGGGTTCATTGTCTTGACTGTGCAAGTATCAAAAAGAACATTGTTGGCTGAGGAAATTACTCTATCTGCAGCCACACAACTAATCTAAACAATAGACATAAGGAGTTATGTTTAAAGGGTCACTGATGTTATAGAGATTAGACACATACCAAAAGTTTTGATCAGTAGGGGTCTGAGGGCTGAGACCACCACGATCGCTAGAATGAGACAAGAACACTCACATATCACGATCTCGGTCCTCAATGTAAGAGATAGAACTGAGACGTGATCATAGACTTCTAATGAGCTTGTCTTGGCTGTTGGTGGGGGTCACAGCACTCAGACCTTCACCAGTCAAAACTTTTGATATGTCTCTATGACATATCGAAACTTTGTTTAAAACTCAGTGACCCTTTAATAATTCAACCAATATTTCTATACTGATAACCCTATCCATTCTATGCTAAAAAGTAGGTTTTCCAACTGCTGTAAATCTGTAATGTTTTTGCAATTACAATTCTAAAAAAAAAATGCATGTTGACCAATGCAAATACATGGAAATTCACACAATATGAACATTTTCCTCTTAAAATATCTCATGGAAAATATATTTTTGTGTATGTCCCCTTCCCAACGAGTGTTCTAATTTAAATCAGAATGCTCACTGTATTATGGACAATTTTTTACATCTATTGCCAACTTAAGAAACAAGTTTTAGCAAAAATGGAGAGACAGATTTATAGAGAATTATAAGTAATTTTTTAAAATCAATTTAACCTAAAGTTATACAATAGATCTACCATACAATTTTCACATTTTGAACAATTCTGTTCTTGTGTTTGTTTTTTAGTTGTAACATTAGCAAACAATTAACTTAAATTCCATATTTTTTATACTGATAACCTATCCTCTGGATAGTCATTATTATCAGATCGGTGGGGGCCTCCACCTTCACCAATCAGCTGTTATGGCAGCCACCTAAACTAAACAGTGGAAGAAGCCATAAGCTGAAGGTTCTGTCCACTATGGCTCCCATTTAAGTGACAAATATCTTTTTGTTTATGTCCCCTTTTTTATGGACTAGTTCTTTCATATAAGTTTAACAACCACAGCTTCTAACCCTATTCAACTTCCATGGCTGAGAGTATCCATCAAGATAGCCAGACCACTAGATGTATGCCCGTGGAAACAGGATGGACCACCAACCATCTAATCTATTGTATGGGGGTGTCCTGACTCTCCCCTAACAGCAGATGTTGAGGGAAAGAAGGATCAGGCAGTTGGATTTTAACAAGCCTGATCCTTTTGCTATCAAGGGAGATAAGGTGCCTCTAGAGATGTCTGGCAGTGGCTTATTCCCTGCTTGGTCGAGTGGAGAGGACTTCACAAGGCAAGAGTGCTCTACTTTTTACCTAAAGAACATTTCTTCTTAGAATCAAATCACAAGTAAAGAGAAGTCAATTGGGCCTTTATCTTTTTCTAAAAAACGTATGACAAATCCTATACAAGTTTTCGTCAAAACTAATAAAAGCCTAAGAAATTTCAAAAGAAAATCACTACTTTTAAATTTTAGGTGGAAACTGACCTAGGAACAGTCATAAGGCAGGATTGAGCCCACGGTCTAATATCTCCACAAGTCTCTTACGCTCAGTGATGATCCAGGAGTTCCTCCGCTTAGCTGTGTCTGTGAAGTGAGAATGTTTCTATCCTTGGTTCTGTTCTTGTTCCCTTGAAGTTCTTTATTGACGTCAGGGTCAATGCCTGAGAAGTTACAGGTCAAGGTCTACACTGTTTTATGGACTCTGAGTAAATATAAAACCACTCTCAAGAAAAAGCTTCTGCATTGTTGAGTAAGGACAAACTGGTTGCTTCTCCATTTAATAACTTTGGGTGAGGCTTTTGAGTCACTAAGAAATGCAAAGATTTCTGGCATCTAGAATGATTTCAGTGCCATTCACCCCTATAAATCTGCAAAAGGTTGTGGAACTGGAAAAGAAACTCTGTATTTATTTTTCCAGAAACATAGCATACTAGAGAAGAAAATCCACTGTTCTTTTGCAGAAATACTAAATTAGAGGGGTTGACTGAGATAATGAAAAATCTCGGACAAGCCCCACTATTGCTTAAAATCACAAAAACACTGTTATACTCCTGAGGACAGTGATTGGCTGCAGTGGTCATGTGCTGTGTCTCGATGCATCACCACTCCTGTTTGTAAACAGACTATGGCATGAGAACCGGAGCAGCGCCATTTGTTTGTAAACAGACCTTGGCATGAGAACAGGACCAGCGCCACAGAGAATGGCGCTGGATAAAGCAGTGAGAATAAGTTTATTTATTTTTTGTTTTTTGTTTAAGCCATTTTAGGGATAACCCCTTTAAGAGTCCTCAAATTCTAAAGGAAAAGTCATGACGTTGTTCCATAGTCCAACATAATGCCTCATCGCTACTACTTCTATGTGGGTAGTCCTAATCAGCGATTGACAGTGTAACGCCCCAGAGTGGCATTACCACTTCTGCACCCCTCTACTGTCTTTGTTGGTTAACCTAATGTCATCTATGCGTTTATTTCCAGATCCTGTATAATGGGCATATCTATTTCTATGCAACTGTTTATGTTAACGTGTAATGTGCCTGGTTCAACAGCAGGTGGCAGCATAAATGGCAGAGCTACAGGTAGAGAGAATGGAGCTTTCTTTCCATTCTAACACCCCCCTCTGTGGTGTGGTGGGCATTTTCAAATTGCTGCAGGAAGGATGGAGACCAGTTTTAGTCAGTCTAGTTTACCCCTGCTAGGGGAAGGTCTAGTTTACCCCCTGTCAGGGGAAGGGTGTGCAGCAGGTGCATGTCCCTGTTGGACATGCATTGCCCAGGCCAGCTGGAGCACCTTCAGCTCAGCTGGATATGAAGGCAGAAGCTTAGAGCCTCAGGAGCCAGGAGAGGGAGACTCCTGGTATAGCAGAATTCAGAGTCAGACTACAAGAGAGAAGTTGCAGCACCCAGAGATAACTAAGTTATGCAGCTAGCCTGTCAGCACAGCAGAGCCAGAGAGCAACAGATGTAGCAAAGAGGAGTTTGCCTGCCACAGTTAATGCCAAAGCCTGCTGGGAACCAAGACAAAGCCTGAAACTGTTTGGAAAAACGTTTATGCAGAGTAAAGCTGTTTCCAACGTCATCACAAGGTCTGGACTCAATTTATTTAATCATCCCCTTCATCAACAACCCCCCTTTTCATTGCTGCGGAGGCAACACCTAGGGTCCAGCATATCCAGGTAGGAGCACAGTGACACGTGCACCAACATTAAGGGACATTTAGGCCACCCTACACCACTTTGGCATTCCTACACCTGGGTACCATCCACAGTATCACTAAAAGGGGCCCTGTGCCCTTGTAGCTTTACTGCAACTGGCGTCACGAAAACAAGTACTTTTTTCCTCTTAAAGGGCCCTGGGGGAGGCGCCTGCCGCAACAGCTGTCTGTGTATGTACACTCATTCATTGAGAAGGACCACCCACTGGACTCCTAAGCTCACTAAGGGAAACGATTTCAATCAACAAGTCACAAGTAGAATCTTTTCCAGCAAAACTATATACCAATTTACTCAGCTCCTCCTGCCAAAAAACATAAAATATAACCTTTATATTGAACAGCTAAAGAAATTCCTGTGAATAATTCATAGGAAGCCACAAACAGACATGATACATACCAGGCTACACCTGCAATGTGTAAGGAACTATGTTATGATTACAAGGGGAAAGAACATCAGTTCGATCAGACACTATGTACTACCCAAGGACTAAATAGGGACAAAAAGGACACTAGTCCTGAACAAATTCTGTGTGTCATATACAACCATTCTAGTTTTTTATATACAACCAGCGTTGCTGTGGTAAAACTAATAAGTTTAAATCTATACACAATTAGGGCAATTTATTATGACCCCCTACGCCTGAAACAAAAATCAGATTCCACCTTTTACTTTTCGGAGCTCCTTTGAAAAATGAAAGGTGGAATCTGATTGGTTGCTATGGTTAACTAAGCCAGTTCTACTTTACACCAATTTGATAAATCTCCCCCTTTATGTCTATTTTGTGCAAAAAAATAAAAAAAATAAAGAACAGGTAAAGACCTGTTTGAAATGGACTTCTGTATCACTAATTCTGACTTGATTTAATCTAATTTTTCCTACCACAGAGCTAATTCCCACACTGTTTATTCTGGAAGCCTGCAGTGTCCCTGTCATCTTGCTTCCATTTGTTAGTTTAGACTTCTGATCCTTGTCACAATCAGCTCTGCTACATCTATTGCTCCACTGCACCCTCAACTCTGCTAAATCAATTGCTCCACTGCACCCTCAACTGTGCTACATCAATTGCTCCACTGCACCCTTAGCGCTGCTACATTGATTGCTTCACTGCACCCTCAGCTCTGTTACATTGATTTCTCCACTGCACCCTCAGCTCTGTTACATTGATTTCTCCACTGCACTCTCAGCCCTGCAAAATAGATTGTTCCATTGCGCCATCAGGTCTGCTACACCACCAACTTTGCATCAACTTGAGCCCACTACACCATCAACTGTGCAACAGCTTTAGCTCTGCTTTACCGTCAACCCTACAACATCACCAGTCCTGCTACATCTCCAGAATACTACCAGAATGTCTCCACTGGATTGGCAGGAGAACAAAAAAAGTTGCCTTTTTTTATATGCCATTTGTATATCTGCTTTAAAAATTGTAGTGTGGGTAGTGGGACATGATATTTGTGGACATAATGAGCTAAATTCTTCTCTGGGGCCCATAGGACTCCACTACAGCTGTACAAACTCCTTTTTCACCCTGGTCCTAACAGGTATGCGGAGGTAGATCTCATCATAGCCACCACTAGCAAGAGTACATCCCTAGAGTAGACATTATTATATTAAGGGTTTAGGGTCTGGGAAAGGGGTGTTGTCAGTTTCTTAGACCTGGATTACATACCGAGGACAATTAAATGCCCAAATAAGATATATAAACAGGGGTTGTCTTTATGACAGCGACTCTTTTAACCTCTTAAAGACTGTTGTATAGACTTTTTGCGGCGGCCGTTCAATGTACTTCTTCTGATCTGCTGGTTTTGTGGTGACAGTTCAGAAGATTGCCAAGTTGTTTCCCATGGGCTTCTTGGCAGCGACTGGAGCCAGCAGAATCGGTGTCTGATCATGTGATCACTGTAATGACCACAGTGATCACAGAAAGTTTGTATCGTTACTTTGTGTGGAGAGTCAGAGAAACAATCTAGAGAAGAGGCTTACCACAGGAGCTAGTGAGAGAGCGCCTGAGAATAGGGGAATCAAGCAGTTTTTGCAGTTGAAACCCATTGCTATAAAATTTAATGACACCAAAGATATGCTTATGTTGACCACTGTCCACTGTGACACAGTGAGGGGTTGTGTCTGGCAAGGCAGGTATTTTTCTCCCACCATCTGCGGCTGGTCTGGTTTCCAGCCAGGTGAGGTCAAATACCGGACCAGAGTTTAAGTGCCAGTCCAAGTTTTGGCAGCACCTGGCTGTCCTTAAATAGGAAGCTGGGCTCAGCAGAGATGTCTCTGTTTTTGGGATCTGAGGCTTTGTGCCATGCTGGAGGGCTGAGAGCCCCATGCTGGGGAAACAGGCCCCCTAAAGCCTGCTGTGGACTACTGGAGGCAGAACTGCCAGCAAGGTGACTTGTGTTATTTGAACTTTCTATTGTGTGTGAATTAACACCAAGACAGCAAAGTTACGTGCTGTTTTGTGAAATTGCCTCAAGTGTGAATAAACACTGACATTTTGAGTTAAGAACTTGTATTTTGCCTCTGTACTGCGCCCGCTTATCCTAACTACCAGAGCGAAATCCCACAATTGGTGGAGGATGCGGGCAAGAGCAGTGAGGCTGGCGTGAACGCCGATATTTTTGGCGTTCATTAAACCAGATGTATTACAACCAGTGCCCCATGACACGTTGGAGGCTGTTATGGAGGCTAATCTTCAGCAGTTAGAGACAAACCTGCAGCAACGCAAGGCTAATATACAGCAGCAGGAGACTAACCAGTTGCTGCTACAACACGTGATGGCTTTGCAGACAGCAGGAGCAACCCCGAGCGTCCACGATGCCCGGAAAGCAGTCCGTGCTGCGATTACTAAGATGACCTTCGCAGACGACATCGAAACCTACCTGGCGATGTACGAGAAAGTGGACATCAGGGAAAAGCTACCCCGTGACCAGTGGGCTGAGGTCGTCGCTCCATTCCTGGCATCCGATTCCCAGCGAGTGTATTTCGACTTGCTGGACGATCAAGTGGCAAGACTGCGGGTGAATGTGTTGGTCCGGGCCCAGCGGGTACATCAGTGGGGGTTTAAGCCGGCGGAGCCTGCGAGGACTCAGTATTATGACTTACTCCACCTTTTGCAAAAGTGGCTACAGCCTAATGTACTGAGTCCCACGGCTATGCTGGACAGACTATTGGCTCTGCCACCCCCTCTCAGCACTGGATCGGCCAGGTATCTCCTGGCAACGCCCAAGAAATGGTGGACCTGGTGGAGGGCTACGAGGCTACTAAGACTATTACAGGGGGTTCTTTTGGGAGGGGGGGAGTCAAACCCCGTAAATCTCCATCCCAGACCCGGCGACTTGTACCAACCAAACCCACCCGGGGTGTACTCTCTACAGACCTGGCTCCGATAGTCTGCTGGCGGTGTCAGGAGCTGGGCCATGTAAGAGCTGACTGTACCCATCAGGTGAAACCCATGGATACTAACTATGGCTACCATCAGTCGCTAAATGCCAGCAAGCTGTGTGCAGCAGGTACCCCAAAAACTCTAAACCGCCTGTGCCAGGTGGAGGTAGAAGACGCTCCAGCAGAGACTCTGCTGGACTCAGGGAGTCTGGTGTCCCTAGTAAGGGCTCCCCTAGTAGAGTCAGTGGAGTATACTGGCCTGAAAGTCGGGGTTATGTGCATCCATGGAGACTTAAAAGACTATCCCACTTCTCTGGTGTCTCTAACCACAGGGTCTGGCAGATGGACTCACGAAGTGGCAGTTGCCCCAAATTTACACTACAAACTTATAATAGGGTGAGGTAACACCCCAGAGTTGTGTTACTAAACTCTTTTACCCTGCTACAATCTCCTAAGAGCATTAACCTAGTCATCTGATGTAATTTTACATTATATCCTCACAACTGTGCATTGTAAACCTTGTTAAATGTATATTGCTGTAATTTCCATGTTCACCAGCAGGTAGCAGCAATGTTCTGGCAAGGACTTAGGTTCAGTTTAGTATTCCTAGGCTGGAATAGATCATTCCAGTTTAGCTCCCCCTCTGTGAGCAGAGTGGGCTGTGCCCACATCCTGCCTCATGGGTGGAGAAGGAAGTTAGAGTCAGTGTGCCAGCCACCCCTGTTGGGGAAGGATGTGTGTTAGTCTTCAGGAGTCCCCCTGCATAGGGAACCAAACCAGGATCTTGTATCGGCTGAGACATTGATCAAATCCCCAGCCTGAGCCCTGCAGCCTCGGCTGGATGAAGCAAGCAGACAAACTCCAGAATTCCAGGAAGAAAGCATACCCTGAGAAGATAACTGTAAATACAGTCCAGAGACCCTAGGAGAAGCCATTCCTCCTCAGATAGTCAGTCCCCACACAGCAGAAGATAGAGAGTGCAGAAGCCGAATTCCTGCCACAGTATAGAGCTACAAAGAAGACGTCTTTTCCTGCAAGCTCCAGGTACATGAGAGAGCAGAAGATAAATTCCTGCCAACCATTGCCAATACCTGCTGGGACCTAAGACTAAAGCTGTATCTTGCTTGGATGAAAGTTACTATCAGTAAAGACAAGTTTAAACTTCACCCAAGGTCTGGATCTCAATTTCTGCTGCAAATTCCTCTATTACTCCTACTAGCACCACACTCAATTTATTGCAAGTGAGCCAGGATCCAGGAGTCCAGCCATACCCAGGTAGGAGACACCGTTGACACCATTATCACCACCATACAGAGACATTACACCACTCTGGCATTCCTAACCTGGGGCGCGAGTTATAACACCTTAGAGGGCCCTGTGATTGTACCCTGCGCACGCTGCATTTGGCGTCACAAACAAACTATAGACTATCACCTACACCTGACCCAGCCATTGCATAATTTGGCGTCAGAGTGCATACCCCGGTCCGGCTCGCTGCAGTGAGACTTCCCAGGCTTCCTGGCACTGTGGCCTGCTATGAGAGTGACTGATACCCATGAGACAGAGGTAACCCTAGCAGAGTGGCCCAGCTCAGGGGTGAGACCAGAACCCTGGGAACCTGAGACCGAAGGGCCAACGGTAGGGGTGACCGCCACTTCAGTGGAGGAGGGGGAGACAACCCCGCTAAGTGTGATGGTGGGAGACGTGGAGGACTTGCCGCTGGGTCCTGAATTGGCAGACCTCAATGTCTCTGGGGATAATTTTGGTACCGCCCAACGTCGGGACCCAACCCTATCCCGCACCTGGGAAAATGTGTTAATAGTAGATGGTGAACCACAACAACCTGGGGCAGAATCAATGTTTCCCCGCTTTGTGGTTCATCAGGATATTTTGTATCAGGTAAACCAACTACGGGATGAGCCTATTGAACAGTTGGTGGTCCCCAAGGCTTATCGCAAGCTTGTGTTAGATCTAGCCCACCAACACATTCTCGGGGGTCACCTGGGGCTGCAGAAAACTCAGGATCGTATTCTACAGCGCTTTTACTGGCCCAGCATATTCAAAGAAGTGGAAGAGTTTTGCAAGTCTTGCCCAACCTGCCAGATAACTAGCCACATTTCCTTAGTCCCCTAGTACCTCTCCCAATTATCAAAGTACCGTTTGACCGAATAGCTATGGACCTCATAGTCCCAGTACCGAAGTCCGCCAGAGGGCATCAACACATCTTAGTCATTCTAGACTACGCCACTCGGTACCCGGAGGCGGTGCCACTGCGATATACCTCGGCCAAACTCATAGCTAAGGAGTTAATGGAGATGTTTTCCCGAGTAGGACTACCTAAAGAGGTTCTGATCGACCAGGGGACCCCTTTTATGTCAAAGGTGATGAGGGAACTCTGTAAGTTGCTGCACATAAAACAACTATGGATGTCCGTTTACCATCCGCAAACGGACGGTCTGGTAGAACGGTTTAACCAAACATTAAAAAATATGTTGAAAAGGGTAGTGTCTAAAGATGGGAAGGACTGGGACCTCCTTCTGCCGTATCTCATGTTCGCAGTGCGAGAGATACCCCAGGCCTCTACTGGGTTCTCACCCTTCAAACTGCTATATGGCAGACACCCTCGCGGTCTCTTGGACGTGGCCAAAGAGGCGTGGGAACAACAATCCACTCCACATAAAAGTTTCATTGAGTACGTTACCCAGATGCAAGATTGGATAGAGACAGTGTTGCCTCTTGTTAGGGAGCATATGGAGGCAGCTCAGCGAGCCCAGAGTCGGGTCTATAATTGGCAGGCTCGAGTCCGGATCTTTAACCCTGGTGATCGGGTTTTGGTTCTGGTGCCGACCGTGGACAGTAAGTTCCTGGCTAGGTGGCAGGGGCCCTACGAGGTACTCGAGAAAATTGGAGATGTAAACTACAAGGTACACCAGCCAGGGCGGCGAAAGCCGGAGCAGGTTTACCATGTGAATTTACTCAAACCGTGGAAAGATAGGGAAACCTGTACAGAAGACAGCCCGCGGCCGGGTTTTCTAGGAGAAGAGGTACCGGCCCCTCTGTCTGATGCAAGAGAGGCGGCTGCCACAATAAAAATTGCTGACAGCCTCTCCTCTAAACAGACTCAGGAGGCCAGGGAGTTCGTTAGTCGGAACACGGATGTGTTCTCGGACCTCCCTGGACGCACTTTCATAATCCAGCATGACATTGTCACTGAGCCTTAGGCAAAAGTCCGATTAAAACCATACCGGGTACCCGAGGCTTGGCTACAAGCCATATCGGAGGAGGTGCAGCTAATGTTGCAGCTAATCATCATTGAGGAGTCAAAAAGTGAGTAGGCCAGTCCTATAGTATTGATACCCAAGCCAGACGGGACGTTGCAGTTTTGTAACGACTTTTGAAAACTTAACAAGGTTTCCAAATTCGATGCATATCCCATGCCCCGGGTGGATGAGCTCATCGAGAGGTTAGGTCAAGCCCGTTATTTTTCTGTTTTGGACCTCACGAAAGGGTACTGGCAGGTGCCCTTAACGGAGGCTGCCAAAGAGAAAACTGCCTTTATCACGCCTGAGGGGCGGTATCAATATACCCTTTGGTCTGCATGGTGCCCCAGCAACAAATGGACATTGTGCTTCGTCCACATTGCCGGTACGCTTCGGCTTACCTGGACGATATTGTCATCCACAGTACCGACTGGGAAAGTCACCTACCCAAAGTGCAGGCTGTAGTGGACTTCCTTCGGAAAGCTGGCCTAACAGCTAACTCAAACAAATGTGCAATAGGGTTAGAAGAGACTAAGTACCTGGGGAATGTCATTGGGCGTGGAGTTATCAAACCCTAAGTGAACAAAATAGAGGCGATACGGAATTGGCCCTGTCACCACGAGGCAAATAAAGTCATTCCTGGGAATGGTGGGCTATTACATGAGGTTTGTTCCCCACTTTGCTACTCTAGCCGTGCCCTTGACAGGGCTCTTGAAGGGACGAAAGTCAGTGCTGGTTCACTGGGATGAACGGGCGGAAGAGGCTTTTGCCGCTTTGAAGTCGGCCCTGTGTGGGTCACCGGTTTTGGTGACGCCCAACTTCAAGAGGGAGTTCGTGGTACAAACGGATACCCCTGAAGTAGGCCTCGGTACTGTACTGTCTCAGGAAGTCAACGGGGAAGAGCATCCCATTGTCTTCCTAAGCCGCAAGCTCACCCCAGCCAAAACCAGGTACAGTATAGTGGAGAGAGAGTGCCTGGCTATCAAGTGGGCACTCGAGTCTCTCCGCTACTATTTGTTGGGGAGAAAGTTCCGCCTGGTGACCGACCACTCCCCTCTCAAGTGGATGAGCCAGGCCGAAAACAGGAATGTCCGGGTCACCAGATGTTTTTTGTCTCTACAGTACTTTAAGTTCTCGGTAGAACACAGAGCAGGCCGGTTGCAGGGAAACGCGGATGCCCTGTCCCGGGTGCATTGTCTAGCGTGTGTCCACCTCCTCAGGGTTGAACAAAGGGGGGGGGGGTATGTGACACATTGAGGGGTTGTGTCTGGCAAGGCAGGTATTTTCCTCCCAGCATGTGGGGCTGGGCTGGTTTCCAGCCAGGTGAAGTCAAATACCGGACCAGAGCTTAAGTGCCGGTCTGGGTTTTGGCAGCACCTGGCTGTCCTTAAATAGGCAGCTGGGCTCAGCAGAGATGTCTCTGTTTTTGGGGAAACAGGCCCCCTAAAGCCTGCTGTGGACTAATGGAGGCAGAACTGCCAGCAAGGTGACTTGTGTTATATGAACTTTCCATTGTGGGTGATTTAACACCAAGACTGTAAAGTTACAATTGCCTCAAGTGTGAATAAACACTGACGTTTTGAGTTAAGAACTTGTATTTTGCCTCTGTACTGCGCCCGCTTACCCTATCTACCAGTGCGAAACCCCGCACCACACAGACACAAGAGTAAGAACTTGGGACTGCTGAGCTGCAGTGATCACTACAATGAATTCATGGCAGCTGGATTTATCTGATCAGGATTTACAGCCATACCTGGTGCAAAGAATATCATGTGTCTGGTATAAAGAGGTGGTGTCACGGTAGGTGAGGGGAAGGAAGCAAACCAAATACAACAAAAGAAACAAAACACCAGGGTAGGCCCCAAAGCTAGGGAAAGGTCACCACCTGACAATCCCTGAGCCTTTCCCTGACTGCTGACAACATGAGCAAATCCTTAGGGTGGAAGTGCTCATGCGCTGGAACCTAAGCCTAGCTGAACTGAAACAAACCCTCAGCTAGGGAGCTGGAGATAAGACAACCGGTTCCTAGCGCAAGGTGCATGAACCAGCGTCTTCCTGAGGCCTAGCCAGAGCACACAACAAAAGGCAAGGAGTAGGACTTAGCTTAGGACGGACGGGGAGCAGGAGATCCACCAAACACCAGCTGAGAACTCCAGAAGCAAATATAAACTGCAAGGGCTATAGTGAGAGGCGGGTATAAATAGCACCACTAAATAGCTAATGAGCAGAACCTGCGGGGAGGTGGGATCCTGCCCAAAACCACAACAAAGAGAAACAGAACAATCTGTCAGATAGACGTGTAGCAAGTCTGTCAGATCTTCTCAGGCCTCTCACAGGGCAGGGAGTGACAGGTGGCCATCCACATGATTCAGGTGGCAACGGAAAATGTCTTTGTGTTGCATAAAATATCACTTACTAGAAATCACAATAAAAAATCTCTTATTTCAGTATCCCGACCCCAGACTCCACGAGGAAGAAAATGTCCAACAACTTGTGAAACGTCATTTTGTACACTCTATCCCTGCTACTGTAAAGAATATGGCATACAAAAGGGATACACCATTTTATTGCCATACATGCCCCTCTAATACTTGTCTTTAAAACTACCCTTGCTTCGA
This sequence comes from Bufo bufo, assembly GCF_905171765.1. Taxonomy (NCBI): domain Eukaryota; kingdom Metazoa; phylum Chordata; class Amphibia; order Anura; family Bufonidae; genus Bufo; species Bufo bufo. Next base: position 98,473,914 of record NC_053391.1, on the reverse strand, counting down.
AATACATTCTATAGTCTCACATTATTGAACCATTTATTTTCACAAGGAAGGGTTACTGCATGGCTTACAGTTTACATTTTTTTATGCTTGGTCGACCGCCGTTGATCAGTGCTTGTCTGCACAATCTGGTGATATCTCTGGTATTTCCATATGTGCTGGCAACCTGTAGAAAAAAAGGCTTTTTATAATATGCAAATTACCCCTAGGTGAAATGTGGGCAGTGCTCTAGCTCTTCGTTGCACCCAGAGTCTCTGCTCCCTGTCTGCTATGCCGTGCCCGCCACTACTGGCACAGACAGGCCAGGCAGTGAAAATATATTCATGCCTGGCCCTGCTCTCATGAGTGTGCGCAGTAAAGGAAAGGAGACTGCCTCTATCCCTTTACTGTGCATGTGCTGAACCTGCTCCCGTGAGACTTCAGGGACAGATGTAAATATGTTTTCACTACCTGGCCTGTCTGTGACAGTGATGGGGGCATAGCATAGCAGACAGGGAGCGGAGTCACCACCTTTTAAAAAGCCTTTTTCAACAGATTGCTGTCACATGTGGAGATACCAGAGATATCATCAGAGTCTGCAGATAAGCGCCGATATACAGCGGCTGACAATTTCACCTACTGGTAAGTGATGACAGATGCCCTTTAAGGGGCTTAGTGTTAGGTTAAGGCCATATGTAAGGTGGGCCTAGTTTGCGTAAATAAAATGTGAAGAGGTAAGACAACCAATAAACCCATATATTGCTGTAGCCAATAAAGGGCCTCAGTGTTCTTGTGCCATACACTGTTGAGGCCAGTGATTGGCTGCAGCAGTACACAGGACGTCACCACTGCAGCCAAAATGATACATCATGGCTGCAGCCCAGAAGAGAAGATGGAGCAGCTGCGCTGGATCGGAGGGGGCTTGTGTTTACCATCCTCCCTGCAGTTTTCCCAAGAAAATTTTTAGAGTCAATAATTTTTTTTATTGAAGTATATCATAAAGGCAAATAATGCTGCACAACACACACAGGTGAGCACAGACATGCTTGGAATTAAATCTCCCAAACAGGGGAGTTTAAAAGAACAAGAATCAAAGCAATTGGTGAAGCAAAATGACAAATAATAAAACAAAAAGCATCAGCAATTCCTCAAAGTGTACCAATAGGGGAGGGAAAGGAGGGGGGGGGGGGGAGTATAAGGGTATAGATTGTACTGTAGGTATTTCAAACCTTGCTTTAGCTATGAAAGAATTAGGAGGTGGACATATGTTTTGAGGATTTCCATAATCTCCATGTTTTTTCATATTTTGTGGTATTGCAGATGGCATTACTAGATGCAGAAGCCATAATTTGTTCAAAGAGACAGGTTCTGTTAACCCTTTGGATTACTTCCAATATCGTGGGCGGGTGGAGGGATTTCCACTTTGAGGTGATGGCTAGTTTAGCTGATAGGAGGATATGACAAACCAAACCCCTACATGTTACAGGAATGTCAGAAATTCCAATCATAAGTAATGCCAGCGAGGGGGAGGGGGAGCACATAGTTGGTTGTGGACCCAAGACCTGTTCGATTAGAGAGAAGACTTCTATCCAAAAGGGTTTGACTATTGGGCAATCCCATAGGATATGGAACAACGCGCCTTTGTGTCCGCATTTCCTCCAACAAAGGGGGGAGACTGACGGGTATATGAGATGTAGCCTTTCAGGGGTAAAATACCACCTTAGTGTGGTTTTAACAAGTGATTCGTAATGAGTTACACAGGTAATATTTTTTGAGACAAACCAAGAAATATTTTAACCTGGATGACCCCTTTAAGGTTTAAAATACCTGCGGTATTAAGAGGTAATGATAGGTGTGCTTTAATAAGGCTCATGGACATGTGCTGTCCAAATGTTTTATACTGCGCAAAATTCTCTGTACACTGTGGTCTTGTAGCGATGATCCGGGAGAATATGCTTTTTGCTGCAATTCTGAAATGCTTCATTTTTTCCCCTAGTTTGGTCTGGACAACTGAACCTTATATATATATATATATATATATATATATATAATGATGCATTAACTTTCATCCAGACAATATTCAGGCTTTCTCTTGGTTCCAGCAGGCTTTGGCATAAACTGGCAGGCAAACTTGATAACTCTGCTTTCTCTCTCTGCTGTGCTAAACTCGGCTTGGGTCTGGTTACTGCACATTTGGTTGGTTCTGGTATCCCTGGATTGGGCTGCCTTTGGCTGTTGTCTCTCTCCTGACACTCAGTAAGTAAATTAGCAAGGAGTCATGGTGCTCTATGAGCTGCTTTCCTTTGGAAAGACTCCTGCTACTACATCTGTAACAAATCTGCCTCCATCACAAGCTTAGCTTAGACTGCCTAGACTTCCTGTAGCCCCTCCCTTGGATAGGAGGAAATGGCACTGACCCACCTCTGCCCAAAAGGGGGAGAATAGAATGGTAAGTTCTATTCTATCTAAAGATCTCTCTCTGCCATATACTTTGCCACCTACTGGTGAACCAGACATATTTTATGCAGTGACCGCATTTGATTTCAGACCGGCTCCCGGCACAGGCACAGGTAAGGGCTTACCTGTGCATCGCCAGACGGGTGAGTCAAGATGGCAGCCCGGATGTGTTCGTTGGCGAACACTGCGAACTGACCATCACTGATTATATGTACAAAACAGTTTCATAACAATAATAGAAATGCACAGTGTAAGAGACCTGGAATAAATACACTGATGACATTATTGGTAGCAATTAAAGACAGTAGCAGGGTGAAGGAATGGTAATGCCACTTGCAGCACGCCAGACCTGCAGGGTATAGCGAAGCGAGGTCACGGTTATAGGCAAGCGAGGGTTGCTCACTGTATTGGAGAACCCTGGGCAGGCATGCGGCAGTGAAGGAGAGGTAGACACAGTTCCTCTGGGGCACACTCTGTATGTAGGGACCAGGCCTGATGGTGGATGAGGTGCCCTGGATGTTACAGGTATTTTTAGTGCCTGGGGCAAGGTCCCTGTTGGATTCGTGACGCCAGTGCCTGTAACGGTGGCACACCGATTTATAGGAGGAATAACTGAGTACTCAGTGGATAAACCAAACGTTGCTTTACTTGGTGAACACAGTCCAACTTTGTACATACAGTTACAGGTGATTGTGATGATAATGCAGTCCCTTGAACAATACTTCACAAGCAGGTAGACTTTGAATAATGGCAAGTATTAATCATGCAAGATACTTGGAGGGCACAACGGTTAATGCTTTGCAGTGCAATGCTGCTCTATCCCCTTCAGCTATTCTAGCTGGCTGGATCCCAAGGCCCGGATGCCTAAATGCTGGCTTTAATCCTTGGTATATAAATCCTCTCTCCAGTATTGGCGCTTGCTGTACTTTATAGAACCTCTGCCCATCAGGGTACTTATCTGACTTGTATTATCCTTGCTTGGTTGGGAAGCTGCAGGTTTCTCCCAGGAGGTGCTGTCCTGCAACTGGGGTGTCTCTACTGAGCTAATCCTAGCCTCAGGAGCTTCAGGTGGACGAAGTAACTCCTCTAGTCCCCTGGAATGAACTAACCCTCCCCTGTCTGGGCCTTCCTATATATATCTAGGGCTCTCTATCTCCCTCTAACGTCTGGGAGGCTAAACTACACCCTGACAGGCCTGACACCCAGCTAACACAGGGAAATGCATACATATAACATTACAGGTAATAACAACACATTAACCCCTTTTGTGCAGTGCCTACCTTAACCTAGTGGGACACTACACACTCTGGGGTATTACAGTTCATCCGTGAAGATGTCCATGAAAGATCAGTGTTTGGTCCATGTGTCCGTTTTTTGTCCTCCTTGTGTCATCCGTTTTCTACAGGCACTGCTTGGCTGAAAATTATTTTTCAGAGCATCTCCTACCAATGGTCAATGAAAATCATTGACAGAATATGGGTGCCATCTATGTTGTGTCAGTGGTTTTCATTGACCCATGGACTTTAATGGCTGTGTTTGGTCTGCACCAAAGTAGTGCATGTCTCGGTGATTTTTCCACTGACCAACTGATGTGTAAATAAATACATTAAAATCAAGGGGTTTGTGTGCAGTCCATGGAGAACATTCACTGACTTCTGAATAAGGCCTCATTCACACGTCTGTGATGAAATCCGTGATTAGATAGTGAAGATTTCTGTGAAGAATCCATGTTTGGTCCATGTGTCTGTTTTTTGTTCTCCGTGTGTGTATTATCGTGAGATCAGAAGTTCGGAAAAATAGACTTAGGTGCATAAAGAGTTTAATAAACTATGATAAAAGATATATAAGTAACAGTCACTGAGAGTCGTGCAGACAAATGAGTGAGCTCCCATCGATCAGCACCAAACATTGCACTCGGCCGATACTTATATTATACAAAGAGAGGTGATTGTAGCAAGAGATCTTCCCTTGATGATATCTTCAATGGAGCTGAGCACTGTGTTCCAAAACTAAGGGCGTCATTTATTAAGACCGGTGTTTTAAACGCTGGTCTTAATAACCCCGTGCGCTGGTGGTGGATCTGCCGAAGTTACCAAACATGGGTTCTTCACAGAAATCTTCACTGACCATCTAATCACGGATTTCATCACAGACACAGACATGTGAATGAGACCTTATTCAGTAGTCAGTGAATGTTCTCCATGGACTCCACACACAAACCCCTTGATTTTAACGTGTTTATTTACACATCAGTAATTTTCCACCATGGGTCAGTGGAAAAACCACATTAAAGTCCACGGGTCATTGAAAACCACTGACACAACATGGATGGCATCCGTATTCTCTCATTGATTTTCATTAACCATTGGTAGAAGGTGCTCTGGAAAATAATTTTCAGCCCAAGCAGTGCCTGTGGAAAACGGATGACTCAAGGAGGACAAAAAAAACTGACACATGGACCAAGCACTGACCTTTCATGGACATCTTCACGGATGAACCATTGACCATTTTGTCACAGGTGACATCCTGGACACGGACGTGTAAAAAAAGGCCTTAGGCTTGGTTCATACTGACATAGTTATTTCCATTAGTCTGCATCATTATAGAAGCACAGCAATGAAAGTAACGTAAGTGCCGGATCCAGAACATAAACTAATTGCACTGGAGGAATCTTATTGACAATAATGGGGTTTGTTTGTATTGTTAGAGTCTGGCATTTTACAAAGTAGCATTATTTTGTCTAATGGAGCCTCCAATGAAGATCTGAAGCCTTACCTGTTAAGATTTGCAGATCTGTCTGGTGTCCGAATATTCAAAATGCAAAAAATATTCAGTTTTGTACCACCAGGGGGCGCACAAAGACCAGGCTAATAATTTCTCATATGCTGTTTAAAGATGACCCCTATAAAAATAATCAGAATCGTGCTACTGTTACTTGTTTGGATATGGAAATATACTGCACCTCAGATTTCATATGGGATTCATGCCTAGAACAATAACGTAGAGCCCCAGGGCAGTAATTACAGCTGCTCAATCAAAATAAAAACTAGTCATTAAATACTATGGAGGGGGGGGGGGGGGGTTTAAAAGTGACATCAAAACTATTGTTGCACTAAAAGATTGCAATTTTAGTGCTAACCACATTTGCATATACGTTAGCAAACTGGTATGCTTGATAAGGCAAACGATACGGATTGTGTCCGGATCTGTTCAGGGAAAAACTGATGGTTTTGCGCAGAAGTTCACAGGTTTTTTTTCACTGAAGAGTTACAAACAACATCTCCTAGCAACCATCAGTGAAAAATGCTTTGCATCCGGATGCCAGAGGTGCACCACCAATGAGGCCACGTGAGCCGATTGCCTCAGGCAGTACCAGGTAGGGGCAAGAGAGGGGGGCAGCTGAAGGGCCATGGGCTGAAGGGAAGCGTTTAGGTTAAGAAATTGGCATTGGGGAGGGAGGGGCGCAGTTTCAGTTTTCACCTCAGGCAGCAGAAAGGCTAGGTGCACCCCTGCCGGATGCAATGCGTTCTTCACAGAAGCCCCGTTGAATTAGCAGCGGGGCGGTGCTTGGCTCCGAAGTCATGGGCGCGGCTGGGCTCCAACTAGATGTGATGGTGAGGAAGCCGGGGGGGTGGATATTTATGCACTGACCTGTACAGAAAGGAAACTGATAGAAATAGTGTTTTACACTATCAAAGTGCACATCCGATTTCTCTTAAAAAAGCCATCCCCAAATCACAGTTTAAGGATTAAAAGGATAGTTTCAGATCCCGATACACAGAATATGAGGATGGAGGAAATGAAAACCAGGTTTTTACAAAGGGGCGACCCTGAGAAAGTACTGTCAGAGGTTGAAAACAATATGAAGGTTCAATCTGCCTCTAATAAAAAGAATAATCGAATAGCGTTTGTGCATAATTACCACCCTTACAATCACCATTTTGACAACATAGTGCGTAAACACTGGCATCTTTTAGGCAAATCATATCCAATGGTGGAAGAATTCAAAAATCCACCACTTATCTGTAATAAGCGTAGTCCCAATTTAAGGGACCAATTGGTACGTGCGGATATAGGCAGTAAAAAAAAAGAAGAAATACAGCAAACCCTAAAATGTAAAAAAAAGTGGAACATTTCCCTGTCTGCGCTGTATGCAATGTAGTAATGTACAAAATATTTTTATCATCCACATACAGGGAAACCATATAAGATCAAGGGTTACTACACATGTGACATTTAAAATGTAATTTATTTGATAAAATGCCCTGTGGCTTGTTTGAAACAATGCAGATGGTAAAAGACCGTATTAGTAAACATAAATCCACTATACGTAAGAAAAATCTGCTATTACCTATCCCATACCATTTCCATACTCAAGAACATTCAATTGCACAGTTGAAATATCAGGTGATAGAACGGGTACATCAGCCAAGAAGGGAGGCGACTTAAAGGGAACCTGTCACCTGGATTTTGGGTATAGAGCTGAGGACATGGGTTGCTAGATGGCCGCTAGCACATCCGCAATACCCAGTCCCCATAGCTCTGTGTGCTTTTATTGTGTAAAAAAAATAAACGATTTGATACATATGCAAATTACCCTGAGATGAGTCAGAGCTTGAAAATATGACTCTTCTCTGATCACACAAGTAAGATATGACTCTTTTTTTTATCAATTGTCTTTTTATTGACGATTTTTTCCAAGAATAAACATGTACATACAAAAAAAAAGCATGACTTTGGAGTACATTATTCCTGATACATAGATATAACTGAAGGCATTTGAACAACAAAAAAAAATTTAGCATACATCATATTTTTGTGTATGTATATCTTTACGTTAAATAAGTCTGAGAAAGTACATATACAATGGTCATAGATGAGTAGTACTGTAATAAAAGCCTACAGGCTACTAAAGTAACAAAGTTTCTATTTTTCGCTTTAACTATGCAGAGTTATACAAAATTTACTATAAGAAAGATTCGGACATACAAAGGGGAATGACAAGACTTGACACATTAGGGTTAGGATGGATGGGGTAAGGTGTAGATTCATTCAGTTTGAGACATCAAACATCATGTCCCATTGCTTCCAAACTCGGTCAAATTTATCCACCGAGGCAAGCAATGTAGCCGACATATGTTCGAGGCGTCTGACTTCTAATACACTATTTATTAGTTCAGCCCGTGATGGGCAATCTATCCTTTTCCAGAATCTTGCCAGCAAACGCCTAGCCGCAGTCAGGATGTATAGCATTAACTTTAATAGGTGTTTCTTCAAAGGTATGTGTGGAATATTCAGCAAATATATGTAAGGGTCTAAGGGAAATCTTACTTCAAACAAGCTGTATAGAACTTCCTGTACCATAATCCAGAATGGGGTTAGAATCTGGCATTCCCAGAAGAAATGAATATGTGATCCCTCCTCCGTGTTGCATCTCCAACAACGATCCGAAATATCAGGGTTAAACTTATGTAATAACTGTGGGGTGTGGTACCAAAACATCATTATTTTGTAAGTGTTCTCTCTGTGAATAGCACATGTTGACGTCATCGCAGCTCTCTGCCAAATTATCCTCCAATCATCTACTGAAATAGAACGGTGTAAGAGCGATTCCCACTTAGACATGTATGAATGACGGACAGATGCAGGAGAGGCCGGGGAGGAGAGGAGCACATATATTTCAGATATAAGACCCTTAGTAGACTCCGAGAGCTTACACGTCCTCTCAAAAGACGTGGGGACAGATACCTGTTTTGAGTGAAACAATGTAATGAACAAATGCTGGATTTGCAAGTACTGATATCTAGTAACTTCAGTAAGTGACCTAGAACTTCTAAGTTCATCAAATGAAAGTAGTTGTAGCGTTCTATAATCAATCATATCCGCAAACCTAAACATTTTCTTGGAAAACCAAGGTTTAAAAAAGGAGACTTTTGATCCAGCATTGAAAAGCGGTGTAAACAGAAAAGATGTCATGGAGGATTTCTCGGAAACCAGAGAGAAACGGTGTTTACAATATTGCCATATTTTGTATGTATGTAGCATTGGTCCTAACAATTCTGGTAATTGAACGTGGGGAATTGGGGACCATAACAAAGAGTTAGGATGTATCGGAGCAATCCACAATTTTTCAATTTCCATCCACCTGGAATAAGCATAGAGTTTAGACCATGCTGGTATCCTTCTAAGATGCGTGGCCCAATAATATTTGGCAATGTCTGGAACTGCCAATCCCCCTTGAGATTTCAGGGCCATAAGGGTACTACTAGCTATCCTATGTCTCTTCCCATTCCATATGAATTTAAATATACCAGCCTGCAATGTTCGTAGTTCCGTCCTTGGTACATGTACCGGGAGGGTCTCAAATAATTAGAGCAGTTTGGGCAAAATGGACATTTTAACTGCCGCTATGCGGCCAAACATGGATATGGGAAGAGACATCCATTTAGCCATCAGACGCTTAAGTTCTTGAAAAAGGGCGGGGAAATCGGCAGCATCTTGCCAACGGAAACGATAGTTAGACCGTAACGTAGTTAGAACGACCGCTGGCAAGTTCAAGGGAAGGGCTTCTGTTTTCGAGGAGTTAATCTTATATCCAGAAAGCCGACTATACAGTGTTAACAAACCAAATAAGTTGGGCAAAGTAATATGTAGGTCTGATAAAGTAAGCAGAACATCATCCGCAAATAATGATATTTTATATTCAACTTGGTTAACCATGATTCCATGAATATCCGGGTGGGACCTGACTGCTGCGGCTAAGGGTTCAATGCAAAGCACAAACAGGAGAGGGGAAAGCGGACATCCCTGTCTGGTGCCGTTTTTAATCGGGAAAGGAGCTGAGTTTGCATATGGTAATTTAATTGTCGCTGTAGGATGGCTATATAATGAATGGAGGGCTGAGAGAAAGGGACCAGAGAATCCAAAGGCCTGCAGGGTGGAAAACATAAACGGCCAGCTTAAGCGGTCAAACGCTTTTTCAGCGTCTAGGCTCAATAGTAGTGCCTGTTGATGTTTCCTATTGACAATATCTATCAGATTGATAAGTCTTCTCGTGTTTTCTCCACCCTGACGGCCTCTCACAAAACCAACCTGATCTGAGTGTATCAATTGCGGGAGCCAGTACGCCAACCTATCTGCCAACAGCTTGGTGAATATTTTCAAATCAGAATTTAGAAGAGCAATAGGGCGGTAATTTGCGTAATCCAGGGGGTCTCTTCCCGGTTTCGGAATGAGAGTTATATGGGAATGAAGCATGGTTTCTGGTATAGCTGTACCTTGTAAGAATGAGTTAAAAAGCGTACATAAATGGGGTATGAGAAGAGATGAAAAAGTCTTGTAGTAAGAATAGGGTAACCCATCCGGCCCAGGTGATTTGCCATTAGGTAACTGGGAAATTACACCTTGAATCTCCTCAGTCGTGATCTGGGCATTAAGCGCAGACCCTGCTTCTGATGATAGTTTGGGTATACTACTCTGAGCCAAAAAAGAGTCAAATAGTGTCTGGCGATCAACTGGGTCGGAGGGTGTCTGTGGTGTAAGGGAGTATAAAGAAGCATAGTATTTCTGAAATTGGTCAAGTATCGCTTTGGGGTCGTACACCATGCCTCCATTGCTCGTTCTCAGGGACATTGGAGTAGTAGTCGCGGTTGACTCCCGCAACCGACGGGCTAAAATAGTGTGCAATTTATTCCCCCACATATAAAACCGTTGACGCGAATACAATAGGAGTTTACCAGTTTTTTCAAAAGCCATTTCATCAAAAACGGAGGAGTGCTATACGTCGTAGCAAGTGACAAGAGCGATGAGTCCCCAAACGGGCTTCTAATTGTTTTAATTGGGCAAGGGTGTTTTTATAACGGAGATTGTAATCTCTTTTCCATCTAGTGCTTACATTAATACACTTGCCTCTGAAAACGGCCTTATGTGCTTCCCACAGTATAGCTACAGACGGGGCCGAGGGTTGATTAAAGGCAAAATATTCCTCCAAGGAACTTCCCAATTCCTGTCTAGTCGGCAATTTAGTCGCCAGTGGCATACCCTAGGACGAGCACCCCTTGGATTAAACGTGACAGAGATTGGCGCGTGGTCTGACCACGTGATATTTCCTAAATCAGCATCTGTCAACATCCTAAGGGCAGGTGTATTCCCAAAGAAATAATCTATATGGGAATAAAATTAATATGTCCTAGCCGAAGGATTATTGACCCTCCACAGATCATACAGAGCATATTGTCTAATGAGCTTTCTAAAGAGGCGTGATAATTTCCGTTGGGCTCTAGACGGTGGTGTGTTTCCGGGAGTCAATCTATCCCAATACTCTGAAAAAGCGACATTAAAATCTCCGCCTATAACAAGCGCTGCCGGCAACCGAAAAACCTTCTTCAGGAATGGGATCTGATTCGAATTTGGGGCATAAATATTGCATAAAATGAGTGGGGTACCATGGAGGGAGGCCTGGAGTATTACATATCTACCATGACCATCAATCTGTGTGGATTCAACTTGTATAGGGCAGGTAGTAGATAAAAGGATAGCAACGCCAGCAGTTTTTGTGTCAGCACTGGCTGAATATATTCGTGGATAGGATCGGGCCGCAAACTTAAAGGTGCCCTCTCTGTCAAAATGCGTCTCCTGCAGGAAAACAACGTCTGCCCTTTGAGATTTACATTCAGTGAGAGCTAGACGTCGCTTTGCGTTAGAGTTGAGACCTTTAACGTTAAAGGAAATGCACTTAATCATGAGTGTATGTGGTGTAACAATACTTGCCAATGACCAGAGAGGGACCCTGTAGTGAGCATCCTTCTCCATATACTGAAACTCGTCTCAGTGTAACATCATTAAGGAACCTAGGGGGTAGAGACATAAGGGAAAATGGAAAGACAAAGGACAACATATACGACAAAGAACATGATATACAATTCTGAACAATGGGTGTGATCACCCAGTCAAGACTCAATATAACGTGAGCAAAAATGAAAAATAAAGCCCACGTCTGTCCCACCTCAAGATCTAGAGTGAAGGAAAGAGAGAGGGCAACAAATAGAGTCCCGTTGGTAGGGACCTGACTGGACACCATAACAGGCGAGGCCAGAATGGTAGCTCAGGGAATACCTGAGACAAAATAGATCAAAAAGAGAGAGAAACAATGCAATGAAAACAATTGCACTAATTCTAAGAGCTGCTGCTCAAAAAATAGTCATCTGAAGGCCTCAGAGGGGTTCAATCCCTCAAAAATAAACTTTCAAGGAGGCGCGTCACGAAGGGGAGATCCAGATGCTCCCGGTTGGGATGGAGGTCGGTTTCTTTTCTGCTGGACTGTGTGCCATGATGGGGCAGGAGCTGAGGGAGGGTCTGGGATCTCCCAATTATCAAGGACCGGAGTGTTAAGGCCCAAAGAGGAACAAAAACGGGATAGGTCCGCGTGTGTGCGCAGTACAGAGGATTTGCCATTCTTTGTAGCAATCAAGGCAAAGGGAAAGCCCCAACGGTATGGGATTTTGAGATCTTTCAAACATGCTAGGAGAGGTGGAAGGTTTCTCCTTTTCTGTAGGGTCAGCCAAGATAAGTCCTGGTATAGGTGGACACTTGAGCCTTTAAAAGAGATCGTACGTAAGGCGCGCGCTTTGGCCATAATGGATTCTTTCAGGCGGAAGTCATGTAGGCAGCAGATCACATCTCGTGGTTGTGACGTAGTATTTTTCGGCCTAAGCGCTCTGTGAGCCCTATCAAGTTTAATGACCAGCGGTGTTTGGGGCGCCAAAATCAGATTAAACAGTTCGTTCAATATAATGTTTAAGTCCTCATCAGATTCCGATTCCAGCAGACCCCTAACCCGTATATTATTACGGCGTCCTCTGTTGTCCAGATCTTCCAGATGATTAATATTCTCTTTAATAGCTTTGGATTGAGTGGCTATAATAGACTGTAATTTAGACACATATCTTTTGGTGTCATCATGCTCCGATTCAATTTGATCTACACGAGCAGACACTTGCTGAAAGTCCACTCTTAGAGAGGAAATTTCGGCTTTAAAGGCATCATGCACCCCGGCCACCATTACTTTAAAATCCTCTTTTGTGGGCATCTGCTGTAATGCTTGCTGCAGGGATTTCATATCTTGGGAGGCACAAGGGGGATCATCCCCAGAAGCTGTACGTTGGCTCCAAACATTTATTTCTTCAGGGGGGTGCAAAGGGACAGAAGCTGTGTCTGCCTCAATATCAGGGCTGTCTCCCCACTCTCGGCGGAGTGCCGGCGTAGCCGCAGGCTGTCTGGCCTGCTTAGGTGCCGTTTTGGGCGGCATATTGGCGGTTATAAACTGGGAGCCCTGTAACCAGCCAGGGTACTCCAGGCTCAGGCTAGGGGTGTCTTTGGGCCGAACCGGCACAAAATCTACAGCCAGGGGGCAAAGAGAGGATTCCCCTGTTATCGCGCTGCTGTGCTCACCTGCCGTGATAGAGAAGGCAGGAGCCGCCGGCACTGTAATGGCGTCTGTGACTGACTGCTGGAGAAGGCCGCTCTGGGAAGACGGGAGCTGGGAGCCGCGGTTAAGGTAGGTATCCAGGGTTCTTTCCACTCGGGAGAACGGGTGGGTAGTGGGCTTCTTTAGGGGTAACTTTTTCCCCATGTGACGCGCCGCTGTAAGCGAATTTGGCCCGATTTAGAAGCAAGAGCAGCGGAGGTAAGGGATCACGCCGCCATCTCTGTAGACGTCCAGGCCACGCCCAAGATATGACTCTTATATGTTAATTTGCATAAAAGGCGGGAAGTACAAAAATGCATAATACTTATTGAATTTGTCTGCAAATGAAATTAAAAGTGTAATTTATATGTTTAGGGTAACACAATGAACATGTAGAAACGCTCAGTGAGGGTTACATAGTAGAGGTGACAGGTTCCCTTTAAAGAAACTTCTGCTTAAAGGGATTCTGTCACCGGGATTTTAGTGACAGAGCTTTTAACATCATCACATCAGTCTGCTCGTTTTGTATTAAAATATACTAGTATTACTACCCTAAGTGTTGTCCTTTGTCTAGAAAATCGCTTTTATTAATATGGTAATTACCTGAGTAAGGAGCCCAAGGGTCTGTCCCTCTGGCCGTTGGTGCCCAGCCGCGGCCTTTCTCCTGGAGCCCAGCACCGCCCCTTCTCCTGGAGCCCAGCACCGCCCCTTCTCCTGGAGCCCAGCACCGCCCCTTATCCTGGAGCCCAGCACCGCCCCTTCTCCTGGAGCCCAGCACCGCCCCTTCTCCTGGAGCCCAGCACCGCCCCTTCTCCTGGAGCCCAGCACCGCCCCTTCTCCTGGAGCCCAGCACCGCCCCTTCTCTCAGAGCCCAGCACCGCCCCTTCTCCTGGAGCCCAGCACCGCCCCTTCTCCTGGAGCCCAGCACCGCCCCTTCTCCTGGAGCCCAGCACCGCCCCTTCTCCTGGAGCCCAGCACCGCCCCTTCTCCTGGAGCCCAGCACTGCCCCACTGCTAATTTATTCACTCCTCATTGCCGGCTGGCGCATGTGCAGTGCGTCCTGTGAGGCCGATTCCAGGCACTGACATGTGTATCCACGGAATGCGCTCGGTCGGGTATGAACATAAGGCTATACAGCGATGTTTTAAGGCTTTTTATACTATTTTTCTCTTGTGAGTATAATAAATTGTACATCTTTAACCTCTTGTGGCGGTACTTCACTATTACGCACATCCCTTTAAAGGTTATACCATCTACCAGGAGGGTAAAAGCGGTTGTGAAGAGTCGTATGTCACTGCATTTAGAAAGTGCGGAAGAAACCCATTGTGAGAGGATACCCCTTGATGGAGAGTGAAGCAGCGCGGTCCTACACTGAAAAACGCTGTATAATGTGAATTGGCCCACATCACTACAGGACCTGCAGCGCATCGAAGGAAGGCAGCGTGTTTTGAGACATTTTCTTTCTATTTTTGCAACCAAGAGGCCTAAATAGGGACTATGAGGTAATGTCATTTTAATATGATATATGATTTTAATCTGGATGCATTTTCTTACAGCCCACAGTACCACGAACCTGATATTGGAGGATCTTATTTCCCTTCTGATGAACTGGGTCTTAGGAGGATAAATGCATTCTATCACGTTTAAGCTATTTTCTGATTTACTAATTGATGATGTCATGATTAAGTGATGGGGATTAGGTGTCTATATAAATGTATATGCTGTTACTTAGTATCATGCAGTTGAGGAAGGCTGGACGGGCCGAAACGCGTCCTGTAAACTTACTTTACTATATGGAATAAAAAGAATATCATGGATTGAAAAATCAACACGTCTGCTGGGATTATGTCACGAGGGTATCAAGAGCCACGTCTGACTCCGTTATACCCGGGGTCAGGAAGTCGCAGCGGGTGGCTGCGCGCTCTATATCTAAAGATCACGGTGTTTCTTAGTTATTGTTTTCTGTGTTTGCCTTGCTATCCTTTTTGTCTCTCTCAGGGATCCGTAGCTTCTCCTCCTCAGCTGTTTCTTGTCTGCCACTCCCTACCTCCTTATATTCTCCCCTCACACTTCTCTAGTTGCCAGTTATAGAGCTTCCTGCCTGGACATCTATACTGACCCACTGGAGTGGTTAATCCTGGTTGTTGTTCCTGTGTGCTACCCTCCGGATCCCTGTTTGGCTTATTGTTGTCTCCTGTTGTCGCCCACCTGGGAATATATGTTGAGTCTGTGTTGTCTGTCCTCCCCTTGGTGTTTTCCCTTAGAGTTAGTGGTGCGGACTAGTGTTCCCATCGCCCTGTTCACTACCTAGGGCTCAGCTCAGGGAAAGCCAGGGCTTTAGGCACGTGATCGGCGTACGGGTGAGGAACCCGTCTAGGGACGTCAGGGCAGCCAGGTGCCAGCCGCCAGGTGAGTCAGGGGTCACCATCTTCCCTCTCACTGTGTCACGTATGTGATAGCCACGCCGACCGTGATATTATAACTGGCCCTTACTTTTTGAGAAAAAAAAATAAAAAATTTACATTTTTTGTTTGTTGTTTTTTTCTCTCTCTCTACTTAGAATCCAATATGGATCCTATTGATGCCTTGGCAGAACAGCTTCAAAGCCTGTCTTTGGAGGTGGCAGGATTGAAGGCGTCTGTTCTCCAACAACAGCAGCAAATGCAGCAGACCGCACCCCCAGCGGTTGCTATGGGTAACCAGGTTGTCACTGAACCCAAGGTTGCTCTTCCCGACAGATTTTCTGGGGGAAGGGACAAATTTGCGACGTTCCGTGAGGCCTGCAAATTATATTTTAAGTTGCGCCCTTACTCCTTAGGTCATGAAGAACAGCGGGTAGGGATTGTCATTTCCCTGCTTCAGGGGGATCCGCAATCCTGGGCGTTCTCGTTACCCCCTGGTTCTCAGGCTCTTCGGTCAGTGGAGGGATTTTTTGGGGCTTTGGGTCTCATATATGATGACCCTGACCGAGTCGCCCTGGCTGAGTCGAAGTTACGGAGACTCCTACAGGGAGATCGGTCAGCAGAGGAATATTGCTCAGAGTTCCGTAGGTGGGCTACGGATACTCAGTGGAACGACCCGGCTCTCAGGAGTCAGTTCTGCTCTGGGTTATCTGAAAGGGTTAAGGATGCACTGGCGCTGTATGAGACCCCCCTTTCCCTTGATGCTGTTATGTCCCTCTCTATCAGAATAGATAGACGTCTTAGGGAGAGATTGAAAATTCCGGAGCAATTGGTTACCTCTCCCAAGCAACAGTCAGCCTGTACTGACTTAGATGAGCCTATGCAGCTAGGCGGAACTTCTCGTCAGGTCCGTCCTCCCGAGGTTCGCCGTAGGGGGGGGGGGCTTGTTTTTTCTGTGGGGGGAGGGGTCATTTCATTAATGTCTGTCCCTCCTTTCTCAAAAACAAAAGACCGTCGGAAAACTACTAACCCCGGGCTGTGCGGAGGATGTCAGCCGGGGGGTATACGTTTCCTCCATACGAACATCTCAATTTGTGTTACCAGCGGTCATTGTTTTTGGTGTTAAGACGGAGTCTATTTCTGTTTTTCTAGACAGTGGAGCAGGGGTAAACTTGATTGATGCCCATTTTGCCCGCACTATGGGTTTGTCTCTCTGTACGCTGCAGAGACCTATTCCCGTATTCGCTATAGATTCTGCTCCTCTGTCTCAGAGAAACCTCACCCACATTGTTCGTAATTTACACCTTCGGGTAGGGGACCACCATAATGAGTGTCTTTCATGTTACGTTCTGGAGGGCCTTCCCTCTCCGGTGGTATTGGGTCTTCCCTGGTTGGTAGCGCACAATCCAGTGGTGGACTGGCAGGCCAGGGAGATATTGGAGTGGAGTGAGCATTGCAGAGAGAATTGCTTAAATAACAATTGCTTAATCGCCTCCATAGCTTCCCTACCTACATTTATTTCGGACTTTGAGGACGTTTTTTCTGAAAAGGGTTGTCAGAAACTACCACCTCATCGTCCTTATGATTGCCCGGTTAACCTGATTCCCGGGGCAAAATTACCCAAGTCCAGGTTGTATAATCTTTCGGGTCCCGAGAGACAAGCCATGAAAGATTATATCTCCGAGAGTCTGGCTAAGGGACACATCAGATCCTCTTCTTCACCCGTGGCTGCAGGGTTTTTCTTTGTTAAAAAGAAAGATGGGGGCCTGCGTCCTTGCTTAGATTTCCGTGAGTTAAACCAGATAACCATCCGTGACCCATACCCTCTTCCTCTCATTCCTGACCTTTTTAATCAGATTGCGGGTGCTAAGTGGTTCTCCAAACTTGATCTTAGGGGGGCCTACAATCTGATTCGTATCAGGGAAGGGGATGAGTGGAAGACAGCTTTTAACACCCCTGAGGGGCATTATGAAAATCTAGTTATGCCTTTCCGTCTGACCAATGCCCCTGCTGTCTTCCAACATTTCGTTAATGATATTTTTAGTCATCTCATCGGCAGGTTTGTAGTCATATACCTAGATGATATCTTAATTTATTCGGCTGATCTGAAAACACATGAGGTGCATGTCAGGCAAGTACTGCAGGTCCTACGGACGAATAAATTATATGCGAAAATCGAAAAATGTGTCTTCGCTGTTCAGGAATTACAGTTCCTGGGATATCTATTATCTGCTTCAGGTTTCCGCATGGATCCTGGGAAGGTCCAGGCAATTTTAGATTGGGATCTTCCTGAGAACCTTAAAGCCCTACAACGGTTTTTGGGTTTCGCTAATTTCTATAGAAAGTTCATTAAAAATTATTCAGTGATCGTTAAACCCCTTACCGACATGACTAGGAAGGGGACGGATTTTTCCAAATGGTCTGACGCCGCTAAAGATGCATTTTCCTCTCTAAAGGAGAGGTTTACCTCGGCACCTGTTCTAATTCAACCTGATGTCTCCCAGCCTTTTATTGTCGAGGTAGATGCGTCAGAGGTGGGAGTGGGAGCTGTATTGTCTCAGGGTCCGTCTCCTGGCAAATGGCGTCCTTGCGCTTTCTTTTCCAAAAAATTATCTTCTGCGGAGAAGAATTATGATATTGGAAATAGGGAACTGTTGGCGATTAAACTGGCGCTTGAAGAGTGGCGTCACTTCTTAGAGGGAGCAATCCACCCCGTCACGGTGATTACGGATCACAAGAACCTTCTGTACCTAGAATCGGCTAAGCGTCTCACCCCTAGACAAGCTAGGTGGTCGCTATTCTTTACCAGATTTAACTTTGTAATCACCTATCGTCCTGGGGCAAAAAATACCAAGGCAGACGCATTATCTCGTAGTTTCCCTGGAGGGGGTAATGTTTGTGATCCGGTACCTATTTTACAAAGAGGAGTGGTTGTCTCTGCTGTACACTCTGTTCTAGAGGGAAAGGTGTTAGAGGCTCAGGGGGACGCCCCGGCCTCTTGCCCCTCAGAGAAATTGTTTGTACCGTTAAACCTGCGTCTTGAATTATTAAAAGAACATCATAATTCGGCACTTGCTGGACACCCGGGTAGTAAAGCAACCTTGGAGCTTTTATCTCGTCGTTTTTGGTGGCCAAGGTTGCGTCAGGATGTAATGGATTTCGTGTCTACTTGTTCTACTTGTGCACGCGCGAAAGTCTCTCATACACGTCCAGCAGGGTCTTTATTGCCACTTTTCATCCCCAATAGGCCATGGACACATCTGTCAATGGATTTCATCACTGACTTACCGTTGTCGGCGGGTAAAACAGTTATCTTGGTAGTAGTAGACAGGTTTAGCAAAATGGTACACTTTATTGCGCTACCCGCACTTCCTAATGCTAAAACTCTCGCTCAGGTGTTTGTCAGTGAAATCGTGAAGCTTCACGGGGTCCCTTCCGATGTGGTTTCGGATCGGGGAACCCAGTTTATTTCTAAGTTTTGGAAAGCTTTTTGTTCCCGTTTGGGGGTTCACTTGTCCTTTTCCTCAGCTTTCCATCCTCAGTCGAATGGACAGACTGAGCGTACCAACCAAAACCTAGAAACATATTTAAGGTGTTTTGTGTCTGAAAACCAAGAGTTGTGGTCATCATATTTACCGTTAGCTGAGTTTGCCATAAATAATCATTATCAGGAGTCCACTGGCAAGTCACCATTCCTTGGTGCATACGGTTTTTATCCCCAATTTTGTACTTTCAAAGAGGGGGGGTCTTCTGGGGTTCCCGAAGAGGAAAGGTTTTCTTCATCTCTTTCATCGGTATGGCAGAAGGTGCAAGTTAACTTGAAAAAGATGAGTGGTAAATATAAATGCATGGCCGATAAGAAACGGTCGCCAGGTCCGGACCTAGGAGTGAATGACTATGTGTGGTTGTCTACTAGGAATATTAAGTTGAAGGTTCCTTCTTGGAAACTGGGTCCTAGGTTCATTGGTCCCTATAAAATAGTAGCCGTCATTAACCCTGTGGCTTTTCCCCTGGAGCTACCTCAGACTTTTAAGATCCATAACGTCTTCCATAAATCGTTACTCAAGAAGTATGTTCCACCTCTAGAACCATCGCCGCTGCCACCTCCTCCTGTTATTGTGGATGGTAATCTGGAGTTTCAAATAGCCAGAATTGTTGATTCTCGTCAGGTCCGCCGCTCTCTTCAGTATCTGGTGCATTGGAGGGGTTACGGTCCCGAGGAAAGAATGTGGGTTCCAGCGTCAGAGGTAAACGCCAACAGGTTAATTCAGACTTTCCATGCCTCTCATCCGGAGAGACCTGGTCCTGAGTGTCCGGAGGCCCCTCGTGAAAGGGGGGGTACTGTCACGAGAGTATCAAGAGCCACGTCTGACTCCGTTATACCCGGGGTCAGGAAGTCGCAGCGGGTGGCTGCGCGCTCTATATCTAAAGATCACGGTGTTTCTTAATGATTGTTTTCTGTGTTTGCCTTGCTATCCTTTTTGTCTCTCTCAGGGATCCGTAGCTTCTCCTCCTCAGCTGTTTCTTGTCTGCCACTCCCCTACCTCCTTATATTCTCCCCTCACACTTCTCTAGTTGCCAGTTATAGAGCTTCCTGCCTGGACATCTATACTGACCCACTGGAGTGGTTAATCCTGGTTGTCGTTCCTGTGTGCTACCCTCCGGATCCCTGTTTGGCTTATTGTTGTCTCCTGTTGTTGCCCACCTGGGAATATATGTTGAGTCTGTGTTGTCTGTCCTCCCCTTGGTGTTTTCCCTTAGAGTTAGTGGTGCGGACTAGTGTTCCCATCGCCCTGTTCACTACCTAGGGCTCAGCTCAGGGAAAGCTAGGGCTTTAGGCACGTGATCGGCGTACGGGTGAGGAACCCGTCTAGGGACGTCAGGGCAGCCAGGTGCCAGCCGCCAGGTGAGTCAGGGGTCACCATCTTCCCTCTCACTTGGGCAGGGCCTTCCTCGTTCCCTCCCTCTGTGTCACGTATGTGATAGCCACGCCGACCGTGATAGATTATTCTTCCAACTGCCGGAGGGACGTCCCCTTGGGCTCCTTATTGAGGTACAGAGGCGGCTCTTCCATTAGGCCACTTAGGCCGCCGCCTAAGGCCTCGCGCTGGTGGGGGCCTCACTCTGGCTCCCACCCGCACCTGACACCGCCGCAATTTTATTGGCTGCTTCCGGACCTAGTGCTAGTGCTCAGTGCTATAAGTAAACTTAGACAAGACAAGTAGCAACTTCTTAAGAGCCGCCGCGGCCAGGCCGCTCGAGCCCCTCTGCTCTCTGCCTCTTTAAGAGAGCAGAGGCTGCTGGGGCTCGGAGCGTGCCGCCGCACAGGCACGTCTCTAAACGCAACGGCAGCCCCGCCCTCAGAGCGCTGCGCAGCCAGGGAGAGAAGGATCGCCAGCCGCCAGGTCCCTGCCTCACCTCACCGGCTGTGTGTGGACTGTCCGGTGTCTGTCTGCTGCCGGCGCTGCCCCGAAGACAGTGTCAGTGGTGAACTCACTGTGGACTGGTGCCACCGTGCCCGAACCTAAGAAGAATCCCAGGTGGTCACCTGACTCGACTCAGATGCAGACATCCCAACCTGCAAAAACTCATTTCAGGGAGGTTTTCTTTTTTTTTCTTTCACAAACTTTTTATGACATTTTCCAGACATCTGCAGTATCTGCACACTTTTCTCTATGGTGTGGAGGACTGGGCTCATTACCCTGCCCCAAATTATCCTATTTATGTATATGATTAAAGGGGTTCTGTCACCACCTATAAGCCCTGTGAGCTAAACATCTGCTCATGTCCAGGCAGCATTCTGATTTCTAAGGTGGCCTTATAAAAGCTATTTGTGGCTTTATTCTGCGGAAAAAACCTGTCAATCATTGAATTAAGGTGCCCAAGCAGGGGAAGTCTGTGGATGCATGGTGCCCGGCCGCATGCATCGCCGTTCGTGCCCAGCGCCGCCTTCTACTCCTCAGTGCCGCCTCTCTCTCCCTCCTCCCGCTTTGAGATCCTGCGCGTGCGCACAGGCTCAGCCTGTTGCGCCGTTGCGGACTGCTGGCATCGGCTTCTTCTTGCACTGTGCGCACGCGCCGAGAAGGGGACACTGCTACAGGTCGTCGGAAAGGTTTACTGCGAGTAAACTAGAGATGGGAAGTTCGGATCTTTCACATGAATCGGTTCACTCGCTGAGCTGACAAGAAACATATGAACCGAAGCTTAGGCTGCGCATGCGCGGATGCTTGGATTCACTTGCTGACTCGCTGAGTCGGCTCTTGGTCTGAGTCAGGAAGTTTATTCTTTAAAACCCTGTGTGTAATTATCTACCCCACTGTAGGAAAAAACAAGCATCCAGGGGGGTGAATTTAACACTGGGGTAAATAATATAATTAAAATGGAGGGTTAAAAGTGTAAATGTATTTAAAAAAATACATCTCTCTCAATAGTTCTATAGCTACTGAATGAGACAGAAGAAGGGATGCCTTTAACATATAGATCTCCTTGAGAAGCCAATTTGACCCTAAAGGGTTAATTCAACCTGTAATCTAAACTCTGTCCTGTCACTTCTCTTATCTCTCTGCTCTGCTCTGCTATCAGTAAGGGATATATTGTCTCACATGCGGGTGTCAGGGAACCTCTATCTAATAGCAGGAGACTCCCTGAACGTCCGGGAGACTTGAGATTCTTGCAGGTGTGTGTCCTGTCCTGCTGGCCGCTGTACCCCCCCTCCCTGGCTGGCCTGATCTGATATTAAGAGTAACTTACTGACTGGTGCCACTAGAGCCAGTAATGTGCCCAATGTGGAGGGGGGTAAGATGAGCTGCCAGCCTCATGGAGGGGGACTGAGAAATCTGCAAGTGGGGGGGGGGGGGGGGACGACACAGATGTTCTGCAGGGGGAGAATTTTGAGAAATGTGCCATTGGGGGGGGGGGTTAAGATGTGCCGCTGCCAGCCATTGGGGGACACTTTTTACTGGCACATTAGGTGGCACTATAGGGGCATCTACTGTGGCCACAAAGAAGGGGTATTTTACATGAGGGGCTTTGTATAGGGGTATTTTTTTTTTACTGGGGCACATTATGGTAGGTACTATGGGGAAGGGGGGAGAGGAGTACTATGGGGTCATCTCCGGGGGCACTAAGAAGGGGTATTTTATACTGGTACATTATGGGGGCACTATGGGAACATTAGCTCAACTGGGCGCATTACAAGTTTTTTTTTTTTGCACTGTCACATTATAAGGAGAATTATTTCTACTTTTTTTTCCTCCGAAGGCACCCGTACCGACAGGTGTGACGTCACAAGGAACCATTCTTGGACTTACTTTCTTTGGTTTCCCCGCGCTCAAGTCAGCTACCGGCCAGCGCGCACAGGAGAGGGGAGTCGAGAGGACAGAGCAAGTTAACTACCACGAGGAAAAGAAAACGGAAGAATAGAGAGAGGAAAAAGGGACTTAGGACAGTACACGCATCCCACTTACATCACCGGGAACTTGGAGGCAGCTGACAGCATTCTATTGCAGGTGAGAACGCTGCATATACAGGATTGTTACATCAGGTCATATCTTTTATAGTATCCAATGGAAGTGTCTTTTTTACAGCGTGGGATCCAATTAAGCTTATAGTTTATATTTTAATTGTTAAGTCCAGGCAGGGCTTTCTATCGGAACCCAGCAACGGCCCCTGGAAATAATTATTCCTAGGGCAATATCAGATACGTAGGTTGCATAGATTAGCGGCAGCGCAGGAGTACCCCCCTCCTTTCTGTTTTATTACTCCCCCATGGTATCAGCCCCTAGTAGCAGCACCAGCCTCTCCCTGCTCTGCTATCCCTCTGCCGATGGCATCCCCCACGATCTCCTGTATGGTACTCCGGATCTCCTTGTGCCCAAAGCGGTAGTCAACACCCCCCCTCCATGTATCTATGGGAGAGCCGCAGATACAACACTTGTGTATCTCCGAGTCCTCCATAGAGATACATGGAGGGGGAGTGCTGACCACAGCACCGCTCCGTGTGGTGGTTGACACAGCTTATTTCTTAAGGACAAAGTCTAGAGCCGCCTCTGTTGAGGTACTTTGCATATTAATAAAACCGATTTTATAGACCAAGTAAAAGACACAGGGCAGTGATACTGGTATATTTTAATATAAATCGTGGAGACTGATGTGGTGATGTTATTAGCTCAGTAAGTAAAATCCAGGACACAGTGCCCCTGTAATATACAGCTTCAAGGCGGTCCCAGGTCCTGTGTCCTTCAGAGCTGAGGGACCAGGTCACGTGTGCCCAGAGCAGGACCAATGAAAACCTCATCCCCACTACTCAACGTGGAAAATTCCGTTCTTTATAAATTGCTGACGAGACACGCCCCTAAGTCCCTATTGGTTATCGCCATCCTATTGGCGTGTCTTGCGGTGAGCGGCCTCATTATCATATGTCAAAGGAGGGGCGGACCCAGGCTGTCTGTCAATGACACGCAGAGCCGGAAGTGGGGCAAAAAATGTAGTGATCCCGCCGGAAGTGGGGCATGAAAACAGGAAAAGAGGGTCTCTATGAGAGTGGGTTGGTTGCTAGGTGCAGGCAGGAAGTCGGGAGGTGACGGAGTGATGGCAGCTGTACAGAGCGACCGGGACAGGATGGCGAGTCCCGGACGATGCCTCCCGTCCTGTGCCGCGCTTCTAGCCTTCATAGCGGTATTCGGCGCGGTGCTCCCGGCGCACGTAAAGAAGGCGATGGAGGAAAGCCCGGAGACGTACAGCCATTACTACGATCACAAGGAGCTGAGCGAGCGGCTGCACTCCCTGGCACAGGCGTACCCGGAGCTGTGCCGGCTCTCCAGCCTGGGCATGTCGGTGGAGGGCCGGGAGCTGTGGGTGATGAGGGTGACCACTGACCCTGACACGGCATCCCCGGAGCGGCCGCAGTTTAAGTACGTGGGGAACATGCACGGGGACGAGACGGTGTCCCGCCAGGTGCTGGTCTACCTCCTCCAGTACCTGCTGGAGAACTACGGCCGGGAGCCGCGGGTCACTGCCCTGCTCAACACCACCGACATCTACATCGTGCCCAGCCTCAACCCAGACGGCTTCCAGAGGGCGCAGGAGGGCGACTGCCAGGGGGCGAAGGGCGGCCGGGAGAATGCCAGGCAGCTGGACCTAAACCGCAACTTCCCAGACCAGTTCACCAATCAGCAGCTGCCTGACCCTCAGCAGGTGCCCGAGGTGGTGGCCATGGTGAAGTGGATCCGAGAGAACAGGTGAGCTGACCTATGCCATAGCGCTGTACAGAGGGTTCCCTCAGTCTGCCCGATCTGCCCACTGAGGCCAAGACTATTCCCATCTGGGAGATGTGCTCACTGTGGGATGGGTGGGGGTCTGACCCCTGGGACCCCCATGATCCTGGGAATGTAGGGGGGCAGCTCCGATTTAGAGCTGTGTCCCACCTCAGGTTTTCTGGGTGCCCTAGACTCCCTCTATGCAGGGCACTATGGTACACCTCCACTGTACAGAGGGGGCGCCACTGAGCAAAGAACAGAAAACCCAATGGTGTTACTCCCCTTTATTCTCAGGGTCAGGGAGTCTCCGTGTTATATGCCGAGATGGGAGTAACCCTTTAAAGTGTTCCTGTACATTTTATACAGTTTTTGATGGGTGGGAGTCTGGGTGCTGTGACCCCGAGCACGGCGGAAAGTCTGTGAGGCCATCTCCGGAGGAGAGACTGCTCAGCAGGATGCATCTAGTCCCTGGTGTTAGTGTTCAGCAGGGGGTCTCCGCATTCAGACCCCACCAGTCAAAACCCTTGATTTGTCACTGACATAAATTATTTTTATTTATTAACCCCTTAAGGACCTTTTGCAAATCTGACCAGTGTCACTTTGTGTTGTGATTAACTTTAAAACGCTTTGACTTATCCAGGCCATTCTGAGATTGTTTTCTCGTCACATATTGTACTTCATGACACTGGTAAATTTGAGTCAAAATATTTTCATTTTTATGTATAAAAAAAAATAATACCAAATTTACAAAAAATTTTGGGAAAAATTAGCAATTTTTTAAATTTTTATTTCTCTGCTTTTAAAACAGATAGTGATACCTCCTAAAATAGTTATTAATTTACATTCCACATGTCTACTTCATGTTTGGATCATTTTGTAAATAGAATTTTCTTATTTTGGGATGTTACAAGGCTTAGAAGTTTAGAAGCAAATCTTGAAATTTTTCAGAAAATGTCCAAAACCCACTTTTTAAGGACCAGTTCAGGTCTGAAGTCACTTTGTGAGGCTTACATAATAGAAACCACCCAAAAATTACCCCATTTTAGAAACTACATCCCTCAAGGTATTTAAAACTTTCTTAACCCTTTAGGTGTTCCACAAGAATTAAAGGAAAATGTAGATGAAATTTCAGAATTTCACTTTTTTGGCAGATTTTAAATTTTTTCCAGTTACAAGGCAAGGGTTAACAGCCAAACAAAACTCAATATTTATTACCCTGATTCTGTCGTTTACAGAAACACCCCATATGTGGTCGTAAACTGCTGTACGGGCACAAGGCAGGGCGCAGAAGGAAAGGAATACCATATGGTTTTTGGAAGGCAGATTTCACTGGGATAATTTTAAGTTGCCATGTCCCATTTAAAGACCCCCTGATGCACCCCTAGAGTAGAAACTCCCAAAAAATGACCCCATTTTGGAAAATACGGGATAAGGTGGCAGTTTTGTTGGTACTATTTTAGGGTACAGATGATTTTTGTTTGCTCTATATTACACTTTTTGTGAGGCAAGGTAACAAAAAATAGCTGTTTTGGCACCGTTTTTTGTTTGTTTTTGTTTTGTTATTTACAGTGTTCATCTGACATGTTAGATCATGCGCTATTTTTATAGAGCAGGTTGTTACGAACGCGACAATACCAAATATAACTACTTTTTGGTTGTTTGTTTCAGTTTTACATAATAAAGCATTTTGGGAATTTTTTTTTTTTTTTTTTAGTGTCTATATTCTGAAAGCCATAGTATTTTTTTTATTTTTTGGGCAACTGTCTTATGTAGGGGATCATTGGTCTTATGACGGTTTGATTGGTACTATTTTAGGGTGCATATGACTTTGATCGCTTGGTATTACTCTTTTTGAGATGTAAGGTGAAAAAAAAATGGCTTTTTGTTTACACCGTTTTTATGTGATATTTTTATACAGCAGGTTCTTGCAGACCCGGTGATACCTAATATGTATACTTGTTTTTTATTTAAGTTTTTGGGCGTTTGTCTTAGGTAGGGGCTAATTTTTTGTGGGATGAGGTGACTGTTAGGTACTATTTTGGGGGGCATACGCCTTTTTTATCACTTTTCTGTTGCACTTTTAGTGATGTGACAACAGGCAAAAAACAATGTTTTCCTATGGGCATGGTTCTCACCTGAGCGTTTCACAGCACGTACGAACGCGCTGTAAAATGCCCTACGCCCCAAGAAGTACAGGAGCTTCTTTGGGGCGTATTGTCGCACGTATTGTGGCAGTTTTTCATTGGATTAATCACACAAACGCGCGTACTACGCGCGTTTCCAAAATACAAAAACGCCCCAAAATACGCCTCAAAAAACGCCTGTAAAAAGCGCTTATCGAATACGCTCATGTGTGCACCCAGCCTAAAACATAAGTTGCATATCTGCCCCTGAGTGTCATCTGTGAATGATGTAGGGAACAAGCAACCAAGAACTAACGGACAATACTTGGATGAGCTTAAATTAAAGTGCAGGTAATTATATATATATTTATGTGAGTAGTGGATGAGTATGTAGGTCAGAGTGAGAAGGTCACTAAGGATTGAGGACTCGCTGCCCCATCGAGGAGTGTCTATATTCCATCCCACCATGGTCTCCATAGTTTTGCAAACTTGGTGTGTGATCTGGTTGCCCAACTCGCTGACTCCTCCATTAAATAGATCTGGTGCACTTTCCCATACCAGTGTTCTATAGAGGGAGGAGAGTTATTCAGCCAGCGAGGTGGAATCAGAAATCTGGCAGCTTGAATTAGTAACAGCCGGTTCAGACCTGAGCGTTTTACAGCGCGTTCCTAAAACGCTCAACAAGGAGAAACCAATGCTTCCCTATCGGCATGGTTCTCACCTGGGCGTCTTACAACGCGCACGATCGCGCTGTAAAACGCCCGACGCCCCAAGAAGTTCAGGAGCTTCTTTGGGGCGTAGTGTCGCGCGTTCCCGTACATAGACTTCAGCGACAATGGGCGTTTGCTTCTGTCCGACGCGCGATTGTAAACGCCCGTACAATCGCGCCTACTGAGCGTACGTTCAGTACGCTCAGGTCTGAACCCGCCGTGAAGTGGCCAGGTCAGAATAGGCAGGATGCCATTGTTTGGAGGGAAGCCACAACAGGACAGACTGGGGGGAGAACTCCCACTTGGATTTACAAATCTCTTATCGTTTTCCGTATTTGATCCCAAAATGGATGTATTAGCGGACAAAACCATAGAATGTGAGCTAAGGTTCCCTTCTGGGATGAACCTCTCCAACAGCTTTCACATTCCGAGAGCCCCATTCTGAAAAGTTTATAAGGGTCGTTGTACCAGCGGGTCATCGTTTTTTATAGGAATGTTCTTGGATCTTTATGCATTTCGAGTACCTGTGTGACCTCTGATGGATGTGTTTGATTTCTTGTGGGGAGAATGTTATTTCTATACGTATATATGAACGGACCCCTGACTTAGGATGGGAGAGTAAGGATTTGTAATGAAGCGAGATACAATTTTTTTGGGAAGGGATCTTGAAGAGCGAGTTTTTCAAACCAAGTTGGGTTTGTGGTAGTGTTCTATCTGGTAAGTAAAATCTTACACGAGCGATGTAGTTCCTGCCTTGCTAAAAAAAAATCCATCCCTAATGATCTGGGAGCAGTAAGTAGGTATGTTCTCCACAGATTGTATGTCTGCCAAGAGTGTCGAGATCGTAGTATCTTGTAGAAGCTCCCAAAATTGTGGTGCTTGGGAAGTAGAGGGCTGAATCGGGTAAGGACGGTTGTTTGCTGGTAAGCTACCTGGGGGGACTGAGAATAAGGGAGTATAATTATGGATGGCATGGATGCTGAAGTAGAGGCCTTTGGTGAGATCCGTAGGCGTGGAAGAGAGGTCCGAAAGAACCCACAGTCCTGCGTACTGTTTGTCTGTTAGTAATGCCAGTTCAATATCGGAACCTAGTGATCTATATTTAGGAATGCATAGTTGCAGCCACCTCTTCAATTGAATAGCTCTGTGATAGTACTCCATATCGGGCAGTCCAGATCCACCCTGCAGGCGATCTTTTATAAGCCTACTCTAAGCTATTCTAGAAAAAAGATGTAACAGTCTTCCTAATCGATTTGAAAAATGATCCCGGGAGGTATATAGGGACCATTTGCATAAGATATAACGACTTGGGGACAATATAAGTTTGCAGTAGGTTTTTGCATCCTATCCAAGGTAATGCTAAAGAGTCGAGTTGTCTTTGTATCTTTTGTAGGATTGTGGTATAATTTGGATTTATAACACGGCTGGGTCATTGGTGAGAGTTATACCTAAATATGGCAGGGAACTGGTGTTCCACTAAAAAGGATAATATTCTTTCAGAGAGCGGATTGTCTGGGTCGGATTGAACCCCATAGCCTCCGATTTGGAATAGTTGATCTTAAAATTCGATAGGCTGCCGAATGTGGCAAAGACGTTTAAAATCTGGGGGAAGGCTTGCGTGGGGTTGGTAACAAGCAGCATGAGGTCGTCCGCAAATGTGGCGCATTTGTGTTCTATTTTGTCCACCTTCAGACCCCTTATGTGCGAAATGTCTCGGAAAGCTTGTAATAAAGTTTATTAAATAAACACTCCATCACTAATATAAAAAGGGAAGGATAGAGGGGGCAACCCTGGCGAGTCCCGTTAGTAATGCGGAAGGACTTCGACAAGGTTCCGTTAACGCTTACTCTAGCACTTGGTGATTGATATAGAGACCTAACCGCTTGAACAAAGAGGTCAGGTATGCCAAATCTGTGAAGCATGCGCTGCATGCATAGCCAATCAACTCTGACAAAAGTCTTTTCTGCTTCAGTGCTTAAAAGTACTAAGGGACAGGCTTTTCTCTTTACCCATGAGGTTATATTTATTAACCGGCATGACTGGGTGATTCCCTCCTGGCCCAGAACTAAACCAGCTTGCTCTGCATTTATGATTTTTGGAAGGAGAGAATCAAGTCGGGAAGCTAGAAGCTTGGCCCAGATTTTTATATCTTATGTTGAGCAGAGAGATAGGTCTATAGTTGCCGCATTCCCTACTAGTGTTGTTTCGATACCAACATTTTAATTCGGTTTCAATACCATAAAAAAGTAATCCATGTTCTCTGATACTCGGCTGTGCAGTAGCACAGCCTGAGCCTAGTATCGATAAAAGGCAAATCCTGGTATCGTATCGATACCGGGACAAAAGTATCGTTTGGGTATCGAAAATTCGATACCTGAAACAACCCTATTCCCTACTGTCTTTGCCTTCTTTGGGGATAATGGTAATTGTGGCTTCTAGCGACTATTTCGGTAAGGGTGTACCTTTAGCTTGTGCCTGACACCATTTGGACATCTGGGGAGCCAGGACATGCAGAAGATTTTTGTAATACCCTACCGGGAGACCATCTGGCCCCGGGGCTTTGCCCATAGGCATAGTGCTGATGATCTTTTTGATCTTTTCCACCAAAATCGGTTGCAAGAGAGACGAGCAGTCATCTGCTTTTAGTTTGGGGAGCTGGAGGTTATTTAGGAATCTATCAATGTGATTTCTCTGCTTGTCCTCTAGATGTGTAGTAGGCGAGGCTCCTGAGTCTAGGTTTTATAGGTTCATGTGGAACGAGCAAAATTCATCTGCAATCTCTTTAGTTGAGTCAACGATTGACCCTCCGCTTGTCCTGATAGTAGCATTGTGTTGTGCTCCGCTGTGTTTTTTATTCAGATCTGTCATCAGCTTGCTACCCTTGTCTCCTTGCATATAGTGCTTATATTGTTAAGCTTTAGCGCATTTTATATTAAGAAGTTATTTTATCTGTCTCCTAAGAGGCAAGTTCTTCCTGAGCTGTTCGCGCTTTGGTTTCTCGCTTCTATTGTTGATCAGCGAGTTCAGCGTTTTCTCTCTCTCTTTTTTTAAGTTTGGAACTTAACACTATAAGTTCTCTGCTTTATGTAGGCCTTGTGTGCTTCCCAAACTATCGTCTGGGATGTATCTGAGGGTATATTATCCTGGAAATATTGCGTTAATTTACGTGAGATATCGGATAAGTGAACTTCTGAGTCTAGGATGGTTTCGTTTAGGCGCCACATCCACTCTCTTATGGGCAAGTTGGTAAAAGAGAATGAAGATGTTACTGTGATAGGACCTATCTCAGAGCTGTTTAACACTTGTGTGCGGTTGTGAGATAAAAATATAATCCACTCTTTGATATGAACCATGCACTGCAGAGAAAAATGTATACCCTCTTGTTCACTGTTCTCCATGTATCCAGTAGGTGGCTTTCCCTTAATACACTCTGTATTCCCCCTATCGTTTTTTGGGATTTAGTTGAGCTACCTATTGAGGTATCTAATATGGGATTCAATGAGACATTTAGATCTCCCTCCTTCTATCTGGATCCCTTCAGCAAAGTCACGGAACTTGGCAAGAGTCGATTTTATCCATCTGTGTTTGGTGCATATAAACCTGCGAGAGATAGCAGCAGCTGTCCAACTTTGCCTTTGACAAAGAGGAACCTGCCCTCTGGGTCCTGTTGTGTCACTATGGGGACAAATGGAACATGCCTACTGATGGCTATACTTACCCCCCCCCCCCTCCCCCCTAGCAGCCTTCTGAGAAGTTAAGTGAAACCACTGTGTGAACTTAGTGTGGGTCAGTTTAGGGATTTTTCCGGATTTAAAATGTGTTTCTTGTAAGAAACATATCTCTTTTGCTTTTCTGTAACATGGTTAAGATCTGAGATCTTTTTTGGGGAATATTAAGACCTCTCGCATTAAAAGTGGTCGCATTGACCGATGCCATAGGGGGTCAGTTAGGTCCACCAGCACAACGTTCCGTTGGGTTCTCCAAGGCAATGTGAACAGAGAAATACAGGAAAAAGTTAAAGTGAGCAAACAATAACGAATAATATGCGAGTGAGTAATGTGCCAAGTGAGTCAGGCCCTGCCAGAAGTAGCAGGCTCCCTGCCCAAGAAGCAGGAATATCTGCGTGGTTTTCACTTTGGACCACTACACAAGGGTATGTGGGGGGGTGGCAAAGTTGAAAAGTCATCACACCCGTGCTTAAGTCAAATACACCTATAAAACCATCAAACGAGAGAAGTGTAACAACAATTAGGTGTTATTTCTTGAAGGAGAGATGAAGGTAGATCACCAGAGTCCCATGAAGGAGTGCTCCCGGCATGATGTCCCTCTCTCATGGCGAGGTTCCCTATGGCGATCAGCGGTCCTGTCTATGCGATGACGATGCAAGTCGAGCCTGGATTCAGATCACATGGAGCAGGTTATTCAGCTTGAGGACGATCTCCTCGAACAGAGCGGAGTTGATAAGTAGGGTCCCAAAAATGATCAAAGGCATCGGGTCGTTACATAGGGTGGGACACATATAATGTGCCATGATGTGGCACTCCTAGAAAAACTCATGTGGTGTTGTTGTCTTCAGTTAGTTAGGGATATGGTGACTGGGAGAAATATGGTGACCCTCACCCCATGTTTTACTTGTTTCTGGTAGTCTTGTGTTTAGTAACTGTATTAGTGTAGGGAGACGTGGTATTTTGGTCAGGGGAGAGTCTATAGGAAGCCAATGGTCTTGGGGAGGGGGTGGTGTGAACCACACAGCGGCGTCCATTTTTTGCAAAAGTTATCCCAAAAGGAAAAAGCCACTTATATAGTATTTTTGGGTTCCTCAGATGGTCTGTGAGAGGTTTAAGGGCACAGCACTTAGCCCCCCTCTACCCTATGTCTTGGAAAAGTAGTACTGACGAATCCCCATACCTTTTTATTTCTTTCCTCCCTCTGGAGGCTTGTAAGATGGCGGCCGTGTCCCTGAAGCTTAATAACCTGCAGACCACGTCTCTGGTAGGTTCACCTGGTTTGGGCTTGGACCGGAGAGAGCGGTGGATTCGTTCTATGATGACGTCTTCTGCTCTTTTCTCACCTAAGATGTCTGTAAATATCTTCCTGGCCACAGTTTCCAGCTCATCTGGCAGAACAGATTGTGAGAGGCCTTTCAGTCTTATGTTATATTCTTCCTCCGGCTCCTGTTTTCTTGATCTTCGATCATAAGCTAAGTGGTGTTCAGCGAGGAGACTTGTGAATCCAATGTCTGTCCTAGGGCCGTATTATGTGCCGCAATTTGGCCCTGGCGTGTCCACGCGGTGTCCTATAGCACGCATGTCTTGGCTGAGTTCTCTGATTTCCCTCATGAGCGGTGCTAAAGCCTGTGACAAGGTGGCTTTGAAGAAAGCTTTAGTAAGTGCACTATTGTCTGTCTGCTCTGGTGCGCTCGGATCCGGCAGGCAATCTCCCTCATATTCTTCTTCTCCTGAGGAGTTCTGCCTGCATGCTTGGGGCGCCATCTTGCCAGAGCGGGCTGGGGATGCCTCCAGTCTCTTATTGAGAAACTTGTCCATCTCCACTTGGCTTTTCTTGGGTTTTGGGGTGCTAGGAGCGTCTCTGGGTCTTTCTCTCTCGATGTTAACCATATTTTTGCAGTCTCTGGTGTGCAGAAGCTATGCAGCACAGGTTAGCGAGGAATATGATGTCACTCACATCTCTGTCTCGTTCAGCACAGTTTTTATTTTATTTTTTGGACTGTGTTCACCTGAGGGGTTAGGTCATGTGGTATTTTTATAGAGCCAGCCGAATTGCGGCGGTGCTTAATATGTCTACTTTTTTTTCCTGGTGTTTTACAATTTTTTTTATTTTATTTTTTATATTTTTTTCTTTTGGGAAAAGGATGTTTGTTTGAAGTGTTTATTATTATTATTATTATTATTATTATTATTATATATATATTTTTTTTTGTAAAACTATTTTTTCAATTTCTTTTTTTTTTTCACTTTTATATTTTGTCCCACTCTGGGACTTCAACTTTTGTGGGTCTGGTCCCCATTACAATACTTCTGTATTGTGATGCATTGCCTGTAAGTGTAATACACTTACAGCCTACTTGCCTGTGAGATCCAGGGGGTTGGATCTCAGGCTGTCACGGAAGGCAGCCACGATGCCTAAAGAAGGCTTCGGCCTGCCTTTCCTGCCATCACCATACATTGCACGTGCCACTGTCAGCGTTGACCGTGTTTTCACCGATGCTGACGGATACAGCAGAGGTCCGGCTGTCAGTGACTGCCGGACCCCTGCCGCTGATCGGGCGGGTGCAGCTCCATTAAATACATGTACGTCATGGTCCTTAAGGGGTTAAAAGGACAGGTACACTGTAACCCGTCAGTGCGGTAGAAGACACATGCAGACATAGCCCAGTGCTGATCACAGTGCTGTCCTACGTATGGCACAGGCTGGGGGTAGTAGTTCTAAGCCTGCCTGTACCTGCAGTGATATGGTCCAGATCTGACCAGCATTCATCTTGATTATTGACGCTGGTTATAACATGCATAACAGTGGAGATGTATTGTCTAATACAATATCTAATGGATGCTGGGAACTGATCTGCAACGGATGAGAGGAAATGGTAATACTTAAAGGATTATCCAGGAAAATATATTTCTGTCTTATCCTCTGGATAGGTCATTAGCATCAGATCTGCAGGGGTGCGACACCTGGGACCCCTGCCGATCAGCTGTTAGAGGCCTTGAGCCGCCGCAGCCTCTTCCCAGGCTAGTGACATCACTGTACATCGGTCACATGGCCTATTTGCAGCTCAGCCCCATTCAAGTCAATGGGGCTGAGCTGCAGGGCCAAGCACTGCCACTATATGATGTATGCTTGGAAAGCTGCCGGGTAGGGATGAGCGAACTTGTGTTTTAAAAGTTTGAGTTTTATTACAATTCGGATATGGATTCAGTTACCACGGGTCATAACAGAATTCTACGACGGAATGCACCATGGAAGCCTTTAAATGGAATTTCCACCTCATCGCCACGACGGCTACAAGGAGATTGACCCCTGACCTCTGTAGGGGCAGGAACAGAGAGAGGGTTTAAATCCCCCCCCTCCCACCACCAACACCAGTGTTTCCTGTCCCTACAGAGGACAGGGGCAGAGAGAGTCTCCCTGTGGGGAGATGAAGACGGATCTTTTTCCTGGCACCTACCGGTGTTCCCCCTGCCCTCCTGCGGTCGGCGTACTAATGCTGGGCAGGGGTGAAGGAGGGAGGCCTCACTCCATTATTAGATGAGAGCCTGCTCCCGGGTCGCGATCTCCCGCCGGGCCTGTTTGGCTATCGCCGGGTGCGCGCCTAAGCGCTTCAGTAAAGCGGCAGACGTCACTTCCGGTGGACGGGGGAAGTGACGTCATCCAGGAAGCGTCTCCTGTTCGAATTTCGGCGCCAGCAAGTGCCGAATGTCTCAGTGTACCGGCGTACATCGGAGTCAGCGTGCAGTCATGTCGACTGAACCCCGCTCCCCTGGAGACCCTTCTGTGCCGCCTGCTGTAAGTTCCCCTGTGGGGAAGCGCTTTTTTGCCCTGTTACTTGTTATTAGACACTGTACCAGGTTGCTTGTCCCTCCTCCTCCACATCTCTGGCTTAGGGCTTCTGGCTATTTATCTCCATGTATACTTAACATGGCTGATGGGGGTTATTCTTCCCAGATCACTAAAGAGGCTCAGGAAAAACCTCCTTATCCCAAATGCCCCCCTTACCCAGGGATCCACCTAAAAAGCGAAGGGGACCATCTCCTTCTTTATCAGACCCGGAGATGATAGAGGAAGATGCTTAATCATCTAGAGCCTGGGAGGACGAGGCGGCTTCCTCTGATATTGGTACTACTGAATCAGATAGGAAATTTTGCCTTTCGTTGGATGAGATGCCAGTCCCTTCTAAGGGCTGTCCGGGCCACTATGGGGGTAGAAGAAACCCCAAGAGCCCACTCAGTCCAGGACGAGATGTTTGGGTGACTCAGGGTTAAGAAGACCCGTTTGTTCCCAATTAATGAGAATATACGGGTATGGTGCTCGACGAGTGGTCCAACCCAGAGAGGCGGTTGGGGGTGTCCAGGTCCTTTAAGAACCGGCTGTTGTTTGACACTAGTGAAGTGAAAATTTTCAGCGAAACACAAAGTTGACATTTCAAGTCGCAAAAGTCAATAAAAAGACTGCCTTGCCCTTCGAAGACACCTCTCAGCTGCGTGACCTCATCGATAGAAAGGCAGATAGCCTTTTAAATCGTGGGAAGCGGCGATGTTTAATTTAAAAGCAAACATCGCAGCTACCTCGGTAGCAAGGTCCATGAGGTTGTGGCTGGAATCTAACACCAGAGATAATACTCCCAGGGAGGAGATCCTAAAGTCCCTCCCCCTATTGAAGTCCGCCACAGCATTTATGGCAGACGCCTCGGCTGAATCTGTCAGATTTGCTGTGAAGGACGCCGGGCTCTCCAACGCGGCCCGCCGCGCCTTGTGGATGAAGAGCTGGTCAGGCGACAACACATCAAAGATGAAACTATGCTCCATCCCGTTCTCAGGGGAATACGTCTTTGGCCCTGCCTAGATCGTATCCTGGAAAAAGCTGCGGACAAGGAAAAGGGTTTCCCAAAGGAGAGACCCTATAAAAGGAAATATCTCTTTCGGGCCCCCACTAGCCAGAATAGATCCTTTAGGGATAAAGGAAAGTCAGGACGCTGGAGCTATCCAAAAGGGGGCAGGGGTAGAAATAACCCCTCCTCCTCCCAAAATAAGTCCTCAGATAAACAATGACGCCAGAGTCGGGGGGAGATTGAAGAATTTTCTGACTCCTTGGGAGTCCATTACCCCGAACCCTTGGGTCCGGGACATCTTAAAATCCGAATCGAACTTTCTTCATCTCCCCCAAACCACTTCGTTGTTACCAACCCAAACTCCTCCAATGTACGCAAAAAGATTCTGCAAGGAATTCAAAGCCTTCTGGCAATGGATGTGATAGTACAAGTCCCATCAACACTGCAAAAACAAGGGTTCTATTCGAACCTGTTTTTGGTAGAGAAAAAAGGCTCATTCCGTACAATTATAAACTTGAAAGCCCTAATCAAGTTTGTAATCTATCGGAAGTTCAGGATGGAATCCCTAAAGTCCCTGATTCCGTTAATATGGAGGAATGCCCTGATGTGTTCAGTAGATCTTCGGACGCCTACTACCACGTCCCAATTCATCCAGAGTCACAAAGGTTCTTGAGATTTGCCATTCAGGACCACAAGGGGGTAACCCATCACTTCCAGTTTACGGCCCTTCCCTTTGGGATATCATCTGCGCCCAGAGTCTTCACGAAACTGGTAGTCGAGGTGGTGGCCTTCCTAAGACACAAAGGACTGGTGATTATACCATACCTGGACGATTTCCTCCTAATTGGGAATTCAGAGAACAAACTCAGAACAGACCTACAAACCTTCCTGTCTCTCACCCAAGATCTAGGGTGGTTGGTGAACCAGGAAAAAAAAATTAAAAATCAAACCTGGTACCCTCTAGCACTATCCAGGTTTTGGGCATCATCCTGGATTCCCGAGCTCAACATACCTTTCTTCCACCAGACAAGGTCAAAAACCTCCAATTGAAGGTTCGACTATTCCAGAACAGAAGGTCTTGTCCCATAAGGGAAGCCTGTATCTCCTGGGTCTTCTCTCGTCCTGCATTCCGTCCGTCCCATGGAGCCAGTCCCACTTTCGATCCCTCCAGTCATGGATTCTCAGAACTTGGAACAGTTCTCCTTGGATCACAAAGTTCTGATCCCTCTAGTGGTGAAGACCTCCCTGGACTGGTGGAAAAGCACAGGCAATCTGTCCTTGGTAGTTGCCTGGGAGAAGACTCCCTACATTCAAGTGCTTACAGATGCAAGCGAAAAAGGATGGGGAGCGAAAGTGGGAGATCACTTGTTTCAGGGTTCCTGGATTCCAACAACCCGCTCTCAATCCTCCAACTTCAGAAAGCTGGAAGCAGTCTGGAAAGCTCTGAAAGCTGCAGAGATCCTTCTCGTGGGTCAACACGTAAGATTCTTTCAGACAATACGACGACTGTGGCTTACCTCTCTCACCAGGGAGGCACGAGATCGGAGAAACTAATGTCCATTGCAAGAAAGATTATCAATTGGGCAGAGTCCCACTTGAGATCCATCTCCGCAATTCATTTAAAAGGGATACTGAATGTGGAAGCAGACTATCTCAGTCGCCAGTTAATAGACCATACCGAATGGTCTCTAAATCAGGATGTGTTTCAGGTTCTGGCAGAAAGATGGGGCACTCCACAAGTGGACCTGTTCGCCTCCAAGAGGAACGCAAAGGTACCAACGTTCTGTTCATTGAACCCATGGGACAATCCCCGGGCGCTGGATGCGCTCACGATTCATTGGGACTGGGATCTCAGTTATGCATTTCCACCCTTGCCTCTACTTCCCAGGATAATCCAGAAACTCTACCGAGAAGATACAACGCTAATTCTAATAGCTCCCTATTGGCAGAAAAGGAGCTGGTTCCCTGCCTTAAAAAACCTATCAATAGAGGACCCATGGCCTCTTCCTTCCAGGAGGGACCTGCTTCATCAAGGGCCAATTCTACACCCAAACCTGAGCTTCCTCAAGTTGTCAGCTTGGATTCTGAGGTCCAGAGGTTGAAGTCACAAGGGTTTTCTGACCAAGTGATATCTACCCTAAAAGCGAGTAGGAAGAAGGTTACCTTCTCGATTTATCTAAAGATTTGGAAGAGATTCTGTGCCTGGATTGGTAACCCTGCCCCAAACTTAGAGCCGCCCAATTTTCAGAAAATCTTGGACTTCCTCCAGCAGGGACTTGAATTAGGTCTTAGACCCTCCACCCTGAAGGTACAGGTCTCGGCCCTAGCTTGCTTTTTGATCAAGATCTAGCCAGGCATCGCTGGATCTGAAGATTTATGAAAGCCGCTTCTCGACTACGCCCCTCTCTAAAATCCAGGATCCCCAACGGGGACCTCAATACGGTGCTCACAGGCTTAACACTTGCCCCGTGTGTGCCCCTATCTAGTTGTTCCACCAAACATCTATTGTTTAAGACCGCATTCTTGGTGGCCATCACGTCCGCAAGAAGGCTAGGCGAGTTTCAAGCACTATCGATACAAGAACCCTATCTCCGTATCTCCGATGATAGGATCATTCTTAAATTAGACCCAGGTTTTTTTGCCTAAAAGTAGTATCGGATTTCCACCGTAACCAGGAGATGGTCTTACCTTCCTTTTGCAGTAATCCCTCTAACGATAGGGAATCTAACTTTCACTCACTAGATGTAAGGCGTTCAGTCTTACGGTATCTCAAAGTGTCAAAAGGTTTCCGTAGATCCAACAACCTATTTGTCTTATTCTCAAGTAAGAATAAGGGTCTAAAAGCCTCCAGGTCCTCCTTAGCACGGTGGATTAATGATTCCTTTTCCATTTCCTATGAGTCCCAAGGCCTGCCTTGCCCCTCAAATTTGAGAGCTCACTCTACCCGGGCTATGTCCTCCTTTTTGAGGATATCTGTAAAGCCGCTACTTGGTCTAACATCCGCACCTTTACAAAACACTATAGGTTAGACCTATCTAGTTTAGACTTGTCTTTTGGACGTAAGGTCCTTCAGGCGGTCCCCCCCCCCCCCCCCCCCCAAGCTATAATTTTTTATATCTCCTTGTAGCCGTCGTGGTGATGAGGTGGAAAGCCGGAATTAGACTTACCGGTAATTCAGTTTCCACGAGATCACCACGACGGCACATATATTCCCTACCCTTTCTTTAGTCTTACCTGGGAGGTTATGAAGTAATACCCTCTCGACTTATTATTTTGTGTTCTCACCACCTATTTCTGTCTCTGTAATTTTGGACACACTGGTGTTGGTGGTGGGAGGGGGGGGATTTAAACCCTCTCTCTGTTCCTGCCCCTACAGAGGTCAGGGGTCAATCTCCTTGTAGCCGTCGTGGTGATCTCGTGGAAACTGAATTACCGGTAAGTCTAATTCCGGCTTTCCAGTTTATGGCTGAGATCAGTATACTGGGGTGATTTGCAAAGTTAAATGCATTAGAATTCTGCTCCAAAATGTCACTCATCGTCACCCCCCCCCCCCCCCCCAAAAAAAAGAGAAGAAATATTACATTTTTCTTTATTTTTGGAGGACCACCAGACATGAAGGAAAGTAAAAAAAAGTCTAAGTCAAGTTTGCCATGCAAATGATAGGAAAAAAACGGACGCGGACATGGATGACAATCTTGTGTGCCTCCGCGTTTTTTCACGGTCCCATTGACTTGAATGGGTCCGCGAACCGTTTTCCGTGAAAAAAAATAGGACAGGTTATATTTTTTTGACGGACTGGAACCACGGACGCGGATGACAAACTGCATTAGGCGAGTTTTCAACGGACCCATTGAAAGTCAATGGGTCAGCAGAAAATCACGAAAAACGGAACAACGGACACGGAGTAAAACAACGGTCGTGTGCATGAGGCCTTACTGGTTCAACAGGGGACTGTTAGGTTTAGTTCCCACAGTCACCCTAAGTTCACACTTGCGAGTTTTACAGCACGTTCGAACGCGCTGTAAAACGCATAACCGATGCAAACCAATGCTTCCCTATGGGACTGGTTCACATTTTCGCGTTTTACAGCGCATTCGAACGCGCTGAAAAACGCCCGACGCATAAACAAGTTCTTGAGCTTCTTTGGGGCGTTTTGTCGCGCGTTTGCGGCCATAGGACACTGCTGTCAATCACACAAACGCGCGTAATTCGCGTGTTGACTATGGACAAATACGCGCAACAAAAACGTGCGTTAAACGCGCATATCAAATACGCTCGGGTCTGAACCCAGTGTCAGTGTTTGATCAGTGACTTTGAGCCCAAACCAGATGCCGGTCAAAAATGCAGAACAGGTGCAGATCGTTCCATTAGATCTGATCTCTGTGTAGCCTCCATTCCTGGTTTTGGCTCACAATCACTGATGGAAGTCACTGAAGTGTGAACTAGGCCTTACAGGGACAATGTGAACACATATATCAGTTTATTCATAAATCTATGGAGTGTCCACATGCAGGTAGCAGGCCACCACTCAGAAAAGTCCACATACGTAGATTGTCGGCTGGAGAGAAATTCAGGTGTGGTTCCTGGAATGGGAGGCAGAGTCCAGATACAACCTCCCGGTAACCTAAAGTAGGAAATCAGATATTTCCTCCATCTCAGGAGACCAACCACTGAACAATAAATAATGACACAGAAAATCCCATCTATGGATAGTCCAGGTATGGACATCAGACAAAGAGGTTTCATATGACCCAATTACCCCATATTGGGTCATATGATACCAGGTATGGACGTCAGACAAAAAGGTCGGAGTTATTGGGTCATATGATACCTTCTGTCTGACGTCCATACCTGGACTATCCATAGATGGGATTTTCTGTGTACTTATTGTTCAGTGGTTGGTCTCATGAGGTGGAGGGAATATCTGATATCCTACATTAGATCACTGGGACCTTCGGAGGTTTTGTCTTGATCCAGTGACTGGTTTTCTGTTGACCTTGATTTCTGTTTGCTTTTTACTGAAGTATCTAATTGAGCTCCAAGCTGACAATCTACGTATATGGGCTTTTCTGAAAGGTGGTCTAATGCCTAAATGTGGACTCTCAACATGTGTTCACATTGTCCCTCTAAAGGTGCCTTCACAGACTGCAGACCTTCTGTCTGTGAAGGTTCTCATTTATCCAGGTCATAGTATATCTGTAAAGAATAAATCAAGGCAACTGTACTTACTGTAGATTTCTTGAAAACGTTTCACTCGTTCTTCCAACGAGCTTTCTCAATTCTGAGTGACTGTACAAGAATTCTCTGGGAATAAATATGTAACTGAATCAACATCTGGTAATTATTCCCAGCATGAGGTCAGAGGTCATTATACCCAGCATGGGGTCAAAAGTGTTGATTCCTGCCTGCTTTAAATCCAGCAACACACTGAGGCAACAATTGGTTCACCCAAAAGACCCAACGCCTAAACACAAGATGGATAACATTGTGTACGCAGTCCAGTGCAATGAGGAATGCTCAGAACTGTATATCGGCGAAACAAAACAACAACTACATCAGCGTATGGCTCAGAATAGAAGAGCCAAAACCTCTGGTCAAGATTCAGGCGTGTACTTACATCTAAAAGAAGCCAAGCTTTAATAGAGGCGCGGGGGGGGGGGGGGGGGGGGGGTCGGGGTCGGGGTTAGACATCTATTGTCTGCCACATACAATACTGTCTTGACACCTTTTTCTGGGAGGTCATTATCACCTACTGACTCCAATTAGGATAATGGAATCAACACCTTTGACCCCATGCTGGGTATAATGACCTCTGACCCCATGCTGGGTATAATTACCAGATGTTGATTCAGTTACATATTTATTCCCAGAGAATTCTTGTACAGTCACTCAGAATTGAGAAAGCTCGTTGGAAGAACGAGTGAAACTTTTTCTAGAAATCTAAAGTACGTCCAGTTGCCTTGATTTATTCTTTACAGATGCGGACCTTCTGCTCACCTGAATGCTGCTTGCAGAAATCCTTGTGCTTTTGCCACCCCATTCAAATGAATGGAACAGATTTTCAACTAAATCTTTAGTGAGTGAAATCGCCCTGATGAGCCAGTAACATCGGGGAAATGCGTTGGCACCTTCAGGAGATGGCGGGTGCTGAAGTTATCCCGGGTACCCTGGCTTCTCCTTTTGAAATCCAAAATGTACATAAATCAACACCATTTATCTCACTTTGGGCCATTTGTGCTTTTATTTATTTATTTCTGCAGTTTTTGGTGTGGATTTGACGCAGATTTTTCCACAAATCTCACCGTTCCACTGAAAAGGGTGAAATCCACATAAAAAAAGACACACACAAACAATTGACATGCTGCAGATTTCGAAATCCGCACGGCAGGTCAGTTTCTGCACCTAAGAAAAAAAGCAAAGGGGCACATTTATTATAGTGGTGTTTTAGGCTACTTTCACACTAGCGTTAATATTTTCCGGTATTGAGATCCGTCATAGGGTCTTAATAACGAAAAAAAAAACGCTTCAGTTTTGTCCTCTATTCATTGTCAATGGGGGCAAAACGTAACTGAACGGAACAGAGTGCTCCAAAATGCATTCCGTTCCGTTCTCATACCGGAGAGTAAACCACAGCATGATGCAGTTTGCTTTCCGTCCTGGGATGCGGAGCAAAACGGATTCGGCATGACCCAGAATGCAAGTCAATGGGGACGGATCAGTTTTCTCTGACACAATAGTCTTGGCTATGTTACAACCGGATCCGTTCATAACGGATGCAGACGGTTGTATTATGAGTAACGGAAGCGTTTTTGCTTCAGCCGGATCCAGCAAAAACGCTAGTGTGAAAGTAGCCTTAGTCGTTGGTCTTAATAAAGCCCCTGCATCAGCAGCACAGAGTTCACACGGCCGGTGCCCATCTATTTCAGACGCATGGCACGGAGCCCTTACGTTCATCTGCATGAGCCTTTACTGTGCGTCATTTAAGTGCATCACCAACATTTTTCTTCCCTTTTATTTTTGCGGGGGTTATTGACTTTTTTTGTAAAAATGTTCTCTTCTTATATACACAATCTGCGATGTGTTAATTTGCTCTAAAAACTGGCATACATGCTTGTACCACCGTTGGTATGGTTTTAGATACTGTTTGCGGTGTGGTTTAGCGGTGCAGGCGGCGGGGCTTAAGATGCATTGACCAGCGCCAAAGTTTCGCAACAGTGTCATTTAACCATTAGGTGGTGTAAAGGTAGTAAGAAGTGACTAACCTGCACCAAATGTATCATCCATATTTTTCTCTCTAAAGTCAGTTTACAGACTCTTTTTAAAAAATATACTTTTTATTATTTATACTTAAAATAAATGCCCCTTAGTGGTGGCTTGATGTCCTACATAAAGTGCAGGCCTCTAGCCGGCTACTCTTACCCTCAGTTCAGACCTGAGCGTTTTACAGCGCGTTCCTACGCGCTGTAAAACGCTCAACAAGGAGAAACCAATGCTTCCCTATGGGAATGATTCTCACCTGGGCGTTTTACAGCGCGTACGATCGCGCTGTAAAACGCCCGACGCTCAAACAAGTACATGAGCGGTTTTTTGGGCGTTTGTCGCGCGTTCCCGTACATAGACTTTCGGGAACGCGCGACAATGTGTGTTCACTTGTCTCTGTTTGCGCGATTGTAAACGCCCGTACAATCGCGCATACAGAGCACTCCTTTCAGAACGCTCAGGTGTGAACCCAGCGTTATTGTATGATAGCATCCGCCACAGTTATGACAATACAGACTTACACAGTGTATAATGTGAATTGGAAGGTAGATGGTTGGTGTAGGAAATCTTTCCCTAGTGCACACTCTTTCTAACCTTTGCCCAGCGGTCGCCGCTGATGGTGGGGTTCCCTGTCCGCGTACCTTCCCTCCTTTCCCTATAACACCCTAACAGTGATAGTGTAGTGTAAACAAATGACATATATACAATACTGCCACAACATAGATAATTGTTGTACAAAGCAATGTCCCAATGCGTTTCGCCCATTCAAGGGCTCCTCAGGGGGTCTCGGTTCCAGTGATACATATAGTATAATGGCACTTGTTAAAGGGCTTCTGTCATTCACCAACCCCCAATTTTCAGTTTTTGACTTATTATATTTGTTAATGTAAGCAGATTCCATATATATGCCCCTCTTACCTCGGGCTGTGCAGTAATTACAGTAAGAAACGTACTTTTATTATATGTAAATTTCTTCACTACCAGCAAGTTGGGCGGACTTGCTGGTAGCCGCCGCATCCTCTGTTTGAAAAAACGCCCCCTCCTCCACTTGATTGA
Organism: Bufo bufo; assembly: GCF_905171765.1. Classification (NCBI taxonomy): domain Eukaryota; kingdom Metazoa; phylum Chordata; class Amphibia; order Anura; family Bufonidae; genus Bufo; species Bufo bufo. The sequence continues at coordinate 98,429,642 of NC_053391.1, read as the reverse complement.
CAGTGCCAGCGTGCGCTCTCCTCCTCTCACTGGCCCTGCCTGCAGCCTCAAATCCCGCGCCTACGCCGTACCGGTCGTCATTCGGCGCAGGCGCTCTGAGAGAAGGACGGCCGCTCCTTCCTCAGTGCGCCTGCGCCGATGACGTCAGCCCTACCCCCGGAAGAGAAGACCCCTCTAAGGAATTTCCAGCATTAGAAAAACATGACCGCTTTGTCTGACAAACAGCACCACACCTGCATGTTGGTGATCTCTGGTAGTGCGTTCTGTAGTGGATAGAGCTGAGCTGCAATACCACACACAACCTGTGGACAGGTGTGGTGCTGTTTTTGGAAGAGAGCAGCAATGCACTCTATCTCCAGCAGGGCCATAAGGTTGAATGCGCACATGAGTGACTCTTCTGGATACATTGTCAGTATCTGATCAGTGGAGGTCCGACACACTGGACCCCTGACGATCAACTGTTTTGAGAAATCTTCGGCGCTTCTGTGAGCGCCACGGCCTTCTCCGTGCTTACAGAGGCTGTGCTTGGTATTGCAGTTTAGCTCCCTTCAGTTGAGCTGCTCTTAAAGGGAACCTGTCATCGGGATTTTGTGCATAGAGCTGAGGACATGGGTTGCTAGATGGCCGCTAGCACATCCGCAATACCCAGTCCCCATAGCTCTGTGTGCTTTTTATTGTGTAAAAAAAACAGATTTGATACATATGCAAATTAACCTGAGATGAGTCCTGTCCCGGACTCATCTCAGGGACAAGGACTCATCTCAGGGACAAGGACTCATCTCAGGGACAAGGACTCATCTCAGGGACAAGGACTCATCTCAGGGTCAAGGACTCGCCTCAGGGTCAAGGACTCGCCTCAGGGACAATGACTCGCCTCAGGGACAATGACTCGCCTCAGGGACAAGGACTCGCCTCAGGGACAAGGACTCACCTCAGGGACAAGGACTCACCTCAGGGACAAGGACTCACCTCAGGGACAAGGACTCACCTCAGGGACAAGGACTCACCTCAGGGACAAGGACTCACCTCAGGGACAAGGACTCATCTCATTTATATGTATCAAATCGTTTTTTTTTTTACACAATAAAAGCACACAGAGCTATGGGGACTGGGTATTGCGGATGTGCTAGCGGCCATCTAGTAACCCATGTCCTCAGCTCTATACACAAAATCCCGGTGACAGGTTCCCTTTAAGCCATGTGATGAATGAACATGTCGTCACTTGGTCTGGGAAAGGCAGCAAGAAGGCTGGGGCGCTGGTTGGTGGGGGTCCTTGGTGTTGGACCCTCACTGATTTTAAATACAGATGACCTATCCTAAGGATAGGTCATCAGTATAAAAATCTCAGAAAACCTCTTTAAAGGGGTTATCCCAGTGGTCCCCAACCTTTTTTATGCCAGGGACTGGTTTCACACAAAACTATTTTCTCGCGGACTGCTGGGGTTGGGGGGGTAATTAAAAAAACTGTAATTAATAAACCTGTATAGTGACTATGAATGATGTCTTCTCAGACTGGAGTTGTTCTTTCCTTTTTTCCACAACTTCTTTTTGTGTAACTGAACAAACAGAACACAGATATTTAGTATTATTACCTCCTTGTATGGCCCTACTTAGTAATCATCCCCATTTAAGTCCAAGTAGATATCATGCCCCCCCCCCCCCCAGTAGTGCCGCTTTACAGATGGTGCCCCCCCAGTAGTGCCGCTTTACAGATGGTGCCGCTTTACAGATGGTGCCCCCCCCAGTGGTGCCGCTTTACAGATGGTGCCCCCCCCAGTAGTGCCGCTTTACAGATGGTGCCCCCCCCAGTAGTGCCGCTTTACAGATGGTGCCCCCCCAGTAGTGCCGCTTTACAGATGGTGCCCCCCCCAGTAGTGCCGCTTTACAGATGGTGCCATCCCCAGTAGTGCCGCTTTACAGATGGTGCCCCCCCCAGTAGTGCCGCTTTACAGATGGTGCCGCTTTACAGATAGTGCCCCCCCCAGTAGTGCCGCTTTACAGATAGTGCCCCCCCCCAGTAGTGCCGCTTTACAGATGGTGCCCCCCCCAGTAGTGCCGCTTTACAGATGGTGCCCCCCCAGTAGTGCCGCTTTACAAATAGTGCCCCCCCCCCAGTAGTGCCTCTTAATATAAATATAAATAATAATTTATTTATATATATATATATATATATATATATATATATATATATATATATAAAAAATAAATAAATAAAATGCCTCCTCCTTGATGCCCCAGTAGTGTTCACAAAGGAAAAAAATAAAAAAAAGAGCAAAATACTCACCTCCATCCGGCTCCCTGCGTTACAGTACAGGCGGTACTCCTGCATCGGGTCTCTGGCGGTGTGATGACGTTGTCACAACGCCTCTGACCCGGCACAGCAGGTCACAATGATGTCAATATCGCGACCATCTTGCACCTTAGCACGGCCTCATAGGCATCAGGCCTTGCAGCCTTCAGTCTATGAGGCTGAACAACGGGGCACAGGAGCCAACAGTTCCTCTCCCCGTCATTTAAAGAGGACCTTTCATGGGTCCAAACATAATAAACTAAGTAGCAGAACATGTAGGGGTTAATGTAGGGATGTCCCTGCACTTAATATTATTTCTGTCCGGCGCTCCGTTGCGCTGCTCTGGCCCCTGTTACATTCTCCCGCGTGTAGCATCGGAACACCAGGGAGAAGGTTTTTTTATTATTATTTTTTTTCCTCCCTGGCTGTGACTGGACAGCGCTATAGCCAAGGAGAAGGAACGCCCAGGGAGAAACGGGGCAGACTCCTCCCTGGTGTTCCGATGCTACACGCAAGAGAATGTAACGGGGGCAACAGCGGCGCAATGGAGCATCGGACAGAAATAATAGTAAGTGCAGGGACATCCCTACATTAACCCCTACATGTTCTGCTACTTAGTTTATTATGTTTGGACCCATGAAAGGTCCTCTTGAACACCAGCACACTCCGCGGACCAGTACCAGATGATCCGCGGCACGGTGGTCGGAGACTGCTGGGTTATCCCATAAACAACACGTGTTAACTTTGCATGATATGGGGATAGGTCTCTGATCAGTGGGGTTCTGACTGCTGAGACCCTCGCTCCATTCAAGTGGGGAATACTGAGCCCCCTTACTTGTGATCAATGGGGGTCCAAGTGGTCAACCCCCCACTCGCTAGATTCTTATCCCCTCTCTTCTGGGTGCGGTTCTTTAGACAACCCCTGTATGAAGCCACCAGCAGATGTTCCCTGACCCCCGCCAATAAACAGGCATGTTGAGCTTGGCTGAACGTTTTTATTATTTCAGTGGGGGATGGGAAGAATGGGTCTGGTGAGACCCCAACATGTCCAATCCTTATTTCCTCCTAGCCTAGGTTTTAGCAGCAATCTGAGCTCCCCCTTTACACAACCCTCTAAGATCACTCCAATGACGCACAAGAGGTGAGCACCGTTTCTCCTTTGCATATACAAAAAAGCTTATCAACAAGTTTTTATTCTAAGTTTTTATGGAACAGGAAGCCAAAAACCGCCACAATGTATACAATTGGGTGGGGAAACCACAGACCTATAGCTGAACCTTCACAGGAAATTTCACAAGTGGACAAGACTTGAAATCTGTTACATTTACCGCATCTTGGTCTAGTTTTGCAATAAGCACATTTAAAGGATAGGAGAGTTTTTAAGATTAGAGTTGAGCGGACACCTGGATATTCGGGTTCGGCAGGTTCGGCCGAACTTGAAAAAAAAGTTCGTGTTCGGGACCCGAACTTGACCCCGAACCCCAACCCCATTAAAGTCAATGGAGACCCGAACTTTTGGGCACTAAAATGGCTCTAAAATAGTCCTGGAAAGGGCTAGAGGGCTGCAAAAGGCATCAAAATGTGCTTAAGAGCATGACAACTGTTCTGCAAACAAATGTGGATATGGAAATGATTTAAAATAACATAAAATACTGAAAAATTAAAAATAACAATCTGGATCTAGGAGTAGGAGGTTGAGGAGGCGGTGGATGTAGCCAACACTGATTTGTGTTCTTTTTTTATTTTTACATTGGGGTATCCCCAAAAATATTGGGACATATAACAAAATAAAACTAAGAATAAGTGCACTTGAGTACAAGAATGGATGGTTGAGGCTGGTATAAATGTCTATTCTGCACAAGGTACGGACAAGTCCTGTGGGATCCATGCCTGGTTCATTTTAATAAACGTAAGCTTGTCCACATTGGCTGCGGCCTGTGATAATGCTCTCTGCCGTGCTAAACACACGTTCACACTATACACTGGCTTCAGGGCAGGTCAGCACCTCCAAGGCTGACAAAGCTTTTCCACATTTGGGCCATGCTAACCCTGCCTTCTCAGGTGCTGGTGGTGCCCCAGCTGCGTTGGCGACCTCTTCCTCCTCCTTTGCCTTCTCCTTGTGCTTCCACTGTGCCCCCGCTGTCAGGTGGGAATGCCATCAGCAGCGTGCGCTTGTAGTCGCGCATCTTCCGATCAGTAACGGATGTTTTCACTAAATTTAGTTCCCTGTCAGCAATGCAGAGCAGGGGTTCATTCACGGCAAAAGGGGGTTCATTTCACCCAGCAATAGAACAGAGGATTTTGAGAGATTTAGGCCCCTATCACCCAGGCACAGCAGGGGTTTGTATACGCCAAAAATGGTAAAATGTCACCCGACAATTGAAAATAAGAATTTTTTCAATTTAGGGCACTAAACGGGGATCCAGCAGGGTGGCCACCCAGTAGTCGGCACACGTTAAAATGTGGGCAACTCTGCAGTCGTTGCGCAGGCACTGCAGCATGTAGTCGCTCATGTGTGCCAGGCTGCCCAGAGGTAAGGACAAGCTGTCCTCTGTGGGAAGCGTATCGTCTGAGTCCTGCGTTTCCCCCCAGCCACGCACCAGTGATGGGCCCGAGCTGCGTTGGATGCCACCCCGCTGTGAACATGCTTCGTCCCCATCCTCCTCCTCCTCATCCTCCTCCTCCTCCTCCTCGTCCTCCAGTAGTGGGCCCTGGCTGGCCAAATTTGTACCTGGCCTCTGCTGTTGCAAAAATCCTCTTTCTGAGCCACTTCTAAAAGACTGGCCTGAAAGTGTTAGAGATGACCCCTCTTCCTCCTCCTCGTCCTGGGCCACATCCTCTTCCATCATCGCCCTAAGTGTTTTCTCAAGGAGACATAGAAGTGGTATTGTAATGCTGATAACGGCGTCATCGCCACTGGCCATGTTGGTGGAGTACTCGAAACAGCGCAACAGGGCACACAGGTCTCGCATGGAGGCCCAGTCATTGGTGGTGAAGTGGGTCTGATCCGCAGTGCGACTGACCCGTGCGTGCTGCAGCTGAAACTCCACTATGGCCTGCTGCTGCTCGCACAGTCTGTCCAGGCCGAAGTTATGCTGTAGAGCAGACAGCCGAGCAGCGGCAGGATGAGAACGCTGGAAGTGCGCACAGACGGCCCGCACTTTACGCAGCAGCTCTGACATGTCGGGGTAGTTGTGAATAAATTTCTGCACCACCAAATTTAGCACATGCGCCAGGCAAGGGATGTGCCTCAATCTGGCTAGTCCCAGAGCTGCAATGAGATTTCGCCCATTATCGCACACCACCAGGCCGGGCTTGTTGTTCTATACCCCGCCACAACTCCTGTGCGGTGTGGGGCCTGTCCCCCAAACACATTAGTTTCAGAACGGCCTGCTGACGTTTACCCCGGGCTGTGCTGAAGTTGGTGGTGAAGGTCTGTCGCTGACCGGATGAGGAGGTGGTAGAAGAGGAGGAGGAAGCCGAGTAGGAAGAGGAGGCAACAGGAGGCAAAAATGATGCCCTGCGATCCTTGGCGGCGGAAGGACGTGCGCCAAACAGCTCTCCGCCTGGGGCCCAGCCGCCACTACATTTGTGCAGTTAGGGAGATATAGCGTCCCTGGCCGTGCTTACTGGTCCACGTATCTGTGGTTAGGTGGACCTTGCCACAGATGGCGTTGCGCAGTGCACACTTGATTTTATCCGATACTTGGTTGTGCAGGGAGGGCACGGCTCTCCTGGAGAAGTTGTGGCGGCTGGGAACGACGTACTGTGGGACAGCAAGCGACATGAGCTGTTTGAAGCGGCCCGTCTCCACCAGCCTGAATGACAGCATTTCAAAGGCCAGCAGTTTTGAAATGCTGGCATTCAGGGCCATGGATCGAGGGTGGCTAGGTGGGAATTTACGCTTTCTCTCAAAGGTTTGTGAGATGGAGAGCTGAACGCTGCCGTGTGACATGGAGGAGATGCTTGGTGACGGAGGTGGTGTTGGTGGCACATCCTCTGTTTGCTGGGCGGCAGGTGCCAACGTTCCTCCAGAGGCGAAGGAAGAGGCCGAGGCAGCAGCAGAAGAGAGAGCAGGGGGAGCCTGAGCCCTTTCTTGGTTTTGAAGGTGCTTACTCCACTGCAGCCTGTGTCTCGCATGTAGATGCCTGGTCATGCAGGTTGTGCTAAGGTTCAGAACGTTAATGCCTCGCTTCAGGCTCTGATGGCACAGCATGCAAACCACTCGGGTCTTGTCGTCAGCACATTGTGTGAAGAAGTGCCATGCCAGGGAACTCCTTGAAGCTGCCTTTTGGTGTGCTCGGTCCCTGGTGACGGTGGCCAGTAGCAGGCGAACTGTTTTGGCGACGGCTGCTCTGCTTTTGCACCCTGCTCCCGCTTTTGCTACGCTGTTGGCTCGGTCTCACCACTGCCTCTTCCTCCGAACTCTGAAAGTCAGTGGCACTACCTTCATTCCATGTGGGGTCTAGAACCTCATCGTCCACTGCATAGTCTTCCACCCAGTCTTCCTCCCTGACCTCCTTTTCGGTCTGCACACTGCAGAAAGATGCAGCAGTTGGCACCTGTGTTTCGTCATCATCAGAGACGTGCTGAGGTGGTATTCCCATGTCCTCATCATCAGGAAACATGAGTGGTTGTGCATCAGTGCATTCTATGTCTTCCACCCCTGGGGAAGGGCTAGGTGGATGCCCTTGGGAAACCCTGCCAGCAGAGTGTTCAAACAGCATAAGAGACTGCTGCATGACTTGAGGCTCAGACAGGTTCCCCGATATGCAGGGGGGTGATGTGACAGACTGATGGGCATGGGTTTCAGGCGCCACCTGTGTGCTTTCTGCAGAAGACTGGGTGGGAGATAATGTGAACGTGCTGGATCCACTGTCGGCCACCCAATTGACTAGCGCTTGTACTTGCTCAGGCCTTACCATCCTTAGAACGGCATTAGGCCCGACCAAATATCGCTGTAGATTCTGGCGGCTACTGGGACCTGAGGTAGTAGGTTCAGTAGGACGTGTAGCTCGTCCTCTCCCTGCACCAGAGGCTCCACCAACACCACCACCATGACCGCTTCCCTTATTAGATGTTTTTCTCATAGTTAGGGTTTACAAAGCAAAGTAAAAAGTGGTTAAGTCTGTTAAAAATTAACCGCCAATAAAATCCCTGATGTAGGGTATTGCACTCTATTATTTATTTTTTTTAAACTCTATATGACAGCGGTATTTGTGGCCTAAATGTGACAGTCACTTATGCACATCTTATCCCAGATGTGTAGTATAGCAGAGGCTTTTTTCACCCCAGTATGCCAAAGCTGTATTTATGGCCTAAATGTGACAGTCACTTATGCACATGTAATCCCAGATGTGCAATATATTAGAGGCTTTTTTCACCCCAGTAACCAAAAAGCCGTATTTCTGTCCTAAATGTGACAGTCACTTATGCTTGTCTAATCCCAGATGTGCAGTATATTAGAGGGTTTTTTTCACCCCAGTATGCCAAAGCTGTATTTCTGGACTTGCAGACATGCAGATAGCCTGTGCTGGTGCACTATCGTTGCATAAAATGGCTGCCGATCATGTATTGATATTGACTAACTGAAGAAAAAAAAAGTTCGTTTTCAGCATTAGTTGGCTCAGGGCAGGCTTAAAAAAATGGTGCACTGCACCCACAAAAAACATTTGCTGTAGATCGCTGAGTACAAAAAACAGTTTTTGATAAGATCTCTCCCTCACAGCAGCTGCAGCCTCTCCCTACACTAATCCGAGCAGAGTGACGGGCGGCGCTACGTGACTCCAGCTTAACCCCTAAGGACTCGGCCCTATTTCACCTTAAGGACTTGGCTTTTTTTTGCAAATCTGACCAGTGTCACTTTAAGTGCTGATAACTTTAAAACACTTTGACTTATCCAGGCCATTCTGAGATCGTTTTTTCGTCACATATTGTACTTCATGACACTGGTAAAATGAAGTAAAAAATAAAATTTATTTTTTGCATAAAAAAAAATACCTAATTTACCAAAAATTTTGAAAAATTAGCAAATTTCAAAGTTTGTTTCTCTACTTCTGTAATACCCCCAAAAGTTGTGATGACTTTACATTCCCCATATGTCTACTTCATGTTTGAATTATTTTGGGAATGATATTTTATTTTTTGGGGATGTTACAAGGCTTAGAAGTTTAGAAGCAAATCTTGAAATTTTTCAGAAATTTACAAAAACCCAATTTTTAGGGACCACTACAGGTCTGAAGTCACTTTGCTATTACATAATAGAAACCGCCCAAAAATGACCCCATTCTATAAACTACGCCCCTCAAGGTATTCAAAACTGAATTTACAAGCTTTGTTAACCCTTTAGGTGTTGCACAAGAGTTATTAACAAATGGGGATGAAATTTGAGAATTTCATTTTTTTTGCCTAATTTTCCATTTTAACCCATTTTTTTCCCCCTAACAAAGCAAGGGTTAACAGCCAATCAAGACTATATCTTTATTGCCCTGACTCTGCCGTTTACAGAAACACCCCATATGTGGCCGTAAACTACTGTACAGGCACACAGTAGGGCGTAGAGGGAAAGGTGCGCCGTATGGTTTTTGGAAGCCAGATTTTGATGAACTGTTTTTTTTTACACCATGTCCCATTTGAAGGCCCCCTGATGCACCCCTACAGTAGAAACTCCATAAAAGTGACCCCCATCTAAGAAACTACACCCCCAAGGTATTCAAAACTGATTTTACAAACTGTTAACCCTTTAGGTGTTGCACAAGATTTAATGGAAAATAGAGATACAATTTCAAAATTTCACTCTTTTGGCAGATTTTCCATTTTAATATTTTTTTTCCAGTTACAAAGGGTTAACAGCCAAACAAAACTCAATATTTATGGCCCTGATTCTGTAGTTAACAGAAACACCCCATATGTGGTCGTAAACTGCTGTACGGGCACACGGCAGGGCGCAGAAGGAAAGGAATACCATACGGTTTTTGGAAGGCAGATTTTGCTGGACTGTTTTTTTTTTTTTACACCATGTCCCATTTGAAGCCCCCCTAGAGTAGAAACTCCATAAAAGTGACCCCCATCTAAGAAACTACGGGATAGGGTGGCAGTTTTGTTGGTACTAGTTTAGGGTACATATGATTTTTGGTTGCTCTATATTACACTTTTTTTGTGCGGAAAGGTAACAAGAAATAGCTTTTTTGACACTTTTTTTTTTTTTTGTTATTTACAACATTCATCTGACAGGTTAGATCATGTGGTAATTTTATAGAGCAGGTTGTCACGGACGCGGCGATACCGAATATGTATACAATTTTTTTTATTTATGTAAGTTTTACACAATGATTTCATTTTTAAAACAAAAAAAATGTTTTAGTGTCTCCATAATCTAAGAGCCATAGTTTTTTCAGTTTTTGGGCGATTATCTTAAGTAGGGTCTCCTTTTTTGCGGGATGAGATGACGATTTGATTGGCACTATTTTGGGGTGCATATGACTTTTTGATCGCTTGCTATTACACTTTTTGTGACGTAAGATGACAAAAAATGACTTTTTTTACACCGTTTATTACTTTTTACTTATTTATGTAAGTTTTACACAATGATTTCATTTTTGAAACAAAAAAAATCATGTTTTAGTGTTTCCATAGTCATAGTTTTTTCAGTTTTTGGGCGATTATCTTGGGTAGGGTATGATTTTTGCGGGATGAGATGACAGTTTGATTGGTACTATTTTGGTGTACATGCAACTTTTTTGATCACTATTACCTTTTTTGGGAAGTAAGGTGGGCAAAATTTCAATTTCCTCATGTTTCTTATTTTTTTATTTTTATGGCGTTCACCGTGCGTGGAAACTAACATGACCGTTTTATAGATCAGGTCGTTACGGACGCGGCGATACCAAACATGTCTAGGGAATTTTATTTTTTTCATTTTTAATCAGTGATAAATGTGTTTTTTGATTTTTACTTTTTTAAACTTTTTTTTTGACCCAGACCCACTTGGTTCTTGAAGATCCAGTGGGTCTGATGTCTGCATAATACAGTACACTATATAGTGTTTTGTGGCCACAACTTCGCAGACGGGGAAGGGTAAGGAGGGGGGCTCTCTCCCTCTCCTTCGGGGGGCTGCAAAGGCACAGCAGCCCCCCGATGGGAGAGGGAGGGAGCTCCCTCTTACTGTTAACTTTTTCCATACAGTGGTCCGTACGGACCACGGTATGCAAAGGGTTAAACGGCTGACATCTGCACAGATGTCAGCCGTTTATACCAGAGTGTCAGCAATGTGCTGACACTCTGGTATAACCACTGTACACCAACGAATTTTCAAGAGGAGGCAGGCGGGGATCGCGATCCTACCTGCCGCACCGCCCACAACACCCCCCCCTGCACCACCTGCCGGCAAAAAAACCTGCAGGGGTGCAGGGGGGGTGCAAAATCTATATTTTAGGCACACTAAAGTTTCTGATTCCCGCGGTCAGGGACCGCGGGGATCAGAAACTGCAGAAAGCACAGCAAACCGCAGGTCTGAATTGACCTGCGGTTTGCGGCGATCGCCGATACGGGGGGGGGGGGGGGGGGTCACATGACCCCCCCTGGCGTTGTGACAGGATGCCGGCTGAATGATTTCAGCCGGCATCCTGTTCGGATTAACCCCCGCAGCTCCGCAATCTCGATTTAAACTTAGGACGTACCGGTACGCCCTAAGTCCTTAAGGATTCGGGAAATAGCCAGGTAACCCCTTAAGGGGTTAAACAGAGGCTGGGTCACATGCTGCAGTTGGCCAATCACAGCCATGCCAATAGTAGGCATGGCTGTGATGGCCTTTTGGGGCAAGTAGTATGACGTTTGTTGATTGGCGGCTGTGCAGCCTTTCAAAAAGCGCCATAAAAATCGCCGAACACCGACCCCAAGCTTTTACGTAAATGTCCGGGTGCCGAAAACCCTAAAGTTCGGTACGAACCCAAACTTTACAGTTCGGGTTCGATCAACTCTATTTAAGATCTTAAATTGCACCATATTGTGTCAGTGAAAAGGGATCCGTCCCTATTGACTTACATTGTAAGTCAGGACGGATCCCTTTGGCTCTGCATCGTCAGGCGGACACCAAAGCGCTGCTTGCAGCGTTTTGGTGTCCGCCTCAAAAGCGGAACGGAGACCAAACGCAGCCAAATGGATGCATTCTGAACGGATCCTTATCCATTCAGAATGCTCTGGGGCTGAACTAATCCGTTTTTGGGCCGCTTGTGAGAGCCCTGAAACGGATCTCACAAGCGGACCCAGAAACGCCAGTGTGAAAGTAGCCTGAGGCCTCTTTCCCACATATTCACTTCAATGGGTCTGCAAATCCGGAGATGTAGAATGGTGCGGAACGGAACCCTACGGAAGCACTACGGAGTGCTTCCCTGGGGTTTCGTCCCGTACTTCGGTTCCGCAAGTGAATGGGTCCGCGATCCACTGGGGCTGCCCCACGGACTGTGCGGGCCGCAGCTTGACCACGGGGTGCAGACGCCCGTGGGAAAGAGGCCTAATGCAGTGAACATTGCTTCAAAGGGAGTCTGTCAACTGGATCAAAGGGGTTATCCTGTTCAAAACATCCCTTGTCCACAGGCTAGTGTAGGGCATGTGTCTGATCGGCTGGGATCTCTCCAATCACAAGAATGAGGACCTGGTGATTCCCCCGTTTGAATGTGTCAGTGGTCACACTTGCCCTGCTGGTCCATTGAACTCCATGGGTGTTGAATGGTGTGTGACTGCTGCTCCATTCAAACAGAGGAATGCAGGGCCTCCATTCCTGTTATTAGAGGGGGCCCTGTGGTCAGACCCCCACCGATCAGACACTTATCCCCTATCCCTGTGAATAGGGGATACGTGTCTGTAATGGGTCAAACCCCTTAAGGTGTCCTACTCATGTAGTACTGCAGATGATAAGTCTGGATCAGTACTTTATTTTCATAGTGCCGCCAGGCTACGTTCTGATAAGCTCTATTACATACATTAAAATATTTTAATAATTATTATATATATTTTTTGCATTCCCTCCAGATTTGTACTTTCTGGAAACCTTCACGGTGGCTCAGTTGTGGCCAGTTATCCTTATGATGACTCCAGCAGTCACATGGAAACAGGATTCTACAGCAAGTCTTCAGATGACCAAGTTTTCCAGTACCTGGCCAAGGCTTATGCATCTAACCACCCCATAATGAAGACTGGGCACCCAAGGTGCAAGGGTGAAGAAGATGAGTTTTTTCCAGATGGGATTACCAATGGGGCACACTGGTATGATGTTCAAGGTATGATTCCAGATTTTATCGGCCCTAGAAAAACATAGCACGTAAAAAAAATGAAAAGGAACCAAGACTTTGCCAAATTAGCAGCCAAAGTCAGCACTCTCATTAGATGAAAATAGAAAAAAGATTATTCACCCATGTAGACGCGATGTTTGTGTGTGTGTGTATATATATATATATATATGTGTGCGTGTGTATGTATATATATATATATATATATATATATATATATGTATATGTATAGTTCGAAGAAAGCAGGACTGCACTCCAAGTAAAAGTGAAAAATCAGTGGAGCTTTATTCACCCATAACTTTGGCAACTTTGCAAAGTTGCCAAAGTTATGGGTGAATAAAGCTCCACTGATTTTTCACTTTTACTTGGAGTGCAGTCCTGCTTTCTTCGAACCGTATTGTTGGGGCATTGCCGCTGCCTCTGTGGATTTTGCACCCGATTCCTGGTGGTGCTCCCGCTGGATTAGTTATATATATATATATATATATATATATATACATACACATACACAGTACCTGGCTAGCTGTCCTGCTTTCCCTGTTGGTTGCAGGGGGTGTGGCTTAGCGGGTCGGCTGTGTGGCGATAGTGCAGGGGGGGATGGGGATTGACTAAGTAGCTTCTGCAGTAGGGACTCGGAAGGTTTTTATTACAGCCAGCTTCTGACAGGAATCAGCTGTTTGTAGAGAGGGAACAAGCAGCTGATTCCTGTCACAGTTGGAGCGGGCAGCAGGGAGCTGACCACTGACGGGAGCAGACTGCACATGCGCATGGACGAGCTTCCTCTCAAGCTACTCCATGTCGCGTGCAGCCATGGACGAACTGAGCTGCGAGGTAGAGCAGGACTAAGGGGGCGTGGCTTATAACTGAAAGAGAAGCAGGCAGATGTGTTTAATGAAGTATATTAGGGGCTTCATTTTTGCCGGCCTGCCACACTGTAGTGGAGAGTATTTAAAGAGTGGCCAACCCCTTTAACCTCCTCAGGACCGCCGTACGCAGGATTGCGTCTTTGCGGCGGTCCTGTTGTTCTGGGTGGACGCGCCGGTGCGTCCTCTCGCGAGACGCGAGATTTCCTGTGAACGCGCGCACACAGGCGCGCGCGTTCACAGGATCGGAAGGTAAGCGAGTGGATCTCCAGCCTGCCAGCGGCGATCGTTCGCTGGCAGGCTGGAGATGTGATTTTTTTAACCCCTAACAGGTATATTAGACGCTGTTTTGATAACAGCGTCTAATATACCTGCTACCTGGTCCTCTGGTGGTCCCCTTTGTTTGGATCGACCACCAGAGGACACAGGCAGCTCAGTAATATGTTGCACCAAGCACCACTACACTACACCCCCCCCCCCCCGTCACTTATTAACCCCTTATTAGCCCTTGATCACCCCTGATCACCCCCATATAGACTCCCTGATCACCCCCCTGTCATTGATTACCCCCCTGTCATTGATCACCCCCCTGTAAAGCTCCATTCAGATGTCCGCATGATTTTTACGGATCCACTGATAGACTGATCGGATCCGTAAAAATCATACGGACGTCTGAATGCAGCCTTACAGGGGAGTGATCAATGACTGTGGTGATCACCCCATATAGACTCCCTGATCACCCCCCTGTCATTGATTACCCCTCTGTCATTGATCACCCCCCTGTAAAGCTCCATTCAGATGTCCGCATGATTTTTACGGATCCACTGATAGACTGATCGGATCCGTAAAAATCATACGGACGTCTGAATGCAGCCTTACAGGGGAGTGATAAATGACGGAGGTGATCACCCCATATAGACTCCCTGATCACCCCCCTGTCATTGATTACCCCCTGTCATTGATCACCCCCCTGTAAAGCTCCATTCAGATGTCCGCATGATTTTTACGGATCCACTGATAGACTGATCGGATCCGTAAAAATCATACGGACGTCTGAATGGAGCCTTACAGGGGAGTGATCAATGACTGGTGATCACCCCATATAGACTCCCTGATCACCCCCCTGTCATTGATTACCCCCCTGTCATTGATCACCCCCCTGTAAAGCTCCATTCAGATGTCCGCATGATTTTTACGGATCCACTGATAGACTGATCGGATCCGTAAAAATCATACGGACGTCTGAATGCAGCCTTACAGGGGGGTGATCAATGACAGTTGGGTGATCACCCCATATAGACTCCCTGATCACCCCCCTGTCATTGATCACCCCCCCTGTCATTGATCACCCCCCCTGTCATTGATCCCCCCCCCCCTCTGTAAGGCTGCATTCAGTATTTTTTTTGGCCCAAGTTAGCGGAATTTTTTTTTTTTTCTTACAAAGTCACATATTCCACTAACTTGTGACAAAAAATAAAATCTCACATGAACTCACCATACCCCTCACGGAATCCAAATGCGTAAAATTTTTTAGACATTTATATTCCAGACTTCTTCTCACGCTTTAGGGCCCCTAGAATGCCAGGGCAGTATAAATACCCCACATGTGACCCCATTTCGGAAAGAAGACACCCCCAGGTATTCCGTGAGGGGCATATTGAGTCCATGAAAGATTGAAATTTTTGTCCCAAGTTAGCGGAACGGGAGACTTTGTGAGAAAAAAATAAAAAATATCAATTTCCGCTAACTTGTGCCAAAAAAAAAAAATTTCTATGAACTCGCCATGCCCCTCATTGAATACCTTGGGGTGTCTTCTTTCCAAAATGGGGTCACATGTGGGGTATTTATACTGCCCTGGCATTCTAGGGGCCCCAAAGCGTGAGAAGAAGTCTGGTATCCAAATGTCTAAAAATGCCCTCCTAAAAGGAATTTGGGCCCCTTTGCGCATCTAGGCTGCAAAAAAGTGTCACACATCTGGTATCGCCGTACTCAGGAGAAGTTGGGCAATGTGTTTTGGGGTGTCATTTTACATATACCCATGCTGGGTGAGATAAATATCTTGGTCAAATGCCAACTTTGTATAAAAAAATGGAAAAAGTTGTCTTTTGCCAAGATATTTCTCTCACCCAGCATGGGTATATGTAAAAAGACACCCCAAAACACATTCCCCAACGTTTCCTGAATACGGCGATACCAGATGTGTGACACTTTTTTGCAGCCTAGGTGGGCAAAGGGGCCCACATTCCAAAGAGCACCTTTCGGATTTCACTGGTCATTTACCTACTTACCACACATTAGGGCCCCTGGAAAATGCCAGGGCAGTATAACTACCCCACAAGTGACCCCATTTTGGAAAGAAGACACCCCAAGGTATTCCGTGAGGGGCATGGCGAGTTCCTAGAATTTTTTATTTTTTGTCACAAGTTAGTGGAAAATGATGATTTTTTTTTTTTTTTTTTTTTTTCATACAAAGTCTCATATTCCACTAACTTGTGACAAAAAATAAAAACTTCCATGAACTCACTATGCCCATCAGCGAATACCCTGGGGTCACTTCTTTCCAAAATGGGGGTCACTTGTGGGGTAGTTATACTGCCCTGGCATTCTAGGGGCCCAAATGTGTGGTAAGGAGTTTGAAATCAAATTCTGTAAAAAATGACGAGTGAAATCCGAAAGGTGCTCTTTGGAATATGGGCCCCTTTGCCCACCTAGGCTGCAAAAAAGTGTCACACATCTGGTATCTCCGTACTCAGGAGAAGGTGGGGAATGTGTTTTGGGGTGTCATTTTACATATACCCATGCTGGGTGAGAGAAATATCTTGGCAAAAGACAACTTTTCCCATTTTTTATACAAAGTTGGCATTTGACCAAGATATTTATCTCACCCAGCATGGGTATATGTAAAAAGACACCCCAAAACACATTCCCCAACGTCTCCTGAATACGGCGATACCAGATGTGTGACACTTTTTTGCAGCCTAGGTGGGCAAAGGGGCCCACATTCCAAAGAGCACCTTTCGGATTTCACTGGTCATTTACCTACTTACCACACATTAGGGCCCCTGGAAAATGCCAGGGCAGTATAACTACCCCACAAGTGACCCCATTTTGGAAAGAAGACACCCCAAGGTATTCCGTGAGGGGCATGGCGAGTTCCTAGAATTTTTTATTTTTTGTCACAAGTTAGTGGAAAATGATGATTTTTTTTTATTTTTTTTTTTTCATACAAAGTCTCATATTCCACTAACTTGTGACAAAAAATAAAAACTTCCATGAACTCACTATGCCCATCAGCGAATACCCTGGGGTCTCTTCTTTCCAAAATGGGGTCACTTGTGGGGTAGTTATACTGCCCTGGCATTCTAGGGGCCCAAATGTGTGGTAAGGAGTTTGAAATCAAATTCTGTAAAAAATGACGAGTGAAATCCGAAAGGTGCTCTTTGGAATATGGGCCCCTTTGCCCACCTAGGCTGCAAAAAAGTGTCACACATCTGGTATCTCCGTACTCAGGAGAAGGTGGGGAATGTGTTTTGGGGTGTCATTTTACATATACCCATGCTGGGTGAGAGAAATATCTTGGCAAAAGACAACTTTTCCCATTTTTTTATACAAAGTTGGCATTTGACCAAGATATTTCTCTCACCCAGCATGGGTATATGTAAAAAGACACCCCAAAACACATTCCCCAACTTCTACTGAATACGGAGATACCAGATGTGTGACACTTTTTTGCAGCCTAGGTGGGCAAAGGGGCCCATATTCCAAAGAGCACCTTTCGGATTTCACTCGTCATTTTTTACAGAATTTGATTTCAAACTCCTTACCACACATTTGGGCCCCTAGAATGCCAGGGCAGTATAACTACCCCACAAGTGACCCCATTTTGGAAAGAAGAGACCCCAAGGTATTTCGTGATGGGCATAGTGAGTTCATGGAAGTTTTTATTTTTTGTCACAAGTTAGTGGAATATGAGACTTTGTAAGAAAAAAAAAAAAAAAGGAAAAAAATCATCATTTTCCGCTAACTTGTGACAAAAAATAAAAGTTCTATGAACTCACTATGCCCATCAGCGAATACCTTAGGGTGTGTATTTTCCGAAATGGGGTCATTTGTGGGGTGTTTGTACTGTCTGCCATTGTAGAACCTCAGGAAACATGACAGGTGCTCAGAAAGTCAGAGCTGCTTCAAAAAGCGGAAATTCACATTTTTGTACCATAGTTTGTAAACGCTATAACTTTTACCCAAACCATTTTTTTTTTACCCAAACATTTTTTTTTAATCAAAGACATGTAGAACAATAAATTTAGAGCAAAATTTATATATGGATGTCGTTTTTTTTGCAAAATTTTACAACTGAAAGTGAAAAATGTCATTTTTTTGCAAAAAAATCGTTAAATTTCGATTAATAACAAAAAAAGTAAAAATGTCAGCAGCAATGAAATACCACCAAATGAAAGCTCTATTAGTGAGAAGAAAAGGAGGTAAAATTCATTTGGGTGGTAAGTTGCATGACCGAGCAATAAACGGTGAAAGTAGTGTAGGTCAGAAGTGTAAAAAGTGGCCTGGTCTTTCAGGGTGTTTAAGCACTGGGGGCTGAGGTGGTTAAGTGATCACCGATCACGATCATTCAGGATTTTTTCCTGCCACATTTCTTCCTCGAATACAATGGGTCCCCACTATCCTTTCAGTTTTTAATAATGCGTTGGACAGTTCTTAACCCAATTTTAGTAGTTTCTGCAATCTCCTTAGATGTTTTCTCTGCTTGATGCATGCCAATGATTTGACCCTTCTCGAACAGACTAACATCTTTTCCACGACCACGAGATGTGTCTTTCGACATGGTTATTTAAGAAATGAGATGCAACGCATTGCACCAGTTGGGGTTAAATAACTTGTTGCCCGTTGAAATTTAATCGCCCATGCAGTAATTATCCAATAGGAGGCTCATAACTATTTGCTTAGTTAAATCCAGGTGGCGACTTTTATTTTTTTGGGACAGGCAGTGTATATACAATAAGAACCGAGACATGGGGGAATGAATGGACATTTGAAAAATAACAGAACAACATGTCAAAGATCTTGAGAATGAGTCCTTAATTATCTTACAGATAACAGGTGTGAAAGTTTTATGGTCTCTAAATAGATGTTATCTCAGAGACCTGGTGCCCCGACTATGTCTATAGAAGACTCTTTAGATCTTGTAGTGTGTCATAAATCCCGGTGACAAATTCAGTCCAGTATTCAAAGTGTCAAGCAGTGTTATAAATTTGTATTCCCAAATTCTTCTAGCTCTTTGGGATTTGAAGTTACCTTTTTAATATGAGAACTTTCATGTGTTCTTCATTGTGTCTGGGCTACAGAAATGCTTAACCACAGGAAAGTGCAGCTTCTTCTCTTTAATTGTGTGGCGGTGGGACCTCATCCTTGCATTGTGTTTCTGTCCTGTTTCTCCAACGTAGAGGCCTCTAACAGGACATTTAGTGCAGAGAATCGGATAAACAACATTAGATGTAGAACATGTGAATGTCCCAGGGATCTTATAGTCCTGCTGTGTGTTGGGGATCCGGATCTTATCTGTTGTCATTATATGGGAACAGGTTTTGCATCTTATATAACAGGGATGAGTTCCTTTTTCTGTGGTACATGTCAGTAGTCACAGAATACCACCCTAAAACATAGCCTTTATAATACCTCTGCAATATTATACCCACAGACTGGTTTCTTTCTGAACTGTGAACTTTTCTGTGGTACATGGCCTTGAACTTGATCTGATGGATCAGAATGTTCCTTAGATTTGGAGGTTGTCGGTAGGCTAGTAAGGGGGTATCTGGTAAGACTGTTTTTTAGTTGATCATCCTTACATAGGACATGATGTAATTTTTTGCCAGTTTTCCTCAGTACATCTAGTTGTGGGTTGTAGGTCACAACCAGAGGTATGCGCTGGTTCTGTTTCTTTTCATTGTATTGGAGAAGTTGACTTCTGGGGATCTTGGTGGCTCTTGTGATCTGATCTTCAATTGAAGCAGGATGATAGCCCTGGTGTAAAAATGTCTGAGTCCTTTAGGCCCTTTCTTGCAAGCTCTAGGTGGGCTTTCATGTGTTTTTAATTGAGGAAAGGCTTCTTTCTGATTACTGTCATAAAGCCCAGATAAGTGTATTGCTGCAGTGATGGTTGATATTCAGGATCTTTTGAAATCAGCCAGAATGAACATTGGGTTCTTTGTCGCCTCTCTTACCAAGGCCCTTCTCCCCTCAATAACTTATTTGGATGGGCGGCCAGCTCTATGAAGAGTCCTGGTTGTTCCAAACATCTTCCATTTAAGACTTATGGAGGCCACTGTGCTCTTGGGAACTTTCAGTACAGCAGAATTTTTTTGTACCCTTCACCAGATATATACCTCCACACAATCATGTCTCTCAGCTCTACAGACAGTTCTTTCCTCATTATGGCTTGGTTTTTGCTCTGCATTATCAGCTGTGAGACCTTTTTATATGTCCAGTCAACTGAATTTACTACATGTGACTCCAGTCAAGATGTAGAAACATCTCAAACTTGATCAAAAGAAATGGAAGACCCCCAGAACTAAATGTCAAGTGCCGAAGTTTGAATATTTAGGTCCATTCAAAATGCAGAATTTACCTTTTTTTAATTGCAGAAATTTAGAAACTTCTGTTTTCACATTTTTATTACGGTGTATTAAGTGCAGATTAAGGGGTGGGGGCTTTAATTTAATTTTAGCACAACATAACGTGAAAAAAGTGAAAGGGTCTGAAGTAGGGATCGACCGATTATCGGATTTACCGATGTTATCGACCGATTATCGGATTTACCGATGTTATCGACCGCTATTCATGATTTTATAAGTTATCGGTATCTGCATCTAACCTTGCAGATAATGCGTCCAGTGCGCTATCACAGAACATGAGTGCGCTGGCAGCCATGTTCCCTCAGCAGCACAGGGGAGAAGGAGTCACTCTCTTCCTCCCCCCTGTGCCGCGCTGCCAATGAGGAGAGACGAGAGGAGGAGAGGCGGGCGCACTGCGCTACCAATGATAATTAACGTCTAATACAAATACAGGAGGCGGTGCCCAGCCTATACGACGGGAAGCTGCGATCAGCGGCAGTTAACCCCTCAGGTGCGGTACCTGAGGGGTTAACTGCTGCCACTGATCGCAGCTCCCTGTCAGAGGCAGGGTGCCGGCTGTGTGATCCTGCCGCCGACACACCCGCCTCCTGTATTAAACTTTAATTATCATTGGTAGCACAGTGCGCCCATCCCCCAGTATTAAAATCATTGGTGGCGCAATGTGCCCCCCCCCCCCCACCCCCCAGTATTAAAATCATTGGTGGCGCAGTGCACCCCCCCTCCCCGGTATTAAAATCATTGGTAGCACAGTGCGCCCTCCCCCCACCCCCCAGTATTAAAATCATTGGTGGCGCAGTGTGCCCCCCACCCCCCAGTATTAAAATCATTGGTTGCGCAGTGAGCCCCCCTCCCCCTTCTCTCCTCTTCATTGGTGGCAGCTTCTGATCGGAGTCCCCGAAGTGTAATCCTGGGGCTCTGATCGTTTACCATGGCAGCCAGGACGCTACTGAAGCCCTGGCAGCCATGGTAATCTCCCTGCTGCTGTGTGCACAAAGCTCAGGGCAGCAGGGGCAGTGTGAGATCATATTCACCCTAATATAGATCTAATAGGGTGAATAGGACAAAGGATTTAAAAGATCCCAGGTTCTAGCCCCTAAGGGGGGAAAATAGTTATTAAAAATATAAAGTGAAAAAAAAAACGCCAAAATATTATAGTATAAATCACTCCCTTTCCCAATTTTACATATAAAATATATAAACAATAAATAAACATATATGTGGTGAACACCATAACAGAAAAAAAATAAAAAAATAAAAATGGAAATGCACAGAATATCAGTATAAATTATCGGCTTGAAAGTTCACAGGTTATCTGTATCGGCTCTAAAAAATCTATATCTGTCGACCCCTAGTCTGAAGACTTTCTGAATGCACTGTATGCTGATACATGAGGGCTAGTGAAGGTTGAAACATCCTGAACACACAGGCCTCACTTCCAACAGCTATTATTGGGAAGGACATGTTCATATGTGAATTGTCTGTAACTAGGAGTGGGTTGTAAACTGAATTTTAGAGGGTCTGAAAATGAAAGAAGGAATAAAGATTACAGTCTGAGACTTGGTGAAGGATATATACACTCACCTAAAGAATTATTAGGAACACCTGTTCTATTTCTCATTAATGCAATTATCTAGTCAACCAATCACATGGCAGTTGCTTCAATGCATTAGGGGGGTGGTCCTGGTCAAGACAATCTCCTGAACTCCAAACTGAATGTCAGAATGGGAAAGAAAGGTGATTTAAGCAATTTTGAGCGTGGCATGGTTGTTGGTGCCAGACGGGCCGGTCTGAGTATTTCACAATCTGCTCAGTTACTGGGATTTTCACGCACAACCATTCTAGGGTTTACAAAGAATGGTGTGAAAAGTGAAAAACATCCAGTATGCGGCAGTCCTTGTGGGCGAAAATGCCTTGTGGATGCTAGAGGTCAGAGGAGAATGGGCCGACTGATTCAAGCTGATAGAAGAGCAACGTTGACTGAAATAACCACTCGTACAACCGAGGTATGCAGCAAAGCATTTGTGAAGCCACAACACGCACAACCTTGAGGCGGATGGGCTACAACAGCAGAAGACCCCACCGGGTACCACTCATCTCCATTACAAATAGGAAAAAGAGGCTACAATTTGCACGAGCTCACCAAAATTGGACTGTTGAAGACTGGAAAGTCACAAAGCTCGAATCATTTCAAATTGGTTTCTTGAACATGACAATGAGTTCACTGTACTAAAATGGCCCCCACAGTCACCAGATCTCAACCCAATAGAGCATCTTTGGGATGTGGTGGAACGGGAGCTTCGTGCCCTGGATGTGCATCCCTCAAATCTCCATCAACTGCAAGATGCTATCCTATCAATATGGGCCAACATTTCTAAAGAATGCTATCAGCACCTTGTTGAATCAATGCCACGTAGAATTAAGGCAGTTCTGAAGACAAAAGGGGGTCCAACACCATATTAGTATGGTGTTCCTAATAATTCTTTAGGTGAGTGTATATTGGTGTTTGGGTCATTTTACGTTGTTCATTTGTTTGCATTTTTTTGTGTATTTTCTGGAGGCACCATATGCCATTTCCCTTACTGATTAGAGACGCTGCTTGTGATTGAACTTTGTATGTCTGGATGAGATGTCATTGTAAATTGTGACTCATGATAATGTACCAGGATATCCTGGAGAAGAACGGTTTACTGACCAGTCTCAAGTAAATATGTGTTGCATCTGTCATTGACGCTACCACAGAGGTGTCTCCTCGCTGGCAGCCTGTTTCACTTCTGCTATACTTCCCCTGTAATGTCCATCAAGTGGCTGTCGATCAGTCTCCTTCAAGGCGGCCATGTCTTATAACACCAGAAAACGTTTGTCATCTACCATTGTACTACTTGATGTGCCATTTTCTTAGTTTTTGTTGGTAGCTAGCGGTCAGTTTAGAAAGCGGTCACATCTGAGCTCTCATTGGTTCCAGGGCAGGTTAGAAAATGAAAGCAGTGATCTGATTGGTTGCTACAGCCAGCCCCTCTGCTTCCTGTCTTTTTGGTTTACCTTCTCATGCAGGGCCTCATTCATGAGAAGCAAATCTATCATTTTGCACCAGATAAAGGTATATCATATTCATCTCATGAGATATATATGCGGGTGGCAGGACCTTCAGTGTCTAAGCTCATCCATCTGATATTTAAAAACTGGAATAACCCTTTAATTACAATTCAAATACCACAGGCAGAGATCTGTGAGGAAGGGATACACAAAGTATAGAACATTTTCTTTTGGTTGTATAATGAAAAACCTTTTAGGCCAGGTTCACACAGTGTTCAGCCCTCTGCTGGTCTTGTCATCGGGACATACATTTGAACACCCGAAAACTGTATTCAGAGTTGTACACCATGACAGATCCATTCACTTCAGTGGGGCAAGTGGAGTCCAAAGGATTCACCTTTTGGACTCCATTTAATCTGCATGCTGTTAATTTCCATCTCATTTCCTCCAACATTGGCATAATCTACCATAATCTAATCTGAGGGCAGCATTAAATAGTGACCATAAATGCTGATCTCAGCGGTGTGTCACTCAGGAGCTAAAAGTCAGTGGTTGCTGAGAACCAGCATCATAATCATTGCAGCCCAGGCCTTGAAAAAAGTCAAATCTAGCTCCTGGTTATTCCTAATCTCCTGCTCTCTCCCCCATCTGCTGATGATTGGCAGTTCTCTCCTAGAGAGAAAGGGAGAAAACTAGGTAGAAGACGGTCAGTCATCAGCAGGAGAGCAGGGATTCATGAATGACCATGACTCTTCTCAGGTGGCCGTGACTCTTTTCCAGGCCCAGTCTGCAATGATTGTGATGTTGGGTCTCTGCAACCACTTACTTTTAACTTTTAAATTACCGACCGCTGAAATCAACTCTCCTGTCTGTACTTTATTCTGCTGTTAGTGTGGGCAGCATAAAGTTGATGACAGGTTCCCTTTAAGTTATAATGTGATAATTGTCCCATATTATCCCTTGACGGAACTATACTACATTTTATTCAGCTTCCCCAGAAAGTGAAAGGGCTAAATAAATTTATTAAACATGAGACCATAGCGCAAAACCTTATATTATATTATATTATATTATATTATTATTATATTTTTTTTTTACATATTTTAATTCAAAATTCTATTTAATCATTGACCTGAGAGTTTTCTTTATTGTAGATGGCATGCTCCTCTTCTGGTGGGGGTTGTGACACTTGCCCCTCAGAGCTTTGTGTGATTTAGTAGTACTTGTAACATGAAGCAGACAGTCTGTTATGGTTTGGCGTGTAGGTGAAATACAATGGGCTGTTCACAGCGCGCCAACCTCTGCCTCCGAGAAACCCTATACTTTATTATCCGTGACTGAAACCCGAGCCGTCACTTAATTAAAAGTAGAGTCAGCCTATAAGAGGACATTGTGGACCTGTTATCAGGTCATGTGGGTTAGTAAGGCTGAGGATACAGTTACCCCTGATTTCTTGCCTGTTTGACCATCGCCTCCTAACAAGGATTTTATGGATTTTAACCTAAGAGACTGGGGCACATTTACACTGCGCTGATGAGCAGAATGATTGTCAGGAAGGAAGCGTTTATAGTGCGCCTGCGCTGATGAATGGCAGGAACAGTCTAAGGCTACTTTCACACCTGCGTTCAGGTGTCCGCTCGTGAGCTCCGTTTGAAGGAGCTCACGAGCGGTCCCGAACGCAGCCGTCCAGCCCTGATGCATTCTCAATGGAGGCGGATCCGCTCAGAATGCATCCGCCTGCCAGCGCTCAGCCTCCGCTCCGCTCAGTGAGCGGACACCTGAACGCTGCTTGCAGCGTTCGGGTGTCCGCCTGGCCGTGCGGAGGCGAGCGGATCCGTCTAGACTTATAATGGAAGTCAATGGGGACGGATCCGTTTGAAGATGACACAGTATGGCTCAATTTTCAAACGGATCCGTCCCCCATTGACTTTCAATGTAAAGTCTGAACGGATCCGTTTGCATTATCATGAAAAAAAATAAAATTTTTTTTTTTTTTTTTTTTTGTTCATGGTTATGCAAACGGATCCGTTCTGAACGGATGCAAGCGTTTGCATTATAGGTGCGGATCCGTCTGTGCAGACACCAGACGGATCCGCTCCTAACGCAAGTGTGAAAGTAGCCTAAGGCATATTGGTACACCATATACTTTTTTTTCCAGGGTGTGGGTGCCCACAGAGAGGGCTCTGAGGTCCACCTCTGGAACCCGTGCCATAGGTCACCACCACTGCCCTATATTATAATTTTATTTAGGCTTATGCCATCTGTATAGTAATATGTGCACACACTAGAAGTATGTATGTATACATTTGCTTTGCTTTTGGTAGATGTTACTGTAGCCTTTATTAAACAATCATTCTGCATTGCTCAGATGAATCAGGCGGTAAATTGGCAATGATCATGCCCATGGGACAAGTTGGAGAACAGTCATCTCCTGTAGAGAATTCCTCCTGCCCACAGGGGGAGCTGTGAACTTTTTCTGCGTTCCTAGCATCCCACTGGTCTGCTGTAACCGGACTTCTCACATTTCAGAAGGAAAATCAGTGACTTTTAAGTGCATAATATGGTTCTAACCTGCTCAAAATGACCGTGGTCCCTCGCTTATCCACACGAGGCCCATATTGCACCAGTAAGAGCAGGTCGCTCTTCTACTGACACCAGCAATGCTACTTACCTGTCTGGTAGAAAGAAGTATCGCCCTGTTGGAAGGAGAGATGCTTCCACCTCAGCGATTCTTTATCAAAACTGAAATATTAATATATAAAGGCTGCATTTCTCTTATCTATGGCCTTTAAAAAGACTATACCCTCACAGGCTGGTAGCGTGGAACATGGCAAAGCCACCGGCATCTTTTTTGCATTTAAAGGCCATTTTTAAAATATGTTTCGTCTGTAAACCTTGCATGTTCAAGCACCACATTGCAAAACGGGCCAATTCACACTGAAACTTGTATAGCGTCTGACCATGCATGTGGCACGCTCCTGGGTCGTGAGAATACGCCCTAAACGTGCCCCTGTTATTACATGAGCTTTACTTCTTTCCATGTAAACTGCCTTTAGAAACGTTATGCCCATGGACTACAGTTTCCGTCTCTGCTGTTTTTCTTTTGATGTTTGAAATCCTATAGAAGTGAGAATAGTAAAAGAAATAAATGGCGGAGTGAGAATCAGCCAGCCTTACAATGGGCTCACAAGTGACACAAGCTTGCTTGATGTGTGAAACAAAGAGCTAATGTCTCTTGGTGAAATGAATGCGACCAACTGAGCGAGAATCCTGAAATGACTGAAGACCACTGCCAGCGTCTTGCATGCATGACCTCCTGGCTCCCTGTGTTAAAGGGGTAATCCAGGAATTTGATATTGATGGTCTCTCTTCGGGATAGGTCATCATCAGATCGGCAGGGTCCGACTCCCGCCTCTCCTGCCTAACAGTTGTTTGCAGAGACTGCGGCGCTCACCAGAGCTCTGTCTATTCACAGCTCACCAATCACAGCGCTGTACATTGTATAGTGGCTGTTCTTGGTATTGCAGCCCAGTTAGGCCATGTGACTGATGAACGTGACATCACTGGCGCAGGAAGAGGCCTAAGCGTTCTACAGGTGATCAGCGGGGGTACCGGGAGTCAGACCCCCCACTGGTCTGATATTGATGACCTATCCTGAGGATAGATCATCTATATCGAACTACCAGATAACCCCTTTTAAGGCTGAGTTCACATCAGCGTTCAGCCTTTCCGTTCTCCTGCTCAGTTATTGGAGCAGGAGAACGGAAAGGACTGATTCAGCACATAACTGAGCCTACGGACCCCAAAGAATATAATGGGGTCCGTTAGGTTTCCTACATGCACAACTTTTGTCTCTACTCCAAAATCATCTTCTGCGCAGAAACCTAACCAACCCCATTATAGTCTATGGGGTCCGTAGGCTCCGTTCGGCTCAGTTATGTTTATTTTCTAGTAGTGTATTAGTATGTATGTGTAAAATATTTATAATATATACACACTGTATATCAAATAGGACTAGCATTCACCATATACTAGTGACTGTATACCGTGACATTGTGCTCCTGGTTCTCGCTGACATTTATCTTGTGATGTCGTCTTACGTTTTTATCCTCCCACATGCAGTCTCTGGGGTAAGACCTCCCCGTCTCGCCACAGAAGTCTTATCTGATCGTTCTATTATCTAGAAATGTTTTGCACACGGAAATCATTGGTACCTGGTAGATGGCAGTGAAGTGTTTACAGGAGCGGGTGGTATCCAGAGTGTACATAGTGGGTGGATGCGTGTAAAGGTCACCATTTCTAATAGCTTTTGTTTGCCTATAACATTTCCTTTATATTTATTTTAGCATAAAAAATGTTTGCTTGGCTCATGAGAAATGACACTTGTCTCTTTCATAGTGCTTCTGCCGTAGGTTTCCGGGTCATTGTCATATGTATACTTCTCTTTAGATCAGAATCCTGTGTGATGGTGTGCGGTCGTGTTCCTGACACCACTCCTGACATGTCTCTTGACAATTCTGGAACATTTTTTCTTATGACTTTCCATACTTCTATTCTTGTTAGAAGTTTATGGATAAAGGTACAGATGGGAGTTACTAATTGGGGGTTCCACTGTCCAATCAGTGCTGCCAGTAGCAGACTGTGCAGGGACACACTTCTAACTGGTAACACCCATATATACCTTTTATCCTATAAATGTCTAGCAGGAATATGAGAAGAACGGAACAACCCTAGTCATAAGAAATAATTCTCCAGAGCTGTTATTGCATAGGAAATGCAAGTAGCTACTAAAACAGACATGTCAGGAGAGGTGACAGGTCCTCTTTAAAACAAACTGTAGACATAAGATAGTGGTTCCATCCCCTCCATCTCCTGCACTGATCACTAACTCTCAGTTCACTGCTAAAACCTGTCTTGGGTTATCAGGAGACTAAAGCTGGGTTCACACTTGAGCGTTTTACAGCGCGTTCAAACGCGCTGTAAAACGCTCAGCACATGAAAACCAATGCTTCCCTATGGCCCTGGTTCTCACTTGAGCGTTTTACAGCGCGTTTGAACGCGCTGTAAAACGCCCGACGCATAAACAAGTTCTTGAGCTTCTTTGGGGCGTTTTGACGCGCGTTTGTGGCCATAGGACACTGCATTCAATCACACAAACGCGCGCTTACTATTGCAAAAAACGCGCATAAAAATGCGCGACAAAAAAGCGCGTTAAACGCGCATATCAAATACGCTCAGGTCTGAACCCAGCCTAAAGGATCAGGTTACAGGCTGCTCATAGAAGGAGGATTGAGTGCTGTCTATGGGAGACATCATAGCAGCTAATCTCCATCCACTTGTACTTCTGCAAACTCCATATCTAATTGCCAGACTGGTAAAAAGGTATGTAGCACAGTATACCCTTATGACCTGATTCTCTGTATTGAAAAGGGTAGTATACTACAGTTTTCAGTACAGCTAATCAAAAAATGGAATGACGAAACATACCCGCCAGATGCATCACAAAAAGAAACCGTCAGACTGCTAGCACACCTTATGTACATAATCGGGGACATTTCCCAGCATTAAGGCCTCATGCACACGACCGTTGTTTTACTCCGTGTCCGTTGTTCCGTTTTTCGTGATTTTCTGCGGACCCATTGACTTTCAATGGGTCCGTTGAAAACTCTGTTAATGCACTGTTTGTCATCCGCGTCCGTGATCCGTGGTTCCAGTCCGTCAAAAAAATATAACCTGTCCTATTTTTTTTCACGGAAAACGGTTTGCGGACCCCTTCAAGTCAATGGGACCGTGAAAAAACGCGGAGGCACACAAGATTGTCATCCGCGTCCGTTTTTTTCCTATCATTTGCATGGCAAACTTGACTTAGACTTTTTTTTAACTTTCCTTCATGTCTGGTGATCCTCAAAAAATAAAGTAAGACACACGGAAACAGAAACAGATCACGGAACAACGGAACCCCATTTTGCGGAACGGAACACAACGGTCGTGTGCATGAGGCCTAACACTGAACATGTATTATTATAGTGTGAATATAAAGTTACAGAGACTGAGCCAAATGGTTTGTATTTCTGGCAAAGGAGAGAAATTAGCAGCTGCCAGACTTGGGGCGCCTTCACACGATCAGTGCTTGGTCAGTATTTGATCAGTGATTTTCAGCCATCCAGGTTGGGGTAAAAAACACAGAACAGGTGCAGATCTTTCCATTATACTTTATCTCAGTGTAGGATCCACTTCTGGTTTTGGCTCACAATCACTGGTGGAAATGACTGATCAAACACTGACCGAGTGAAAGCGGCCTAAGAGCAAAAGTAAAGGGTGCCCACAAGTCCCAACAACAGCGTGTCCATTCCATTCCAATTTTTATTTATTTTTTATTTTTTAGTGGCCTGTACTGTATGCGGAGCCATTCGTTTCAATGGAGCCACAAAAAAAGGAATTGACTCCATGTGCATTCCGTGTCCCTATGTCCGCAAGTCTGTTCCGCAAAAAAAGTCCTATTCTTGTCCTTTTTGCATTGTTACAATGGATCCGCAAAAAAAAATAATGCAACACGGACGTCACACGGATGTCATCTGCTTTTTTTGCGCATCCGAATTTTCCAACCTGCAAAATACATAGTCGTGTGCATGAGCCCTGTTTTTTTGGGGGTGGGGGGGGGGGGGGGTTACAAAGTAGCTCCACATGCACATTAGATTGCTGGCTGGTCCCACCGACAATGTGTATGGGGCCTTTAAAGGGGTATTCCCATCTAGGACATTAATTGCATATCTATAAGAGATGCCATAAATATCCAGTAGGTACTGGTCCTACCTCTGAGACTCATTCCTGTCTTGACATGAACGGAGAGCAGTCTGCAATCTCACCCTTCCAGTCTCTGCTGTGGGACTATAATCCTAAATACTGCCCTGTTGGCTTAATTTCAGATCCCCCCTCTTTCCCCGCTTCCATTCCAGCACAATCGGGGAGTACGAAGTCACCAACACACAGATGGGAAAGCTTCCTGCCTAAAGGTCCTTTTACAAGGACCAATATATTGGGCAATTATCGGGAACTAACTAACTAAACCTTCCAGACAATTGCCTGATCGTCAGCAGAGTCCTGGGGCGGCATTTACATGCAGCAGTCACCTTTGCTGCATAAGGAGAAGTGATCACTAGAGGGATCGCTGGTCCCCATAGAAGATCATTGTCCCTGGGCAGCAGATGACCAAGCGTTTGCTTGTTTATCAGGTGTCGCCGGCACCTTTTACAGAGGACAATCGTCTGGAATGAGTGTTTACACAAATGCTCATCCACAATAATCGGCCTGACTATCCATCCGTGTAAAAGGACCTTAAATCAGAACTTACACTTTGAGGTGGAACTTCTGGGCACAATAGAGATCTGAAATTGGGCTGACTGGTCAGTATTCAGAATGAAGGCACATTAGTAAGTGTTATTGCTTTACATTTTGACCACTTAATAGATTTGTATCTCGTCAGACGACCCCTTTTTATAACTGGATTCATCATGATTTCAGTCTGTAACAGTGGATTTCAGGGATTGCATGCTGTAAAATACCAACCTGGTAATATTCCTGTGCTGGTACAGAGGAATACCCTGTGTCTGGGCTCCTCAGAGACATTAGTCAGAAGACGTAGTCCAGGGTCACAAGGATAAAGTAGAAAACTGCCTTGAGCTGCCTTAATCACTGATTAACTTTAAATCAGAGGTTTACGTACCAGTCGCCCCGGATTAGGATTATCCATGGTATTTGCTGTGCGTCATAGGACTAGAATTATTACTGTAATACAGTAGCGCTAATCTTGAATCAATGAAAGTTTTTTTTTCTTAGACCTACAAAAGTCTACAATTGAAAAGGTTTTCACAAAAATGTAAAAGAAAAACCTTTCCATTTGTGAAGACTTTCAGAGAATCTTCCATATACGAGAGGGAACGATCCTTCTGAGTTGTGTTCTCATGGTTTCTTGTACGAAGGGGCACATTTATTAAGGCCGGCGTTTAAGGCTAATTTCCCACTGGCGTTTTGAATTCCGTTTGTGAGATCCGTTTCAGGGATCAGTTCAGCCCCAATGCATTCTGAATGGATAAGGATCCGTTCAGAATGCATCAGTTTGGCTCCGCTCAGCCTCCATTTCGCAGCGTTTTGATGTCCGCCTGACGATGCGGAGCCAAACTGATCCGTCCTGACACACAATGTAAGCCAATGGGAGCGGATCCGTTTTCACTGACACAATATGGTGCAATTGAAAACGGATCCGTCCTGACTTACAATGTAAGCCAATGGGGACGGATCCGTTTTCACTGACACAATATGGTGCAATTGAAAACGGATCCGTCCTCCACTGACTTTCAATGTAAGTCAGGACGGATCCGTTTTGACTTTGTTCTTCATAATGCAAACGGATCCGTTCTGAACGGATACAATCGTTTGCATTATAGGTGCCGATCAGTCTGTGCAGATACCAGACTGATCCGCCTCTAACGCAGGTGTGAAAGTAGCCTTAGACGCCGGTCTTAATAAAGCCCCATAGCTGGAGCTGGATCCGCCGCAGTTATGAAAAGGCGCCGACCTCTCCATAACTTCGGCAGATCCTCCTCCAGTTCTAAATGTACGACCGCTTCCTTGCTGTCTTACATTTAGACCTTTTTCTACTCCTGAAACAGGCGTGGAAAATGGTAGATAAGATGGGCCCGCCGGCCTGTCCCCTTTCGTGCCCACACTTTTTTAGACCTGGCGTGAGTGGGGAGAAGTCGCAGATTGCAGTGCAACTAGGCGTTGCACCGCAATCTGTGCTGGAAATACGCTTAATATAGGCGTATTTCAGATTCCTAAATGAACCCCCGAAGTGTGTATAGATCCATCATGAAGCGCCACACTGGAATTTGTTTTTGCCTGCACAAGGTCAGACAGCAGTTAAAGGGGTATTCCAGTTATAATAAGTTCTACCCTATCCTGTGGATAGTGTATGACTATTAGATCGTGGGGGTCCTACCGCTGAGACCCCCACCGATCACGAGAACGGGGGCACTGCAGCCCCCTGGAATGAACGGAGCCGCCAGTCAGGCATGGGTGCGGCATGCACTGTACTCCCAGCTGCATGCATGTGTGACCGGCCGCTCCAAGGAGGATGCAAGTAGTTGCTAAAATAGACCTGTCAGGAGAGGTGACAGGTCCCCTAATTGTGTATGTAGTGGTTTCAAAGGCGAACCTGTGCTTTATATTATAGAGCTTTCTGGTGACATTAGTACTGCCAAGGCTATGAGCAACTATCTATGGCGGACCGTGCCGACATCGCACCGCAAGTTGTTGTGTGGCTCATTTCTAATGAACACGTGGAAGCCATGACTTTAGGTCTTTTTCACACAAGTGAGTTTTCCGTCTGTATGTGATGCATGCAGTGAACACAGAGCATCCGGACTGAATCCTGACCTATTCATTTCACGCATCTCGTTTTTCACGCATCATCTTTGCGTTCAGGAAAATCTCCGCCTGTAAATTATTGTGCGTTTTTCACGCAGCTCTGGTTCCAGTGAACGGGGCTACATCCGGATGCAATGGGTTTTTCGCTAATGGTTGCTGGAGATGTAAATGGTTATTCTTCAGTTTATCTTCATGTGTGTGAAAACGCATCCAATCCTGATGCAATCCGGGCGGAAAAAAACTGCGCACGCGGAACGCAATCACAGAACAAACTTATTGAACTTGAGTGCAAAACCATCAGTTTAGGGTTGTGTCTGATGTCAGACAGACTTCTGCCCGTTGTCTTGCATTGAGATGCATGTGAATATGACCGGCCCGTGTGGCACTTTCTTACCTGGTAAATTAAAGGCTCGTTATGTCTTTGTACAAGGACAGGATAAAGATATAAAGTCAATAGTAAAAGCCGTTACCACATTGGGGACAATATTTGCTTTGGCCGCTGCACGGTACAATGTTATAGTGACGACGTGGTCTCGCCTCATTCATTTCTTAAAATGTACATGTTTGCCTTCCCGTCTCTGCCCTGGATAACATTGACACAAACTTTTTTTATTTTTTTTCTCAAGCCTCCCATTGCTTCCCAGTGCATCGTGTCGATTTTTGTCCCACATCAGCATTGATTTGTGGCTTTGTCCACAGTATAGGACAGGTCTAATGAATGCTCAGTTTAGCCCTGATTTTAGCTGTCGTGACCAGTGCGCCCATAAGCACATCAGGCAGATTTATGAAATTGCCTAAAAGAGCAATTTTTTTTTTTTAGCTTTATTTTTTCAAGAGCAGGATACAGAATGAAAGCTGCGCTGTGATTGGCTGCTGCCAATGTCTTTTATCCATTTTCAGGAATCTCTCCCACTTCTCTCTTCACAATTGTCCATTATGAGGAGGGTACAATGGACTTCTCTTTGGAGGCTGGACATCTGTCCACAGGAATCTATGGGCCATTGTCACATTTGGTCAGAGCATGAAAATATATGTATATGGAAATTAAGGAGGATATTTTTTATTTTAATTTTTTTTGCAAAATGTGCAGATGTTAGGAAATTTCCATATTTTTCCTCGCCATGGCTCATAGAATCAGTAACTTAATATGCAAGATATAGCCGCATTATGGGAAATCAACCCCTGCCTGATGGACCTCCTGCTAGATCTACCACATGTCTGTGCAGAATCCCCAGCCGTCCACAAGCATCTCCTCTCAGGAACAGCAAGGATTTTGGAGGTCTGATTCTGACTTAAAGGGGTTTTCTGAGACTTAAAGGGGGTTGTCTAACTTCAGAAAATGGCATTTATCATGTAGAGAAAGTTGATACAAGCCACTTACTAATGTATTGTGATTGTCCATATTGCCTCCTTTGCTGTCTGGATTCATTTTCCCATCAAATTATACACTGCTCATTTCCAGGGGTTACTACCACCCTGCAATCCATCAGTGGTCGTGCTTGCACACTATAGGAAAAAACACCAGCATATGTGAGCTCCCAGGGTCCCGGCCACCAGAGAGGCTGGCACTTTTTTTCTATAGTGTGCGAGCACGGCCACCACTGCTGGATTACAGGGTGGTCGTAAACGTGGAAATGTGATGGAGAAATGAATCCAGCCAGCAAAGGAGGCAATATGGACAATCACAATACATTAGTAAGTGCCTTGTATTAACTTTATCTACATGATAAATGCCATTTGCTGAAGTGAGACAACCCTTTTAGACATTTGTCACGCGACAGGGCACAACTACACTGCAACATTTGTCGCGCAACAATTTTTATATTGGTAGTCTATGGTGTCGCACTGCAACAGTCGCAGAAAAATCAATTTCGAATGGATTGCGAAGTGCGACACCATAGACTACCATTATAAAAATTGTTGCGCAACAAATGTCGTCGTGTAGACCTAGCCCTAAGGCCAGGACTACACATTACACATGTAACATAGCTGAAGATCAGCGTTGCACTGCGTTCGTCATAAGTGAATGGAGTTGCGCTGCGATCTACAAGTTACGACAGTTGCAGGAAATCCAGCCTTGATGCGGCAGCTTGTGGATCGTGTTGCGACCTCATTCAGTACGTCGCGGCACAGGCAGCACCACACTGCGATCTTGCGTCGCAAGCAAACGTTGCTGCATAGCCCTAGAATAAACATATCTATTTCTTTAATAACTTTTTATGACCTATCCGTTGAATGGATGCCATTACATCCTTTTGGGGAACAGATGTGTTAAAACGGATGCCGGACAGTAGCGTCCATCAGCCATTGGATATAATGTTATCTGTTTAATGAATATGCCATTAATAGCTGTTGAAAAACTGATTGCTGATAACATTATAGCCTAAAGCTGATGACTGCCACTGTTGGGTGTCTATCATGGCCTCTTTTTAATATGTATGGGGGAGGGGGCTGGGTCCTAAATGAAACCATTGGTTGATGATGGCAACCAGACCGGGTCTTGGTACCGCAGGCCGGGTACAGTCAGCTCATTGCACCTATGAGGTAGGATTTGCATAGTAAGTTCTGTTTTGTGTTTTCTGCCCTCTGCAGGTGGGATGCAGGATTACAATTATGTATGGGGGAACTGCCTGGAAGTCACGTTTGAACTGTCCTGCTGCAAGTACCCACCGGCTTCCGAACTGGCGCAAGAATGGGACAATAATAGAGAGTCGCTTCTGAAGTTCATGGAAATGGTAATTCATGGTTTTACTCATTTGTATATGTTTTTATCTTTTTCACTGCTTCTTCATCAGAGCTTATCGTCTTGTTGGTCATAATGGATCGCCGAGATGTTACCTTTCCCTGATTTGTCATACCTGTAACTTGTAGACGTTAGTGGTTTTATCTAACATGGGACCTGTTGGACTACATTCACTGCACATTGCGGTGTCCGTTGGGGGGTACACGTCAGGCATACTGACAGAGACTGATGGATGCCACTGTATGGCCATGCCGTGTCATCTGTCACCCATAGGTTTCTATAGTAATTAAAGGTATACCGCACTGTATGGAATAGCAAAGTCTGCTATACAGTAAAAATATATACGAACACATACAGGCCCAACAGAGGCCAAAAGGATACTCTTGGCCTCTGTCAGGTGAATGGGGGCCTATAGATACTTTTTACATTTGCAGTGCCTATGGCGAAAGTGCACTGCAAACTGATTGTGAGAGTCTTCTAGCCCTTAAAGGGCATCTGTCAGCAGATTTGTCCCTATGACACTGGCTGACCTGTTACATGTGCACTTGGCAGCGGAAGACATCTGTGTTGGTCCCATGTTCATATGTGTCCGCATTGCTGAGAGAAATGATGTTTTATTACATGCAAATGAGCCTCTACACTCAGAAGCTCAGCTAAAGCCCCATTCACACGTCCGTGTTTCACGAAAAATAGGCAGAGTTTAGAGAGAGCAGAGTGCCCGGGCCCAACAGATTTACTGTCACTTACATCACGTACTAACCTAAATGACCATTCAAAAAGATTAGAATTTCTGGCGCACGGACTGCACATGCCAAATTTATTAGGAGGCCAATGGACTTCAGACTAAGACTGGCGTTTGTAAGGCCCGTCTTAGTATATCTGCTCTAATGTCTACCTTTGAACTCCAATTTAAGTTAACAACATATGACTATCTCCATCTACATAAAGCACTGAGTACCATGTAAGTAGGTGGGTTCTCATTTCTGCAGCTCTTCCTCATTGTGTTATTGTGCATGCTGCTGGTTACCTGATGCTGTGCAAGAATGGAAGATGCAGGAAGGTATGGGTAAATTTCCTATAGTGAGGACTGGGAGACTTCACATCTCTCAGGGTGCGTCCAGATGTATTTTATTTTTTATTTTTTTGTATTTTTATTTATTTGCAATGTGCACGCTGATTAGCCCCATTCAATAGAGTTAATCAGTGTCTGGCTAGCCGCCACAGTTTCCGGGTAGAAATCTCCTCCGGAATAGACGTGTCAACTGTGGTACAGATTCCTATTGAAATCTCCTGTTTCCTCCCACACTTCAAAGACCTACTGATAGGGAACTTAGATTGTGAGCCCCACTGGTGCCAGTGATGATGTCTGTAAAGCACTGCGGCACACAAACGCACACAGATCATTGGTGCTGGTGGTAATGCTGCATCTGCAACAATTTGCTGGAAAAAAACACAATGCTAGAGGGTTTTTTTTTTTGCCTCCCCCCCAAAAACTGACAAAAAAAGCCATCAAAAGGTCCCATGCTTCCCAAAAATGGTATCAAATAAGCCCCCACACAGCTTTGCCAGTAGAAAAATAAAGTTGTGGGTGTCAGAATATGGCAACTCAGAGCCATCTTTTTATTCCTAAAAAAAAAAAAAAGCTTTTTAATCTTTATGATTATTATTTTTTTTTTTTTGTAGTGAAACATAGCAAAAACATTATACATTTGGTGTCTCTATAATTGTACTTACCTGCAGAATAAAATGAATGTGTTGTGTTTTTTTTTTTTTTGTGTGTGTGGCACAGCACGTGCCAGGACTATGAGAGAGATGAGTCCAATGAGACTTGTGGCTCCGGCCTCCCCCGCCTACTGTCCATGACTGGCAGGTTTCTTCCCTGTGTGATATGAAAGGGAGGGTGGGGCCAGTAGTTTCATCAGACTAATCTCTCTCACAGCGCTCGTGCCTTATGAAAGTACTAGTCTGCTGATTTTCAGCAGGTCAGCGAGGTCTGCATAATAGAGGTGACGGGTTCCCTTTAAGTACTTATCTAGACTGTGTCCTTAGATTCTGCCATGATTGTTGTAAAAAATAAAAATCATATGGTATGTCTCAATCAAACCTAGAACCAGCCCTGTACCGCACATGGATCCAGAGATCTCCCCGTTCATTGCTCCGGTTGCCTTCCTATGTTTTCTTAAAGGCCTCATGCACACGATCCTATCTGTTATTGAGCCCTGCAGATCGCGGCTGATCCTGGCTGTCTGCATGCCACCCCCCCCCCAACATTTGTAGAACTGTCCTATACTTAGAATAGGATATGTTCTGTCTTTGTTGCAGGGCCACGGAACGGACATACGGATAGCACTTAGTGAGCCATCCACATCTTTTGCGCCCCATTGAAATGAATGGGCCCACATCTGATCCAAAAAAAAAAGGCAGGTCGGATGCAGACTGAAAATACAGTTGTGTGCATGAGACCTTAGGTTGGTAGCTCAGGGAGTTTGTCCTTTCTGCTGTAGCAGCTCAGGGCATGGCCATTCTCAGGAGGTCCTTTCTGCTATAGCTCTTTCCCTGTAACTGTCACAGCTGTTAACAAAAGATATGGCTGGTGGCAGTTGAAGATTTAAACTGAGCATGTGCGACCACCTCAGTGAGGTGGACTGAGAAATAAAGAAAAGAACAAACAGCAGGTGGCGATATACAGACACATTTTACTGAATAACTAACTCAGAGGCTATACTATTTTTTTAATTACAGTTCAATTACAAAAGTATTCAGATCCAGATGGTGGTGCAGTCCCTTTTAAGGAGTTTTATTAAATAATTCTGATAGTGACATTTTTTGGGGGTAATTGCTATTTATGCAGTTATTTCATTCATGGTTTAAATGGCTTTTCTAAAATTCCTTTTTTTGAGAAAAAAGAAGAATGTATCCTGCTGCAAATGTTTGTCCGTGGGTTGTGCAGAAGACATTCCTAGCTGTTTCTAGTAATGTCGTTTCCTTTGCATCACCCCTCGGGGGGATCTGCTCAGACTTGGCAGTGACCTCTTGGAATTTTACATGTATTTTCTATGGTCCTTCACTTTGCTTTATGTGCTGCGAGTATATAATGTCCTGTGCACAGCCGGCTGGAGTTCAGTTTTTAGCATGTGTCTTATTTTTGACAGTTCTGCTCTGTCTAGATCTGAAGGAACACTTGCAGCATGCCAGCGAGAGAGCATTTCCTATAACTTGACACTTTGGGGAGGTTGGCATCATAGTACGTGTCCTCTTTCCAGTCCCTTGGGTGCTGGTTTTCGTTTTGGTTCTTCCTGTTATGACTGACCATGTATTTTGTTGAGACCTCCTTGGCCTCTCTGGTGGTTGTTCAAGCTTTTTTTTACAAGATTAGGAAAATGTGATATTCTGTAGGTTGGCCAGCGAATGGCTGTTGGATTTTCTCGTTAATGACATTGGGAATACGACACCATTGGGTATATGCCCAGCTGCCACTAGAAGGCTGACGTTAGAACTGAAAAGGTGTTGGCGCCGCCCGTGTGGGCAATACTTCAGGTCCTACTGCTATTTTTATTTTTTCTAACTCCTTTCATCAACTTGATTGATAGCGTTCTCTGTGTAAGCGTGTATACAGAACAGTCCTATCCTTGTCCATAATACAGACAAGAATAGGAAGTGTTCTATTTTTTTTTGCAGATGCCGCAGAATGGACTTACATCGGATGCTTTCTGCATCTTTTGCGACCCCATTGAAGTGAATGGGTCCGCATGCAATCCGCAAAAAATTAGGATAAGATGTGGACAAAAAATACATTTATGTGCATGAGCCCTTACCCGTTCTTTTTCAGCGGAGATCATTCTTCCTTCCTTTTTGTCCCATAACTTCCCAATCTCAGCGGTGCAGTTCTTGTCTGCCCCACTTTGTACACATGTCTTCTGTTGCACTGATTTAAAGGAACAGTCTAATAAAAGACTCGTTAATCCAGAATTCTTTTCAACAAGAAAGTTTCAAAAACGTGTCCCAAATTCAGCCTTTTTTTTTTTCTACATGCGTGTTGTGCAATGCATGCTAGAATCAGCAAATTGTTATTAAAGTGACCCTTCGGTTCAAGAAAAAAATACGTTGGAACACTTAACTGGTGGCCTTCTTATTAGCTGCAGATCCAAAATTTCCAGGCTTCTCTTCTGTCCTCCAAGATGGCCGCACCAGTTCTCAGACTATCTGAAGCATGCCGTGCATGGTTAGCCCAAGGCACTTCATTCTTGTCCATCCCTGCTCTTGGATTGGCCAGCACTGTTCACGTGAGACGTGCTGGCCAATCCAGGGGCAGCAGGGAGTGCCGTGTCGCAGTGAGGTTATCCTGCATGGGATCGCGGTACAGTGCCTGCACATACAATGATCCTCGCAAATCACTAGCGTGCCAACATTCAGCCAGCAAGGGACGCTGGGAGATTTTAGCTTTGGAGGCTGCAGAATTTTGAATACAGCTTTTGATTATGAGACAGGCTAGCACACAGGATCAGTCCAATACAGGTAATGCATTTGCAAGATTACTCAACTTTTTATGTAGGTTCATTCTCTATACCAGTGATGGCGAACCTATAGCACGGGTGCCAGAGGTCGGCACTTAGAGCTCTCTCTGTGGGCACCCGCACCCTGGAAAAAAAGTCTATGGTGTACCAATATACTCTGCCATTACCAGCCATTCATCAGCGCTGGGCACACTATGAACAGCACGGACAGCACATTGAATGTAGGCAGGTCATTATACTTAAATGATAAAGTACATGGAAAATATACTCTACTGGACTGGAGTATTCCGGTTACATTGCCGTGTTGGCACTTTGCGATAAATAAGTGGGTTTTGGGCTGCAGTTTGGGCACCCGGTCTCTAACAGGTTCGCCATCACTGCTCTATACAAACATTAAGGTCGTCTTGACTTTTGCTATAAAGATCAGCACTGACAGTCACGGTTTGTGCAGTCTTTTGGGATTCTAGGAGATAATGTAATAGTCATCATTTTTGGACTGTATAGTAGGACCTTGCTGTTACAGTTTTATGTGGTCATAGGAATTATTTTTGTATAGAATTATAATGTGTCTCCTCTTTCATTTATAGGTCCACATTGGAGCCAAAGGCTTTGTAAAAGACTCTGTTACTCAGAAAGGCATTGAGAACGTGACTATATCTGTATCAGAGATTAACCATAACATCACCACTGGCAAGCTGGGAAACTTTCAGAGATTGCTAGCTCCGGGGACCTACAACATAACTGCTTCAGTTACTGGGTGAGTAGGGGTATATTCAATGGAGCTCATGGACCCCATAGCAATGGTTAAGATGAGTCCCCCTTTTCCTTTCAGTTTTGACGATGCTGCGGAGAACACTATAAACACACTTTAAATTGGAGCTCCCCCTCCAGTGCACGCAGAATCTTGCAGAATAAAATTTCATATTTCTACTTCTCCTGATGGTATAAGCTCTTCAAAAAGTATGTTTATAGTGTCTTTCCAGCATTGTCAACAGTTCAGCATAGTCAAAACTGCTGACAGATTCTCTTTAAATTGTAACTGCCGTTTCATTTTTTATTCCCTAATGGTATAGTACACCCTGCTGTATAAGTGCTTTTGTGATTTAAAATTTGATCATTTTCAGTTTTACCTGCTAATAACTCCCACAAATGCTTGCTACTTTCCTATTCAGCAGCTCTCATCTCACAGCGTTGCCATGTGCAGTCCGTCTTCTCAGTATTATAACAAGAGACTGACGAACTCTGGGAGGAGGATCTCAGCTCTGACAGCCTGGAGCAGGGCTATGGCAGAAAGTGGAGGGGGGCGGGCTGCATTAGATGGTGATATCTTCTCAATGGTAGCAGCTAGAAATATGCAACTGGTCTTGTTTGAAAGCTTACAGTCCAGGCTTTCATACAACGACGGCTCTAGTCCAAGCAACAGAGGAGAAATCACTGTTAGAAATAGTCGGGAATAATCGCGGGTAAAATCTGCTTTTACTTTCAGCTTCATTCACAGCATCCCTATTTCTATCATTGATATCTTCCCCTGTACTGAACAGATTTATGTCATTCTGGTATTGTCTGAAAGCCATGTTTCTAGCTGGTACCAAACCAGAGATATAAGCAGCTAAAGCAGCTTACTGATTTAATGTAATTGCAGGGCTTGTCTCTGGTTAGTTGTATGTGAGGATACACACTGCTCTGGGTACTGTGTGAAGTTATCTGCGTTCCGATTGGTCCTGCTAGTTCATGTGAGGAAAGCAAGGGCTTATGGGAAGTGAGGGAAATACAGGATGGTCTCAAGGAAGGGCAAATATCCTCACAAGAAGAGCAGCAGCGGACATCTTAGGAAGTTGTTGAAATAGAGGCACAGAGAAATATGGTTGCTAAGGGCTGAATACAGACATCAGAAAGGTAAAATTAGCTGAAAAATACAGCTTCATGAATATCTTCCCTTCAACATCACATATGTTAGGAATTTCATTTTTTTTTAGTGAAATGGCAGTTACACTTTAAGAATGGTATTTCTCTGAAGTAGGGGAGTCCTCTTTTAGTCCTCACTACCCATGGTCAGCTGTACACAGCAGATAAATGGGAGTTGAGCTACGGTAACCCAGCACAGCCACTACAGAGAACAGAGCTGTCTGCTTCCACTCCCTTCTATGTCAGACCACTACTGATCTGATATTGATGACCTAGCCAACCACATTACTTGTTTTTCTCATTAAAAGGCAATTAATGCCACCAATAAAATGTTTATTATTTTTTTTGTCCACAGTTGTAAAGTTTGTATTTTAAGAATCCACTACCTTAAAGGGCATCTGTCAGCAGATTTGTACCTATGACACTGGGTGACCTGTTACATGTGCACTTGGCAGCTGAAGACATCTGTGTTGGTCTCATGTTCATATGTGCCCGCATTGCTGAGAAAAATGATGTTTTAATATATGCAAATGAGCCTCTAGGAGCAACGGGGGCGTTCCCTTTACACCTAGAGGCTCTGCTCTCTCTGCAGTTGTGGCTCCCTCTGCACTTTGATTGACCTTAGGAGAAATCGTGGCCAGCCGTGGTCATGTTTTCACTGCCTTACCCTTTCAATCAAAGTGCAGAGGGGGCATGGCAGTTGCAGAGAGAGCAGAGCCTATAGCGGCTAGAGGCTCATTTTCATATATTAAAACTTCATTTTTGTCAGTGATGCAGATGCCTTCAGCTGCCAAGCGCACATGCAACAGGTCAGCCAGTTTCATAGGGACAAATCTGCTGATGGATGCGCTCTGTCTACTTGAAGATTTTTGAGGCCTAGTTATTGGATTCCTGGGTGATATATGTTACTATATATCCATATAAAATGTCTTAAAGGGGGTGTCTCAAGATATAAACTTCTCCCCTCGTCACAGGATGGGGGATACATATCTGATTGGTGGGGGTCCAAATGCTGGGATCCTACACCAATCATGAGAACGATGTTCCCAAGACTCTTGAGTTAATGGAGCGACCATCAAGCATGCGTCCTGCCTCTCCATTCATTCTCTATGGCGAAGATAGCCAAATACAGCTATGAACGGCAGATACGTTTATATCCTGGTGCAACCCCTTTACTGCAGACTGAACTACAAGGCAGAGACTACCTGAACTGTAGATCTGTCTCCTCTTCCTACCACTACTACTACACCATGAATATCCCCTTTCCCTCATCATTTGTCCCTTGCATTCATTTGAAATAATGCCTTGATTGGTGATTCCACTATACAGTACCATTAGTATTGACTACAGCTTAGACTACCAGGTATTCCGGAGTCCTGGGCACCAGATTTTTCA
Organism: Bufo bufo; assembly: GCF_905171765.1. NCBI lineage: Eukaryota > Metazoa > Chordata > Amphibia > Anura > Bufonidae > Bufo > Bufo bufo. The sequence continues at coordinate 98,386,540 of NC_053391.1, read as the reverse complement.
TATACATATTGTCTCTTGTCTTCTAGATACCTGCCACTAACCATTACTCAGGTGGAAGTAAAAGAAGGAGCAGCTACCGTGCTTGATTTCCAGCTCAATCCTACAGTATCAGTTGTAGCAGATGATGGCCTGGGCACTACTAGTGCTCCACTACCCACCGCTGAGCATCCAGGATCTGCGAAACCTGAGAACATCCCTCCAGTTCACAGAACAATCCAGCCTCAGGAGTACCGCCATCACCAGTATTCTGACATGGAGATATTCCTGAGGAGGTATAACAGTGAATACGCCAGCATCACTCATCTCTACTCCATTGGCAAATCGGTGGAATCACGAGAGCTTTATGCGATGGCGATATCTGACAACCCGCGTGTCCATGAGCCAGGTAATTTATTTTCTTTTGTGTGAATAAAGACACAATTGGACTGATGTCAGTGTTGTGAGTTGTGTGCACCTCTGGTAGTATGGCATCACATCAATTTTAGACTATAACATTTGGGGTCTGGCAAATGGGACCCTAGAGGTTTCCACACTCCCATTTCCTCTTCTCAGTAGAAGCATATAGGCTTTGCCATCTTTTCTCAATTGGGAAACCTTTTTCTTTGAGCTATGAATGTGGCTTACCTGTGGGTTAAGGTGCATGGTAGTCCCACAGCATTATGTTCTTCTGATATCTGGATCGGTGATCATTGGCAGTCTTCTATATCTTGCATATCTTTTTGCAGGTGAACCGGAGTTTAAGTACATTGGGAACATGCACGGTAATGAAGTTGTAGGAAGAGAGCTGCTTTTAAACCTCATTGAATATCTGTGCAAAAACTACGGTACTGACCCTGAAGTCACACAATTGGTGAACACTACCAGAATACACATCATGCCCTCCATGAATCCGGACGGATATGAGAAAGCACAAGAAGGTAATTACTTACTCACACTTATATTCTATGCAGAAAAGACTATTTGAAGTTTTAAAACATACCTCCAGGGAAAAAATAAAATTTCCACTGTGCGTTTAGATCTTTATTTACAGTGTCAATGTGGAACCTTCCCCTTCAAAGCTCAGACTCGCCTTCCTCCTAATTCAGAAGTTATTATTGTCTGCCATGTTACAGTGGAGCTGCTGTCAGCCTACAGTTATTGTTTCTACAAGCCTGCCAGCTCACCTTATACTTACCACTTTTCTAACCTCACCCCTCTGACACTGCAGTGAAAGAGAGAACCTGTCTGTTTGAATCACTGCTGAGGCTGCTGTAATCACAAGACCTTTTTAACTAGCATGTTCCCTTTAGGCCCCTTTCACACGAGGGAGTTCCAGGCATTGGACTCGCAGCGCGTGTGGGCGAGAGCACCCGTCCTGACCTCCCAGCACTGCCAGGGTCGCATAGCATTATATTGATTTATGATCTTATATAACCCTGTCAGCTGTCAATACATTCCAGAACTGTAAGGGTTACATAGCATCAAAAATCAATATAATGCTATGCGACCTGTCAGTGCTGGGAGGTCAGGCCGGGTGCTCTTACGGACACGCTGCTTTTTCTCTATTATAGCTATCTCCTCAGCCTGAAGGTGGTAAAGGGTTACATTGTGCAGCTTATGAGTGAATGAAACCAATAAACAGCATAGAGCACCCATTTGCTTTAGTTCTTGATTAAGAACTTGAATTTATAAACTGATGTGCCTGTACTTTATGATGTGCCTGTACTAAGAAACTTGTGAAAGCACACCACTTGCATCACTTATTTATTCTCATCTTCCAAAGGGATGGTCATTGAGGCCTTTCTCCAACGATCCTGAGAATGGAGGAGCTACAGGGGTGAATTGTTGCTGCATCCCCTCCTATGTTTTTTCTGCCCAACAGCGCTGTGCATGGAATTTCAGTATGGTCCCATTGAAGTAGTGTGGCTGTACTGCGCTGCAGCCCCATGATCGTCGGGGTTGTGGGGGCCCCAGAGGTCAAATCCCCACTAATCATAAATTCAGAGACAGGATGCAAAAAGTAATTAAAGAGCAAAAATACCAGGTTACCAGGCAGTGCCAGGCATCCTGTAATTTCCAGCGGTGGCTTAGGCAGGGCACTGCCTAATGAGTAGCATTTCCAGTTGACTCTAGAATAGTATCTGACATTGTTCATCTCCTTGTTTCTCTGCAGGGGACCGTGACGGGGTTGTTGGCAGAAACAACAGCAACAATTATGATCTTAATCGTAATTTCCCAGACCAGTTCTTCCAAATCACAGACCCTCCGCAGCTTGAGACTTTGGCTGTAATGAGTTGGCTGAAAACCTATCCGTTTGTCCTGTCTGCTAATCTCCATGGAGGTATGTTATTCATTACACTTGTCCATTGTGCCTTCTGTCTAATGCAGAAATGCTCCACGAAGAACAAAAACTAAATTCACCACTCCTTGGAATTGAGTTTGGATTGGAATTCCTTTTGAATTTGCACCCGCGTCATTGTGTCTTCTTTGTATTAGTGTCATATATTCCATTACCAGGTATACCAAGGTCTACCAATACCACGTTATCACCAGACTGCAGGATTGTATCTACTGCGTACTGTATGTGTTATATATATATATATATATATATATATATATATATATATATATATATATATATATATATATATATATAATGGCGCTACGGGAAGTGACTTCCCGACCAATGCCATAGTACATAGTGCTGATCGGGCGAGTGCAGGAGCTGCGCCCGCGCAAAGTTTTGCATGAAAAACTAAAAATGTCAAGTAAAAAAAAAAAAGTGTTCTTTTCCCATAATTAAGTAATAAAAAAATAGCGAAAAAAAGGAAAAGTATACATATTAGTTATTGCCGTGTCCGTATCGACCAGCTCTATAAAAATATCGCATGATCCACCCTGTCGGGAACACAGTAAAAAAAAAAAAGTGCCAAAGCAGACATTTTTTGGTCACCTTCCCTCACAAAAAGTGTAATACCAAGCGATCAAAAAGGTGTATGTACCCCAAAATGGTACCAATCAAACCGTCTTCTCATCCTGCAAAAAATGAGTTCCTACCTAAGACCTCATTGAATATCTGTGCAAAAACTACGCATGCGTAGTTCGTTCCCTGTGCTGATGCCAGCACAGGGAATGAACATGATGCCGACACTGCGCATGCGCTAGCTCGCGCATCGCGAGATTTCGGCGCTCCAGCTCGGTGACGTCAGCCAGCAAGCAGGAGATTCGGAGGACGCGGGGCGGTGCTGGGCTCCTTTCCGCTGGACTCCTCTCCGGACACAGGACTCATATCAGGTCATTTGCATATTGATCAAAAAGGTTTTTTAACACAATAAAAGCGCAGAGAGCTGTTGGGGACTGGGTATTGCAGATGTGCTAGCGGCCATCTAGCAGCCCATGTCCCCGGCTCTATGCACAAAATCCTGGTGACAGGTTTCCTTTAATACAGAATGCATAGTACAATAAGGCTGGAGCGGTTAAAAAAATAATAATAAATAATTTAACTCGCCTTAATCCACTTGATCGCGCAGCCTGGCTTCTCTTCTGTCTTCTTTGCTGTGCACAGGAATAGGACCTTTGATGACGTCACTGTGCTCATCACATGGTTCATCACCATGGTGAGGGACCATGTGATTGGATCATGTGATGTGACGTCACCACAGGTCCTTAGCCGGCAGCTCAACATTGCAGAAGAAGACAGAGATTCGCAACTACGCGATCAAGTGGACTCGGTGAGTTAATTTTTTTTTAATTTTTAACCCCTCCATCTCTATTTTACTTAGCTTTCTGTATTCAGAATGCTATTATTTTCCCTTATAACCATGTTATAAGGGAAAATAATACAAATCGGGTCCCCAGCCCGATCGTCACCTAGCAACCATGCGTGAAAATCGCACCGCATCCGCACTTGCTTGCGATTTTCACGCGGCCCCATTCACTTCTATGGGGCCTGCGTTACGTGAAAAACACAGAATATAGAGCATGCTGCAATTTTCACGCAACGCACAAGTGATGCGTGAAAATCACAGTTCATGTGCACAGCCCCATAGAAATGAATGGGTCAGGATTCAGTGCGGGTGCAATGCGTTCAACTCACGCATCGCATCCGTGCGGAATACTCGCCCGTGTGAAAGGGGCCTAAGAGTCTGCATTTTGCCATTCTTCTGTTCTACTGGAAATATATGGATAAATTAACAGTTGAGTGTCATTAAAATGTGTCCCTGCTGCATAGTCTAACAATGACATATTCTCTAGGGCCATGCCCTATTGATAAGAGGAGTTGCAACGCCTAGTTGTCTATTATGCCTTTCCTGGAGGAATAACAGAGTAGAAACAAAGCAGACAGAGTTGTTAGAAAAGATTCTCCACAATTATAATCTTATTGGGGGTACAGGTGCTTATTAATAGAGACATGTCAGGAGAGATGACGGGTCCTTTTTCAACAGCACTACTAAATGATGATTTTTTAAATGTTTTTGATTATTTATTATTATTATTATTATTATTATTATTCTTCTCCCTGTGTCTGGTTGTCAACATTTAGAGGGGTTGTCCAGGATTATAAAAACGTGGCTGCCTTCTTCCAAAAACAGCACCCACCCCTGTCTACAAGTTGTGTGTGGTATTGCAACTCTGCCCCATTGACTCCAACTGCAATACCATGTACAGGGTTGGTGCTGTTTTTGGAAGAAGGCAGCCATGTTTTTATAATCCTGGACAATCCCCTTAATTTCCCAGCTCTGTTGTCGGAGCCCTGCCACTCATAAAGGGAGCAATTCTCAGAACAGAAGTAAATTAGGGAATTGCTTAGCAAGCAGTTTTGCAAATGTGTAGGTGTAAATTGGTTAAAAGCTCAAACCTACATTTTGCAATTCTCATTTTCTTTTAGTGATGTTCATATTCATGGTCTTGTGATTAATGTAGTGTAGGGTGGGAAAGTAGTTTTCAGCTACAAACAGAATTGGCAGCAGGGATGTTCCTTGCACTATTCAAGCTTCGTCTTGGTCATGTTTTTGGAAAATTTGGGGCAGTTCATTGACTGTTTAGGTTATTAGGCTAGTTTCACACTAGCGGCAAGGAACTCCGGCGGGTGAACAGCCTGTCGGATCCGTGCTGCCACTAGTGCACGCCTGCCCCCAGACTACCGCTCCGGCCCCTTTGACTATAATGGGGGCGGGGCGGATTTCCGGCAGCGCCGGAAATAAAAGTATGACATGCGGTAGTCCGGGGGCACGCGTGCACTAGCGGCAGGACGGATCCGACAGGCTGTTCACTTGCCGGAGTTCCTTGCTGCTAGTGTAAAACCAGCCTAAAAAGGAACACTCTGGATAAAAACACCTTTCACCGATCCTGACATTGTGAACTAAGTATCATGACAGGGATCTCACTGCACTTACTATTATCCCTGGGCGCCGCTCCGTTCTCCCGTTATGTCCTCTGGTATGTTCGGGGACTTGGTTATAGTAGGCGGAGTCTACCCTTGTTCTGCTGGGCGTCTCCTTCTCCTAGGCTGTAGCGCTGGCCAATCGCAGCGCAGAGCTCACAGCCTGGGAGAGAAAAACCTCCCAGGCTGTGAGCTCTGTGCTGCGATTGGCCAGCGCTACAGCCTAGGAGAAAGAGACGCCCAGCAGAACAAGGGTAGACTCCGCCTACTATAACCAAGTCCCCGAACATACCAGAGGACATAACGGGAGAACGGAGCGGCGCCCAGGGATAATAGTAAGTGCAGTGAGATCCCTGGGCGCCGCTGTATATGTCAGGATACTTAGTTCACAATGTCAGGATCGGTGAAAGGTCCTCTTTACGCCTGATGCGGGAAGGGAAGGAGTACAGGGGATTCAGAGAACCCCAGCCAGATGTAGTGTTTCTGTGGCACAGTTCTTCGCACCCACCATCCATCTACGTATTCAGCTTCTCCTTTCTTATATGTTGGCAGCATGTGGATTTTCTAACAGCACTGACTTGTGTCTGCAGGTTCCCTTGTGGTTAATTATCCGTATGATGACGATGAAAAGGGCTTGTCTATGTACAGTAAATCCCCAGATGATGTCGTCTTCCAACAATTGGCTCTCTCCTATTCCAAGGTGAGGCTTACAGCAACCAGTCACCATGTTCTGCCTTTGCCAGCAGTAGGCATGGTGCCCAGGGAGCAGCTGCGTCTGGTTATACATACTTATAATTAATATGGCAGCTCTGTACAACCTTAAAGAGGTTCTCCAGGCTTTTAATATTGCTGACCTATTTTGAGGATAGGTCATCAATATCAGATTGGCGGGGGTCCTGACATCAGCTGTATGAGGAGACTGCGTGCGTAGTGTGCACGGGGAGAAGGGAGATGGCACCTGCATCTCCCTTCTCCCCGTGCACACTGCGCACGCTGTCTCCTCATACAGCTGATCGATCGGTGGGGGTGCCGGGTGTCAGACCCCCTCCAATCTGATATTGATGACCTATCCTGAAGATTGGTCATCAATATTAAAAGCCCAGAGAACCGCTGTAAATTTTACACTTCTGGTCTCAGTTTCACTTTTTGGGCAATTTGAGGTTCATTTATACAGACTTAAAAAATGTGCTTTATCTGTTGTTAAAGGGGAATTCCACGTTCATTTGGTTTCTGGCAGGTCATAGAGACTAGGACCCCACTGAATCTCTAAACCTTGAACCCTCATTTTGCTTGGCTTAGATTTCTGCAATGCAGAATCTAATCGGTGCTTGTGAGCCAGAATCATGGGTGGGCCAAGAACGCAGAACAGGAGGAAATCTTTACATTATACCTTATCTGTGGAGGCTACACAACTGGTTTTGGCTCACAATCGCTGATTGAAATCACTGCCTGTGAAAGCTGGCTTAAGCCTGTATTACACCTGCAGACTATGAGGGGGAGGGAGAGCGTTCCTTCCCAGTAATCCTCTGTTTATCAGTGGAGGAGAGCGCTGCTATTTACATGCAGTGATCTCCTCCACACCTAATGCCATCGCTCGTCCCCATACTGAATCATTGTTTGCTGGCAGCAGATCAGGATTACACATCACGACCTGCCACCGGCAAGCAGTGATTTTTTAAACCTGCTGAAAGATTGCGATTGCCCGATGTACGAATACTTGCTCGATGATCAGGTAATCGGAGGCACCTTTACACAGGCAGGTCATCGCTGATGAGCTACGAATGCGTGTCGGCGATTATCTGCCCGACAATTGTGCCGCTTGCTTGTGGCAAATCGGGCAGAGCTTTGTGATTTGAACAGATCTTATCCAGTGTCGCATTCATTTGGCAGTCTAGGCCCATGCACCCCCACTCCAATTCGGAGCACCTCTGCCACAAATTCATCATTTGTATCTGCGGTGTATTTTAGACTCTCTATTAGCTCTATTAGGGTGAATAGGACTTTACATTCTCCCTGCTGCCCTGTGCTTTGCCCAGCCTCTGATCTGCTCCCCCCAGCCTCTGAAGTCCTGGCTGCGATGGTATGTTAGTAAGCAGCATTATACTCACGTACGCCGTGGCCGCCGGTCGCTCCTTCTTCTCATAGGTCTGTGCGGCGCATTGCTAATGCTATAAGCATTAGCAATCCGCCGCACAGACAGAAGAAGGAGCTCCCGGCGATCACGGCGCACGTGAGTATAATGCTGCTCACTAACATACCATCGCAGCCAGGACTTCAGTAGCGTCCTGGCTGCTATGGTAACCGATGGGGGGGGGTTTGGGGGACCCTGTGGGATATGGCCGGCACATTCATTGGTGGCGCAGTGGCCACAGTCCCTCCCCTCCTCCTCCTACTCTGTCCTCATTGGTGTTCAGCGGCAGCCGCGCACAGTGGGGAGGGAGGGACTCCCTCCTTCTCCCTCCACTGTGACGGCCGGCTCAGGAGAAAATGGTGCGCGCAGAGAGCGCGATCATATCGCAGTCCGGCGATATGGCGAAAATCCATATCGTGGCCCAAATTTATATCGCATATCGCCTATACCGCCCACCCCTACTGTCATGTACAATATGGTGTCTGATTTAAATTTTTTACATTAGTCATGGGATAACCCCTTTAACAGAGCTTGAAAAGGAAATTACAGACCAGCGCAATCTGACCATCTTTACCGCAGTTTCTAGGTGATCCAACCAGAAAATAGCTGGAATTTTTTTTGTTTTGTTTTATTTTATTTTTCCCCATAATTTTTTTTTACACCTCACCAAAATACTTAACCACCAGGAAATTCACTGTTTCACCAGGCACAATGCCTTATAGCATGGCTGGCCAACCTGCGGCTCTCCAGCTGTTGTAAAACTACAACTCCCACAATGCCCTGTTGTAGGCTGATAGCTGTAGGCAGACTGGGCATACTGGGAGTTGTAGTTCTGCAACAGCTGGAGAGCCACAGGTTGGCCATCCCTGCCTTATAGGATCCTCTGAATGTAATGATACCTTTCACTTGGTGATCCTTCACTTCATTCTGGAGAAAAAGTACTTTTATTGGTTTGCAAATAGGCAGTTAAGTGCACCAAGGGCGGGTCCAAGCCACTCTGCGTGTTCTTCCTTTTTCACCTTCCTCGGCCAGCCTTTGCCTTTTGTTTTTGATTCACAAGGCCAGGTTCATGTCTAGTCGCTTCACCTGGTCCTGTCACTCAAGAAGGATAGGGAGAGGCTGGCAGGAGGAGCAAGGGTGCACAGGGTGACTTGGGCACCACCCTCACAGTGCACTTAACAGCTCATTTGCATATGGATTAAAAATACTTTTTCTCCAGAATGAAACAGATCGTTAAATGAAAGGTATCGCTACATTCAAGTTAGCCAACCCTTCAAGGCATTGTGTCTGATTTAATACTGAATTTCCTGGTGACAGACTCCCTTTAAAGCGTGCAAAGTTTTGGTATTTCCTAGTGACGACGCGTATCAGCAGTTTTGTCATCAGTGGGGGTCAGACTCCTGAGACCCCCCACCTCTCACTAACCCGAGAAGAAAGAAATGTCGCTGCTGCAGGAGACACTCGAGGCGGGCTTATAGGTTTTCTATTAACCTGTCTTCAGCAGCGAGGGGAGACATTGCTCGGGTTGGGGGCTTATTTCTCCTTTGTATCAATTTTGTTGAAAAGTACAGCTTCACTTTAATTAGGAATAGTCCGGATGTTGGTCTGATTGGGGCCAAAATGTAAAGCTGTAAACTAAAAAAACAGACAGTGCCATAAATTTCAAGGGAGTCTGTCACCATTATATGACCATATACAGCTTACATGGCTCTGTAGCACACCTATACATAAATGTAACGGTACCTTTGTTATTTTCTTTACACTTGCAGAAGCTGAAAAAACGACGTTTAATTCATATGCAAATGAGCACTCGCAAGTGCCCAAGGGAGGGGTTCACTGTGTAGGTGCCCAGGGGTGGCATTCACTTTGTAGGTGCCCAGGGGTGGCATTCACTATGTAGGAGCCCAGGCTGCTCTGCCTCATTTCATTGTTACTCCTCCCCAGCCTCTGCTTATGCCCGCCTTCAGTCCTGCCGAGATCCCACGCCTGCGCACGGCCTCACCGGCGCATGCTCACTAGTTAAAGCGATGCCGTGCCCACAATGGGCATGCCCCAGCGAGGCAGTGCGCGGGATCTGGGCACTTGCGAGTGCTCATTTGCATATAAATTAAACGTCGTTTTTCCAGCTTCTGCAAGTCTAAAGAAAATAACAAAGGTACTGTTACATTTCTGTATAGCTGTGTGATAGGACAATGTAAGCGCTGTATATAGTGGTGACAGACTCCCTTTCAGTTGCTGCACAGGCAGATGTACTTGCTTTAGTGTAGCACCACCATGTGGCAAAAACTGGAAGTGCACATACAGGAAAAAGACATTGCAGCAGCACTCTGCAAACACAAAGTACAATAATGCCATAATTATAGAAAACATTCTAGTGCTAATGCCACGCTTATTTTGGAAATTTGAGATTCTTGGCAAATACATTTTGTACAAAATTATTGGGCCCGTCTGCCAAATGTCAAGGCGATCTCTATAAGACGGGAACCTAACACTAAATCCTACCTGTTCTGTGCCATAATGGCCACCATAAAATTCAGGGACTACAGGTTCCACATGCATGCTGGGTCCACTCTGCTTTTTACCATTTTTGGTGCCATAACGGCCTCCATTAAATCCAGGGATGCAGGTACCAACATGCATGCTGAGCCCACTCTATACCTCTCCTGGTGCCAGTTGTCTTCCAATAAATGCAATGAGAGCAGGCTACAGCTTTATACTTACTCTGAAAGCACCCATATAATTTACTACCCAGTTCTGCTAAAATAAATTATATATATATATATATATATATATATATATATATATATATATATTCCAAGGGATTAGTACAAGCCACTATATTGTGGGGCCAAGGGGATGTATTTATATAATGTTACTATAAAATATCTGTACCCACAAAGATGGGTTATTGTAGTAGCAGGAAGTGAAGCCATACTGGTCTTTACTCTCCAGTTAAGGTTTTAAAATTGTCACTTTATCGATATTGTTGGATGCTAAGAAATTTGATTGAAGATTTGTTTGCCATCCAATTTTGTTACAAGGTTCCTCACCAATCAGCAAAGTGCCGTGCAGCTAAGACCTCCATGATCAGCTGTAATCTATGGGGGGGAACACAGAAGCAAACATTCAGTTCCCCAGCAGGGAAAATTAAAAGGGTTGTCTCACTTTAGCAAATGACATTTATCCTGTAGATAAAGTTAATACAAGCCACTTAGTAATGTATTCTGATTGTCCATATTGCCTCCTTTGCTGGCTGGATTCATTTTTCCATCACATTATACACTGCTGATATCCAGGAGTTACGACCACCCTTCAATCCAGCAGTGGTGGCCGTGATCACTGATGGCTGGGATGACGGGAGTGCTCTTAGGCCGGAACTTTTTTCTGCAAGCACGGCCACCACTGCTGGATTGAAAAAAATGAATACAGCCAACAAAAGAAGCAATATGGACAATTTCATGATTTTCCTATTCCATCACGTAAAGTCATGATTTTATAAAGGACACAGAGGCGAGTATTGCTATTCTCTCTCTTTACTGTTTCCATAGCAGCAAAGACAAAACTTTTAAAATATGCAGTAACTATGGCAACAAGCCAACCCACTCCCTCCCAGTGTCCATATAAACCATGGTCACACTGGAAACGTCCTCTTTCTTTGTGGTCCATAAACTTCAACCTGGAACTCCCTCAGCAACAAAAGGGAAATCAACGAAGGTCTTCACAAAACCAAGAACCGAGCACAGGAACATAGGCTTGGATCCAACTTGACGAAAGACTTTGCATCTCCCGGACATCTGGTCAGGAACATCAGCCTATAGAAAGAACAGACAAACAGAAGCGGTAGCATACAAGCCAAATAGAAAGGCACAGCCTATGTGTCATGTCAAATAATAATAAATTAAACATCAAGAGTCATAACTCAAATAAATTATACAAATGGGAGGGAAGATACAAACCTGGGTGGGCAATACTCGCCTCCGTGTCCTTTATAAAATCATGACTTTACGTCATGGAATAGGAAAATCATGAAATTTTATTCCAGGACACGGAGGCTTCCTATTGCAAGTTTAAAGCTGGTCCACTACAGCCGAGAAAGCGTGAGATGGTGGCCGAAAGTAAAACTCACGGAAGGTAGAAACCCTGGACCAATCCGCCACTCTCATGACATCCTCTAAACGGGCTCCAGAAACCGCCATAGAGGTGGCGAAAGCACTCCGGACCGAATGAGCAGAAAATATAGAGGTGTCGATACCCGCGAGGGACAAGATCCATTTCACCCAGCGCGAAAGAGTAACGCTGGTTACAGGCTGAAAAGGTCTGCGAAAGGAGATGAAAAGATGAGGCAATTCGGGAGAACGTAAAGCATTGGTGCGTCGTTCATATTCCTGCAAACATAGACCGGGACACAGCTCTGGACACGACGGAAAGTACGGATAAGACACTGAGCGGATGTTTGTCTTCGTGCGTCGGGAGATATTGAACGTCACACCGACAGGAGAAAAGGAACGGGCATCATGATCCAAAGCCCGGACGTCAAACTCTTTTGCAAGAGATAAGGCATAAAAGAGTAACCAACTTAGCCGAGAGCTGCCGCAACGACAAGGAGTCATTAGAAGGCCAGTTCTGAAGGAAAACTAATACAATGGAGACATCCCAGGTAGTGGAGAAACGCGGCCTCGGAGGACGAGATAGGCGGGAGCCACGCAACAACCTGCAGACTAAAGGGTGCTGTCCAGCTGGGCAACCGTCAAAGCCCGAATGCCTAGAGGAGATGGCAGATCTATACAGATTAATTGTCCGATAAGCCTTGCCCTGCTCGAACAGTGCAGACAAAAAGGACAAGACCGCCGTCACAGGAGCATCAGTGGGATCCAGGTTCCCTGCGAGACACCAACGAGCCCAGGAATCCCAAGCTGAGCGATAAGCCTTTCTGGTTCCGGGTGCCCAAGCGCTCTCCAGCAAGAATCGAGTCGTCTCCGAAAGTCCTGAGACCTCCCAGGGGCTCCCGATACTCTGCACGCGAGAAGCTGCAACGTTCCTGCGACGAGTAATGGATGAAGTTGATCCGCCGGCCCCCTGAGAAGGTGGGGTAGAAAAGGGAGCAAGACTGGTTCGGCAATGAGAAGGTCCAGCAGATGGGGAAACCATGACTGAGACCTCCAAAGGGGCAAGATGAGGACTAGTTCCGCCAACTGGAGGCGAACCTGGAAAAGGACCCTGGGAATCCAGAGCGAAAGGAGGAAATGCGTACATGACTGGAGACGTCCACTCCTGGAGGAACGCATCCACCGCCTCCGGGTCCGGACGCCAGCTGAAAAACCTGGGTAACTGAGTGTTGAGCCGCGACGCGAAGAGGTCGATGGAGAAAGGACCCCATCGAGATGACACGGCATCGAAGACCCTGGGATCTAATTTCCAGTCGCTGGCATCCGACAGAACGCGAACTCCAGTCCGCCCGCACATTGTGGAGACCCGGAAGGTATTCCGCTACCACCATGATTCCCCTGGAAAAACATTGGTCCCAAAAATCCTTGGCCAAGTGGGTGAGCACGGAAGAACGCGTGCCGCCCAAATGATTGATGTACCTGACCGCCGACACATTGTCCATGCGAAGTCTGATACAGGCCCTGACTGTGTTGTTGACGAAACTGCGGATCGCAAGAGAACCCGCTAACAATTCCAGAGAGTTGATATAAAGAAGGGACTCGCTCTGGGACCAGGGACCCCCGGTGGAGACGCCATTGCAATGAGCGCCCCACCCATGGAGGCTGGCATCCGATTCGATGATCAGATCGGGTTGAGGACCAAATATGGCTCTGCCATTCCACGACGAGAGGTTGTGGATCCACCAACTCAGCTCGTGCCTGGTCTCCGAATCCAAAGTGATGGAATCGGCGTAAGATGCGCCCTCCCGTAGGTGAGCAATCTTGAGGCGTTGAAGTGCCCTGTAATGAAGTGCGCCGGAAAAATCGCTTGGATGGAGGAAGCAAGTAATCCTATTATTCGGGCAAGATGCCTGAGGGATAAATGGGGTAACGAAAGAGCATGTCTCAGCTCCTTCCGGATATTCCGAACCTTCACCAGCGGTAGACTGAGAGATTGCGAAATGGAATCGATCTGGAACCCCAAAAATTCCATCGTGGTGGAAGGAGTCAGGCAAGATTTGTCCTGATTGATTACAAACCCCAGATCGGAAATAAGGGAGATGGCCAACTGGAGATGGGAAAGAAGAATTTCCGGACTGGACGCCATGAAGAGAATGTCGTCCAGATATATAACCAAACGTACCCCCCGACTGCGTAACCAGGCAACCACCGGACGCATCAATTTGGTGAAACACCACGGGGCGGACGAGAGGCAGAATGGGAGGCACGTGAAGCGCCACACCTGACCTCTCCAGACAAAACGTAACAGATCCCTTGATACTGGAGCCACTGGGACGGTGAGATACGCGTCCTTCAAATCTATTTTCGCCATCCAATCTCCGGGAAGGAGCATGTCTCTCAGGAGGTGAATACCCTCCATTTTGAAATGGCGGTACCTGACGAAATTGTTCAATGCCTTTAAATTGATAACTGGGCGCATTTGGCCCCCTTTTTTCTGGACCAAAAAGATGCTGCTCAAGACCCCATAAGAGTCTGTGGGAGCCATCTCTATCGCCCCCTTGCCCCACAGATCCGTGAGTTCTGAGTCGATGAGAGCGCAAGCGGGGCCGGCTAGGGAATGGAAGTTTGGTGGGAGCCCCACAGGGTCTGAGACCAGCTCGATGACAAAACCCCTGATCGTGGCCAGAACCCAAGGATCGGAGGACACCTTTTTCCACACTTGAGAAAAGAATTGGAGTCTTCCCCCCCACCTGAAATTCGGACGGAGGAGGAGGAAATAAATGACTCACCATAGGGCCTCCTGGAGTTAGGATGTCCACGGAATCCTCTGCCACGGCTGAAGCCGCCACAAGTGGGGAAGAAGGTGGGCTGATGTTGTTGATCCTGCAACGAGGGTCTGTGAGTGAAGGAGCCTCTACCCGAACCACGGGTATAAGAGGAGGAACGGCCGGGCAGACGGCCCCTGAAACTGCCGGCCCTGGCAGAAAAACGATTGGGAAAAACCTTGCGCATAGAAGTTTGCGCCTTATCAAGGGCGGTGAAGGCCCCCACATATCTGCCCAGTTCCTTTATGAAAGGCTCACCAAAGAGGAGGCCCTGGGCGTCCTTGCCCGCTTCAGAGATAGCTAAATTAGCCAACTTAGGCTCAATTTTCATTAGTAGCGCTTTGCGCCGTTCTATGGCCAGTGACGTATTAGCATTGCCAGCGAGGCAGATAGCTCTCTGAGCCCAGCCACTCAATTCCTCTGGGTCGGCCTGAGTACCGGCCGCCCTGGCCGATTCGGCCATATCCAAAATCTTTGCCAATGGACCCATGACGTCCAAGACCTTGTCCTGGCACGCCCGTAGGGCGGAGTCTAGGCCTTTGCGGGGGTTAAACCCGGTCTTAGTCAAGAACTGGACCATTTTGGGGTCCACCACCGGGGTCTCACAGACTTTGTGAGGGATTAGAGGTCTAGGACACTCAGCCCGCAGCTTGGTACGTGCCTCTTTAGTGAGGGCCTTGCGGGTCATAGACTCAATGTATTGAGTGACATGTGATGCAGGAAGCCACTCAGAGGACCGCGGATGGTGCAATGCATTGGGATCAAACATGGGATCCCCCAATGGATCCAAAAGAGGATCAGCAGACCCAGAAGGGGCCTCGGGGTATGAATCAGTTAGGGGTGGCGGTGGATCCTGATCTATAGGATCAACAATAACTCCCATCAAATCCTCCTCTGAACCATGCAGGGAGTGGTGCCGTACCTCCTCATCAGACTCTGACAGAGTCAGAACCATATTCGGGCTGTGACCGCGCCGATTTCCAACCTCGCGCACGTTCTGCCTGGCGCGGACAGGCTCTTTTACGCGACCTTAGCGCGTTGTCAACTGATGGGACAAGGCCAACGTTCTCATTTGTTCTGGAGGCATTAGTGGGATGTAATGCAAGGGCCTGCGTAACAGACTGGGATATCACAGAGGACATGGACCCCATGGCAGACATAATAGCGCTGGATATGGAGCGCTGCATAGCTAAAGCCTGGGGATCTGTAACAGCAGGCTCTCTGGAATGTTCCCTAGACCCCCTGGGAGAAGAGGATGTAAGATGGCGCCGCCTCCCTGCAGCGACCTGGATACTAGTGAAGTCGGGCGGATGTCAGGAAGCGGCAAGTAAGTAACGCCGCTCCAAAAAACCTCCACCGCAAAGCCCCCCCCCCCCCTTCCCCCGCTGTAACCGGAGCGCAGCTCCTGTAGCAGGGAAGGTACAGATAATCGGCAACAGGAAGGGCAGACGAAAATAATCAAAAGGGGTACAAAAGCAGATAATATAACAATATATACATAAGTAATCTAGACAAAGCTAATTAATAAAATATATAGCATACAATATCATAGAATATAACGCCCAAAAGCGCACCCAAAAGGGAACGCCACAGGGCACAGTGGGCTGCTAAGGATGAATACTTAACTGGAGCAGCAAAGAAAGAGGACGTTTCCAGTGTGACCGTGGTTTATATGGACACTGGGAGGGAGTGGGTTGGCTTGTTGCCATAGTTACTGCATATTTTAAAAGTTTTGTCTTTGCTGCTATGGAAACAGTAAAGAGAGAGAATAGCAATAGGAAGCCTCCGTGTCCTGGAATAAAATCACAATACATTAGTAAGTGTCTTGTATTAATTTTACCTACATGATAAATGCCATTTGTTGAAGAGACGCAACCCCTTTAAGTATTACACAGTTTCCATCAAAATCAGTCGCTAGGGACTGTCATTTATTACTGAAATGCGCCTATATTAGGCATCATAATTCAGGCGCAGATTGTGGCACAACGGTTCGTTGCGCCACAATCTGCCACTTTTCCCCGCTCACACCAGGTCTAAAATTGTGAGCGTGGTGGGCAAGGGGAAGGGCCGGAAGGCAAATCTCATTTACAGTTTTCTGTGACTGGTTTAGCCCTCTTGCCCACGAACGTAAGGGCTCTGTGCCAGTGCTGCGGGCCGCATACGGCGGTTCCGCAATACGCGGGTCACCAGCCATGTGCATTCTGCATCACAGATGCGGAACAGAAGCACGGAACGGAGCCCAACCCCATGGAAGCACTACAGAGTGCTTCTGTGGTGTTCAGTTCCGTGCTTCCGTTCCGCAAAAATATAGAACTTGTTCTATCTTTTTGCGGAACGGACAGATCGCGGACCCCATTCAAGTGAATGGGTCTGTGATACGCATGCGGCTGCCCCACAGCCGGTGCCCGTGCATTGCAGACCGCAATTTGCGATCCGCAGCACGGGCACGGAGTCCTTTCATTCGTGGGCAAGAGGCCTTAAGTGTAGAAAAAGGTCGAAATGTAAGACAGCTAGGAAGCGGTCTTACATTTAGAACTGGCGGAGGATCCGCCGAAGTTATGAAGAGGCCGGCGCCTCGTCATAAGTTCAGCGGATCGACCGCCAGCTATGGGGCTTTATTAAGACCGGCGTCTAAAACGCGCCCCTCTGTCTGCAGTTGCTCTGTTTTAAAGTGCCTTTCTTTGTGCTTTGTATAGGAAAACATTAAGATGTTCACGGGCAGTCCTTGTAAGGAGATCTATCCCAATGAGAATTTTCCTCAAGGAATTACTAATGGTGCAAACTGGTATAATGTCCCAGGTAAGCAATAATTTGTGCTGATTATCCCCACCCTTTAATGAGGAGTGCCAGCATATTAGACATCTGTCATGTTTGCTATTTTGTAATACAGGTTTAGTCCTTTTAATGAGCAATATATCTGGTAATCACCTGATTGCACAGTAACACAATACTTCATATAAAACAGAGTATAGGTGTGAACAAGCTAAAGAAAACATTTTATATAGTGCCTTGGAAATGTATTCATACCCCTTGAACTTTTCTAAATTTTTTCATGTTCCACCCACAAACTTAAAGGGAGTCTGTCACCAAAATTGGACACACAATTGTTACACACTGCCTACATGGCGCTCTAGCACAACTACCCATGATTCCAATGGTACCTTTGTTCTTTCGTTGTAATTTTTACCAGCTGAAAAAACGCTCTTTAATCCATATGCAAATGAGGGCTTGCAAGTGCCCAGGGGCAGGGTTCGCGGTGTACGTGCCCAGGCTGCTCTGCCTTTTTTTCATATTACTCCTTCCCAGCCTCTTGCTTGTCCCGCCGTGTCATCCCCTGTACCGGCAGTTCACCGCCAGCCGGGCATGCGCACTGGTTGCTGGTTTCGTGCTGTTAGCCGGCGCATGCGCACTAGATGTATCGATGCCGCTGCCCAATGGGCATAACAGTGCTCATGCCCAGGCCGGTTGTGAACTGTGCACGTGCGGGATCTCTGCCAGTACTGGGGATGACACAACAGACTTACAGGGATGGACAAGCAAGAGGCTGGGGTGTTGTTGGCCCCTCCCCTTCCCCCGGGCAACAAAAGAACGGAAGTACCATTGGAATCATAGGTACTTGTGCTAAAGCGTCAGGTAGGCAGTGTGTAACATGCAATTTTGGTGACAGACTCCCTTTAAATGTATTTTATTGGGATTTTATGTAATAGACCAACACAAAGTAGCAAGTATGTGTGAAGTGGAAAGAAAATGATACAAGATTTTCAAAAATTTTAATAAATAAAAAGCTGCATTTACAGCTACAAGACTTTTGGGGTATGTCTCTGCCAACTTTGCACATCTAGAGACTGAAGGTTTTCCTCCAGGATTGTCCTGTATTTAGCTCCATCCATCTTCCCATCAACTCTGACCAGCTTCCCTGTCCCTGCTGAAGAAAAGCAAACACAAAATGGTGTGTTCAGGGTGATGTGCAGTGTTAGTTTTCTGCCACACATAGAGTTCTGCATTTAGGCCAAAAAAGATCAATGTTGGTCTCATCTGACCAGGGCACCTTCTTCCACATGTTTGCTGTGGCCCCCTACATGGCATGTGGCAAAATGCAAACAGAACTTTATATGGCGTGCTTTCAGAAATGGCTTTCTTCTTTCTTCTTCTTCTTCCATAAAGGCCAGATTTGTTAAGTACATGACTAATAGTTGTCCTGTGGACAGATTCTCCCATCTGAGCTCTGGATCTCTTACAGAGTGATCATGCGCTGCTTCTCTAATTAGTGTTCTCCTTGTGTAGGCTGTCAGTTTAGGTGGATGGCCATGTCTTGGCAGGTTTGCAATTGTGCCATACTCCTTCCATTTTCAGATGATGGATTGTAAAGTGCTCCGTGAGATGTTCAGAGCTTGGGAGATTTTTATTTTATTTTTTATTATAACCTAACACTGCTTTACACTTCTCCACAACTTTATCCCTGACCTGTCTGGTGTGTTCCTTGGTTTTCATGATGTAGTTTGATCACTAACCTCTGAGGCCTTCACAGAACAGCTGTAGTTATACTGAGAATATATTACACACAAGTGAACTCCATTTTCTAATTAGGTGACTTCTGAAGGCAGTTGGTCACACTGGATTTTATTTAGGGGTATGAAAGTACAGGGGGCTAAATACAAATGCAGATCACGCTTATCTGATTTTTATTTGCAAAATTTTTTGAAAATCATGTATCGTTTTCTTTTCACTTCACACATACTTGCTACCTTGTGTTGGTCTATCGCATAAAATCCCATTCAAATACATTTGACTGTGGGTGTAATGTGAAAATATGTGGAAAAGTTTAAGGAGTATGAATACTTTTTCAAGGCACTGTATTTAAGGAGGACTACTGGATCCCTCTTCATAGCTGGCCAGTTCTTTAGTATATGTGGGGCTGATGTCTCTTGGGCTCTCGTGAAGTTGTTCTTTAGAATAAGTAATTGCAGTGTAAAAACTGAGTGTAACATGTTGTATTTTATAGGAGGAATGCAGGACTGGAACTATCTGAATACCAACTGCTTTGAAGTGACTATTGAGTTGGGATGTGTGAAATATCCGGTGGCCTCAGAGCTTCCCGCCTACTGGGAAAGCAACCACCGTTCCTTGCTGGAGTTCATGCAGCAGGTGAGTCAGAGGCGACAGCTTTTTATCACCTTATCTTGTGTGCGAAACACTAACCCGATTCCTTGTTTAGGTACACAAGGGAATCAAAGGATTTGTGCTCGATGCCACGGATAGAAGAGGCATTTTCAATGCAACCGTCAGCATAGCAGATATTAATCATCCGGTGACCTCTGACAAGGCTGGGGATTACTGGAGATTGCTGGTCCCAGGAACGTATAAAGTCACGGCCTCTGCAAGAGGGTACTTATCTCTCCACTTATCTGTATTACTTTCACTTACTTCATGGTCTGGCAATCTATAAAGTAGGAAAAATAGATAGTATGTGGCTGTTTTTGCCATCCATGTAAAAGCACATCAACGTTCTGTTTTTCAAGGCTGATTATACATGTGGCGATTTCTGTAGGTTTGGATTGGGCTAATCCCTTACGCTATGTTAGTGCATCAGCAACATTCAGATAACCTGGCATCTTTGGGACTTTGAGTATGTTAAATAATAAGATATCTATTCACACACAGATATGTGCCTCCCTGCCTGTGACACCTTCTGTAGCCCATAGGCTCATAGGTATGGCTACCTACACATTTGCATCGTTAAACTGATCCGTGCCATTTAGTTCATCCGGATATGTCCATTTTGGCCAGGTCCGGTATGAAAATCAATGTAAATCATTTGGGGCCCGGTTCAGCAGCATTGACTTGCATTGATTTTCAGGCTTGATCTGGTTTGTACCTTTCTCAAACCGGACACAAAACTGCTCCAAGCTGTATTTGAGAGGAGGAACTATCTAAATACCAACTGCTTTAGGATGTGTGAAATATCCGGTGGCCTCAGAGCTTCCAGCCTTACTTCCCGCAGCGGTTTTGTGTCCGGCAATGAATGGCAAGAAAACTGAACCGTTTAGTTCCAGTTTTGAGATCCTTTTCCAGATCTCAAAACCAGAATTGAAAAAGCAGATGTCAAAGTAAGGGGCGCATTCAGACAACCGTAGTCAGATCCGCAAAACACAGACACCAGCCATGTGCGTTTCGCAATTTGCGGACCGCACATGGCCGCAACCATAATAGAAAATGCCTATTCTTGTCCGTGATTGCCTATTCTTGATCCATGTATACCATGGATTCATCAAGGTGTAAGAAAGTAGTGCTTGTCTGAATGTTATGTCATTTTGCAGTTTTATTTATTTTTACTTATTTTTCTAGATATGTTCCTGTTACAAAAGTGGTGAATGTGACAGAGGGAGACGCGGTGGTGACAAATTTTACACTGGATCGCTCTGGTGTAGATTTACACAAAGAAGATAAAAACAAAGTATCGGTGGTAGAACCAGAAAAACCCGACCCCAACACACAGGAATTTGAGACCCTAATTAAGGATCTTTCAGCTGAAAATGGTCTTGAGCACCTGCTGCTGTCCACCTCCGGTGATATAGATCTGTACCGCTATAAGTCTTATCACGACCTCTCTGAATCACTGCGTGGACTGAATCTCAACTACCCAAAAATTACTAGACTGACTAGGTATTATTCATGTTTCTGTTTTCATGTACCGAAGTATCTGGACACTAAACCTGATTGAAAGTCTAGAACTTAAATGGTCACTGTATTTTCATCAAACTTTGCATAAGTCAGTAGTACAGGCGAGTATAAGAAAGTTTGTAGTTTATCTTATCAGAGAAAAATGCTTTGCCCCTCCACTCCTAAACAAACACTGTCAGCCACGTCCGTATTGAGAGAGGGGACAGACTTTGAGCTAACTGAAGGATCCGATTACAGCCACCTATGGAAGACTCTGGGAAGGTGGAGGGAGAGATGGAATGAGATGCTAGAGGGAGAGATTGCCATTTTTCTCTGATAAGATATATTGCAAAGTTTCTTATTGAACGGTCAAAACAGTATGGTCTTTTAATGTAAGTGAATGGTATTGAACTGCAAAGCACAGCTCATGGTAAAGATGAGTGGTGATGTTCCAGGGGAAAAAAAATATGAAAGCGCTATGATCTCTTCAAACAGCTGATCGGTGGGGGTGCCGGGAGTTGAACCCCCACCAATCTGGTATTGATTACCTATGCTGAGGGTATGGGAAAACCAGACAACCCCTTTAATTTGGTAGATAACTAAAGGGGCTGGGCGTCCTCTGCAGACAGAGCAGTGGAGGAGGATTTGCTCTACAGTGTTACACTTGGGGATAAAATGTCTGCGGTAAAACAATCATAGTCCTGATACTCAGATTGAATTTACTATAAAATAGTATTTTAAATTTTTTTTTTTTTTTTCAAAGATGCATGATGGAAAGATATAGCTGCAGTTCCGGGTATCTGGGTTATCATTTTATCCAATAGTAGTATAAAGGCTGGATTGATCTGTCCAATAAATTAATATTGCATTAACCTTAGTGGTATATACTCTCCTTGCCTAATCCCAGCAGATTATTACAGTTCTTCCTGTGCTTATTCACCTTAGGTTGGGGCAGAGCGTTGAATATCGCTACATATGGTCTTTGGAAATCTCAAATAAACCAAACATTTCTGAACCAGAGGAGCCAAAAATCAGATTTGTTGCCGGAGTCCATGGAAATGCACCAGTCGGCACAGAGCTGCTCTTGACTTTCGCTGAATTTCTCTGCTTGAATTATAAAAAGAACAGCGCAATTACAAAGGTGGGGCAAGTGTCCTTAGTCTATGGGCTTTGGGCTTATAAGAAGTAATCTGGAAAGTTATTTGTCTCCTCTGCTGCCATTATACGCTTATTAAAGTAGAACTGTCATTCTTTTTTTATTTTTGTAATGTATAGGGGCAGTGATACTGACCATTTTTGTAATATACTTTAATTACTGAAATTGTACATTTCTGTTAGAAAAATAGGTGTAAGGTGTCCCATTGTGAGCCTTGGCAACGCTCCTCTGTCTTCTGTTTACATAACTGTGGAGACGCGCTCCACACTGACTGTGTTATGTAAACAAAAGACAAAGGAGCGTTGCTAAGGCTCAAAATGGGCCACTTTAGGGCTATTTTTCTAATAGAAATTATTAATTTCAGTAATTAAATTACAAAAATAATCAGTATCACTGCCCCTATACATTACAAAAAAAAACAGTTACACTTTAACTGGGCCTCTAAAATACCAATGATACTCTAATGCTTCAGCTATGATGTAGCACATGCTGCGTTATTTTCTCCAGGTTTTGTTTTGTTTTTGTT
Organism: Bufo bufo; assembly: GCF_905171765.1. NCBI lineage: Eukaryota > Metazoa > Chordata > Amphibia > Anura > Bufonidae > Bufo > Bufo bufo. Next base: position 98,363,774 of record NC_053391.1, on the reverse strand, counting down.
GATCTGAAAAAGTTATTTGCTTCTTATCCCAATGTTGGCCCATCTGGGACATTTATGGCATATAGGTGCGGGTCCCACCATTGTAGTCCTATAGCGGTGAATGGATGGCAATTGCATATATGCACCTTGTTCTCTCTTCACTTCTGGGCCCACACCTGTCAGACATTTATGACCTACACTATGCAATACTCTTTAAACCTCCCAGATGTGGAATACCCCTTTAACCGCCAAGTTTATAGTTTGAACACTAGTACCCAGTTCTAGAAATGCTATGATACCACTGGTGCCAGTAGGGAACAATAATATCTGCAGTTGCCAATAGCAGGTGGGAGATGCTGAGAGCCCATTGTGACATCGCAGCATGTGGTTGGGGAGATACTGCTCTATTGTATTGCTGTGATATGGGTATGGCAAGGAGCAGGAACCAAATAAAGTATAAACTGCAGATAAGAATAAAAAAATTCAAATAAAAAATATGGAGTGTTGGAATACAGTTAATCTTGAATAATGGAAATAGCAATATTAATTTTATCTATAATGTGTATGGTTCAGTAATATTGTAATTGCTATATCAGTGATATTGACTGTATTTGCCTGTATAGCAAATAATTCCCAAACACATGGATGCAAGATACAGATTAAACGGTATTCCACCATATATTCCACCACTATATGGTGGAATACCGTTTAATCTGTATCTTGCATCCATGTGTTTGGGAATTATTTGCTATACAGGCAAATACAGTCAATATCACTGATATAGCAATTACAATATTACTGAACCATACACATTATAGATAAAATTAATATTGCTATTTCCATTATTCAAGATTAACTGTATTCCAACACTTATTTTTATCTGCAGAAATTTTAAATACAAGGTTTTGATATGTTTTTATTATGATTTAACAGTGTGGTATTAACTATTATTAAATAAGCACCTATTTAAAGTGATAGATCTCCGGGTGGTCCCTTATGCTTAAGTGCCTGTCATTATTATAAATATAAAGTTCATTTCCTTGACTGGGTGAGTCAAATTGACAAGAGCACCTATTTCAGCGAAAACAGAGGGTGAGCCGCTTTATATATTTATATAATCAGTCCAAAGTATAAACTGCGTTATTGCTTGCAGACCTTTCTCACACTGTATATAGAAAGGCAACAAGAACCAATGGTGTATATAGTAAGTGTATAATAGTATTAGATAACACACTGAAGTCATACATGTTTGCCATGACCTGACTTTCCTCAGAGATAAGTTTGAGATGTCTACATAATTATACAATATTGAATGTTTCCAGTGACTTAAGACTCTTTTAAGAACATAAGGAGCTGCTTATGTCAGGCCTCGGCCACATCACTGCTAGTTATTAGCTAGAGAAGCAGAACAGCAAAAATAATGAAGCGCATAACTGAAACCAACAGAGCTGAACAGACTACAATGGGGTCTGTTAAGGTGTTTGATTTTTAGGGGGAAAAAAAGTTCTGCATGCAGGAGTTTGTTTTTTTTTTTGTCCGCTCTTTTTTTTTTTTTTTTTTAAGAATCTGTGGAGGTCCCGAACTAAGCCTCAAATGAAGATGTGAACATGCCCTTTAATTTTAGTTTCATTGTTCTTTGCTGTATTTTATTTAAAAAAATATTTTTTTTTAAAGCTTCACAAAGGACTCCTATATAGGAGCATAGAAAGTAGGTTGTGCGCTTTATGGCAGCCACAATGAATGGGACTTAATGGCCATCATAGACTAATACAGTCTCTAAGAAATGGTGGCATACAGTGGCTTCTCCTCTAGAGACTAGGCCATGACAGGGGAGCTGCATACAGAGCATTATCTGTGTGTTTAGTCTTATTATTGTGCCTTATCCAAGCCCCCAGCAGCAATAAAGCTGTCATCTGTTATTCACCCACTTTCCCCTCTAATGATGAGAGAACTCTGTTGACCCTGTCTAAATCTAAATGGTTAAGCTGACAAAGTGAGAATTGGAAATGTCAGTCTAATGTATTTGCTCCAAATATTCATATAAAAATGCTAAAAAATTATATTTTTGTAATTAAAATATGACTTGTTAACCCCTCTCCTGTGCATAGGGGATAAGGTTAAGTATCTAATTGGTGTCGGTCTGACCGCCGGGGCCCACATCAATCATTGTAATGGAGATCCTGAGTTCCACAAATGAACAGAATGGTTATTGAGCATGCCTTCTACCACTCTATAGCACTGTCAGAGCTAGCACTGCATCTCTGGCACACTATATATTTTTTCACTATTTTGTCTTATATTTTTAGCTTATTGACCGAACAAGAATTGTAATTGTGCCTCTGGTTAACCCCGACGGACGAGAAAAAGCAACAGAGAAGGATTGCACCTCAAAGATTGGTCAGAACAATGCCAATGGCAAGGATCTGGACACAGACTTTATCAGTAAGGAGTTCTCCATTCCTCCTGACGATGCATTTTCATGCGTCGCTGTTATTTTTAGTCAGGTATTTATTTTGAATAAAGCGGCTTGATTGCTGACTTGTGTAAAATTCCCAGTATTCCTAAATATAAGCAGTGAAAGGCGTGACAAGGTCAGTAGGACTAGTGCGTTCTCCACCACAATTTAGTGCACGTTCACAGCACTTACAGAAGGCCAGAGCATATACAGTATCTGATCCATATGTATCTGTAATATAAAATATCCAGAAGACCAGAGCATATACAGTATCTGATCCATATGTATCTGTAATATAAAATATCCAGGTATAAACACACAATATAGAGTTTGAACATCAGTATAGACACAATCCCATCAGCACTGTGTGTATTTCAGTCTTTCTTCTCTTTTTGTAGGTAACTCTTCTGGACCTGTTGAAGAGAGGGAGAAGGAGACTAATGTCTTAATTGACAGTTTAATCTTGAAGCAAGATTTCACGCTTTCTGTGGTTTTAGATGGTGGCTCCCTGCTGGTTACATACCCGTATGATAACCCAGTACACACAGGTAAGGTGGGGAGTGTGTCGCCATCTTGTGGAATGTCTCTTAAATGCACCGTCTCCTTGATCTTTTTATTTAGGGCTCATGCACACGACCATGTTCGGCCCGGGAAGCACTGTCTGTGTTTCTGCCAAATCTCCTAGGCCGACCGTGGCTCCACTGAACTGACTGTATATTTGTGTTTTATGAGACGGTTTGTTCATATCTGATCGTGGATCTCTTGTTCTGAACTTGCAAAGATCCAGCAGAAATACAGAGTGTGTTTCCAGGGCCAATCTCGGTCGTGTGCATGAGCCCTTATGCTGAATTTTGTGATTTATTTAATGGTTTACTTTTATTACTTTAATGGTGTCTTGAATATTCAGCGTTCAGAATTTAAGAATTTTCCATTATAGAGGACCTCTCACCACTCCTGATGCTTCTGATTTCATAGCTTCATGCATTCCTCCTGTAATAACAATTCTGGGACATCTATTATTATGTCTGTATGTTGTGCCATTCCTTTATTATTTTTACTAGAAGTTATGAATGAATTTCTAGCAGTCTGCAGTAAGGGTACAGAGGGGTGGTAACAAGTTGGGGGTGTGTACCTGCACAGACTTGCTCTATCCAATCAGTGCTGACATTTTCAGACTGTGCAGGTACGCACCCCCAACTTGTTACCTCCCCTCTGTACCCTTACTGCAGACTGCTAGCAATTCATTCATAACTTCTAGTAGGAATAATAAAGGAATGGCACAACATACAGACATAAGAATAGATGTTCCAGAATTATTACATGGGGAATGCATGAAGCTATTAAAACAGGCATCAGGAATGGTGACAGGTCCTCTTTAAACAATTGTTATACTTTCTGTACCAACTCCTTAGTTTTCAGTCTTTGCTAGGAGCCCTCGTTGTTTTTATTACAGTAGATAATAAACTGTCTTAGTCACTGAATGACAGCAAGCAGAGATCTTAAAAATCTGTGGGGCATTCAGAGAGAAAATAAACTGGAAAATTGTATTTTATTACGTTTTGCTGAAATTTCGTATATTTTAATCTTATTTTTCAACAGTGGAGAATAAAGACACCCTGAAACATCTAGCTTCTGTCTATGCAAATAACCATCCCACAATTCATCTGGGACACCCAGGATGCCCAAACAAGTCTGGTTAGTATACATAGTGCAAGTTACTCGTGCCTCACTTGTGCTACCAGATTTGGGACATTTACATTTTTGTACTATGTATTTCTCTTTAGATGAGAACATTCCCGGAGGAGTGATCAGTGGTGCTGAATGGAGAGGACATCAAGGCAGCATGAAGGTAATTCTCAACTGCTTAGTTTGGATGTACCTGAATTTAAAGAGTAATTTCCAGCTCGTAAATGAATGGCATATTGCTAGGATATGCCATCACTTTATGATCAGCAGGGTTCTTGTCTCTGGGAAACCTCACTGATCCAGAGAATTAAGGGTCCGCAGCAGCAATCCCACACACATAGAGGCCATAGCTTCCTCCAGATGTCCCTGCTTTCACAGTTCCTCTAATTTAAGGGTGAATAGGGAAAGCTGCTGAGGTGCATCTACAGTATTTGCTAAGGAGCAGATAATTCATTGATCTAGAAAGCATGTAAGCAGTAAGGTCATGGTAGGAGGAGTACCTTCTGTACTAAGGATGCGGTCAGGACACTACTGGCACCTGTCTGGTCTAGTAATGATGGTCATAATGACTTCAGTCTAATATTAAAGGGGTTGTGCAGTCTCGGGACATCTCATCAATATCACATTGGTGGGGGTCCAACACCCAGCCCCCTCACCGTTCACTTGTTTGAAGAGGATGCAGCACTTACACAGGTGCCATGGCTTCTTCATACAGCTGATTGGTGTGCTTGGTGTCTTACCCCCGGCAATCTGATATTGATGACACTGCACAGCCCCTTTTAAATGGCATCTGTCAGCAGATTTGTCCCTATGACACTGGCTGACCTGTTACATGTGCACTTGGCAGCTGAAGACATCTGTGTTGGTCACATGTTCATATGTGTCTGCATTGCTGAGAAAAATGAGCCTTTAGGAGCAACGGGGGCGTTGTGGTTACAACTTAAGGCTCTGCTCTCTCTGCAACTGCTGTGCCCTTTTCACTTTGATTGACAGGTCCAGGTGTGATGATGCTTTGCCTTGCCCCTAGAAGCTAATTTGCATATATTTTTTCTCACCATTGCGAGATGAGATATGAGTAGGACCACTGCATTTGTCTCTCCCTTTAGATTTTTTTATTAACTGTTACACTTGTGTTTGGTTGCAGGATTTCAGCGTAACTCATGGTCATTGCCCAGAGATCACAGTCTACACAAGTTGCTGTCTATTTCCTAGTTCTGGGCAGCTGAAGTCCCTGTGGACCGACAACAAAAAAGCACTTCTTGCCATGCTGGTAGAGGTATGAGTGGAGAGCGATTTATTGTTGAATTGATTTTATTTTCAGTTTTTTTCCCCCTCCCTGAAAATTGTATGCATCATAATGGTTACCTGATGACCGTTAATAATACATGTCATCCTTGCATGTTAGTATTTTGGACTTGGTTACATGGCTTTATTTTTATATTGGAAGGGGGATAAATATTTTGCTCATATTTAGGAATTCAGGTAGCATTAAAGCGATTGTGCCACATTTTAAACATATCCCCTGCCTACAAGATAGTGGTTTCCAACCACTGGGACCGCACTGATCACAAGAAAAGGGGGTCCTGTGTCTCCCCATATGAATAGAGCAGTGATCAAACATGCTGTCACGGTCCCTCCTGTGAGAGAGGTGAGAAGATCGGATAGACTTGCTGCACGTGAGGCTATCTGAAAGGTCTCTCTGTTTTCCTCTATATATGTTGTTGTTTAGCAGGATCTCACCTCTTCTGAGGCGCCGCTCGTTATCAGTGATGAGGTTCTATTTAGATCCGCCTCACACTGCTGACCATGCGTTTGATAGTTTCTGCTTGGAGTTGCTAGTGCTGGTTTGTCTTGGATCTCCTGCTTCTCCATACATCTCTAAGCCAAGTACTTCTTGCCTTCGCTGTTTCCTATTATCTGAAGTGTGTCGTTTCTAGGCCTCAGGGAGACGCAGGTTCCTTCATTCTGGAAGGAACCAGCTGTCTTCATCCCCTGCTACCTGTCCTGGGGCTCGTCAGTTTTAGCAGGGCTTTAGGTACCCAATGTATGAGTATTTCCACCATCAGGATCTGCTCATACTGGCAGGCGTTAGGGAAAGGCCTAGGGATTACTAGGAGGTCACCATCCCTCTTCCTTAGCTTTTGAGGCCTAGATTGTTGTCTATTCGTTGTGGTGTGTATTTGGTGTTTTCCCTTCCCCTTAACCCGTGACACATGCACACGCCATTCATCCTAATTTGACTGCCAGAGATTGCAGCGTGCTGTACGAAGCTACTCTTCAGCATTTCCATAGAGATGAATGGAGCAGCAGCGTTAATGCTCAACCACTGCTGCATTCATAAGGGATATGGAGGCAGACACAGAACTCTTGTGATTCTGGGGGTCTCCATTGTTGGACCCCCTCCCCACAGTTCAGACAATTATTCCATAGTCTGTGCGTAGGGGATACATTTGAAACTTAATGCAAACCCTTTAAAGACTTGTTTGATTTTAGACTACATGGAATAGATGTATTATAACCCCAAAGCAAAATTGTAATATCTTAAAGAGTTACTCCCATCTTAGACGTTTATGGGACCTCCCACCTTAGGACTAGCACAGTTTTGACAGCCGAGGTGTCCCCGCACATTTTGCCTGGTGAGATATCCACTGGCTTCTGAATGCAGAGGTGGCATGGAGACAATCTGGCATGCCGCGCTGCAATGTTTCTGTATTCCTTACCAGGCGGAACAAGGTCAAGGGACCTCCATTCTCTAGATGTGGGGCCCACATTTATCAGATATTTATGGCATGTTGAGTGGACAAGCCATAAATGTCAAGGTTAGGTCTACCCCTGTATCAGGTAACTCCTCAGTCATGTCCAGATATTTAACCCTACCTTTATCAGACAGAGCATTTATATGGTTTTCTGTTGGTTTGTAGGGCTTTTTTCTCTTTTCTATTTGACGAGTTAGGTGATTATTGTCTCAAATGGTATCTGGGAGCTGGTTCCATGCTCAAGAATGGTAGTCTAAAGTGCAAAAAATAGAAATACATTTGACTTTTTGGTAGTTCAGAAAAAGCAGCATGTAGTATGCAAACAAAACTTTGTACATCTAAGGGTTAAAGAAATGTAACGAGATCCAGCAGTAACGTAAATGGAAATTGAACGTGTAATAGTAGGCGAATTTAAAGCTTTCCATCAATAAGTGATAGGAACTGAATACTGCTCGGTCTGCTCACCTTCTCTCTGACACTAGAGACCATGGCAAGTGTTGTATACCACCAGTTCTCCTCTTCTCTGTGCTGAGCTTTGTGTAACTTTCTGATTTCTGGAGCATTTAACATAGCAATAATTTTGTCTTCTTGGCTATCAACGTCTTCCAGGGTGTAGTACCCTGCTGCCATTTACAATGCACCGGCCGTGACTGCATACTGATAATCAGGTGAACTTATTCATGATGGATTTTGTCCTCCCAGGTACATAAAGGCGTACATGGCATTGTAAAGGATGAGAAAGGAAAACCTGTGCCTAAAGCAACAATTATTTTCAATGAAGGCGTGAAGGTGTACACTAAGGAGGGAGGATACTTCCATGTCCTGCTTGCACCAGGTTTCCATAACATTAACGCCATTGCCGACGGCTTCCAGCAGCAGCACACACAGGTATTGCTTTCTCTAATGGTATTCAATGCTCAATCCATGGGCTTAAAGGGGTATTCCGGTAGGTAAGTTATCCCCTATCCACAGAATAGGGGAAAACGATCAGATGGGTGGGGGTCCTACCGCTCCGACCCCCAGTGATCCCTTACCCCCCTGCAGGACCTCTTCTGCTCCCCTGAAATGACCGGTCGCACATACGTGCGGCCGCTCAATCCATTTCTATAAGCGTTTCGGTGATAGCCGCGTAGAGCCAAGTTGTTTATTGCAGGCTGTGCTTTCTAATGGCACCAATTAATATTGCATATGATGCAGTGGAAAGCTTGAGAAAAAAAAAATTACAAATGGGGTGGAATTGAAAAAATATATATGCAACTCCACCACAGTTTTATGAGTTTTGCTTTTGTGGGCCCATGCAGTAAAATCGATCTGTTCCCTTCATTCCCTGGGTCAGGATGATTTCAGCGATACCACATTTATATACTTTTTCTTGTGTTTTAATAATGGGAAAAAAAAAACGTACAAAATTTTTTTTTTTTCATTGCCATATTCTGACCCCCATAACTTTATTTTTTTTTTTTTTAAGTTATATCTACAGAAGTGTGTGCGGGCTAATTTTTTGTGGGACGATATGTAGTTTTGTTTTATTGGTACCATTTTGGAGTGTGTATGACTTTGCGGGTTTTGGTGTGCATTTTATGTGGATTTTCCGCAGATCTCACCCTAAAGTTGAAAAGGGTGAAAACTGCGCAAACGGTTGACATGTCAGTCTACATGAGATTTGTCTAATCTCCTTCTCTTTGCTGGGACTGTGCTACATGGGGGTTTCGTGCACGAGAATCCACAAGGAAAAAAACAAGTGTAATCCACAACGCGTTCAGATATGCAAGTTTACCCTAGTAGTTGGATTGTCCAGCACTGACAATTCCAGCTTATACTGTTCTGCAGTGAGTGGCTTTGGCCACACTAGATTTGTTTAAGTGAATTTTATTTTCTTTAATTATTTGTATTTAATGGTCTTTATTTCCGACCTACACAGACCTTAGTCGCACGGTGTAGTTTGTTTTCATGACTTTCTGTGTTCTCACTTTTAGGTTCATGTTCGGCACGATGCAGCCAGCCTTGTAGAAATAATCTTTGTCATGGATAATCGTATATTTGGACTGCCCAGAGAGTTGGTTGTAACCATTGCAGGTATGGCATTACTGTTTTTTTGAATTAAATTGACATCATCCTGATTATTGTGCTTGCATGTCAAAGGGGTTGTGCAGGCAGTATATATCCTCAGGATAGCTCATCAATATCTGATCTGCAGAGGTCCGACACCCGGCACACCTGCCGATCAGCTGTTTGAAGGGCAGGCGGTACTCCATGTGAGAGCTACTTCCTATTCTTTACACTGCCCGTTTTCTTGAAAGTCTCGGCAGTGCAGTTTAATGACAAGTACACGCTGCAAGGGAGACGACGCATAGTGTAATAAAGAGGAAGCAGAGCTCGCATGGAGCACCGCCTCTTCTTCCAACAGCTGATCGGCGGATGTGCCGCGTCGATCAGATATTGATGACCTATCCTGAGTATAGGTCATCAATATGCATGGCCTGCACAACCCCGCTAAGCCCCTCTCACATCCCTTAATATTAATTAATTCCCCACTTGGATGCAGCAGCTGCCTCACCAGGTGGAACGAGAGTTGGGACCTCGTTCTGGAGGTAGCTGTTGGTCCCAGAGGAGGATACTGTACGTCATTAATGTCTAAGATGAGAATACACAAAACTTTACGATGCGGCCAGCACATGGATGACATCTGTGTGCTGTCCGTTGTTTTTGCAAACCCATAGAAATAAATGGGTCCATGTGCTATCCCCCCAAAAAAATGTGGATCGGACACGAATGCAAAATGTGGTCATGTGCATAAGCCCTAAGGCCCCTTTTTACACAGTCAGTGTTTGGTCAGTGGTTTTGAATCAGTTATTGTGAGCCAAAGCAAGGTGTGGGTCAGAAACACAGAACAGGTACAAATTGTTCCATTATACCTTTTTATCTGTGTGTTCTCCGCCTCTGGTTTTGGCTCACAATGACTGATGGAAATCACGGATCAAACACTGACCGTGTGAAAACTGCCTTAGAAAACTGCATGGCAGCTTTTGCTGCCCTAGTGCTGTGCCAGTGGTTTCGTGTGGCACAGTGCCATGGGGACTTGGCCTGACAGCATGAGACCTGCTGAGTCTTGCCGCCTGCAGCTGCTATGTTACAGCGGTCACCATGTGGTTCCACACCAAATTACTGTAATGGCCGACTCAAAAGCAATGACATGGTGGTGGGCCGGTGTATTTTGATCTCTGCGTATGCACAGAGCTTCATGTTAATATTTATAAATGGTTTTGGCAGCCGTCAATCAGTGCATAGCACGTGGATGTGCGGCCATCTCATTTTTGTTTATAGTTTGGCAAAAGATGACGATCCTGTACTTCTTTAATGTCAGTGGAACCAGCCAATTTCAGCAGGACCAACTGATCATCTAGTGTGTAGGGAGGAGGAAATATTTAATGTTTTCCTTACTTCCTTGTTCCATGAACTGAACCTTACTTAAGAACATATTTTTATGATGTGATCTGCAAGGGCCCAAGAACAAATGTCTGCTTTCTTAAAAGGTCACTTAGTTTTCATAAAACTTGTAATGTCCGAGACATATCAACAGTATTGATCAGTGGGAGTCTCTAGAATGAGGAGAGAGAAGTGCTCCCATATTGAGCTCTTGCTTCCTATCCTGCAGCAAGACGAGAGACAAACTCCATAGAAAGTCAGTGGGCTCATCTCGCTTCAGTCTCCTGCAGGGAGGAGAGACAGCACCGCGTAATATGCCAGTGCGTCTCTCTCGTCGTTCTAATGGTCAGTAGAGGTCTCAGCACTCAGACCTCCACCGATCAAAACTTGTTAAGTCTCTAATGTGTAACATAGTAACATAGTACATAAGGCCGAAAAAAGACATTTGTCCATCCAGTTCGGCCTGTTATCAAGTTATCTTTATTTGGGAAGAGAGCACCTTAATCAGTCTGAGGAGACTTATAGGCCATACATGCTCCTCTGGATTTCTGGTAAGGAAGGGAGGCAAATGAGCTGTTAACGAGCTCTGCCTCTAATGCCACCAGATGTAAGACAGCTATCCTATAAGTCCATGTTTGACCCTTTAAATTGGCCTTGAGATATGACTCTAATAAACTAACCCAGCATCTCCTCTGCAGACCTCAGCTGTTTTGGGGTGATTGCCCCTCATCAGAGCAGAGAGTACTGGCTTAACTGGGTGAGAGGCCTAACAGTTATCTAAAAACTCTGTGACCCTCTAAAGAGTTTTAGAAGAGGGCGACTTTTGCGCCACCAAATCCTACAACTGTTGCTCAATATTCTTCACTTTCGTGGTTAACTACTCCTGGCTTTATTTTCAGGAGCCACAATGACGGCTCTGCTGTTGACCGCCTGCATCATCTGGTGTGTGTGCTCAATCAAGTCCAATAGACACAAAGATGGATTCCACCGGTTGAGGCAGAACAATGATGACTATGAGGATGAGATCCGCCTGATGTCTGCCGGATCAAAGAAATCCCTCCTCAATAATGAATTCCAGGATGAAACGGACACAGAGGAAGAGACTCTATATACCAGCAAGCATTAAAAAGACACAGTCCGGCCTGGACGAGTTGCTCCGAGCAGGATACTCGCCACTCTTGGGAACAGTTCCTAGTTTGGCTGCAGCAACGTCCTGCAATTTGTAACCGCACATTTGCCATTGACTTTTTCTTGAACTACTTTTGGTTTTTGTGTTAAGTGCTCTTTCATTTTTACAATATTGTTGTGTTTGTGAATGTCTGGATCCCATTTGTCTGCTAGCAAAAGAACGTAACAATTAAGGATCGCTTCTAAAGCCTTACCAGCTGAACATTCTCATCACACAGTTGCCCTCACCACCGGGGGTTAGGATTTTTCTGCAATACTTGGCGAGGTGCCCGCACTGGGCCTCTGTCCTTCTTTCTATTCTATAATGTCAGAACAAGAACAATGGGACTTTTGGGTGAACGTATTTGGTAAGCTATTGGGATTTTGTATTGACCAGATTTTATGTCTGCCATTGAGGAAAGTATGAATGTGTTAGTTTTATTTTAGTCGCAGATGGTTTAGGTTCTCAAGGTTTTTCGTAATGGGGTTCCGGAACAAAGAGTGTTTGTAATTTAATATTCTTTTCTAGACCCTACAATAATGGAGGTGACGTTCCAGGTACAGCGGACTGCCCTCTTGTCAATGAGCTGCTGACTGGTCAGCAAGTGTTCATTTTCTTATCTTTGGCCATTTCTGCTATCTTGGCAATAAGCACATTTTCCAAATGTCTATGATCATGCTTGCTCTTCAGTCCATCGCACTACATAGCAGTAACGTTTCGGCAAACCCTTCTCGTTTGCATTCTCTAATTAAAAATCACTCTACATGATGCACTAATATTCCTCTTATTGGAATTGGAAAATCTTCTCTTAATGTAGAAGAGGAAAGTGTGGTCTGACGAAAGGAGAAATCTGGTCAAAATGATCTTCTCATAGGTGACAAGTCTTTGATTTTTCCTTGAATACAAGGCTCAGCCACCTCTGACTTCAGCTATTGGGCAAGTACAACGTCCAATGTGCACGCTTGGGAGTGGTAGTTTCACAACAGCCAGAGGTTGCTGACCCCTGATTCATTACCGCTACTGATTTTCAGAAGGTAAAGGCTCTCTAGAACTTTCTAGGCCTCGCTCAGAGATTTGTTATTGAAAATCTGACAACTTTCTAAGCAAAGGGCCTGAAATGGAAAAATCTGCTGTCTGAACTTGTAATGTTGTCAGGATTTCAGTATCCTATGTGGTGCCAAAATGGTTTGAGCTCTCTGTAGATCAGACTTCACCGAATTGATTTTTCTCGTATACATAATCGTTTTGACCTGATTTCTGCTTTAAGGGCTCATGCACCCGAATGTATATTCTTTCTGTGTCCGTTCCGTTTTTTTTTTTTTTTTCTTTTGCAGAGAGTATACTGAACCATTCATTTCAATGGGTTCGCCCAAAAAAAACGGAAGTTACTCTGTGTGCATTCCTTTTCCGTTTGTCCGTATTTCTGTTCCGCCAAAAAATGTCCTATTATTGTCCGCATTACGGACAGGGATAGTACTGTTCTATCCGGGGCCAGCTGTTCCGTTCTGCAAAATACGGAATACACACAGACGTTGTCCGTATTTTATGCGCATCCGTTTTTTTTTTACGGACTGCAAAATACATACGTCGTGTGCATGAGCCCTAAGAATGAGAGTCACGATTCTTGCCGTTCTTGTACAATCTAGTCGCCTGCATTAGGTCAGTTCCAGTTTTCTGCTTTCCTTGTCTTGTGTTAGCGACCAGGACTACACTTTAAGGGCTTGTTCACACGAATGTGCCCTGTTTTGCGGCCCACAAATTGCGGGTCTGCAAAACACGCATGCCGCCCGTGTGCCTTCCGCAATTTGCAGAATGGAATTGGGGGCCCATTATAAAAATGCCTATACTTGTCCACAAAATAGACAAGAATTGGCCATGAGTTTATAATTTTTGCGGGGCCACGAAACGGAGCAACGGATGCGGACAGCACACAGAAAGCTATCCGCATCTTTTGCGGCCCCATTGAAGCGAATGTGTTTGCACCCGAGCAGCAAAAAATGCGGCTCGGATGCCGAACAAAACCACGGTTGTGTGAACAAGCCCTTATTCTGTGCACTTACAGATATAGTGACTGCCAAATCCACTGCCTTATGTTTTTTCCACCATTCTAAATTCAGCCTTACAGAAGTTTTGTCAGCCATGCAGTAATTTACTCTGTACTGTCTCCAAATTTTCATTGGATTTGCATTTAGGGCATTAATTTATTATTATCCATAATCAATTTGATTTTGTGAATTTATTGCTACAGTTAAAGGGGCAGGCCTTTCAAGTACTTTGGTGGCATATCGCTAGCCAATGTCCCACTTCTGGGACCCTGACCTATCTCTAGAACAGGGCCCCAAAGGGAAGAAGTGCACACCATGCATACATGGCGTGTTTTTCATTCACTTCGGGATTCCGAAAAGAGCTGAGAGAGCACTCTGCTATATCTGGAACTTAAATAGAAGTGTATGGAGAGCGCACTGCGCAAGCGCAGCCACATTTCAATTCTCCTCTATGGGAGTTCCGTCTCAGCTATTTTTGCCACTCCCAATGGAGGGTTAGCCGTGCTTCAGCAGTGTCCCTCCTTGACTTTGGGGGTTCTGTTTTAGATTTAGGTGCTCTAGCAATATGCCACCAATTTGTGAGATGGGCTAACCCTTTTAAAGAGGACCTGTCACTTTTCCTGACACGTCTGTTTTAGGAACTACTTACATTCACCATGTTCTAACCATTCTGGAGCATCTATTCTTTTGATGTGCCATTCCTCCGTTATTCCTGCTAGAATTTATAAAGGAATTTGCAGCAGTCAGCAATAAAGATCCATTAGAGTGTTCCCAGTTGGGGGGTGTCCCTGCACAGTCTGACACTAGCCAATCAGCGCTAGCAGTGTCGGACTATGCAGCCCCCAAATGGTAACACCCAGCTGGACCTTTGTTACAGACTGCTGCCCATTCATAATTTCAAGTAGGAATAATAGAGGAATGGCACAACAAAGTCATAAAAATAGATGCTTCTGAATTTTTACACAGGGAATGCAACAAGTTACTTAAAACAGACCTCAAAAAAGGTGACAGGTCCCCTTTAAAGGGAAAATCCAGTTGAAATACATTTTTTATGTGAAGTTTTTGTGATCTCAGATCACCACTGATTTTCAGAACCAAAGGACTCTAAAGTATACGAACCGTTTTGAAACTGCTCAAGAGATTTCTGCTACTGGACCCAATAGTCTAAGCAAATAGTCACTGAGATGTGTCCACCTGGGACATTGATGACATACAGTCAGGTCCATAAATATTGGGACATGGACACAATTCTAAAATTTTGGGCACTAAACACCACCACAACGGATTTGAAATGAAACAAACAAGATTTGCTTTAACTGCAGACTGTCAGCTTTAATTTGAGGGTATTTTACATCCAAATCAGGTGAGCGGTGTAGGAATTACAACATTTTGCATATGTGCCTCCCACTTGTTAAGGGATCAAATGTAATGGGACAGAATAATAATCATAAATAAAACGTTCTCTTTTTAATACTTGGTTGCAAATCCTTTGCAGTCATTTACAGCCTGAAGTCTGGAACGCATAGACATCACCAGACGCTGGGTTTCATCCCTGGAGATGCTCTGCCAGGCCTCTACTGCAACTGTCTTCAGTTCCTGCTTGTTCTTGGGGCATTTTCCCTTCAGTTTTGTCTTCAGCAAGTGAAATGCCATTGGCCATTGCATAACATTCCACTTCTTTCCCTTAAAAAAAACTGGTTGCTTTTGCAGTATGCTTTGGGTCATTGTCTATCTGCACTGTGAAGTGCCGTCCAATGAGTTCTGAAGCATTTGGCTGAATATAAGCAGATAATATTGCCCGAAACACTTCAGAATTCATCCTGTTGTTTTTGTCAGCAGTCACATCATCAATAGATACAAGAGAACCAGCTTCATTGGCAGCCATACATGCCCACGTCATGGCACTACCACCACCATGCTTCACTGATGAGGTGGTATGCTTAGGATCATGAGCAGTTCCTTTCCTTCTCCATACTCTTCTCTTCCCATCACTCTGGTACAAGTTGATCTTGGTCTCATCTGTCCATAGGATGTTGTTCCAGAACTGTGAAGGCTTATTTAGATGTCGTTTGGCCAACTCTAATCTGGCCTTCCTGTTTTTGAGGCTCACCAATGGTTTACATCTTGTGGTGAACCCTCTGTATTCACTCTGGTGAAGTCTTCTCTTGATTGTTGACTTTGACACACATATACCTACCTCCTGGAGAGTGTTCTTGATCTGGCCAACTGTTGTGAAGGGTGTTTTCTTCACCAGGGAAAGAATTCTTCGGTCATCCACCACAGTAGTTTTCCATGGTCTTCTGGGTCTTTTGGTGTTGCTGAGCTCACCGGTGCATTCCTTCTTTTTAAGAATGTTCCAAACAGTTGTTTTGGCCACGCCTAATGTTTTTGCTATCTCTCTGATGGGTTTGTTTTGTTTTTTCAGCCTAATGATGGCTTGCTTCAATGATAGTGACAGCTCTTTGGATCTCATCTTGAGAGTTGACAGCAACAGATTCCAAGTGCAAATAGCCCACTAGAAATGAACACTTTTATTTGCTTATTGTAATTGGGATAATGAGGGAATAACACACACCTGGCCATGGAACAGCTGAGAAGCCAATTGTCCTATAACTTTTGGTTCATTAACAAGTGGGAGGCTCATATGCAAACTGTTGTAATTCCTGCACCGTTCACCTGATTTGGATGTAAATACCCTCAAATTAAAGCTGACAGTCTGCAGTTAAAGCACATCTTGTTCGTTTCATTTCACATCCATTGTGGTGGTGTTGGAGCCAAAAATGTTAGAATTGTGTCGATGTCTCAATATTTATGGACCTGACTATCACTAGGATATGCCATCAATGTCAGATAGGTGCAGGTTCCACCTCTGGGACCAGCTTACATCTCCAGAATGGGGCCCCCAAAAGCGAAGGAGAGCGCACCGCACATTTTTCAGCCCTTAGGGCTGATTCACATGACCATGAGTAGTCCAGGAAACCTGGTCCGTGTGTCGGCCACATCTCCGAGACTTACTGCATGATTAATTCATTTATGATAGTCCGTTCCTAAGTGATTGTGGCGCTATTGTACTATGCCGACATCATCATCATCATGTGAGTACAGCACACTAAACTCACAATCAGATAGAAACTGAATGTGTCATTAATTTCTATGAGTACAGATCAGGGGAGCCGCGGTCAGTCTGGAACAGACCGTGTTTCCTGGACCGAGCACTTTCTTGTTAATCAGTCCTAACAGAATAATGTGAAATCATTGACTTTTTTCAAAGCTGGCCATCTCATGATGTCTTAAGCCAAGCGGAATGGTATGGAAGGGCACATCGATGATCTTTGACTGTTTTCAGAGCTCTGTCAACTGGGTTTAAGCCCTTTTTAATTCTAGAAATTATTAGTGGTCTGAGGTCAGACTTCACCAATGTGATCTTTTCGCACACCTACAACATGGACTGTATTTCTCCTTTAATAAGAATATGAGAGAATCTAGGCTTTATAGTTTGTTCACACAAGGGATTTTGAAAACACGCTGATTTTCTTTGTGGTTTTGGTGCCGTTTTTGGCAGATTTTTATTAATTTTTTTCAGCTTCCCATCCATTTCAATGGGAGAATCCGTGCAGATTCCGCTCCAAGATAGAGCATGCTGCTCCTTTTTTCCATGCTGTTTTTTTTTTCCAATGTGGAAAAAAGAAAGCAAGTTCTGCCTCCCGTTGAAATGAATGGGAGGCTTTTTAGAGGTGTTTTTGGCACAGATTCCTCCACGTAGAAAGTGTATAAAACAAACACCAAAAAATGTCATGTGAACAGACCGTTACAGTGTCACTGAAAACTTCTGGCATGTTATAGTGACGTGAGGAGTTTTGATCGGTGTGTGACCCCCTACGACTGCTGAAATGAAGGGGCTCTGCTGAACACTATGCCCTTTTGGCTGTGATCGTAGCCTTGAACATTGCACTGTATGGACTCATACACTCTCTATGCAGCCCTGCCTTTGCGAGGATCAGTCAAAAGGGCACACAGATCCAGTGAGGGTTTCTGCCCCTTCGTTTCATGGATCGGTGAATATATGCCACAGCCACCACTAGGGATGAGCCAATTTCATATTTTTGAAGTTCGGGTGGTGGTATAATCTGAATTGCGTTATGGATTCCATTACCACGGACTATAATGCTATTCCATGACGGAAGAGAACTCCAGCATAACGAAAACCAGACGGATCCGTCATGCTGGCCATAGACTTCTATTATGACGGAATGTCTCTACAGGCATTCCGTCATGGAATAGCATTATGGTCCGTGGTAAAGGAATCCATAACGCAATTCAGATTATACCACAATATATGAATATGAAACTCGCTCATCCCACATTCATTTTGCATATTTTAACAGTACATACTAAGGCCTTGCAGTATTATGTGCTCATCTCAATAAGGCACTCTGGACATTTTATTTGCATTTCCTCCCATGCCGTTTAGATATGTATTAACTCCTGAAGTGCCTTGTTGCAGCAGCTGCAGCGTTTGCAAGAAAACTGTATTGTGTGTGACAATGCTGCAACCCTTTACTATGGGAAAAGGGGTTCCCTTGACGTCATTGATGGAAGTCTTTCATTTGCTTTAAGGTTACTTTCACACTAGCGTTATTCTTTTCCGGCATTGAGTTCCGTCCTAGGGGCTCAATACCGGAAAAGAACTGATCAGTTTTATCCTAATGCATTCTGAATGGAGAGCAATCCGTTCAGGATGTCTTCAGTTCAGTCTTTTTGCCTTTTCAGGACAGAGATAATACCGCAGCATGCTGCGGTTTTATCTCCGTCCAAAATTCCGGAGCACTTGGCATTTTTTACCATTGAAATGCGGATCCGGCCCGAGTGTTCTGGCAAAACGGATCCGGCCTTGCGGTCTGCGCATGCGCAGACCACAAAGAATGCGAAAAAAAGGTAAATGCCGGATCCATTTTTCCGGATGACACCGGAGAGACGGATCCGTCATTTCAATACATTTGTCATATGGATCATTATCCTGATCCGTCTGACAAATGCCATCAGTTTGCATGCGTTTTGACGGATCCGGCAGGCAGTTGCGGCAACGGAACTGCCTGCCGGAATCCTCTGCCGCAAGTGTGAAAGTAGCCTAAGAACCATCCATCGTGTTGTACTTGGATATTAAGATAGGATACTGTACAATATAACGTTACGTATTGCACTTGTGCCTGTTAATGGCCTCTTGGAAATGTTCACTTGATTTTCTTTTTTTTCCATCTTTTCATACTTTTGTGGAAATAAATGCAGGATGCACATTTGTCTGCAGGGGTCATGCCGCTAATTCACCTTTTGCATTTACTTTACTGCCTTTAAAACAAAGTTATAACGGAGACGTCTGATGTGACCGCTTTGCAGAAGTCATGTTTATTTATTGCAAATGATGTAACTAAAAATTTCAGAAGAAACCCAAAAAAATCCATGTTGGTCTTATTCTTTCGCTGCATTTCATTCTGACAACTTGCCACAAACTGCACATTCTTAGGGCTCATGCATACCGCCGTTGCCAGGCCGTTCCGTGCATTAGGGACGGCAATTTGCCACCACCTTCCATTCTCGTCGTACTCCAGTTGTCTCTGATTAAGATTTGGAGCTGAGGAGGTGAGATGCAGGCAACAACCCACAGCCCTATCGTCTGCATTCTGTCTGGACTGCCCCTAGTAATGACCCCTATAGGGGCCCCAGGAGTATGCTCCCAGTGTGGGCTAAGACTCCTGTGTCCCTGCGCCATTTGTACACCGCCTCATCTAGTGGCCTATGAGAGAGAACTGTGGAGCAGAGAGCCATGGGCTCCCATGCCCTGCTGTGGTATTCAGTTGTACAATTAAATTTAGGAGGGGACCTGGGGTTGCCGGCCAGTTATGTAAGTACCTGATGCTCCCAGTCTTAAATGGGTTGTCCCATCTTGAACACTGGGGGTATATCGCTATAATATGCCCACCATGTCTGATAGGTCTAGGACCCGAACCTATCCTTAGAACAGAACCCACAAAGTGACCGAGGACTCAAGTAGGTTACCCTCCATTTCTATGGGAGTGCCAAAAATAGCCGAGCAACCCCTTGGGCATTAGCCCACTGTGGCCATTCCACCCCTGGCTATCGGAGTTCCAAAAATAGTTGAGCGCTTGCTTGGCTATTTCCAGCAGTCCCATAGCTGTAAGGAGAGCACACCGCGCATGCGCAGCTTGCTGCCCTTCACTTCAGGGATCCAGTTCTTGAGATGGGAGCAGGTCACAGAGTTGGGACACGCATCTATGGTATATCGTAGCAATGTGCCATCAATTTCTGAGATGGGAATAACCCTTTAGTGGTTGACCTGGTTATATATATTGATGTCCTATACAGAAAGGACAGTTCACTGCAAGTTGTGCCTGTCTGCACTGCAGATCTCTGCTTTTACAATACCTCTATTTTAAAGAGGACCTTTCATCAGTTTAGCCCTAGTCTAATTATGGTCTTACATTATAGGGCGGCCCCCACTGATGCCTTGGCATTTAATTTTTTTTCCGCTCTTGTCCCTATTGATTTCGGCACCTTATATTATAATGAGCCGACTCTGTTATACTAGGCGGAGCCTCACAGTTTCGCTGGGGGTGGTTCTCCCTGGCTTTGAGCGCATCAAATCAGAGCGCACCGCTCTTAGCCAGGGAGAATGAGCTCCTCCCTGGCTAAGAGCGGCGCGCTCTGATTGGATGCGCTTCTTGGCTAAGAGCGGTGCGCTCTGATTGGATGCGCTCACACCCAGCGAAACTGCGAGTCGGTTCATTAAAATATAAGGCGCCAAAATCAACGGGGCCAAAAGCGGACGAACGGGGGGTGGTTTTTGGGGGGAAAAAAAAAGTGCCATGGCATCAGTGGGGCCCGCCTTATAAGGTAAGACCATAATTAGACTAGGACTAAACTGATGAAAGGTCCTCTTTAAGGCTGGGTTCACACCGGAGCGTTGTGAAAGGAGCGCTCCGTATGCGCGATTGTACGGGCGTTTACAATCGCGCATACAGAGACAAGCAAACACACATTGTCGCGCGTTCCCGAAAGTCTATGTACGGGAACGCGCGACAAACACCCGAAAAAACGCTCATGTACTTGTTTGAGCGTCGGGCGTTTTACAGCGCGATCGTACGCGCTGTAAAACGCCCAGGTGAGAACCATTCCCATAGTGAAGCATTGGTTTCTCCTTGTTGAGCGTTTTACAGCGCGTAGGAACGCGCTGTAAAACGCTCAGGTGTGAACTGAGCCTAAAGAAGTTTTCCGGGCTACACATATAGATGGCCTATACTCGGGTAGGTTATCAATATCAGACCGGTGAGGGTCTGACACCCAGCACCTCAACCAATCAGCTGTTTGCCGCAGGCTCCTGAGCTAACAAAGAGAATGGAGTCAGAGGCACATCTCCATCCACTGTGCCGTGGCCATGCCAGGTTACTGAAGCTCAGCTCACTTGAATGGGAGTTAAATAAAAACGTTTTGTCATCTGATCGGGTGTTTTATGCTTGTTTGGTAGAAGCAGATCTCCCTGTGTAAATGGGGAATATACTGCCGACAGATGCAAACTAAAAAGGAACATTGGGAGAGATTTATCTTTCCCCTATGCCATTTTTGGTTTTCTTTTTGCGTACAAAAAGTTGCAGTCCCTTGGTTTGAGACATATTAAACGACGTTGCAATTAAAAGTGGTTGTAGTTTGCGTTTCTATGCTGCCCTCATCACTTTCCCCCCAAAAAAGGGGGTGGGATAATGGGCACAGGCACATTTATCTTAATTTATGGCAGTTTTCAGGTATCACTGGTGACTGAGATCTATGGCAGCTATGAGCTAGGGTAGACTGCCGGAGGATTTGCTTAGACGAGCCATGCACCGCATCATAAATTAAGTGCATCCTCCAGCACCACAGAGAAGGTCAAGACCAGTCTTAATAAATCTCCTCCATCATTTGCCCCATACAGTGGGACAATAGTTTATTACATTTAAAGGTACCGATCACGATGCTCTATTGTGAATCTGCGCTCATTTACCGCCAGATCTGCCTTTATGTCTGTGATTACAGATCCGTCATGGATTGTCAGCTGTTTTTATTTCTGTCAAGGGGTTGTATGACACTGAAAAAACATGGCTGCAATGACACTTACTATAGATGTGGACACACGGTGATGCTAATGGATTTAGCTTTGGCTAAACCAGGGAATGGAGTATAGAGGACTGCGTTCTTCACCCCGCGGGACGGAGGTCCAGCCACAGCACGGCAAACATGCAGAGAGGCGGCCGGACAAAAACTGCAGCATGTGTGCCGCTGCAGCCAAGTGGCAAATCACTGCTAGGTCACATGCCGCTTGGAGACACATAACTATTGAGGCCAGTCATTGGTTGCGGCGGCGCATGTGACAGGAAGTTGACATGCAGGGACTTGAAGTCCGGCGAAGAAAGCCCGGACTTCACAGAGAGGCAGCCAGCAGGTAATTATAGATCTCATTAAGGATCCCACTGGAGGGATTTAAAATAAAATCTTGGAAACCCCATTTAAAAACATGTAAAAAGCAAACATAGTGGAGGAGCTTTATCAAAATTGGTGCAAGGGAAAGCTGGCTTAGTTGCCCATAGCAACCAATCAGATTCCACCTTCCAAATGTTTTCCTTTGCACCAGTTTGATAAATCAGGGCCAAAATGTTCAAAGCATTTTGTAAATGGGAACTGGAAATTAACAATATTTGAAAAGATATAACCAAATGAATGTTAAATGGTTATTTTTTTTCCATTTTTACTTTGTATGTTATTAGCAAAACTAGATATCTATCATTTCATCCAGGGCCCTCAACTATGATGGAGGGATCTTCCCCTGGCGAGGCCAATTCTAGATGAAAGTACAACTGTGCAGAATGTGCTGGTGCATAAATGGGATTAATGATGATATAGGTCAAGCCTTGCCTTGCCCTAATCTGCACCACGCTCTCTTATCTGCTACTAATTAGAACAAATGATGTAGAGGGCTCTTCCCAATGTACGCTAACTACAGCTTGATGAGTATTGTGTGCTGAATGCCTGCAACTATCAAAAGCGTTGTAATGGTAATTAATTAATATATCATGCTAGAAGCGAGCGCTAGAGATGGAGAAGATCGTACGTTCATATTTGTGTTAAAGGTTCTAAAAAATATATATATGTTATATTAGTAAATATGGAAAAATTTGCAAAAATACTGCAAAACCAAAAGGGACGCAATTGTCCTAGAGAGGGGTTCACCAAGAAATCACTTTACTTATATAGGATAATTTGATTTGTGAAGGTCCCAAATACTGGAATTTTGACCAAACCCCAGAGCTTGTAAGGAGTTTCAACAGAACGTGTTCATGTATGCAGCCATATTCTCTAAAAATGACAATGATAAGACTGCCCTGTTGAAGTTGCGCCTGAACCCTCACAGATTCAACTTTTTAGATACGATTTAATTATCTTACTATACCACACAGGCATAATCTTTTTTCAATATACGAACATAACGGAATCCATAGGATGGAATGCAAAACGGAAGCCTATGAGAGGCATTCCGTTTTGCTCCGTCCTAATAGAAGTCTATGGGAAAACATAACGGATCCGTCTGAGTCCCGTTATGCAAGACTGAAAACAAAGTCCTGTCGACAGGACTTTGTTTTCCGTCTTGCATAACGGGAACCAGACGGATCCGTTTTGATTCCTATAGACTTCAATTAGGACAGAGAGCAAACGGAATGCCTTTTAAAGGTGTCCGTTTTGCATTCTGTCATAATGCAAGTCTATGGGCAGCAAAACGGATCCGTCCTTCTGTCTTATGGATTCCGTTATGTTCCGTTATAACCCTATAAGCCATAATGGACTCCATAACGCTACTGTGAACCCACCCTTATAGGAATATAGGTGTCGCTAGGCTAATGACTATGCATATTGCCATATCAGGCAAAACCTTTTGCTAAACTTCACTAACTAGAACTTTATTATTAATAAAACTTTAAAACTGTCATAAGATATGTACCTATGAAACTGGCTGACCTGCTGCATGTGCATTTGGCAAGCTCGGACTGGCCCACAGGGTTACAGGTGAATCCCCGGTGGGCCCCTGAGCAAGGTGGGCCTCTAGTC
The DNA here is from genome assembly GCF_905171765.1 of Bufo bufo. Classification (NCBI taxonomy): domain Eukaryota; kingdom Metazoa; phylum Chordata; class Amphibia; order Anura; family Bufonidae; genus Bufo; species Bufo bufo. The sequence continues at coordinate 98,340,113 of NC_053391.1, read as the reverse complement.
TCCCACCCCTGCAGCAGTGGCACATAATACAGTAGATTTACTGCGCTACATACATATATTCAATGTACAGCACCTCAACCAGACTATATTCATATAAAAAACTTGATAGATTATTAAAGAAACTTCCTAGTTTATTATTATAGACACGATCAGAGCTGAGATGACTTCTAGGTATAGAGAGAAGGTGCCAGTGTCCTCTTCTCCCCAGGACTTACCTTCTCAAAGCTGCAGGGACCCCCATATTCAAGTATTTGTTAGCATCTTGTGTGAGCAGGTAATATATGTATCTGTACTGTGGGCCCCCAAAATAAATTTTACTGGTGGGCTCTAGGCACCCCAGTCTGACACTGATCATAGTAATGCCCTGGAGACTGAGAGGGTGAAGATTCAAGTTCATCTGCAGATCTGAGAGAGTAAAACTCTGCATCAGAACTAGGGGTTCAGCACTAGAAATGAGGGGTTCACTTCACACCCAAAACATATTACTGACAGCACAGTCACTTCTCACCTAAACTCATCGCTTCCGCAGAAGTCACTCTCATCATCCTCTACACTGTTACTTGCAAGTTGCTTGCAGAGGAATGAAATCTCGATTCCCGTGGCACAGGACACTAAAGTTTCTCTGCTGGGCGCTAGTTAAGCCAATCAGCAGCAGGTTCTGCGAGCACTGCTAATGCTGATTGGCCAGCCCAGCGCCCAACAGTGAAACAATGTAGAGCGCTAGTCGGGACTCCAGCGCTAGCCACTGATGATGTGCTGAGTGAAGGGGAGCCCCGAGGACAGCACAAAGGAAGCAGGGAGCTGGAAAGCAGAACCTGAGCCCCAGACAGGGATTTAAGACAGGAGCGAGAATTTAGTGTAATTATGAGGTGGGGCCTTTTGTCCAAGACCGGGCCCCCTTCCTCCAGGGGCCCCATAGCAGCTGTGTGGTCTGCCTCCGTTGGAGGTACACCACTGACTGTACCTCTTCATTTTTATTTTTTTTCAGTGGAATCTGTATAAGGCCTCATGCACACAAACATATCCGTTTTGCAGTCTGCAAATTTCGGATACACAAAAAATATGGATGTGGTCCATGTTACATCCACATTTTTTGCGAATCCGTTGACTTCAATGGGTATGTGGTCCAGAGATTGTTTTTGTCAATACAAAACTTTGCCCTATCCACAGAATATCTGGGACCACCACTGATCACGAGAACTGGATCCTGTGTCTCCTTATGAATGAAGTGGCAGGTCGAGCGTGCACACAGCTACTCTATTCACTCTCTATGGCTCTGCTGGAGATAGCCGAGTACAATGCTCAGCTATTTCCAGAAGTCCCATAGACATTGAATGAAGCAGAAGGGAACATGGTTGACCTACCATTTCTTTGGGGACACAGAATCCCCATTCTCATGATTATGGGGGACCAAGCAGTCCCCACTGATTAGATACTTATCTCCTATCCTGTAAGTAGGGGATAAAACAAATAAGCTGAGCTGTAAAACCAAGAAAGGTCATCACTATCTGATCAGCAGGGGTCCGACACCCTGCACCCCCATCCAACTGACTATGAAGGCTCAGACACACCACTACTCGATATACACTGACTTCCTTATTAACTGCAAGGTATCAAATGTACAGTAGATGTTCTCATTAGAAGTCAGGGCACTGGTCTTAAAAGTGGCCCTGTTGATGATGGGCCTTTGACTCATGAATAGTGTTGAGCGCAAATATTCGGATTACGAATTTTTATCGCGAATATCGGCACCTCGAGAATTCGCGAATATTTAGAATATAGTGCTATATATTCGTAATGATGAATATTCATGTTTTTTTTTTTTTTAACAGAGTACACATCAGGTGATCATCCCTCCCTTCTTCTAGCTTGTGGGCCAATGAGAAGGCTTTGTCACAGCTTAGCAACATCCCTAGCAACCAATAGAAAAGTTCCCCACCCCTTACTATATAAGAACCTCCCCAGCAGCTATTTTCTAAAGTTTATTGCAGTTATGAAAGAGACAGCAGTGTCATTGCTGTGCTCTGTGCTTTGTTGTATTAGACAGTTATATACAGTACAGACCAAAAGTTTGGACACACCTTCTCATTCAAAGAGTTTTCTTTATTTTCATGACTATGAAGGCATCAAAACTATGAATTAACACATGTGGAATTATATACATAACAAACAAGTGTGAAACAACTGAAAATATGTCATATTCTAGGTTCTTCAAAGTAGCCACCTTTTGCTTTGATTACTGCTTTGCACACTCTTGGCATTCTCTTGATGAGCTTCAAGAGGTAGTCACCTGAAATGGTCTTCCAACAGTCTTGAAGGAGTTCCCAGAGATGCTTAGCACTTGTTGGCCCTTTTGCCTTCACTCTGCGGTCCAGCTCACCCCAAACCATCTCGATTGGGTTCAGGTCCGGTGACTGTGGAGGCCAGGTCATCTGGCGCAGCACCCCATCACTCTCCTTCATGGTCAAATAGCCCTTACTTTCAAAGTTTTCCCAATTTTTCGGCTGACTGACTGACCTTCATTTCTTAAAGTAATGATGGCCACTCGTTTTTCTTTACTTAGCTGCTTTTTTGTTGCCATAATACAAATTCTAACAGTCTATTCAGGAGGACTATCAGCTTTGTATCTACCTGACTTCTCCTCAACGCAACTGATGGCCCAAACCCCATTTATAAGGCAAGAAATCCCACCTATTAAACCTGACAGGGCCCACCTGTGAAGTGAAAACCATTTCAGGGGACTACCTCTTGAAGCTCATCAAGAGAATGCCAAGAGTGTGCATAGCAGTAATCAAAGCAAAAGGTGGCTACTTTGAAGAACCTAGAATATGACATATTTTCAGTTGTTTCACACTTGTTTGTTATGTATAGAATTCTACATGTGTTAATTCATAGTTTTGATGCCTTCAGTGTGAATCTACATTTTTCATAGTCATGAAAATAAAGAAAACTCTTTGAATGAGAAGGTGTGTCCAAACTTTTGGTCTGTACTGTATATGATTCAGATAGTTAGGGGGGAGATAGTCAGTGTAGGTTAGATTGATCTATAGTGTAGCTGATAGGTTCCAGTGCAGGGTGTTAGGCAGTGTAATAGGTTCTGCTATCCATACAGACATAGTGCTATGATGTCACAAGTTGCACGTATTGTGAAAATTCGCAAGCGCAAATATATTGGAGCACTCTATCTGCATATAAAGCTATTCTAATGTTCTGCCGTGCCGACCATTTTCTCCGGTCTCAGGAAACTTATACCAGCTTGAAAAATGTAGCGTAAGTGACTTATGCCGGTATTTCGCGCGCATTACGCGAATAATATATTGTCGATTTTCGCAACAAGAATATAATCTTGAATTCGCGAATATATGACGAATATTCTACAACATATTCGAGAAATATCGCAAATTCGAATATTGTCCCTGCCGCTCATCACTACTCATGAAGAGTCGACCTTCAGCACTCAGGAGAGGAAAAACCCCCAGTGGAGGAAACCTCTAGGGAGCCGTGGCTGAAGGACTGCCCTTCCCCTAGGCGGTGGAGGAGAACAACGACATATGACAAGGACGGTAGATTTTTCCTTGAATTAATGGTGAATGTCAAGTTCGTTGACTTCTGCAGAGACCAAGCCTGGAATCTGCCTTTTAATGCAGCAGGAATATCACTTCTTCGGTTAATACATCTGGAAATTTCGGTGAATGACAAGTCCAGTGGTCAATGCAGAGACCGAGCCCGGAATCTGCCTCTTAATGCAGCAGAAAACTCACTTCTTTGGTGAATACGTCTGTCTGCAGAAAGTCCTGTGAATGTCAAGTCCAGTGGTTATTGCAGAAACCAAGCCTGGAATCTGCCTTTGATGCAGCAGGAATCTCACTTCTTTAATGAATACGTCTCACTGCAGAAAGTCCAGTGGGTGAGTGCAGAGACCGAGCCCGGAATCTGCCTCTTGCTAAAGCGAAGGTCATCTGATTCTGACATGGTGGCCACCACATCGATGACTTGTTTCATCACCTCAGGCTGTATCCCATATTCATTGCCAGGAGACAGTGAGACCTACGCTTTGGTACAATGATCTGCAGATGCAAAAAATATAACTAATTATGACTGAACATGGAGCAGCGGAAAATTACATATAAGTGACACACAATTTACTCCCGGTCACTGTGGGTCGTTGTAATCCCTTTAACTGTATTAATCTTGGGCCCATGTTCCTAACAGCGATACCAACGCTTATCATTGTTATCGACTGTTATAGCTGTTATTCTTGTTCTGGGACCCACTGCTGTATCCAACATAAACAGAATACACCTTGAAATCGTGGGCTGATTTATTTTCATATATTTTTATAGGGTTTGGAGCTCAGTTTTCCTGATAGAAATCGTCAAAACCCCTTTATTACACACTTCCATAGTTAAAATTCTGGGAGCCATTGCTGAAGGTGATCTTCATATCAAGGTCAATGGGAGTTCCCTCTAGTGGTGACTGCAGACAGTTAGAATTTTATCATGCCATATATAAGGTGGTTTGGATGATTTTCCACTAATGGCCACTGCTCTGCTCATCTTCATGGAGAATCGAAGCCCTAAATTATTATGCGTCATCACTGTGGTGTCTCCAGAACTTGGCCTCATGTCTCTTATTATTATGAGCTTCTGTCATAAATGCCATTACATTTTATGACTCCGGTAACAAGGATCTCACCTTATAAGACCAATACCTTCTGGCAGGGGTCACAAGTGAAGATCAGGAGATGGTTTATTCTGCGCCTCATTTTGTCTCAGACCTCTGGTGACCCCATCTGCTGCAATTGCCTTCTTAACCCCAGGCTGTTTTTATTTCCAGTGGTGACCAGTGGATACCGCTGTGTCCAAGTTATACAGAAAACACCATAACTATCAAGAAAATCACAAATCATCAATATACCGAATGAAGATACAAGGTCTTCTCATGGATGCAGTCTTGATCATCTGATAGTCTGACACATGTTACTGGAACACAACTGCCTGATAATCAGGTCTCTAGGACCGAGTTAAAATAATAAATTAGGATACACTACCTATCTGGTCAGGGCGATCTCTTGACCCATCATAGACTCAACATGTCATGAAAGACATGGAGTCACTAAGTGGCCTTTTTGGGAAAGCCTGTGATTGTGCAATTCTGCAGGCACTATATTAGATAAAGGGGTCTGCAGTATATGAGATGTGTATTTTTGTGTTGTGCCCACACTGGTGATTACGAAGGGGGTCGTCCAAATTGTAGAGTCCATTTAATTTCGGCCGCCCATTGATACCAGAGTAATATGCAAGTAGTACGAAGCCATAATACAAACACCAAAGTAGTCTATGGGGCCTTACTGTACCCAAGGGCATAACTAGGTGCAAAATTCGGTAAGATCCCAAGCAACTTTCCCAAAACCTCTCCTCCCACAGCGAGTCCTGCACTGTTCAGGCGGAGGAATCAAGAGTTTATTAATCAATGGCTGATGAAAGCACCTCCCAATGCCCTTCCCTTCCATCTGCATGCAGCAGCTTCTTGATAGTCCTCTTCTCTCTGAGGGTTTGGGTCCCTGTAGGTTGCAATCTTCTGTCCTTACTGTAACCTAATCATCTATCCATGTACTGACCTTCCACTTACACACAGCAGCAAAATTGAACAGGCAGTGCTTCAGTGTAAAGCATGAGGGAGATACAGAACAGCAGACCAAGTTTATATGGAGACAGGACCTCCTATACACAATGCAGTTAAGCTGCAGTCACTATGATGCACATCAAATACAAAGAACAAAAAGTCAGTCCTGTGTCCCAACACGGACAAGTAAGGCTACTTTCACACTAGCGTTCGGGGCTCCGCTTGTGAGTTCCGTTTGAAGGGGCTCACAAGCGGCCCCGAACGGATCCGTCCAGCCCTAATGCATTCTGAATGGATGCAGATCCGCTCAGAATGCATCAGTCTGGCTCCGTTTGTCCTCCGCTCCGCTCAGCAGGCGGACACCTGAACGCAGCTTGCAGCGTTCAGGTGTCCGCCTGGCCGTGCGGAGGCAAACGGATGCGTCCAGACTTACAATGTAAGTCAATGGGGACGGATCCGTTTGAAGTTGACACAGTATGGCTCAATTTTCAAACGGATCCGTCCCCCATTGACTTTCAATGTAAAGTCAAAACGGATCCGTTTGCATTATCATGACCAAAAAAAATAAAAAAAATTTTTTTTTGTTTTTTTTGTTCATGGTAATGCAAACGGATCCGTTCTGAACGGATCTAAGCGTTTGCATTATAGGTGCGGATCCGTCTGGGCACATACCAGACGGATCCGACCTAAACGCAGGTGTGAAAGTAGCCTTAGGCTACTTTCACACCTGCGTTCAGGAGTCCGCTCGTGAGCTCCGTTTGAAGGAGCTCACGAGCGGTCCCGAACGCAGCCGTCCAGCCCTGATGCATTCTCAATGGAGGCGGATCCACTGAGAATGCATCCGCCTGCCAGCGCTCAGCCTCCGCTCCGCTCAGTGAGCGGACACCTGAACGCTGCTTGCAGCGTTCGGGTGTCCGCCTGGCCGTGCGGAGGCGAGCGGATCCGTCCAGACTTATAATGGAAGTCAATGGGGACGGATCCGTTTGAAGATGACACAGTATGGCTCAATTTTCAAACGGATCCGTCCCCCATTGACTTTCAATGTAAAGTCTGAACGGATCCGTTTGCATTATCATGAAAAAAATGGTTATGGTTATGTAACAAAAGGCATAAAATACAAACCAGTTGTCACGTTCCTGGACGTGACGACTGATTTGTATTTTATGCCTTTTGTTCACGAACCCTTGTGAGTAGAATAAAACCTTTTATAAAAAGAGTGCTAAGGGTGCTTCACTATTCTGCCTATTCCCTTTCAACCCTGCAGAGAAAGAGGTCTGGGGAGGACTGGATCCTGCAGGCATTGAGGAGAGGGGCTGACACCCTTTTGCCATTCACTGATGACCGGGAGACATAGTCTCTAGCAGCGCGGTTCCAAAACCCTTTGACTATGATGCACATGACTATATTTTTGGTCCGTGTCCAATCCGCATTTTTCGCGGATTGCACGCAAATCCATTCATCTCTATGGGTCCACCAAATAAACGGACAACACATGGATGTCATCTGTGTGCTGTCTGCATCCTTGCGGCTGGGCCACAAATGATAGAACCTGTCCCATTCTTGTCTATTTTGTGGACAAGAATAGGCTATTTTTTACATTTGTTCTCACGAAAATTGGGGGATGCACACAAACTGGTTCCATATTTTGCGGATCTGCAATTTGGGGACCGCAAAACTGATACGGTCGTGTGTAGGAGGCCTGAGAGTGAGAAAAATGCGGAGTGCACACAGAAGGTGTCCGTATTATGCAGGTCCATTGTTTGTGGACTGAAATATGGGCACGGACATGTGCATGAAGTCTAAGATATAGGGCCAGATTTATCATCACTGACAGCTCACTCCACTTTCACATATGGCTACAGTCAGTTTTAGCCAAGTCAGATTTATGATCGGCCCTTTAAGACTGTAATAAATGTGGTTTGACGGTAGCAGTTTATCCGTCAGTAAGTAGCTTTACAAAAGTCGCACGTCTTTACGAAAAAGTCGCATGTTCTATTAAAAAGTCTTATAAGATAAGCATGGTCCTCACTGGAGTGAAATTGCGCATTTTTTTGCGACTTTTTAAATAGTTGCAATAGTAAATCTGTCTAGAGATTCATTCACATAAGAAAACACACCCACTTTCAGAAAACTGGCGAGCATAGCGCAGAGCAGAAAAAAGTCGAAAATTTTTGCGCATTTTTTGCGATTTGGCAAAAATTTGAGACTTTTTCACTCCATTATTCTAACTTGAGCTAATGATAAATCTGGCCCATAGTGTAGGCTCTTTTACAGTCAGCGAGGTGTCAGGGAGTATACTACCTCTACAATGACTATAGCTACATCCCTCACTATTCCAGTTAACATACGGCCACACAGTCAGGTTTCCTGATGCCATTTTGGAAGCCAGCCACCGAGCCGCTTTTCACCTTAAATCCCAGGCCGATTTTTTAAAATCTGACATGTGTCACTTTATGTGGTAATAACTTTGGAACGCTTTTATTAATCCAAGCCATTCTGAGAATGTTTTCTCGTGACACATTGTACTTCATGATAGTGATAAATTTCAGTCAATATTTTTCATTTTTATTTAAAAAAAATACCAAATTTACCAAAAATGTGAAAAATTCACAACTTTCCAAATTGCAATTTCTCTGCTTTTAAAACAGAAAGTGATACCTCATATAATAGTTATTACTTTACATTTCCCATGTCTACTTTATGTTTGTGTAACACCCCAGAGTTGTGTTATGACACGCCTCTACCCCGCTACTATCTCTTAAGAGCCTTTACCTTGTCATCTGATATGATTTTGCTCATGTCTTCACAACTGTGCATTTAAAACTATGTTAAATGTAAATTTCCTGGTTCACCAGCAGGTGGCAGCAATGCGTTGGTAAGGTATTAGGTTCAGTTTAGTATATCTAGGCTGGAATGGGTCATTCCAGCTTAGCTCCCCCTCTGTGGATGTGTGGACTGTTCCCACATCCTGCAGATTGGGTGGAGAAGGAAGTTAGGGTCAGTATGCCAGCCACCCCTGTTAGGCAAGGCCAGACTGGCCTACCGGGATACCGGGAAAATTCCTGTTAGGCCGGTAGCCTTGACTGCCGCACGGCCGGCTGAGGAGGCTCCTTGGCCAATGTAGCACTTCCAAACACCACACACTGTAACAACATTCAGGACGGCGGCAGTCTTCTCTCACCTCCCAGCAGCGCCCTTACTACTTTATAGACACCCTGCCTGTGTCACAACTTGCACGCTTCTCATTTACAAGATTCAAATCCAACGAATCCCAGGCATAGTTATCTGTATTGCCGTCCTCAGGACAGCAATACAGATGCCTTGCCTGTGCTGTAGCAGGAGAGTGAGAGATATGTCTGCTGGGATTCAAACCCACGACCTTCTGTATCAGAGGCAAAGCACTTACCCACACAGCTATAAGAGCTGCATTGCCACTGACTGAAAAAATATGAGACTTCTACTGTTATAGCTGGCTAAGTGTATATCTATACACATGACAGCTGCCCCAACACACCCAGCACTGCTATTTCTCTATATGACAGCTGTACCAGCACACTCAGCTCTGCTATATCTCTATATGACAGCTGCCCCAGCACACCCAGCCTGCTACATCTAATACACATGACAGCTGCCCCAGCACACTCAGCTCTACTAAATCTCTATATATGACAGCTGCCCCAGCACACCCAGCTCTGCTACATCTATACACATGACAGCTGCCCCTGCACACTCAGCTCTGCTATATCTATATATCTCTAAGTATTACTATACAGTAAATAGATAGATAGATATATAGAGATATAGCAGAGCTGAGTGTCCTGGGGCAGCTGTCATGTGTATAGATGTAGCACTGCTGGGTGTGCTGGGGCAGCTGTCGTGTATAGATGTAGCAAAGCTGGGTGTGCTGGGGCAGCTCTGCTAGGAGAGAGGCACTTGATACTGGCACATGGGGGGGGGGGGAAGATGGCACTATGATACTGGCACATGGGGGGGAAGGAGAGAGGCACTTGATACCGGCACTTTTTTGGGGGGGTGTTAGGCACTATGATACTGGCACATGGGGGTGGGTGGGAAGGAGAGAGGCACTTGATACTGGCACATTGGGAGGGGGGGTGGCACTATGATACTGGCACATGTGGGGGGGGGGGGGGGAGAGGAACTTGATACTTGCACATTGGGGGGGGGGAGATGGCACTATGATACTGGCAATTGGGGGGGAAGAAGAGAGGCACTTGATACTGGCACTTTTTTGGGGGGGCGAGATGGCACTATGATACTGGGACATGGGGGGGAGGAGAGAGGCACTTGATACTGGCACACGGGGGGGGGGGGGGAAGGAGAGAGGCACTTGATACTGGCACATTGGGGGGGGTGGCACTATGAATGATACTGGCACATGGGGGGGAAGGAGAGAGGCACTTGATAATGGCACTTAGGTGGGGGGGGGGGGGAGATGGCACTGTGATACTGGGACAAGGGGGGGAAGAGAGGCACTTGATACTGGCACATGGGGGGTTTGGCACTATGATACTGGCACATGGGGGGTGGGTGGGAAGGAGAGAGGCACTTGATACTGGCACATTGGGAGGGGTGGAGATGGCACTATGATACTGGCACATGTGGGGGTGGGGGGTGGGAAGGAGAGAGGCACTTGATACTGGCACATTGGGGGGGGGGATGGCACTATGATACTGACACATTGGGGTGGAGATGGCATATGATACTGGCACATGGGGGGGAAGGAGAGAGGCACTTGATACTGGCACTTTGGGGGGGGGCAAGATGGCACTATGATACTGGCACATGGGGGGGTTGGAACTATGATACTGGTACATGGGGGGTGGGAAGGAGAGAGGCACTTGATACTGGCACATTGGGGGGGAGATGGCACTATGATATTGGCACATTGGGGGAGATGGCACTATGATACTGGCACATTTGGGGGAGAGATGGCACTATGATACTGGCACTTTGGGGGGGGCGAGATGGCACTATGATACTGGGACATGTGGGGGGGAGGAGAGAGGCACTTGATACTGGCACATGATGGGGGGGGCATCTATGGGGACACTTACTGGCACATTATTGGGGGGCATTATGGGGGTCCCTTTTTACTAGCACATTATTGGTGGGCACTATGGGGGCATCTACTGAGGCCACAAAGAAGGGGTATTATGAGGGGATTTATCTGTTTCTGCAGTATAATATTGGGGAGCACAGCGGCACAGTATTGGGGGTAGTAGGATGATTTGTCCAAAAGATGCGAGAATGATGGAAAAGTAGTAAACTAAGATTTTTTTTGTCAAACTGCAGAGACGAAAAATGGCTGAAAACTGGTCTGATCTGAAGGTCTGAAAGAAGATGAGGAAAGAGAACATCTACATCAAAGAGACGTCACTGGATGTAAGAGGTATGTGTGCTGTATTACCCTTTTTTAATACTTTATTAAAAAAGGACTCTTTATTTTTTCATATTAAAAGAATATTGAGTTTGGATCACTTTGTTTCTTAAACCGTTCACAAAATTCTTATGTGTAGCATTCGAGATTCAAAAGATTTGAGAGATTCGAGAACCTTTTCGGATTCGAATTTGGATTTGAAAAAATTGGATTCGTCCTACCTCTACTTTAAAGTAAAGTTCTTTGATTATTCTTAGTTCTGACCCAATTGGATGGGATAATGGTCTACTGTAGTTTTTCCCTCCTAGGATGCCTCTAGCTGTTGCAAAACTACATTTCCCAACATGCCCTGACAGCCAAACGCTGTCTGGGCATGCTGAGAGTTGTAGTTTTGCAACAGCTGGAGGCATCCTGGTAGGGAAAAGCTGGTCTACGGTGATAATATGAACAAAAGAGCTATTGTGGGGCAAAGTTCATATTCGTGTTTACACACGTGTTTTAAAATGAATGCTTTCCCCTTTTATAAACAAGTAAATAATGACGCAATGCTGTGGGGCTGGTATGCAACTTTTTCCAGGGCTGGTTTTTATCCCCGACCCTGCTGTTGGGGAAGGCTGTGTGATAGAGTTCAGGAGTCTCCCTGCATAGCGAAGAAAGCCAGGATCTTGTCTCGGCTGAGACATTGATCACATACCCAGACTGAGCCCTGCAGCCTCGGCTGGATGACAAGAAAGCAGACAACCTCCAGAGTTCCAGGACGAAAGCATTCCCTGAGAGTCTATCTGTGAGTAAGGTCCAGAGACCTAGGAGAAGCCATATCCTCCTCAGCTAGTCAGTCCCCACAGAGCAGAAGATAAAGAGAAGTGCAGAAGCTAAATTCCTGCCACAGTTTCAGAGCTACTAAGCAGACGTCTTTTCCTGCAAGCTCCAGATTTATAGTGCAGAAGATTTATTCCTGCCAACCATTGCCAAAACCTGCTGGGACCAAGGACCAAAGCTGTATTCTGTTTGGATTCAAGTTATCCTCAGTAAAGAAAAGTTTGAACTTCACCTAAAGGTCTGGACATAAATTTCTGCTGCAAAATTCCTCTATTACTCCTACTATCACCACACTCAATTTTTTTGTAAGTGAGCCAGGAGTCCAGCCGTACCCAGGTAGGAGACACCGTTGACACAATTATCACCACCTATAGAGACATTATAGGACATTACACCACTCTGGCATTCCTAACCTGGGACGTGCATTATAACACCTTGGGAGGGCCCTGTGATAGTACCCTGCGCATGCTGCAATTGCCGTCACGAACAAAACTATAGACTATCTACACTTGACCCAGCCATTGCATAGTTTGGCGTCAGCGTATCCTGCCTCATTGCATTTGGATCATTTTGTAAATGCCATTTTATTTTTTGGGGACGTTAGAAGGCTTAGAAGTTTAGAAGCAAATCTTGAAATTTTTCTGAAAATTTCCAAAACCCACTTTTAAAGAACCAGTTCAGGTCTGAAGTCACTTTGTGAGGCTTACATAATAGAAACTGTAACGGACCATTTCAGCAGACAAGGGGTTAAAATCCGTTTAGGCTATATGCCCCTTTCTGAAACACAGGCACAGCTACTGCAGAACACCAAACTCCCGAACTGGATACAAAATAGCACTCCAAACTGGAACCTCACGAATAGCTGCTAGCAGACAAACAGGAATCAGCTTACACTCCTGGCAATCAGTCTCTAACAGCATACAGCGGATCCCCCCAATAACGAGACAAGGCTCCATGTTGAGGGTCAAGCAGTGGTCTGACTGTACTTCAAGTACAGCCTCTTTTATTCATAAACCACAAACATAGTACTGCCCACAGGGTTTTGAAATACAACCAATCAGTAATTTACAACACATACAATGTAAGTACAGCAACCAATCGTTCACGCCCCCAGAGGACCAGAAGGGAGACTGCGACACAGGACAGATACAACATATCCCCACAATGCATCATGGATTCCTCCTCTCTGTCCCGGAGACAACCGAGGAGCAATCCAATTATCTCTCAGGACAAAGGGAAATCGCCAATACACATGTGGATACAACAGGGCAGACATCACCATTTAAACACACAATGGGACAATGGCACAATAGAAACACACCCAGCATATTCCTCCCAAGCTGACAAGTTACACTTATTATAAATTGTTACAACTTTGTGAGTTTAAATTGTCCATACATATAACTTACATCAATTTAAACAGTATAACTTGGGGACAAACCTATCCAAAATTCACTTGAATAGGTTCAGGGGTTTAAAAGTTAGTATGGGCCATAATCCTGAGGCAAGAGGCTTTTAAACAGGCCTCTCCAAAACCCAGTGGCGAGGTTGGTTTCGCCACACATCTCCCCCCCCCAGGGAAGACTAACCAGATACCTGACCTCACGGTCAGTACCTGAGTTAGTCTGGCAGTCCACCCACAACCCAATACTGGACCTGTTGAATTTGGTAGCCTGTCTCTGTCCAGTGAGTCCACCCAGGTTATGTTGGTAGCTGGTACTCCCGGTCTCTGTGTTGCTCCCTGGCTTGGAGTGGAAGTTGCTTTGTGGGCAGGGATCAGCGGTACTCTGCCCTGGTGCCAGCGCTACCACGGAAGAAGCCTGGTTGGAGCCTGGTTGTTGGAGGGGGAGACCGACTGTCTCCCCTTTGGATACCCAGCTTTGCTGCTGGAGGGGGAGACTGACTGTCCCTACCCCCTGTGCTGTAGGTGCAGAGACCACGGTCCCATCTGCACTGTTGTGGGGCTTACTGTCTCCCCCTGGTGCATTAAGCTGCCGCTGGGGAGAGGGGGTAACGAGCTCCTCTCCCATACATACTTCCAGCCGCTGGGGAGGGCGACCGACCGACCGTCTCCGCTCCCAATACAGTGTCCTGCTGCTGGGGAAAGGAGACTGGGCTCTCTATTCCCTGATGGACACTCTGCCGCTGGGGGACAGGACCGACTGTCTCTGCCCCCTGTAACTCCGCCTGCCGCTGGAGAATGGAGACTGGGCTCCCAATTCCCAATAAATCACACGGCCGCTGGGGAATGGAGACTGGGCTCCCAATTCGCTGTACATCACACGGCTGCTGGGGAATCGAGACTGGGCTCCCAATTCCCAAAAAATCATGCTGCTGCTGGGGTACAGGAACAACTACCTCTGCCCCCTGTAACTCAGCCTGCCGCTGGGGAGGGAGGACGCTGCTCTCCTCTCCCTACATTTCACACTGCCTTCCCGGCATATCACTCTGCTGCTGGGGGGCAGGAACAACTACCTCTGCCCCCTGTAACTCAGCCTGTCGCTGGGGAGGGAGGACGCTGCTCTCCTCTCCCTGCATTTCACACTGCCTTCCCGGCATATCACTCTGCTGCTGGGGGGCAGGAACAACTACCTCTGCCCCCTGTAACTCAGCCTGCCGCTGGGGAGGAAGGACGCTGCTCTCCTCTCCCTGCACTTCACACTGCCGCTGGGGAATGGAGACTGGGCTCCCAATTCCCTGCAATTCACACTGCCGCTGGGGAATGGAGACTGGGCTCCCAATTCCCTGCTGGACACTCTGCCGCTGGGGAGAGGAGACTGAGCTCCCTCTGTCCCGCAACTGTAACTTCCGATGGAGGTCCACCCAACGTGGCAGCTGACCGTCCCCTTCTGCCCGGTATAGTAGGGTCTTGAACACTAGACTCCTCACGAACTTCACGTATTTCTCAGCTGGATTGGGTCCGAAGAAGTTCAGCCGCAACCACATCATACAGTCAAATTCCTCAACAGAGTATCTGTACTCCACTGCTGGTTCCATCCTGGTGCTTTTAGGGTCGCTGTACTGAGACATGCGTTGCCCTTAAGTTGTAAAATCCAAAGAAATGGTGTCTCCTGTAGCTGTCCTTCTGGCTGTAGGAACGATCCCGCTGCTTGCCACCAATGTAACGGACCGTTTCAGCAGACAAGGGGTTAAAATCCATTTAGGCGATATGCCCCTTTCTGAGAGACAGGCACAGCTACTGCAGAACACCAAACTCCCGAACTGGATACAAAATAGCACTCCAAACTGGAACCTCACGAATAGCTGCTAGCAGACGAACAGGAAAAGCAGACATCAGCTTACACTCCTGGCAATCAGTCTCTAACAGCATACAGTGGATCCCCCCAATAACGAGACAAGGCTCCGTGTTGAGGGTCAAGCAGTGGTCTGACTGTACTTCAAGTACAGCCTCTTTTATTCATAAACCACAAACATAGTACTGCCCACAGGGTTTTGAAATACAACCAATCAGTAATTTACAACACATACAATGTACGTACAGCAACCAATCGTTCACGCCCCCAGAAGACCAGAAGGGAGACTGCGACACAGGACAGATACAACATATCCCCACAATGCATCATGGTTTCCTCCTCTCTGTCCCGGAGACAACCGAGGAGCAATCCAATTATCTCTCAGGACAAAGGGAAATTGCCAATACACATGTGGATACAACAGGACAGACATCACCATTTAAACACACAATGGGACAATGGCACAATATAAACACACCCAGCATATTCCTCCCAAGCTGACAAGTTACACTTATTATAAATTGTTACAACTTTGTGAGTTTACATTGTCCATACATATAACTTACATCAATTTAAACAGTATAACTTGGGGACAAACCTATCCAAAATTCACTTGAATAGGTTCAGGGGTTTAAAAGTTAGTATGGGCCATAATCCTGAGGCAAGAGGCTTTTAAACAGGCCTCTCCAAAACCCAGTGGCGAGGTTGGTTTCGCCACAGAAACCACCCAAAAATTACCCCATTTTAGAAACTACACCCCTCAAGGTATTAAAAACAGATTTTACAAACTTTGGTAACCCTTTAGGTGTTCCACAAGAATTAAAGGAAAATGTAGATGATATTTCAGAATTTCACTTTTTTGCAGATCTTCCATTTTAATGCATTTTTTCCAGTAACAAAGCAAAGGTTAACAGCCAAACAAAACTGAATATTTATTACCCTGATTCTGTAGTTTACAGAAACACCCCATATGTGGTCATAATCTGCTGTACGGGCACACGACAGGGCGCAGAAGGAAAGGAACGCCATATGTTTTTTTAAGGGCATATTTCACTGGGATAATTTTAAGTTGCCATGTTACATTTGTAGACCCCCTGATGCACCCCTAGAGTAGAAACTCCAAAAAAGTGACCCCATTTTGGAAAATACACCCCTTGAGGTATTCAAAACTGATTTTACAAACTTTGGTAACCCTTTAGGTGTTCCACAAGAATTAAAGGAAAATGTAGATGACATTTCAAAATTTCACTTTTTTGGCAGATTTTCCATTTTAATCAATTTTTCCAGTAACAAAGCAAGGGTTAACAGCCAAAAAAAACCTTTATATTTATTACCCTGATTCTGTAGTTTACAGAAACACCCCATATGTGGTAGTAATCTGCTGTATGGGCACACGTGTCGCCAGGGCACAGAAGGAAAGGAATGCATATGGTTTTGGGAGGGCAGATTTCACTGGGATAATTTTAAGTTGCCATGTCACATTTTAAGACCCCCTGATGCACCCCACAGTAGAAACTTCAAAAAAGTTACCCCATTTTGGAAAATACACCCCTCAAGGTATTCAAAACTGATTTTACAAACTTTGGTAGCCCTTTAGATGTTCCACAAGAATTAAAAGAAAATGTAGATGAAATTTCAGAATTAAATTTTTTGGCCAGATTTTCATTTTAATAAATTTTTTCCCATAACAAAGCAAGGGTTAACAGCCAAACAAAACTCAATATTTATTAGCCTGATTCTGTAGTTTACTGAAAGACCCCATTTGTGATCATAAACTGCTGTACGGGCACAGGGCAGGGCGCAGAAGTTAAGAAACGCCATATGGTTTTTGGAGGGCAGATTTCACTGGGATAATTTTAAGTTGCCATGTCACATTTGAAGACCCCTTGATGCACCCCTAGAGTAGAAACTCCCAAAAAATGACCTCATTTTGGAAAATACGGGATAAGGTGGCAGTTTTGTTGGTACTATTTTAGGGTACATATGATTTTTGGTTGCTCTATATTACACTTTTTGTGAGGCCAGGTAAGGATACTTTCACACTCGCGTTTGGTGCGGATCCGTCATAGATCTGCACAAATGCATCCGTTCAGATAATACAACCGCATGCATCCGTTCAGAACGGATCCGTTTGTATTATCTTTAACATAGCCAAAACGGATCCGTCTTGAACACCATTAAAAGTCAATGGGGGACGGATCCATTTTCTATTGAGCCAAATTGTGTCAGTGGAAACGTGGATCCGTTTGGCTCAGTTTCGTCAGATGGACACCAAAACGCTGCAAGCAGCGTTTTGGTGTCCGCCTCCAAAGCAGAATGGAGGCGGAATAGAGCCAAACCGAGCCAAACTGATGCATTCTGAGCGGATCCTTATCCATTCAGAATGGATTAAGGGCAAAACTGATCCGTTTTGGACCGCTTGTGAGATACCTGTAATGACCGGCGTCACGCACGGGGAGGGAAAAGGGAAAGCCCTGCCCAAGGGAGAGGGAAAGGTGGTGACCCCTGACTCACCTTGCGGCTGGCACCTGACTGCACTGACGTCCCTAGACGGGTTCCTTACCCGTGCGGCGATCACGTGCCTAAACCCTGGCTTTCCCTAAAATGAGCCCTAGATAGTGAACGGGCCGGTGGGATCGCTAGTCCGCACCACTGACACTAAGAGGGAAACACCTGCGAGAGGACAGACAAAACAGACAAACACATACACCCAGGTGTAAAAAGATTCAAGGTTAAGGGCGAGCACTCAGCAATTGGACCACAATAATATGATATAAAATTTTATTAAATCACAATAATACAACGCGTATGTAATTGATAAAATCTACAATATCATATAAAATCTGTAGACATAAAATACTAAATATCACAGGTGAAGGTAAATGGTAATGAAAGTCCCTTAATGTCCAGAATAACTAATATATAGGCAATCTGAACCGCAGGTGACTGCACTTGACATCCAGTACGCACACTGAAGTTACTAAGTAGCAAATTCTTGCGTGCTATTGCTAATTTGTCAAATCCAATGCGCGTATGAGTATGTCAATTAGATTGTAGACCATAGAGATCCAATGCGCAAACTGAAGCTGCTAGGAGTAGCTAGTTCCTATGCGCTGTAGTTATGCTTCCAAGTCCAATGCGCCTATAGGTATAGCAATGGAGTTATAGGCTCTTGCGCACTAGTGGTTGGCAAACAAACTCCTGCTTGCGTAACAACACGTGTCCTTGAATATAGTTTTGTATAGTGGATATACACGCTTATTCAAATAATTAGTCCGTCACATAAAGGTCTCGACCGAAGTCTTCCTACCTTCCCATCGGTACGTCTCACAAATACCTCTATAGACGTGACAGATAGATGAGCGGCATGGAACGCTCCCGGCTTCTCGTTTGTGGTTCCTGTCGTTAGTTAGTCCCAGATCTCGCGGTGTTGTGGACGTGATCTGTGTCCGGACGTCGGAGAGCAGAAGTTAACAATTTCTATGCTCTGCGTGTTAAATATCCAACTTCATCTGTTAGAGTCTAGTTTGCATGGCCATGCATAAGGTGCGGAGGTGCTGTTTCAACAGGTGTGCGGCCCAGACGCGTTTCGGGAATCCTTTTCCCTTCGTCAGTGGTGGGCGACCACAGCAGTCCACAAAGGTCCAACAGGGATCCGGAGGGTAACGTTCTGGACCAACAACCAGAGAACGCGGCAACACAGCTCCAGTGGGTCAGTATAGAAGTCCAGGCAGGAAGCTCTATATCTGGCAACCAGAGAAGTGTGAGAGGGGAATATAAGGAGGTTGGGAGTGCTGGACAAGGAACAGCTGAGGAGAAGGAGCTACGAATCCCTGAGTGAGCCAAAAAGGGTTGCAAAGCAAACCCAGAAAGCTACCATAAGGAAAAAGCCCTATCTTACATAGAGAGCGCAGCCAACCGCTGCGACTTCCTGACCCCGGGTATAACGGAGTCAGGCGTGGGTCTTGACACCCTCGTGACAATACCTGAACGGATCTCACAAACGGAAACCAAAACGCCAGTGTGAAAGTAGCCTAACAAAAAATTGCTGTTTTGGCATTGTTTTTATTTTTTGTTATTTACAATGTTCATCTGACAGGTTAGATCATGTGCTATTTTTTATAGAGTGGGTTGTTACGGATGTGACAATACCAAATATACAACTTTTTTTAGTTACATCCAAAATACTGTAAGCCATAAATCATCAAAAAATGAATGGATGAAACAACTATCCATGCACATCAATACCATGCATAACACAATCCAATCATACTTATGGCAAAAAAGTGTATGACTATATGCCAATAAAAATTACCAGATCGCATGAAATATAAATATAATTTATTGACCCAATTTATAAATAACAATTCATACATGAAACCAAGTGCAGGAAAAGGCGACATCCACATCAGGAGACACAACTGGTGACTCAATCCATATTATGCATAATATTAAAGTGCAAGTGCATATAAGTATCTCATACATACAATGAACAGAGTCTATTTACCCTTTTTGTGTCTCCTCTGGGATGGCGCCAGTCCCGACGTGTGTTTCGACGGACCTTCGTCATTATATTATGTATAATGTGGATTGAGTCACCAGTTGTGTCTCCTGATGTGGATGTCGGCTTTTCCTGCACTTGGTTTCGTGTATGAATTGTTATTTATAAATCATGTCAATAAATTATATTTATATTTCATGCGGTCTGGTAATTTTTATTGGCATATACTTTTTTTGGTTGTTTGTTTCAGTTTTACATAATAAAGCATTATTTTTTTTAAATTATTTTTTAGTGTCTCCATATTCTAAAAGCCATAATTTCTTATGTAGGAGCTCATTTTTTTCGGTATGAGATGACGGTTTGATTTGTACTATTTTAGGGTGCATATGACTTTTTGATCGCTTGGTATTACACTTTTTGTGATGTAAGGTGACAAAAAATGGCTATCAGTGACTGCCAGACCCCTGCAGCTGAGCGGCGGGCGCAGCTCCTGCGCCCTCCCGATCAGAGTGCTGTACTTGTACGGTGCTGGGATTTCTGACCCTCTTTCCAGCGCCGTACATGTACGGCCCTGGTATCCTACAGGTTAAAGGGGTTATCTGGGATTCACATTAGTCGAATCCCAGATTCACACAAAACTTCTTTTCAATACTGTATAGAGCTGGAGCTCCGTACAGTATTTGTTCTGATGAGCTGAAATTATTGCTTCACGAAGTCTCGCGAGACTTTGTGTAATAACTTTGTGAATTGATTATTACTGTAAAAAACCTCGGTACCGAACTTGGGTTCGGTTTCAAGGTACCACTTGTAACCAAACCCGAGTTCGGTACCAAGGTTTTTTACAGTAATAATTAATTCACAAAGTTATTACACAAAGTCTTGCGAGACTTCGTGAAGCAATAGTTTCGGCTCATCGGAGTCAATACATTCTAATACTGTACGGAGAGTTTTTTTGTGAATCGAAGCATCCGAAGTCGATTCGCTTATTATTATCTATCACTGTTTAACCCCTTTAACTGAAACCTGAGGAGAAGACAATATGGGGAAAGCAGAGAACTCCTTTAAAAAAGAGTCGTATCTGTCCCTTATACTTTCTCTCCATTTTTAATCTTCCTGATTTTGTCTTTCAAAATGGCTTTAACAAACTTGACCGTGTGGCCGTACCCTCACGTTCCCCTATAAATGCTCCAAAAATCTCCTCCCCTATTCCTCTTGAACATCAAATGTACACAATGAGCTGCAAGATGGACGTTGGGAGAAGACTGAGGAAGTCCACGGGTCGCTGATTCATCCTCCACATGGCAGCCCCTTGAATAGTGGAAGTTCTAGCCCCGAGGGTTGCTATTAAAATCCAATGTAGTATTACGCCATAGTCATTTTATTCAATATCACAATACAATTATAATATTTTGAACTTCTAAAATCTTGTATGCGATTTCTGCAAACAAGGCATGTGATAATTCATCAGGAAACCGCAAAAGACTTCATCTGAATGCGATCAAAGTTATCAGAATATTCATGTTTACACCATATAGAATAAGAATTATCACAGGAATTATTCATTATTATGTTAACAAGGCCGTTTACATCATCCATCATATGAATAGGTTTGCATTCACTACTGACAATAATGTGACACATTTTCCAGAAAATGACAAAACTAGGCAGGTGACGTCACTGTCTGCCCCTGTCCTCACCCTGGAAACAAAACAGCAGCATTTTATTTTTCTGTCAGCAGGTGTCGCTGTCTCACAGCCGCTGGGTGGCAAAATCTTTGGCTCGTCATAACGGCTTTCTAGCCAGCCTCTCTCATCTCTATCGACGACTCGCCGGACTGGGTGACGTTGGACAACAAAGATGGCGGCGGGAAGCAGTAACTACTGGGAAGGTGAGAAACGGACCCTAAAGGCGGCCAGTACCGGATCTACCGGGAGATGTGTGCTTGGGGACACTGGTTAGGATGCGGGGTGCCTGGTTATAACTCCAGAGGAGTGCTAGCAGCCTGCAGTGTAGTGAAATTAACCTCAGCAAGGAAGACTTTCCTATTACTGAGCTGTAATGTCTCTATGATGCAGGTGAAGCTGTCCCCCAGTCCAGAGGCGATAATGCCAGTGTGTTGTATCAGGAGCCTGACTTTCACTATTACACCCTCCATAGCCTGTAATGTAGTCTATGTGCTGTACCATGCAAATGCCATTATGCAGCCTCCTCATGTAAAGTATTACTGAAATGCCATGATCTGGATGTGTAATGGTGGCCATCAAAGCGCTGATCACCTCCTCAGCCCGTCAGGTCAAGAGCTGTTTGGGTCGTTATAGTCGTGTCTGCGCTGAGATCCGTAATTCCGTAAATGTACAGGACATACATTGGCTAGAATAGGTTCCTGTAAACACAAATATGAATAAAACTAATTAATATTTAAGTTCCCCCTTATTTCAAAATCTCTGCTAGCTGTCAGTAAAAATTCTTGTGCCCATGCTGTCCTGATCATGTCCTGTTTAGTGTTGAGCGAACTTGTGTTTTAAGTTCTGCGTCCAAGGGTCGGGTTACCTAAGAATCCCGTTATGGATTCCGCTACCGCGGACCATAACGGAATTTGGAATCCATAAGGGGATTCTTTGAAGGCTACTTTCACACCTGCGTTGGGTGCAGATCCGTCTGGTATCTGCACAGACGGATCCGCACCTATAAATGCAAACAATGGTATCCGTTCAGAACGCATCCGTCTGCATTTTATGTAAAAAAAAAAAGTCTAATTGTTAGTCCGATGGATCCGTCCTGACTTTACATTGAAAGTCAATGGGGGACGGATCCGTTTGCAATTGCACCATATTGTGTCAACGTCAAACGGATCCGTCCCCATTGACTTACATTGTAAGTCAGGACGGATCCGTTTGGCTCTGCATCGCCAGGCGGACACCAAAACGCTACAAGCATCGTTTTGGTGTCCACCTCCAGAGCGGAATGGAGGCGGAACGGAGCCAAACTGATGCATTCTGAACAGATCCGCATCCATTCAGAATGCATTGGGGCTGAACTGATCCGTTTGGGGCCGCTTGTGAGATCCCTGAAACGGATATCACAGGCGGACACCGAAACGCTGGTGTGAAAGTACCCGAACTTTGGACGCAGAACTTAAAACACAAGTTCGCTCAACACTAGTCCAGTTGACACAGCTGCGTGACTATAAGCCTGAGCTCTCTCTAAGAACTCATGTACACGACTGTGTTTTGTATCCACTTGAACTGATGAGCGAACTTCTGTTTTCAAGTTCTATAACTTATGGCCAGTGGTAGCGGAATCCATAACGGAATTCTTAGATAACCCGAACTTGAAAACAGAAGTTTGCTCAACACTATCCATGTGCGATCCACGTTTTTTTTTGTGTGGATAGAACACTGACTAGGGATGAGCGAATCGACTTCTGATGAAACATCCGAAGTTGATTTGCATTAAACGTTGTTCTAATACTGTATGGAGCAGAAGCTCCGTACAGTATTAGAATGTATTGGCTCCGATGAGCCGAAGTTATTGCTTTGCGAAGTCTCACGAGACTTTGGGTAATAACTTCATAAATTTATTTGTACTGTAAAAAAACATTTCCCGAACTCGGGTTTGGTTCCAATTGGCACCTTGAAAATGAACCCTAGTTCGGGAAATGTTTTTTTTTTTACAGTACAAATTAATTTATGAAGTCATTGCGTGAAGTCTCGCGAGACTTCACAAAGCAATAACTTTGGCTCATCGGAGCTAATGCATTCTAAGGGTCCATTCACGCATCCGTAGAATGGGTCCACATCCGTTCCGCAAATTGCGAAGGGGTGCCGACCCATTTATTCTCTATGCAGCAGGAATGGGTGCGGACAGCACACAGTATGCTATCCGCATATCCGGAGCGCGCCCCCGATCTTCCGGTCTGCGGCTCCGAAAAAAAAATAAAAGAACATGTCCTATTCTTGTCCGCAATTGCGGACAAGAATAGGCAGTTCTATGGGGGTGCTGGCCGGGTATATTGCGGATCTGCAGTACACTACGGACGTGTGAATGGACCCTAATACTGTATGGAGCTCCTGCTTCGTACAGGATTAGAACAAAGTTTTAATGCGAATCGACTTTGGATGTTTCATCCGAAGTCGATTCGCTCATCCCTAACACTGACCCGTTCATTTGTATGGGTCCACAAAAAAAAACATTATCTGTATCCATATGTCTGTTTTGGAAATTATAGAACATTTCCTATTCTTGTCTGTATTGCTGGCAAGAATAGTCATTTCTAGTAATGGGAGTGCGAATTTTTGGGGATCCGTGGTTTGTGGACCACAGTACAGACACGGTTGAGTGCTTGAGGCCTTGTAGCGAGGCTGTGTAACAGGTTTTCAGCCTCTTGTTCTTGTAAAAGAAAGTTTCCCATTTGCTGACAGCAAGCTGAGATCTGAAAGTTGTGAAGACATTAAAGGGATATTCCATTATTTTTTTTCATTTGTTTATATAATAGAAATTTTTGCATTTTTCCATACACACGTATTTACCATTTCTCTTAGATACCTTTCTTAGGCTACTTTCATACTTGCGTTTTGTGCGGATCCGTCTTGTATATGTACAGACGGATCCGCACGAATAATGCAAACGCTTGTATCCGTGAATAACTGATCAGTTTACTTTATTCATAAAAAAAAAAGTCTAAGTCAAAACGGATCTGTCTTGACCTACATTGAAAGTCAATGGGGGACGGATCTGTTTTCAATTGCACCATATTATGTCAGTAGAAACGGATCCGTCCCCATTGACTCACATTGTAAGTCTAGACGGATCCGTTAGGCTACGCATAGTCAGACGGTCACCAAAACGCTGCAAGCGGCGTTTTAGTGACAGTCTAAAAAAACGTAACGGAGACCAAACGCAGCCAAAGTGATGCATTCTGAACGGATCCTTATCCATTCAGAATGCATTGGGACTGAACTGATCAGTTTTCGGCCGCTTGTGAGAGCCCTAAATCGGATCTCACAAGCGGATCCAGAAACGCCAGCGTCAAAGTAGCTTTATATCAGGCTGTTGCCCCCTATCTGCACAGCAGAATGGTGCAGCCCATGAATCAGTCAGTCTTGTGTAAGGGCACCTTCACACACGGCACATTTTGTGGTAGAAAATTCTGCGACTGAAAATCAGTTCCATTCATCTAATAGGGCTTGCAGAAATCAGTGTGCTTGCTGCCCTATTCAAATTAATGGAACGGATTTTCAGTTGTGGAATTTTTTGCCACATGTGAAGGCGCCCTAATGCTTTCAGGGCCTAACTGAAACATGGCATCAGTCAAGTGACACCCGACACATGATGTAATGACATTCAGTAAGCAACAGTCTTACATGACATACATGTTCTCGGTCAGCACATGGGAAACTTCCATGAGATAGCTACAAAGGACTAATGGTGGAAACCATTGAGGCTATTATAGCAACTATTTCACTGTATGTGTGTTTACATGGCTGCCTGTCTCTAGGTGATGTCGTCATTTTGTACAGGGAGATCAATGTCAGATGTGCTTCTCCTCTGACAGACATTATGAGGTGCTGCTGTATATACTGTATACATATGTTCGGCACCGCCGTAAACTGCTATTCACCTGTTAGATTTATGGGCATTTAACTCAATGCCAGATCTGTCACATGACTGACGCCATATTTAGCCCTATTCAGCCCTATTCAGATCTCCTCCGGATGCACTTTACAGGAGTAAAATGGGCCGTACCAATTTTTTTTTTCTCTAGCGAGAAGCTGCTGTGCAGATATAATAAAGGTCAGAGAACTACCGTACATTTTAATACGTTATTAACCACCTCAGCCCCCAGTGCTTAAACACCCTTAAAGACCAGGCCACTTTTTACACTTCTGACCTACACTACTTTCACCGTTTATTGCTCGGTCATGCAACTTACCACCCAAATGAATTTTACCTCCTTTTCTTCTCACTAATAGAGCTTTCATTTGGTGGTATTTCATTGCTGCTGACATTTTTACTTTTTTTGTTATTAATCGAAATTTAACGATTTTTTTGCAAAAAAATGACATTTTTCACTTTCAGTTGTAAAATTTTGCAAAAAAAACGACATCCATATATAAATTTTGCTCTAAATTTATTGTTCTACATGTCTTTGATAAAAAAAAAAAGTTTGGGTAAAAAAAAAAATGGTTTAGGTAAAAGTTATAGCGTTTACAAACTATGGTACAAAAATGTAAATTTCCGCTTTTTGAAGCAGCTCTGACTTTCTGAGCACCTGTCATGTTTCCTGAGGTTCTACAATGCCCAGACAGTACAAACACCCCACAAATGACCCCATTTCTGAAAGTAGACACCCTAAGGTATTCGCTGATGGGCATAGTGAGTTCATAGAACTTTTTATTTTTTGTCACAAGTTAGCGGAAAATGATGATTTTTTTTATTTTTATTTTATTCTTACAAAGTCTCATATTCCACTAACTTGTGACAAAAAATAAAAAGTTCTATGAACTCACTATGCCCATCAGCGAATACCTTGGGGTCTCTTCTTTCCAAAATGGGGTCACTTGTGGGGTAGTTATACTGCCCTGGCATTCTAGGGGCCCAAATGTGTGGTAAGGAGTTTGAAATCAAATTCTGTAAAAAATGGCCAGTGAAATCCGAAAGGTGCTCTTTGGAATGTGGGCCCCTTTGCCCACCTAGGCTGCAAAAAAGTGTCACACATCTGGTATCTCCGTATTCAGGAGAAGTTGGGGAATGTGTTTTGGGGTGTCATTTTACATATACCCATGCTGGGTGAGATAAATATCTTGGTCAAATGCCAACTTTGTATAAAAAAATGGGAAAAGTTGTCTTTTGCCAAGATATTTCTCTCACCCAGCATGAGTATATGTAAAATGACACCCCAAAACACATTTCCCAACTTCTCCTGAATACGGAGATACCACATGTGTGACACTTTTTTGCAGCCTAAGTGGGCAAAGGGGCCCAAATTCTAAAGAGCACCTTTCGGATTTCTCTGGTCATTTTTTACACATTTTGATTTCAAACTTCTTACCACACATTTGGGCCCCTAGAATGCCAGGGCAGTATAACTACCCCACAAGTGACCCCATTTTGGAAAGAAGACACCCCAAGGTATTTCGTGATGGGCGTAGTGAGTTCATGGAAGTTTTTATTTTTTGTCACAAGTTAGTGGAATATGAGACTTTGTAAGGGAAAAAAATAAAAATAAAAAAATCATAATTTTCCGCTAACTTGTGACAAAAAATATAAAATTCTAGGAACTCGCCATGCCCCTCACGGAATACCTTGGGGTGTCTTCTTTCCGAAATGGGGTCACATGTGGGGTATTTATACTGCCCTGGCATTCTAGGGGCCCTAAAGCGTGAGAAGAAGTCTGGAATATAAATGTCTAAAAAATGTTTTACGCATTTGGATTCCGTGAGGGGTATGGGGAGTTCATGTGAGATTTTATTTTTTGACACAAGTTAGTGGAATATGAGACTTTGTAAGAAAAAAAATAATAATTTCCGCTAACTTGGGCCAAAAAAATGGATGGAATGGAGCCTTACAGGGGGGTGATCAATGACAGGGGGGTGATCAGAGAGTCAATATGGGGTGATTACCCCCCTGTCATTGATCACCCCTCTGTAAGGCTCCACTCAGATGTCCTTATGTGTTTTGCGGATCCGATCCATGTATCCGTGGATCCGTAAAAATCATACGGACATCTGAATGCAGCCTGACAGGGGGGGTGATCAATGACAGGGGGGGTGATCAATGACAGGGGGGGTGATCAGGGAGTCTATATGGGGTGATCACCCCCCCCTGGAAGGCTCCAGAGAGATGCCTGTATGTGTTTTGCGGATCCGATCCATCTATCAGTGGATCCGTAAAAATCATGTGGACATCTGAATGGAGCTTTACAGGGGGTTATCAATGACAGGGGGGTGATCAGTGAGTCTATATGGGGTGATCACCACAGTCATTGATCACCCCCCTGTAAGGCTTTATTCAGACGTCCGTATGCGTTTTGCGGATCCGATCCATCTATCAGTGGATCCGTAAAAATCATGCGGACATCTGAATGGAGCTTTACAGGGGGTTGATCAATGACAGGGGGGTAATCAATGACAGGGGGGTGATCAGGGAGTCTATATGGGGTGATCAGGGGTGATCAAGGATGATCAAGGGGTTAATAAGTGACAGGGGGGGGTGTAGTGTAGTGGTGCTTGGTGCAACATATTACTGAGCTACCTGTGTCCTCTGGTGGTCGATCCAAACAAAGGGGACCACGCAAAACAGCGTCTAATATACCTGTTAGGGGTTAAAAAAACCACATCTCCAGCCTGCCAGCGAACGATCGCCGCTGGCAGGCTGGAGATCCACTCTCTTACCTTCCGTTCCTGTGAGCGCGCGCGCCTGTGTGCGCGCGTTCACAGGAAATCTCGCGTCTCGCGAGAGGACGCGCCGGCGCGTCCACCCAGAAGAGCAGGGCCGCCGCAAAGACGCAATCCTGCGTACGGCGGTCCTGAGGAGGTTAATACATTAATATTAGAAAATTGTATAACTGCCTGTTCTCTGAGCTAATAAATGTAATCATTAAAACCGGAATACCTCTTTAAGGGGGTTTCTGTCATCAGAAAAATCGTTATGTAGCTGGCTGACATTAGCGATGTGCTAATGTCAGCAGAACATAACTGTATGACATATCTCCCTGCCTGCCGCCGTTCGCACTAAATAATGACTTTTATAATATACAAATGAGCCTCTAGGTGCTAGTGGGGCGTCGCTGCAGCACCTAGAGGCTCCGTCCTCTCACCGTTTGGCACGCCCTTGTAAAGGTGAGTCCGATTCACACCAAGGTCCAATTAATAGTCATAAAGACCGCGCAGCTCCAGATAGATACAGATCCGACCAAATTGTAGTAGATAGACAACTGTCTCGGTATATAGTCAATCACTGTTATGTCAAGTGTGGACTCCACAATAACTCTCATCTGCGCCTCCTATATTGGAAAGGACAGAATGGCCAAGAATAGTGCAGTACTGCGAGCACTTAATATCAAACCAGTATTTATTATACTTACAAGATTCCATAAAACATAGACATATAAAATTAAAAAATTGGTCTCCCGACACTCGCCCGATCCGGGTTTCGCCTCTGCTTCGTATGCCCCTGACGAAGAGGAAGCGAAACCATATATTAGCATCATTTTTTTTCTCAGCAATGCAGACACATATGAACATGGGACCAACACAGATGTCTTCAGCTGCCAAGTGCACATGTAACAGGTCAGCCAGTGTCATAGGGACAAAACTGCTGACAGATGCCCTTTAACTTGTGTTAACCCCTTTTTCCCCTGCATTGAAAATAGTTCTTCTCATATAGCCCAAGAGATACATACGGTACATAACGCCCCCACATATTTCCTTCCCCACTGTCTAGTAAACAATATAGCTTTATATTTCTATGGACATAGAAGTAGGGATGAATGAATGACAGGTGCCTGGACCACTTCACTCACTTCTCCATGAGATCACTACACTGGCACTGAGGGGAGGAAGAAAGCAGGGAAGCTACTGAGCATGTCAGTCCACCTCTGGATGCATGCAGGAGAAGGTGGACAAGAATTATAGACAGCAGGGGGCACTACCAGAGAGGAAAATGTAATGAGCAGAAAAAACAAACTATTTTTATTTCATTTATTGCAATAATTCTTAATTTAAAATGCTTTTTTATTTAAATTGCATAGTAATACTTTTCACAGGACAACCCTTTTTTAACAACACTGTTAAATATGTGGTGATGTGACTGTTTTTTTTTTTTTTTGTTTTTTCCCCATTAACAGATCTGAGGAAGCAGGCCAGGCAGCTGGAAAACGAACTAGATCTCAAATTAGTTTCCTTTAGCAAACTCTGTACAAGCTACTCCCATAGTAACTCAAGAGAGGGAAGACGCGACAGGTATAGGTACTACCTGATTTTATTTTTTATTTGTTCTTTTGATTAGTTTTACATATCAGTATTGCCTTTGACGTTTACATTGGCCACTTACAGTTAGTTCCATATATATTTGGACAGAGACAACATTTTTCTAAGGCTACTTTCACGCTTGGTGCGGATCCGTCATGGATCTGCACAAACGCTTCCGTTCAGATAATACAACCGTCTGCATCCGTTCAGAACTGATCCGTTTGTATTATTTGTAACATAGCCAAAACGGATCCGTCTTGAACACCATTGAAAATCAATGGACGACGGATCAGTTTTCTGTTGTGCCATATTGTGTCAGTGAAAACGGATCCGTCCCCATTGACTTACATTGTGTGCCAGGACAGATCCGTTTGCCTACGCATCGTCATGCAGACACTAAAATGCTGCAGGCATCGTTTTGGTGTCCGCCTCCAGAGCTGAATGGAGACTGAACTGATGCATTCTGAGCGAATCCTTTTCCATTCAGAATGCATTAGGGCAAAACTGATCCATTTTGGACCGCTTGTGAGAGCCCTGAACGGATCTCACAAACGGAAACCAAAACGCCAGTGTGAAAGTAGCCTAATTTTTGTTCTGTACATTACCACAATGGATTTTGAACAAAACAGTTCAGATGCAGTTGAAGTTCAGACTTTCAGCTTTAATTCAGTGGGTTGAACAAAATGATTGCATAAAAATGTAAGGAACTAAAGCATTTTTTAAACTCAATCCCTTCATTTCAGGGGCTCAAAAGTAAGTGGACAAATTTAATAATTGTAAATAAAATGTTAATTTCTTAACATTTAATTTCTTAAAAGTTAATGAAAACCCTTTGTTGGCCTGAAGTCTTGAACTCATGGACATCTCCAGACGCTGTGCTTCCTCCTTTTTAATGCTCTGCCAGCCCTTTACTGCAGCGGTTTTCAGTTGCTGTCTGTTTGTTGGCCTTTCTTTCTGAAGTTTTGTCTTTAACAAGTGAAATGCTCTATTGGGTTCAGATCAGGTGACTGACTTTGCCATTCAAGAATATTCCACTTCCTTGCTTTATTAAACTCCTGGGTTGCTTTGGCTTTATGTTTTGGGTCATTGTCCATCTGTATTATGAAATGCCGACCAATCAGTTTGGCTGCATTTGAGCACACAGTATGTCTCTGAAAACCCCAGAATTCATCCGGCTTCTTCTGTCCTGTGTCACATCATCAATAAACACTAGGGACCCCAGTGGCCAAGCCATCACACTGCCTCCGCCGTGTTTTACAGATGATGTGGTATGCTTTGGATCATGAGCTGTACCATGCCTTTGCCATTGTCACGAACGGGGGTAGGGAAGCGTGTACCCCTGACTGCCACCCACGCCTCTGCCCCTACCTACTTGCACAATCCGTCCTAGGTAACAGGGCGCAACTGGACGGCAGTCCCTAACTTAAGTAAGTGCAGGGGAGGAACAAAAGACAGGACAAACAGAACACAAAGCAAGTCAAACTAGCCAAAGTCAAATCAGTACAAAGGAGCAACAAGAGCGAGTCCAAACACAAGCCGGAAGTCAGTACCAGGAGATCAAGACAAGCAACAGGGGATGAGCAGGAAGCGAGGTCAAACTAGCAGAGCCGAGATCAGAATTCATGAACACAATGCTAGGAATACAGGAGCGTATAAAGACCTTAATCACAGGCAACCTGTGGCCAGCAAGCTGCCTGTTTAAATAGGCCTGGCTGGTGAGTCACATAACGTGGCCAGCGTCACGTGACTCACAGCAGCCCTACTCAGCCGAGCACTGATCATCATTATTGGCACTCAGCTCCCTTGCTGCTCGCCTGCTGCCATGGAGACAAGGACGCAGGCTACGTCCTTGCCCCACTCCTTGCGCAGGTTGCCGGCGGTGCTGCGAAGGAAGCGCACGCCGCCTGCCCCTCGTTACAGTACCCCCCCTTCTACGAGGGGCCACCGGACCCAAAGTCATAGGATTGGGTTTCTCCGGATGAGCCAGATGAAACCTCTTCACCACTCTGGCAGCATGTAACTTACTCATCGGCACCCAAGACCTCTCTTCTGGCCCGAAACCCTTCCAATGCACCAGATACTGAAAAGAATTCTGGACCTTTCTAACATCAATAATCTTTAAGACCTGGAATTCCATTTGTCCGGCAACCGCCACTGGAGGCGGAGGTTCCTCTGAAGGAACGACAGGTGACACATACTTTAGTAAAGATTTGTGAAACACATTGTGGATGCAAAAGGAATCAGGTAGTTTTAGTTTAAATGATACAGGGTTAATAACCTTAATAATCTCGTAAGGACCAATAAATCGTGGAGCAAACTTAGTAGATGGTGCTTTAAGGGACAGATTTTTGGGAAATAGCCATACCTTCTCACCAACCACAAAATCCACCCCATGAGAGTGTCTATCATCAGCCTTGATTTTCTGAACCTCCTGAACTTTCTTCAGGTTTGACTGAACCTGGGCCCACACTGTGCACAATTCTGTAATCAATTTATCTGCTTCCGGAACTTGTGAAGAAGACAGCGACAATGAATTAAATCGTGGATGGAACCCAAGATTACAGAAGAATGGCGACACTCCCGTGGATGAGTTCACCCGGTTATTGATAGCAAACTCAGCCAAGGGTAGATGTCGCACCCACAACAGTTGATTATCAGAAACATAACATCTCAAGAACTGTTCCAACGAATGGTTCAACCGTTTGGTTTGACCATTAGTTTCAGGGTGAAAGGCGGAAGAAAAGGACAAAGAAATATCACACTTATGACAGAAGGCTCTCCAGAACCTAGAAGCAATTTGAGCGCCTCTATCAGAGACAACATTCTCTGGAATCCCATGAAGATGTACCACATGATCCACAAACACAGAAGCCAAAGTTTTAGCATTAGGGAGCTTTGCCAGTGGAACAAAATGCACCATTTTACTAAATCTATCGACCACTACCCATACCACGACTTACACTGGCAAGTCGGTGATAAAATCCATGGAAATATGTGACCATGGTCTACTGGGAATGGGCAGTGGTCGTAACTCACCAGCCGGGCGAGTTCTGGGAGTTTTGGCTCTGGCACATACCTCACATAAAGACACATACGAGTTCACATCTCTAGATAGCTTGGGCCACCAGTAGGACCTGGAGATGAGTTCCTTGGTGGCATAAACACCGGGTGTCCACATAACACTGAATTATGACACTCACCCAAAAGCCGGAGATGTAAGTGAACTGGAACAAACAATTTATCATGGGAAGACTGTACCAGAGCTAGATGTTGTGTCGCCTCGATTTCGGTGGTAAGATCGGAGGACATTGAGGCCACAATGATACCAGCAGGCAAAATAGGTTCAGGAGGAGTGTCAGGTGGTTGAAAAGCATGAAAACTTCGGGACAAGGCATTGGCTTTTAAATTTTTACTTCCTGGCCTGAAAGTAATAGAAAAGTTGAAACACATAAAGATTGACGCCCACCTTGCTTGTCTAGGATTCAAACGTTTTCCGGATTCCAGAAACAATTGATTTTTATGATCAGTAAGAACAGTGATGCAATGCTGAGCCCCCTCCAAAAAATGTTGCCATTCCTCAAAAGCCCATTTAAAGTTAATCTGTCACCTGGTTTGAGCATATTAAAGTGTTACTACTGCCATGTACAATAAAATACCTTATTTCTTGCTGTAGTCTTTTTTTGTTTCATAGTCTTTTATGTTATGCAAATGAGTGTCCAAGGTGGCCAGAGGGGCATTATTATCCTTCTCTGGAGCCCAGTAGCTCCCCCTTACAGTGCCCAGCCTGCCTTCCTTTAGAGCCCAAGCACTCCTCTTCCAGCATAAGTAACTGCCCACACCCGAACTCTTTGCCACCCCAAATCTTTACTAAAGAAATATGTCTCTCATCAGCTATTTGATAAGAAACCCGCACTAGCGCCATGGCCTTCTTAAGACTTTCCCTAGGCCAGTGACGACATGTTCATCGGTTACATGGCCTTGGCGCAGCTTAGCACCATAGAAGTGAATGGGGCTGAGCTGTGATACCAAGCACAGCCGCTATACAATGTACAATATTGCGCTTGGTGAGAAGAGAGAAGGCTGCGGTGCTACTGCGGGCGCCTTTGGTTCTCAAACAGCTGATCGGCAGTGGTCCCCGGTGTTGGACCCACACTGATCAGATACTGATGACACGTATCGGAGGATACGTTATCACTAAAAACAGCTCGGAAAACCCTTTTAAAATATTCCCATCTGGGCATTTCACTAGGATATGCCGTAAATGTCAGATATGTGTGGGTCCCACCTTCTGTCTCTAGATTGGGGTCCTGACATAATACGATAAATCAGACACCTTAAAATTTATTAGGGCCATCCACACTTTTTTTTTTTTTTATGTTTTTATGTAATTTCCAAGCAGTAGTAGACAAAGAAACCCATACATTAATTAAAAATGAACAGAGGTAAATGAGAGTTAGGATGCACAATGATACTATAGTTACATATTACCTACATTATAAAAGACAACAAGCAAAAAGGGTGAAAACAGATGGTTAGCTTGGAAAATTTTAAACATTAGAAAGCAAAGAACAGGATAGGGAAGGGGGGGGGGGGGGGAGATGGGGGTAGGCGGTGCACGGCTGCTCCCATAAGGGCCACCTTACAGAAAAACAATGGTGGCAGGGAATTGCAGGAGGGAGAGAAGTCCCTCTTCATCCTTTATGATGAAGTCATTAACTGATCGGTCATGGTATTCCTGCTACCATTTGGGTCAAATACTAATTAATGTATTGAAAAGTGCGTAATTGTGTCTTGGTTTGAGGAGCCAGAATCTCGATAAATGGTTCCCATAAAGTAAAGAACTTTTTACCATTAGCTTCTTTATGCTGAGCAGTTTCCACCCAGTCTATTCCTAATAGGTGGGACAGTTTTTGCAGAAATAAATGGTGATGCCTGGGAAGAAAGCCATTCCTGTAGGCCACACTGGACAAAATAGACATCAGTTTCTTTGCCTCTGAAGTGCAATGATAGACCCGAGGATCTAGATGACCAAAGATCACCCACATACAGAAAAGTGGGTCTTATATGGGGGTAGATGTGCACTTCTATCACTTCCATATGTAGCTATGTCTGTATGGCCTTACAGAAATAACTTTGTGAATGCAGCCTACAGGTGTCTGAATTTTGATGGACTTACTGTTTTGTTTAGTTTCTTTGTGATATCTCAACTTATCTTAAATGTACTATTAGTTTATGGTTGAAAATATGACTTGTGGTTTTCATACCCTCAGTTCTGATACAACTCCACTCCTAAATGGATCAAGCCAGGATCACATGTTTGAAACCATGGCTGTTGAGATTGAGCAGCTCCTGACAAAGGTATTTAACGATATTAATTGTGTGTTTGGGATAAAGCTCTGTTCACACTGTAGTGGTGCGTGGCCAACATACACACTGAGAAGGTCTTCCAAAGTACACGTCAAACACATTGCCCCGATGTAGGCAACTGTACTCCATACATCCGCATATTACAAAACAGAGCCCTTATCCTACACAATACACTTCTCTATCGCTATTCTTTCAGAAGATTTTTCCAGGATATTTGCCAAACATGCATCATATATGTGGTGGAAATGTAACCTTACATATTAATAATAAACTGTTAGCCCAAGCTTCGTGATGCTATAGAGCAGTGATGGCGAACCCTTTAGAGACCTAGTGCCCAAGCTGCAACCCAAAACCCACCTATTAAGTGCCAGCACGGCAATTTAACCTGAATACCAATATAGTATATCTTCCATGTACTTTATCATTTAGCTATGATCTGCCTACATTCAGCGCGCTGCCTGTACTGTTCATAGTGCGCCTGCGCTGATGGCAGGATAAGTCTAAGGCATATTGGTACACCATAGACTTTTGTCGCTCATATCATTGGGGACACAGAAGACCATGGGTATAGCTGCTGCCACTAGGAGGCGACACTAAGCAAAAAAAAAGTTAGCTCCTCTTCTCAGCTATACCCCTCCTGCAGACACTGAGCTAATCAGTTTCTAGCTTAGTGTCCGTAGGAGGCAGACATTTTTTCTGCAGGTCTGCCAGTCTTTCCTTTTTTGTTTTATTTTTCAGGTTCGGGCAGCAGGTGGGCTCTCACCACCTGTTTTTCTCACACTTGAGGGGGGACATCAGCGGGTCCTCAAGCCTGCTGCTTGTTCCCCACCTCTGGAAGGCAAGGAGGAACAGTGGATTTCAAATCCGCTGTTACCCCCAGCTACAGTGTCACCTTGGCTACTACTTCTAGAAGTCCCCCCTATTACCGGTGTAGCCGCCCTCCCCAAGGAGCAGCACACTGAGGAAGGTGACACTGCTGGAATCAGGGTGGGCAGAAACCATCTGGGTAAGTATATTACCTACCTCCCCTGCTGGCGCCCCCACTGTGCCCGACCCCCCCCTTCTCCTGTGAACACAGGAATATATGTTGTTTCTCCTAGACCTTGACCCCTGTTTCTGGTGACTCACCGCCTCGGTCCCACCTCCGGTCCCCGGCTTCATCCACACCCTGTGAGCCAGTGCCGGCGGTCACGTGTCTCCTTGGGCGGCCGCTGCTTTTCTACTCGGGGCATCTGTACTCCCGCTCCCGGCCTCTTTGTTTCCCAGTGCACTCCGCTCCCTCCCTACATCGCCGCCCCAACCGGAAGTTCTTCCGGTCGGCCCCTCCTGTACTCGAGACCCCGACTCTGCGGCCTACTAGGCCGCATCTCCCAGCATGTTTTGGGGGCGGGATCTGTATTTTCAAAGCCCGAAAATTTTGCGCCGATGCCTTCGCCCCACCAGCTGCCCAATATCTCCGCCCCTGCCTTCTGCTTAATCCCTTTCTTGCCTCAGTACTACTGTGTTGAGGAAAGTGCTAACTGGGCTCTCTGCTGAGGCTTACAGTGCTGGTCATTAGTACAGACAGATGTGGGTTCAGTTCCCCTAGCTCTGTTTTGTTAGAATTGAACTGTATGAAAAAAAAATAACTATATAACTATATATTTATATATTATTAACCCTTGGAGCGATCTGGTCCTTCTGGAACTAGTTCCCGCGTCATTCTGTAGGCAGAATTTCTTTACCCTACTGCTGGATACATACATCCTACAGCGTAAGCGGAATCCTGCCACTACCGCTGGATAGCGCACTCCCTGTAGCTTATCCTCCTATAGGCGCAGTAGTTACACTACCACTGAATTCCATGAGTCCTGCCACATTCCCTTCCCTTCTTAGGTGGAATATGTGTGCTCACCACTGAACCCTGTACATTCTGTAACCTTACCCTCCTTCCATAGGCAGAGTAATTGTCCTTGCACTGAATGCCGTACAGCCTGTAGTGCTACCCTCCTTTCTAGGCGGTGTACTTGCTCTACTACGGGATACTGTACTGCCCATTGCATTATGCTCCTTCCATAGGCAGGGTAATAGCACTACCACTGGATACTGTACAGCCTGTAGCATTACCCTCCTTCCGTAGGAGGAGTAATTGCACATCCACTGGGTTCTGTACGGCCTGTAGCATAATCCTCTATTGGCGGAGTGTTTACATCCCATTGGTTCCTATACGTCCGGTAGCATTGCCCTCTTCGTGGGCGGAATATTTATTAGGGATCGACCGGTTTTACCGATCTTATCGGCCCATATTCAGGATTTTAAAAGTTATCGGTATCGGCATCTATTTTGTTGATATTCCGATAACGAATCGGGAACACGGATCGCGCTGCTGTCAGCGCGATCCGTGCTCCCTCAGCAGCACGGGAGAAGGAAGCAGTGTCTCCCTCCCCTCTGTGCCGCTGCCACCAATGACAGGAGGGAATACAAGAGGAGGGGCGGGGCTGTGGCCACTGCACCAGCAATGAAGATAACTCTCATTAATTCATATACAGGAGGCGGGTGCTGGCTGCAGAATCTCATAACCGGCTCCCGACCTCCTATGACAAGTAGCTGCGATCTGCGGTAGTTAACCCCTTAGGTGCCACACCTGAGGAATTAACTGCCGCGGATCGCAGCTACCGCTCATAGAAGTCGGGAGCTGGCCTTGTGATTCTGCAGCCAGCACCCGCCTCCTGTATATGGCGAGTTATCTTCATTGGTGGTGCAGTGCTACCCCCACCAACCCCAGTATTAAAAACATTGGTGGCACAGTGCGCCCCCCCAGTATTAATCATTGGTGGTGCAGTGTGCCCCCCCACCCCAGTATTAAAAACATTGGTGGCGCAGTGCGCCCCCCCCCCCACCCCCTAGTATTAATCATTGAAGGCAGTGGCCACAGGGTCCCCTCTCCCCTCCTCCTCAGTGGCCGTTCCGATCGGAGCCCCAGCAGTGTAAGCCTGGGGCTCCGATCGGTTACCATGGCAGCCAGGACGCTATTGAAGCTCTGGCTGCCATAGTCTGCTCCCTGCTGCTGTGTGCCCAAAGCCCAGGGCAGCAGGGACAGTGTAAAGTCCTATTCACCCTGATAGAGATCTATCAGACTGAATAGGACAAGGGTTCTAGTCCCTAAGGGGGCTAAAAGTTAGTAACAAAAAAAAACAACAAAATATTAAGTATAAATGAAAAAGAAAGATTTACAAAAAAAAAATAATACACGTTAACAATAAACATTTTCATTTTCAGCAGATTTGTGTAGGTTTTATTTAAAAAAAAAAAAATGAAAATTCACAGAATATCGGTATAAATTATCGGCTATCGGCCTGAAAGTTCCCAGATTATCGGTTCTAAAAAAGCAGGAGGATTAGTTGCACCACAATTTCGTGCTATAGATACTGTAGCATTACCCTCCCCCAATTGATGGAGTAGTTGCACAACCAGTAGTGCCAGGGGACCCTGTACATGTTTTCGGTTCCCCTTTTTCCGTCAGCGGAGTAATTCCACTACCACTGGAAACTGTTCCTCCTATTACATTATCCGTCTTTCTTGGGTAGAGTAATTGCTTCAACATTGTCTACCTCGACTACTCTCATTTGTTCCTTGTCGCAAGGCATCCTGTTCCATGGGTGGCCTATTGGCTAGACACGGTACCTACAACCGCCTTATCCCCACAGGTGGTATTTTGGCACTACTGCTGGATACTGCTTCACACTACCCCACACTACCCCCTTCCTCATGTAGTCTTAGTTTGGATTGGTGTCTGGCGCCTACGGGCAGCCTTTGTCTTCCAGGTCGACCTGTAGCTCTAACAGGCCGTTAGTATACCTCATACCTTCCCTCGTGCCTTGAGTCCCTGTGGGGGGCAATCTCATTTGGTTGATTGTCATTGGCACGCCCGGCGTCCACACTCCTTCCGTAGGTGGAACGTCTGCTCTGATTGCCAGTTTTCTTCCTTCTCAGGTGGAGTGTTGCGCTACCACCAATTCTTGGTGGCTATTGCTGTTGTCTTCATTTTCAGGTGGATTCTCTCCTCTGACCCTGGAGGCCATAGTTGTTGCTATCGCCTCACCCCTGTAAAGCAGTCTTTGCGCTGCCCATAGATATTCTGGCTACTATGGTTCCGTGGCTACCACGGCGTGAACCCTTCCCAGGGGGAATTTTTGCGTTCATCCTTCAACTGCGGCTTACAAGACGCATGGGCGGGAGACACTACATTTATGGTTTTCTCCACATCTCCTTCCTCCATGTGGAGTATCGGCCCTGGCATTCCGGCGGTATCTACACAGCATTTCTCCTTTTAGGCATGGTGCCTTTTCGCTAGTTGTAGTTGGGATCATGTCTACATATCCTTCTTCCACAGGGGGCCCTTTGGTTATGTTCTGCCATGACACGCTGCGGCTGAGGGGTTTGCTCACTTCTGCTGGGCATTAGTACGTTTTCTGTACCTGGTATAACCTACCGATTTCTATGGCGCTGGCTTAGCGCCTTGTTCCCTTTACATGTAACGCATCGCCTCTACAATTTACTATGGTGACAGCATCCGCGTTCTCTCTGTGTGGAGTTTGGGTATGCACTTATTCCGTTTGCATATGTGAGTTGTCTGCATGTCTCCCCTCACCGGGTCGAGCGATTGTACTGCCCTTGTCATCCCTAAGTGCTGGTTTTCTACTAAGCCGCATGGGCTGCTTCTACTTCTCCCCTTCCGCAGGGCTAGTAGTTGCAGTCTCCCACATACTGTTACTGCCTTCTCGGCCAGTGTTTATAGCCATTGGGTTCTAGTATGCCCCCTTTCTTCTGTGGGGTGCCTGCGCGGGTGG
The DNA here is from genome assembly GCF_905171765.1 of Bufo bufo. NCBI lineage: Eukaryota > Metazoa > Chordata > Amphibia > Anura > Bufonidae > Bufo > Bufo bufo. The sequence goes on along the minus strand of NC_053391.1, from coordinate 98,300,349 downwards.
TGTTGGTTCTGTTACCAGTTTTTATCTGGGCCTCTGTGGCGCTCGGGGTCCACACTCTCTTCCTGGCGCAGTATTTTTCCTATCTCTGGTTCCTGTCTGCAGCTTCCGATTAGGTCTGCCAGTTCAGGCAGCCTTTCATGGAGTATCAGACGGCTTCTCTCCTCTCTTGTTCTGGAATTTAAGGTCCTCCTCTACTTGCCTCTGCTTACCACATCGGCATTTTCCTGGGGGAATATTCTTGTGAAGACACCCCCTTTGGCCGTATCTCTGAAGGTGTCACGGAACCATGAACCAGACGTACAACAAGAGATAAGTGAAAATAAGAAGGCTTTATTGAAAATAAAGCTGTAAAGCAAAAGTCCAAACGGATGGTGAAACCGAGCAGAGTCTTTGCGAAGCCAGAGGTCAGGAACCAGAAGGGTAGTCAGACGAAGCCAGGATCAGGAACCAGCAGGGTAGTCAGACGAAGCCAGGATCAGGAACCAGCAGGGTAGTCAGACGAAGCCAGGATCAGGAACCAGCAGGGTAGTCAGACGAAGCCAGGATCAGGAACCAGAAGCAGCAGCAGTCTTAGAAGCATGTGAACACAAGAGGACCAAGCAAGGAACTGAAGCCACAGACCTCCTATATATATGAGCTAGGCATCCAGCTCCTCCCAGGGGAAGGAGGAGCCGCAGGGTGGAAGGCTACAAGAAACCCAGGACCCAAGATGGCCGCCAGCACATGTCAAACGAAGGAGAGCAGCAAGCAGGTAAGACCATGACAGTACCTCCCCCTCAAGGGCCCCTCCTCCGCGGAGCACAAAACGGTTTCTGAGGGAAGCGTGCGTGGAAGGCTCGGAGCAAGGCAGGAGCATGGACATCTGCGGAGGGAACCCAGGAACGCTCCTCTGGACCATAACCACGCCAATGGACCAAAAACTGCAACCGACCGCGGACCAGGCGTGAGTCCAGGATATTGCTCACCTCATATTCCTCACGATTGCCCACTTGGACCGGACGAGGCCGAGGAACCGAGGAAGTGAAACGATTACACACCAGTGGTTTCAACAGGGAGACATGAAACACGTTGGAGATCCGCATGCCAGGAGGAAGCGCAAGGGCATAGGCTACCGGGTTTACCCTGCGAAGCACTCGGAAGGGACCAACAAAGCGAGGCGCCAGCTTGGGAGTGGGCACTCGAAGGTTGAGGTTGCGGGTGGACAACCATACACGGTCTCCGACCTGGTAGGAAGGAGCAGGCGCTCGTCTGCGATCAGCCTGGAATCTCTGGCGCTGCGCAGAGACCTCAAGGGACTTCTGGATCTGTACCCAAGAAGCACGTAGGACGGAAAGGTGATCCTCCACAGCCGGAATATCCTGGGGAGAGAATACCTCCGGTAACACGGCAGGTTGGAACCCATAATTGGCCATGAAGGGAGACGTCCCAGAGGAAGAGTTCACCGCCGTGTTCCTGGCAAACTCAGCCCAAGGCAGGAGGTCAACCCAATTGTCTTGGTGATCGGAGACATAGCAACGAAGGAATTGCTCCAAGGCCTGATTGGATCGTTCTGCGGCCCCATTGGACTGAGGGTGGTAGGCCGAGGAGAAGGAGAGATGAATCCCCAACTGGGAGCAGAAGGCGCGCCAGAACCTGGACACAAACTGACTCCCCCGATCCGACACAATCTCCTTAGGCAAACCGTGCAACCGGAAGACCTCCCTGGCAAAAATCGTGGCCAACTCTTGTGCAGAGGGTAACTTCTTGAGAGGAACACAGTGGCACATTTTGGAAAACCGATCCACAATCATGAGAATGACCGTATGGCCTCGGGATGCAGGGAGGTCCACAATGAAATCCATCCCCAGGTGTGACCATGGGCGCTCCCCGGTGGCTATGGGTTGCAGAAGGCCCAACGGAAGGTGCCGAGGGGACTTACTCTGGGCACAAACGGAGCATGCCGCTACATATGCGGCGATGTCGGAACGTAGGGAAGGCCACCAGAACAGACGTGAAACAGCCCAGGACAGCTGATTCTTTCCAGGATGCCCCGCGGTCTTGGAGTTATGGTAGGTTCGCAACAACCGAGTGCGCAACTCCTCAGGCACAAAACATCTGCCGTTGGGTCTCCCAGAGGGAGCACCAGATTGAGCCGCCAAAATCTGCTCACCCAGGGGAGAGGTCAGGCTGGTGCGAATGGCGGCCAGGATCTGATTCGGAGGTATGACCGAAGTCGGAATCGACTCCTCCCTGGACAGCTCGGAGTACTGCCGTGATAAGGCATCCGCCCTGATGTTCTTGGAACCGGGTAGGTAGGAGACCACGTAATTAAAACGTGACAAGAACAGAGCCCATCTGGCCTGACGTGGTGTCAATCTCTTGGCCTCAGAAAGGTAGGTCAGATTCTTGTGGTCCGTCAGGATGAGAACCGGAACCACCGAACCCTCGAGCAAGTGCCTCCATTCTTTAAGGGCCTGCACGATGGCCAATAACTCCCTGTCACCAATCTGATAGTTGCACTCCGCGGAAGACAGTTTCCGGGAGTAAAACCCACAAGGAAGCAGAGGACCCTCTGCTGTTCTACGCTGAGACAGAAGGGCGCCTACTCCCGTCTCAGACGCGTCCACCTCGAGGACAAAGGGCAACCCAGGGTTGGGATGCGACAGAATCGGAGCCGACACAAAGGCAGACTTTAGGGCCTCAAAAGCTCGGATGGCCTCGAGCGGCCAGACCTGGGAATTACTGCCCTTCCTGGTCAGATCCGTGAGAGGCTTGGCCAGCATGGAAAAGTCCCTGATGAACTTCCGATAATAATTGGCGAAGCCCAAAAAGCGCTGCAGGGAACGAAGACCACTGGGCTGGGGCCACTGTAAGACAGCCGAAACCTTCTCAGGATCCATGGAGAACCCCTCAGCGGAAATGATGTAACCTAAGAAGGTTACCTGGGATCGGTGAAATTCGCATTTCTCAAGCTTACCGAACAGCTTGTTCTCTCGTAACCGTTGCAACACTCGTCTGACATCCAGAATGTGGGCCTCCATGGATTCAGAATATACCAAGATGTCATCCAAATAGACTACCACACACTGCTGCAACAGGTCACGGAAAACATCGTTGATGAATTCCTGAAAGACTGCGGGCGCATTGCACAACCCAAAGGGCATAACCAAGGATTCGTAATGACCGGTCCTGGTGTTAAACGCGGTCTTCCACTCATCGCCCGCCTTGATCCTTACCAGGTTATATGCCGCCCTCAGGTCGAGTTTGGTAAAGACCGTGGCCCCTTTAAGGCGATCGAACAGCTCGGAAATCAAGGGTATCGGGTAAGCGTTCTTGATCGTGATGCGATTGAGACCCCTGTAATCGATGCAAGGCCTCAACTCACCGCCCTTCTTTTTCACAAAGAAAAATCCAGCCCCTGCCGGGGACGAAGATTTGCGAATGTGTCCGCGTGAAAGCGCCTCCCTCACGTACTCCTCCATGGCCTCATTCTCCGCTACCGACAGTGGATAGACTTTGCCACGAGGAGGAACGGCACCAGATTGTAACTCTATGGCACAATCGTATGGGCGGTGCGGAGGTAGGGCAACCGCGCGCACCTTATCGAATACATCCCGGTACTCCTCGTATTCAGGAGGCAACAGAGAGTCCGAGGAAGTACACAGCAACTTGACAGACCCATGGATGCAACTAGCCCCACACTGCGGTGACCACGAGAGGATCTCGACCGATCTCCAATCGAAAGTCGGATTATGCTTCTGGAGCCAGGGGTACCCCAAGACCACCGAGTAGTGTGGAGACGAAATAACCTGGAGGCAGACCGACTCTCTGTGAACGGCACCAATGGCTATCCCCACTGGAAGGGTCTCATGAGTCACGTGTGGCGGCAGAAGGGGTCTGCCGTCTATCGCCTCAAGAGCCAGTGGGGAACCTCGAGCCTGCAGAGGAATGGAATTGGCGGCAGCGAACACACTATCAATGAACAAACCACCAGCACCAGAGTCCACCAACGCCTGGGTCGTCACCGAGCCCCCGACCCAGGAGAGGACAACAGTGATCAGTGGTTTGTCAACACGGGAAACCGGGGACGAGGAGACTCCACCCAAGATCTGCCCCCGACAGGATCTCAGGGTACGAGCGTTTCCCGGACGGTTCGGACATGCCAACCGAAAATGCCCACCGAGACCACAGTACATGCATCGGCCCTCGCGTCTTCGGAGTGCCCTCTCCCCCTCGGACAGGCGAGCAAACCCCAGCTGCATGGGTTCACCCCCAGACAAGTCATCCCCAGGAGGCGTGGGAGGAGAGGGAGGCACGGGTGGGACAGCAAACGTAGGCACCAATCTGTTAGAAGACCTCCGCAGGTTCTCCTTAAAGGAAGGTCTCTCCCTGAGTCTGGTGTCAATCAAAATCAGGAAAGAAATAAGAGACTCGAGCTCAACTGGTAGGTCCTTAGCTGCAACCTCATCCTTCAAGGCATCCGAGAGACCATGAGAGAAAGCAGCGACCAGAGCCTCATTATTCCAGCCCACCTCTGCTGCCAGGGTACGAAACTCAATGGCGTATTCAGCTACGGATCGTGAACCCTGTCTGATGGACATAAGGAGCTTCGCAGCAGAGGCAGCACGAGCCGGCACATCGAATACCTTCCGAAGAGAAGCAACAAAACCGGAAAACTCGGCAACCACCGGATTGTTGTTCTCCCATAAAGGGCTGGCCCAGGCCAAGGCCTTGTCCGAGAGCAGCGAGATCAAGAAGCCCACCTTTGATCTCTCAGTAGGAAAGGCATGTGGCAGCAACTCGAAATAAATGCCCACCTGGTTAAGGAAACCTCGGCACTGAGTTGGCTCTCCCCCAAAGCGCTGTGGAAGAGGGGCAGAACCGATCATACCCCGAAACACCGCAGGCGCAACAACAGGTGTCGGGGTAGACTCTGGCGCAACAACCGGAGCGGCAGTAGGAGCGAGCCCAGGAGCGACAACCGACCCATCGGCAACGGGAGCGAAATGAGCCGTGCGTTCAAGCAGGGTTTGCAACGCCACAGCGAACCGACCCAACAGGTGATCCTGCTGATCAAGTCTGGCAACCAGCGTGGGTAGCGAGGATGGCCCTGTACCGTCAGAATTCATGGCTTGGTCCTAATGTCACGGAACCATGAACCAGACGTACAACAAGAGATAAGTGAAAATAAGAAGGCTTTATTGAAAATAAAGCTGTAAAGCAAAAGTCCAAACGGATGGTGAAACCGAGCAGAGTCTTTGCGAAGCCAGAGGTCAGGAACCAGAAGGGTAGTCAGACGAAGCCAGGATCAGGAACCAGCAGGGTAGTCAGACGAAGCCAGGATCAGGAACCAGCAGGGTAGTCAGACGAAGCCAGGATCAGGAACCAGCAGGGTAGTCAGACGAAGCCAGGATCAGGAACCAGAAGCAGCAGCAGTCTTAGAAGCATGTGAACACAAGAGGACCAAGCAAGGAACTGAAGCCACAGACCTCCTATATATATGAGCTAGGCATCCAGCTCCTCCCAGGGGAAGGAGGAGCCGCAGGGTGGAAGGCTACAAGAAACCCAGGACCCAAGATGGCCGCCAGCACATGTCAAACGAAGGAGAGCAGCAAGCAGGTAAGACCATGACAGAAGGGGACGTTTTTGATCCCGGAGGACACTCTTTTCCTACCAGGTTACTCCCCAATTTTTTTGTCAGTTTTGGGTCGGTTCCACTGCCCTGTTCTCTTTGGGTTTCTTCTCACTCCCTCAATTATTTTTTCTTGTGATCAATTCTCATGCTTGACCTCCAGGTTATCTAGCCCTGACTTGTTCGTCGTGGTCTCGCTGGAGTGTTCTTCTCTTCTGGCAGTCCGGTATGGTGTGTGGGGCCTTTGCCTTCGGGCATGCTTCGTTCTTTCCCCATGGGACAAGTTTTGTCACATCTGCAGTTCTTTGGCCCTTAATATCCAGACGCCATTTTCAGTTCGTCTTCTTCCAATCGGTATTCCTGGTGTGTCGTTCTGTTCCCCCCCCCCCCCATGGTACTGCTCTTTAAGGTCCCATGGTCTTCTGTGTCCCTCAGTGATACGAGCGAAAACATTTGATTTTTTGTGCTTACCTGTAAAATCCTTTTCTCGCTGAGTTCATTGGGGAACACAACTCCCACCCAGTATGTACATTGCTGGTTCTCCTAGATGGGTCCTTCTGGTTCTTGATGATGACCCATCTTCGCCTTTCTTACTTTTTATTGTTTTCTGTTGGCTTCTCCTGACTGCTCCTACTGCTTTTCAACAAACTGATTAGCTCTGTGTCTGCAGGAGGGGTATAACTGAGGGGAGGAGCTAAAACTTTTTTTTCTTTTGCTTAGTGTCACCTCCTAGTGGCAGCATCTATACCCATGGTTTTCTGTGTCCCCCAATGAACTCAGCGAGAAAAGGGTTTTACATTTAAGCACAAAAAAATCTACTTTTCCAGGATGCGGGTGCTCACAGAGAGGGCCGCCACCACTGCTATAGAGCTGCCAGGACAGGAATAGATTTTGTTCTCTTGAGTTGCTTTCACACCTAAACTCTGGAATAGGTCTGGAGATTTACCAAGTTGGACTTTTACCCGGAGATGTTCCATGTCGGGTGTGTTCTCACTACAGGGGAAATTTTCCAGATCCTCAGGCAAGGGGTGGTAAATTTAGGCATGGCCCACTGTGATTTTCTGGAACATTTGCTGCTGTTTTCACACATGAGCTCACGCGGACAAAACCCGGAGGTAGTACTAGGGCTCTGAGGAGAAAAAGTCTGAGTAAAGTCCAGTACAGATATTGCAGATGTTTGCATTCACACATACAACCCCTCCGGGTAAACTCCACAAAATTTATGGATTCCACTGTAAGTGTTTAATGGGGCTTTGGTGACTTTCTCTCGCTTTATCCCCTTTTCTCCACTCCACCTTTTCTTTAAATTCTTTTTTTTCCCTTGTTTTTCTTGCTTCTTCCCATTCTTTCCTTCACTTGATTCAATGTCTAAATACAAAACTTTCGGCATCCGTAACGATAGATGTGTATGGGGGACAGGGGAGACTATTCATATCAACTGATTTACTAATTGTTACTGACTTATGATTTCTTTTGTCTTTGAATATTTTGTAGCTTACTGGCGTGAATGACAAAATGGCTGAGTACAGCAGTACGGCTGGGGTGACATCAATAAACGCAGCACTAATGCACACATTGCAGAGACACCGAGATATATTACAGGTAGGTTACGTAATATGCTGGTAACTGTGGTTTGCATTTTGTCTGGATTAGAAAAACACCACAGTTTTCTTCCAAAAACCGTATCACACTTGTCCATGGGTTTTGTCTGGTATCTCATCTCTGCTGCTATACCACACAACCTTTGGACAGGCGTGGTGCTGTTTTTGGAAGAAAACAGCCCTTTTTTTCCCCTAATCCTAGACCTAGACAAATAGTTTAATGTTGCATCTGTGTGTGTCTGACCTCTGAGTCCAGTGATCACTTGAAAGGGAAACCAATGTTCCTCTTGAGTACAGCCGCAGTGGAAGGCGTTGTATGGATCTAAGACCAGCATTTGTCTGCCTCTCCATAGAAATACATAGGAGATACAGAATCAACCAAGTGAGCTTTAAAGAGAACCTCTCACCTCCCCTGACATGCCTGTTTTAATAGCTTCATACATTCCCCATGTAATAACTATTCTGGAGCATCTATTCTTATGTCTGTATGTTGTGCCATTCCTTTTATTATTTCTACTAGAATTTATGAATGAATTGCTAGCAGTCTGCAGTAAGGGTACAGAGGGGAGGTAACCAGTTGTGGGTGTGTACCTGCACAGTCTGAAAATGGCAGCACTGATTGGATAGAGTGAGTCTGTGCAGGTACACACCTCCAACTGGTTACCTCCCCTCCGTACCCTTACTGCAGACTGCTAGCAATTCATTCATAAATTCTAGTAGAAATAATAAAGGAATAGAACAACATAGAGTCAAAAGAATAGATGCTAAAGAACTGTTATTACATAGGAAATCCATGAAGCTATTAAAACAGGCATGTCGGGAGTGGTGAAAGGTCTTTTTTAAAGAAAATTTCCATGCAAAGTGTAAAACCAGCTATGTGTGTTGTAAAATTATACCTTTTTCATTAGCTTGGTCAGATGTTATCATGAGTCTGAGGGATATTGGCTGGACATGTGCCAGCAGTATCCAGTTCAGTATGAGGCTGCTGCCCAAAGCAGGTAAGGGCTCATGCACACCACTGTAGCTTCAGTCTGCATCCGATCCGTATTTTTTTCAGAATCGGATCTGGACCCAGTCATTTCATTTGGGCCGCCAAAGATGCGGACAGCTCACCAACCATATGGTGTCCTCATCCGCACGTCCATTCTGCGGCCCTGCAAAAAAATAGAACGTGTCCTATTCATATCCTTTTTGTGTACAAGGATAGGACGTTTCTACAGAAGTAAAAAAATAAATGGTGGCATGCACACAGCCGTGATCCGTGTTTTGCGGACCACAAAACACGTCCGTGTGCATGAGCTCTAATAGACGACGCAGGTGGACACATAAAGAAGATGTGTGCATGTAAAAGGTTTCCAGCAGTCTCATGATGTCCCAGTGACATCACAGAGGTTTGCTAAAATGAAGATTTTTGAAGTGCTCACATGGGGGCAAACTAACTATTGAAAATGCATCAGTTTTCTGGTGGATTTTGCTCTAAAATCTCCCTGAGGATAAGTCATCAACCCCTTTATGCTCCTTCCATTACACTCTAGAAATGTTGTATAGTTCACAGGCTTTCCATTACTGTAGAGAGATCAGTTTGAATCTGGTAACTCTCTTCCTTCCAAACAAAATAATGATGGGAATGATTAAAAAAATGCCTTTATGTTAGTTTTTAGCAAAATGCTTTGCTTCCTAGTTATGATTTGTTTTTCATTTCATGCACATGACCGTATTTTGGGTCAGCATTTTTTGCTGATCCCATGCAGACCTGTTCATTTGTATTGGGTTGCAAAAAATGTGGACAGCACACAGATTTTATCTGTGTGCTCTCCGCATCCGTGCGGCAGTTCCGAAAATTATACTACATGTACCATTGTTGTCCGTTTTGCGGACAAGAATAGGCATTTGCAGGATGCACATGGCCGGTATCTGTATTTTGCAGATCACAAAACGGCAACAGCCATGTGCATGTGGCCTTAATCTGCGTGTTTGTTCACTTGCTCTTAAAGGGGTTTTCCAGGATTTTAATATTGATGATCTATCCTCCGGATCGGTCATCAATATCAGATCGGCGGGAGTCTGACACCCGGCACCCCTGCCAATCAGCTGGTTGAAGGGAAGGCCGCACTCCATGCGAGCCGAGCCTTCTCTTGTTTGTTTACCTGCTCGCTGTCGACAGCGCAGCGATGAGCAGGTGTACTTACAAACTGTCCCATTCACTTCTATGGGACGGCTCGTTCCTATACTCTTGAATACTACAGAGCTGTCCCAAGCAGGTAAACAAACAACGCATAGAGCTCGGCCTTCCCTTCATCCAACTGATCGGTGCGGGTTTCTGACGTGGATGACCTATCATGAAGATAGGTCATCAATATTAAAATCCCGGAAAACCCCTTTAGGTCATTATACAGCAGATTTATTAATAGATGAGAATGCTGTTTTACAGGATTACACACATGAATTCCACAAAACAAAAGCTAATTTCCAAGCAATTCGAGAAAGAGAAGACCTCTTGGGATCAGTGCGGAAGGATATTGAGTAAGTCACAAATGATGTTAGAGACTCTCAGCAGATGGCTTGAGTGGTCCGTGCTGAGTGCTGCTTTCCTTTAAAGGTTTATGGCTCTGATATTGCAGCACATTCCCGTGTTATTTCTCTCATGGTTACTGTGCAGCACTACTCAGCAGAGGAGCATCACTGGAAGCCTCTGTAGTTTATGGGATTATTATTTTTAGACCTATGTGGTAAGGGTTGTATAGTTGACAGTTTTGTAGTTGTAGTGAAAATATTGCAATATAAGAAAAGAGCCATAAAAGTAATCTAAAGAGGAATGATATTTCTATTTACTACAGTTCCAGTGCTCATTTTATTTTCATGAGTTTATCCAAGTATATAGAAATCTTTCCAAAAGGCTAGGTTGGTCTAAATGAGATTTTTCTGTAATGGATTTTTAATTCCTTATTCTGTATTGGGCTCTTCTTTGAGAGGACCAACCTTCTCGAAGATTCTTTTTCTCAGCAGTTTTGGAAGTTGGTCTAAATGAGGTTTCACTGCATTACATTAAAGGGAATTTCGTAGATCTTGGTCTTGAACATTTTCAGCAGCTTTCTCTTTTACTACATCTGCAGACTATTGCTTTCTGTTTTACACTAAATCGGGCAAGGAACTTCTGTGTCTGCTCCATCTATGACCCTTTAAAGGGGTTGTGCAGCAATTTATATTGATGACCTATCCTCAGGATAGTAACATAGGGGGGGTCATTTATTAATCTGAAATACACCTAAATCTGCAATACTCTCCGTTCATGTCAGATCTAAAATTGTGGGCGTGGCGCGAGCAGGGAAGGGGACAGGTTGGTAGGCCCGTCTCATTTACCATTTTCTACGCCTGTTTCATAAAAAAAAGGTCCGCACAGGGAAGGAACGCTATTCCGGCACTGCGCATGCGCGAGCTCTTGCATCGCAAGATTACGGCGACCTGACTTTGTGAGCAAGGAGGAGATTGCTGGTTACAGGCGGTGCTGGGCTCCAGTACGGCCCCTTAGGCTCCTTACCAGGCTGATTTACATATATATAAAATCATTTTTTACACTCAATAAAACCACTCAGAGATATGGGACAGTTATATTGCGGACATGCTAGCGGCGATCTAGCCGTGCAAGTCCTCATCTCTATAGGGTAAAAAGAGGTGACAGAATACCTTTAAGACCGGCCGGTCTTAACAAAAGTGCCTCATAGTTTGTAAGGCTGAAAAAAAGACATCTGTCCATCACGTTCGGCCTGTTATCCTTCAAGTTGATCCAGAGGAAGGCAAAAAAAACTGAGAAGCCAATTTTCCTCATTTTAGGGGGAAAAAATTACTTCTCGACTCCAGGCAATCGGAATAACTCCCTGGATCCAACAACCCATCTCCAGAAATCGAATAACTATAACCTGTAATATTATTACACCCCAGAAATACATCCAGGCCCCTCTTGAACTCTTTTAGTGAGTTCACCATCACCACCTCCTCAGGCAGAGAGTTCCATACTGCTCTTACAGTAAAAACAAAAAATAAATAAAAATCAAATGAGCCTCTAGGAGCAATGGGGACATTGCTGTTACTCCTAGAGGCTCAGCTCTCTCTACAACTGCTGTGCCCTCTGCACTTTGATTGACAGAGCCAGACAAGCATGATGACTTTTACACTGCCTGGCCCTGTCAATCAAAGTGCAGGGGTGCAGCAGTTGCAGAGAGAGCTGAGCCTCTAGGATTAATGGCAGTGCCCCCAGATAGGTGATAAATATCAAATTGCGAGGGTCCCTGCTGAACAGGCAAGTGCTGCTGCTCCTTCATTGCTTACATTGCTCCACACTACACAACCCCATAATTTAAGTTGAACCTGTCAGGCTGTTTCTGCAGTCCCATCTGAGAGTAGGCTATAGTTTTTATGATTTGAAGCAGGGTGGCAGGGTAAAAAGCGGAGTAAATCCTGACCGAAATACTAGGACAGGCAATTGGGGTAATTTATTAAGACCAGTGTTTTAGACTCCAGTCTTAATAACCCTGCTCTGGAGCTTGATGGGCCTAAGTTATGTACAACAGCCTTAAATCTACACCAGCTCCCTTGCTGACGTAAATTTAGATCATTTGCTACGCCAAAAACTGGTTTAAAAAATGATGAATGAGACGGGCCTACCTGTCCTCTTTCCCTCGACCATCACGCCTCCTTTTTTAGAACTGCCGTGCGTGGCATGTAAGGGGAATAAGTTGCAGGTTTTGACTCAAATCACCTTTGCGGAAAAATCTATGCCAAATATACTCTAAAAAGTGCCGTATATTTGGTCATAAATGACCCCCGATGTGTCGACATACGGTGCTATACCCAGAACAACCAGTATCAAAGGGGTTGTCTAACATTTTGACATTGATGGCCTATCCTCAAGATAGGTGATCAATATCTAATTGGTGGTGGTCTTACTCCCGGGACCCCTGATGATCAGCTGTTTAAGGAGGCCATGGTGATCACTGTGGCTTCGTCATCGCTTACCAGGCACAGCGCAGTATATTGCATAGTGGCTTTGCTTGGTATTGCAGCTCAGGCCCATTCACTTGAGCAACTGAGCTGCACTTAGGTCATATGACCAATGTGCATAATGTCACTGGCCTACGAAAAGTGAGCTCTTTTGAGCACCACAGCTGCTTCAAACAGCTGATCGGCGGGGGTGCCGGGAGTCAGACCCCCTATCCTCTGGATAGGTCATCAGTATCTGATCGGTGGGGTCCGACACTCGGGACCCCCGCCGATCAGCTGTTTAAAAAAGGCACTGACACTCCTGTAAGTGCAGCTGCCTTCTCCCTCCTCACTAAGCCCAGCACAGTATGTTTTATAGTGACTGTGTTTGGTATCACAGCTCAACCCTATTCACTTCTATGGGGCAGAGCTGCGCTTAGGTCATGTGACTGATGAACGTGTTGTCACTGGCCTAAAGAAAGTTGGAAAAAGCCGCAGGACTACTGCGAACGCCGCTGCCTTTTCAAACGACTGATCGGCGGAGGTCCCTGGTGTTGGACCCCCTCTCATCAGATACTGATGACCTATCCAGTCAATAGTTCATCAGTATTTAAGTCTTGGAAAACCCCTTTAAATACTTCACATGCTGGATGTCAGTAGAGCTGTTGAAGTAAATTATGTGCATGTTTTCTGCTTTTACAGATCTTACAAAACAGGCTCTGGCGTTAACAACAGGAGAACGGAGCTGTTCCTGAAAGAGCATGAGCACCTCAGAAGGTAAGAGAAGCGGCTGTCAACTCTGAGACGTATGGAGCTAATGTGTACAGTATGGATTTTAGCTTTCTGCAGCCTAATTGCTCGGCACAGAGATCCAATAGTCAATAGGCTGATCCGGCAGCTATGCTTGCTGAGCAGAGAGTCCATGCTTTAAAGCAAAACACCCGTTCAGCAAGTTTAAGAATAGACCTCATTACAAGAATAGGGACTTCCTCGAAAGCAGTAGGTCATCACAATTGTGCCGCCTCTTTGTTTCTAATCCATTACCCATTGGGAACCCGTATCTCTGTCCTGCAGACACAGTTTTCTGTTATTGAAGAAGCAGCATGTTCCAAAATGAGTCTAGAAAACATCATTTATCTCTTTTGGCTTTACTATGGGGGATGTACGGTGGGCAGGTGCTCTGTCCGTCATCATTTACATAGCCAACATTGATTATTTTTACACAGGATTTAGTAAATTACTCAGTTTAGAGGTTGGCATGACGTTTTATAATAAATAAGCAAAAATATCTCTGGCACTAAACGGACTGAATAGGAGGCCTTCTTGACCTCCATCTCCTCTGAGGTGGTGCGAGTCACGTTGACATTTTGTGTCCATGGCCTGGAAACTCCCCAGATCTTAATCCCATTGAGAACTTGTGGTCAATCCTCAAGAGGCGGGTGGACAAACAAAAACCCACTAATTCTGACAAACTCCAAGAAGTGATTATGAAAGAATGGGTTGCTATCAGTCAGGAATTGGCCCAGAAGTTGATTGAGAGCATGCCCAGTCGAATTGCAGAGGTCCTGAAAAAGAAGGGCCAACACTGCAAATACTGACTCTTTGCATAAATGTCATGTAATTGTCGATAAAAGCCTTTGAGACGTATGAAGTGCGTGTAATTATATTTCACTACATCACAGAAACAACTGAAACAAAGATCTAAAAGCAGTTTAGCAGCAAACTTTGTGAAAACTAATATTTGTGTCATTCTCAAAACTTTTGGCCACGACTATAGACATATTAGGAATTGCCACGTGCGTAACGATCTGCTCTATAAAAAAGTCACATGACCTAATCCCTCAGGTAAACGCTGTAAAAATAAAAACGGTGCCAAAACATAAATTTTTTGGTTACCTTCCCTCACAAAAAATTTAATATAGAGCAATTAAAAATCATATGTACCTCAAAATAGTACCAATAAAACTGGTACCTTATCCCATAGTTTCCAAAATGTGGTCACTTTTTTTGAGTTTCTACTGTAGGGGTGCATCAGGGGGGTTTCAAATGGGACATGGCATCTAAAAACCAGTTCAGCTAAATTTGCCTTCCAAAAACCATATGGCGTTCCTTTCCTACTGCGCCCTGCTGTGTGCCCGTACAGCAGTTTATTACCACATATGGGGTGTTTCTGTAAACCGCAGAATAAGGGTAATAAATATTGAGTTTTATTTGGCTGTTAACCCTTGCTTTGCTACTGGAAAAAATGGAGTAAAATGTAAAATCTGCCATTTTCCATTAATTCTTGTGGAACACCTAAAGGGTTAACAAAGTTTGTAAAATCAGTTTTGTATACCTTAACCCCTTAAGGACCGGGCTCATTTTCACCTTAAGGACCAGGCCATTTTTTGCAAATCTGACCAGTGTCACTTTAAGTGCTCATAACTTTAAAACGCTTTGACTTACCCAGGCCGTTCTGAGATTGTTTTTTCGTCACATATTGTACTTCATGACACTGCTAAAATTGGGTCAAAAAAGTTAATTTTTTTGCATAAAAAAATACAATTTTTACCGTAAATTTTGAAAAATTAGCAAATTTCAAATTTTCAGTTTCTCTACCTCTGTAATACATAGTAATACCCCCAAAAATTGTGATGACTTTACATTCCCCATATGTCTACTTCATGCTTGAATTGTTTTGGGAATGATATTTTATTTTTTGGGGATGTTACAAGGCTTAGAAGTTTAGAAGCAAATTTTGAAATTTTCAGAAATCTTCAAAATCCCACTTTTTATGGACCAGTTCAGGTTTGAAGTCATATTGTGAGGCTTAGATAATAGAAACCTTCCAAAAATGACCCCATTCTAGAAACTACACCCCTCAAGGTATTCAAAACTGTTTTTTCAAACTTTGTTAACCCTTTAGGTGTTCCACAAGAGTTAATGGCAGATGGAGAAACAATTTTGAAATTTATATTTTTTGGAAAATTTTCCAATATAATCAATTTTTTCCAGGAGTAAAACAAGGGTTAACTGCCAAACAACACTCAAAATGGGTTGCCCTGATTCTGTAGTTTGCAAAAACACCCCATATGTGGTCGTAAACTACTGTTTGGCCGAACGGTAGCACATAGAAGGAGGGGAACACCATATGGGTTTTGGAAGGCAGATTTGGCAGGACTGGTTTTGTTTATACCATGTCCCATTTGAAGCCCCCTGTTGCACCCCTAGAATAGAAATTTCAAAAAAGTGACTCCATCTAAGAAAGTACACCCCTCAAGGTATTCAAAACTGGGTTTACAAACTTTGTTAACCCTTTAGGTGTTCCACAAGAGTTAATGGCAGATGGAGAAACAATTTTGAAATTTCTATTTTTTGGAAAATTTTCCAATATAATCAATTTTTTCCAGGAGTAAAACAAGGGTTAACTGCCAAACAACACTCAAAATGGGTTGCCCTGATTCTGTAGTTTGCAAAAACACCCCATATGTGGTCGTAAACTACTGTTTGGCCGAACGGTAGCACATAGAAGGAGGGGAACACCATATGGGTTTTGGAAGGCAGATTTGGTAGGACTGGTTTTGTTTATACCATGTCCCATTTGAAGCCCCCTGTTGCACCCCTAGAATAGAAATTTCAAAAAAGTGACTCCATCTAAGAAAGTACACCCCTCAAGGTATTCAAAACTGGGTTTACAAACTTTGTTAACCCTTTAGGTGTTCCACAAGAGTTAATGGCAGATGGAGAAACAATTTTGAAATTTCTATTTTTTGGAAAATTTTCCAATATAATCAATTTTTTCCAGGAGTAAAACAAGGGTTAACTGCCAAACAACACTCAAAATGGGTTGCCCTGATTCTGTAGTTTGCAAAAACACCCCATATGTGGTCGTAAACTACTATTTGGCTAAACGGCAGGACATAGAAGAAGGGGAACGTCATTTTTGGAAGGCAGATTTTGCTGGACTGGTTTATTGACACCATGTACCCTTTCAAGCCCCCTGATGCACCCCTAGAGTAGAAACTCCATAAAAGTGACCCCATCTAGGAAACTACGGGATAAGGTGGTTGTTGTTTTGGGACTATTTTTGGGGTAAATTTGATTTTTGGTTGCTCTATATTAGTCTTTTTTGAGGCAATGTAACAAAAAAATGTAATTCTAAAATTGTTTCTACATTCACTATTTGGTTTTGTGGAACACCTAAAGGGTTAACATAGTTTGTAAAGTAACTTTTGAATACCTTGAGGGGTGTAGTTTCTTAGATGGGGTCACTTTTTTGGAGTTTCTAGTCTAGGCTACATCAGGGGGGGCTTCTAATGGGACATGGTGTCAAAAAAAAAACTGTCCATCAAAATCTGCCTTCCAGAAACCATATGGAGTTCCCTTCGTTCTATGCCCTGCCGTGCGGCTATATAACCATTTACGACCACATATGGGGTGTTTCTGCAAACTACAGAATCGGGGCAATAAATATTTAGTTTTGTTTGGCTGTTAACCCTTGCTTTATTACCGGCAAAATGGATTCAAATTGAAATTTTGCCCAAAAATTGGTGTTTTGGCACAGTTTTTATTTTATATTTTTAACACCGTTCATCCGAGGCGTTTGGTCAAAAGTTATTTTTATAGCGACGACTTTTACGCACGCGACGATGCCCAATATGTATGGCTCTCAGACTTTGGAGACACTAAGCAGGCATCCTAAAACTGCGGCCCTCCAGATATTGTAAAACTACAATTCCCACCATGCCCTGCTGATGGCTGTAGGTTGTCTGGGCATGCTGGGAGTTATAGTTTTACAACATCTGGAGGGCCGCAGTTTGAGGATGCCTGCTCTAAAACTAATATTTTTTGGGGAAAGAAAAATTGTTTCCGTGTCTCCAAAGTCTGAGAGCCATAGTGTTTTATGTTCTCTAGTGGACTGTTGAGGATTATAAAAATTTAGTACTCCATGGAAGTGTGATACTCCCTGAAGCAATTGATAATGCAGAGGCCCGGATGATCGGGGCAAGTGTCACATTGAGTAGTGGTGTCCTTCCGTATCCCCCTCTTGTGACACACTCTGCACTTTTTTTGGGTTCGTCCCTTCTTTCCAGTATGGGGGACCACACCTGGAAAGTGTTGGCCAGGGACGATCCGGGCGCCTCCAATTCCCGAGGTACTCCGGCCTGCTCTTTCCCGGTCCGAAAAGATCAGGTCTTTGAGGACTGCCTCATAGAACTGGAGGAATGTCCCTGTGCTGCCAGCGCTTCGGGATAGTACAAAAGAGTTGTACATGGCAACCTGTACCAAGTAGACCGCAACTTTTTTGTACCATGCCCGGGTTTTGCGCATGGCGTTATATGGCGTGAGGACTTGATCAGAGAGATCAACTCCTCCCATATACCGATTGTAGTCGACGATACAATCGGGCTTGAGGACCGTTGCCGCGGTACCTCGCACAGGGACAGGGGTGGTGCCGTTACCGTGGATTGTGGACAGCATAAGGACATCCCTCTTGTCCTTATACCTGACCAGCAACAGGTTTCCACTGGTAAGGGCACGGGTCTCACCCCTGGGGATAGGTACCTGGAGGGGGTAGGCAGGGAGGCCGCGTTGATTTTTCCGCACGGTCCCACAAGCGAACGTGGATCTGGCGGCAAGGGACCTGAACAAGGGAATGCTGGTATAAAAGTTATCCACGTACAAGTGGTAACCATTATCCAGCAGTGGGTACATAAGGTCCCACACGAGTTTCCCGCTAACACCCAGAGTGGGGGGACATTCTGGGGGTTCAATACGGGAATCTCGCCCCTCGTACACACGAAATTTGTAAGTGTACCCTGAGGCACTCTCACAAATTTTGTATAGCTTCACGCCATACCTCGCCCGCTTTGTGGGAATGTATTGGCGGAAACTGAGTCTCCCCTTGAACGCAACGAGAGACTCATCAACCGCGACCTCCCTTCCAGGTACGTAGGCCTGCTGAAATGTGGCCCCAAAGTGATCGATGACCGGCCGTATCTTATACAGCCGGTCATAGGCAGGATCACTTCGGGGGGGACATGCTGCATTATCGGAATAATGCAGACATTTCCGGATGGCCTCAAACCGGTGACGTATCATGACCATACTGTACAGTGGGGTCTGGTATAGGACGTCCCCACTCCAGTATTGCCTGACACTGGGTTTTTGGACTAGACCCATATGCAGCACGAGGCCCCAAAATGTCCTCATTTCGGCTGCACTGACCGGCGTCCAGCCACCGGGTCTAGCCAAAACTGAGCCTGGGTTTTGAGCGACGAACTGTTGGGCGTACAGATTCGTCTGCTCCACCATCAAATTCACCAGTGAGTTACTGAAAAAAAACCTAAAATAGTCTATTTCAGTAAACCCCACTGTGGGAATCTGGATTCCAGGATTGCCAGCAAAATCCGGAATCTCAGGCTCAAAGTCCACTGGGGGACACCTGCTAAGTTCATCGGCAGGGGGCTCCGGTGGACTTATTTGGTGGGCCGGGAAACCAGTACGAACCCCAGGGCGGCTCGTACTAGGGTGGGCCACAGGATCCCTAGCATGTGGGGCCCCTGGCTCCGCCTGGCGGCGTCTCCGCCGCCTTGGTGGCTCATCGTCATCAGATGATGATGAGGAGGATGCGGATGATAAAAGGAATGTGGGGTCATCCTCATCCTCACTGGGGCTCTCAGAGTCGGAGGCAATCTGGGCGTATGCCTCCTCGGCCGAGAACATCCGGCGGGCCATGGGTGTGCGTGTAGGTGTGCGTGTGTGGCAAACTTTATTATATGTGCGTGTGTGTGGGGGCAACGGGTGTTCGCGTACTAAAAAGTCCAGGCAAAAAAATGGGCAAGTGTTAGAAAAAAAAAAAAAGTTAAAACTTGCTGATCAGCGGTACAACGCTGATCAGCGGTCGGTGGGGTGGTGGGGCGGGCGATGCGCTAACAGTGGACGGACGCTAAAAAGTGCCGGCCAGTCAGCGCACGCAGAAAAAAAAAAGTGGTGGTGAGTGGGGGGTGGGGGGGGCTGGTGGGGGGTGGGTGGGGGGGGGAGGCAGGTGGGGGGGGGGGGGGAAGTGGCTGGTGGGGGGGGGGGGGGGGGGCAAGTGGCAGGAGGGGTCTGGGTTAGGGTTAGATGGAAGTTTGGAAGTTTGGAATAAAAGTACTTTTTTTTTTTTTTTCTAACTTACTTTTCCCTTCTTTCCCTGCCTAACGGTGCCTCTCCCTCACTGACCCTAACCTACCTGGGTGGCGATGGGTGCAGGAGGGTGATGGATTCCGATTAGGGGGACACAGGAGCTGGTGCTGGACGATGCTGCACGGTCAGGGTGCTGGACAGGAAGAGGAGGGGAGAGAGGAGCGCAGGAAGTTTGAATCTCGCGCCTCTCTCCCCTGCACCAATCAGCACCCTGGACAGCGGCATTCAGCACCAGGGCCAGCACCGCCTCTCCAAATCCTCGGACTGCGATAGGTGGTGTATAATTACGCCACCGATCGCAGTCTTTTTCCGGTTCATCGGGTCACAGGACACCCGAATGGACCGGAAACGCAGAAAACCGCAGGTCTGAATTGACCTGCGGTTTTCTGCGATCGCCGATACGGGGGGGTCAAATGACCCCCCCCTGCATTGTTACGGGATGCCGGCTGAATGATTTCAGCCGAAATCCCGTTCCGATTAACCCCTGCGGCGCCGGAGTTCCGATTTTAAGTCAGGACGTACCGGTACGTCCTCGGTCCTTAAGGACTCGGGAAATAGGGCGTACCGGTACGTCCTAGGTCCTTAAGGGGGGGGGGGGGTAGTTTCTGAAATGGGGTCATTTTTAGGTGGGTTCTATTATGTAAAAATAATATAACAAAAACAGGTGCACTCTGTGGTCTTACTAACCTTCGTACTGGTGTAAAATTGAGAATTAGCCAACATTTCCTGCTTGGAGGACATGTCTGAGCCCGAGCTCTGTTTGTATTTAGAATTTTTTGGAGGTGTAGAAACTCCTAGTCTGAATGTGCCTTTATTGCCATCCACAGGCAGCATTCTGGTGCACATGTGAGGCCCGGGCTATATCAACCAGTCTTGGGTGGGGCTCAGAGCTCTCTGCCTCCTCCCATTGTATGCATGGTCACATGCTGGATGTTACTGGGAGATTGCTTTGAGTCAGACCTTGCGCTCCTGTAATTTGCCCACTGGCTCCTGGTATTGCCCATATGGCCCAGGTAGTTTTAGCGTTAGGTCACGAGCTACTTGAGAAACCTTGGCGCGGTGCTCGGGCTCAGACATGTCCTCCAAGCAGGATATGTTGGCTAATTCTCAATTTTACACCAGTACGAGGGTTAGTAAGACCGCAGAGTGCACCTGTCTTTGTTATATTATTTTTACTGTTTATCACATCCACACATTTGCTATCCTGTGTAGGATGTCCATCGTGGTACTTGTGGTCCGCTGCAGGCATCCTCCATTGTATGCATTTTTGCTGGGGATTGCCATTAGCAGCCGGCCACAAGTGCAGGATCTGCCCCTCCTGTATAGATGCACCACTGCATATGGGGTTGAGCACTTCCTGCTTTTTAATACCACGCCAATTTGTAGTTTGTATTATGTAATCCTCACAAAGTGACTTCAGACCTGAACTGGTCCTCAACCACTTCAGCCCCCAGTGCTTAAACACCCTTAATGACCAGGCCACTTTTTACACTTCTGACCTACACTACTTTCACCGTTTATTGCTCGGTCATGCAACTTACCACCCAAATGAATTTTACCTCCTTTTCTTCTCACTAATAGAGCTTTCATTTGGTGGTATTTCATTGCTGCTGACATTTTTAAATTTTTTGTTATTAATCGAAATTTAACGATTTTTTTTTCAAAAAAATTACACTTTTCACTTTCAGTTGTAAAATTTTGCAAAAACAACGACATCCATATATAAATTTTTCTCAAAATGTATTGTTCTACATGTCTTTGATTAAAAAAAAATGTTTGGGTAAAAAAAAAATGGTTTGGGTAAAAGTTATAGCGTTTACAAAATGTGAATTTCCGCTTTTTGAAGCAGCTCTGACTTTCTGAGCACCTGTCATGTTTCCTGAGGTTCTACAATGCCCAGACAGTACAAAAACCCCACAAATGACCCCATTTCGGAAAGTAGACACCCTAAGGTATTCGCTGATGGGCATAGTGAGTTCATAGAACTTTTTATTTTTTGTCACAAGTTAGCGGAAAATGAGGATTTTTTTTTTTTTTACTTACAAAGTCTCATATTCCACTAACTTGTGACAAAAAATAAAAACTTCCATGAACTCACTATGCCCATCACGAAATACCTTGGGGTGTCTTCTTTCCAAAATGGGGTAACTTGTGGGGTAGTTATACTGCCCTGGCATTCTAGGGGCCCTAATGTGTGGTAAGTAGTTTGAAATCAAAATCTGTAAAAAATGGCCGGTGAAATCCGAAAGGTGCTCTTTGGAATGTGGGTCCCTTTGCCCACTTAGGCTGCAAAAAAGTGTCACACATGTGGTATTGCCGTACTCGGGAGAAGTTGGGCAATGTGTTTTGGGGTGTCATTTTACATATACCCATGCTGGGTGAGATAAATATCTCGGCAAAAGACAACTTTTCCCATTTTTTTTATACAAAGTTGGCATTTGACCAAGATATTTATCTCACCCAGCATTGGTATATGTAAAATGACACCCCAAAACACATTCCCCAACTTCTCCTGAGTACGGCAATACCACATGTGTGACACTTTTTTGCAGCCTAGATGCGCAAAGGGGCCCACATTCCTTTTAGGAGGCCATTTTTAGACATTTGGATCTTCGCACGCTTTAGGGCCCCTAAAATGCCAGGGCAGTATAAATACCCCACATGTGACCCCATTTTGGAAAGAAGACACCCCAAGGTATTCAATGAGGGGCATGGCGAGTTCATAGAAATTAATTTTTTTTTTGCCACAAGTTAGCGGAAATTGATTTTTATTTTTTTTTCCTCACAAAGTCTCCCTTTCCGCTAACTTGGGACAAAAATTTAAATCTTTCATGGACTCAATATGCCCCTCAGCGAATACCTTGGGGTGTCTACGTTCTGAAATGGGGTCACATGTGGGGTATTTATACTGACCTGGCATTTTAGGGGCCCTAAAGCGTGAGAAGAAGTCTGGAATATAAATGTCTAAAAAAATTTACGCATTTGGATTCCGTGAGGGGTATGGTGAGTTCATGTGAGATTTTATTTTTTGACACAAGTTAGTGGAATATGAGACTTTGTAAGAAAAAAAATAAAATAAAAAATTTCCGCTAACTTGGACCAAAAAAATGTCTGAA
The DNA here is from genome assembly GCF_905171765.1 of Bufo bufo. NCBI lineage: Eukaryota > Metazoa > Chordata > Amphibia > Anura > Bufonidae > Bufo > Bufo bufo. The sequence goes on along the minus strand of NC_053391.1, from coordinate 98,277,877 downwards.
TGGAGCCTTACAGGGGGGTGATCAATGACAGGGGGGTGATCAGGGAGTCTATATGGGGTGATCACCCCCCTGTCATTGATCACCCCCCTGTAAGGCTCCATTCAGATGTCCGTATGTGTTTTGCGGATCCGATCCATGTATCCGTGGATCCGTAAAAATCATACGGACGTCTGAATGGAGCCATACAGGGGGGTGATCAATGACAGGGGGGTGATCAGGGAGTCTATATGGGATGATCACCCCCCTGTCATTGATCACCCCCCTGTAAGGCTCCAATCAGATGTCCGTATGTGTTTTGCGGATCCGATCCATGTATCCGTGGATCCGTAAAAATCATATGGACGTCTGAATGGAGCCATACAGGGGGGTGATCAATGACAGGGGGGTGATCAGGGAGTCTATATGGGGTGATCACCCCCCTGTCATTGATCACCCCCCTGTAAGGCTCCATTCAGACGTCCGTATCTGTTTTGCGGATCCGATCCATGTATTCGTGGATCCGTAAAAATCATACGGACGTCTGAATGGAGCCTGACAGGGGGGTGATCAATGACAGGGGGGTGATCAGAGAGTCTATATGGGGTGATCAGGGGTGAATAAGGGGTTAATAAGTGACGGGGGGGGGGGGGGGGGGGTGTAGTGTAGTGGTGTTTTGTGATACTTATTACTGAGCTGCCTGTGTCCTCTGGTGGTCGATCCAAGCAAAAGGGACCACCAGAGGACCAGGTAGCAGGTATATTAGACGCTGTTATCAAAACAGCGTCTAATATACCTGTTAGGGGTTAAAAAAATCGCATCTCCAGCCTGCCAGCGAACGATCGCCGCTGGCAGGCTGGAGATCCACTCGCTTACCTTCCGATCCTGTGAACGCGCGCGCCTGTGTGCGCGCGTTCACAGGAAATAGCAGGGCCGCCGCCAGGACGCAATCCTGCGTACGGCGGTCCTGAGGCGGTTAATAAGTGGGTTTAGGAAATTTTCTGAAAAATTTCAAGATTTGCTTCCAAACTTCTAAGCCTTCTAACATCCCCAAAAAATAAAATGTCTTTTTCAAAATGATCCAAACATGAAGTAGACATATGGGGAATCTAAAGTATTTTTGGAGGTACTACTATCTATTATAAAAGTAGAGAAATTGAAATTTGGAAATTTGCAAATTTATCCAAATTTTTGGTAAATTTTGTATTTTTTTATGAATAATTTTATTTATTTTTTACTCATTTTTACCACTGTCATGAAGTACGATATGTGACGAGAAAACAATCTCAGAATGGCCTGGATAAGTAAAAGCGTTTTAAAGTTATCCCCACATAAAGTGACATATTTCAGATTTGCAAAAAATGGCCTGGGCAGGAAGGTGAAAACAGGCCCGGAGTTGAAGGGGTTAAACTATAACCGTTTGAAGATGGCAACCGCCAGTGAAGTCAGCAAGTTGGAGTAGTTTTGTTTTTAACCGCTCTTCTCTGCCCTTGCTGTAGAGTGAGTTGCTGTAGGAACCCAGGTGTTTGAGCAGCCATCAAAATGACAAAAAATCAGGACATGATTTCTAAACTGCCTCCACTCCCTCATTTTCAAACCCACCTACACAAATCTGCTGCTAATGTTACTATAAATGTATGTTTTAATGTAACTGTGAAGCACTTTGGGCAACAACATTGCAAATTAAATGTGCTATATAAATAAATAAAAGTTGAAATGCATTTCTCACTCTGTCAAGCTTGCCATGTGCACTTTTTTAATTTGATCAATCAATTGGTTAGTGTAATGTTTACTATCTTTACTCACTTCAAACACTCCACACAGTTACTCTGCCCACTCCAAAAAGTTACTCTGCCCAGTCCAACCTTTCCACAGTTACTCCGCCCACTCCACCCAGTTACTCTGCCCACTCCACCCAGTTACTCTGCCCACTCCACCCAGTTACTCTGCCCACTCCACCCAGTTACTCTGCCCACTCCACCCAGTTACTCTGCCCACTCCACCCAGTTACTCTGCCCACTCCACCCAGTTACTCTGCCCACTCCACCCAGTTACTCTGCCCACTCCACCCAGTTACTCTGCCCACTCCACCCAGTTACTCTGCCCACTCCACCCAGTTACTCTGCCCACTCCACCCAGTTACTCTGCCCACTCCACCCAGTTACTCTGCCCACTCCACCCAGTTACTCTGCCCACTCCACCCAGTTACTCTGCCCACTCCACCCAGTTACTCTGCCCACTCCACCCAGTTACTCTGCCCACTCCACCCAGTTACTCTGCCCACTCCACCCAGTTACTCTGCCCACTCCACCCAGTTACTCTGCCCACTCCACCCAGTTACTCTGCCCACTCCACCCAGTTACTCTGCCCACTCCACCCAGTTACTCTGCCCACTCCACCCAGTTACTCCGCCCACTCCACCTGCAGACTACTGGTGGAGGCAAGAACACTTCACACAATTTCCCCAGAAATTGTAGCTTTTCTAGTTACATATATTTATTCTATGGTAAATATATTTTAGAAACTTATACATTAGGATTTTTTTGATGATTTATCTCTGCTTAAAATCAGCTTACATTATTATAAGACGTCCTCCCACATTACAAGGTTACAGTGGTCATTGCAGGACCAGAGACCATCCATATCTGCTGATCGAGGCAATCAGCCTGGGCACTTCAGTGGTAAAGCAGCTGTATGGTAGAAGTGCATGCAGTCATAGGCTGTCTAATAGGACCTCTCTAGAGTACGGTGAAGTATTACATGCTGCTTCTTACCTGTACCAGGAATAGCTGATCTTTTGGACCCTAGGCCAGGGCAGCGCCATGTTATATTTCTGGTACCCTGTATACTATGAATAAGATTGTGGTTGAAGCACATACGCAGTAGTTTTTATTGGAAAGCTAGATTTTATCGTTTCTTTTTGGATTCGCACAAGCATGCCGTGTTCCAGGCACCTCCGTTCTTCCCAGACTGTGGGCAGGTGAGCGCTGTTGTATCACCTTGGACTGTGATTGCCCATATTGGCTCCTTTGCTGACTTGATTCATTTTACACAGCTCATATCCAGGGGTTACAGCCACGGTAAATCAAGTAGTGGTGGCCGTGCTTTCACACTATAGGTGGTCAGGACAATGTGAGCACCCGTAAGCATATCTCTTATCTGAATATAAAGCAAGTATACCGTGGCTCACCCAAATCCAAATTATGGTTAAGGTGCTCTGTTTTTTGATGATTCACCTAATCATCCCAATAAAAGAGCATTTTTGAAATTTAAAAACAGGCACTCACCATCTGACAGTTAAAATTTATTTTAATAAAATATAATAAAGAATAAAACATATATTACCCCTACAATATTTCTACAATTATAGTTCTACAATTGGTTATCCCTACAATATTCTGCGATTATAATATTTTGCGATTATAAAATTCTGCGATTATTTGGGCACCAGATAATAAATTTCAGCTCTTTGCATTCAAACTAATATAAATGAATATAAACTGTGCAATAGGGTTGAAACAATGTATCGAAAACTGCTGCAGTGTCTCTTAGTGCTTGAACATAATATGTGAAACAATCAATTGATTATTTGTGCACAATTAATAATGAAATACCTTAAAGGGACACTAACAGGCGAAATCAGCATATATAATTAGATATATCACATTACAGGTCTTATAGAGTCTTTTAAAAGCATCTAACTATCCCCCCTGTCCACCTTATAAAGAGCGAAATATAAAGTTTTATAACCTGCTTCTCCGTTCAGCAATCTGCCCAAGGGGCGGCGTTTCATGTGAAAATGCGCCCAGCCAGCCTTCCCAACTGCCGTTCTTAAGCCCCGCCCAGCTCATCATTATTCACTTCGCTGGGCGGGGCTAGAACTCTCCACAGTCCCGATCCTGCGCAATTCAATCCTCCGGGCATCGTTCATGCCCAATCTTCTGCGCCCCGCCGTGCCGTCGGACGCACTATAATTAACCCCTTATATGATGTGAGTGAGCAGCGCTCTGAAGCGCTGCTCTGAACAGTGCATGGCTGAGGCTGCAGCTGCCTCAGCCATGCACTGTTCAGAGCAGCGCTTCAGAGCGCTGCTCACTCACATCATATAAGGGGTTAATTATAGTGCGTCGCACGGCGGGGCACAGGCGCAGAAGATTGGGCATGAACGATGCCCGGAGGATTGAATTGCGCAGGATCGGGACTGGGGAGAGTTCTAGCCCCGCCCAGCGAAGTGAATAATGATGAGCTGGGCGGGGCTTAAGAACGGCAGTTGGGAAGGCTGGCTGGGCGCATTTTCACATGAAACGCCGCCCCTTGGGCAGATTGCTGAACGGAGAAGCAGGTTATAAAACTTTATATTTCGCTCTTTATAAGGTGGACAGGGGGGATAGTTATATGCTTTTAAAAGACTCTATAAGACCTGTAATGTGATATATCTAACTATATATGCTGATTTCGCCTGTCAGTGTCCCTTTAACCTATTATAACATAAATTAAATATAACTGAAAAAAGAAGTTGTGATTACTATATTTGTTCCCAATAATAATGGTCACTGATGTTTGTGTGACGATATAGGAAGTTACTTATGGGACGATATAAAAAGTTATTTGCGAATTTCAAGTATAGAGCCAGATGTAAGCCAGTCAATTCAATCACTTAGGAAGGCAGGTATCGATAGTAAGGCTGGCGTCTGGGGCGTCCCCCTCGCACAGCCTCTTACCTGTTCCTTCCGTTCACCGATCTCCAGGCTGTGTCTCTTTACAAGTGTCATGTACTCCTGCGATATTTCTGGTCTTTCGGTATGTCAATCCTCTATTACCGGCATTCGAACTTTCCGGCTATGTAGAACATAGACCTCGGCGTCTCACATGGGAGATGTTTGCAATCTTCGCCGAAGGATAGCAGCTGTGACGTGACGTCAGCCAGAATCAGGTAGTGATTTTGCTCTGGTTGAGATGTCGAGTAATCTTAAAGGGCCCAATGTCCTATATAGAATATCAATTGGAATATAAAGTATCGTCACTTTGTGGTGGTCTTAGGTGGCCGTTCTTGGATTTACAACTACCCACCTAAGACCACCACAAAGTGCCGATACTTTATATTCCAATTGATATTCTATATAGGACATTGGGCCCTTTAAGATTACTCGACATCTCAACCAGAGCAAAATCACTACCTGATTCTGGCTGACGTCACGTCACAGCTGCTATCCTTCGGCGAAGATTGCAAACATCTCCCATGTGAGACGCCGAGGTCTATGTTCTACATAGCCGGAAAGTTTGAATGCCGGTAATAGAGGATTGACATACCGAAAGACCAGAAATATCGCAGGAGTACATGACACTTGTAAAGAGACACAGCCCGGAGATCGGTGAACGGAAGGAACAGGTAAGAGGCTGTGCGAGGGGGACGCCCCAGACGCCAGCCTTACTATCGATACCTGCCTTCCTAAGTGATTGAATTGACTGGCTTACATCTGGCTCTATACTTGAAATTCGCAAATAACTTTTTATATCGTCCCATAAGTAACTTCCTATATCGTCACACAAACATCAGTGACCATTATTATTGGGAACAAATATAGTAATCACAACTTCTTTTTTCACAGTTATATTTAATTTATGTTATAATAGGTTAAGGTATTTCATTATTAATTGTGCACAAATAATCAATTGATTGTTTCACATATTATGTTCAAGCACTAAGAGACACTGCAGCAGTTTTCGATAAATTGTTTCAACCCTATTGCACAGTTTATATTTGTTTGAATGCAAAGAGCTGAAATGTATTATCTGGTGCCCAAATAATCGCAGAATTTTATAATCGCAGAATATTATAATCGCTGAATATTGTAGGGATAACCAATTGTAGAACTATAATTGTAGAAATATTGTAGGGGTAATATATATTTTATTCTTTATTATATTTTATTAAAATAAATAAAAACAAATTTTAACTGTCAGATGGTGAGTGCCTGTTTATAAATTTCAAAAATATCTCTTATCTGCTCTGCAGCACTGACCGGAACCCCTGGGAAAAGCCGTTTCTAATGTGATGGAAAATCCTCAGGATAGGCCATCAGTATCAGATCAGCAGTGGTCTGACAACTCAACACCCGCTAATCAGCTGTTCATGAGCTCTAGGGCCAGAACTACACAGCTCAGTCTATTATGCCGTGGACGGAGCTGTTATTGCAGCGCTACTCAGATTCATTTCAATAGGATCAGCACTGCAGTAACCAGCTCCGTCCACAATCCAATGGAAGAAGCTATGTAGTGCCGATGCTGCTACCGAACAGCTGATGGTCAGCAGGGTGGGGTGTCAGACAACCACCAATCTTATCTGGAGGATAGGCTGTCAGTACAAAAATCCTTTTAATAGAATTTCAGTCTCTGGTTCGTTGAGACCAGGTAGGGTTATTCCATATAGAGGAGCAGGCATATTACAGGTAAGAGGCTCGCCGGCAGTTCTCTTCTGCACTGCGCCTGCGCTGTTACTTATCCACACAGAACAGCATGAGACTTTATGAGAAGTCAGACACGTTCACGATGCCAGCCCCTGTCAATCAAAGTACAGGGGGTGCTGCAGAAAGACTCTAGGAGTAGTGGCAACTCCTCTGTTAATCCTAGAAGCTAATTTTCAGATATAAAAACATAATTTTTTTCACCAAGATGCGGCCACATATTAGGACGGAGCCAAGACAGATCAATTATGCTGACAAGCACGCAGTTCTAACGTCAGCCTGTTCTATTGCTTTGAAACTGGTGACAGCAGCCCTTTAAATAGAATCTAGTATTTGAAAATGACCTATTGTTTAAGTCAAGTTTTTATGCTAAACATTTTTTTTTAATTTGTGGTGGTGGGTTTCTTAGATTTTTAAATAAATATATTATAAATGAATAAATAAAAAATCCTGAAATATTGCCATTTTCACTTTGCCTCTGAGCCCTCCCATGAGGCTGGCTCTTCCTGTTCTGTAGAGACCACTTATTAGCATTTATCTCATTATCATCACAGGTATGATTACAATGAAAGGTAACATACTGTATATCAGGGGCGTTGCTAGGTTAAAACATTCGGGGCCTGGGCCCCTGATGTTTTGTCCCAGGCCCCGAATGTCCTGCCTGCCAGATAGATGCAACTGTATTGCCATCCTCAGGCCAGCAATACAATTAAATCTAATACACTGGAAGATCTGAAGGATCTGTGGTGACAAGCAAAACAGGCAGTGGTTGAGAAGTACCTGCGATGATGTCACCATCATGGAACCAGTGCAGGAGAGGACGGCAGTGAAGAGGAGAAGACTGGGAAAGAAGCTGTGGTGATGTCTGCTACACGAGGAGAGGTAAGTGAAGGGAGAGGCAGAGCAATGCTGGGAGTTGTGGTTATTTAACTGGGACTGTATGTTAGGGCTGAAGGGAGGGATGTTATTCACATGGTATTGTGTGTTGGAGGTGGCTTGGGAGGGGGTCATGTTATTTACATGGGACTGTATGTTGATGGCGGTTGTGGGAGGGAGTGATGTTGTTTACATAGGACTGAATGTTGAAGGTGGCTGGTGGGGGGAATGATGTTATTTACATGGGACTGTATTTTAGAGGGGGCTGAGGAGATGGTGTGATATTTACATGGGACTTTATGGCGGAGAGAGGGAAATAGTGTTATTTACATGGTACTGTATGTTGGAGGGGAGTGATGTTATTTGCATAGGACTGTATTTTGGAGGGGCTGGAGAGATGGTGTGATGTTATTTACATGGGCCTGTATAGTGGACAGAGGAATATAATTGCAGGGGGCATTATAAATACTGGGGGCACTTCAGGGTGACCATTATAACAGTAGGGGGCATTATAAATACTGGGGGCACTTCAGGGTGACCATTATAACAGTAGGGGGCAGTATAAATACTGGGGGCACTGTAGGGGTATTATAAATCCAGGGGACATTAGGCATTCTTATTACTACTGGGGGCTCTATAGGAGGGACTTATAGATCTGCCTTATTTCTTTTAAGACCACTATGGAGGCCTTATTACTACTGAGGGGTCTGTAGAGAACTTTATTACCACTGGGAGAAAAATAGGGGGCCTTATTTCTACTGGGGGCTCTTCTACTAATGGGGGCATTCTTGGGGAGCATTATTACTGTTGGGGGAACTGTAGGGGGCAGTATTACTAATGGGGGCATTCTTGAAGGGAATTACTATTGGTGGGACTATGAGGAGCACTATTACTATGGGGGCACTCATATTTCTTCAGGATAGTATTTGGGAGTATTGGGGAGCACAGCAAGCAGCAGAATAACACTGTGGTGACTCCTGGTTGGGGGATGATGATAGAAATGTGCGGAAGCTAAGATGTCTGTGTGTCACACTCTGCAGAGACGAGGCGCGGCTGGGAGAAGTTATACGAACCTAATGGAGAAGATGATGACAGAAGATCTATATCAGAGGAAACGTCACCTGGAGGCCCTGGATGTGACAGGTATGTGCTGCTGTATAACAAGTACAGCAAAATGCGGTGTGTGAGGGGAGGGGGGGGAGACTTAGAGAACTGGGCCATATTCATTGGGACTTGGGCCCCGGATCTTTTGAAACTCTAGCAACGCCCCTGCTGTATATCTATATAAAACTGAGGATTCATAATAGGTGATGGTCACAGATCATCTCCTCCCTTTAGGCTCCTTTCACACAGGCGAGATTTCCGCGCGGGTGCAATGCGTGAGGTGAACGCATTGCACCCGCACTGAATCCGGGCCCATTCAATTCTATGGGGCTGTGCACATGAGCGTTGGTTTTCACACATCACTTGTGCGTTGCATGAAAATCGCAGCATGTTCTATATTCTGCGTTTTTCACGCAACGCAGGCCCCATAGAAGTGAATGGGGCTGCGTGAAAATCGCAAGCATCTGCAAGCAAGTGCGGATGCGGTGCGATTTTCACGCACGGTTGCTAGGAGACGATCGGGATGGAGAAACATAGAATGTGTCGGCAGATAAGAACCATTTGGTCCATCTAGTCTGCCCAATATATCTGAATCCTATTAATAGTCCCTGGCCCTATCTTATATGAAGGATGGCCTTATGCCTATCCCATGCATGCTTAAACTCCTTCACTGTATTTGCAGCTACCACTTCTGCAGGAAGGCTATTCCATGCATCCACTACTCTCTCAGTAAAGTAATACTTCCTTATATTACTTTTAAACCTTTGCCCCTCTAATTTAAAACTGTGTCCTCTTGTGGTAGTTTTTCTTCTTTTAAATATGCTCTCCTCCTTTACCGAGTTGATTCCCTTTATGTATTTAAAAGTTTCTATCATATCCCCTCTGTCTCTTCTTTCTTCCAAGCTATACATATTAAGGTCCTTTAACCTTTCCTGGTAAGTTTTATCCTGCAATCCATGTACTAGTTTAGTAGCTCTTCTCTGAACTCTCTCTAGAGTATCTATATCCTTCTGGAGATATGGCCTCCAGTACTGCGCACAATACTCCAAGTGAGGTCTCACCAGTGTTCTGTACAGCGGCATAAGCACTTCACTCTTTCTACTGCTTATACCTCTCCCTATACATCCAAGCATTCTGATGGCATTTCGTGCTGCCCTATTACATTGTCTTCCCACCTTTAAGTCTTCTGAAATATTTACTCCTAAATCCCTTTCCTCAGATACTGAGGTCAGGACTGTGTCAAATATTCTATATTCTGCCCTTGGGTTTTTACGCCCCAGGTGCATTATCTTGCACTTATCCACATTAAATTTCAGTTGCCAGAGTTCTGACCATTCTTCTAGTTTTCCTAAATCTTTTTCCATTTGGCGTTTCCCTCCAGGAACATCAACCCTGTTACATATCTTTGTGTCATCAGCAAAAAGACAAACCTTCCCATCGAGGCCTTTTGCAATATCGCTTATGAAGATATTAAACAAAATTGGTCCCAGTACAGATCCCTGTGGAACCCCACTGGTAACATGACCTTGTTTTGAATGTTCTCCATTGACTACAACCCTCTGCTGTCTGTCACTCAGCCACTGCCTAATCCACTCAACAATATGGGAGTCCATGCTCAATGACTGCAGTTTATTGATAAGTCTTCTATGTGGGACAGTGTCAAAAGCCTTACTAAAATCTAGATATGCGATGTCTACTGCACCTCCACCGTCTATTATTTTAGTCACCCAGTCAAAAAAATCTATAAGATTTGTTTGACATGATCTCCCTGAAGTAAACCCATGTTGTTTTTCATCTTGCAATCCATGGGATTTTAGATGTTCCACAATCCTATCCTTTAATAGGGTTTCCATTAATTTGCCTACTATTGATGTCAGACTCACTGGTCTATAGTTGCTCGATTCCTCCCTACTACCTTTCTTGTGAATGGGCACGACATTTGCCAATTTCCAATCTTCCGGGACGACTCCTGTTACTAATGATTGGTTAAATAAATCTGTTAACGGTTTTGCCAGCTCACCACTAAGCTCTTTTAATAATTTTGGGTGTATCTCATCAGGATCCTGTGACTTATTTGTCTTCACTTTAGACAGCAAACTTAGAACATCTTCCTCTGTAAAGATACATGCATCAAACGATTTATTAGTCATCCTTTCTAGTGGAGGTCCTTCTCCTTCTTTTTCTTTTGTAAAAACTGAACAGAAGTATTCATTAAGGCAGTCGGCTAGCCCTTTATTCTCTTCTACATACCTTCCGTCCTTTGTTTTTAATTTAGTTATTCCTTGTTTTAATTTCCTTTTTTCATTTATATATCTGAAGAATGTCTTATCCCCTTTTTTCATAGACTGAGCTAGTTTTTCTTCTGCCTGCGCTTTAGAAGTTCTTATAACTTGCTTGGCCTCTCTCTGCCTAATCTTGTAGATTTCCTTATCTTCATTGCTCTGGGTTTTTTTATAATTACAAAATGCTAGCTTTTTATTTTTAATGATTTGGGCCACTTCTGCTGAGTACCACAGTGGTCTCTTCCTTTTTTTGCTTTTACTGACAAGTCCAATGCAATTTTCTGTTGCCTTCAATAATGCACCTTTTATAAGGGTTATAAGGGAGAATAATAGCATTCTTAATACAGAATGCATAGTACAATAGGGCTGGAGGGGTTAAAAAAAAATAATACAGTCTACATAACACCGAACCCAAACTCGAACTTCTTACAATGTTTTAAACTCGCGCGGAAAAATTGTGCATTTTCCCGCAACGCATCCGGACACGGTCGTCAGCAAGGGGCCTTACTGCACAGTGACCTCTGCACAGGTTATGCCTGCAACACTTTCCTGTAGAAGTCAATGCGTCATGCCCAAACTACAGGTTCCTATATCTATGTGGCTGGCAGCCCCCATAATCATCTACAAAAATTGAATACAAATATGATATCAGAAAACAAAACAGATAAAATATTTAGTTTCTGTATATAGTTTGAATAACTAACACAGTGATATGTGTGGACTGCGCTATTCTTGTTCATTCTGTCTATTCTGGTTTAGGCTGGTTTCACACTTGCGTTGTCCGGATCCGGCGTGTACTCCATTTGCCGGAATTACACGCCGGATCCGGAAAAACGCAAGTGAACTGAAAGCATTTGAAGACGGATCCGTCTTCAAAATGCGTTCAGTGTTACTATGGCACCCAGGACGCTATTAAAGTCCTGGCTGCCATAGTAGTAGTGGGGAGCGGGGGAGCAGTATACTTACAGTCCGTGCGGCTCCCGGGGCGCTCCAGAATGATCCATGCGACACGTCATCCATGAGCGTGGAGCGCCCTGACGTCACTCTGGAGCGCCCGGGGAGCCGCACGGACGGTAAGTATACTGCTCCCCCGCTCCCCACTACACTTTACCATGGCTGCCAGGACTTTAGCGTCTTGGCAGCCATGGTAACCATTCAGAAAAAGCTAAACGTTGGATCCGGCAATGCGCCGAAACGACGTTTAGCTTAAGGCCGGATCCGGAATAATGCCTTTCAATGGGCATTAATTCCGGATCCGGCCTTGCGGCAAGTGTTCAGGATTTTTGGCCGGAGCAAAAAGCGCAGCATGCTGCGGTATTTTCTCCGGCCAAAAAACGTTCCGGTCCGGAACTGAAGACACCCTGATGCATCCTGAACGGATTTCTCTCCATTCAGAATGCATTAGGATAAAACTGATCAGGATTCTTCCGGCATAGAGCCCCGACGACGGAACTCTATGCCGGAAGAAAAGAACGCAAGTGTGAAAGAGCCCTTACCAGCTTTCCCTTTCTTTATGGTATACTTTGTTGCAAAAATTGTGTTTACAACAGGATTTCTGGGAAAGTTGCACTTCTGTCCTGTTACCAGCAGGGGGCACTGCTTATATGTTAATGGAACTGCAATTCACTGTCTTATAGGCCACATGAATTCAGCAGTTTCTAGTTTAGCCAGAAATGCTCTAAAAGCATTCCCAAGTAATTAAAATGTAGATTGTTAATTTGAAGTAGATAAAGTGCATCATGAGCAGCGATGTACTTTCTTGCTGAGTCTCTGCTTTACACTAGGTTACTTTGTACCATTATGTAGCTATGTAAGGTAATAGAGGGTAATTGCTCTGTCAGTCAGTGTGTGTGTATCCCCTTAGTGATCACCAATACAGCTTTTTATGGCGGTCACTAAAGGGCTTTAGGCTGGGACGCGCCTTTTTACAGAGACCCGTGCAGCGGAGAGCGTTGGCATGGCTGTTAGATGTTGCTGGAACGCCGAACTGGGCTGTTTACTCCCTTACATGCCACAGGCAATCGTGCCCACCACCTAGAAACAGATGCCCTTTGTCTCCCATCAGCACCCCGCAAATGAGATAGCGGGGTGCCGATGTCAGTGCAGGCAGACAGGCCTGCCTCCAGCATTTCCCAGTAGGCTGCACCTCTCTGGCGAATGTCAGTAGAGCACTGACATTTAAATACAATGCACTATAGAAATGTATTTTAGAAGTGGTCAAAATATCGCCTATTATAGTACCCTTATGGAACTATTAACCCTATAAGGACCCCCGACGTACATGTACAGCGCTAGTGGACATCACTTAAGGACCAACACCGTACATGTACAGCAGGCCGATCGGCAGCACAGACCCGGCAGTCACTGACAGCCGGACCCCTGCTGCATAACCTAGCATATTAACCCCTTGTATGCGGCGGTCAAAGCTGACAGCGGCATGCGGAGGGTACGGGTGCCCTCCACATCTTCATCGGATCCCTGCGCTGCAGTGGCGGGGACCCGATGGCAAAGAAAGCAGCCTTCTACGGAAGCCTGTGAGATCCAGCCCTTAGGCTGGGTCTCACAGGCAGGCTGTCAGCATACAAGCTGACATGCAATGTATTACAATACAGGATGTATTGTAACTAGTGTTGAGCGAACTTTTGTTTCAAGTTCGGCGTCTAAAGTTCGGATTCGGGTTATCAAAGAATCCCGTTATTGATTCCGCTACCACGGACCGCAACGGAATTCGGAATCCATGTCGGGATTCTTTGATAACCCGAAGCCGAACTTTAGACGCCGAACTTAAACCACAAGTTCGCTCAACACTAATTGTAACACATTGCAGAGGGGATCAGACCCCAGAAGTTGAAGTCCCAGAGTGGGACAAAAATAAAAAGTAAAAAGCAAAAAAAGAGTAAAAGAAAGTGTTTTTCATAAAAAAAAATCGTTTCAAGTAAAAAAAAATTCCCTAAATAAAACATAAAATTGTAAAAAAGAAAAAAAAAGAAAACCAGACATATTGGGTATTGCCACATCCATAACGACTGGCTCTATAAAAAAAATCACATGATCCACCCCCTCACCTGAACGCCATAGAAAAAGAAAAATGTGCTAAAACAATAATTTTTTTTGTCACCTTATATCACTAAAAGTGCAACACCAAGCGATCAAAAAGGCGTATGCCCGCCAAAATAGTACCAATCAAACTGTCACCTCATCCCGCAAAAAAATGAGCCCCTACATAAAACAATCGTGCAAAAAATAAAAAAACTATGGCTCTCAGAAAATAAAACATGATTTTTTTTTTGTTTCAAAAATGCTTTTATTGGGGTAAAAGTGAATTTTTTTAAAAAAGTAGACATATCAGGTGTCGCCGTGTCCGTAACAAGCAGATCTATAAAAATATCACATGAACTAACCCCTCAAGTGAACTCCGTAAAAAAATAAAAACGGTGTCAAAAAAGCCATTTGTCACCTTACATCACAAAAAGTGTAATGCAAAGCGATCAAAAAGTCATATGCACCCCAAAATAGTACCAATCAAACCGTCATCTCATCCCGCAAAAAATGAGACCCTACCTAAGACAATCGCCCAAAAAAAAAAAAAAACTATGGCTCTCAGAATATAGAGACACTATAACATGATTTCTTTTTTGTTTCAAAAATGCATTTATTGTCTAAAACTTAAATAAAAAAAAGACATTAAGTATTGCCGCGTCTGTAACAACCTGCTGTATAAAAATATCACATGATATCACTCGAATGAACACCGTAAAAAAAAAATATATACTAACGCAACGCAAGAATACCAGTTATGACTACTTTTTTGGGTTGTTTGTTTCAGTTTTACATAATAAAGCATTTTAAAAAAAAAAAAAAAAATTTTAGTGTTCATATTCTGAAAGCCATTTTTTTTTTTTTAACGACTGTCTTATGTAGGGGCTCATTTTTTTCAGTATGAGATGACGGTTTGATTGGTACTATTTTAGGGTGCATATGACTTTTTGATCGCTTGGTATTACACTTTTTGTGATGTAAGGTGACAAAAAATGGCTTTTTTGTTACCTTACCTCACAAAAAGTGTAATATAGAGCAACCAAAAATCATATGTGCCCTAAAATAGTACCAACAAAACTGCCACCTTATCCCTTAGTTTCCAAAATGGGTGAATTTTTCAAAATTTTTGGTAAATTTGATATTTTTTTTATAAATAAATATGAAATATTTTGACCCAAATTTACCACTGTCATGAAGTACAATATGTGATGAGAAAACATTCTCGGAATAGCTTGGATAAGTAAAAGCATTTTAAAGTTATCACCACATAAAGTGACACATGATTTGCAAAAAATGGCCTGGTCCTTAACCACCTCCGGACCGCTGTACGCACAGACGCGTCCTGGAGGTGGTTGATTCATTCCGAGTGGACGCATATACGCGTCATCTCGCGAGACGCGAGATTTCCTGTGAACGCGCGCACACAGGCGCGCGCGCTCACAGGAACGGAAGGTAAGAGAGTTGATCTCCAGCCTGCCAGCGGCGATCGTTCGCTGGCAGGCTGGAGATGTGTTTTTTTTAACCCCTAACAGGTATATTAGACGCTGTTTTGATAACAGCGTCTAATATACCTGCTACCTGGTCCTCTGGTGGTCCCCTTTGTTTGGATCGACCACCAGAGGACACAGGTAGCTCAGTAAAGTAGCACCAAGCACCACTACACTACACTACACCCCCCCCCCCGTCACTTATTAACCCCTTATTAGCCCCTGATCACCCCATATAGACTCCCTGATCACCCCATATAGACTCCCTGATCACCCCCCTGTCATTGATTACCCCCCTGTCATTGATCACCTCCTGTAAAGCTCCATTCAGATGTCCGCATGATTTTTACGGATCCACTGATAGATGAATCGGATCCGCAAAACGCATCCGGACGTCTGAATGAAGCCTTACAGGGGCATGATCAATGACTGTGGTGATCACCCCATATAGACTCCCTGATCACCCCCTCTGTAAAGCTCCATTCAGATGTCCGCATGATTTTTACGGATGCACTGATAGATGGATCGGATCCGCAAAACGCATCCGGACGTCTGAATGAAGCCTTACAGGGGCATGATCAATGACTGTGGTTATCACCCCATATAGACTCCCTGATCACCCCCCTGTCATTGATTACCCCCCTGTCATTGATTACCCCCCTGTAAAGCTCCATTCAGACGTCCGCATGATTTTTACGGATCCACTGATAGATGGATCGGATCCGCAAAACGCATCCGGACGTCTGAATGAAGCCTTACAGGGGCATGATCAATGACTGTGGTGATCACCCCATATAGACTCCCTGATCACCCCCCTGTCATTGATTACCCCCCTGTCATTGATCACCCCCCTGTAAAGCTCCATTCAGACGTCCGCATGATTTTTACGGATCCACTGATAGATGGATCGGATCCGCAAAACGCATACGGACGTCTGAATGAAGCCTTACAGGGGCGTGATCAATGACTGTGGTTATCACCCCATATAGACTCCCTGATCACCCCCCTGTCATTGATCACCCCCCTGTCATTGATCACCCCCCTGTCATTGATCACCACCCCTGTCATTGATCACCCCCCCTGTCATTGATCACCCCCCCTGTCATTGATCACCCCCCCTGTCATTGATCACCCCCCCTGTCATTGATCACCCCCCCTGTCATTGATCACCCCCCCTGTCATTGATCACCCCCCCTGTCATTGATCACCCCCCCTGTCATTGATCACCCCCCCTGTCATTGATCCCCCCCCCTGTCATTGATCACCCCCCCTGTCATTGATCACCCCCCCTGTCATTGATCACCCCCCCTGTCATTGATCACCCCCCTGTCATTGATCAACCCCCTGTCATTGATCAACCCCCCTGTCATTGATCACCCCCCTGTCATTGATCACCCCCCTGTCATTGATCACCCCCCTGTAAGGCTCCATTCAGACATTTTTTTGGCCCAAGTTAGCGGAATTATTATTTTTTTTTCTTACAAAGTCTCATATTCCACTAACTTGTGACAAAAAATTAAATCTCACATGAACTCACCATACCCCTCACGGAATCCAAATGCGTAAAATTTTTTAGACATTTATATTCCAGACTTCTTCTCACGCTTTAGGGCCCCTAGAATGCCAGGGCAGTATAAATACCCCACATGTGACCCCATTTCGGAAAGAAGACACCCCCAGGTATTCCGTGAGGGGCATATTGAGTCCATGAAAGATTGAAATTTTTGTCCCAAGTTAGTGGAACGGGAGACTTTGTGAGAAAAAAATAAAAAATATCAATTTCCGCTAACTTGTGCCAAAAAAAAAAAAATTCTATGAACTCGCCATGCCCCTCATTGAATACCTTGGGGTGTCTTCTTTCCAAAATGGGGTCACATGTGGGGTATTTATACTGCCCTGGCATTCTAGGGGCCCCAAAGCGTGAGAAGAAGTCTGGTATCCAAATGTCTAAAAATGCCCTCCTAAAAGGAATTTGGGCCCCTTTGCGCATCTAGGCTGCAAAAAAGTGTCACACATCTGGTATCGCCGTACTCAGGAGAAGTTGGGGAATGTGTTTTGGGGTGTCATTTTACATATACCCATGCTGGGTGAGATAAATATCTTGGTCAAATGCCAACTTTGTATAAAAAAATGGGAAAAGTTGTCTTTTGCCAAGATATTTCTCTCACCCAGCATGGGTATATGTAAAAAGAAACCCCAAAACACATTCCCCAACTTCTCCCGAGTACGGAGATACCAGATGTGTGACACTTTTTTGCAGCCTAGGTGGGCAAAGGGGCCCATATTCCAAAGAGCACCTTTCGGATTTCACTGGTCATTTACCTACTTACCACACATTAGGGCCCCTGGAAAATGCCAGGGCAGTATAACTACCCCACAAGTGACCCCATTTTGGAAAGAAGACACCCCAAGGTATTCCGTGAGGGGCATGGCGAGTTCCTAGAATTTTTTATTTTTTGTCACAAGTTAGTGGAAAATGATGATTTTTTTTTTTTTTCTTTTTCATACAAAGTCTCATATTCCACTAACTTGTGACAAAAAATAAAAACTTCTATGAACTCACTATGCCCATCAGCGAATACCTTGGGGTCTATTCTTTCCAAAATGGGGTCACTTGTGGGGTAGGTATAATGCCCTGGTATTTTAGGGGCCCAAATGTGTGGTAAGGAGTTTGAAATCAAATTCTGTAAAAAATGACGAGTGAAATCCGAAAGGTGCTCTTTGGAATATGGGCCCCTTTGCCCACCTAGGCTGCAAAAAAGTGTCACACATCTGGTATCTCCGTACTCAGGAGAAGGTGGGGAATGTGTTTTGGGGTGTCATTTTACATATACCCATGCTGGGTGAGATAAATATCTTGGTCAAATGCCAACTTTGTATAAAAAAATGGGAAAAGTTGTCTTTTGCCAAGATATTTCTCTCACCCAGCATGGGTATATGTAAAAAGACACCCCAAAACACATTCCCCAACTTCTCCTGAGTACGGAGATACCACATGTGTGGCACTTTTTTGCAGCCTAGGTGGGCAAAGGGGCCCATATTCCAAAGAGCACCTTTTGGATTTCACTGGTCATTTACCTACTTACCACACATTAGGGCCCCTGGAAAATGCCAGGGCAGTATAACTACCCCACAAGTGACCCCATTTTGGAAAGAAGACACCCCAAGGTATTCCATGAGGGGCATGGCGAGTTCCTAGAATTTTTTATTTTTTGTCACAAGTTAGTGGAAAATGATGATTTTTTTTTTTTTTTTTTTTTTTCATACAAAGTCTCATATTCCACTAACTTGTGACAAAAAATAAAAACTTCCATGAACTCACTATGCCCATCAGCGAATACCTTGGGGTGTCTTCTTTCTAAAATGGGGTCACTTGTGGGGTAGTTATACTGCCCTGGCATTCTAGGGGCCCAAATGTGTGGTAAGGAGTTTGAAATCAAATTCTGTAAAAAATGACGAGTGAAATCCGAAAGGTGCTCTTTGGAATATGGGCCCCTTTGCCCACCTAGGCTGCAAAAAAGTGTCACACATCTGGTATCTCCGTATTCAGGAGAAGTTGGGGAATGTGTTTTGGGGTGTCTTTTTACATATACCCATGCTGGGTGAGAGAAATATTTTGGCAAAAGACAACTTTTCCCATTTTTTTTATACAAAGTTGGCATTTGACCAAGATATTTATCTCACCCAGCATGGGTATATGTAAAATGACACCCCAAAACACATTCCCCAACTTCTACTGAATACGGAGATACCAGATGTGTGACACTTTTTTGCAGCCTAGGTGGGCAAAGGGGCCCATATTCCAAAGAGCACCTTTCGGATTTCACTCGTCATTTTTTACAGAATTTGATTTCAAACTCCTTACCACACATTTGGGCCCCTAGAATGCCAGGGCAGTATAACTACCCCACAAGTGACCCCATTTTGGAAAGAAGAGACCCCAAGGTATTTCGTGATGGGCATAGTGAGTTCATGGAAGTTTTTATTTTTTGTCACAAGTTAGTGGAATATGAGACTTTGTAAGAAAAAAAAAAAAAAAAAAAAATCATCATTTTCCGCTAACTTGTGACAAAAAATAAAAAGTTCTATGAACTCACTATGCCCATCAGCGAATACCTTAGGGTGTGTACTTTCCGAAATGGGGTCATTTGTGGGGTGTTTGTACTGTCTGGGCATTGTAGAACCTCAGGAAACATGACAGGTGCTCAGAAAGTCAGAGCTGCTTCAAAAAGCGGAAATTCACATTTTTGTACCATAGTTTGTAAACGCTATAACTTTTACCCAAACTATTTTTTTTTTACCCAAACATTTTTTTTTTATCAAAGACATGTAGAACAATAAATTTAGAGCAAAATTTATATATATATGTCGTTTTTTTTGCAAAATTTTACAACTGAAAGTGAAAAATGTCATTTTTTTGCAAAAAAATCGTTAAATTTCGATTAATAACAAAAAAAGTAAAAATGTCAGCAGCAATGAAATACCACCAAATGAAAGCTCTATTAGTGAGAAGAAAAGGAGGTAAAATTCATTTGGGTGGTAAGTTGCATGACCGAGCAATAAATGGTGAAAGTAGTGTAGGTCAGAAGTGTAAAAAGTGGCCTGGTCTTTCAGGGTGTTTAAGCACTGGGGGCTGAGGTGGTTAAGGTGAAAAATGGCAGGGTCCTGAAGGGGTTAAATGGTGAAAAGTAAAAAAAAACATTAAAAGGGTTGACCACTTTCTGGTTATTGTTGACCAATGTGTATGTAAGATGACTATAAGATACTTACTAATATAGTCTTTGTTGAAATTCTGCACTATTTTCTATAGTTAGTTCATGGGGTATGCTCCCTTGTTTACAAAGTCTTTTGTGCTGTCCACAGGGAAGTCCTGTGCATAAGATGGCTGCTGATGGAGGGTCATGTGACCAGGAAAACACCTCCATGTGGTGCCTCCTCCATTCAGATACACTACACCTGCACTAAACTCCCAACAGAACAAGTACAGATGGAGGTGTGATGTGTCTGGTCAGATGTTCCTCCATCAGCAGCCATCTTATGGACAGGACTTCTGTGTGGGCAGCACAAAAGACTTTGTAAACAAAGGAAGCTTATGAAATATAGAAAATAGTGCAGAATTTCAACACAAGCTGTTAGTTAGTACCATATGGTCATCTCACATACACATTGGACAACAGTAAACAGAAAATAGCCAACCCCAATGAATAAAAAAAGTTTCCAGTTAAAAAAACAACACTTTTTTCCCATTGAAAAAATTGCAAAAATAAAATCTCCACATATTTGGTATTGCCACGTCCATAATTACTCGCATTACGCAATTATTGTGTAATTTATCCCGTATGGCGAATGCCATAAAAAAAAACTAAAAAAAACCTGAATTGTTGCAGGTCACTAAGGGGAATTATATACAGTGGTCCCTCGAGTTACAATGTAAGGGAGCATCATGGATCCGTGTGTTCCGTATGTCTTCCGATATCTTTCCGTTTCCATTCCAAAAGTCTGTATAATACAGACGTGATGCTTCTGTGTGTCATCCGTTTTTAACGGCCCGCAAAAAAATGAAATGGGGTTTTCTAGAATGACATATGGATGCATTTCCGTGTGCTATCCGTTTTTTACGGACCCATTGACTTTCTATTGGGCCACGGACCGCAATTTGCAGCCAAGTATAGGACATGTTCTAAAATAAAAGGAACGGACACACGGAACGGACAGCACACGGATGACAAGGAAAGGCATTCCGCAATTTTTGCGGACCCATAGAAATGAATGCTAGTCCAGCGAAATGGATATACAGTCTCAATTAGGGTTAGTGAACATAAATCCAACTCCAGCAATTAGTATAACCCTTAAAATTAATATACTTTAATTAAACATCCTAAAATATAGAATAGTAGACACACAGAACACCTAAATCACTGAGAGTAAACTCCGATAGTACCACAGCAGGCAGCTATACAGATATCCACAAGGGTGAGGGACACTATCCCTATGAACTCACCCTAGTCTAGTACTCAGCCCAGGGACGGCCCCTGATGGTGGGGACTCCCTGTCCTCGAACCTGGACTAGTAGAATCCTACACCAGCCCTATTACCATGGTCAGGGTTAAATAGGTGCCTGCAAGTGGAAAGGACAAACGTTACACACATTACCCTATGAAAATAGGGTCAGTTGATGGACTATGTATACAGCCCTAATGCTGTATTATAACAGCCAGAAGGTACACAGTACATCAAGGTGTACGTAATTAAATACAACCCATAGAAAGATATGCACAAAGAAAATATCCCAACGCGTTTCCCCCACTATGTGGGATCATCAGGGGGTTAATAAGCTCATAGATATTGGATATCAATAATGATGTAATGATATCCGTAATTAGGGTGCGGACCACAAATAGTGATATGTTGGTGTCCGTAATACATTAATGATGATAGGGGAGCCATTTGATGATGGTAGGAGGAGATCAAAAATCGTTAGGACCTAATGCAGACCATAACAAAAGATAGCTGGTACGAAATTGATATCTGCTGAAGTTACACCTCCATAAAGGCATCTGTGGAGGAGAAAAAAATGTGGTATAGAAAACAAGTCCAAAGCCTGCACCTCCACCAGTGACCTCCTCTGTTGAAACCAGAACTCAGTCTCTACAAGCATCACGAAGGTCCAGCGAATGTTAGATGACATCAATATACTTAGATATCCTAAATCAGGAAAGTACACATTCAGTTTCACCAGATATAGTAAAAATAATAAAAACTCATGGGGAATGTGTATCCCTACTTGCAGTCAGTCGTCCATCTCTAAAGTAGAGCGTCCTGCTCCTCCAAAGGCCCGCTACTCTATGCGCACCATACCCCCCTATTTAAATGCACTCCTCATATTCAAGGATTCCCGCCCCCAGTCACTGAGATGTATCCGCGTCGCCCATCAGTTACCGTCACTTCCGATCTCTGGAATGAGTCATTTCCGGCCAATGGAACGCAAGTGAATCCTCCGTCCGTACGCGCATATCCGGTCACGTGTTTCCGGTAAATGGAGCGCACTGGACTGCAGATCTAAACGGAGGAACACTTAGTCTAGATAATAGAGGTACATACTGCCAATCAGAATATCCTTAAACATAAAATAAATAAATAGCAGCAATAACAGGCGCGGGGACAGCAGTGAGGCAATGTATACCCAGGAGGGATATCTAAGTCAGAAATGACTAATCCAAATGGAATATACCGTACATGGGGGAAGGAAACTTCAAAAAGGTTATGAGGTGCAGTGATTAATAGAACCATAGTCTTATACTATCCAAAGACACCTTCCTTCGATTATAGAAGGTGTCACATAAGGCAATGAATAGGTCAAATTCATTGAGCTAGATACTATTCAATTATAAGATGCTTCCCGCATCTGGCCAGTAGAGGGATACTAAATTTTACAGTGGGTCCGGCCATGTAAGACAGAGACAACCGAGACAGGGCACTGGCTGCCTTATTAACAAACAGTCAGAGAAAGCAGGAGAAAGTCAATCTCTCATTGATCCCGCGGGGGGACTGGGACCGGAACCTATGTATCCATTCACACTCCTTCTGCAGGATCTTCCTGTCCCAGTCACCCCATCGGGAAGAAGGAGGAACCAGTTCAAGAGCCGAGAATCTTAAACATCTCTGGTCTCCCCCATGGTAATCATTTACATGTAGTGCCACCGGTGTTGCATTCTTCTTCACTATGTCATTCACATGTTCAAGGATCCTCCTTCTCAGCTCTCACTGTTTTACCTATATAGTCCATTGGACACGTACATTGACAGATATAAATTGCCCCTTTACTCCTACAGTTAATGAAATCCCTGACCTCAAAAGCACGTGATGACCTTGGATGTTGAGAGGAATTCACACGCCTTACAGAAACCACATCTAAAAACAGCAATAGGTTTACGATCCAACCATGTCCCGCTTTTAGCTGGGGGTATAAAGTGGCTATGCACAAGGCGATCTTTTATGCTTTTACCACGCCGATACGTGACAGAGGGGTGCTCGGTGACAACATCGGATAGATCGGAAATCGGAATCCATCCACAAAATGGGCCAGTATTTTTTTAAGACACTAATCACCTCTTGGTTGGCTACGTCAAAGGTGGAAATAATCTGCAGCGGTTGAGGTCTATCTAGGGCTCTTTGTCTTGGGACCAGCAGGTCAGTCCGTCTCTTCCCCTGGGCATGTTTAAAGGCCTCATTCCGAACTGTCTGTGGATATCCCCTAGCCCTGAATCTGTCCTGTAATCCTCTTGCTTCACTGAAAAAGGATTCGCCCTCAGAGCAATTCCTCCTGACTCGGCGATATTGACCCCTGGGTATACCCCGTTTGAGGGAGACAGGATGATGACTCTTCCAGTGGAGCAGGGAATTTGTGGCCGTGGATTTCCTGTGTATATTTGTCACAAGTCTGTCACCCTCTTTAGTCACTTGCACATTTAAAAAGGTGATTGTGTTAGGATCAAGCTCATGGGTAAATCGGAGGCCAATTTCATTATCATTAAGGTCATCAATGAACTTTTTAAAGTCCCCCGATCCACCTTTCCACACCAAGAAGATGTCCAATGTGTGAGAGAGAATCTAAATCGCACATCCTCATTACTATGCTTTTGATACAACAACTGTTTTAAATTTAAGCAAGATAAACAATGGCTATACAGCACTATTATCATAAATTTGCTATGCACTATTAGGAGGCATTAGTATACAGTTTGATCAAAGAGCATAGGCCCACTGGCACTTACCACGACAAGGTCGCCTCCTTTCAAGTGGGGACCTACTCTAACTATGGCGCGGCGCAGTGCGGCGACCATCGCGCCCCCACACCGCTCCAGCAGGCAATGGGACCCAGTAACCACACAGCACCCACTGTGCAGAAAAGCCACCAAGGCCCTGGGTCCCATTACTCCACCAGCACGGCACAAAAGCAGCGACGGCCACCGTCCAGCACCGCATGTGAACTGGTGCAAAGAGCTCACCTGTTCACAGCCTCTCAGGAACACCAACTGAAATTTGGTAGGAATTATAAACCCTATGCAGACTTCTGCAGATTAAAAGCACCTGAGCCGAATGGGGAGGAGTGCTGATCCAGAGAGGGGGAAAAGCAAAGTCTATACAAAGTATCCAATGTGTGAGAGAGAATCTAAATCGCACATCCTCATTTCTATGCTTTTGATACAACAACTGTTTTAAATTTAAGCAAGATAAACAATGGCTATACAGCACTATTATCATAAATTTGCTATGCACTGATCAAACTGTATACTAATGCCTCCTAATAGTGCATAGCAAATTTATGATAATAGTGCTGTATAGCCATTGTTTATCTTGCTTAAATTTAAAACAGTTGTTGTATCAAAAGCATAGTAGTGAGGATGTGCGATTCAGATTCTCTCTCACACATTGCACACCAAGAAGATGTCGTCAATGTAGCGTGTCCAAAATACAATATTGTCAGCCCACCAGACGATCTGGTCAGGGAACACACATGTGTCTTCCCACCAGCCCAGGAGGAGGTTGGCATAGGTGGGGGCACAGGGGCTACCCATTGCCGTCCCCCTGAGCTGGTGGTAGAAACCTGCATTAAAGAGAAAAAAGTTATGAGTAAGCGTAAATTCCAATAGCTGTAAGGTAAAGATATTGTGTAAACTACAGTGTGTGCCTCTTGTCCTTAAAAAGTATTCAACAGCTATAAGTCCATAGTTGTGTGGGATGGAACTGTAGAGCGACTCTACATCGATGCTCGCTAGTACACAGTCAGAGTCCAGGTTGAGTGTATCGATCTTACTAAGGAAGTCCATTGTGTCCCTCGTGTATGCGGGTAGGGACACAACAAACTGCCTCAGAACCTGGTCAAGGTAAACACCGCAATTTTGTGTCAGGGAATTAACCCCAGAGACAATTGGGCGACCCCTAATTACGTACACCTTGATGTACTGTGTACCTTCTGGCTGTTATAATACAGCATTAGGGCTGTATACATAGTCCATCAACTGACCCTATTTTCATAGGGTAGTGTGTGTGTAATGTTTGTCCTTTCCACTTGCAGGCACCTATTTAACCCTGACCATGGTAATAGGGCTGGTGTAGGATTCTACTAGTCCAGGTTCGAGGACAGGGAGTCCCCACCATCAGGGGCCGTCCCTGGGCTGAGTACTAGACTAGGGTGAGTTCATAGGGATAGTGTCCCTCACCCTTGTGGATATCTGTATAGCTGCCTGCTGTGGTACTATCGGAGTTTACTCTCAGTGATTTAGGTGTTCTGTGTGTCTACTATTCTATATTTTAGGATGTTTAATTAAAGTATATTATTTTTAAGGGTTATACTAATTGCTGGAGTTGCATAGAAATTAACGTGGAACGGACACGAAAGAAAAACACAGTCGTGTGAATGCTCCCTTAATTGGTTCTGGGATGACCATTGTAAGTTGAGTAGTTGGTTTCAAAGCCCCAAAATGTCATCCAAGATAAGAGAAAATGAAGATTAAAGAAAAATAAGCAGATAACTTAAGGCCCTTTTACACTTGCGTTCTTTTCTTCCGGCATAGAGTTCCGTCGTCGGGGCTCTATGCCGGAAGAATCCTGATCAGTTTTATCCTAATGCATTCTGAATGGAGAGAAATCCGTTCAAGATGCATCAGGATGTCTTCAGTTCCGGACCGGTACGTTTTTTGGCCGGAGAAAATACCGCAGCATGCTGCGCTTTTTGCTCCGGCCAAAAATCCTGAACACTTGCCGCAAGGCCGGATCCGGAATTAATGCCCATTGAAAGGCATTAATCCGGATCCGGCCTTAAGCTAAACGTCGTTTCGGCGCATTGCCGGATCCGACGTTTAGCTTTTTCTGAATGGTTACCATGGCTCCCAGGATGCTAAAGTCCTGGCAGCCATGGTAAAGTGTAGTGGGAGCGGGGGAGCAGTATACTTACCGTCCGTGCGGCTCCCCGGGCGCTCCAGAGTGACGTCAGGGCGCCCCACGCGCATGGATGACGTGATCACATGGACACGTCATCCATGCGCATGGGGCGCTCTGACGTCATTCTGGAGCGCCCCGGGAGCCGCACGGACTGTAAGTATACTGCTCCCCCGCTCCCCACTACTACTATGGCAGCAAGGACTTTAATAGCGTCCTGGCTGCCATAGTAACACTGAACGCATTTTGAAGACTGATCCGTCTTCAAATGCTTTCAGTTCACTTGCGTTTTTCCGGATCCGGCGTGTAATTCCGGCAAATGGAGTACACGCCGGATCCGGACAACGCAAGTGTGAAAGAGCCCTAAGACAGATAAAACAAGTCCTTACATATAATGGTCAGGAACAGCTGCTAACTAGCATCTAATCCAGCTATTTTTCCAGAGAAGTGGCCTTGATTGGTTGGATTCGAGTCTCAGACATTGTATGTTGAGTCTAGTTTCAACTTACGATGGGTCAGAAAAGACTATTGCATGTTGAAAATATTGTATCCTGAGGCCATTGTAACTTGAGGGAGCGCTGTACTGTATTTTTTGCTTCATAAGACGCACTTTTTTCCCCCAAAAGCCTTATAAAGCGAATATTAGTGAGCGCTTCTACTATGGAATATATATACATACAGTACTGTGCAAACAGGTGTGATTACAGCAGTGTTTACAGTTCTATTTTCATCAATAAGAAAAATGTAAAGTGAATGAACAAAAGAGAAAGTCCAATCAATGCTTGGAACCCTTTGCCTTTAGAACAGCATTTGAAGGAAACTGTAAATGGAAGGAGTACTTGTAATTACACTGCACCGTCGAGACTTCCTAGACAACGGGCAGTGTAATGAAGAGTAAGCAGCCCTCGCATGGAGTGCCCCCTTCCTTTCAAACAGCTGATTGACGGGGGTGTCAGGTGTTGGACACCTGCCGATCAGATTTTGATGACCTATCCTGAGGATAGTATTACAGTGCCAGCAAAGAGAATGAGATTTGACAAAGCTCATGTAAGCTTTACTTATTCTCTTCCGTGAGGAAATTGACCTGTTGTGTGGGTTTTAAAATCTGCATCATGTCAATTGTTTGTCGATTCTGCACCTTATGTAGAGTGGTTTTCCCCATAGACTGCAATGGGGTTCTTAGCATTACTAGAAAATCTGCCAGAAAATCCACAACAAAGGCATAAAAACCACACAGAAAACCAAGATAAATAGTGCGGATACATGTGCATTTTGGTGCGGATGGTGTGCACAAGCTAAAAACATCTGATTCTAATTACACATGACAAATCATTGAAAAAGCACTGCTTACCCCTTATGGTAAGTTTCCCTGTAGTAGCAACGGGAGTAAAGGTTGTCTTGTCACAAGCTTTCTGGTTGGGATAGGTTATACTGTAGCATTAGAGGAAAAAAATGGAATAGACGGCTCTACTGCAAATGATCGAGGTGCAGGGCTGCTAGAACTGACTCACCCAGTCAGGAATGGATTATTTGAAGGAAAATAAGGCTACTTTCACACTTGCGTTAGGAGCGGATCCGTCCGGTATCTGCACAGACGGATCCGCTCCTATAATGCAAACGCTTGCATCCGTTCAGAACGGATCCGTTTGCATAACCATGAATAAAAAAATTAAAAAAAAATTTTATATTTTTTTTTTTGTTCATGATAATGCAAACGGATCCGTTTTGACTTTACATTGAAAGTCAATGGGGGACGGATCCGTTTGAAAACTGAGCCATACTGTGTCATCTTCAAACGGATCCGTCCCCATTGACTTACATTGTAAGTCTGGACGGATCCGCTCGCCTCCGCACGGCCAGGCGGACACCCGAACGCTGCAAGCAGCGTTCAGGTGTCCGCTCACTGAGCGGAGCGGAGGCTGAGCGCTGGCAGGCGGATGCATTCTCAGTGGATCCGCCTCCATTGAGAATGCATCAGGGCTGGACGGCTGCGTTCAGGACCGCTCGTGAGCCCCTTCAAACGGAGCTCACGAGCGGACACCTGAACGCAGGTGTGAAAGTAGCCTAAGTAAGCAGGCACACTCTAATTTGGGTTAATCTATTAATTTATTTATATATATAGTGGATGTAGGATATATTAAAATTGTTCGATAAAATGAGGCAAAGGTGTAGCATATAGTATGAAAAATAAAGTTCCGCTAACTGTCCTTTTTAATGGGTAAAAAGTAATGGATGTGAGGATGGGTGGGTTGTCACTAAATGGTCACTAAATGGTCACCAACTGGTATTAGGAATGTTGAGGTAATAAAATATAAAAAAAAAAAAAAAATGTGCGCTGAAAGAATGATGCGCTAATAGAACGAAGGAGGTAAAAAAAGTATAAGTAGGAAAGTTGTCCTTATATATAGAATCGTCTTTTCATGAAATAATAGTCTCAATGTGGAGGCTAAGAATAATGCGTTTTGTTCCTTATATAGGATAATATTATTCTTTTGTGGTCCTCTGAATAAGAGGTAAATAAGTGAATATTGCGCCTTGTGACTCCTTATATGATTCCCGCTTGTTAAATGGAGGGTACGTGATGCGCCTTTTTGTTATATAAATAGATCAGTTAGTTGTCCTAGAGCCGCAGGCATATACATTAATACATTGTAGTAATAAATAGATGTTATGCTTCTTATGCGGGTGCTATGGGAGGAAGGGGTGCTCTGTGCCTGAGTGCGGCGTCCCGCACTGGCTCTGGCTACAGAGATCACTTACCCTTCACCCGGCGCTGTTGTCTTCAGTCCTCTGGCGGTGATCATTTCTCCCTGGGCGGCTGTCTTGAATCCAGGAGTCGGCGGTGTATCTCGTGTTGCCAAGGACGCCGGGAGGCGTGGTTTGCGCGTCTGTAGGGTGACGTAGGCAGTCACGTGATCGCGATCTTTCCCGGCTTGTGCTGAATGGTCCCGGCCTATTCTGAATGATCTTCTAGCTCCGTTCCGAGTAATGGGTATTCCGACAATCCTCTGCTCCTTAGGGAGGGTAGGCATTTTAGAGATTGGATAATCCCTTTAACTTACCTCTCTGGATGGCGCCACCACTCTACCCATCTAGCCGCTCTTCCTGCATTCTCCGCTCTTTTCTTCTCCATGTCTGCACTGCACTGTGACCTGACATTGCACAGTGTGAGGACAGTGCAGCATGGGCCTGGAGAAGACCAGGGAGTGGTGAGTACAGCCAGCATTAGCCACGCTTCACTTGCCACCCCCCACGTCTCCTGCATACTAGTGAGCAATTAAATAATGGAAGCGCTCTCTAGTATTCTCTATATACGATGCACTGACATTTTCCCCACACTTTTCGGCCTTATAAAATGAAAAATACAGTAACTTCAATTGCCCTTATTTATCTTCCATATACTATCACTAGATGTTAAAGAGGACCTTTCACCACTGCTGACATGTCTGTTTTAATAGCTCCCTGCATTCTTCATGTACTAGCAAATTCTGGAGCATCTATTCTTATGTCTGTATGTTGTGCCATTCCTTTATTATTATTTCTACTAGAAGTAATTAGTGAATTGCTAGCAGTCTGCAGTAAAGGTACAGAAGAAAAACTGCTACAAGAGGACATAGTTTTAAATTAGAGGGACAAAGGTTTAAAAGTAATATCAGGAAGTATTTCTTTACTGAGAGAGTAGTGGATGCATGGAATAGCCTTCCTGCAGAAGTGGTAGCTGCAAATACAGTGAAGGGGTTTAAGCATGCATGGGATAGGCATAAGGCCATCCTTCATATAAGATACCCTTACTGCAGACTGCTAGCAATTCATTCATAACTTCTAGTAGAAATAATAAAATAGATGCTAAAGAACTGTTATTACATAGGAAATCCATGAAGCTATTAAAGGAGGCATGTCAGGAGCGGTGAAAGGTCCTCTTTAATTCATACTTTTCCACTTGGCCTAGGAATATGAAATAAATATCTCTACCCCTCACTCTGGCATATTCTACCTCTGGATATATGACCACATTACCTTCTAGTCACACTTTGCCCGATTTTTCTTGACAGTCTGACAAGTTACCGCTTAGTTCTGGCTACCCCTGCAGTTTCCATTCACTTTTCCTGCCGCTGTGTATCCTCTTCTAAGACAAATCAGACAATTTGCACAGTTCATCTGCAGCTCAGAAACCGGTTGTCGCTTTATATTACCGAAGTCTATTTCCAGCTTCTGCCTAATACATTCTCCTTATAATCTGACAAGCCAATATGCGTGATTTATATTAGAGGGCCATTTGTAATGAAGAAAAACGATCACAAGTTTGGTTAGCTGTAAGTGTCCTGCAGTTTCCAGAGCTGACGCTTTAAAATGTACTTTAGTTCAAAGACTGAAAAAAAAGTGCAGCTTGTGAGGGACTTTGGTTTAAAACAAATACATTCTTATGATATTTAAAGGGAACATGTCACCGGGATTTGGGGTATAGAGCTGAGGACATGGGTTGCTAGATGGCCGCTAGCACATCCACAATACCCAGTCCCCATAGCTCTGTGTGCTTTTATTGTGTAAAAAAAACTATTTGATCCATATGCAAATTAACCTGAGATGAGTCAAGTAGGCACAGCATAGAACTTGTTCATACAGCTGGGATGATGGTGTGTGGTTGAGCGGTGTTAGTGCACTCCCGCCAACCTATACACCTTACCGACCCCTTACATACAGTAATTCTCATGGGGCACAGTGCTTTTAACCTTTTTAGGTAGCTCACAATATTCTTTCACCAGTTTTAAACATGAATAAGTGAAAGTTATGTTTTATTAGTCTGGGACAAGAGTGGTTAGTAGCCGTGTAGGCAGTAGTGTTTGAGTAATAATAAACCCTTCCCAGATAGGGTCCTTGATAGGAAGTAGACTTTAAAAAGTTACTAACTTACTAACAAACTAACATAACGGCCATCTACCACCAGAAGGTTCTTTTAGGTAATTTTGGACCCTGTCATTTAAAAAAAAAAGTTTTTGTTTTTTTTTGTTTTTTTTTCCAGAGACACCAATGACACCTTGAATAAAGTGTATGAAAATGCATGCTTATGAATATTCATTAGAGGTTCTGTTTCAGCTCAGTCATCTTATAATGCATAATGCTGGTTGCATTAGAGGAACATTGAATGTGATTGCAGAGAGGCCACACTTAAAGAGGAGCTGTCCCCTCTCCTGACATGTCTCTTTTAGCAACTACTTCCATTTCCCCTGTAATAACAATTCTGGAGCATCTATTCTTACAACTCCATGATGTGCCATTCTTTTATTATTCCAGCTAGAAGTTATGAAAGAATTACTAGCAGTTTGCAATGAAGGTCCAGATGGGTGTTACCTGTTGGGGGGGGGGGGGGTCCCTGCACAGTCTGACACTGCCAGCACTGATTGGATAGTGTCAGACTGTGCATGATGAACACCCCCCAACTGGTAACACCTTTGTAGACCGTTATTGCAAACGGCTATTAATTCATTTATAACTTCTAGCAGGAATAATAAAGGAAAGGCACAACATAGAGTCATAAGAATAGATGCTCCAGAGTAGTTACTACATGGGGGATGCATGAGTTACTAAAACAGACATGTCTGGAGGGGCGACAGGTCCTCTTTAAGCTGGCTGTTCACTCTAGCTAGCTGTAGGCTGATTATTCGTTGAGTCTATAGCTGTTCCTCTAGTCACCCCCGGCCCCCTAGACAAGCGCACACTGCTCCGTCACTTACTAATAGGGAGAAGGGGTTAAGCCACTGATGGCTTGTCTTCCTTGACAACAAAAGTTTGTGCATGTTGAAATCCATCATGCCGTTAGGGGAAAGTTGGGATTCCTGCATACACGTTGAATGGTCAGTCAGTTCAGCCAAAATCTGCAGGTTCAGCCAGCCTCCTTCTAATGCAGGGATCAGCAACCTCCGGCACTCCAGCTGTTCTGAAACTACAACTCCCAGAATCCTCCTTTCACTTCTGTGGGAGTTACAAGAACAGGCAAGTACGTGTGCATGCTGGGAGTGCCGAAGGGTACTGATCCCTGTTCTAATGTGTATGTCCACCTTAAAGTTCCAACCAGTAGACCATTATGACTGCAGCGACCCTGTCAACTTCACATGTGAATAATATGGGCACAGTTTGGATGATCAGACCAGCATTCGGGTCGGATTTGCAGACATATTATGGGCGCAGAAATGTGGACTTGTTATGCTTCTGTGAAGTTAACCTTCAACTTGTTTGTTCTCTTAAAAAATGGCTCTATGGTTCCCTGAAATAATAGGAGATGTAATTGAGTCCTCCTATATGAAAATATTATAAGATTTTATTGTACATTGTGTATTAGATTGTATTGTACTATTTTTTTTTGGGAAGAATTTTGTCTATACCATTGTCAGGTACATACAGTTTGGTGTTTAAGGGGCTTTGCCGGGATCAGAATGGACTGCCTTATTTTGAGCCCTCTGTATTCAGCACTTTTTTTTTTTATTGCCACATAAATTTTTCCTATTCTTTCCAATTAAACAGTAAAGTAATAATTTATAATAAAACAGTAAAATCATTTTAACAAATAAAGGGTTTGTTTGCTTTTTTCCAGTGGGGGTAGAGGGCTGGGACTTGTTGTTTGTGAGCTGTCCACATCCGTAGTTCCGTTCTGCGGCCCCTATAGGCATTTCTTCCATAGGGCTGGCCTATTTGCATTTCACAAAATGTGGAACACACACGGCCGGTACCCGTGTTTTGCGGATCTGCAATTTGAATGGACCTTTAGGAAAACATGGCGGTCATTGTTAGGCCCCTGGCTGTCATTGAAACCCATAGGCACGTGCCGATCATGTTGGGATGCATACGGTTGATATACTTTATACTGTATAAAACATTTTAAAAAATAAGATTGACCACTCTTGTCTTGCGTATGTATTGTGGACGTCTACCTCTACGTTTTGTTATTCTATCGAATGTAAATTGCTCAGGGCACACTTCACGACATCTCTGGAGGCTTTTGTTCTGTCTTTGCCCCCTCCTTTGTGATGCACCCATCGCTATTGTTTTTACAATCCTAGCCACTGAACAATTAATGAGCCCCATGAGATTACAGAGCCATAAATGTATGGCACTGGGACTTATTTACTGGCATTCAGCACCGGGAAGGGGTTAAACTGCTCCAAGATGGGCTTTCATTAACTCCCTCGTCATATCTTTTCTTCAATACTGGTCTATTCTCTTTGTAGTATTGGGACATTCATGGCTATCATTAGACTGGCTACTTTTGTAAGCTTTAAAGCAGGGATGCCCAACCTGCGGCCCTCCAGTTGTTGCAAAACTACAACTCCCAGCATGGTCGCACAGCCTACAGCTATAGGCCTACAGCAGGGCATAGTGGGAGTTGTAGTTCTACAACAGCTGGAGGGCCGCAGGTTGGGCATCCCTGCTTTAAAGGGATTGTCCAGCGTTTTTTAAGTGATGGCCTAACCTCTGGATAGGCCATCACTAGCTGATCAGTGGTGGTCCGGCACCTCACACCCATCAGCTGTTTGGTGTAGCTCCATCACCAGAAGTCAGCACCAAAGCTGTCAACAATTTAATGGAGGGATCTGTGTACTACAGCGCCGCTCCTATTGACTTAAGTGTTAACGGTGATGTGTAATTCCGGTGATGGAGCTATACCAAACAACTGATGGGTGCGTGGTGCCGGACCACCACTGATCAGCTAGTGATTGCCTATCCAAAATATAGGCCATTGCTTAAAAAAGGCAAGACGATCCCCTGTAACTTTTACAACTATAGCTAACTAAAATATCAAAGGTGAGATGAGTTGTGCCTTTTCTTAACTCTGAACTATCCATTGTGCATCCTGGTCACTTAAAATTGTCCTTATTAGAATGGGTAGATTTAAAATCCACGCTTTATTTCAAAAGACTGGACATCCTCTTTAAAGTTGTTATTTAATAGCAAATAATGTGTTCAATGGTATGAAAATGTGAAAGGAAGCAACATACTAATGTACTCTCCTTTTCATAACTGCACTGATTGCAACCGCAGTGATCCCGGTAGTTCGGAGACTTCCCTGTGACGTGTTGCCACCGGATCATGTGACAGGGAGCTTCCTCCACCCCCCTGTGTTTCGGCAGAGATCTGTATGAAGGGGGCTTGATGTCTGCCTCAGTTCACTAGCTAAGGGCTGTGTTACACAGGTAGATTTTATGTTGATGACGATTGATGATCAAACTGTTAGCGTTTTGAAAGTGCTGACATTACACAGAGCGATGGTCGCTGTTATTGGTAATTTGATTGTTAGAAACTCTCTAAACTACACCTACAGTCTGATCTTCTAACGAGCGGATGGCAACTTATTACACATTAAGATATAGTAACATAGTATATAAGGCCGAAAAAAGACATTTGTCCATCCAGTTCGGCCTGTTATCCTGCAAGTTGATCCAGAGGAAGGCAAAAAAAAACCTGTGAGGTAGAAGCCAATTTTCCCCACTTTAGGAGAACAAAAATTTCCTTCCCGACTCCAATCAGAATAACTCCCTGGATCAACGACCCCTCTCTAGTAGCTATAGCCTGTAATATTATTACACTCCAGAAATACATCCAGGCCCCTCTGGAATTCCTTTATTGTACTCACCATCAGCACCTCCTCAGGCAGAGAGTTCCATAGTCTCACTGCTCTTACCGTAAAGAATCCTCTTCTATGTTTGTGTACAAACCTTCTATCCTCCAGACGCAGAGGATGTCCCCTCGTCACAGTCCTGGGGATAAATAGATGATGGGAGAGATCTCTGTACTGACCCCTGATATATTTATACATAGTAATTAGATCTCCCCTCAGTCGTCTTTTTTCTAAAGTGAATAACCCGAATTTTGATAATCTTTCAGGGTACTGTAGTTGCCCCATTCCAGTTATTACTTTAGTTGCCCTCCTCTGGACCCTCTCCAGCTCTTCTATGTCTGCCTTGTTCACAGGAGCCCAGAACTGTACACAGTACTCCATGTGTGGTCTGACCAGTGATTTGTTAAGTGGTAGGACTATGTTCTCATCACGGGCATCTATGCCCCTTTTGATGCAACCCATTATCTTATTGGCCTTGGCAGCAGCTGCCTGACACTGTTTTTTGCAGCTTAGTTTGCTGTTTATTAAAATTCCTAGATCCTTTTCCATGTCAGTGTTACCGAGTGTTTTACCATTTAGTATGTACGGGTGACTTGCATTATTCCTTCCCATGTGCATAACCTTACATTTGTCAGTGTTAAACCTCATCTGCCACTTATCTGCCCAAGCCTCCAATCTATCCAGATCCCTCTGTAGTAGTATACTGTCCTCTTCAGTGTTAATTACTTTACACAGTTTAGTGTCATCTGCGAAAATTTATACTTTACTATGCAAGCCTTCTACAAGATCATTAATAAATTTATTGAAGTTAATAGGGCCCAGTACTGACCCCTGAGGTACTCCGCTAGTGACAGTGACCCAATCTAAGTGTGTACCATTAATACCCACCCTCTGTTTTCTATCATTGAGTCAGTTACTTACCCACTTACAGACGTTTTCTCCCAGTCCGAGCATTCTCATTTTATATACTAACCTTTTATGTGGTACAGTGTCAAATGCTTTGGAGAAGTCCAGATAAAAAGATATGCGCTTGATAAACAAGAATTTTTAAGCTTGCTGAAAGATCACAATCAGCAAAAACCAAACCATTTTCCAGTCGCTGGAAACTATCACACAGTGCGAATATCGCTGTTTCGTGAACAATATTATGATTTCTTGTTTGATTCTCGCAACTTATAATACAAGCTAATACATGCAAATATGTTGGTTTCTTGATTTATTTTACATTTTCACACCACTGAACATGCTTTTTTGGTATTAGATAACGCCTTCAAAGGGGTTGTCTCACTTCAGCAAATGGCATTTATGATATAGACATGGTTACTACAATGCACTTACTAATGTATTGTGATTGTCCATATTGCTTCCTTTGCTGGCTTCATTCATTTTCCCATCACATTATACGCTGCTCGTCTCAATCGTTACGACCGCCCTGCAATCCAGCAGTGATGTTCGTGCTTGCACATTATAGGAAAAAGTGTCGTCCTATGCACACTCTGGCAGTCTTGGCCACCGGAGAGGCCGGAGCTTTTTCCCATAGTGTGCAAGCACGGCCACCGCTACTGGATTGCAGGGTCATCATAACCATGGAAACGAGCAGTGTATAATGTGATGGAAAAATGCTTACAGCCAGCAAAGGAGGCAATATAGACAATCCCAATACATTAGTAAGTGCCTTATATTAACTTTGTCTACGTGACAAATGCCATCTGCTGGTGACAAAACTGACAAAAAGACAAACCTCAACAAATAACCCATCAGCTGTACCACTAAACAGACTGTGTTGGACTGAACCTGAGTCTTCTAGTACACCATCCATAACTGAGGACTTGTTAGGATGTTTAAAGGGATTCTGTCACCTCGTTTTAGCCTATAGTGATGCGGACATGCAGGCTAGATCGCCGCTAGCATGTCCGCAATATACTTGTCCCATAAAGCTGTGTCCTTTTATTGTGTTTAAAAAATTATTTTATAGATATGTAAATGAGCCTGGTAAGGTGCCCAAGGGGCCGTACTAACCTTCTTGGAGCCCAGCCACGCCCCCTGTGAAGGAGCCCAGCACCGCCTGCGTCCTCCGAATCTCCTCCTTTCTTCACAGTTAGATTGCTGTAATCTCGCGATGCGCAGTTCCTTCCCTGAGGTTGATGCCAGCACAGGGAAGGAACACTATACCGTCACTGCGCGAGCTTGCGCATCGCGAGATTACGGCAATCTAACTGTGAAGAAAGGAGGAGATTCATAGGACGCAGGCGGTGCTGGGCTCCATCACAGGGGGGCGTGGCTGGGCTCCAAGAAGGTTCGTACAGCCCCTTGGGCACCTTACAAGGCTCATTTACATATTTCTAAAATCATTTTTTAAACACAATAAAAGGACACAGCTTTTTGCGGACATGCTAGCGGTGATCTAGCCGTGCATGTCCGCAGCTCTATAAGCTAAAACGAGGTGACAGAATCCCTTTAAGGAGTAGAGGTTTTCATATTTTTTTCCCGTCTAAATAACCTTTTTCAATTTCTCCATCAACTTGTGCTCTCTTGTCACATTGACTCCCATGATTTATGACTGCAGCAGTCAATTAGCTTTGCATAAGTTGCTATTTAATTTATATTTTGCTGCAAGAAATTGATGAGTTTTTTTTCCCCGCAGTAGTTGAAAAGATTTGTCAAAGTCATTTATTTACATTTTTGCACAATTTATATGTTTGAGGATTATGTGCCAACTTGAAGAGTAAAAAGCGTTGGACCGAAATATACAGGCATTACCCGTGTACTGTTTTCATAAATGATATCACACTGTAGTAATGACCATAGGTCACGTTGAAGGGGTTTTCTGGTTTGCATCTACATCCTTTAGGCCTCTTGCACACGAATGTGTGCCGGCCGTGCATTGGGGACCGCAAATTGCGATCCCCAATGCATGGGCACCATCCCTGTGGCTGCCGCAGACGGATCCAGACCCATTCGACTTGAATGGGTCCGGGATCAGTCCACACCTCCAAAAAATGGAACGTGTTTGTGTGCGAAGGCACAAAGAGAAACCCCACGGAAGCACTCATGCCCGTATATATTGCAAACCCGCTGTTTGCGGGCCACAATACAGGCCCGGGTAGTGATAGGGAAGTGTCTATGTAACTAGCTGGGTGGGAGGAGCTATAAACTTGCTGTACATTGTTAGGGGCGGGGCTGGAGGTGTGGCAGAGAAAGGAGAAGTGCATCATGGGTTTGGTTGGACACAGCGACAGGAAGTGCTGCATACAGGATGGTGAAAACTGGTCAGAAAGTCCAAGTTGAAAAAGAAAAGGCATGGGGAAGATGGTAGGCCTCATTCAGATGACTGTAGTGCAGCCACATTTTAGCGATCTAATAACCTGAAGCAACAGCATCATATGGGTTAGACCTGTGGTCGGCTAGGACTGATGCCAGTTCTGGTCTTCAGACTTATGGTTATGTTGCAGCAGTAATACGGACGCTAAAATGTGGCTGTCTGAATGAGGCCATAGATAAAATAGATAGAAATAAATTAGAGATATTAACCAACAGAAGTATTGGAGGGCTGGTACTTCCTTCATGTCCACGTGCCGAGACACCATCTTGCAGCAGCTGAGAAGCTTCAGTAGACAATCCAGTCAATACAGTAGTACGTTTTTGTTAAGCGACGCTGTTTACTCCATGCACACAAGAACCCGCTTCCCTTCATCATTCATTTGTATGAATAAATACATAGTACACCACATCAGATGCCAACTTTTATTCCTTGTATTAAACACGCATCACAAAATCATCACCCATAGTGTGCATCCAAGTCCTCATTTCTGTTATCTGTGGCATTCACAGCAGAGTTATAGCTGGTGGATGAAGTCCGACCACACTCTACCTGCAACGTTTTGAGGGAAATCCACCCTATTTCTCAAGTATGCCTGCAAAACCCATCACCAGTCTGAAATAGTACACTTATTTAATCACCTACAAATTATCAATAAAATTGAATTAAGCATCATTTTTTTTAAAAAGCTTTCCATTCATTTCAATAGGAGAATCCGCGCGGATTCCGCTCCAAGATATAGCATGCTGCTGCTTTTTAAGGTGGAAAAAAATATATATAGTTCTGCCTCCCCATGACATGAATGGGAGGCTTTTTTTACAGGCTGTCCGCAGGTCTTGATAAAGGAATATTTGCAACATCTTTTACAATATCTTAATAAATCACAGAAAAAATGCACCAAACGGATATGCCACTGGCTATACTGGCTATCTTTAAAATATCACTTTGAGCCATAAGTAGTTGCAAAGTCCCTATTCCACTCATGACTGAGGTAGGGACACATTCACACAGCCCCAATCAGTTCAGTATAAACACTGCTACAGAAAAGCATTTAATATAACATATAGTTCCTTTAACCCATTAGGGCTTTTAGTATTCAATGCAAAATCCAGTAGGTCACCTAATCTGGATTTATTCCTCATCTGGTCCTTTTATCTCCTCCCCAATATGCACTATTTTAATTCAACTACTTTAGACCCCAGCTCATAAAAGTGACATGCTACCGTATGGTCGCCTTATTTATTTATTTTTTTCACTAGTTTGTGCCCATCTTTATTCTCATCAATTCTCTGAGGGTAAAACCAGATCCCTGAACGATGTTCATTCACTTCCCGAAATATGAATCCTGTGGTCTGTCCCCCAGTAGACCTCAGCTTGGCTTACATTGGAGCTGCTGCCTAATAGTTCACGTACCCTACGCTTGGCTGGCGTCATTTGGAGCTGCCCGCCAGCCCTACGCTGGTTGCTCAATTTGAGCCTAAAAATACGTAGATAAAGAGGTTCTGAGCACACAAGGGCGCCTTCACCCGCGGGCGATTTCTGCCACATAAAATCTGTTCCATTCATCTGAATGGGGTTGTTTTGGCGACAAGCGCATGGATTTCTGCAACCCCCAAATTTGCTGTAACGGAATCTGTTGCATGTGAAGGCGCCCTGACGTTTCCACGAGATTGAATTTATATTGTACAGGAGCCTTTACGAGCTACGTGGGTGTCATTGATGTCTGTAGAAATGTTATTGCAACGAACTACTCAGTCAGCAGGTTTGTAGCACAGTTTTATAAAAAAACATCTCTCACCGGAATTGTATGAATACATCCTGATACGTAAATGATAAGTGCTTGGCGTGCATCTCTGTGACCTTATGTACTGTACACAAGCAATAAATGTAGTGTGAAAATAGGTAAATGCCATTGCTATGATGAAAACTAGCTTGTTGAGTAGAAAAGCCAGAGGAGATGGGCAGGACTTTTGAGGGCCACATTGAATATGAACATGTTGGACCACATTCATATTCGTTTCTGTCAGACCACAACAAGAATATGTTCAGATCAGACTGTCTTCTTATGTTTGCCACAAAATACATCACTTCTTGACTTCAGTGGATTCCTGATAATTTTCATTAAAATACCTGGAAGGAACGTCCAGGCAGAGACTGAAAGAGGTAGCTGCACATGTACATAGATAGCTCTCTGTTCACTTCTACAAGAGTTACGTAAACATTCAATCAAGTGTGTTAAATTTTTCCCCATATGTGAATGGAGAGAACTGAGTACATACATGGGCACCAGTCAGCCACCACCTGGATTTAGCAGCCAGGGGCCCCCTGACCAGGCTAGACTGGGGCTGGAGATTGATGTAGGTCCAGAGGGTGAAACCCACATCTATCAAATGTTTTTGGCTCTTCTTTTGGATATATGATAGATGTTTAAAGATGCTGGAAGAACCTGATGCTCGTTCATTGGGTAATCTCTGGCAGCTTTAGTTTGCTGGATCATCGCTAACTAGTATTCCTACAAACGTTGGCACGACAGTCGCCTGGTGTAATACTATCACTTAGATAAGGATTAGATATCAACTGTGTCTTTTCTAGGCATCCCATACGGTTTACAAACTTTCTGACGAGCATTCATATAAACATATTGTAACAAATCATTATTTGGGGGGTACTATCTCTCCTTCGGAAGAGAGTGCCTTAATCGGCGTGAGGAGACGTCTAGGCCATACATGCTCCTCTGGAATTCTGGAAAGAAAGGGGACATTAGAGGCAGAGCTTGTTAAGAGCTCATTCGTAGAGTTGAGCGAAGCAATCTTCAGATGCTTAATCCAAAGTCGCTTTGTTCAAAACTTCGGAATAATACTGTGCAGAGATTCATCTCCGTACAGTATTACAATATATGGGCTCCGATGAGCCAAAGTTAGTTATTCACGAAGTCGAGCGTGACTTCGTTGAATAACTTCAGTAGTTGATTTTTTAAGTTTTCACCACTTTAAAACTTGAAACCAAACTATGCTTCAGTTCAAAGGTACTAGTTTGAGTCGGTTTCAAGTTTTAAAGGGGTTTTCCACTTTAAAAATCAACTACTGAAGTTATTCAACGAAATGTCGCTCGACTTTTGTGAATAACTTACTTCGACTCATCGGAGCCCATACATTCTAATACTGTATGGAGATGAATCTCCGTACAGTATTATTCAGAAGTTTTGAACGAAGCGACTTCGGATTAAGCATCCGAAGCTCGCTTCGCTCAACACTAGTCATTTGCATCCCCTTCTTCCCTGAATTCCAGAGGAGCATGT
Source organism: Bufo bufo (assembly GCF_905171765.1). NCBI lineage: Eukaryota > Metazoa > Chordata > Amphibia > Anura > Bufonidae > Bufo > Bufo bufo. The sequence goes on along the minus strand of NC_053391.1, from coordinate 98,236,480 downwards.
ATAACCTATAAGTCTCCTCACACCGACTAAGGCGCCCTCTCCCCAAGGAGAGAGAGTACCCCCAAATCCTGACTTGGCCTCTCACCCAGTTAAGCCAGTACTCTCTGCTCTGCACTAATGAGGGGCAATCACCCTGAAACAGCTGCCTGCAGATGAGGTGCTGGCTTACTTAATATCTGAGTCATGTCTCAAGGCCTACTTAAAGGGTTAAACATTGACCTCCTTACATCTGGTGGCATTAGAGGCAGAGCTTGTCAAGAGCTCATTTGCATCCCTTTTTCCCCCCCGAATCATTTAAATGTATCATTGTGTGTTGAATATTTACTAATTGGATTTAAAAAAAAATGTTTACTTGGCTGGAAGCAAAGTTTATTGAAGGAGAGAAAAAAAGCCCATATTACTGCTGCGAGTAGTCTCCGAACCCTAGGAGCTGTGTACTAATGAAGCCGACAGCTCAAGGGAACCAGAGCTTCCACCTAATTATAAACATTCTTACTCCAACCAGATGCGGATGGGCCCAGATCTTTCATGTCTCCCGAGCGTTTCTGATCCTCGAAGATTCCCAGCACTGCAGACAAATGAGAGCTAGCATGATTTCTCTAGGCTTCAATCTTTTCTGCCTCTCTTAGAAATTGCCCATTTGATGCAAGTGGAAGCAATTTCTCTGTCGCCGCGTGTGCTTTAACCTATTCACCCGAAGATTTTCTGAACAAAGGATCAAATCTTCTTCTGAAGTGACCAATCTCCTATACGTTTTCAGAGGGAACAGAAAGCTAGACTTTTGTCTTTTAATTAGATTGGGACCCCGAACGAGACACCGATAATTACTTCGCTGTCTCCACATTTGTATTACGTCAGTCTTGTTAATGCGATCGGATATCTTACAGCGCTAAACTGTGGACATCGGTTGGGGAATATTCTTATACTGTGCATAGTCTTAATGCCCTTAAGTTTCCAAAGGAAAAAAAAGCTTTATGAAATGGGTACAAAGAATTGCATTTGGCACACAGTGTGACAAGCAGTAAAGATCCTGTTTTATTGGATTGCCTGCATGTTGATTACTAGCGTATGGGAATCTTGTGGCACGTGGTTGAGAAGACTAATAACGTCTACTAGAATTCGAACCCCCTTCCACTTGACACCGCATATCATGCTACTCATGTTCCTTCTGTAATCTCCAGATTCCCACCATTAAAGGGATTCTGTCACCAGATTTAACCCTATTAAGCCAGCTGACATTAGCGATGTGCTAATGTCAGCTAAACCTAACTAGCCTATTCCTACTTTTATCTATGCCCCCGTTACGCCAGAAATCTAACTTTTATAATATGCTAATTAGCCTCTAGGAGCAGGGGGGGGGGGTGCTCTCCCACCTTTGTCGCCTCCCTCCAAGAGGCTCTGCTCTCCCACCTTTGTCGCCTCCCTCCAAGTCTGTCTGCCAGCCCTGTGCTCTGGTGAAATCTCGTGCCGTTCAGCATTCGGCGCAGGTGCGGTGAGAAAGCTGGCAGCCTTCGAGCGTCTTTCCCTCACTGCGCCGAATGCTGAACTGCGCAAGATTTCACAAGAGCACAGGGCTGGCAGACAGATGCGAGGTGGGAGAACGGAGCCTCTAAGGGCAGGAACAACGCCCCCTCTGCTCCTAGAGGCTAATTAGCATATTATACAAGTTAAATTTCTGGCGTAACGGGGCATAGATAAAAGTAGGAATAGGCTAGTTAGCTTTAGCTGACATTAGCACATCGCTAATGTCAGCTAGCTTAATAGGGTTGAATCTGGTGACAGAATCCCTTTTAAATATTAATTCTGCAACACTTTTCCTTAATTTTATGCATTATTCTATTTCGCTGTTACTTCTGAAAATGTGTGAATAAATTTATTCGCCCTGAAAATGTGTACATAAATTGACAACTCTCTAAATAGTCTAACACAGTCAGAACTGATTCCCCCCCCCCCCCCCCCGAAAGCAGGTTTTCAGCCTGTGTAAAGCATTACTGTGCACAGAAAGCTTTTGCCTGCTGTGTCTGTGTCCTTATCGTGGTATTCCCACCTTGGACATTTATAGCATACCAACAGGATAAGCTATTAATGTCTGATAGATGCGGATCCCACCTCTAGGGCCCAAACTACCTAGTAAAGCGGCTGCCAAATCCAGGCGGAGAAGGAACCAAGAGATGACTTGTATGGGAGTGAAAGCAACAGCTGAGCTCTCCAATCATCCCCCGCCTGGATGCGCCTGCATTATCAGGTGGGCCGGGACCCGAGTTTTCCACATAGGTCCGGCTCCAATTGTTTATCTGCATCAATCAGACATAAATGGCATATCTTATTTTTAAAACTGAGGGGGTCACTTATTAAACAGAAATACACCTATATTAGGTGTATTTCTAGCGCAGATTGCGGTACAAAGGTCCTTTGCGCCTCAATGTCCAACTTTTCCTCAATCTACAACTACTGCTCACCCCAGGTCTAAAGAAGTGGGTGTGGCGGTGAAGGAGACAGGCTGGCAGGCCCGTCTCATTTGCCATTTTCTATGCCTGGTTTAGGTGTAGAAAATTTTATAAATGTAAGACCGCTACATTTAGAAGCGCCAGTGTATCCTCCAAAGTTGTGTAGAGGTCAGCGTTTCTACATAACTTGGACAGATCCACCGCCAGGCCTTTTTAAGTCTGGCGTCTAAAATGCTGGTCTTAATAAATGTTCCCCTGAGTTCCTTGTCTCATCTTTTCTGACCCCTCAGATATTACAAAGTTATTAAGTGGTGCACGCCTCTTAATGTTTGTGGCACATCTGTGCAGGTCAGTGAGCCAAACTGGAGATCTACGCCAGCAAGGGAGATGCTGTAGATTTCCTCTATAATGTATGCCAGTTTCCAGGCGTAGAATATAATAAATGTGACTCTGGTCCCACACAGCTCCCCCGGCCCCCCCTCCCTCTATTGTATAATCATTGGTGGCCAGTGTGCGGCCTCCCCTGGCCCTCCCTCCCTCTATTGTATTATCATTGGTGGCCAGTGTGCGCCCCCCCCCCCGATCATTGGTGGCAGCGGAGAGTTCCGATCGGAGTTCCAGTTTAATCGCTCTGGGGCTCCGATCGGTAACCATGGCAACCAGGACGCTACTGCAGGCCTGGTTGCCATGGTTACTTAGCAATATTACAATATTAGAAGCATCATACTTACCTGCTGCGCTGTCTGTGACCGGCTGGGAGCTCCTCCTACTGGTAAGTGACAGATCATTAAGCAATGCGCCGCACAGACCTGTCACTAACCAGTAGGAGGAGCTGGGGTGGGGGCCGCACACTGGCCACCAATGATATTCAAACTGGGGAGGGAGGGGGGTCTGCCCCCTGCTGCCTGGCAGCCCCTGATCTCTTACAGGGGGCTATGATATGCACATTTAACCCCTCAGGTGCAGCACCTGAGGGGTTAATTGTGCGGATCACAGCCCCCTGTAAGAGATCGGGTGCTGCCAGGCAGCAGGGGGCAGTCATGTACACAGTTCGTAGTATATTCTAACTAGAAGCATCATCATCACTATGGGAACGCCTCTGTGTTAGAATATACTGTCGGATATGAGTTTCTAACTCATATCCGACAGTATATTCTAACATAGAGGTGTTCCCATGGTGATGGGGAAGCTTCAAGTTAAAATATACCATCGGATTGGAGAAAACTCCGATCCGATGGTATAATAGGGACTCCTGACTTTACATTGAAAGTCAATGGGAGACGGATCCGTTTGAAATTGCACCATATTGTGTCAACGTCAAACGGATCCGTCCCTATTGACTTGCATTGTAATTCAGGACGGATCCGTTTGGCTCCGCACGGCCAGGCGGACACCAAAACGACTTTGGTCCGAAAAAACGGTCACGGACCAACGGAACCCCGTTTTGCGGACCGTGAAAAAATATGGTCGTGTGCATGAGGCCTTATACAAAGATGTGGATTTTTTTACACTGTTTCACCTTGCTGTATAGTAAAGGTGTTTCAAGGAGTTTTATGCATTCTTTCTTCACCATTTTTGATGCAAAGGTTGGTGATGTTTGCCTTTTGATTTATGGAAAAAAAATCATGCCTGCTTCTATTGTTTCATTTAGCCATGTGCTCAAGCTTGTATATCACATTTATTACTGAGCAAATGCTGCATTTATGATCTACAGGTCAAGTGCTCACAGAGGCCAAGCTGTGACCATCTGCTTCATCCTGGTCCTTGTGAAGCACAAAGCGGTGAGCACTGACCTGTTATGGTCTGTGCTGAATTTGACCAGAAATGAAATTAGCTCAGGCTTATGCATAAGTGTTTGTCCATTTGTGCAGCATCTTCAGGTTTCAATGTACGGCTTTCATTAGTGTTTAAAACTGACGGGCTTTCCATTTAGAGCTATAATTGCTATATTGCAACAGGTTAAAGATAAATGCAGTAGGGGCGCGTGGCTAGGCCGACGAGAGATATGGCTGCTTAGTTGGGGCGCTCCGGCATCAAGCATCTGAATAAGCAGCAACATCTCGTCACATAAGAGACAGAACCTGCCAGACTGCTGGGTAAGCAGACACAGGTGATGGGGAAGACAAAAAGACAGCTCCCTAGGCTCTCAAACAACTTGAAGCAGTACTTTGACAGGGACCGGAGCACAGATGGCGCCAAAGTACAGGGCTCAATGTCTGCTCTCGATTCCCATCACAGCTCTCCAGCCTCAGTAACACCACGCTTACACTCCCCAACACTCCCCTTGCACCGCTGTCCGCATCTATACAGACCTAGAAGGCATGGTGTACCACGTAGAGTTTGCAGACTCGCAAAATTCCGTCATTGATGCGCATAATGATATGGCGGAGGAAGTGGAGGCGCTTAAAGCAAAGATGGCAGAAATGGAGGACCGCTTCCGCCGTAATAACATCAAGTTCAGGGGCATACCAGAAACAGTAGCCCCAAGTGAGCTACGACCCTATCTTCACAAGCTCTTCTCCACAGGGTGCCAAAACCACTATTCTTGGACAAAGATGTTCCACGAGATACGCTGGCATGAATTCACTTTTTCCACACCAAAGAGGCCCTGATGATGGCAGCACGCAAGGGCAAAACTATACCTCCACCCCACCAGTCAGTCAAGCTATTTACGGACCTATCTGCGGCCACACTCTGACAACGCAGAAACCTTATCCCCATAACGACAGCTTTACGGGGCCGCAATGTCGCATACCGCTGGGGATATCCAATGAATTGTTTATCTCTGCAGACGACGGCACACACATGGTGAAATCTTACGAAGAGGGAAAGAAACTGCTCACTGAATGGAAAATCCCCATAGAACAACAGAGATAAAGATGCCGTTAACTTTTACGCCTTTGAACAAGGAGTGGAACAGGGTCCCCCAAGGCAGAAAACAAAAAAGAGATGAACATAGACAATATGACAAGATTCCCACCCGCCTCAAGTAGCCTAAATACTCGGCTTCTACATGGAACTATTCCCCCGTGTTACTGGTTGTCGTATTGTTCTTTTTTCAGGGATTTCTTTGTTTGATAATGTTTTTATTTTTCAGCTTAACTGTTTTATGGTTCCCTCATATGCCTTTACTATATATCAGCATTTCTCTCAAAGTCAAGGGGTTAAATAGTCCACAGAAGAGAGCTTATGCTTGGAGGGAGGCGATGGAGGCCCACGCGGACATCCTCTTTGTGCAGGCATCTCCCCTGCTACAGTCAGATGCTCACCGCATGCGACATCGCGTCTATCCAATCATCATACACGCACATAACATGAATAAAAAAACAGAGGTGTTTTTATTGCCTTGAGGAATTCATTAGCCTCTTCAATCACTCAACAGATTGATAGCATGGGCAGATTTATCATTCTAGTTTGCTCTATTAACAACATAGTATATACCCTGGTAAACGCCCCAAACGAATGTCAACTGGCTTTCCTAAAAAGCTCATGAACAAAGTCAATAGACAGAAACAAGGAAAACTAATGGTGTGTGGTGACTTTAACACTGTTGTAGACCCCGCAATAGATTCTACCAACAGCAGTCGACGCCAAGATGGGGGTTTACTATCATTCCTGCGCACGGAGGGGCTCAACGATGTCTGGAGGTCTCAACATAGTGTTGAACGAGATTATGCTGTTGCTGTTAAATTATAGATACTGACATGGAAAATAAAAAATAACAATGCTCATAAATTCTTTAACGATGGGTTAAACATGAAAATGTGATTTAAACAATAGGTCATTTTATGATGACACATTTCCTTTTCATTGTGAACACAAACGGGAGGAGGACAAACCGCCAGGAACTCAGTGCCACATGGAGGGCTGAGACAGTCCCAAGCTTTCACTCCACAAATTACTTTCTATAATATTGATTATGAACTGATTCAAATTTGTATTTATCTAAGTAATTACATAGTCGTTTGTGTTGCTATTTTTCTTCTTGTTCACAAGTTCAAAATCACCTGAACCAACGAATGGAAATATCTTATTAGCACTTGAAGGAAATGTGTCAGCAGAAAATTACCTGTTGTTTAAATCACATTTTTATCTTTAACGTATTTTTGAAGAATTTTAGGTGATGCTATTTTTATTTTTCAATTTCAATATCTATAGTTAAACGAAAAGCATAAAATCCTGCAGTTTTCCCACTGGCCACTAAGCCTTAAAATAGGCGCTATTTCTTGGTCTGTACAGATCACTTTACTGCAGTTACCTGCTTATATATACGCAGAGGTGATATCATTACAGGCAGGATTAGAATGGCAGATAAGACAGGATCCACAATTCACAATAGGTGATTGTCAAAGCTTATCTATTCTGTCCTTGTACAATGACCTCTGCACAGATCACAGAGGATGACTAGAAAACCCTTCCTTAAAAGTCGATGAGGTCCCCTCCTGACCATTGTGTCTATGGACCATGTGGGTGTTGTAAAGCAATTTTCCATGTCATCACCATGACGGACTCACAAGGAGATTGACCCCTGACCTCTATAGAGGGGACTGTGAAAGGTTAAACCCCCCCCCACTACCATTCACCAGTGTATCCTGTCCCTACAGAGGCCAGAGCAGAGAAAGGTCTCCCTGACAGTCAGGGAGATGAAGGAAGAAGAGTTTATTGTTTTTTATTTCATGTTGGTTTGGGCTCCCTGGGGAGGTGTCATAGGATGGCACTTATCTGCATGCAGTTCCCCTGCTCGCCGGTGGTCTTGTACCAGTGCTGAGCAGGGGAGAGACGGGAGGGTTCGCTCTGGTTGATCCGGAGCCTGCTCCCGGGGTTGCGTCCTTTTCCTGCCCCCTTGTGCTTGAAGCAGGAGTAAGCGCCCAGTGCGCTATGCGCTTTGGATTATCGTCACTTCCAGGTCAGGAGGCGCGCGGTGGTGTGGCGTTCAAATGCCGGCTGGATAAAGTGGAGGAGCCACGAGTTAAGACTGATCTGAGGTCTGGTGGTAGCAAGATGTCAGGTCCTGAGCCGCAATCACCCAGAGAGCTTGATGCTCCTTTTCTGCCTCCTGTAAGTTCCCTAGGGGGATTGCCCTTTCAAAATGTTGATTACTTGGCACTGGAAATTAGGGGGGTCACTCTTTATTTTAAAGTATGGGTGTTTCTTCCCCCTATGAGCTTATGATCTGCACCCAGTCGCAATGATATTTATATATTCTTCCTCCTAATTTTGGTCTGTTCTCAACTCATAGGTATCTGAAGAAACAAAAAAAAAAATGCAAAATGCATTTCTTTCCAAAAATTGCGGGGTACCCCCAAAAAATCTGTAGGGATTGCATCTCTAACATTATCCAGGAGGAACGTATCTCTCTGAGGGACGAGTTCCGTTCCATGATTCCGGAGGAGGTTGAGGCTTCCTTATCCCAGATGTCTGAGGCTGATCAGGGACCGTTGAACCGAAAAAGGAGAAGAGGCCTCCCTACAATACCGTAAATGAGGGCAACCAGAACCAATCATGTAAACCTAAAAATGTTGCTAGAAAAACAACCATAGAATGCCCAATAAAAATATAAATATTTTATTAAATCATCAATTGATCAAAAATTATTTAAAGACAATTATTTTCACAGAATTACTATGGAGAAAAATCAGCAAAACAACCTGGATGCAGTAGTCCCCCCTGTCGGTGCCTCAAAAGCCCGCCAAATAGATGACATACATGTCCATGCAATATGCAGTAAGGTGATTCACAAGTAGCAAATATCAGGTGAATACCTGCTACAAGTGACTGTGATATTCACCTCGCTGCACAGCCCAGTGGAGAGTTAGTGTGTACTGGTAGGGCCCTAAATGGTAATACTCTAGAGCACATAATCACATACCATCCGTTAAATAATTTCAAATGAATATGCCCCTAAACAACAGGTCATGGATAGCAGACTACAAAGTAACAAACTATTACACAGAAGTACCCACTGGGAACGTGAACATACCCATAGACATGATGAAGGGCTGAGACACCGAACATAAGGCAGGCAAGAACCCCGACGCGCGTTTCGCCTCAGCTTCGTCAGGAGGTTAATGAGAGTGTGGCCATGGCTCCCCCTTTATACCCCTCATGTAGCTGCACATATGTAAATAATTGATATAACTCGGCTGATACCTATTAACCGAGCGCTTGTGCCCGATGATGTACGCCGTGGATATCATGGAGGCGCTGCATTCATCAGGAGGAGGGGTGGAACGCAAACATGCGTTCCAGCCCGCCTCCCAAGGAAACACAGCGGCGTCCCCACGTGACCCGGCGCACAGCGCATCCTGGCCAAGCGCTGCATCAGCTCATCCGGCAGACATGCCATTAGACTCTGGAAATGTCAAACCCTCTTCAAATATATGGGAAATTATTTTAGCCCTAAATAGAGTCTACATGGAGTAAGTATAAGGTCCAGAAATGCCAGAGGACCGCTGAGTATACCCAACTAATAGCAGAGAAGATAGAAAAGAAAGAGGGGTAAAGTAGAAGGAAAGAAAGAGCAGGAGGAATCAGGAGGAATGAACAAAAACTCCATACCATATATTTAGATTATGGATACACGTATCTATGGTCACATAATCATACAAGGGATCCTTGATGTCGTACTGTATAATGGTAAATTAATACATCAGCAATAGCATGATTCTATGGACAATTGTGTGCCCAGATTCCCAACAAGAAAAACTATAGTTCCTCAGTACCATGATTTCATACAAGATTACAGCAAATTAGCATGATAGATGTATACAAGAAGAATACTATGATTCCACATCAATTGAATCCCATGATTTTTAACAATAAATTTACATATCCATGACACCATGATTACAACAATCTATCACCAACAGACATTATGTGCATAATTATGTGATACAATATATATTTCCTCTGATCAGGGACCGTTACCTCCAAAATGGCAAAGAGTAATACCACCCTCTTCTGTTTCGGAATGCTTGGGTGACGATGCCTCTTCCTCTAGACAATGGGACGAGGAAGACCCTCTTTCGGAAGGAGAGATTTCGGAAGGAAGTAAAAATTTCTGCTTTACGGCAGATGAAATGTCCGACCTCTTAAAAGCAGTAAGAACCACTATGGGGGTAGAAGAGGTTCAAAAAGCGCATTCCATTCAGAAGGAGATATTCGGTGGGTTAGAGTTAAAAGGGCACGAGTGTTTCCCATTAACGAAAATATCCGTAATATGATCCTTGAGGAATGGTCAGACCCAGAGAAGAGGCTAGTAGTATCTAGAGATTTTAAGAACCGATTGTTATTTGATCCTGCTGAGACAAAGATCTTTGTTGAAATCCCTAAAATAGACGTTCAAGTGGCCAAGGTGAACAAAAAAACCTCACTGCCCTTTGACGATGCGTCTCAGCTGAGGGACCCCATGGAAATGAAAGCGGACAGCTTACTACGTAAATCCTGGGACAATGTTTAACGTGAAGTCCAACATTGCTGCAGCCTCGGTTGCTAGGTCCATGTATCTTTGGTTGAATGAGCTAGAGACTCATCTAAAGAATAAGACCCCCAGGGAAGAAATAATAAATTCCATCCCTCCTCTAAAATCAGCAACGACCTTCTTGGCAGACGCTTCGGCTGAATCTGTCAGATTTTCAGCCAAAAATGCAGGACTTTCCAATGTGGCCCGACGGGCCCTTTGGATGAAATCGTGGTCGGGGGACAAGATTTCAAAAATGAAAGTATGTTCTATGCCCTTTTCAGGTGAATACGTTTTTGGCCCAATTTTGGACTAGATTCTGGAGAGGGCATCAGATAAAAGGAAGGGCTTTCCTGAGGATAGACCATACAGAAGGAAAATTCCTTTTTGGGCCAAGATAGACTCTATAGGGGGAAGGGAAAGTCAGGATGCTGGAGTTACCCCAAAGGGGGTAGTGGTAAGGGGTTCCTCCTTAATCCCCAGAATAAGCCCGGAGATAAGCAATGACGCCAGGGTAGGAGGGAGACTGAAGAATTTTCTATCCTCCTGGGGAAAGATAACATCAAATCCCTGGGCCCAGGAGGTAGTCAGAGTGGGCTATGAAATAGTTTTCTTCAGTCCCCCCGAGAAGATTCCTTGCGGCAGATCTGGGGTCAGTAAGATCTCAAAACAGTATTTGTCAGGGGGTCCAGGACCTTATAAGATTGAGACTTGTGGTTCAGGTCCCATTTCCAGACCAGGGCCAGGGATTTTATCCAGTCTCTTTCTAGTAAAAAAGAAAGAAGGTTTCTTCTGTATGATCATAAATCAAAAATTCCTCAACAATTACATTACTCACGGAAGGTTCAGGATGGAATCCATGGGGTCCTTAATTCCCCTGATAAAAAAGGATGCCTTTATGTGCACAGTGGACATAAAAGATGCGTACTATCATATCCCAATCCACCACAATTCACAAAAATTCCTAAGATTCGCCATAAAAGATCAGCTAGGAAACATTCACCATTTGCAGTTCACAGCACTTCTGTTTGGGATTTCCTCTGCTCCCAGAGTATTCACCAAGCTGATGGTCGAGATGATAGCATATTTGAGAAAGAAGGAGCTAGTTCTGGTTCCATACCTAGACAATTTCTTACTAGTAGGAGTCACGGTAGACGGGCTGTTAACAGATCTAAACATCTTTTTATCTACTGGAGAAGCTGGGATGGATTGTCAATCCAGAAAAATCATTTCTACAACCATCAACCAGCGTAAGATTTCTGGGAGTCATCCTGGACTCTTGAGCACAGACTACCTTTCTACCTCCAGACAAGATCCGGTCCTTAAAAGAGAAGGTCAAAATCTTCCAGAGAAGGAAGATCTGTTCTAAAAGACAAGCTATGAGTTTGTTGGGGACGTTGACTGCTTGCATTCCCTCAGTGACATGGAGTCAGTTTCATTTCCGCACCATACAATCCTGGATTATGGGAATCTGGGACAAGCAACAAAAGTTCCTGAATCGGAGGATTCCCATTACAGTTTCTGTGAAGACTTCCCTGTGCTGGTGGAAAATAGACAGGAACCTCTCATGGGGGGTAGCCTGGAGAAATTCACCTCCTATTCAGATCAAGACGGATGCAAGCCTGTTGAGCTGGGGAGCTAAAAATGGGGGACTTTTATTACCAAGGTTCCTGGTCCTTATCGGTGAGCAGTCAGTCCTCAAACTTCAGGGAACTGAGTGCAGTGTGGCAATCCCTAAAAAAAGGCGAGAGAGATTCTTCAGGATCATCACCTGAGGATCCTTTCAGACAACACAACAGTGGCTTACCTCTCTCATCAAGGGCAGAAAAGTATGTAAAGTCTATCTCAGCGACCCATCTCAAAAGGATCTCTAAATCAGGAAGCGGACTATCTAAGCCGACGCATAATAGACCAAACAGAATGGTCCCTAAATCTGGAGGTCTTCAAAATGATAGTCGACAGATGGGGGGACTCCAGACATATACTTGTTTGCTTCAAAAGACAACAGTAAGAGGAAGCAATTCTGCTCCCTGGATCCCAGGGGCAATTCTTGGGCGATAGACGCATTTGCCACGACATGGGACTGGAGTCTGTGTTATGCATTTTCACCAATACCGATAGTGCCGAGGGTGATTCAGAAAATCCAACAAGAAAGTTTGACAGTCATCCTGATAACCCACTTTTGGCCGAAAAGGAGTTGGTTCTCCTCCCTCAAAAGGCTTTCAATCTCCAACCCTTGGACCCTTCTGCTCAGGAAGGACCTTCTTCTACATCAAGGTCCCATCCTGCATCCACACCCAGAATTCTTAGAACTGACAGCTTGGATCATGCAGGCGAGATACTGAAACGTCAAGTCCTTTTAGACAAGGTTCTAACCACTCTAAGGTCCAGTAGATAGAAGGTGACTTCCGCTATGTACTTGAAGATTTGGAAGAGGTTCTGCTCCTGGTCAGGGGAACCATCTCCGAAACTAGAGAGGCCATAAATTCAAAGAATCCTGGGCCACAGACCCTCTGCACTTAAAGTGCAAGTATCGGCATCCAGCTGTTTCTTCGATTCAGACTTAGCCGATCATAGATCAGGAGGTTCATGAGAGCCGCGTCTAGACTGAGGCCCAAGTTGAAAACACAAGTCCCTTCTTGGAACCTTAATACCGTTTTAAAGGGTCTAACGATGAGTCCATTCGAACCTCTGGAAGAATGCTCAAATTCCTATCTTTCAAGACAGCCTTTCTAATTGTGATTATGTCCGCAAGAAGGCTGGGGTGAGATCCAGGGCATTTCGATTAGAGAACCTTATCTTAGAATCTTGGAAGATAGGATAGTGCTTAGACTGGACCCGCGGTTCCTTCCCAAGGTGGTGTTAAATTTTCACAATGATAAAGAGATTATTTTTCCATCCTTCTGTAATAACCCAAAAAATTGTGTGGAGTCTACCTTTCACACTCTCTAGATGTAAGACGTACAGTTTTAAAATACCTAGAGGTGACTAAGAATTTTAGGAAGTCTTCTTATTCATTTCTCAGGGAAAAACAAAGGTGAAACAATTTCTAGGTCATCGATTGCCAGGTGGATAAAGAAAACCATTACCCATTGTTATAGTGTTCAGGGGTTTCTTGTCCTGTTAACTTAAAAGCTCACCAAACTAGAGCTTTGTCCTCTTCATAAGCGAAGAAAGCGGGTTCATCTCTGGAAGACATGTGTAGAGCATCTACTTGGTCCAGTATGCATACTTTTATAAAGCATTACCGGTTAGATTTATCCAATACTTCAGAATTGTCTTTTGGACGTAAAGTCCTCCAGGCAGTAGCTCCCCCTTAATGTTATAATTTTGTATATCTCCTTGTGAGGCCGTAAAATCTGAATAAAATTTACCGGTAATTTGGTTTCCATGAGATCCCCATGACGGTCCATTAATCCCTCCCATTTTATTAGTTTACTTTGTTTCTTATATGGTATGAAGTAACACCTTCATTTTCTATATTATTATGTTACTATAATTAAATCTCCACCATCTCACTCTCTAGTAATTTTGAAAGCACTGGTGTATAGTGGGGTGGGGCGGGGGCGGGGGTTTAGCGGTTTACCGGTAAGTCTAATTCAGATTTTCTTAATGGTTTCTAAATGCGGTTAAGAACAGTTTAGGCAACATGGCTGCCCCCATAATCATGTTCAGGAAAGAGAATAAAGAAATCTGCAATCAGAAGATAAAAACCGATGAAAAGAAAAGGATGTGTTACTACGTGGTTTTAACTGGCAGAATTTTTTTGGGGAAATGCATTTCCTTTAAAGGGGGTTCTGTGGTTTGGACCCTTGACAGTAAAGTGATGACAGAGTGTCTCTCTGCTGGAGCTTCCATCAGTCTGCTGGAATCTGTGGGAAATCTTGGCAGCAAGTGTTCCGTTTTCCTGCTGCACCACCACAGGGAAAAGCGGGCATTACACATGTAATGCAGGACAGGTCCTCTAGAGCAAGTGGTGCTCTTTGTATACAGTCTTTACTCTAACTAAGAGATGAAGATACTGAATAGAGGACTCCCTCTATTTATTTTTTTTGTCTTTGTTTCACTTTAGCAGTGCTCAGCAATGTGCAAGGGGTTGATATTAATATTAGCTAACCTTAATGTATATTCTAATGAATTATAACATTTTAAAAATGTACATGCTTCATTGATTTCTTACGCATATTTACATTGGGCAGTTAAGTGTTTTCTAGGACTCCCACAAACCTGCCTTAATTACACATAACACGCCTATAGGAGAAATAATGTAATATACCGTTACAAAGTTGCATGGATCAGCCTCTGGGAACCTGGTTATATAATGCTACTGAAGTTCCAGCTTCTGCTGACGTCACGTCCTGCATCAAGTTTTCAGCCTGGGCTACAGATGGCGTGTCACTTTTGCTGAGGATGGGGCTTCAACAGTTCCCCTATCTGGTGCATGAGCAAACTCCTGAATCTACCTGCGCATGTACCAGGGAGTGGAGTACTTCTGGCCTTATCGATAGCCCAGGTTGAAAACTGGTAGAGGACATATTGGTGGAAGCCGAATTTTCAGGAAAGGAATGTCACATAACCGGGTTCCTGGGAGGCCAATCCTTCCAATTTTGCAAGACACTTTCTCCTACTGGTGTGTTCTGTGTAATTAATGTGGCTCCGCTGGTCCTGTTGGGTCCCGGAAAACGCCTTTAATAATTGTTTAATTGTTCAGATCTGAACGATAATTGCTTTGTGAAAATAATTGTGCCTGGATGGAGCTGGCAGGGGAACTTTGCTTTTTAAACCATTGGCCGGCTACTTAAGTGAGTAGAAATAGAGTGGTTATGGAGTGATACTGTCAGTGTGTTAGACGCCTATAAATATTAGATGATTACTGATGGTTTTGCCGGTTTCAAAGATCAGGTGACAGACAAGCACTGTGCGTAAGCAGCAGCGCTTTGTTCTGATCTCTCCTCAAAAATATAGTTATCTATTGTAAGAGCTCTTGTATCTCTGTGTGCAGTACTCCTTCTTACTAGACCTGCCTGTTTGGCTCCTGAGCTCTTCCTCCTAGCTGGGACCAAGAAACCGTAAGCTGCCACAGCCATGTAAAGCTTTGGAGCCCTGACCTCCTTATGTGATAGGACTAAATTATACCTGCTCCTAATTCTTTTTCCTCACTCTAGTTTGTCTAAGATGTGCTGAGTTAAGGTGCCATACACATTAAAGGGCATCTGTCAGCAGAAGGCATCTGTGGTGGTCCTATGTTCATATGTGCCCGCGTTGCTGAGAAAAATGATGTCTTAATTTATGCAAATGAGCCTCTAAGAGCGTTCCTTCCCAACAACTGGTTCAGTGAGGGTGAAGCGCTGCATTTACATGCAGTGATCACCTCCACAATGTGAGAACGAGTGATTGCAACTGCAATTTTTAGGAACGAGCGTTCGTGGGAACATTCGTCCCTGATGATCTGCCCAACAGTTGGGCTGTGTAAACCCAGTATTATTCACCACTCCTAATAGAGGGTCATGATCAGTGTCCTGGGTGGGAGTTCCCCATTTTTTGTGCAATGTGTCATGAGAACTGACAGCATGTCACCCCCCCCCCCCCCCCCCCCCCCCCCACACACACACACACACACACACACACACACACACACCAATCCCACAGACACAGCCGATTGTTTAAGAACATTATAACAAAGATTTCACAGTCTCTCTTCAGCTCTGCTTTGTGTAATATGATTTCTCAGGGAAAGCTCTGACAAAAGCCTTGGGATTTTTCAGTGAGTGCAGAGATTCTGAAAAGTTACAGTCAGAGCAAATGCAAAGGATAGGGGAAAGAGACATCTGATATGTGGAGAAAGAGGCAATTCACATTAACACAATATATTATAAAACTTTATTAGATTTGCATACACTACTATAGATAAATGAAAACAATGATAGGTATTCTTTATGACTTATCGCTAGTGGTGGGTCGTTCTTTATGAGGTCTCCACCTGCCTGCAGTGACAGAATGGCAGTGGGGCAAGATGTTTACGAAGAAAAGAAAGTTTTCATCTTGATTCATTGCAGCGTATACCTATTTTCATAAACACGAAAAGAAATAAGAAACTTGCAATGGTACATTTGGTCTTAATTATACTTACCAGCTTGCATATGCTGCGTTCACTAAAGAGCTTGATTCATTGTGGACATATCTGATGTTTTAGTTCCTAGGTGGATTGTTTTGGAAAATTCTTGATCACCAGTAGGTTAAGTGCAGGTTATGCGAGGTATGGTGTTCTTATTGTTGCAGCTGCATATGTTAATTCCTTTACTTTAGAGGAGTAAGAGAATCCATTAGATTTGTTCCTGGCATGGCTGGAACCATTGCGGTTAATGTTAATGACTTTCAGTAATGCCTTTTACCTGCATTATTTTGCCTTGCAATGGGCTCCTGCATAGCAAATGACATAGGAAAGGCTTACCAACTGCTGGCCTGACGAGGAGAAAGCTTAAATACACTCATGCGGTAGGAACCCATCATATTGTTCCTGCTCACTTTGTTAGATGTCAGGAATCTTGGTGCTTGCAGAACCCATAAAATAAATTGCTCCTGCTTGTCACACTATCTTTGAAGTTAAATTTCTGCATTATACATGTTTGGTGTAATAGAAACTTACAATGAAACAAACATTTTTCTTGCAGTAGTTTAATTCAGCTTTGTAAGAAGCCGTTGAATCTGTATTTAATTTTTCTGGCTGCCATCTTTTTTTTGTAACCTCTTCAAAGTATCACCGAAATCATTTTTTATAAGTCATAACGACATATCAAAGGTGTGGATTGGTGGGGGTCTGAGTGCTGAGATCTCCTAACTATGGCTAGAATGACAGGAGAAGTGCTCACACAGTGCACTCGCTCTTCTAACTGCAGGAGATGGATTCAAGACAGGTCCATAGACTTCCTCTTGAGCCTATCAAGGAACAAGTACTCAGATAAGAACTCGGGTATTTGCAAAGTTGGCAATTTTTTTAAAACCACAGCTGTAAAGTCATGGCCACTAGTGGTCTCACTTCCACCTAATTTGTAGTCCACTGCCAGTTGTCAGGCAAGATCTAGCCCTGATAACAGAGACTCTGAAAATATGGGGGGGGGGGGGGGGGGGGGGCGTCAGAGGTAGCTGATATACTGAGCCTGATAAAAAAAACTGCTTCTGAATTCACAGGAGCCTCCTGCCTTTCTGTAAGTGTGATTTACCCCTCTTGATCTGTTCTGTGAGCTCTGAAGCTGCAGACAAACTTAGTGAGACATAAAGGAAAGGACATCAGTAGTACAGTGCTGGCAGACTTCACAGAAGAGATACTCCCCCCTGCTTGTGAGAGAAATGCATCTAGTTGTGCAGCTGAAAGGAAATAATATGGCTGTGTAAGACTTTAGGGAAGCCCAAAGCACCTGTTCCTTCACAGTTATGATTGTAGATAAGTGCTCAAACAGTGCACCCACTCTTCTAGCTGTGAGGGATGGAATTGAGACAGGCCCATAGACTTCCTCTTGATCCTGTTAGTAGCAGAAAACAAGTACTAAGATGAAGACTCAAGAATTGGCAAAGATGCAATAAAGAGGATGGTGAAAGTGTGATTCTACCATGGTTTGGTGGGTGGATTTGTCTTGAATTAAATTATATCAAACTGCATTGTTTTATAGAGGTCTTCCAGGACTCCTGACACCCCCGCTAATAAGTTCATTGGAGCCGCAGGGTGCTGGAAGTAGCACAGTTCCATATACTGTGTAGTGGGTGGAAAATGTACTGCATACTCGGTTCCATTGCAGGA
Source organism: Bufo bufo (assembly GCF_905171765.1). Taxonomy (NCBI): domain Eukaryota; kingdom Metazoa; phylum Chordata; class Amphibia; order Anura; family Bufonidae; genus Bufo; species Bufo bufo. Next base: position 98,218,779 of record NC_053391.1, on the reverse strand, counting down.
CAATTTCTGGCCACTACACAATGTACACACCTGTACTAGATTCTATATAAGCTGATCAGTGGCGGGTGCTGTGAGTCGGACCCCCAACAGCCTCATAGTGATAAATCATTCTAAGGTAGTTCATCAATTAGGAAATCTCTGGGTTATTTAAAAAAACTGGCTTTTTTTCCATCCTGTGGAAGAAAGATTGTTTAGTTAATACTTACCCGTCCTTCGCTCTGCCGATGCTGCTGTCCCCACTGCACTCACACAGGTTGGGGGCTTTTCCACCTTGGTCCTGACAGATGTGTGCTCATCTTTTCCTGTTCACCTGCATTTACTTTTATGAAGCTGAAGAGGGGTATCTCCCAAGAAAGAGAACTGTCTCGCACCACCTATTGGAAGTGGCTCCATACGAGTCCAGATCTGACTTTCCAACAAGCCTTGGGAATTGACAACGGAAAATAGCCAAGCCAGATATCCATCCATAGATAGCTGTTTCAGGGTGCTTGCCCCTCGTCAGTACAGAGTACGATTCTGGCTAGCTTGGAAGCAGCTTAGGCAGGGTGCTGAATCTCCTTAAAGAGTCCCTGTACTTTCACGCAATTTCATTCAATAGAGAATGGTGTAAATAGCAAATTTCTAAATCACTTCATTTAATAAATATGCCTGTATCCACCTGAAAAAAGCTGTAAAGTCATGGCCATCAGGGGTCTCACTTCCGCCTAATTTGCAGTCCACTGCCTGTTGTCAGGCAAGATTCATTCATCCATACATGCAAAGATAAAAGAAAGACAGGAGGCAGCGCCTCATGTGTTGTGTTTCAGTAAAATAATAAGATTAAAGGATAACTGTCATATTTAGACCCTAATTTCAATTTTCATATATGTAGTTACTAATAACATGATATTCCCGAATCAGTTACTATTAGACTGACTTACCCCATATTTAATAAGATTCAGCCCTTAGCAACCAGTCTGCATAAAACTGCAATTTCACTATTAAGTTAAGATGGCCGCCACTGCCCTCACCCTGAGGCTAATCCCGCCTGCCCTCACTAGCCAGTAACAATAGCCCCCCCAAAAGTGTCAGTAACCAGAGCCCTCCCCCCTAAAGGGTTAATCTCCTGCAGCACAAAGGGGTCCTCTTACCACATGTTGCTTTCATTTATACACTGAGCAGATGACAGATCTCCCTTCCCTGGTCTGCGCTGCTTCCACTCTGCATTCTCCAGCTCTGCTGAGTGAGGGAGCGTCTGCCAAGCGCAGGAACAGGGAGAAGTGCACACAGCCCAGGCACTGTTATCAGCTGCTGGGGAGGACCTGGCTTTAATCATTTACTTACAGTCCCTGGCTGTCAGTAATGTGAGCCTGCACGCTGCGTGCTCCGTCCTTCAACAGATAGACGGACCATGCCTAGCATCTCTATTTTAAGTTTGTGGGCATTAATATGTTAAACTGGCATATCGGGAACACAGGGAGAAGTGACTTCATCGTATAGCCTTAGTGATCTCTACAAAGACTGTTTTGTAATTATGCCGGTTTTTATTGAGGATATTCACTGCAGAGCATGCTGTAGAGCAAGATGATCGTGATGTGATAAAAGTGACTGTGTTATGTCGTACCTAAGAGTATAACAATATCGCACTGGCATGCCAGGGAGACAAACCGAGGGGTGATTTAGAGTATCAATATGATAGTTTTTATGAGTGATTTTTGACACAAATCAATAATTGAAACCAATTTGTTTCTAAAAGAAAAATGTTTAATCAGCAGTGCACCCTCCAAGATACGGAGGATCGCAGATATATGTATCATGTAGTTATCTTACTTGTAAAATTGTATCCATAATTCTCATAGATACAATTTCATAGATGTAACACTTTCCCTTTTGGAGGGGTAAAAAGTGCAGAGCAGTGCGTACTGCAGGCACGTACTATATGAGGGCCATAGTGGCATGTAAGATCTAAAAATTAGTCATTAGACCGGTCTGCCGTAGACACAAGGGGGAGAGATAGAATGTCTTGAAAATACTGTGGTTTTAAAACACAATATTTGTAATAGGGATGTCCCGATACCATTTTTTTAAGACTGAGTACGAGTACCGATACTTTGATTTAAGTACTCACCGATACCAATTACCGATACTAATTTTAACAATAAAATACACACACATGTATTTTCTGACCACTGACCAACCAAAAGGCCCAAAAACAGAACTATAACATTCCAAGGAGACATTATACTGTATGGGGGCCACAAAGAGACGTTATACTGTATGGGAGCAGCCACAAGGAGACGTTATACTGTATGGGGGCAGCCACAAGGAGACGTTATACTGTATGGGGGCAGCCACAAAGAGACGTTATACTCTATGGGAGCAGCCACAAGGAGACGTTATACTGTATGGGGGCAGCCACAAGGAGATGTTATACTGTATGGGGGCAGCCACAAGGAGACATTATACTGTATGGGAGCAGCCACAAGGAGACATTATACTGTATGGGGGCAGCCACAAGGAGATGTTATACTGTATGGGGGCAGCCACAAGGAGATGTTATACTGTATGGGGGCAGCCACAAGGAGACGTTATACTGTATGGGGGCAGCTACAAGGAGACATTATACTGTATGGGGGCAGCCGCAGGGAGACGTTATACTGTATGGGGGCAGCCGCAGGGAGACGTTATACTGTATGGGGGCAGCCACAAGGAGACGTTATACTGTATGGGGGCAGCCACAAGGAGACGTTATACTGTATGGGGGCAGCCACAAGGAGACGTTATACTGTATGGGGGCAGTCACAAGGAGACGTTATACTGTATGGGGCAGCCACAAAGAGACGTTATACTGTATGGGAGCAGCCACAAGGAGACGTTATACTGTATGGGGGCAGCCACAAGGAGATGTTATACTGTATGGGGGCAGCCACAAGGAGACATTATACTGTATGGGAGCAGCCACAAGGAGACATTATACTGTATGGGGGCAGCCACAAGGAGACATTATACTGTATGGGGGCAGCCACAAGGAGATGTTATACTGTATGGGGGCAGCCACAAGGAGACATTATACTGTATGGGAGCAGCCACAAGGAGACATTATACTGTATGGGGGCAGCTACAAGGAGACATTATACTGTATGGGGGCAGCCACAAGGAGATGTTATACTGTATGGGGGCAGCTACAAGGAGATGTTATACTGTATGGGGGCAGCTACAAGGAGACATTATACTGTATGGGGGCAGCCGCAGGGAGACGTTATACTGTATGGGGGCAGCCACAAGGAGACGTTATACTGTATGGGGGCAGCCACAAGGAGATGTTATACTGTATGGGGGCAGCCACAAGGAGATGTTATACTGTATGGGGGCAGCCACAAGGAGACGTTATACTGTATGGGGGCAGCTACAAGGAGACATTATACTGTATGGGGGCAGCCGCAGGGAGACGTTATACTGTATGGGGGCAGCCGCAGGGAGACGTTATACTGTATGGGGGCAGCCACAAGGAGACGTTATACTGTATGGGGGCAGCCACAAGGAGACGTTATACTGTATGGGGGCAGCCACAAGGAGACGTTATACTGTATGGGGGCAGTCACAAGGAGACGTTATACTGTATGGGGCAGCCACAAAGAGACGTTATACTGTATGGGAGCAGCCACAAGGAGACGTTATACTGTATGGGGGCAGCCACAAGGAGATGTTATACTGTATGGGGGCAGCCACAAGGAGACATTATACTGTATGGGAGCAGCCACAAGGAGACATTATACTGTATGGGGGCAGCTACAAGGAGACATTATACTGTATGGGGGCAGCCACAAGGAGACATTATACTGTATGGGGGCAGCCACAAGGAGACATTATACTGTATGGGGGCAGCCACAAGGAGACGTTATACTGTATGGGGGCAGCCACAAGGAGACGTTATACTGTATGGGGGCAGCCACAAGGAGACGTTATACTGTATGGGGGCAGCCACAAGGAGACGTTATACTGTATGGGGGCAGCCACAAGGAGACGTTATACTGTATGGGGCAGCCACAAGGAGACGTTATACTGTATGGGGGCAGCCACAAGGAGACGTTATACTGTATGGGGGCAGCCACAAGGAGACGTTATACTGTATGGGGGCAGCCACAAGGAGACGTTATACTGTATGGGGGCAGCCACAAGGAGACGTTATACTGTATGGGGGCAGCCACAAGGAGACGTTATACTGTATGGGGGCAGCCACAAGGAGACGTTATACTGTATGGGGGCAGCCACAAGGAGACGTTATACTGTATGGGGGCAGCCACAAGGAGACGTTATACTGTATGGGGGCAGCCACAAGGAGACGTTATACTGTATGGGGGCAGCCACAAGGAGACGTTATACTGTATGGGGCAGCCACAAGGAGATGTTATACTGTATGGGGCAGCCACAAGGAGATGTTATACTGTATGGGGGGCAGCCACAAGGAGACGTTATACTGTATGGGGGGCAGCCACAAGGAGACATTATACTGTATGGGGGCAGCCACAAGGAGACGTTATACTGTATGGGGGCAGCCACAAGGAGACGTTATACTGTATGGGGGCAGCCACAAGGAGACGTTATACTGTATGGGGGCAGCCACAAGGAGACGTTATACTGTATGGGGGCAGCCACTATTATACTGTATGGGGGCAGCCACTATTATACTGTATGGGGGCGGCCACAAGGTGACTTTATACTGTATGGGGGCAGCCACAAGAAGACGTTACACTGTATGGGGTAGCCACAAGGAGACGTTATACTGTATGGGACGGCCACAAGGAGACGTTATACTGTATGGGACGGCCACAAGGAGACGTTATACTGTATGGGGGCAGCCACAAGGAGACGCTACTGTAAGGAGTCAGGAAAACAATTTTTGAAGCCCCCCCTCCTCAGTATAATAGTCTTGTGGCCATCATACAGTAATGTATATTTCTTCTTGCCCTAATGCCTGCTTTTAGAGATCAATGTGCAGCTTGCAAGCAGGAAGGGAAGGACCAGGGCCATAGAAGACAGACACTATCACCAGGGACTTGCTCCTGGCAAACACAGCTCTGCTGCAGTGAATGCAGTGGAGCAGACTGATATAATTACAATTAGGGTTGTCCCGATACCGATACTAGTATCGGTATCGGGACCGATTCCGAGTTTTCTCGGCGGTACTCAGCCGCCGATACCCCGCCCCGATACATAAATAGAATACTTTTTTTTTTTTTTTACATCAAGCGGGCTGGTGAGCGGTGCATAGAGGGGGCAGTGAACGGGAGCTGAGAAGGGGTGAAACGAGCGGTACATGTGTGTAACTGTAATAATTAGTGATGCCATGTGTTTTGTTTTCTCCCCTCGAGCGGGCTGGTGAGCGGGTGCTTATAGGAGGCATGTAGCGGCAGCTGAGAAGGGGTGGAGAGAGCCGGCAACGATAATTATTGCTGGTATGTGACTGGGTATTACTATTACTTACTGTTTGTTTCCTCCCCTCGAGCTGGCTGGTGGGCGGCTGAGAAGGAGAGCGCCAAAGATCATCCAATTAGCATGCATTTTCCTCACCTTGTGCTGCTAATTGATGAGAGGGCACTGGAGAGTGGGCAGGAGAGAGAGAGAGGGAGGAGAGTGGGAGGAGAGCAGGCGGAGAGCAGTACGAGCAGGACGGACATCGCAGAAGCAGGCAGCCCTCGCCGAGCAGGTAAGATTAGAGTGAGACAGTCAAGTGAGTCACTGTGGTGCCACTGCCATTTAAGCAGGACTGGTTCTTTACGTACTATTGATTTGCGCAAATCTTCACCATATACTGTATGCTATTTAATCTTTCATTTAGTTGGCGCAGCTGTCCCCTTTTCCTGGAACCCAAGAAAGGCTTCTTATTCATGTTTGTTTTTTTTTTAAAAAAGGCACTGCAGTGATTAAATAAAATGAATACCACCAAAATAAGCTCTATTTGTGTGAAAAAAAAAAATTATAAAAACAAAAAAAAGGAAAGTACGGTGTAGCATGACTGCGCATTGCGCAAATATCACTCAAAGTGTGACAGCGCTGAAAGCTGAAAATTGGCCTGGGCAGGAAGGGGTGAGAGTGCCACTGCCCGATAAAAAAGTAGTTAAACAATGGATGCTTATTTTTTTTATTTTGCCTTTTTCACCCAAGGTCGTGCAAATTATCAACACCTTTCAGTTCACACTGCACAGAGACACCAGCAGAATGTCAGCTGTGTGGAAGTATTTTAAAATTAATGAGGACAACCGACGGATTGCAGAGTGTAAACTTTGCTCTGTAAAATTATCGAGAGGAGGTACAAAAATCAGCTCTTTCAATACCAGTAATCTGATAAAGCATTTGAAAATAAAACATAAAACTGAGCATGCAGAGTTTACCGCCAGCACTAGCACTCAGCAGCCAACTTTGCAACAAACTTTTGCCAGAAGTGAAAAGCTGTCAAGAGACAACCCCAGAGCTGTAAAGATAACAGATGCCCTCACCAAATTTATTATTTTGAATGATCAACCTCTTTCCGTTGTTGAGAACATGGCTTTTCAGCAATTTCTTAACGTGTTAGAGCCAAAGTATGACATTCCCAGTCGCCACTACATAACGGACGTCATCTTACCAAAGATCCATGGTGCGGTTCAAAAGCACATTACCATCATGTTGCAGAACGACATTAAGGCAATTAGCTTCACAACAGACATCTGGAGCAGCAGTGTGAGTCCACTGTCTCTTATCAGTTTAACGGCGCAGTGGATAGACGGCGAATTCTCTCTGCATCAGGTCATGCTCCATGCTACAAAATTTGAAGGCTCCCACACCGGTCAAGCAATTGCCAACATATTTGAGGAAATGCTTCAGAATTGGGCAATTCCAAAAAGTTTGGTTCATGTTGTGGTCCGGGACAATGCCAAAAACATGATAAAGGGTATGGAAGATGCTGGACTTCCCAGTATTTCATGTGTTGCGCACACATTGCAGCTTGCCGTCACAGAGGGACTGTTGTCACAGCGCAGCATTTCAGATGCTGTGGGAGTCGGGCGCAGAATAATTGGCCACTTCAAGCATTCTACTCTGGCATACTCTCGGCTGCAGGACATCCAGAAAGACCTTGGTCAGGCAGTAAAAAGACTCCAGCAAGACGTGCAAACTCGTTGGAACAGCACATTTTACATGCTGAAGAGTCTATTTGAGCAGAAACGTGCCCTTGGAGTCTATTCGTCTGAACATGAGCTCCCTGCCACCATTACTTCAAACCAGTGGAACCTGATAGAGAAGTTGCTCAATATCTTGGCTCCATTTGAGGAGATGACCCGCCAAGTCAGTTGTTCTGATGCTTTCGCCTCTGATGTTATTCCTGCAGTAACAGTGCTACAGAAAGTTTTGTCAAAAGTGGATGACGACCAGGGCATCAAAACAATGAGGAGCACTTTGCTTGCTTCTTTGCAGAAGCGCTTTTCTGATACTGAGAGAAACCCCCTTTACTCTATCGCAACTTTACTGGATCCAAGGTATAAAGATCGATTTTTTGGTAATTCAGAAACTTCCAGGGAGGCAAAAGAAATGTTATTACAGGAACTGCAAAACTTTTCTGATGAGACAATAGTATCTGAGGATCATGAAGAACAAGCTTCCAAAAGACCTCACTGTGACCAGCCAGGTACCAGTCTGTCCAGTGTATTTGCGGAAATTGCTGGTGAAGGTTCATCTACATCGGAAAGCAGTGCTCCAAAAGCTGCTACTATACAGCTGGAAGCTTACCTGGGAGAGATCACCATACCTCATTCAGAGAAACCCCTGAAGTACTGGGCAGTTCACAAAGTGAGGTTTCCAACTCTGGCTAAAATGGCCCAAAAATTTCTTTCTGCCCCATGCAGTAGCGTTGAAAGTGAAAGACTGTTCAGCTTAGCGTCCAACGTGCTTACTGATAGCAGAAACAGGCTAATGGCTGAACATGCAGAGATGCTTTTATTCCTTAAAAAGAACTTGCCACTAACTTTTGACAAATAATAATTCTATTACCTATATTGCCGTTAATCCATCCCATAATGTTTGTTCCCCATGTTAAACAATGCACTGTTACAGTTTTTTGCTGTTTTGCACTTTTAGTTGGGTTGTGATTTAACATGTGTTTAGTTATTGTTGTTGTTAATATATTTTGATGTTGTAAAATATATTTTTGGGATTTATCAACATGTTCTTTGAAAATTCTTTGAGTTTTGTAGTTTTATACTACTGCGTGACAAGCAAATAAAACAGTTTTATTCTTTTAAAATGTCTTGAGTTCATAGAGTTCTTCATAATTCTAAAGAAAATATCCTTAGTCTGTATTGTGGTTTGAAAACGGTCACATGACATTTAAAAAAAGTATCGGTATTCGGTATCGGTGACTACTTGAAAAAAAGTATCGGTACTTGTACTCGGTCCTAAAAAAGTGGTATCGGGACAACCCTAATTACAATGTATAGTTATTGCAGGGACTCAGAGAATCGTCTGAGAGTTTATTAGTTAAAAGAATCTAATGAGTCAGAGACTGTGTCACCGAGTCCCTGCCAGACTTCCTGCTCTGCTACATGCACCCTGTACACACACAGCTCCACTACATGCTATGCTAATAATGCCCCCCCCCCCCCCTTCCCCCGGACGGACTTACAGGAAGCCTGGCAGGGACTCGATGACCACGGTCTGTGACTCATTGGATTCTTTTAACTAATAAACTGTCAGACGATTCTCTGAGTCCCTGCACTACGCTCCCTGTGCTGTGAGTCTCTGATTGGTTGGAGGGCGGGGAGGGGCGGGGCGGAGCTAGCTTCCACTGTCGGCTCCTATTACACACTGCCTGCTGCTGCCCTCTGAAGCTGTTAGCTGTGCGAGGTGCAGGGGCAGGCTGCGGACTGACACAGACACATAGAAGCGGCGCACAGGTATCGGCAGTGGTATCGGGGACATTTGCACGAGTACATGTACTCGTGCAAATGCCCGGTATCGGTCCCGATACCGATACTGGTATCGGTATCGGGACATCCCTAATTTGTAATATATATATATATATATATATATATATATATATATATATATATATATATATATATATAGAGGAGTATGTCACCCTTAGGTGATACAAGACAGATAGCGCTGGAGTGTGTGGTCAAGACAGCTGGTCCCATAAACAGTACTAGCCTGGTATAATGCTGATAATGTTAGCGATGGTGTGATACAATATTAGTAGTAGTATTGTTGTAATAATAGGACCAGCAGAAGAATCTTGCAACAACAGGACCAGCAGAAGAATCATAGAGCAACCAACTCCTACTCCTTCAGATCAAACCACCAACTGAGGAACCGACATCGGATGAATAATAAGGTAGTGACACTGCTGCCATAACCTATGTCAGTTTTCAGTTTTATTCCTGCTTGACTTTCCACCCAAAGGATAATTAACATACACTATTACAACAATACTACTACTAATATTGTATCACACCATCGCTAACATTATCAGCATTATACCAGGCTAGTACTGTTTATGGGACCAGCTGTCTTGACCACACACTCCAGCGCTATCTGTCTTGTATCACCTAAGGGTGACATACTCCTCTCTCATTACTTTATTCTGAGGAGAACAATAGCTCCTCACTAGACAGTAAGCAGCGGGATCTCCCTATCCAGGCAGATCTGTCTGGTCAAATAACAGGAGCGCAGGGGGAGCACCTTTTTCCTTTCTATATATATATATAATTGTCGAAGAAAGAGAAAAGAAGCTCAAAGTACCAAACAGAGTAAAATAAATGAGTAGTTAGCCAATAATATATAAATGATATATAAATATTTTATTGTATCAAAACATGATTAAAAATACAAATACATACAGATAATGCCATGAAAAAGGGTGGAGGAAGCAGGGAAAAGGAGAAAACAGGCGCCACCCTGGGAGAACACACAGGTCACAAAATATATATGGTACAGAAATAGTGATGGTCATGGGAAAATACTAGGTACAATGACCAGCCAATAGGCCAAATATAACAGAAGTTGGTAAGGTAATACAGGGTATACGAAGGCACGCCGAAACGCGCGTTGGGGTGGCGCCATCCTGGGTTGTCAGTCCACACAAGGTCCATTTTAGGTAAGCTTCAGGTCATAGTCTTCCTCCCACAACTTTGTGTTGCCGATGTTGAGACTTCTCATCTGGCTCCTTCATTCCCTTGCTGGCCATATACTTATGTTTTTTATTATTATTGTTCTGCTCAGTATATTATGTATCATAGCCGTGGTTGGTTTTCTTTATTGACCTGTTCTTACCCTGTATTACCTTACCAACTTCTGTTATATTTGGCCTATGGGCTGGTCATTGTACCTAGTATTTTCCCATGACCATCACTATTTCTGTACCATATATATTTTGTGACCTGTGTGTTCTCCCAGGGTGGCGCCTGTTTTCTCCTTTTCCCTGCTTCCTCCACCCTTTTTCATGGCATCATCTGTATGTATTTGTATTTTTAATCATGTTTTGATACAATAGAATATTTATATATCATTTATATATTATTGGCTAACTACTCATTTATTTTACTCTGTTTGGTACTTTGAGCTTCTTTTCTCTTTCTTCGTTATTGCACTCGGGGCTTGTACCGAGTTATCTCTTCACGGGTGCCCCACTGCGTTCATTTTGGGTGGACATAGTCCTCCATCTGCTTTTGGGACACCCGGGGTCTTTCTTCTTCTCTTTCTATGTATAATTGTCGCAGTTTATATCCTAAACGAAAAAAAGGGGGGAATTGTAGCTGGGTAATAGAGGCAGCCAATATATCACAAAGCCTGACATGTAAAATACACCAAGAATGGTGACATGTCATGTAACTATAGTGATTTTTATAGCGGTATATATATCCGGCACTAATACATTCCTATGGGAAAAAATGCCGGATCCGGCATTCAGGCAAGTCTTCAGTTTTTTTCGCCAGAGATAAAACCGTAGCATGCTACAGTTTTATCTTTTGCCTGATCAGTCTAAACGACTGAACTGAAGACATCCTGATGCAAACTGAACGGATTACTCTCCATTCAGAATGCATGGGGATATACCTGATCAGTTCTTTTCCGGTATAGAGCCCCTGTGACGGAACTCTATGCCAGAGAAGAAAAACGCTAGTGTGAAAGTACCCTAAATGGTGCTTTATTGCGAAGGTGGTTTCGTTTTTATTTGAAGAAAAATATGTACAATTACTGGCTATAACGTTGCAACATAGGCATCGGCTTTTTCCACATTTAAAACTGACAGTTTTTTTGGGAGGTAGGTGTGTACCGCCTGAACTAGCTTTTTTGTGTTGTATCGGCTTACTTGGGGCGAGAAGGTTCCTAATAGTTGGGGCTCTCCTATAAATCATGCTGGGCTCAGATGGTAGGTATTTGGCTAGATACGGATCCTGTAATAGGATGTGCCAGTGTTTTGAGAATATTGTGCGTATGGTATTATTGGATGTATTGAACTGCGTGACAAAGTTTATATTCATTTCTGTATGCACACCTTCTTTTTTTGTAGGCTGTAGACATGTTTCTTGTGTATCTGTAGTTGTTCTGCTATAGGCGTTTTTTATAAGTTTCTTGGGATAGCCCTTATCAATAAATCTTCTTTCGAGAATTTTTGCTTGGTTTTTAAAATCGCTATCATCGGTACAGTTTCGTCGAATACGTTTGTATTGGCTATATGGAATGTTTTCCAACCATTTTTTATGGTGAAAACTCGAAAAATGGATGTAGCTGTTTGTATCAATAGATTTGAAATATGTTTTAGTGGCCAACTGGTTATTTTTAATGGAGATAATACTGTCTAGAAACTCAATCTCAATCTTTTTTTTTTTTTAAAGGAGTCAGCCCAACATATCAAATCCTAGGATCTATATAAGACTATGGTTCTCATTACCCAGCCACGATTTTTTCCCACCTGCAGTATGCATTGTTATGTATATCGGCTCTTTTTTTTTATTTATTTTTTTAGAATATATATATATATTTATATACCACTATAAAAATCACTATAGTTACATGACATGTCACCATTCTTGGTGTATTTTACATGTCAGGCTTTGTGATATATTGGCTGCCTCTATTACCCAGCTACAATTCCCCCCTTTTTTTCGTTTAGGATATAAACTGCGACAATTATATATATATATATATATATATTACAAATATTGTGTTTTAAAACCATGGTATTTTCAAAACATTCTATCTCTCCCCCTTGTGTCTTCGGCAGACCGGTGTAATGACTAATTTTTAGATCTTACATGCCACTATGGCCCTCATATAGTACATGCCTGCAGTACGCACTGCTCTGCACTTTTTACCCCTCCAAAAGGGAAAGTGTTACATCTATGAAATTGTATCTATGAGAATTATGGATACAATTTTACAAGTAAGATAACTACATGATACATATATCTGCGATCCTCCGTATCTTGGAGGGTGCACTGCTGATTAAACATTTTTCTTTTAGAAACAAATTGGTTTCAATTATTGATTTGTGTCAAAAATCACTCATAAAAACTATCATATTGATACTCTAAATCACCCCTCGGTTTGTCTCCCTGGCATGCCAGTGCGATATTGTTATACTCTTAGGTACGACATAACACAGTCACTTTTATCACATCACGATCATCTTGCTCTACAGCATGCTCTGCAGTGAATATCCTCAATAAAAACCGGCATAATTACAAAACAGTCTTTGTAGAGATCACTAAGGCTATACGATGAAGTCACTTCTCCCTGTGTTCCTGATATGCCAGTTTAACACATTAACGTCCACAGACCCGCGCCCCTCCCTCCCCCTGCTCCACCTCCCCCGGGTCCCACACGCCACAAATTTGAGTTTAAATAACCGCTATATGTGAATGTTGTATATTGTCCTGATGAAGAGGGCCCTCCGCCCCTGAAACGCGTAGACTGTAAATTAGGGCTGAAACGATTACTCGATTAAATCGAGTAATTCAACACAAAAAAATCCTCGATGCAAATTCTTTGCATCGAAGGTTCGTTTGTGTCATGTGACCACGGAGCAGGAGTGAAGCGCTTGCTATTACTCCCGCTCCGTGGTCTCCCGCTGCGCTCGTAATACTCACCTTTCCAGCAGGGGGCCTCCGGACACTTCACAGCACGTCCATGGTCCAGCGCTGCACTGACCTCCTGACGTACACACGCCGTGAGCTGACGCGCTGTGTGACGTCAGGCGCAGAGCAGCGCGGAACGATGGAGTGTCGGCGGCGCCCCTGCTGGAAAGGTAAGTTGGTGAAACCGAGGGGGTGGGGGCGTGACTAAGGCCAGGTACCCGGAGTCCACAGCGTCATAGCAACCAATGACTGTGCAATCCGGGTGTCAGGAGGAGCAGGGCAGCAGAGACTATGGCACAAGGGGAGAGTAAAGCTGTTGGCACAAGGGGGGAGTGAAGCTGTTGGCACAAGGGGGGAGTAAAGCTGATGGCACAAGGGGGGAGTAAAGCTGATGGCACAAGGGGGGAGTAAAGCTGATGGCACAAGGGGGGAGTAAAGCTGATGGCACAAGGGGGGAGTAGAGCTGATGGCACAAGGGGGGAGTAGAGCTGATGGCACAAGGGGGGAGTAGAGCTGATGGCACAAGGGGGGAGTAGAGCTGATGGCACAAGGGGGGAGTAGAGCTGATGGCACAAGGGGGGAGTAGAGCTGATGGCACAAGGGGGGAGTAGAGCTGATGGCACAAGGGGGGAGTAGAGCTGATGGCACAAGGGGGGAGTAGAGCTGATGGCACAAGGGGGGAGTAGAGCTGATGGCACAAGGGGTGAGTAGAGCTGATGGCACTGAGGTGGGGGAGAGCTGATGGCACTGGGTGGGGTGGGGGGGAAGTGATGGCACTGGGTGGGGAAAAAATGAAGGCACTGAGGGAATGGAGCTGATGGCACAAGGGGGGGACAGATGATGGCACAAGGGGGGGACAGATGATGGCACAAGGGGGGGACAGATGATGGCACAATTGGGGGAGAGATGATGGCACAATTGGGGGAGAGATGATGGCACAATTGGGGGAGAGATGATGGCACAATTGGGGGAGAGATGATGGCACAATTGGGGGAGAGATGATGGCACTGTGGGGGAGTGGAGGTGATGGCACTGGGGTGGGGGAGCTGATGGCACTGGGGTGGGTGACACTGGGGTGGGGGGAGCTGATGGCACTGGGGAGTGGAGCTGATGGCACTGGGGTGGGGCAGGGCTGATGGCACTTGGTCAAAGAGAGCTGATGGCACTGGGGGAACAGACCTGATGGCACGGGGGAAAGCTGATGGCACTGGGGGATAGTGGAGCTTATGGCACTGGGGGGAACTGAGCTGATGGCACTGGGGGGAACTAATGCACTTGGGCTGATCGCACAGGTGGGAACGAAGGGTGTTGGGGACTGATGGCAGGGGGTCTTATGAATTTTTTAAAAAGGAAAACAGTCTATTAATTCATTTTTTCTTATTAGATTACTCGATTAATCGTAAAAAATAATCGATAGAATACTCGATTACTAAAATAATCGTTTACTGCAGCCCTACTGTAAATAAATAGTATTGTTTTACCGATACTTACCTGCATCCGACTTCTGCTGACAGCGCCACCACAAAGGTTCAGTTTTTTCTGTCTTCTTCTGTAATGATTCATCCCTAGTAACAGAGACTCAGCAGAAATGGGTGTGTGGCAGAGGTAGCTGAGATACTTAGCCTGATTAAAGATCTGCTTCTGAATTCACAGGTGCCTCCTGCCTTTCTGTATGTGTAATTTATCCCTCCTTATCTGTTCTGTGAGCTCCGGAGCTGCAAACAAACTTAGTGAGAAGTAAGGGAAAGGACATCACAGCCGTATAGTGCTGGCAGACTTCACAGCAGGTATACACTGCCTGCTTGTGAGAGAAATGCATCTAGCTGTGCAGCTGAAACAGGTAATAATACGGCTGAAGAAGACTTTAGGGAAGCGCCAAAACACCTGTTCCTTCACAGTTATGATTCTACAAAGAAGATTAGCCATTATGTAAGCTTTTTCTTTTTTTTTTTTTTTTTTTTAAAGCTCATGTATGATTTAAAGAGAACAGTTCTGTATGTAGACTTACTGGAAGTATATTCCATAGTATAGAGACTTATTGGCAATGTTCCATAGGCATGAATCGCAGTGGGTGCATTCGCACCATGTTTGCAGTGTATGTCCCAATATATGCCTTCAACATATTCCACTGTATAAGTATTAAAAAGATGTAATTACTCTTTTGGCCTTTGTCGGATGAATGGGGCTCTGTGGTCATGTCTGATGTACTGTATATATTGTTAGCATTCTCAGCCCATACATGTATGCATACATCCTCAACAGCCTTCCAACCAAGAGGAGAAGGACATAAAGGGCCTGTAAGAGGCATACAATAGATCAGGGCAGCAATAAGGGAGAAACAGCAAAAGATGGATGACATTTGCAATAATTTGCTTTTGAATTTTTCAATCCTTAATTGTTTTTGAGGGTTGAGAGCAAAACAATTATCATCGGATATGGCAGCATGCTAATACCAGTGTGGTTTTGGAAAGGGAATCCCAACCAATGATAAATAATAACAGAAATAAAAACACCAAAGATGTGAATACAACGTCCTAGGACATGGGCGTATGCTAATGTATTCATCCTGATTTTCTAGGGGAATGCTAGAGTAAAGATGGACGCAAAGGCAGAGCAGTAAGAGGATGCTCACCCAAATAGTATCCCATTAGACAGCTTGGTGAGCCATATGCCCTCTGAACTGGCTGCTGCTGATGGTCGCTCACAGATGTGATATTTTTAAAAAAAATCTAGTACATGAAATGCATCTGTTTTCTTTCATTTTTTTTAAAAGGAACCGAAAACCTTTGGTGAAACCGCGTTTTTGCAGATCGCGCTGCACTTTCGGGTCTCATTGGCTCTTTTCTGCTTTTCCAGCATGCAGAGTACAGATCCATAGAAAACATATAGGATCTGTCCTCCAATCATTGGAAAACCAAGCAGAGCCGATGAAACCCGAATGTGTAGAGCGCTGTGAGAAGCTCTGCTGCACGATCGTGGCTTCACCAAAGGTATAAGTCCCATTTTTAAAGTCACTTGAATCAGTTTGTGTGAATTAATTTACATTTGTGTTTTCATCTCTACTTTGATAAAGGAGGGATCAGTGTGTCTAAATGATCATATCTTTATTTATTTTACAGCTCTGACCGTCTTATAGAAGAAACAATAAGGTAAGGAGATTATCCATACTATTCATGTGCAGTCACATTCACACTAGCATCATGTTAAAGAGCTGTTCCGGTGTCCAGCATTTTCCATCTGGCCACCGGGATCCCCACCAATCACAAGAACAGGGGACCCTGAAGTTAAACTACAGGTTGTAATTCTAGACATCGGGCTATAAACATCACATTGCGGGCCAGTAAGTGGTGATCAACTGTGGGAAACTAGCGAGATAAATGTAATTACTGTGTATTGTAGTATATTAAGGATTTTTATTTTATATCATATACTTTCAATAGTAGTTAAGTATTATGTATACTGGAATACCCCTTTCACTGTGAAGCAGTGGAGGCAGTGGTGTCCAGACAGTTAAAGGGGTATTCCTATCTCAGACAGTGGAGGCATATTGCATGCGCGGCCACCGCTCCTATTCGTTTCTAGAGCCAGTGCTCGGCAATTTTCGATGGCCCCATAGAAATGAATGGAGGGCTGCCACGCATTCGCAGTGCGCCCTTCGTGACTTTCTAGGCTCTGTTTAGGAGATAGGTGTGGGTCCGAGAGGTGGGACTAACACCTATCAGACAATGGGAGCATATCCTAGCAATATGCCCCCCTTGTCTGAGATGGGAATACCCCTTTAACGCTGAGTTGACATCAGTGTTGTTTTTCCATCAGAGAGACTGAAAACAGAAGAAGCTGATCCGTTTTAATCCCCTTGTGTTTGAATGGGTTAGGCTTCATTCACATCTCCATTTGGAGATTCTCTATGCCAGAACAGCCTGTCGGATCTGGCATTGACTGCAATCAGGTCCAGCGTTGATCCTGCCAATTTCCAGCCTAAATGCCAGGTTTGGCCGGCATTTGTGCCGGATCTCCAAAACAGAGATGTGTACGTTGCCTTCGTTTGTGCTCAGTTTTCATCAGGTCTTAGTTATGTTGTACTTTTTTTCTCCTGTCAAAAAATAAATGAAACCTGACAGGGCTGACATAAACTGATGCTCACAATAACTCATTCTAACAAACAAATAAATCGGTTTTTTTGTATTTTCTTCTGTTAGGCTTTGTTCACATCATGTTTTTGTCCCATGTTTAACATATACACATGACATATATGTTAAAGGGATGTCATATAGTCGCAGCCGTGACCATAAGGTTCCACAAAAATAAAAGGGATGCTAACTTTATATGTTTTTTGCTGGACTCTGCAGGATTGAAATGCGTAGTGAACTATGATTTTGCTTCCTTTTTTCCCAACATAAAGGGGTTGTGCAGCAATATATAGATGACCTATCCTCAGGTCATCAATATCTGATCAGCTGGGGTCCGGCACCCCCACCAATCAGCTGTTCGAAGAGGAGGCAGCGCTGTATGCGAGCGCTGTTTCCTCTTCGTTACGTTACCCGTTGTCTCAGAACTTTTGTCAGTGCAGTGTAATGACAAAGAGAATGGTGTGAGCATTTGTAATTACACTTTGCCACCGCTACAAGGAAGACGACACGTAGTGTAATGAAGAGGAAGCGGCGCTTGCATGAAGCGCCGCCTCCTCTTTAAACAGCTGACAGCGGGTGTCAGACCATGAGTGTAGGACATAGTATATATGGTCTGCACAACCCGCTTAAATGTGATGTGAACAGCTCCTTAGCCGGACAGAACAGAGATACGGAAAACGGTGACCTCAACCTTAGTTGCAAGGAACTTACAGAAACCGTATTACTGGAATTTCCCTTTAAAGTAATTTCTTTATACATATGTAACGCTGGAGCGATCTGATAATTGGCGTCAGAGCTGCAGAGAATTGATAGCCTCCCATGCGTAAATGGCTCCTGTATTCTGCTGACACTGCCTGCTGGGCAGAAGTAGACAATCTGAATTATTTCCTTTTAACTGGAGTTTGGCTTTGGCATAATTGTACATCTTTTTAGTAATATATTGCTGTTTTTGTTTACATCTACGGGGAGTAATTATATTAGGGATATTTTGTCCTTTACAATGCACTTCTCTTAAGCCCCTCGTTAATATATAGTGAATATATAGGCAGCAGCCAACATATAGAGTTGTTAGATTGGTACCCTGGCTAGAACAGATTATCCTTTATCCACTGGAGAGAGGATAACTGTTAGTTTGGAAAGGGTCTGACCGCTAGGACAAAAGGTATGACTTTAGGAGCAGCATGGCTGCCAGTATGTTTACCCCTGTGTTCATACTTGTCCCCCCTCCAGCTGGCCCTTTGCGTCCTGAGCTATCAAGCTGCATCACCTTAGTGCCATGAACACTGGATGCAAAGTAGCATTGGAAATATATCCCAGTGCAAGGGGTCCTCTTCTGAAGCGTGTGTTGGCAGAGTGTTGTTTCATCCTTTCCTTTCCTGCACTGAGCTGTCAGTCTGGGACTATTCTGACATCAATTGAAGTCGCTCAGCGGTATATAGCAAGCCATGGCTGCAGTTGCAAATGGACACTTTTGCCAAATTGTTGTGACAGGTGAACATTTCTGGTCACGGATGTGCCCATGTTAGTCATTCTGTATACTGTGCCTGGCATCCGTCAGAAAATGACCTTTCAGAGGAGCATTATTTTGTGGCAGAACAGCCTTCACTAAAAGAGATCGACTCCCTAGGTCCCATGGTAAATAGGAAATCTTTAATCAATAATGCAGTATAATATAAATGTAATTAAAATATCAGATATAAACACCAGAAACCACGAATTAAAAACAAAATACAACAGAAACTGGTTACAATAAACCATAAAATTAATGTTATACAACGCGTCTTGAGCTGTTATAGCTATCGCTAGGGCCCAGCAGTCGGCTAAATATTGTTGTCCCAGGCGTAAGGCTACTTTCACACTTGCGTTAGGAGCGGATCCGTCTGGTGTCTGCACAGACGGATCCGCTCCTATAATGCAAACGCTTGTATCCGTTCAGAACGGATCCGTTTGCATAACCATGAAAAAAACCATGACTTTACATTGAAAGTCAATGGGGGACGGATCCGTTTGAAAATTGAGCCATACTGTGTCATCTTCAAACGCCTCCGCACGGCCAGGCGGACACCCGAACGCTGCAAGCAGCGTTCAGGTGTCCGCTCACTGAGCGGAGCGGAGGCTGAGCGCTGGCAGGCAGATGCATTCTCAGTGGATCCGCCTCCATTGAGAATGCATCAGGGCTGGACGGCTACGTTCGGGACCGCTCGTGAGCCCCTTCAAACGGAGCTCACGAGCGGACACCTGAACGCAGGTGTGAAAGTAGCCTAAAATGTAAAACATTGTTTCTATTGTATTTTGTTTTAAATTCATTGTTTTGGTGTGTACTGTATTTTTAGTTCTATAAGGCTACTTTCACACTGGCGTTGTTTAAATCCGGCGTTCAATTCCGACACCGGAACTGCCCGCCGGATCCGGAAAAAAATGTGTGAAAACGGATTACATTTGAATCCTGATCAGGATTTTGATCACAATGAAAAAATGCATTGGAAAAAACGGATCCGCCATTTATGGACTTTAACTTTTTTTTCACATTTTTCGGGTTTAACATGCAAAAGCCGGATCCGGTTTGACTGAACACACTGCGCCGGATCCGGCGTTAATGCAAGTCAATGGGAAAAAGACCGGATCCGGCGTTCAGTCAAAGTGTTCAGGATTTTTGGCCGGAGGTAAAAATACAACATGCTACGGTTTTCTGAAAAGCCTGATCAGTCAAAAAGACTGAACTGAAGACATCCTGATGCATCCTGAACGGATTGCTCTTTATTCAGAATGCATTAGGATAAAACTGATCAGTTATTTTGTCCCCCTTCATAGTCAATGCGGACAAAACGTAACTGAACAGAACGGAATGTTCTAAAATGCATTCCGTTCTGTTTGGTTGCGTTCTCATACCAGAGAGCAAACCGCAGGAAGCTGTTTTCTTTCCGTCATGGGATGCAGAGCAAGACAGATCCGCCATGACCCACAATGCAAGTCAATGGGGACAAATCAGTTTTCTCTGAAACAATAGAAAACAGATCCATCCCCCATTGACTTTCAGTGGAGTTCATGACGGATCCGTCTTGGCTATGTTACAGATAATACAACCGGATCTGTTCATAACGAATGCAGACGGTTGTATTATCAGTAACGGAAGCGTTTTTGATGAACTCTGCTGGATCCAGCCAAAACGCCAGTGTGAAAGTAGCCTTAGACGCACCCAGGTTTTAGAGGAAGAAAATAAGACTCCTAGTGTTAATCAGACCTCAGATCAGAACCCTAATCAGAACCCCAATGTCTTATTCAGATCAGCCCCACAATGTTATTCAGGCCTCAGCTCAGACCCCCAATCAAACCCCCATTGTTAATCAGACCTCAGCTCAGATACACATTCAGACCTCAGCTCAGATACACATTCAGACCCCCATGTTAATCAGACCTCAGCTCAGACCCCCAGTGTTAATCAGACCTCAGATAATACAAAAAATATAAATAAATCAACTCACCTTTTCTGTTCCAGACACCACCGCCACTCTGGAGATCCAGTTCTCTTCCTGCCGTGCTGTGACTGGGCGTTGCACAAAGCGAGGTCCCAGAGCGCGCCCATGTCCTCACACAGTGTGCTGATCACAGCACAGCGTTTGGAGCCAGCAGGAGAAGACCAGGAAGCAGTGAATACAGCCAGCACAAGGAGCGCTGCGTTCACCAATCCCTGGTCCTCCTGTACTAATGAGCGCTTCCATAATGGAAGTGCCCATTAGTATTTGCCCTATAAGACACACTGCCACCCCCCCCCCCCCCCCCCCCCACACACACTTTTGGGGGAAAAGGTGCATCTTATAGGGTGAAAAATACAGTATATTTGATATTTTTATTACATGTAATTGCTGCATATTGATTAAAGGGTTTCTACCACCACATTTTGACCTAATTAGCTGTCAGACACTAGCGATCTGCTAGTGTCTGCTCTACCTAACCATGCTATTGTAATTCCTTTCTCTGCAGCGGTTACCCTAAAAAAACAAACTTTTATTGCTATGCAAATGAGCCTCTAGGTGCTATGGGGGCTTCTTTTCAGCACCTAGAGGCTCCGTCCACTCACCATTTCTGCCGCCCAGCGCATTCCAGCCCGCCCCTCTCCTCTAGATTGACAGCCTACTCGCGCCTGCGCCGTGTGCTTCTGTATTAGGCGCAGTGACTGTTGGACTGCTACCTGCACCGTAATCGGCGCAGGCGCAGTGAAGATGCCGACGCAGGGAGACAGTCACTGCGCTAAATACAGAAGCACACGGCGCAGGCGCGAGTAGGGTAACCGCTGCAGAGAAAGGAATTACAATAGCATGGTTAGGTAGAGCAGACACTAGCAGATCGCTAGTGTCTGACAGCTAATTAGGTCAAAATGTGGTGGTAGAAACCCTTTAAATATTCCTTTATCATGGTACCTAGAGAGTTAATCTTTTAGTGTTACTGATTTCAATTTTGCTTGAAAATGCCAGGAGGGCTATTGCAAGGCCTACGTAAGCTGCTAAGTTATACTATGTTTACCAGATCAGCTTTTATCTAAATGATACAGAGTCCTAAATTGTGGTCTGTAGTCTGCAGTTAGACCATCACTGGTAGACACATTTATAGCAATCTGAACATTCTCTAGCAGCTTTCCTCACTGCCTGAAATATAATGTATTCTTTGTATTAATGCAGACAGTTAGTATAGGTGAACAGATATGAGAAAAGCTGCTGAATGAGCTGACATGCCCAGTTAATCAGTGTTGTAGTCCGTGAGGGCAGGATGGCACTACAGGTGTCTGAAAGCCATGTGAGTAGGGAAACCAGGCCTCACATACTTACTGTTACTGGTATCAGTAGGATCTTAAAGGGCATCTGTCAGCAAATTTGTACCTATGACGGACTGACCTGCTGCATGTGCGCTAGGCAGCCGAAGGCATCTGTGAACTTTTTATATATGCTAATGAGCCTCTAGGGACAATGGGAGCTTTGCCATTACTCCTAGAGGTTCTGCTCTTTCTGCAACTGCCGCACCCTCTCCACTTTGATTGAAAGGGCCAGGCAGTGTAAACGTCATCATAGCTGCTGGTCCTGTCAGTCAAAGTGGAGAGGGCATGGCAGTTACAGAGAGAGCAGAGCCTCTATGAGTAAAGGCAACACCCCGTTGCTCCTAGAGGCTCATTTGCATATATTGAAACTTTTTCAGCCAGGCGGGCACATATGAACATATGCCTTGAGCTGCCAAGCACATGCAACCAGCAGTTTACGTCAGTCACTACTTTAGGATCTTAGTAGGCTGAAGATTCATCACCTTTCTACAGGATAGGTGATAAATATTAGATCACTTAAAGGGGTTATTCCATGAAGATTGTAAAAAATGAAAATAAGACATCATATATGGTAGTTCATGACAACCTCTTTCTAACAAAGCCAGAACCATCCCTGTACCTCACATAGATCCAGAGATCTCCACATTCATTGCTCTGCTAGACTTATATGAAGCTGACAGCTCAAGGGGAGTGTCTTTTCTGCTGCAGCTCAGGGGCGTGTCTCAGCTCTCCCTATCACAGCTCAGGGGGCGTGTCTCAGCTCTCCCTATCACAGCTCAGGAGGCAGTTGAAGGATAATGTGCGGCCTCTTCAGTGAGCAGGTCAAAGAAATAAGAAAAAAAAAACAGCAGGTGGTGCTATACAGATACATTTTATTGAATATCTCACTGGCTGTGCTAAATTTTTATTAAATGCAGTTACAAAAGTGTTCAGATCCAGGTGCTGGTTTAAAAACTGTAGAATATTTTTTGCGGGACAACCCCTTTAAGTCTCCACCGATCACTAGTAAGGGGTCCTAGGCCCCCTTCTCCTCCTCACTAGCATGTCTTCAAGTCTTGGTGTGGTGCTCAAGCATGCCTGCCACCGCTCCATACACATCCATGAGATTTACAGAACCAGGAGATTGCTAGGAACCAGGGGTTCCTAGGAAATCAACATTTATTGGCTGCTTTTGTATAGGTGATGGTAAAACCCTTTTCAATTTAGTCGAGAGCCTTCTTGGAGGCACATTAGCCCAAACACATCGGTCAGCAAAGTGATTTTATTTCACATACTATAATCATCTCCCTCCGATCACATCTTCTAATTGATCTTTAGCAGCCATTAGAGAAAATAGATGCAAACAAGATCTGAGGAGATAATACACTTTAAAAGTTTGATGGTTCTCAAATGTGTATCTACTGAGGATGCTAAATGGTCAGGGATGATTTGTGCTCGCGTTACTCAGCACAACATACGGCTGGGAATTCCCGCTATCGAAGACTTTGCTTATTAGGTATTCTGCCCGATGCTACACAGCCCTTTCTTCAGTAATTCCTTTTTCATGAAAAAGTTGCACTTTTTCTTTTCTTTTTCTTTTTTTGGAGAATGTAAAGCTATCGCGTTCCCCAATGTACAGGCTTGAAAGCTCCGTGCATTTGCCTGCCTTACTTATTGAGCTCTGCCTTTCAGATGTTAAAAGCACTCACTCTCAGGATATATTCCTAATGAGGTTTTATAATTGTGTCCCTGGGGTGCTCTTTACATAAGCCAGCAGCACTCTGAATCCAAGCCGTGCAGACCTGCTAAGCTACCATGATAACTGGCGTAATGAGTCCGGGGACACTGCAGAGATTCGCTGGGAGAATAACTGCTGGCCAATGGAAGAAGTCAGGATCACATTTGATTTAGGTCATTAATTACAGTGGAAGAGCTTGGCTGCAGAAACTGCCAGTCTTTGACATGGCAAGTTGTCCTGGCATGGCCTTAAGCTAGATGCGGCCTTCCCTGCAGTGGTGATTAAGCAGTGCTGGTTCCTGTCTTGGAAGCAGGAGAAATGATACATACACGTGGTTCATTTGTGTTCTTATTGGTTTTGCATGGTTTACATTTTATCGGGTTTTCCAAACTGTGCGTCTCGAAATAATATTATACTGAGAGAGATCCAAAATATGTAATTATCTACTAACCAAAAAAGCAAGGAACAAAAAAAAAAAAAAAAGAGCTGCACTTATATAGTAGGATTGATTAAACATAATTAACTCTTGCATATCCCTAGATTTTTTTTTTAAAACGTCACAATCCTATTGGCTCATTTGTATTTTTTAGGTTGTAAGGGTGACACCCAGGTTTTTCTAATAAAAGGCTTATTCTTCTGTTTGAAAGAGGGAGAGGAAGACTCAAATACAAAGAGTCACGTCTTCCCATTCTTTTGCCCCTAGACTAAATTTCAAGATCTGGAGCATCGCAGAGAACATGGTTAGATCCCTTGTTTAGGGATGACACAAAAATACTGCCATGACATGTACAATATATTGTATATACAAAATGTTTTCCAAATATCTAGAAACGTGCATTTTTTTATTATTCACTTACAGCAAAAAAAAAAGACTTGACGATAGAAAAAGGCGTGAAAACATAAAATGTTTGAGACACTATCACTTTATTTTTTTACAATAGAGTACAATACACACTCGTTATATTTGGTAAAATAAACCTCAGCAGGTCCTGGCACTCCGAAAAAATGACCATAAGGGCTCATGCACACTGTTGTGTCTGATTGTCGTCCGGAAAGTGGATATTTTATGCGTGCATTTTGCCTTTTCTCAGGCTACTTTGACATTTGCATTGTTAATTAGGATGCGTTTTGATTCTGCACATCAGGATGCATCCGTTCCGTTAGGATGCGGTTGTGTGAAATCAAAACTGATCCGTCACTAAATCTAGACTCCTAAAAAAAAACTGATCTGTCACCATTGACCTACATTGTTTTCAGTGCCGGATCCGTTTTTTTTTTTTTTTTTTTTTTTTTAAGACCAGACACTGCACAAATCAGAATGCTGCAGGATTGGAAGGCACCCTGAACGGAATTTTTTTTTCTTCTGGTATTGAGATCCTCTGCCGGATCTCAATACCAGAAAATAACGCAAGTGTGAAAGTAGCCTTACTTCCATCGATAGAAAGAGCTATTCTCAGATGCAAAAATGTACAAGATTATGATCTGTGGTGAGATTCCTGGATTGGAGACTTGGTTTTTCTCCATTCTGTTCCATGGAAGTTACAGAAACAACCCATCAAGTGTGCTAGATTCCCCTTCTCGACATTAGTGCAAATACACATAACTTTGCATGGTACTGATTCTAGTCCAGACTATGGTACCAGACTGCAAAATCCCATCATGATTGTGTTGTTGTTTTTTTTTTTTTTGCTGAATAAATGATCAGAAATAAAATGCTTTCTTTATCTTTCCAGCATTGCAATGGCTACGAAAGAAAACATGACATCGCAGAGGGGGTTGTTTAAATCCATACAAAGCCGGATGAACACCTTGGCTAGTATCCTTATGAACCTGCTAATATTTGCATATATTCATGTTTTACAGGCAAGCAGCTGTCACATTAAAGCAGTACTCTGAGTAAAAGCTAAATATATACTTAGTACCAGGATCTGCCAGCAATGATACAGAGCTTCTGCAGGCTTTCTAGCTTACCCAGAGCATGATTCCTGGATTGAGATGTCATGATTTCCCTGATATAAAGACAGTACTCAATCTTTTTGAATCTTATGGTATCCAGCTGAAAAAAAAAAATAATAAAAAAATGTGTATGTGTATATATATATATATATATCTACAAGGAAAATGCAGCACTCCAATAACTTGAATAAAAGTGTAAAAGATGTATTTACCAATGTCTCAGCTATATAGTGTGTGTGTGTGTGTGTGTGTATATATATATATATATACACACACACACACACACACACACACACACACACACACACACACACTATATAGCTGAGACATTGGTAAATCATTTTTTTGCACTTTTATTCAAGTTATTGTAGTGCTGCAGTTTCCTTGTAGATAGATAGCCAGATATATATAGATATATACACACGTACATATATATTTTTTTATTTATAAAATACATTTTCTTTACAGATTAAACAGTTCACTTAGGTACATAAAATACAATATTACATTTGATTTCTCCAAAACCATAGGAAGAAAGATAATGAGGTTCCCTTGCTGATGTGACAGCACCAGGCTTCTTCTGTCCAGGCCTATTTGCATTAAACCAGGTGAACTATAATCATAATGTCCATCTACCCTAGTTTGAAAAAATATTAAAGCGCAAACATTGCAACCAACCATTTAGCACTAGCTTTTAGTTAATTAGTGGAAGGCTTTGCTTTTGTGCTTATTTTTGTTTGGGTGGGACAGTTTTCGATACTCATTCTCTAAGCGGCAATGAGTGACCGGGGTCACCCCTGATGATTCCCTTGTGTCACCGCTCCCTGATACTCCATATTGGAAAGCATAATCAGATTTGAAAGAATATTCAATAGTCACCACTTCTCCTGCTGAAGTTTGTCACGGTTGACACGTCATTTTTGTAAGCCAGAACATGTTTCTTTATATATTCATATTCTAAGGCCATGGGCTGAGGAGTCCATACATTCCTTCAGTTTATACCATGTATTTGACATTTACCTAGTTTAGAAATAGAAGTGTTTGTATGAAATCACTGCACTCTCGATCCCTCACATATGGTGGATGGAAAATAAGTCCTGAGGAAGTTGTTTTCCGTTCCAAGTGTTGGTAAGCAGTTTTGCAACCTGCATTGTCAGCAGCAATGTTATTGACCTCAACTATAGCATAACTATATAATGGTTATCTGTGCTCTTTAGAAAGTAAGATACATTAAGTATGGTCACACTTCATCTCAGCTTTTCAGTCATTTGCAGCATATTGGATTCTTTTTGTAGAGTGATGTACATTAGGATTCTTGTTGCTGGTTGAGCTGTAACTGCAGACATTGATAATCTTCACAGGGGTGTTCACATCTTATAATGTGGTGGCATAGTTAGGATCACAGGAGCTTCGGAATACAGTGATCCCTCAAGTTCCAATATTGGTTCCGGGACGACCATTGGATGTTGAAATCGCTGTAACCTGAGTCCATAACTCTATGGAAAATTAGTAATTGGTTCCAAAGCCCCAACATGTCATCCCAGAGTATGAAAACAACCAAGACAGATAAAGCAAGTCTTTACATAAACCGGCCAGGAATAGATGTTGGACATTTTAAATCACTTGCTATGATGAGCACAGGCCCTTCTTCAGGGTGTTGTATAGTGCAGACATGTACCGGAAAAATAAAATGAAGCTACCCCTTACTTGGTATCCATAGTAGCTGAAGCATTATATGGTGAGTCTAGTTTCCACTTACGATGGTTCAGGAATGACCATTGTATGTTGAAATTATTGTATCCTGAGGCCATTGTATCTTCAGGGACCACTGTACTGGGAAACTTCAGTAGTGGTTAATTAACTCTGGTGCTCCTGAGTGACAATCGCAGCAATCGGAACCCCATGAATAGTAATTGATGGAATATCCCAGCTATATGTTATCATTTACCATCACGGTATCAAAACCTGTTTTAACAGACATAACATATGCAATGGTGACAAAATAGTAAATGTGCAAGAGCTAAATGTGCTATGCAGAAGAAACATATTAGTTAAATTGTGAATAGTTTTCTCTATGGAAAAGGCCTCATGCACACAAACGTTTGTTTCCGTGTCTGTTCCGTTTTTTTTTTTTGCGGATAGGATGCGGAACCCATTCATTTCAATGGGTCCGCAAAAAATGCGGACAGCACACCGTGTGCTGTCCGCATCAGTATGTCCGTTCCGTAGCCCCGCAAAAGAACATGTCCTATTCTTGTCCGTTTTAGGCATTGTTACAATGGATGTGCAAAAAAAAAAAAAAACGGATGTCATCGGGTTTTTTTTTTTTGTTTTTTTTTGCGGACCGCAAAACACATACAGTTGTGTGCATGTAGCCAAATTGTTTACATTATTTTTAAAGGGAGGCGGTCAGCAGTATTGACCCAGCCATACCTTTTATGATGATTTTCTTTTATTTACAGGACTGAGAAAGTGAAGTTTTACTTCTGCAGTTATCTACATGACAGTCCCTCTCCTCTGTAGTGGTCTCCTGGCTGGACATACAGCTGTTACTTGGAGCCAAGGGGTAGGATTGTGAAGGAGCTTGTTGCAGAGGGCACTTTACAGTGAGGCACTGCCTCCCGGGCACTTGCAGGGCATGGTGAAATAAAATGTCATTTACTCTCCTCATTCCAACCCCTACATAGCTCTGTCAGTCACAGTTTCTCACAACCTACAGATAAACAGCTTAAACTCTTGGTAATGTGTTGCGTTATCTCATGACACTGGCACTTTAAACCTTGTGGTGATAGAGGATAAAATGAATGCCACAAATACGTGCTGTGGTCTTCAAGAGAACTGAGAGACATTTATGTCTCAGCCAAACAATATCCCCAAGCATGGAGCCCGTTCCAGTCGTAATGCCCTGGAGTAGCCAAGTTCTTGAGAATGTGAGGCCAGATTTTCAGTCTTCCCACGTCAAAAATGGCATATTTATCCACACAACAGACTGAAGACTGTATACAAATGCCCCAACCAAATACTGACTTGGTATATATTCAATTATTTAATATGTAGTAATTACGCTGTATTAAAACTGACATTTTTACAAGATTTGTTCACATTTTCTCATTGTTCTCAGTGACAGATGAGCAGACCGATCAATGGAGATTTAGGAGTCCTAGATTTAATTACTACAGAAGGTAGTAATGAGTAGATCCAGGAAAAGCTCTGAATATTTCAGCAGCTGTCTTGCTGACACCTCTATTAGGCGGTTAATGGGAAAGTGTAGTGAACAGTAACCAGCGAGTTATTTCCACTGGGCCATTGTTCCCTTTCAGCTCCCAGTCACCTCTATTATGGAAGGGAAGCAACACTGAAGCAGAACAGGAGCATAGTTGCATTTGTTTCCTTCATATATTTAACGAGGGATGGAAATATATTGATTTGTATGCGGATGGATAAATAGGAAAGGCAGCCACATCAAACAGACATACTGTACGTATACACATAATGTACATTTACATAAATCTAACATACCAAATGGAACAGTGGTCCAGAAAAGAGCATATTAATGGTCCATTCACACTACCTTATGAATGGGTCCACATCCAATTTTGCTGAACAGGTGTGGACCTATTCATTTCAATGGGGTCGCAAAAGATGCGGACACCACACAGAGTGCTGTCCGCATCCATAGTTTGGTTCCGCTGCCCCGCAAAAAATATAGAGTATGTCCTATTCTTAAATTCATAGATAGGTAGGCTCACCAGATATTAATATTCCGAAGCTTGGCCTGCTCTCTACCAAAAGGCTTCCAATTCGGCTACTTTCACACTGGTGTTTTTACTGGATCCGGCAGGGTTCAGCAAAAATGCTTCTGTTACTGATAATGAACGGATACTGATGTATTATCTTTAACATTGCCAAGACGGATCCGTCATCAACTCCATTGAAAGTCAATGGAGGACGGATCTGTTTGCTATTGTGGCAGAGAAAACAGATCCGTCCCCATTGTCTTGCCTTGGGGGTCATGATGGATCCGTCTTGATCAGTTTCCCAGGACGGAAAGCAAAATACAACATGTTGCAGTTTGCTCTCCGATCTGTGAACGCAACTAAACGGAATGCATTTTGGAGCATTCTCTTCTGTTCAGTTCAGTTTTGTCCCCATTGACAATAAATGGGGGCAAAACTGAAGCGTTTTTTTTTTCCCAGTATTGAGCCCCTATGATGGATCTCAATACCGGAAAACTAAAACGCTAGTGTGAAAGTAGCCTTAATCACAGAAATATATAAATGGCTGGCTCACAGAAAAAATTTACATTTATTATTAAGAACATGTAGATATCACCTAATTATAATAAAGATAGTAATAAAAATAGATAAAATGTAATATATTGAGATTTCACATATAGCCCCAATAGAATGAATAACTAAAATAGAATCAAGTCAATCGGTCTTGGTCCCTTTTGGTATTATCACATGCGGAGCTCACACATGTGCTGTTGTCAATGATGGCTTGGCAGACTGAGAGTTTTGATCTCCATCGTTAGTCTATCACAGGGCTTGACAAATTTCCTTGGAATCTAGGAGCCAGCTAAAAAAGTTAGGAGCCAGGCGGAGCCGCGTCATAAAGCCCCTAGTAGGTGCCCCCATAGTGCTCCCCCCCCCCCCACTTCTCCATAGAGCCCCCCCAATAATGCTGTATGCCATGTTACATATACCGCCGCTCCGTCCCCGGACCCTATTGACTATAATGGGGACGGGGTGGAGCTCCGGCACAGCACGGCAGTTCGCGGTGAGAGGCCGCCGGACTAAAAAGTTGGACATGCAGTACTTTTAGTCCGGCGGCCTTTCACCATGCACTGCCGTGCTGCGCCAGAGCTCCACCCCTGTTATAGTCAATGGGGACAGAGCGGCGAAACAGCGGAAGGACGGATCCGACAGGGTGAACAGCCTGCCAAATACATCCTGCCGCAAGTGTGAAAGTACCCTTAGTTATATAGCTACTGAATGAGACAGAAGAAGGGATGCCTTTAACATATAGATCTCCTTGAGAAGCCAATTTGATCCTAAAGGGTTAATTTACACTGTAATCTAAACTCTGTGTCCTGTCACTGTCTTATCACTGCTGCAAAAGCATCAGCACAGCCTCAGTGTAACCTGTTCTTTTAACTCAAAGAATCTAATGAGTCACTAACTAAGTCGGATCTTTAGATTCTTTTAACCTGAGACTCATTCGATTCTTTAGACTCCCTCCTGTACTTGTGTCAGTGACTCAGAGCTGCTAGTCCTTGCATTGCCTCAGCTCTGATTGGTTGGTGGGCGGGGAGGGGAGGGGCTGGCAGAAGCAGCTTCCACTCTAGGATCAGATTACACTCCTCCCGAGTCCCTCCCCTCCCTGCTGCCAGCGTCTCTGCTATTGTGTGCTGTGACGGAGCTGTTTCAAACGGTGCTGCCTCCGGACAGAACGGCAGCTCCGCACCCATCGCCCGGGCACCTTTGAAAACGGGCTGACAAATACCCAAGCGCCAGGACTACATTCCTGGTCGCCATGGCGACCTGGCGCCTGGGATTTGTCGAGCCCTGGTCTATCATATGTATGATTTCTCCGTGTAGTTCATGAAGTTCATAAATAATATCAATGCTATAGATTAATATTTTGTTATGCTATGAATCTATAACATTGAGAAATCATACATATGATACTGCAATGAAGTTCACATGCCATTAACCATTGAGCTGCTGTTTCATGATCCTGAGTTCATCGCTAGAGATATGTAAGAAATCATTAGACAGATTAACTTTAGATATGATTTTCGAGGCGGTTTCTGTTATGTAGGAAAATATATCCGTAGACATGGATAATGATTAATAGGTGCTGGAAAAGCAGACCAGTCAAAGCTGCTAGAATATATGAAATCCGCAACCTGTAAGCAATATGGGGTCCCTGTGACGGACATGTTGCAGTCTCTAATCAATTCAAATTATAGGCCATCACTTAAAGGTGTTGTCCCACAATATTCAACAGTTTTCAGACCAGCACCTGGATCTGAATACTTTTGTAATTGCATGTAATTAAAAATTTTGTATCGCCACTGAGTTATTCGTTGAAATCTACCTGTATAGCGCCACCTGCTGTTTTTCTAATTTCTCTGTCCTGCTCACTGAGATGGAAGCACCTGTTCAGTTCTATCCTTCAACTGCCACCAGCTGCAGCAGAAAGGACACACCTCCTGAGAGAGTGCCCACCACCTAAGCTGTCAGCTTGAAATAAATCTAGCGGAGCAATACATTGGGGGATCTCTGGTTCCATATGAGGTACAGGGCTGGTTCTAAGTTTGTTAGAAAGAGACTGTTGTGTACTATATGATGTCTGATTTTATTACTTACATTCATCATAAATAACCCCTTTAATCAAACCTGGACACAACGCCTTTAACTTTAATATTTGAGCCACAAAAGGCTTCTTTTCATTTTGGCTAAATGGTTTTCAGAGACTTTAAGGCCTCATGCACACGACCGTTGTTGTGTTCCGTTCCGCAAAATGGGGTACCGTTGTTCCGCGAACTGTTTCCGTTTTTGTTTCTGTGTGTCTTCCTTTATTTTTGGAGGACCACCAGACATAAAGGAAAGTAAAAAAAAGTCTAAGTCAAGTTTGCCATGCAAATGATAGGAAAAAAACGGACGCGCGGACGCGGATGACAATCTTGTGTGCCTCCGTTTTTTTTCACGGTCCCATGAACTTGAATTGGTCCGCAAACCGTTTTCTGTGAAAAAAATAGGACAGATTATATTTTTTGGACGGACTGGAACCACGGATCACGGACATGGAGCATTAGCCGAGTTGAAAGTCAATTGGTCCGCAGAAAATCACGAAAAACGGAACAACGGACTCGGAATAAAACAACGGTCGTGTGCATGAGGCCTAATACTGATGGCCCATCCTTAGGATTGATCATCAATGTTTAATTGGTGGAGTCTGACTCTTGATTTCCCCAATAACAGTTCACTTAATAAAGGGGCTTTGTCCCTTATTGTTCACCCAGGCACAGCGCCATGTGTACTGTTGTGGCTGTGCTTTGTACTGCAACTCAGTCACATCCACTTGAATAGGGGTTAGCTGCAGTGGCAAATGCAGCCATAACACCATGGCTATCAATAAATAAGTCCCAGAAAATTGCTTTAAAGCATGGTTTTTGCCTCTTTTGCTTAAACATCTGTTAGCTATGATTCTAAGGAGTCGCAAACCAACAACACCCAGCATAGAAGCTTCCTGCTGTAAGGACCTCCATTTGGCTCTATGTCTCATATATGTCTGTGAATGTGAACGTGGATATTCTTTTTATGTTTCATATTTGATGTCTGTTTCACGTTGCTGCCCTTAACCCACCTTCTCAGATCGTTTTCCTGCAGTGAACAGTCTCATCCAGAGGATTAACCTCCGGAAGCGCCGGGATTCGCTCATCTTGGGAGCCGTCATTGGCATTTGCACTATCTTGCTGCTACTTTACGCGTTTCATTGATAGCTGACAGAGACTCTGCCACAATCCGGAAGAGCAGCGACATCAGGGTTGGAAAAAACGTGGAAGTTGCAGTTCTGCACACACCAACTGTACATAAGGGAGTGGGAATATTACAGGAATACTTTGCATTTTATATTGACAGGCTATCGTACTGGCACCAGGCGGGTTTCAGACCAGTAGCTGTACATAGTCATTGTCATCTAACCTTCTACGTACATACTGAATCTTGAGATTTGTGAAAGGCTCGTCCATGTCCGCTGTAGGAATTGTTGAGCTGGGACCTTAAAGGACCACTAAACTTATGTAAAATTTATGGTGTGTACAATTTCCAGTTAAACTAGGGAAACATCTCTTATAATGTACCATATGGCAGCCATTGCAGTAAGGGTTTGTAAGATAGCCTCAGTCACCCCCAATATCACTAGGGCATATAGTTCTTACTCCGAATACCAGACACATGTACATAACCAGTTTACTAGGCACTGATGAAACTACGAAGGCATGCAGCACAAAATGTCCCTCTCTCCAAGATCCATACGTCACAGATTGTCATTTGTGCAATCCTCATCTACTGTATATGTATTTGTGGCAATGGAGGGCCCATACCTAGTGTAATCGCTTTGGTTTAGTGCTCCTTTAATGGTTATTGCCAGGGGGTGGAAGACATCACTTACGTACACTGTGACCATACAGTCCGTGTTTGAGAACACTTTACAGAAGTAAAAATGTACAGTATATATCTATACCCGTTTTAATTTAAAATGTGGAAAACTGGCAACATTGCAATTTTAATTTAAAGTGATGCAATAATAGAGCAGAACAGAATGCAGAAATCCAATTTCCTTCCAAATTCCAGTCTACAGGCCAATTGCAGATGCTGTTTATGGCAGGCTGTTTTCCCCCTTTGGCGCTGCAGACACAGATTGTCGTAAAACAGTGCATTCTGCTGGCTCCTGGCAGCCCTGTGTGGACCTGATTTCTCAGCTGCTGTATTATTGGCTTATAAGGGCATATACCTGGCTTTAATATATGCTGTTTTTTGCCAAAAACAGGAGTAAATCCTAGCAAAAGACTGAAAAGCAGCGCTAATGAAAGGATTCTACTACTTCCCGCTAGGATAGATTTCTGGTTTTAGCCCCCCAAAAAAGCAGCAACATGAATATTCTATATCACTGTGTAAGTATGCCCTTATGGATGCTGTTCCAAAATGGAGTGTATAAAATAATAATTTTTAGGCATTTCCCTTATATACAAGTTTAGGGTTATTTCAGATGGCACATTTTAGTGTTTGTATTAAGGCTGCCTTACTCAGACCTCCTGCCATTTTACAGAAGTGAACTTGTATGACCGTGGAAAACGATGGTGGTCCGTGCTTGCTTCAGTAAAACTACGGGAGGTCCAAGTATTTGGGCTTTAGGTTCATAGCACCGGTGAAATGTAGACTGCAAAATGCATTTAGCGTAAAGCAGGCGTGCTCAACCTGCGGCCCTCCAGATGTTATAAAACTACAACCCCCACAATGCCCTGCTGTAGGCTGTTCGGGCATGCTGGGGGTTGTAGTTTTGCAACAGCTGGAGGGCCGCAGGTTGGGCATGCCTGGCTTAAAGCAACAAAAACAAATTGCACTGCAACATAAAGTACTGTCTGTGGCTAGGAATATGCAATTATATTTTTCCCTCAAGTTTATATTATTGATTGGCAGGCTGAGTGCAGTCATGTGTACGCTCGCACATTGTACCCACATGCTAAGCACATTTAAGCCTTTTTCTGCAGAGAGAATTGGTCATTGTAAGAGAGACGCAAAAGTAATTCTAATAGTTGGTGGTTTTTGGGGAAAAAAAAGTTGTTGTTTTTTTTATGGTGAAAGTGAATGCTACCCGTTTGCAAAATCAAATACAATAGAGTGCTGTGTAGCTGGAACAAGGTGCTCTAGTAGACCGGCATGCTTTTAAATAACATATGATGAAGCAACTTATACAATTAGCCTTGGTTAAAAATGTCCTTCTATTTTATGTATACAGCCCCTATGCAGACCTGCATGTCTCCATTGCTACAGACTACAAACAAACCTAATGTGTAATCTGCAGTCATGTGGATGGACGTATTCCGATGTCGCTGTCAAACTGTGTTTTTATTTTTTTTGCAAAATCTCACACAACGTGACTATAGCCTTACGCTAGGATCTCTTTTGTGGGAGTTTTTTATGCAGACTTTGTAGAATCCAGAAACAGAAGTGAATGCAAAGAGAAATGTATCAGAATTTCTTTTTTTTTTTTTTTATGAGGCTCAAAATGTGTGTAATTTCCAGTTTCCTCTGGAAGGGAGCTAATGTGAGCACATGCACATGACTGCAGGTTCAGGCTACCCAGGGTTTATTTGTAGTTGTCACTATAAGGACACATACAATAGGTCCCCATCCCCATAAGGAGCTGCGTATCCAACATTATTAAGGGTACTTTAAATCAAGACCAATTGCAACGTTGCTTTCTTTATTGATAATTATTTCTGTACTGTTGACTGGGGGCGCACAGAAAGTTTGCACTTCGTTTATTCTCCCAAGATGAAAAGTCATTTTTTTTTATTGTTTAATTGCAACAGCTAAGGGGTGACTGGGAACCTCAAGGCCCCTTACAGGCGAGTGATTGAAACATCTGTATGTGTTCTGGCCAGAAGAGTTTTAAAACACCTGCACGCTGATGGAGTAATTTATTTGCATTATTGCAGGAAAAATGGACAAAGATAGAAAATGCTGCTATTCAATAGAGTTCAAAACTCACTCATGTGAAAGTGCCCTTAAAGGGGTTGTCCCATGCCAACAATTTATTCCCTGTGCACAGGATAGGAGGTACGTGTCCGATCGACGGGGAGTATGTCCATTAGGGCCACCGTGATCACTAGAACTGGTTCCTGTGTTCCCCTGTTTCAGTGGAGGCACACATGCGTGTCCACTGCTTTATTCAGCTCAAGGGGCTGCTGGAAATAGCTCAGCACTTGTACTTGGCCTTCTTCCGCAACCCGCACACATTCATGTCTGTAACTCCATTCAAACAGGAACACAGGCCTGTGATTAGTGGGGGGAGCAGCAGTCGGACCCCCGCCAATCAAACACTTATCCCCCATGCTGTGGTTAGGAGATAAATTGTTGTCATGGGAAAATCCCTTTAAGATTACAACCCAAGAAAACTGTAATTTTAAAGCTTATCTCCAGTTAGAGAAAATGTCTGATTTGAACAGTTTCCACTCTTCTCTAGATGGAAACTTGCATGCGTTCTTTTTGTGGATTTAAACTGCATGCTCAATTGAGTCCTTAAAGGGAACCTGTCTTGAGGATTCAGGCCTCAAACTGCCACCAACCTGTTATCCAAGGTGTTCACAGGCATTGCCTTCTATATTCTGGGCATAACTCAGAAAAAAAGAACCTTGCAAACTGTAGTCAAATGCCCTGTTAGAAATCATGAGATGGAGCCACTTCTCAAGAAAGTCAGGTGGGCCTGTCGTGATCGTCATCACAGTCCACATCCAGAGCATGTACAGTGAAGCAAGGTGTACTTGCCCAGGGTTTATCTGCGCATGCGCTCAGTGTCACTGGAGGTGGCTTGTTATAAAGTACCCAGCCTGTGGGACATGAGTCAAACCAGGAGGGGGACTGGCCAGTATGACTCTTCTGAATAGCGGCAGCACCCTCATGACTCTTTATAGTTTATGTGAATAGAGCATTCAAATTTCTTTATCTGCCACATATCCCAGAGTATAGAAGCACACCATTGTGAACGTCTTGGAGCTCTTTCACACGAGCGGATCCCGTGTGAGTAATCTGCTGTGTGAAAGAAAGCCAAGCCCCGTTCCGGACAGCAGAGACACGGAGCATTAACATGACTGATAATTCTCTGTGCCTCTCTGTGATCTTTTTACTATAAAATCACAGTGAAAACTTTATCTCACTGTCATTTTGTAGTAAAAAGAGCACAGAGAATTATCAGTCATGTTAATGCTCCGTGTCTCTGCTGTCAGGAACGGGGCTTGGCTCTCTTTCACGCAGCGGATGACACGCACGGGATCCGCTTGTGTGAAAGAGCCCTTACTGTTCTGAATAGCAGTTTGGGGGGCCCTAAATTCTCATGACATGTCCCCTTTAGTTACCAAAATCAAACCCAGCTCAAGGCAGAGAATGAAAATTCCTAAGATCTTCATATGGGAATGCTTCCCTTTTTCCCAAGTTTTATTTTGTTCCCATATCCAGTCATTAAAAATGGACAACGCTCCAGTAGTGCACATGCATCCTGATAGCTGGGTGAACTCTGAAGGACTAGTAGTAGCCAAAGATGCCGTGTACGCCATTACATCTCTGTGAGGTTTCCTATAACTGGAGGTATGCTTTATACTACATTGTAACTCAAATACATCTACTACCAAATGTTGCAGCTCATTGCAACTTGCTGCAATCCTTTCATGTGACAGTCATAGAAGTTGTGATTATTATGCAACTTGGCTTCGAGACTTGGCTAAACTCTGACTTGGTATGTATGTAGTGTGTACCGTCAGATGTCATGCAACCGTTTCTCCTACAGAGATACAACCAGAGTTGCAACTAGCGTTTCCGCACTGTAATGTGAATGTAGCACATACACAGTGGTAGTGTCTAGTGACCTCAGTA
This sequence comes from Bufo bufo, assembly GCF_905171765.1. Taxonomy (NCBI): domain Eukaryota; kingdom Metazoa; phylum Chordata; class Amphibia; order Anura; family Bufonidae; genus Bufo; species Bufo bufo. Next base: position 98,180,914 of record NC_053391.1, on the reverse strand, counting down.
TTGTTGTGGTCCTTATTCCCATTCACATAATGGCATGACATAACCTACATGTTATGGGGATTACTTGACTGAAATTAGAGTTCAGCTCTGGCCCCTGCACCATATACCATGCAGCAAATGAAATCTTGTTGCCCAGCCTATTGCATTCTATTACTTGTGCTGTTCAGCGATATCCTTGATTTCTAGTAATTCTGTAGATTGTGCGATTGCAATAATTGCTATCATTACATCCCTGCTTGGACGTTAGAGGGACCTCAGTTGGATGGGACCAAATTATCGGGGTCGGATGTGAATAGCCATTATTCTAAAGTATTGCAACAGAGGGGAGTGGATTAAAAAATGTATTTTTCTAGTTGGGGGGTCTGACTATTGGCAATGTCACTGATCAGCTGTTTCAAGATACTTTTATAGTATACCAAGCACCGCACCTTGTAAGCTGTGCTTGGTATTGCTTTTCGCTTGATTGGAACTACATTGGAGAAAGGGCAGGACAGATGGACATGAAGTCACAGACCGAGGAAAGTGCTGTAGACCCTTCAAACAGCTAATTGTGGTGGGTGCCAAGAGCAGGATCCCATGAGGATAGGTCATCAATTTTTTTTTCCAGGAAAACCCCCTTTAGTGCACCATGTTATAGAGCAGGAAAAGTTGAGTGTATATAGATATATATATAAAAAAAAGAAAATAATGGCGGCACTGGAAGAAAAGACAAGGAGGGTGCTATGTCCAGGGATGTAGCAGCTTACCCCGTCAATAGGAGATGAAAAAACGGACAGCACTCCAAGTAAAAGCTAGTGGTGTTTATTCACCCATGTGGATGGCAATGTTTCAGCTCATACAAGAGCCTTTTTCAAGCTTGAAAAAGGCTCTTGTATGAGCTGAAACGTTGCCATCCACATGGGTGAATAAGCACCCCTAGCTTTTACTTGGAGTGCTGTCCGTTTTTTCATCTCCTATATCTATATATATATATATATATATATATATATAACTTTTTTGTGGAATAGGTGAAAACTGTAATTTATACAGTTATATCTCTACTTTTTCTAACAGCGATTGGTGCAGGCGGGAGGGGTTATCAGTGACTGAGAGCTATCACTGTAGGCACTCTTGTATACAAAATGCTCACTGATAGCGCAGGAGGTGGAAAAAGCAGAGATCAAATGTATAAATGACAGGTTTTACTGAATCTTTTCAAACAGAAATATACCGTACATAATTCTGCTCAGCTCCTCCTGCTCTATGACCTGCTGCTTTCAGATTGCATTGCATTTTGTGGTGACAGGTCCTCTAAGGGATTATCCAGCAAAATATTTTAATTCCTGGAATACAGTAGCTGTTAACATTTAGAAACATGAAAACTAGCTTTTCCGGTGGTTTATTTTTCCATTTCATGGCATTTATTAATAGCAACCATTGTAGCCCCGAGTCAGCAGGCCTTCACACTGTGTTCAGGAGATCCACTCTGCCTAAAGCTTTATTCATCAAAAGTGGGAACTGACCCGACAACAAAAGGAAAAGAAAAAAAGCCGGTGGGCGGATTTACTAAGCCTTAAGATGGGGTAAATGCGGTCTAGCCCTGCACCAGATGTATCATAGGGGCTCAGGCTGGATACATTTGGTGCAGGGACTGACACTTCTGTCTAAATCTATACCAACTACTCGTTAGCTCACTTTATGACGGGAGTTTTGTGGCAAAATTTATGTTGCATCTGAGGCTGCGCTAGAATCTAGGTCCACTCACATGTCGGATGAAAGAAGAGACTTGAAGGAGATTTGATCTCCTGAACACAAGTGTGAAGACCACATTGTACACATACAGACCTTGAGGGAAACCAAGGATCAGGTGCCGAATTATTGCCTGCCATTAGAATTTCAACATGGTAAAATACTAGTAAATTCTACCAATACATTTCCATTTCATTATCTCAGGAATGAGGTAGTGCCCTGCCATTATTTTCCCTGGGAACATATCTTTTATCATCATGCACAGCCGCAGGTTTATATGGTTTTTGTATTAATAAAATCTGTCGATTATCAGTAGACCTGAAGGGAGTATTCAAATAAGTGTATTACTGGCCTATATGAAAACTTGATATTTAGCCCCAAAAATGATATAGTTTAGTAATGGGGATAATGGAGACATAATACATATGAATGAGTCCTAATGAGAAGTGGAAACATGGGTGGATTAGTTTATACCAAAACCACAGAACACTTTATGAATCCACTTTGCACTTGCCAGTAGATTTCTGGATAATTTCAGACAGCTGTAATGTGGTCACCCTTTAGCGTCTCTATTATATCTATTATCAGTTTGTCTACTCTCTTAACTTTACCAAAAGCTAATAGGTTCTGTAATAGTGCTTCAAGAACATGTCCACACGAGATGAATGCACTGCGAGTTTGTTATGATGGCTTTGCGTGCGGCAAATCCTTAGCATTTTACAGTACCAGCAAAGTGGATGATATTTTAAAGGGCATCAGATTTGTCCCTATGACACTGGCTGACTTGTTACATGTGCACTTGGCAACTGAGGACATCTGTGTTGGTCCCATGTTCATATGTGCCCGCATTGCTGAGAAAAATGAGGTTTTAATATATGCAAATGAGCCTCTAGGAGCAACAGGGGCGTTGTCGTTGCTCCAAGGGACTGAGCTCTCTCTGCAACTGCCGCCTCCTCTGCACTTTGATTGACAGGACCAGTCAGTGAAAACATAATGCCCGGCCCTGTCAAAGGGCAGAGGGCGCGGCAGTTGCAGAGAAAGCCGAGATTCTCAGTGTAATTGAAACACCCCCATTGCGCCTAGAGGCTCATTTGCATATATTACATTTTTCCTTTTTTTTTTCAGCAATTCAGGCACATATGAACATGGGACTAAGGCCTCTTGCACACTAACGTTTTTTTGTTTTTTTCGTTTACGTTCCATACACGGTCCGTATACAGAACCATTCATTTCAATGGGTCCGCAAAAAAAACGGAATGTACTCCATATGCATTCCCTTTCCGTATTTCCGTTGTTTCGTTCAAAGATAGAACATGTCCTATTATTGTCCGCATAACGGTCAAGGATAGGACTGTTCTATCAGGGGCCAGCTGTTCCGTTCCGCAAAAAATGGAATGCACACAGACGTCATCCGTATTTTTTGCGGACCGCAAAATACTGAAAGAGCCGTACGGTCGTGTTCAATAGGCCTAACACAGATGCCTTCAGCTGCCAAGCGCACATACAACAGGTCAGCCAGTTTCATAGGTACAAATCTGCTGACAGATGCCCTTTAAGGAATGTCATCCACGCGAAAAATATTTACCGTGAATTTCACCACTTTACAATACATAGGGTGAAATCCACGGAAATTCTGCATGTGTTTAGTACCCTCATAGGGGAAAAGCATAAAGGGATACTTTTATTCTTTGTTAGAGATGCTTCCACTTTCCCTGGTATTTTTAAAATTTAAGGTGTGAACACGGCCTAAATGATTCGCCATTAGGTACAAAATGTTAACATGCTAAAACGTATAGCTCCTATAGAAGGGTGTAGCCAGGCACAAATGTTGAGCGTAATCTCTTTCTGACATACAATGTAAACGTGTGGTCTCCTGTAGAATGTGACAACTAATTTATTCACCGAACCTCATTCGGAAGTGATATCTGAACCCAAAGTATCCACCTGTATATATAACTTCTCATCTAATAGCACTTTCTTATTTTGCTTTACAAGTTGCTCATTGGAACTAATTATATTTTATTGCTCTTGTAATTATTTCCTCATTTCTGCACCTAATGTGCAAATCCTGTCTGTAATAAAGAAAAAAAGCTTTGTTATGTAATTTAATAATAAATTAGAGTTATACATGTTTCTGTGTGTTTTTTCCCCCTCATTGTGTTGAGTCTCGTCCATGGTATTTGGCTAGGGTGAGACCTACAATTACAGTATAGTGTCATAAAAAGTATTAGATACATCAACACCCTCTGGAAACTGTTGACAGTAACCCGTAGGATACCAGCGCTGTAACAGGGTCACAAATCCCAGCGCCGTACAGCTACGCCACTCTAATTGGGCAGGCGCAGAAGCTGGAGCTGTGCCCACCCGATCAGCTGCAGGGGTCCGGCATTCACTGATAGCCGGACCCCTGCTGTATGCTCTGGCATCAGTGAAAACACTGATGCCTTCACATTAATCCTTGCACTGCCGTGGTCAGCGCTGACCGCGGTATCCTGCTGGGTGCAGGGTGTCCATCGGGTACCCACGCTGCTGTAACGGTGTCCCGGTGGCTTGGATGGCAGCCTGATGCCTCCTTTAGGCATCGTGGCTGCCATCCGTGTGAGATCCAGCCCCCTGGATCTCACAGGAAGCAGTCTGAAATGTATTACATTGAGTAATACACTTACAGCAAATGCATTACAATACAATATTTCTGTATTGTAATGCATTGTAAAGGGGATCAGACCCCCAAAAGCTGAAGTCCCAGAGTGGGACAAAAAAGAAAGTTAAGAAAAAGAAGTAATAAAAATAAAGTTTTACAAAAAAAATTAAAAGTTTCAAGTAAAAAAAAAAGCGTCCTTTTCCCAAAATAAAGTTTAACATAATTGTAAAAAAAAAAAGCGAAAAATAGACATATTGGGTATCGCCCCGTCCATATCGACCGGCTCTATAAAAATATCACATGATCCACCCCGTCAGGTGAACGCCATAAAAATAAATAAATAAAAACAGTGCCAAAACAGCCATTTTCTGGTCGCCTTGCCTCACAATAGTGTAATACCAAGTGATCAAAAAGGCATATTTAGCCCAAAATAGTGCCAATCAAACTGTCATCTCATCCCGCAAAGAATGAGACCCTACCTAAGACAATCGCCCAAAAATGAAAAAAATTGCTCTCAGAAAATGACAATACAAAAACAAGATTTTATTCTCTTCAAAAAGGCTTTTACTGTTTAAAACTTAACAAACAAAAAATCAAACATATTAGGTATCGCCGTGTCCGTAACAATCTGCCCCCTCAGGTGAATGCTGTAAATAAAATTTTAAAAAAAACTATGCCAAAAGAGCAATTTATTTTTCACCTTACCTCACAAAAAGTGTAATACTAAGTGATCCAAAAGGCGTATTTAGACCAAAATAGTACCATCTCATCCCGCAAAAAATGAGCCCCCATATAAGACTATTACTTAAAAAATAAAAACCATTGGCACCCGTAAACCAATCCATCAAAATCTGTGCTGCAAAAGCCATATGGCGCTCTTGCCCTTTTGAATCCTGCCATGAGCCCCCACAGCAGCTTACCACCACATATGGGGTGTTGCCATATTCAGGAGAAAATTGGTAAATTATGGGGTGCTTTTTCTCCTGTTACCCCTTGTGAAAATGAAAAATTTGGGGCTAAAGCAACATTTTATTGAAAGAAATAAAATTTTTCATTTTCACAGCCAAGTGTTTCCAAATTCTGTAAAACGCTTAGGCGGTCAAAGTGCTCAGTACTTCCCTTAATATATTTTTTAAGGGGTGTAGTTTCCAAAATGGGATCACTTTATGAGGGTTTCCACTGGAGGGGTCTCTTCAAATACAAAATTGTGCCTAAAAACCATTCTAGCAAAATCCGCCTCCAAAATCCATATGGCGCTCCTTTCCTTCTGACCAGTGCCACGTGCCCATAGGGCAGTTTACCGCCATATATGGGGTATTTCTGTAAACTGCAGAATCAGAGTAATATATATTGAGGTTTATTTTGCTGTTAACCCTTGCTGTGTTGCAAGAAAAAAATGTTTAACAGAAAAAATCTACCAAAAAATATTTTTTTTAATTTCACCTCAATTTTCCTTTAATTCTTGTGGAACACCTCAAGGGTTAACAAAGTTTCTAACATCAGTTTTGAATAATTTGAGCGGTGTAGTTTCTAAAATGGGGTCATTTATAGGTATTTTCCATTAAGTAAGCCCCTCAAAATCACTTTATAACTGAATTGGTGCTTAACCTCTAAAGGACACAGGGCGTACAGGTACGCCCTGTGTATTTCCGATCACTGGCGGGTGGTGATCGGAACAGAGTGCCTGCTGTGAAATCATTCAGCAGGCACTCTGTGACAATGCCGAGGGGGGTCACAGAGTTTCGGCGATCGCAGCAAACCGCAGGTCAATTCAGACCTGTGGTTTGCTGCGTTTCCGGGTCTCCGGTGACCCGATAACTCGGAATAGGATGGTGATCGGTGGTGTGATAATACGCCACCAATCACCATCCTTAGATACTGAGAGGTTGCGCTGACATCACCTCTCAGGATCGCATCCTATTGGCTGGGCGGGCGGGGGTTAACTTCCCCCAGCTCTGCTCTCCTTCTCCACACTGCTTCCGTGGAGCCAGGAGAGAGGAGCCCGTCCGTCCACCTCTAAGCCCAGCACCCCCACGTGAGCCACCATAGTGCCATCTGGCACTCAAAAGTTATTAGGGAAAGGTTAGATTATGCAGAGAGACTGAGGGATAGTTTTAGGGGCTTCGCCCTGAATCGTTTTTGGGTTTTTTTCTTTCAAATTTTTGGGGCTTTCATATTTTTTTTATTTAGTTTTATTTTTTTCCGGTTAGGTTTAGGGTGGGTTAGGGTAGGGTATAAGTGAACGTGAACACCCGTCCCTTCACACACACTAAATAAAGTTTTACAGACACACACTCCCCTATGGCCCGCCGGACGTTCTCGGCCGAGGAGGCATACGCCCTGATTGTCTCCAACTCCGAGAACCCCAGTGAGGACGATGATGAGCCCTGGGGACCCTGTGGCCCACACTAGTATGAGCAGCCCTGGGGCTCGTACTAGTTTTCCGGCTCACCAGATAAGTCCAACTGTGCCCCCTACCTGTGAACTTGTCTTGTGTACCCCAGAGGATTTTGAGCCCGTGCTTCCTGACTTTGTTGGCCAACCAGGAATCAAGATTCCCACAGTGGGCTTCACTGAATATTACTTTTTTTAGTTTTTTTTTCGGTGACCACTTTGTGAATCTGATGGTGGAGCAAACGAACTTGTTCGCCCAACACCCGGGCTCCTTTTTGGCTAGGTCCAGTGGCTGGACTCCGGTCAGTGCAGCCGAGATGAGGATGTTTTGGGGCCTCGTGCTGCACATGAGCCTAGTCAAAAATTCTAGTGTCAGGCAGTACTGGAGTGGGGACGTCTTCTACCAGACCCCATTCTACTGTATGGCCATGACACGTTCCCGTTTTGAGGCCATTCGGATATGCCGGCATTATGCAGGCCGGTCATCGATCACTTCAGGGCCAAATTTTTGGAGGCCTATGTACCTGGAAGGGAGGTCGCTGTTGATGAGTCTCTCATTGCTTTCAAGGGGAGACTCATTTTCCGCCAGTATGTTCCCTCTAAGCAGACGAGGTATGGTGTGAAGCTGTACAAACTTTGTGAGAGTACCTCAGGGTACACTTACATGTTTCGTATAAACGAGGGATGAGATTCCCGTAATCAACCCCCAGAATGTCCCCCCACTCTGGGTGTTAGCGGGAAACTTGTGTGGGACCTTATGCACCCACTGCTAGATAAGGGTTACTACCTGTATGTGGATAACTTTTATACTAGTATCACCTTGTTCCAGTCCCTCGCTGCCAGATCCACGTCCGCTTGTGGGACTGTGCGGAAAAATCAACGCGGCCTCCCTACCCATCCCCTCCAGGTACCTATCCCCAGGGGTAAGACCCGTGCCCTTACCAGTGGAAACCTGTTGTTGGTCAGATATAAGGACAAGAGGGATCTCCTTGTATTGTCCACAATTCACGGTAATGGCATCACCCCTGTCCCTGTGCAAGGTACCGCGGCAACGGTCCTCAAGCCCCGATTGTATCGTGGAATACAATCGGTATATGGGAGGAGTTGATCTCTCTGATCAAGTTCTCAAGCCATATAACGCCATGCACAAAACCCGGGCATGGTACAAAAAAGTTGCGGTCTACTTGGTACAGGTTGCCTTTTACAACTCTTTTGTGCTGTGTCCGAGCGCTGGCAACACAGGGAAATTCCTGCAGTTCTTTGAGGCAGTCCTCAAGGACCTGATCTTTTCTGACCGGGAAAGAGCAGGCCGGAGTACCTCGGGAACTAGAGGCATCCGGATCGTCTCTGGCCAACACTTTCCAGGTGTGGTCCACCATACTGGAAAGAAGGGATGGTCCCAAAAAAAGTGCACAGTGTGTCACAGGAGGGGGATACGGAAGGACACCACCACTCAGTGTGACAGGTGCCCCAATCATCCGGGCCTCTGCATTGACGGTTGCTTCAGGGAGTACCACACTTCCATGGAGTCTTAAATTTATAATCCCCTTCCCCAATTTTAATTCTATTTGGCGACAGACAATCGCCAAGAAAAAATAAAATAAAAAACTATGGCTCTCAGACTTTGTAAAACTAAAATAAATTAAAAAAAGTATACATATTAGGTATCGCCGCATCCGTAAGAACCTGAACTATAAAAATACCACATGACCTAACCCCTGAGATGAGCACAGTCAAAAAAATAAAATAATAACGGTGTAAAAAAAGCAATTTTTTGTCACTTTACATCACAAAAAGTGTAATAGCAAGTGATCAAAAAGTCATATGCACCCCAAAATAGTGCCAATAAAACCGTCCTCTCATCCCGCAAAAAATTAGCCCCTACCTAAGACAATCGGCTAAAAACTGACTCTCAGACTGTGGAGATCCTAAAATGTTTTTTTTTTTTTTTTTTTTTTTTAAAAAGGATATTATAGTGTAAATCCTAAATAAATTTAAAAAAGTAGACATATTAGGTATTGCCGCATCCGTAAGAATCTACTCTATAAAAATAACATGAACGCAGTCAAAAAAATAAAATAAAAATTGTGTAAAAAAAAAACATTTTTTTGTCACCTTACATCACAAAAAGTGTAATAGTAAGTGATCAAAAAGTCATATGCGCCCCAAAAAATAGTGCCAATAAAACCATTCTCTCATCCCGCAAAAAATGAGCCCCTACCTAAGACAATCGGCTAAAAAAAAAAAAAAAACTGACACGCAGACTATGTTTAAAAAAGGATATTATAGTGTAATATTGCCGCGTCCTAAGTATCTGCTCTATGAAAATAACACATGACCTAACCCCTCCAATGAACACAGTCAAAAAATAAAATAGAAACTCTGCCAAAACAGCTATTTTTTGCCAAATTTTCCATTTTAATTCATTTTTTCCGTTAACAAAGCAAGGGTTAACAGTCAAACAAAACTCTATATTTATTGCTCTGATTCTGTAGTTTACAGAAACACCCCATATGTGGTCGTAAAATGCTGTATGGCCAAACGGTAGGGCACACAAGGAAAGGAGTGCAATATGGTTTTTGGAAGTCAGATTTTGCTGGACTGTTTTTTTGACACCATGTCCCATTTGAAGCCCCCTGATACACCCCTAAAGTAGAAACTCCATAAAAGTGACCCCATCTAAGAAACTACACCCCTCAAGGATTTCAAAACTGATTTTACAAACTTTGTTAACCCTTTAGGTGTTCCACAAGAGTTATTGGCAAATGGAGATGAAATTTCAGAATTAAACTAGTTTCTAACCTTGCCTCACAAAAATGTAATATAGAGCAGCCAAAAATCATATGTACCCTAAAAATAGTCCCAACAAAACTGCCACCTTATCCCGTAGCTTCCAAAATGGGGTAACTTTTTTGGAGTTTTTACTCTAGGGGTGCATCAGGGGGGCTTAAAATGGGGCATGGTGTAAATAAACCAGTCCAGCAAAATCTGCCTTCCAGAAACCATATGGTGTTCCTTTCCTTCTGCGCCCTGCCGTGTGCCCATACAGTAGTTTACGACCACATATGGGATGTTTCTATAAACTACAGAATCAGGGCAATAATTATTGTTTTGTTTGGCTGTTAGCCCTTGCTCTGTTACTGTAAAAAATGGATTGAAATTTAAAATTTGCCGCAAAATCCACATTCTGAAATTTCATCTCCATTTGCCAATAACTCTTGTGGAACACCTGAAGGGTTAACAAAGTTTGTAAAATCAGTTTTGAATACCTTGAGGCGTGTATTTTCTAAAATGGGGTGATTTTTGGGTGGTTTCTATTATGTAAGCCTCACAAAGTGACTTCAGACCTGAACTGGTCCTTAAAAAGTGGGTTTTGGAAAATTTCGGAAAAATGTCAAGAGTTGCTTCTAAACTTCTAAGCCTTGTAACATCCCCAAAAAATAGAATGGCATTCCCAAAATGATCCAAGCATGAAGTAGACATATGGGGAATGTAAGTTAATAACTGTTTTTGGAGGTATTACTATGTATTATAGAAGTAGAGAAATTGAAACTTGTAAATTTGCACATTTTTCACAATTTTTAGTAAATTTGGTATCTTTTTTATAAATAAAAATGAATTATTTTTTTTATTCCATTTTACTAGTATCATGAAGTACAATATGTGACAAAACAATCTCAGAATTGCCTGGATAAGTAAAAACGTTTTAAAGTTATTCACACATAAAGTGACACTGGACTGATATGCAAAAAATGGCCTGGTCTTTAAGGGGTTAAAAAAATGGTTTTGGAAATATGTTGAAAAATTGAAAAATGACTTCTAAATTTCTAAGCCTTCTGACGTCCTAAAAAAATAAAATGTAATTTACAAAATGATGCCAACATAAAGCAGACATATGGGAAATGTTGATTGATAACTATTTTATGTGGAATTACTATCTGTTTTAAAAGTAGGGAAAAAAGCAAATTTTGAAAATTGAGAATTTTTCCAAATTTTTGGGGTAAATTTTGGATTATTTTATAAATAAAGGGGAACTATATTGACTCAAATTTATGATTGTCATGAAGTACAATGAGAAAACATTCTCAGAATGGCTTGGATAAGTAAAAGCGTTCTAAAGTTATTACCACATAGTCAGATTTGCAAAAATCAGCCTGGGATTTAAGGTGAAAAGTGGCTTGAAGGGGTTAAGCTTAAGCTGGGCATAGACATGAGATAACTATCGGATTGTTTGGCCCGACAACTATCTCTCTGAATTCTCCCATAAATATGCACCTTAGCTGAGCCAAGCACACACATGTAGGAAATGGGGAGAGCGGAGAAAGTCACTGCCTGATACATCTAACAGCGGCTTATCTGCATGAGAACAAAAGGATCGGCAGTTGAAATCCACCATTTCCCCAAACATCTGCTGTCAGGGGGACTTGAGAGGCCTAACACATAAGATGGCTGGCTGAATCCTCAGGAATCGGTGAGTTTGGCCGACATAGATCTAATCTGTATGGCCTGCTTTAGAAGAACCCAAACCATTCTTCTGATGGTAAAGGCCATCAACTATAGGTTGGAAGGGTTAGGCTCTTCTAGGGGACTGAACTGGTTCTTCTGTTTTTGACTAAATAAATACAATGATTCATGCTGAAGCTACTGTGCTATTTTCTTGTTTGTAGAAAGAAGACCTACATGCCATGTCTGGTGGCCATATAATAAACTAATATTTCTTTACTAGAGCCTTGTGCTTAAAGGGTTATCCATGGTAAATACAGTGGATATAAAAAGTCTACACAACAAAACAAAGATAAATCATTTTTAGAACTTTTGCCACCTTTAATGTGACCTATAAACTGTAAATCTTTTAGGTGGAGGGAAAAAAACTAAAATAATGTGGTTGCATAAGTGTACACACCCTCTTATAACTGGGGATGTAGCTGTGTTGAGAATTAAGCAATCACATTCAAAATCATATTAAATAGGAGTCAGCATACACCTGCCATCATGTAAAGTGCCTCTGATTTACCCCAAATAAAGTTCAGCTGCTCTAGTTGGTCTTTCCTGAAATTTTCTTAGTCGCATCCCACAGCGAAAGCCATGGTCCACAGAGAGCTTCCAAAGCATCAGAGGGATCTCATTGTTAAAAAGGTATCAGTCAGGAGAAGGGTACAAAAGAATTTCCAAGGCATTAGATATACAGGGTGGGCCATTTATATGGATACACCTTAATAAAATGGGAATGGTTGGTGATATTAACTTCCTGTTTGTGGCACATTAGTATATGTGAGGGGGGAAACTTTTCAAGATGGGTGGTGACCATGGCGGCCATTTTGAATCCAACTTTTGTTTTTTCAATAGGAAGAGGGTCATGTGACACATCAAACTTATTGGGAATTTCACAAGAAAAACAATGGTGTGCTTGGTTTTAACGTAACTTTATTCTTTCATGAGTTATTTACAAGTTTCTGACCACTTATAAAATGTGTTCAATGTGCCCATTGTGTTGGATTGTCAATGCAACCCTCTTCTCCCACTCTTCACACACTGATAGCAACACCGCAGGAGAAATGCTAGCACAGGCTTCCAGTATCCGTAGTTTCAGGTGCTGCACATCTCGTATCTTCACAGCATAGACGATTGCCTTCAGATGATACGAGATGTGCAGCACCTGAAACAACGGATACTGGAAGCCTGTGCTAGCATTTCTCCTGCGGTGTTGCTATCAGTGTGTGAAGAGTGGGAGAAGAGGGTTGCATTGACAATCCAACACAATGGGCAGCACATTGAACACATTTTATAAGTGGTCAGAAACTTGTAAATAACTCATGAAAGAATAAAGTTACGTTAAAACCAAGCACACCATTGTTTTTCTTGTGAAATTCCCAATAAGTTTAATTTGTCACATGACCCTCTTCCTCATGAAAAAACAAAAGTTGGATTCAAAATGGCCAACTTCAAAATGGCCGCCATGGTCGCCACCCATCTTGAAAAGTTTCCCCCCTCACATATACTAATGTGCCACAAACAGGAAGTCAATATCACCAACCATTCCCATTTTATTAAGGTGTATCCATATAAATGGCCCACCCTGTACTATGGAACAACAGAAAATATGGCACATTGACAGTGACATTACCAAGAACTGGACGTGCCTCCAAAATTGATGAAAAGACGAGAATAAAACTGGTCTGGGAGGCTATCAAGAGGCCTACAGCAACATTAAAGGAGCTGCCGGAATATCTGGCAAGTACTGGCTGTGTGGTACATGTGACAACAATCTCCCGTATTATTCATATGTCTGGGCTATGGGGTAGAGTGGCAAGACGAAATCCTTTTCTTGCGAAGAAAAACATCCAAGCCAGGCTACATTTTGCAAAAACACATCTGAAGTCTCCCAAAAGCATGTGGGAAAAGGTGTCATGGTTTGATGAAACCAAGGTTGAACTTTTTGGCCATAATTCCAAAAGATATGTTTGGCGCAAAAACAACACTGCACATTACCAAAAGAACACCATACCCACAGTGAAGCATGGTGGTGGCAGCTTCATGCCAAGGGGCTGTTTTTCTTCAGCTGGAACTTGGGCCTTAGTTAAGCTAGAGGGAATTATAAACAGTCCCAAATACCAGTCAGTATTGGCACAAAACCTTCAGGCTTCTGCTAGAAAGCTGAACATGAAGAGGAACTTCATCTTTCAGCATGACAACGACCCAAAGCATACATCCAAATCAACAAAGGAATGGCTTCACTAGAAGAAGATTAAAGTTTTGGAATGGCCCAGCGAGAACCCAGACCTGAATCCGATTGAAAATCTGCAGGGTGATGTGAAGAGGGCTGTGCCCAGGAGATGTCCTCGCAATCTGACAGATTTGGAGTGTTTTTGCAAAGAAGAGTGGGCAAATCTTGCTAAGTCAAAATGTGCCATGCTAATAGACTCATACCCAAAAAGACAGAGTGCTGTAATAAAAGGTGCTTCAACAAAGTATTAGTTTAAGGGTGTGCACACTTATGCAACCATATTATTTTATTTTTATATTTTTTCTTCCCTCTACCTAAAAGATTTCAGTTTGTTTTTCAATTGAGTGGTACAGTTTATAGGTCACATTAAAGGTGGAAAAAGTTCTGAAATGATTTATCTTTGTCTAATTTTTTTTACATCACAGAAACCTGACATTTTAACAGGGCTGTGTAGACTTTTTATATCCACTATACATACGTCTTCAGCAGTAGTAAATGTAATAAAATGGTCATGCTCTCCACTGTTCTCTGTGGCCTCAGCAGTCACATTGTGTACACTGCTAAGATCAGTGATTGGCTGCACGGTGACCAGGTGTATATGGAATGTCCCCACTGCAGCCACTAAGGTGACTCCGAGCTGCAGGACTAAAGCGCAGCGCTGGATGTGGCAGAGAGAAAAGGGGTAAGAAGTATGTTTACCACTGCTCAGTACTTGGGGCACAGTGCCCGGGAGAGTAAAAGATAATTTTGCTCATTTGCACAATTACTAAAGACATCTATAAGGTACAGTTGTGTTCAAAATAATAGCAGTGTGTTTAAAAAAGTTAATAAAGCTCAAAATCCTTCTAATAGCTTTCATTTCCATACACACAAATGCATTGGGAACACTACACATTCTATTCCAAATCAAAACATGAAGAAAAATATATAAAATGTGTGTTGTTCCTCTAAAAAAATTGAAGAAAAGTGAATATTAGACTGTTCAAAAAAATGGCAGTGTTTGTATTCTTCGTTACAAACTCAAACATCTAATATAAAAAGCTGAGTGTATGTGTATGTATGTCGCATTTACAATCACGAAATTTGGCACACAGGTACAGCTCACACTCAGACAATACAGTGCTGCTTACTTAGAGTGATCTGTTCAAAAGGACACGCCCCAGATCCAGTAAAGGCAACTGTTAAGGGGGTGGGCCCCTGTGGAGGTCACTGTCAAAGGGGTGGTATGCTGTGAAAGTCCCTGTTAAAGGGGATGGCTGCTGTAAAGGTCAAAGTTAAGGGGGTGGGCTGCTATGGATGTCCAATTTTAAGGGACGGGGCACTATGGGGTGGGGGGCTGTGGAGGTCACTGTTTTGGGGGAGGGGTGCTGTAGATGTCACTTATAGTGGATAGTGTTGATATCTTCTAACGACACACACAAACATTAAATGAAATAGATTAAATATACCCGTGCGAAGCCGGGTCCTTCAGCTAGTTCACTATATAGCAGAAACAAATAGAAAGAGAGCTCATAGTACCAAAAATATATAAATTTTATTAGAACATATTAAAAAATGACAAAAAAATGATGAATAAAGCTAGTGCATGAGATGCCATAAAACAAGATGATGAGAGCGGAGAACAGAAAAAAGCGCCACCCTGGGAAGAAAAACACACGGATACAAAGATGAAAAGATATGGTATATATCATGGGAAAAGAAAGTACTGGGTACAGTGCCCAACCCATGAAATGAATGGATAATAATAAAACCATGAAGTGCCAGGTAAAGCAAGGTCAGCTTATGCACCCCCAATGGCATAAAATGCAAGCAAATATAAGGTGGAAGTATATTGCATAGAAAGACCGAGTGTAGGTAGACAACAGGATCCTATAGCCGGAGGGGGGCAGCAGGAGACCAAGGCTCACCTGAACAGACCGTGTGCAAAGAGACCCAGGGTGGCGCTACATTGTGTATACATTTACTGATTTTTATTATTATTATTTCTTTCTCTCTTTAGCTTTTCATTTGATGGATATCCAGCCGCCTTGCTCCTCTCTGACCTTTTTAGGAATGGATCGCTTCCAGCATGTTACCATTGTTTTTTCAGTGTGGTTCATTTAGCGGGACCAATCTACGGACATAGCTATTATTACACTTGTTTCTTGGCACTGCTATACATATATTCGTCGTCTCTCTCTTCTTTTTGCTAATATACAACTGGTTTTTCCATGCCAACATATAACTTGTATTGGCTCTTCTTAGGGTTGTCTTTACATCACAACATTATTATTACTCATTATTTTTTATTATTTTTTCTTTTTCTCCTGGCTCTATATATTCCTATATTTAGCTAGGTACATATATATATATATATATATATATATATATATATATATATTCTATGAATTTTTCTTTTTCACTATTTATTATTATATTTATTATTCACTTTTATATACATGAGTCCTGATTCAGTTTCCAATCATATTCCCCCCACCTCACCATTATGTACACCATGCTTTTCACCACCATTGCTTATTATGAATTATTATTCATTGTTATTTATCATGCATCAGTCTTACTCACCATTTATGAATTTTATTACCGTATATACTCGAGTATAAGACGAGTTTTTTGGCACATATTTTTGTGCTCAAAAAGCCTCCTCGTCTTATCCTCGAGTCTAGGTCTTAGCTCCGGTAATAGCAGGCAGTGCGGGGGGCGGCGCTCACTCACTGACGTCACGCGCCTGCGCCGCCTAGTGGGAGCAGGCGCGTGACGTCAGTGAGTGAGCGCCGCTCCCCGCACTGCCTGTATTACCGAAGCAAAGACAAAGTAAGATATCCAAAGTTAAAGGTTACTGATTAGTTTAAATATACTGCTGTGAGCGTCGGGGAGGGGGATCTGTGGATGGCACTGTAGGGGGATCTGTGGATGGCAGTGCCATCCACAGATCCCCCTACAGTGCCATCCACAGATCCCCCCTCCCCTAAACAGTGCCATCATGGCACTGTTTAGGGGAGGGGGGATCTGTGGATGGCACTGTTTAGGGGGGATCTGTGGATGGCACTGTTTAGGGGGGAGATCTGTGGATGGCACTGTTTAGGGGGGAGATCTGTGGATGGCACTGTAGGGGGATCTGTGGATGGCACTGTAGGGGGATCTGTGGATGGCAGTGCCATCCACAGATCCCCCTACAGTGCCATCCACAGATCCCCCTCCCCTAAACAGTGCCATCATGGCACTGTTTAGGGGAGGGGGGATCTGTGGATGGCACTGTTTAGGGGCGATCTGTGGATGGCACTGTTTAGGGGGGAGATCTGTGGATGGCACTGTTTAGGGGGGAGATCTGTGGATGGCACTGTTTAGGGGGGAGATCTGTGGATGGCTCCCTGTATTTAATGCAGAGTGTGTGTGTATATAATGTAGAGTGTGTGCATTATATACACATACACTCTGCATTATAGCTGCATTTCCCACCCTAGTCTTATACTCGAGTCAATCATTTTTCCCATTTTTTTGGGGTAAAATTAGGGGCCCGGCTTATACTCGGGTCGGCTTATACTCGAGTATATACGGGTAGTTTTGTTTGCACCACTTCTCACATATATTTATATTTATACTATATGTATAATTTTCTTTTTTCCTTCTTATTTCTAGCATGTCCTTTCTTACTTCTTTATTTTCTTTATTTATTTATTCATTCATATCATGATTACTGTCCTTCGCTTTTTAATTATACTGTATTATAATCATGTTTGGCATTTTCTATTATGTCGCTGCATGTATATATTTTTTATTTATTCATTTTCTATGTATAATATGTATACATTTATATGAATGCATTTCATTGTATCTGCTTTTTTATGTATATTATCCTCTGAACTGTTTATTTATTTATTTATACATATATTGTCATAGAGCTACACATGCCGCATTGATGCTTCAATATGGTACGGTCACTGTTTTCTATCTGAGAGGTAGCTCGTTTTCCTTCTTTTTTATGAATGATTTGGCTATCTGCTGGTTTCCTGATTTTCCTCCTCCCCCTCTGTGATGTGTGCGCGCGTCATCCGGGTGCCGCCTCCGGCGCCTCACGCCCGTGCGTCCTTACGCCAGAGCTGCCCGATCATGTGACTTGTCACATGGTGTGGGCGTGCCGGCGGGACGCCGGCCGTGGGGCGGCTGGATGTGGCTTACCTGGATTTCCACGCGCCTCTCCAACATACACACCTGGGGACGAGTAAGTACTCATTCCCATTGGCTAAGAGAGCCTACTTATACCTGTTTCACAGTGATGCCGCTACCCCCTGACGAAGGCACGCCGAAACGCGCGTTGGGGTAGCGCCACCCTGGGTCTCTTTGCACACGGTCTGTTCAGGTGAGCCTTGGTCTCCTGCTGCCCCCCTCCGGCTATAGGATCCTGTTGTCTACCTAAACTCGGTCTTTCTATGCAATATACTTCCACCTTATATTTGCTTGCATTTTATGCCATTGGGGGTGCATAAGCTGACCTTGCTTTACCTGGCACTTCATGGTTTTATTATTATCCATTCATTTCATGGGTTGGGCACTGTACCCAGTACTTTCTTTTCCCATGATATATACCATATCTTTTCATCTTTGTATCCATGTGTTTTTCTTCCCAGGGTGGTGCTTTTTTCTGTTCTCCGCTCTCATCATCTTGTTTTATGGCATCTCATGCACTAGCTTTATTCATCATTTTTTTGTCATTTTTTAATATGTTCTAATAAAATTTATATATTTTTGGTACTATGAGCTCTCTTTCTATTTGTTTCTGCTGTTTCACTCGGGAGCTTTTACCGAGTTATACTTTCGGTGTATCCCCTGTATCTATATTGGGTGGGCACTGTTCCTTACCCGCCCCGGGGATACCCTGGGTCATTTTTGTTTATCTGACTAGTTCACTATATAAACTGAAAAATATTTGAAGATTTTGCTTTCCTTTGAATCACTTCACTAATATTTAGTTGTACAACCCCTGTTTCTGAGAACTGCTGTACATCTGTGTTTCATGGAGTCAACCAACTTCTGGCCCCTGTGAACAGGTAATCCAGCCCAGGATGATTGGACTACATTCCACAGTTCTTCTCTATTTCTTGGTTTTGCCTCAGAAACTGCATTTTTGATGTCACCCCACAAGTTTTCTATTGGATTAGGATCCGGGGATTGGGCTGACCACTCCATAATGTCAATCTTGTTGGTCTGGAACCAAGATGTTGCACGTTTACTGGTGTGTTTGGGGTCGTTGTCTTGTTGGAACACCCATTTCAAGGGCATTTCCTCTTCAGCATAAGGCAGCATGACATCTTCAAGTATTCTGATGTATTCAAACTGATCCATGATCCCTGGTATGCGATAAATAGGACCAACACTGTAGTATGAGAAACATCCCCATATCATGATGCTTGCGCCACCATGCTTCATTGTCTTCACAGTGTACTGTGGCTTGAATTCAGTGTTTGGGGGTCATCTGACAAACTGTCTCCGGCCTCTAGACCCAAAAAGAACAATCTTACTTTCATCAGTCCACAAAATGTCTCTTTAGACCAGTCAATGTGCTCTTTGGCAAATTGTAACCTCTTCAGCACATGTCTTTTTTTCAACAGTGGGACTTTGCGGGGGCTTCTTGCAGATAGCTTGGCTTCACATAGGTGTCTTCTAATTGTAACAGTACTCACAGGTAACTTTAGACCTTCTTTGATCTTCCTGGAGCTGATTGTTGGCTGAGTTCTTGCCATTTTGGCTATTCTTCTATCCATTCGAATGGTAGTTTTTCGCTTTCTTCCACGTCTTTCAGGTTTTGGTTGCCATTTTAAAGCATTTGCGATCATTTAACTGAGCAGCCTATAATTTTCTGCACTGGGTCTGTTGGATTTCTATTTGGCCTCTTTCACACGGGCGAGATTTCCGTGCGGGTGCAATGCGGGAGGTTAACGCATTGCACCCACACTGAATCCGGACCCATTAATTTCTATGGGGCTGTGCACATGAGCGGTGATTTTCACGCATCACTTGTGCGTTGCGTGAAAATTGCAGCATGCTCTATTTTGTGCATTTTTCACGCAACGCTGGCCCCATAGAAGTGAATGGGGCTGCGTGAAAATCGCAAGCATCCGCAAGCAAGTGCGCATGCGGTGTGATTTTCACGCATCTTTGCTAGGTGACGATCGGGATGGGGACCCGATCATTATTATTTTATACATCATTATAAGGGAAAATAATAGCATTCTCAATACAGAATGCTTAGTAAAATGTGGATTGAGGGATTAAAAAAAAATTAACTCACATCCTCCTCTTGATCGCGTAGTTGCCAATCTCTTCTTACTTCTTTAATCATGAGCTGCCGGCTAAAGGACCTGTGGTGACATCACATCACATGGTCCATCACCGTGGTGATGGGCCATGTGATTGGACCATGTGATGAGCTCAGTGACGTCACCACAGGTCCTGAAGAAAGAGCAGAGACCGGCAGCTATAGAGGAGGTGAGTTAATTTTGAGGAGGTGAGGCTCCCAGCGCATACGCAGTGTCGGCCGGTGTCCAGCTGAGAACATCCATCTGATCATCGCGCCTGCGCACTGGCCCGTAATTTTTCCCTACCCTAACCGCTGGTGAGGCACACCACACCTCCTCACGTCATGTCCGGTCCGGCCGGAAGTGACGAGGGTAGGGAAATCTCACGAGGTAGCGAAATATAACGGAACACCGGATTACACATGGGAAGACCACCACATGTGAGTTATTTATATACGTTAGATGTATATCGCTATTGAATATATGCCACAAATGCCAGGAATATTGATTTCTGTATAGTAATGTTAATATATGAATGAAGTGAAAAGGAAATGTTTACTAGTAAGTTTATTTGTACGTTTTATTGGGTTCACACCCCCATCAGGGGGAAGGTGTAGGACACACCCCTATTTGCACTATTTAAAAGGCACACTGTGTATTGTGATTTCATTGCTTGACAAAGACCAGAGGCGGTCGAAACGTCGCTGTATTAGGCTGCTGGTTTAAATTAAAGACCAGATTTTTTTCACTACTGGAAGAGTGCTGCGGATTTCTATATATACCGACTGTGGGGCAGCCGCATGCGGTCCGTCCGTTCCGCAAAAAGATAGAGCACGTTCTATCTTCTTGCGGACGGAAGCACGGAACGGAACACCACAGAAGTACTCCGTAGTGCTCCGTAGGATTTACGGACTCATTCAAGTCAATGGGTCGCAGTCACGGATGCGGAATGTACACGGAACAGTGCCCGTGTATTGCGGATCCGCATATGCGGTCTGCAATACGGCAACGGGACACCTACTGTCGTGTGCAGGAGGCCTTAGAGCCACTTTGCTACGGTAGGGAATTGCATTGTGAGTGATTGTCTACTCTACATCTATGACCTGTATCGTTTCCTTAGGCTACATGCACACGACAATGAAAAAAGACGGCTGTTAAAAATGGGCACAATGTCAGTTTTTCATGGCCATTTTGCTTCCATTTTAGAGTCGTTAAAAGTGGATGAATTTCATTGAGTTTTTTTAAGTTAGAACCCCAACCCCTGTAGTGTCCCAATTAAAAATAATGCACTTTGTGCCACCAGTATAGCTAATGGCCACCTTAGTGCCTCCCAGTAGTTATAACAGCCCCCAAGTTGTGCCCCAGCATAAAGATTAGCCCCCAGTTGTGCCGCTATATATAATGCACCCCAACTCAACCAGTGCTGACATAAAAAAAACCTCATCCACTTGCGCGCAGTGGAACACTCGCTCCGCAGCGGATGCACCAGGACCTGGCGTTGCCAGCCTTGTGATATCATGTGAGAAGTCCCGACGCTGAGAGTTCAGGTCCTGCTGCCTCCAGTACCGAGTGAGTGTTCCATCCCATGCAAGTGGATGAGGGGAGTATTTTATTGTTATTTTTTTAACCTCTGAAAGGGCCTTTTTTCACAGTGCACCTGTTTTTAACGACCATTAGACGGGTACAGTCCTGTATTAACGACCATTAAAAATGGTCCCAATGATTTCAGTGTGGTCATGAAAACAGACAACAATAGGACATGTCCTATTTTTTAACAAGCACGACTCATGTGAATAGCCCCATTGATTTCAATTGGTTCTAAAAAATAGCCGTGTGACGCTTGTGACAAAAACGTCAGTCATACAGCCATTTTTCACGTTCATGTGAATGTAGCCTTAAAAGTAGTCAATCACCCTGATTTTGATCTTTTATCTGCAGTACTACATGAGCAGTACCGCACGTAGGCTGTCCAGATTGCTAGTTTTTTTTTGTTTTGTTTTCCTACTTTAATCCCTGATATCGGGGAATAGAGGGCAGTAGGAAAAAAAGTCGTGATCCGGACTCCTTATGTGCAGTACTACTCATGTTAATAGTCCAAGGTCAGGGTGACAGATTCCCTTTCATTAACGGAAGCAATTTGTGTAGTTGGAGCATCCACTGTCTCTTTTCATGGCACATCTATTTGGCAATGGCTCAGGATGCTGTTCTGTAATATGTATGATAAAGTCGCTCCAAAGATTCTAAGTTGTCCTAGTCGCATGGATAAAGATAAAGCAATACCTGTTCTCTTTGTTTAAATGTTGAAATATTGGAAGCTTCATTCTAGTCAGTACTTACTGGACACCATAACGTCCTAGAACTGCAATGCAGAGCAATATTTTACCCGGCAGAGACCGTACACAGTGCACTGAACTGTTGAACAGCCGATGCTCCTTTTGCATAGATTTTATGAGAAGTCCTTCTTCATGATTAAATCTAGTGTTCATGACAAGAATTCTTAATGATAAGTGTTATTGAGTCGTTCACTTTTATAGGAAGCATTTAAAGGGATAGCCCATTAATGAATAGCTTTTATTTATTTTATTTTTTTTAGTTTTTGCCTCTCCCTGTTTAAGCAGCTATAACTTAAAAAAATAAAAAATAAAAAAATTTCACTGACATGACTGTATAAGGAAGAAATTGAATTTTTTAAATGTTGTTTAACAGTACATATACCCTATATTTCACTCTATAAGATCCACTTTTATTCTCCCAAAAAGTGGTGGGGAGAGTGGTGGTGGCAGTGCGTCTTATGAAGCGAATACTAATGAGCGCTTCCAATATGGAAGTGCTCCTTAGTAAACGGTAGGACTGGAGAGCTGTGAATGCCAGGTGCTGTCATTACTCACCTCTCCCTGGTCTTCTGCCGGCGCAACGCTCTGTCCTGACTACATACAGCGTCAGAACGTACTACGCGTAAGGTCACAGTGCAGCGCTGTAGGAAGAGAGCGCTGGATCCTCTAAGTGGCGGTGCTTTCCAAAGCAGAAGAGGTAAGTTCTTTTGTTTATTTTATGTCTGATCATCTGAGGCCTGATGAAGATGAGGATTGGGGTCTGAGATGAGGATCGGGGTCTGATTTGGAGGTCTGATAAAGATTGGGGGTCTAATTTGAAGTCTGATGAAAAATATTATTTTCCTCCTCTAAAACCTAGGTGCATCTTATGAAGCGATTTTTTTACATAGTTTTTTTTACTTTTTTGTTTTTACTGTACATATTTCACACTGAATAACCTGGTAAATGAGTTGTTTAGATTATTTCAGTCATGCAGATACCTAATGGTTTTTTGCTTTTACATAGTGTACGGACGATAATGATTATTTTATGTAAAATTATTGCTTTTTGTGATTTTTATTTTTTTTTATAAAAAAGTTTGATTACAATTTTTAACTGTATTTTTTTATTAAATTTTTTTGCAAAATCCCATTGAGGAATTCATGTCTTCCAAAATTATTTTAAACATGTATACTTGTACTCGGGTTTGCCAGTACATTGTGCTCTGTGTCTCTATGGCACAGGGTGCGGTTAGTGAAACACTAGTGCGCCCCAACAGCAGGATTACTGAATTTACAGTCCTGGGGTCCTTTCTATGTCCCCAGGGCTTCTGCAGAGGGTTTGTCCAGCCTGTAATCAGGTCACTGGGACCCAATCAGAAAAGGAAATACTCTTTGATCATGCGGTGGTCAAGGACTGCAGGGGTAACAGTTGGGATTGGAGCTATAGGTAAAAGGCTGCTCCAAGAACCAGAGCTTTTCATTTCAGTTCATTTGTAGATCAGGAGTGCTCACAGAGGAGGTCTGCTCCCTCTAAAACAGCAACGGCAAAAGACAGTGGGTGGTCATTAAGGGGTTAAACCAGCATGCTGTGAGCCCCTACTATATGGTTCTCAGAACCCAGGTTTTGGGGGCAATATACTGTGCCTCGTATCCAACTGAAAAAGACATTTAGGGCTCATGCAAACAAGCGTGCGTGCCCCATGCTGCAGTCTGCAATGCACGGCACTGTTCGTGTGCACGCCATTTGCGGATGCGGACCCATTGGCTTGAATGGGTCAGCGATCTGCAAGAGACGGTCCGCACCGCAAAAAAGTAGGACGTATTATTATTTATTTTTTTGTGGTGCAAAGACACAGAACGAAATCCCACATGCCTCTGCAACGTATCTTAGGGATTGCGGACCCATTCAAGTGAATAGGTCCACATCCATGAGTGCACACGGCCGGTGCCCGTATATTGCAGACCCGCTGTTTGCAGTCCGCAATACGGGCATGGGCCACACACGCTCATCTACATGAGCCCTTAGGAGAGATATTTTGAGCGGAGACCTACCCTTTTTAGAATCGATGACATGAGATATGAGCTTGATACAGCTGAAGTTCACCCTGCATCCCGATCATTTCTATTTCATTATATGCCACAAAAGGAATAAACCACTGTAGAGTGAAGAAATGCCCTTAGTCTTTTTCTATCTTCTTGCCCTTTTTACTCTTCTTATTTAGCATTTTCTGCTGCTGACTTTGGACTGTAAAGTAAGGAATCAGCAGATTAATGGTTGACGTCAGTGTTACAGTCCAGGTGTGTGCATTATTTCCTGAGTGAAAAATGTGAATTGTTACACGCTCATATTTTTATCAAGGAATATAATTGTTAAAAAGCAAAGGCACCGACATTATTAGAAAATCCTAAATATTACATGCATTTAAAATAATAGTTCACGTTTCATGCCACGCATAATACTTCATCCAGGCCTTGCCACTGCAAGGGAGACGTCGGGCAGTGTAATGAAGAGGAAGCAGCGCTCACAAACAGCTGATGGGTGGGGGTGCCGGGTGTTGGACCCCCGCGAGCAGATATCAATGACCTATCCTGAGACAACCCTTTTAAATGCAATGTTGAAATTTTTGATTGCTGCTGATTAATATCCCTTCACTGACATGTATACACTGAATATGTATACCATTAAAACTACTTACAGTTCAAAGGGGTTATCTCATGATTTATGTAAAAAGTGAAAATCCGACGTCACATAGTACATGAGAATGCCTTTCTAGCCCTGTACCTCACATAGATCCAGCAATCTTCCCGTTCATTGCACCAGTTGCTCTGCTAGACTTATTTTAAGTTGGCAGATCAGGGGGCATGCCCATTCTCAGGTGGTATGTCCTGTCTGCTGCAGCTGGTAACAGTTGAAGGATTCAACTGAGCATGTGCGTCCACCTCAGTGAGGTGGACAGAGAAATTAGAAAATGTGCAAACAGCAGGTGGTGCTATACAGATAGATTTCTTTAACTCGGTGACTATAGTAATTTTTTAATTGCATGCAGTTACAAAGGTATCCAGATATTTTTCATGGGACAACCCCTTTAAGAGAATAACATTTATTATGTTTCAATCGCACCTGTCAAAGGGTGGGATATGTTAAGCTACTTTCCCACTGACTAGCGTTTTCAATTCCGCTATTGAAATCCGTCATAGGACCAAACGCGAGTGTGACCAAACGCGAGTGTGAAAGTAGCCTTACTCGACATGGGCCCACATGTTCCAGTATATGTTGTTTGGCGTGCGTTCCACAGTGGAACGCATAACATCACTTCCTCCCATCATATCTTGTACCTCCCCTCATCGGCCAACTACTATTCACAAATAAAAGGACTTATTTTCCCACTACTCCCATATCAGTATCTAAATAGATGTCCCAAGTGGGGCCATTACCCGCCCCATGAAGTGCGATGAGAACGATGCCATTCACCTGCGTACCACGGAGTAGCGCACTGTTCATAAACTAATACCTCCGGTATGCGCTCCACTGCGGAACACAAGCCCAAACATCGCAGGACCTGAAACAGGAAACCTCTCATACTCACCCAGTAGTAGGGACGGCAGATTTCTCATGCGCTCCACGATGGAACGCACAACCTGGAACATCTGGTGTGCGTCCCACCGTAGAGTGCAAATGCGCCGCCACGCGCAACCCAAATGCCAAATAAAAATTACATGTTGAGCACCAGGCATGTCTACAATATATACATAAATTATAATCCAGTGATAATTATCAATACCCAACGAATAGGGCTGAGCTGTGATACCAAGCACAGCTGCTGTACAATGTACGACGCTGTGCTTGGTAAGCTGCGAGAAGGCTGCAGCGCTCAGTTTGCCGGTGCCTTCTCAAACAGCTCAACAGTGTCTCAGATGTCGGACCCCCACCGATCAGATACTGATGACCTATCCAGAAGATAGGTCATCAGTATTTAAAACTTGGAAAACCCTTTTAACTCTAGCTATACCACACAGAAGTTCAATGAGCACTTGCCCCAATACACACAGGGTATACACATAGCGGAACAGTGGCAGACATGGGCCACCAGTCACAGTAGCTCCCATTGTGACCAGTGTAAGTGAGTCTCTCTTTCCAACTATAGAGTATATGTAAAATCCAAGCTTAGCCACTCCGGGTGGTTGATGTTCCCAAACTCAACTTGTGACTGCTCTGCCACTGCAACATGCTTTCACATGAATTTAAGTGAAGTTCAACTTGATTACACTCAATGTGTATTTTTGATGCCCTGTTACAAGTTCTCCAAAAATGTGTCCTACCCCTTTAATCTCAGCTTCTATGAACGGCTGCTAAATATTCATAATAACATTTTAAATTCATATAAAGTGTCAACCATTATATACATATATGTCTATTGGAGCATCCAGCCCTGTAATTACTACCTTTTTTGTGTCACTTTCAGAGTCTGGTCTGGTCACCAACATGATGATCCCTTGTCCTCATTAGCAACAAAAAGTTACATAATAATAAATAGGCTTGAGTAAATCGACCTTCGGATCATAGATCCAGTGGCATGCTAAGGGGGAGGCGCGGGGGGCGGTCCGCCCCGGGTGCCGGCTCTCAGGAGGGTGCCAGAAGCAATGAGCGCTTCCATCAATACAGATGTAAGCGCTCATTGCTGAAGCGCTGGGAGCTGCGGTCCTGTCACTCACCGCTCAGCTTCACGTGCTCCTCCCCTCCTTCAGGCCGGCGGAGCACAGAATGGTGAAGCAGGAAGACTTCTCTCTGCTCCACCATTCAGCCTGCAGACACAGATCGTGCTCCCAGCCTGTGTGGGCGGAGCCTGCAGCACGTAAATCTGCATAAGCATATGAGTAGTTACTGTGTTTTTTGTTTGTTTTTTAATACAGAGGGGGCACAGAGGGCTTTCTTACTATGGAGGGGGCACAGAGAGCTTTATTACTATGGAGGGGGCACAGAGGACTTTTGTCACGGACGTTCCTGTGACAGGTGCCAGGAGATCAGTGAGACTGGCAAAACGTGGTTTGATCTGACAGGTTCCTATGGATCAATTCGTGTCTCTGTTGTTTCTGTTAATGGCCAGACCCCTTGCCTCAGGTGTTGCTTATGTGGTCATTTATCCTTCCCTATTTATTGTGGCTTCTCCCACCATGCTGTGCGGTTTATAGCTTCAGTCTGGTTTTGGATTGCTGGTGTTTGGATCTCAGCGGAGTTCCTGTGCTTCCATTGCCTTTTGAAGTTAAGTGTCTTATTTCCCTTTTGTTTATTGTTTGGGTTATCTTGTGTTGCTCTTTTCCCTGTCATTTGCGTTTAGGCCTTAGGGAGACTCCTGTTTGTCCTACCGGTTGGAGGAACAGGTTGTCTCTTGTCCTGACATTAGTACCAGGGTCCTACGGGGGTAATTAGGACTTTAGGTTCCTGTGTATGAACTCACCTACCTCTGGGGTCAGTTCATATTTGCAGTCAGTCAGGACTTTGGTTAGGTTTTCTCTAGGAGGTGATCAGCTAATTTCCCTAGTTTCCAGGCCTTTTCCCCTCCCCCTTTCCCTCCTACATTCGGTGTGGGTTTCCCTCCCACACCGAAATGTGACAACTTTATTATTATGGAGAGGGAAAAATGGGCATTTCTACTATGGAGGGGACACAGAGCCAGGGGGCATTACTACAATGAAGGGGGCACAGAGGGAATTATTAGTGTGAAGGGGGCTCAGAGGGCATTATTACTGTGAAGGGGCACAGTGGGCATTATTACTGTAAAGGGGGCACAATAGGGATTTCTACTATGGAGGGGCAAAGAGGGCATTACTAAATACAGTGGGCATTACTACTATTAAGGGGGCACAATGGGCATTACTACTGTGAAGGGGGAACAATGGGCATTGTTACTATAAAGGGGGCACAATGGGGATTATTACTATGAAGGGGACATAATGGGGATTATTACTATGAAGGGGGCACAAGGGGGATTATTACTGTGAAGGGGGCACAAGGGGGATTATTACTGTGAAGGGGACACAATGGGGCTTATTACTGTGAAGGGAGCACAACAAGGGCATTACAATTGTGAAAGGGGCACAGAGAGGGCATGACTACTGTGAGCGGGGCACAATGTGGGCATAACTACTGTGAAAGAGCACAATGTGGGCAATGCTACTGTGAGGGGGTACAATTTTTTTAAAGTATTGGGGGAGTACCAGAGAAAGGACCTGCCCCGGGTGCCAAACACCCTAGGCACGCCACTGCATAGATCCGAAGTCAATTCGCTCAAATACTTTG
This sequence comes from Bufo bufo, assembly GCF_905171765.1. Taxonomy (NCBI): domain Eukaryota; kingdom Metazoa; phylum Chordata; class Amphibia; order Anura; family Bufonidae; genus Bufo; species Bufo bufo. Next base: position 98,152,519 of record NC_053391.1, on the reverse strand, counting down.
ATTTTAATGCTGTTTCTGTACAGAATTAAAATGTATGGTCTCCATGGAGCCAAACTTCGTCTCGCCCAAAGTCGTTTGAGACTTCAGTGAATTACTACTGTATTCATATCTACGTATTTAAAAAACTATTTAAAATTGGGATCTGAAGAGGCCTTTGGTACCGAGGTAGTAGCCAGTACCGAAGCCCACTTCAGATTCCGATTTTAAATTGTTTTTAAATATGCAGATAGTATTTCACTGAAGTCTCAAACGACTTTGGGTGAGACGAAGTTTGGCTCCACAGAGCCCATTTTGTATTTGAACAAATTGACTTTGGATCTTTGATCCGAAGGTCGATTTGCTCAAGCCACTTGTTCTTTGAATAGATGTTACAAAAGCAGATTTGTTATCTAAGTGCCCACCCACCCTGGTTTTCAAACTATAACTCCTGTACAGGGATCTGGACTCTTTTGCAGGGGGAACCACTCAATCACTACCTCCTGTTATATTCTCTGTACAGTGGTTGCCGAACCATGGGGTAAAGAGACACTGGTGCTCTGCAGCAAAGGATCAGGCTCAACCATAGTCGGGGAATAAACAATGATCAGGGCAGGCAGAGTTTGAGCAACCCAGTAAACAGTCCCATGGTCCGGATGGGCATCACAGGGTCAAAACGAAGAGCAGGCAGAGGTCATATTAGAAAAACAAGAAAATTACCTTTGCAGGAAAGTAGGAGGAGTGGGAGGATGCCTTAAATACCCTAGGGAATCTCCTCACACTCCCATCCTCTCCAATCTCTTGGGTTTGCGTTGTGACCTCTACCTCAGGTCTGAAACCTTTGTTGGAGATATTAGGGCCCTTATGTTCTTTTTCAGGAAATGTGGCTTCAGTGTCATCAACTTCTAAGTTTCATTACCTCTTTATTTCCCACATCGACTATTCCCACCATTTTAACTGAGTTTGAATTCAGGTGCATGTGCATGTCTCCAATTATTGCTTTTTCCTTGTTGTATAATTTACTCCTGAAGCAGGTGACAGAGGACACAAGGCCAGAATATTTTGATGATATGGGATAAAGAATTGAGCAGGAGATTTTCACACATGGACTGGACTAGTCATTCATTATCACTCACTGAACTTCAAGATTCTCTCCCAGTGGTAAGGCTTCAACAAATGTATCCTCATGCTTCTCCTTTTTGCTGGAGATGTTCCTCCTCCCATGGCACCATGCTACATATTTGGCAGGGGTGCCCTCCAATTTATTCACTCTGGAAGGAGGTGTTCTCCCTTTATAATTCATTATGTGACACTGCAGTCCTTGCTACCCCCGAAGTGATCCTTTAGTCAATGGTTCTGGGCTCCATAGCTAATATAAAGAAAGGGCTTCTTCATCAATTTGTATTGACAAATTATCCCTAAACTTTGAAAATTATCAACTCTTACTTCCAGAGACCAGTAGGTTGAGCCCCTTAACCAGCTTTTGAGATTGTGAGAACATGGGGTGATAGACCATGGCACTTTTTCTTCCTTTCATAAAACCTGGTTTCCATGGACCCAGTTTCAAGCCTCTTCTGGCCTTGCTGCCTGGATCTCGGGGGGACACCTCCCATCTTAGGTTAGTTGTCCTTAGTCACCACCCTGATCCTCTCCCCACCTTTTTCTCCTGTGCTACCTTGGTCCCTTGCTAGGTATAGTTGGCAGTTGCCCATCTAGTTATTAGGTTTAGTTTCCGTACCTTGAAAATGTCTGTACTGACTGCTATCTGTCATGTCCATACATCTTTGCCATTTTTTTTGCTAATGTGAAGATTTATTGAACCATAAATACGAGATAAGGTGCAATGTTTTGCAGAGGCCTAGGTGACTAGCTACTTTAGACCAATGTACTGTCACAACCAGACAGCTGAGAAGCTCTGACAGAAGCCTTTCAGAACCTCCTCCTTGAGTTTTCTTTGTTTTGGTTTCAGTTCCTCATCTCGTTAGCCTCTCTCAGCTGTCATGCAGTTGGACTGATTGCTTCCCTTTAAATTCCTCCCCATAATGCAGTAGTGTGCGGCTTATACAACTTCCTGGAGTGTGTGTGCATGCTGTTCCTATATCCCAGTCTTCTGCAAGATAAGTGCTGTATATTTATTTGTGATTTTCTGTTTGCTGGATCTTAGGAGACCCTGACTCCCTTCATGTCTAGTGTAGGGAGCCGGTGGTCGTGTCCCCTCACTATTGTACGGTCTTCAGGCGTTAGATAGTCGAGGTATGTGGATATGCGACCATCCACCTTTGGGGTGTTCGCATAGGCTGAGCAGTCAGGGAGAGTGTGCCAGGTCTCATGCAGGGGTCTCCCTTTTGTTCCTTAGTTGTGGATCCAGTGAGTCATAGATTATTTTGCATTGTCTTGTTTCCTGTACACCATCCGTGACATTATAAGCCGCCAAAACCGTCTTAAGCATGGATCCGGTTTCACTTTTGGCTGAACGCTTCCAGGGTCTTTCATTGGAGGTAGCTGATCTCCGTAAGACTTTTTCTCAGTTTCAAGTGACCGGTTCAGCTTGCGTTCATGGAGTTTGTTCTGAGCCTAAGATCTCGCTTCCGGATACGTTCTCCGGGGGTAGTGAGAATTTTGTGCATTTTAGAGAGGCTTGCAAATTCCATTTTCGCCTTCTTCCCATTCCTCTGGTGATGAGGAACGGAGGGTGGGGATCATTATATCGCTGCTCAGGGGTAACGCTCAGTCCTGGGCCTTTTCACTGCCGGAGGGGGCACGGCCCCTCTGTTCAGTGGATGAATTCTTTTTAGCCCTGGGTCAGATATATGATGATCCGGATCGTATTGCTCTGGCTGAGTCTAGACTACGTCTGTTATGCCAGGGTAAACAATCCGCAGAGATATACTGCTCAGAATTTCGGAGATGGGCAGCTGATACTGGTTGGAATGATGCTGCACTCCGAAGTCAATTTTGCCATGGTCTTTCAGAGGGATTGAAAGATGCATTTGCCTTTCATGAGAGGCCTATCTCCTTGGACTCTGCTATGTCTCAGGCCGTTTGTATTGACAGGCGTCTTAGAGAGAGAGGAGAGATCTCTCCTTCCTGTCATACTCAGTCCCGGGACAGTGCAGCGGTCTCATTCTGTGCGCAGGGGTCTCAGTCGCTGTCAGCCCCTTCTGAGCAGGAGCCCATGCAGCTGGGGTTGATTGCCTCTGACAATAGAAGATTCAGCCCGCATGTCAGGGTTTGTTTTTGTTGTGGAGGTATAAATCATTTGGCAAATGTTTGTCCCTCTAGGAGATTCAGGCAGTTTTCTGGGAGTAATAAAGAAACAAAAAGGAAAAAATCTTTTAAAAATGTTCCGTCTGTTACTATTGGCAGGGTTGAGGCGGAAATTGAAGGTTTTCCGTTTGCTTGTAGTTCCCGTTTTGTCCTGCCTGCTAGGGTGGCGCTAGAGAGCAAGATCATTTTTTGTGAGATTTTTGTGGATAGTGGAGCAGCTGTCAATCTTATTGATAGTCAATTTGCAATAACTCATGGTTTCCAGGTATGAACTTTGGGAAAGGATATTCCTGTTTTTGCTATTGATTCCGCTCCACTTTCTCAGAGATCATTAAAGGGCATAGTTCACAATATCCGTTTAATTGTGAGTGATACTCATGTTGAGGATGTGTCATGTTTCGTCCTTAGCGGTTTGCCTACTCCTCTAGTGTTGGGGCTACCCTGGCTCACTAAACATAACCCCACCATTGATTGGCAAGCGAGGCAAATAAATGGTTGGAGTGACTTTTGCAGAGAGAATTGCCTCACGACATCTGTTTCTGAGGTTTCTACTAAGATTGTACCACCTTTCCTCTCTGAATTTTCGGATGTCTTCTCTGAGAGTGGAGTTCAGGATTTGCCCCCGTACAGGGAGTACGATTGCCCTATTAATCTCATCCCAGGCGCCAAACTGCCTAAATCTCGTTTATACAATCTTTCCCAACCTGAGAGGGTCGCTATGCGTACTTATATCTCTGAGAGTCTGAGAAAAGGACACATACGACCCTCGAAGTCACCTGTTGCCGCTGGTTTTTTCTTTGTTAAGAAAAAAGATGGTTCTTTAAGACCTTGTCTGGATTTCAGGGAGCTGAACAGTATCACTATTCGTGACCCTTATCCGCTTCCTCTGATCCCGGACCTGTTTGACCAGGTTGTTGGGGCTAAAGTCTTTTCCAAATTAGACCTAAGAGGGGCATACAACCTGGTCAGGGTCAGAGAAGGAGACGAATGGAAGACGGCCTTCAATACCCCTGAGGGCCATTTTGAGAATTTGGTTATGCCTTTTGGTTTGATGAATGCCCCAGCCGTTTTTCAGCATTTCGTGAACAGCATTTTTTATCATTTAATGGGAAAATTTGTATTAGTGTATTTGGATGACATTTTGATTTTTTCTCCTGATTTCAAAACTCATAAGGAACACTTACGTCAGGTCTTGCTCATCCTGCGGGAGAAAAAATTATACGCGAAACTGGAAAAATGTGTGTTTGCGGTTCCAGAAATTCAATTTCTGTGGTTTCTTCTCTCCGCTTCTGGTTTTCGCATGGACCCCGAGAAGGTCCGCGCTGTGCTTGAGTGGGAGCTTCCTGAGAATCAGAAGGCGCTGATGCGTTTTTTGGGCTTTGCCAATTATTACAGGAAGTTTATTTTGAATTATTCCTCTGTTGTTAAACCACTCACTGATATGACCAGAAAGGGGGTAGATTTTTCTTCCTGGTCGGTAGAGGCGCGTAAGGCTTTTTCTAATATCAAGGAGAGTTTTGCTTCCGCTCCCATCCTGGTACAACCTGATATTTCTTTACCCTTCATAGTTGAGGTTGATGCTTCTGAGGTAGGTGTGGGTGCGGTCTTGTCTCAGGGTTCCTCTCCTGCCAAATGGCGACCGTGTGCCTTTTTCTCGAAGAAACTCTCCTCCGCAGAGAGAAATTACGATGTGGGAGATAGGGAATTGTTGGCCATCAAGTTGGCTTTTGAGGAATGGCGCCATTGGCTCGAGGGAGCCAGACACCCTATTACCGTGTTTACTGACCATAAAAATCTGGCCTACTTGGAGTCAGCTAAGCGTCTGAACCCGAGACAGGCCAGATGGTCTTTGTTCTTTTCAAGGTTTGATTTTGTTGTTACGTTCCGCCCTGGGGTTAAGAATGTGAAGGTAGATGCCCTGTCACGTTGTTTTCCGGGAGGTGGGAATTTTGAAGACCCGGGTCCCATTTTGACTGAAGGTGTGGTGGTCTCTGCTCTTTTTCCTGAATTGGAGGCAGAGGTGCAGGCAGCCTAGTCAGAGGCTCCTGATCTTTGTCCTCCTGGGAGGTTGTTTGTGCCTCTCGCTTTGAGACACAAGATTTTTAAGGAACACCATGATACGGTCCTTGCTGGGCACCCGGGGGCAAGAGCCACACTGGATCTCATCGCTCGGAGATTCTGGTGGCCTGCGCTTCGTAAGTCGGTTGAGGGTTTTGTGGCAGCCTGCGAGACTTGCGCTCGTGCCAAAGTCCCTCATTCACGGCCATCAGGTCCTCTCCTTCCCTTACCCATTCCTTCCCGTCCTTGGACACATCTGTCCATGGACTTCATAACGGACCTGCCTCGTTCCTCGGGGAAGACTGTGATTCTGGTGGTGGTGGACCGTTTTAGCAAAATGGTGCATTTCATCCCTTTTCCGGGTTTGCCCAATGCTAAGACGCTGGCGCAGGCATTCATTGACCACATTGTCAAATTGCATGGTATTCCTTCAGACATAGTCTCTGATAGGGGCACGCAGTTTGTTTCCAGATTCTGGAAGGCTTTCTGTTCTCGCTTGGGGGTTCGGTTGTCATTCTCTTCTGCTTTCCACCCGCAGTCGAATGGCCAGACGGAGCGCGTCAATCAGAATCTGGAGACATATCTGCGCTGTTTTGTGGCGGAGAATCAGGAGGATTGGTGTTCTTTTTTGTCCCTTGCTGTTTGCTTTAAATAACCGTCGTCAGGAGTCCTCTGATAAGTCACCATTTTTTGGTGCATATGGGTTTCATCCGCAGTTTGGGACTTTCTCGGGAGAGGGGTCTTCTGGTTTACCTGATGAGGACAGATTCTCCTCGTCTTTGTCATCTATTTGGCAAAAGATTCAGGATAATCTAAAGAGCATGAGTGAGAGATATAAGCGTGTGGCAGATAAGAGACGTGTGCCTGGTCCGGACCTGAATGTTGGTGATCTGGTGTGGTTGTCTACCAAGAATATCAAATTGAAGGTTCCCTCCTGGAAGTTGGGTCCTAGGTTTATTGGGCCTTACAAGATCCTGTCTGTCATCAATCCTGTTGCCTACCGTCTTGATCTTCCTCAGACTTGGAAGATCCATAATGTTTTTCATAAGTCCTTATTGAAACCTTATGTTCAACCCATTGTACCCTCGCCTTTGCCTCCTCCTCCGATTATGGTTGATGGGAATCTTGAATTTCAGGTCTCTAGGATTGTGGATTCTCGTCTTGTCCGCGGTTCTCTCCAGTACCTCGTTCATTGGGAGGGTTATGGTCCTGAGGAGAGGATGTGGGTCCCAGTGACGGACATTAAGGCCACTCGTCTCATCAGGGCTTTCCATAGGTCCCATCCTGAGAAGGTGGGCTCTGAGTGTCCGGAGTCCACTCGTAGAGGGAGGGGTACTGTCACAACCAGACAGCTGAGAAGTTCTGACAGAAGCCTTTCAGAACCTCCTCCTTGAGTTTTCTTTGTTTTGGTTTCAGTTCCTCATCTCGTTAGCCTCTCTCAGCTGTCATGCAGTTGGACTGATTGCTTCCCTTTAAATTCCTCCCCATAATGCAGTAGTGTGCGGCTTATACAACTTCCTGGAGTGTGTGTTCCTATATCCCAGTCTTCTGCAAGATAAGTGCTGTATATTTATTTGTGATTTTCTGTTTGCTGGATCTTAGGAGACCCTGACTCCCTCCGTGTCTAGTGTAGGGAGCCGGTGGTCGTGTCCCCTCACTATTGTAGGGTCTTCAGGCGTTAGATAGTCGAGGTATGTGGATATGCGACCATCCACCTTTGGGGTGTTTGCATAGGCTGAGCAGTCAGGGAGAGTGTGCCAGGTCTCATGCAGGGGTCTCCCTTTTGTTACTTAGTTGTGGATCCAGTGAGTCATAGATTATTTTGCATTGTCTTGTTTCCTGTACACCATCCGTGATATGTACCCATCCCATCCTCTTCTGGGTACAGTATGTACCGTACCAAGTCTATATCCAAAAAGAACTGCTTAGAGGGCATGGCAATGCAGAATAGAGGCAGAAGAGAAAGCCTGCTTGAGGGAATGGAGGGCAGCCTCAGGAGTCTATTCCATAATGTAACTTCTCTTCAGGTGAGAGCTGAGATAGGGTAGGTAAGTATGGAAAAGTGTGGAATAATAGTTGGCAAAGCACAGGAACCATTTCATGATCGTATACTACAGTCAGAAATCACATAGCCCGGGAAAGGAAGACATCCTCAAATCTGTAGTCTGTTCTCTCACAGAAATTGGAGGATGGTAGGAAAATGCTTCTGGGGTGATGTCAGGTCAGTTGAGTAAAGATGTTGTCAAGATAAACCATGACACAAACGTAGAGTAAATCACAGAAGATGTTGGTGATAAACTCCTGAAACATAGTGGGGCCTTTTAGAGGCCAAAGGGCATGAATCTGTACTCATAATGACTTTCATGGGTGTTAAAAGTTGGCTTCCACTCATCGCCCTCTCAAACGCGGATTAAGTTATAAGCCCCCACAAAGATCTAATTTTATCAAGACCCTCATCCCATGAAACTTGTCAAAGAGCTTGGAGATTAAGGGGTACTTGTTTTTCACCATGATCTTATTCAGTCCACAGGAGTATATACATAGCTGAAGAGATCCATCCTTCTTTTTCACAATGAAGCCAACTTCAGCTGGGGAGGAGGACTACCAGATGAATCCTCTCAGTGTTCTCCTTAATATAGTCCAACATGGCTTGGGTCTCTGGCAGAGACATTGGGTACAAATGACCATGTGGGGGGTGGGGGGTTGATTCCAGGCAAAAGGTAATTCGAAAGTCATATGGCCAACGAGGTGTCAGAGTCTAACCTTGTCAAACACATATGCATAGCTGACATAGAATGGAAGCATACCCTGTAAACTTTGCAGAACTGAGGCCTACAGGCTGGTAATATAGTACCCATACACTGTGAGTGACATTGTGATACTCATGCAGAATCTGCCCATTGTCCTATCAATCACAGAAGCATGAAGCATAGCCACGATAACCCCACCAACAGAGCACTGATGGATTCTGGCGGTATGTAGAAAGAGATCTCAATATTTAGGACTCCGTCTTGGAGGTCAATGGGCTCAGTGGCATACTGGATAGGGTAGGTATGTGGTACCAATCACTAAAGCTTGATGCAGGAAGTTGCTGGTCAAACCAGAATTCAGGAAGAGAGTATCTTCACCGTGGGCTGTCTCTCCAATCGACACTGGAGCTTTCTGCCTTGTATATAACTTATACATGTTACTGTTATGTGTATAACTTATACACATAAAGTTATTGCTGCATCTATGCTGACACATCTCAGACAATTTGACTCAAGCTACATGGGTTCCAATGAGGATGAAGAAAAAGGTATCAAAGGCTTCTGGAAAGAACGTGCCAAAAGTGGTGTTTTCCTCTCACAAGTCATCTTTTTAAGACAGTCCCTGAAACACAGATCAGTACGTGTAGCCAATGAAATAAGATTGTCCAGGGTAGTTGGAAGGTCCCAACCTGTTAATTCATTCATGTGTCCTGCAAGACCCTCCCAAAAAGCCTCCTCCCTGTTACAAGAAAGCTCTGAGAAGAGGATACAGAACTGGATGGCATACTGCCCGACCATAAGGTTGCCCTGATGGGACACAATTAGGAATATGCAGTGGAGGCCATCTGTCCAGGCTCCAGCTATAGATCAAGGTGTCACTCCTTTCCCTGAGAGGTGTAGCCCAGGCTAAAGCTTCTCCAAGGCAACACCAGGAAGGCAACTTTGGCCTAGTCAGTAGGAAACTGTAAATCAAAGTGGATAGTGCAAGGGTTAAGGGATCCATGACAGGTTTTAAGATCTCTGTTATAGTGTGGCGGCAGTGGTAGATGGAAATCGGAACACATGGACAAGGTAGGCAACTAAGGAATCATTGCAGCTTGAGGAGGTGGAGAAGGACCCCCAAGGAGTCCAAAAGAGCAGAAATATTATTCTGCTACTGGAGTAGCTGTTCCCACCGGCCTCTTCAACCAGCTGATCGGCGGAGGTGCCAGGTGTCAGACCCCTACCGATCTGATATTATTGACCTATCCTTTACATCCCAACATAAATTAACTTCAGCGGCCGGGCATTTAAAAATGGTGCCCACTGGCACGTGTTTAAAACAGCACTAATGTCCGAGACCAGGACTTTTAACCTTTCAGATGCTGTGGTCAAATGTGACCACGGCATCGGGATGCCCTAAAACCCGGAAGCATGCGCTGGGTTAGGTGGAGCTGGAGCATGTATGCAACAACCCCTGTCCTCCTATGTGACAGGAGGCTGCTGCATATTAGGAACATATTAAAATTCTCATTGACTCCAATGCCAGACTAATTCATTAGATTAATAGACCAGCTGCTAAAATGCCATTACAAAGCAGCAAACAGGTATTTGAAGCTGCTGGTGCCTCTAAAGTCCTGCGAACTTCAAGCTTTAGGATCCTTTAGAGCAGGGGTGCACAGCCCGCGGGCCACATGCGGCCCCCAGAGCCAAGGTTTGCGGCCCCCGTCCTCCTGGACAGAAACACAGCTGATCGTGTGATGAGCTATGTTTCTGCCCGCAGCGCTGCATGATGGAGCATTAATGCTCCTGCTCCCGCACTGTAGTAGGAGCAGGACGGGTCCTCAGCTGTCAGTGACAGCGGGGGAGCAGAGGAGAAGACAGAAGCAGTGTATCAGAGCTTCTGCCTTCTCCTCAGATAAGTGAGGGGCGGACTATGCAGGGTAGACCCGGCTTGGGGCAGAGGAGTGCACAGCTGCAGGGTCGGGAGACCCTGCTCAGCCCCCACAGCAGGCTGATTTCCCCTGTAACTGGGGATCCTTTGGATGCCCCAGTTACAGTGGAAATAGTACAAAAAAAAGTCTGAGTCCCCAAAGGTCTTTCAGTGACCTCTTGGGGACAAATTATGTGAAAAAAATATATAAAATATATTAAAAATACTTTAAAAAATATTTAAAAAAATTGAAAGCAAAAAAATAAATAAAACACAAATAAAAGAAAAAAAAGAAATAAAATATGATGTAGCAAAAAAATATAAATTATATAAAAAAAACAAATAAAAAAAATTAAAATAAAAGGAAAAATTACAAAATAAAAGAGTGTTCACTGTCTCCTAACAGTCTTTTTATGATCCCTTTGGGGAAACATTATGTGGCAAAAATATATTTAAATAAATAATACAAAAATTAAAAATAAAACAAATTTAAAAACAAAACTAGAAAATAAAAAAATAAAAAAAATAAAAAGTGCAAAATAGTAGAGTGTTCATTGTCCCCCAACAGTTTTTTTATGACCTCTTGGGGGACATGTTATGTGGTTAAAAATATATTTAAATAATAAGTAATAAACCAATTAAAATAAAAAATAAATACATAAATAATGCAATACAATATTAATAAAATACAAACAAACGTATCAGTGTCCCCCGAAGGTGTTTTTCTGACCTCTTGGGGGATATTATTTGTAGCAGAAATATATTTAAAATTAAGTAAACGATTGACACAAAATTGGAAACTAATTATGATCATTTATTTTGGTATCAGTTTGCATATTTAAAGAATAAGGAGTTATAGTTCGATAAAAATACTTGTTTTTGGCCGGAATCATGAGGAGAGAGATGGTAGGCCCCCTGAAGGTGTGAAAATGACCATGGCAAAGTATATAGAGCTTCTGACTGACCTCTTTCTTCCATGGTACAAAATGAACAACTGTGCCTTTCGTAGCAAATTCATCTTCATGCATGACAATGCACCATCTCATGCTACAAATAATATAGCAGTCATTGGCTGCTATGGGCATAAAAGGCCACCATTCTCTCCTGACCTCAACCCTATTGAGAACCTTTGGAGTATCCTCAAGCAAAAGATCTATGAGGGTGGGAGGCAGTTCACATCAAAACGATAGCTCTGAGAGGCTATTCTGACATCCTGCAAAGAGATTCAAGCACAAACTCTCCAAAAACTCACAAGTTAAATGTATGCAGGAATTGTGAAGATGATATCAAAGAAGGAGTCCTATGTTAACATGTAACTTGGCCTGTTAAGATGTTTTTGATTGAAATAGCTTTTGATTTCAGTAAAAAAAATCTGTTCCATTCACCTTAATGGAGCTTTCAGAAATCCATGTGCTTTCTTCCCTGATTCAAATGAATGGAACTGATTTTCAGTTGTGGAATTTTCTGGCAGGAAATCTGCTGCGTGTGAAGGCTCCCTTATACTCTGCACTGCCTCAGAGTTAAGGGAGGCTTTTTAAATTGCTTATTAATTTTATTGTGCCAGCCCAGCAGGTTGAAATTTGATTAGGAATAGATAAATGGATCCCCAGCAGCATTGGATCTCTTTGTGGGAGAGGGCATGGAATGGACACCCAGCAGCACTGGCCTGAAAATTCCCCAGATCTCATTTTGATAAAACATCTGTGGGATATGTTGGAAAAACAGGTCTGATCCATGGAGTGAATGCCTCGACAGGTCAGAGCATCAACATCTTCTGCAGTGCTGTACCGATGCTGTCCTCAGTCACAATGGGGTATACAATCTGTTTCTCACACACACACTGTCGTATGCACACACACTAGATCAAATTTCATAGGAAGCTAGTGGATTTTTTGGACAAAACATACAAACTCCTTGCAGATGCTGTCTGACAGAGTACTGTATTTTTCAGGGTATAATATGCAATTTGTTTCTCCCAAAAGCAGGGGTTATATGGCAGTGCATCTTATAGTGCAAATGCTAATGACTGTTTCCATTATGAAAGCGGTCATCAGCATGAAGGAGGCGCAGGTACTCATGAGAGAAGCGCTGCGCTGGCTGTACTAACTGCACCCTGGTCTTCTTCTAGGCGCCTCACTGCACGAGTCCTGACTGCGTACAGCATCAGGACGTAGTGCACGTAGGCGAGAACTATGACTTGATGCTGTGCAGTAATAGCTAGAGGAAGACCAGAGAGTGGTGAGTGACAGTGCAGTCCGGAGCAGGAGAGGCAAGTTGGTTCTTTTATTTTCTTGTCTAATGGAGTTTGGAGGTCTCATCTGAGGTCTGAGGAAGAATGGGGGTATGATCTGAGGAGAAATGGGGGGTGTCTGATCTGCAGTCTAAGAAGGAATGGGAATATGATAGGGGTCTGATCTGAGGAGGAATGGGGATCTGATACAGAGGTCTGATGGGGGTCTCATTTCAGGTCTGATGGAGCTTGGGGGTCTCATTTCAGGTCTGAGGAGGAATGGAAGTGTGATGGGGTCTGATCTAAGGTCTGAAGAGGAATGGGGGTCTGATACAGAGGTCTGATAGGAGTCTGATCTGCGGTCTAAGGAGAAAGGGGAATATGATGGGGGTCTAATCTGAGGAGGAATGGGGATCTGATACAGAGGTCTGATGGGGGTCTCATTTGAGGTCTGAGGAGGAATGGGAGTGTGATGGGGTCTGATCTGAGATCTTAGGAGGAATAGGGCTCTGATACAGAGGCCTGATGGGGATTTTGTCTGACGTCTGATGGAGCTTGGAGATCTGATGAAAAATATTTTTTTCTTATTTTCCTCCTCTTTATCCTAGGTGCATCTTATAGTCCAAATAATATTGTATATAATAGTGTATGTCACTATCAAGAAATAATCTATGTATCCAATTTCACATGTTATTGGACTGGCCATCAGTATCGCTATCTTGTGTGTTTTAGCACTTGTCCCTTTAAAGGGAATGTGTCATCAGAAAATGGCATATTGTTTAAATCATGTTTGTATGTTTAACATATTTTAGAGATTTTTTGGTGTTTTTTTTTTATTCTGCATGTCAATATCTTAATTAAAAAAATCAAGCCATTTTCACACTGGCCACTAAGGCTAATAATGGACACCACTTCTTAGTCCATACAGATCACTTTACTGGAGTTATCTGCATATCATTACAGGCACGATGATAGATATCACCTATATATAGATAACAGCATCCGCCAATTACAATAGGTGATATCACAGCTTGCCTACTCCCTCCTGACCTATGCACAGGTCACAGAGCATGCCTTGAAAACTCATACAAGTCAATGAGGTCCCCTCCTGTCCATTATGTCTATGGCCCACAGTGGCTGCTGTAAAGCATATCTTTAAATGCTGTTAACAACAGCTCAGGCAAGGTGGCCACCTCCATAATCATGTTCAGGGAATAGAATCAAAAAAAAATCTGCAATCAGAAAATAAAAACAGACTTAAAAAAAAGAATATGTGTTGCTATTTGGTTTTACCTGGCAGGAAAAAAAAATTCACTGACACATTTCCTTTAAATATTTGGAGGGGAGTTTCCATCCTTCTCAGTAAATGACTGGACATTGCTGTTTGCTCTCTAGAGATTGTATCAGAGCTTTCTCTTCAGCTAACCTGATCTGATTGTCGAGCTAGAGAGACCATTAGGATAAAAATCAGCTCATTTTTGAGCAACTCTATCAAATGACTGTACTTACGAAGAGTCAATAGCAATAATTCTAATGGAGATATTACCAGCAGAGGCCCCAGGTTCACTATACAATTAAATATGATGAGTTATGCCAAGCATTGTCCTAAGGAAAGACATCTAGAGCTTTTAAGCCATGTATCATCTGATGATGAACCTCTACCAGGAGGAACGCCTCCACCTGATGTCATTTCACCACTGGGCATATTATTCTTTCAGTGTACATTCCAGCCTAACAGATATCTACTCTAGAAAATACAAAGGTGTTGGTGATGTAACAACCCCAGTAACATGAAGGCAACCCCTGCCTATATGCCCTATTAGATCATAAGGTTGTCATAGAGGGAGGTCCTCCACTCAGAACCAGTTACGAGAAACATATTTGAAACCATAAAGTAAGTAGTTACTTTAAGAATATAGCCTAAAACAACTAAAATATGATAGTGTGGAAAAGGTGTCACAGTAGACTACAGTATTTGGGGGAAATAATGCACATACTATCACCAGTGGCGGATTATAATATGGATGGTTTGGGAAGCTGCTCAGGACCAGAGCCTCCCACGTCTCACTAGTTCTTTTAAGTAGCAGTGATGTACAGGTGAAACACCCTGACTAGGGATGAGCAAACTTGTGTTTTCAAGTTCGGCGTACAAGGTTCGGGTTATCTAAGAATTCCGTTATGGATTCCGCCACCGCGGACCATAACTTATGGTCCGTAGTAGTGGAATCTATAACAGAATTCTTAGATACGCCGAACTTGAAAACACAAGTTCGCTCATCCCTAACTCTGACCAAGGGTGTACATAGAAATCATTGGGCCCAATAGCAAGAATCTGAATTGGGCCCCCTTACCCCATCCACAGCCTTTCCCACTACACATTTATAGCCCCTCTACTTGCTCCATGAACTGTACTTGCTCCTGCATGTTGTATAGTGTGTCATAAGGGCCATACTGGGATTACAAAACAGCCCTGGCACACAAATCCCCACCAGTCAACATACAATATTGCATAAAAATAATGGTGCACAATGCACCCTGCGAAGGTGACTTTTGCTTTACTTGTTAATGCCCCTATGTAAACCATCAGTAAAAGAAAGGAAATAAAAGTGTAACACAAAAATGCCACATGGTCAGGGACATATGTTACCCTCCCCAACAGAAACACCTACCATGATAAAGCTGAAAATAATTCCAAAGCAGCATCTGATACCATCATACAGCCTAAAATGCCTCAGAGCAGCATCTGGTACCAGCATGCATCTCAAAATATCTCCCAAACAGCATCAAATAAATACCATTGTGAAGTACAAAATACACAGCATTATTGTGTCCTCACAACCCCTCCCCCACTGGCAGCAGCATTGTCCCCATTTAAATGTCTCACCTATTTTCTAGAGTATATGCAACAACTACATTATGTGATTGCTTGTTTCCAGACACAGTGTTACGTTGTTAATAAAGTACTGCTAAAAAAAGAAAAGGGCAGGAAGGGGCAGAGACTTGCTGCACATGTACAGAGAGATAAGAAAGCCAGAAGCAGATGTGCTGAGATTCTGATCTTACTGAAAGTTATATCCAAATGTTTTGCTGTTATTTCTGATCAAAACCTTGTTGTTCGTGCTACGCCTGATGGATACCTGATTAAGCCGCTGCCAACAATTTTCAATTTTGGATTGCCCCAGTTTTTGAATTGCAGCCTGTTTTCTAATCCTGAAAAACTTCTTTAAAGGGCTTCTGTCACCCCACTAAACATTTTTATTTTTTTTTGGTTACTTATAATCCCTATATTGCGATGTAATTAATCATTTTGGTTCAGAAGATTATGTTAAAAACGTACTTTTAAAATATGCAAATTACCTTGCTACCAGCAAGTAGGGCGGCTACTTGCTGGTAGCAGCCGCATCCTCCTATCCTAAAGACGCCCCCTCCGCATGTTGATTGACAGGGCCAGCGGACGGGATCTTTCTCTGCTGGCCCTGTTTGCATTCAAAATCTACCTGTCTTCAGTCGGCGCAGGCGCACTGAGAGGCGGACGCTCGCTCGGCCGCTCCTTTCTCAATGCGCCTGCGCCGGGTCTAGATGTGACGTCATCGGCGCAGGCGCATTGAGGATGGAGCGGCCGAGGGAGCATCCGCCTCTCAGTGCGCCTGCGCCGACTGAAGACAGGTACGGCGCAGGCGCCAGATTTTGAATGCAAACAGGGCCAGCAGAGAACGATCCCGTCCGCTGGCCCTGTCAATCAACATGCGGAGGGGGCGTCTTTAGGATAGGAGGATGCGGCTGCTACCAGCAAGTAGCCGCCCTACTTGCTGGTAGCAAGGTAATTTGCATATTTTAAAAGTACGTTTTTAACATATTCTGCTGAACCAAAATGATTAATTACAGTATGTATGCATAAATCGCAGTATAGGGATTATAAGTAACAAAAAAAGAAAAAAAACTGTTTAGTGGGGTGACAGAAGCCCTTTAATATTTCTTCTTATCTGATTTGTGATCGGACCAGTGGAAAGTGCAAGAGCAATACTGGAGAAGAGCCCAGGACTTATGGTGTACAAACCTGCCACTATGTACCACATTCTCAAATTATGTCAGTCATTTGTGTTTTCAAAAAAATAAAATGTTTTTATTGAACTTATACATTGCATTGAATAAATATAACAGAGAGCACATGGTTATTGGGTATTAGCAGGGGTTGATTGGGGTGTTAGGAAGCCCAGGAGACTTTTATTCATGTGATCCTTTGATTAAAGAAACAATGAGGACAAGTCCAGATTTTGGATCTAGGATGGTGGTGAATTAATATCTGCAGTGTTGGTCTTTAGTACATGAAGTAAGACAATGTTATTGGTGCTATTCGGGGGACGCGTCTTCACCTTGTATCCAATTGGGGACCGCATATGCTTAAACTTTGCTGGGTGTGACGAATGTGGAAGGTCTAATCCTTGCCTGAAGGTAGCAGCCTCAACCTGTTAGATGTTGGAGCAGCAAGGTTTGTCGTCTTGAATATTAGTTGGACTTTGTATGTATCCTTAAAAATTAGGGAGTCTGAGTAAGAGTTTGGTGTGCAGACCTCTCATAGGAAGTCCAGAATAAATTAGCACTAAGCCCTCATGATGTTAAGGTATGGACAGTGGCGTTGCTAGGGCTGGTGTCACCCGGTGCAGTAGAAAATGTTGTCACCCCCCCGAAGCAATAATATTTTAGTCATATAACCAAAAATATGTTATATAATGTGGTACATAATGTGGGCAAAATATACCTAATTACATAACATTCCCAAAACATAAACTTATTTTTATTTGAAAAATGGCTATTTTATATTTTTTTAAAGTCATACACTTTGGTGCCAGGTGGTGTACCATAATAAAAATACCAGGGTACACCCCCTGGCACCAAAGAGTATCACAAATAAAAATGTAAAATAGCCTTTTTTCACATAAAAATAAGTTTATTTATTGGGAATGTTATGTAATTAAGTATATTTTGCCCACATTATGTACTGTGGGACGCTTTATTTATTACATATAAATATAGGGGACACGTACTGTGTAGTAAAAATATTGCTATTGCCAAAGTCAGGAGGTAGGCAGGCTGGCAGCTCCAACACGGCACGCCTCTTCGTGGAGCTCTGAACAGCCCTCCGATGCGGCTTCTTCGTGGAGCTCTGAACAGCCCTCCGATGCGGCGCTTGCAGGAGTGTCACTGTATGGGCCTGCGCCTGCGCACTGGATACTCCGATGCTTCTGCCAGTAATCGGGAAACCAGTGCGCATGCGCGGACATCCGGATCCTCGGCACAGGCGCGGACATCCGGATCCTCGGCACAGGCGCGGGATTTGGCCACTGGAGGAGGAGGACAAGCTGAAGACACTGGGCGGGCCACCTGTGTGAGTGAGTCACTGCTGTCACGTGGACGTGACCAGTGCAGGTGCAAGGATTTTTTGGCAACACAAGCGAAGCTACATCTTGGCGACCCCCCCTGCAGCTCACCTGGTCCTGGTTCTGTCTGCAGCAGCTGGCTTCTCCTCTGTGTGGTCCTGGTATCTTCGCTCTGCTTCAATCACTGGTTTGAGGACTGTACTTTTCGCCCTATAAGACGCACATAGGTTTTAGAGGAGTATAATAAGAAACAATATTTTCCATTATACCTCAGGTCAGACCAGCAATCAGACCCCAATGTTAATCATACCTCAGATCAGCCCCCATCTATCATTCCCCCATGTCAGCCATCATGCCCTCATGTCAGGCTCCCATGTCAGCCGTCAGCACCCCATCCATCATGCCCATGACAGCCGTCAGCCCCCATCCATCATGCCCCCCATGTCAGCACCCCATCCATCATGCCCATGTCAGCCGTCAGCCCCCATCCATCATGCCCCCCATGTCAGCCGTCAGCCCCCATCCATCATGCCCCCCATGTCAGCCCCCATCCATCATGCCCCCCATGTCAGCCGTCAGCCCCCCATCCATTATGCTCCCTAATGGGGGACAATGTTGGAGTCTGCACCATCAGGGGGGGTGACATGATGAGGGACAATGTTGGAGTCTGTGCCAAAGGGGGGGGGGGTGACATGATGTCACCCCCCCTTCCCCATGGCACAGACTCCAACATTGTCCCTCATCATGTCACCCCCCCTGATGGTGCAGACTCCAACATTGTCCCTCCCTTCATCATTGTCCCGGGTCCCCTCATCATGTCATCCCCATCCCCCCCCCATGGGTGGCACATTTATTTTCCTCCCCTCCAGGCTCCATGGCACAGACATGTTGTACATTTTGTCCCTCATCTCTTTTCTCCCCCTCTCTGTTACAATACAGTCGTGTGTTTCCCCCCAATCAACTCAGCAGCTCCTCTGGGCTAAGAATGATCAGTAGTACTGTACCTGATATATCACTGGGGTCTGGCTGGAGTGGGGTCGGGTCCTGGCTCCAGTCTCAGCCTTAAGTTGTCTGTGTCCTTCTGCTGCCAACTTTTACAGGCCACAGCAGAGCAGCTCCGCATCCTCGCCTCCCTCCATCCAGAGTCCTCCAGACAGCTGCGCCGGCGCTGCCGTCCGCCGCGGCCCCACTGACAGACTCAGTCACGCCCCCTTGGGCCTGAGCGCCGGACGCACCGCACGGCACACACGTAGGCTGGCCAGACAAGACAGTAGCAGCCGCCAGCCAGACCTACCTAGGTGATTAATTTATTTTTAACACATTTAAATTGCACTGCAGTAAGTCAGTCCGGCGGCCGGTGGGGGCTGGTGACACCCCATTGTAGCAGCCGCCAGCCAGACCTACCTAGGTGATGAATTTAACACATTTAAATTGTACTGCAGTAAGTCAGTCCGGCGGCCAGTGAGGGCAGGTGACACCCCATCAGACTGGTGTCACCCGGTGCGGCCCGCACCCCCCGCACCCCCCTTGCAACGCCACTGGGTATGGACCACCAGATGAGGTAGTCCAATAAAAAAAATTGGGTCATTGGCCCTTGAAATAGTAATAAATGTTGCCTGAGCATGGTTCTGATGGTTTTATGTCTCTGGTGGGTCCAGACACATCCAGTAATAAACACAATGCCATTATTATAGTATACATATATAGAGAGAGCAGTTATGTGCAGTGTGTGATGTCAGAATGTGCGGCTAGGAAGGTGACATTATCTGTTTTATCTCAGATTGTAAGATCCATCACAACATCTGTAATAATGACTTAGATCTAAGGAGTGGATTTCTAATGTCGTCAGGGGCGGACTGGGAACTTAAAGTGGCCCTGGAAAAAATACTAAAAGTGGCCCTGTTTTGTAGTTGGGTCCAAATTGATGGAAAGCAGGGCCAGCAATACCATATTGTGGCACATTATATCACCCCAACAGAGCCAAATACCACAGTCCACCACAAAATACTGTGGCCAGCAGCACAAAATACATCCCCAAAAACTTTGACTGGTCGGCTGTGAGGAGGGCTCAGGCGGCCCCCTGGGCATCGGTCCACCGGGAAATTTTCCTGTAAGGTCTATGGCCAATCCACCTCTGAATTTCATATTGTTATAAGTAAAGTGAAATACTACATACGTACAGTAGCACAGGATTGTAAAAATATTATTAGAAATGGCAGTCCTGCTATTACCACTACTGGTATTTTTTTGTAGGAATTCACTAGTTTGTTATAGGTCTAAAACCCATGGTTTCCGGACTCCTAAAAGAAAAAGTATTCATGTTACTAGAGATGCACATTTGGGTATGTAAAAGTGATGCAATATCTCAATATCTCAATATCTCATTCCCTCACAATTAGAGATGAGCGAACTTCTGTTTTAAGTTCGGCGTCTAAAGTTCGGCTTCCGGTTAGCGGAGGATCCCGATATGGATTCCGAATTCCGTTGTGGTCCGTGGTAGCGGAATCAATAATGGCCATTATTGATTCCGCTACCACGGACCACAACGGAATTCGGAATCCATATCGGGATCCTCCGCTAACCGGAAGCCGAACTTTAGACGCCGAACTTAAAACAGAAGTTCGCTCATCTCTACTCACAATCACATCTACATCTCCTGAACACTGAACATTTGTCTAGAACCTGGGGATGTCATAATAGTTATTGCTTCACTCCTCTGTCTTAGAACATATCACCTAACAGCGATTTTGAAACGATTTCCAAGTTACTCAATTCATTTCCTATGTTTCTTAATAAGAAGTATGCTGGAGCGAGCTATGCCAAATTTATTATAAAGTGAGCTATAAACTGTCATAGATTTGCCCTAAAATTTTTGCCATTTTCGGGAGGCACCCCTTTCCTTCTACTAAGCCTTGCCCACTTTTTTGAAAAGTGTCTGAAACTCAAAAAAGTCACATTTTGTGCAAGCAGCATCTTGAGCAAAAAGTTAGATTTGTGTATGTCCTAAAATTAGCATACAGCCTTAAAGGGGTTCTCTGGGAATGTTTTAAAATGGCTGCCAGCTACCTGCCCTAGAATGTAGGGAGGGCTGGTTGCCTCCACTTGTACAGCTGCTTAGGGGTTGAGGGGGTGCGGACCTGACATCTGAATATGGCCTAATGCATGCATTTCTCTAATCTTATAAATGCCATACTTTACACATGGAGGACACGTATTGACTAGCTCCTGATGATTTTCTTGATGAAATTTGAGTATCCGTAAGAGTCGATGGGCCAGATTTATCATTCCTCTGACAGCTCACTCCACTTTCACATATGGCTAAAGTCAGTTTTAGCCAAGTCAGATTTATGATCGGCCCTTTAAGACTGTAATAAATGTGGTTTGACGGTAGTAGTTTATCCGTCAGTAAGCAGCTTTACAAAAGTCGCACATCTTTACTAAAAAGTTGCACGTCTTTACCAAAAAGTCGCATGTTCTATTAAAAAGTCTCAAAAGATAAGCATGGTCCTCACTGGAGTGAAATTGCGCATTTTTTTGCGACTTTTTAAATAGTCCCAATAGTAAATCTGTCTAGAGATTCATTTACATAAGAAAACACGCCCACTTTCAGAAAACTGGCGAGCATAGTGCAGAGCAGAAAAAAGTCGCAAATGTGTGCGCAGTTTTAGCGTTTGCGCATTTTTTTGCGACTTTTTCACTCCATTATTCTGACTTGAGCTAATGATAAATCTGGCCCAATGTTTTTTCCTTGTCTACAATGTCCTCCACATGCAGTGGAGGTAGTGGATGGCAGGACACATAAGGCTTACAAAAGAACAGCAATACCGTCATCATTTTCCAACAAGGAACTGATATCGCAGGGGAGTGATGTGTCCGCCGTCTCCTATCTTCACATTCACAATTGTGTCTCCTGAGCAGCAACTTTTTGTCTAGAACGAACGCGATGATGTCATAATAGTCGCTATGTCACCCCTCTGGGACTTCTGACCTTTCATATACGGTACATACTGTAGTGATATCATAATAGTATACCGCCCCCCTGTGACTTCTGACCGTTCATGTAGCCCAGTGCTACACTAAAAACCATTAATAACTGAGTGATAACATTGCATTGGTGAATAAAGGACACTACTAGGAATGAGTGAACCCGAACTGCAAAGTTTGGGTTCGTACCGAACTTTGTGAATTCGGGTACTCGGACCCAAACCCAGACTTTTCCACTGAAGTCTGTGTTTGGTGTTAGGGTGATTTTATTATTTTCCGTTAGAACATGGTTTTAGCGGAAAATGATAGCATTCTTAAGACAGAATGCAAAAGAATATGGCCATTTAGGGGTAAAAAAAAAAAAACAACTCACCTCATCCACTTGATCGCGCTGCCGCAGTGTCTTCTATCTTCTTTCAGCAGGATCTGCAAAAATACCTGCGATGATGTCACTGCGCTCAACACGTGACATCATCCCAGATCCTTTTGCAGATCCTTCTGAAAGAAGATAGAAGACACTGCGGCAGCGCGATCAAGTGGATGAGGTGAGTTGGTTTTTGTTTTTTTACCCTTAAATGGCCATATTCTTTTGCATTCTGTCTTAACCCCTTAAGGACACAGCCTTTTTACACCTTAGGACCAGGCCATTTTTTGCAAATCTGACCAGAGTCCCTTTAAGTGCTGATAACTTTAAAACGCTTTGACTTATCCAGGCCGTTCTGAGATTGTTTTTTCGTCACATATTGTACTTCATAACACTGGTAAAATGAAGTCAAAAAAATATTTTTTTTTGCACCAAAAAATACCTAATTTAACAAAAATTTGGAAAAATTTGCAAATTTCAAAGTTTCAGTTTCTCTACTTCTGTAATACATAGTAATACCCCCAAAAATTGTGATGACTTTACATTCCCCATATGTCTACTTCATGTTAGAATTGTTTTGGGAATGATATTTTATTTTTGGGGGATGTTATAAGGCTTAGAAGTTTAGAAGCAAATCTTGAAATTTTTCAGAAATTTACAAAAACTCAATTTTTAGGGACCAGTTCAGGTCTCAAGTCACTTTGCGAGGCTTACATAATAGAAACCACCCAAAAATGACCCCATCTAAGAAACTACACCCCTCAAGGTATTCTAAACTGATTTTGCATACGTTGTTAATCCTTTAGGTGTTGCACAAGAGTTATTGGCAAATGGGGAGGAAATTTGAGAATTTCATTTTTTTGTCTAATTTTTCATTTTAACCCATTTTTTCCACTAACAAAGCAAGGGTTAACAGCCAAACAAGACTGTATCTTAATTGCCCTGACTCTGCCGTTTACAGAAACACTCAATATGTGGCTGTAAACTACTGTACGGCCACACAGCGGGGCGTAGAGTGAAAGGTGCGCCGTTTGGTTTTTGGAAGGCTGATTTTTATGGACTGGTTTATTTACACCATGTCCCATTTGAAGCCCCTCTGATGCACCCCTAGATTATAAACTCCATAAAAGTGACCCCATCTAAGAAACTACACCCCTCAAGGTATTCAAAACTGATTTTACAAACTTTGTTAACCCTTTAGGTGTTGCGCAGGATTTAATGGAAAATAGAGATACAATTTCTAAATTTCACTTTTTTGGCAGATTTTCCATTTTAATATTTTTTTTCCAGTTACAAAGCAAGGGTTAACAGCCAAACAAAACTCATTATTTATGGCCCTGATTCTGTAGTTTACAGAAATACCCCATATGTGGTCGTAAACAGCTGTACGGGCACACGGCAGGGCGCAGAAGGAAAGGAATGCCATACGGTTTTTGGAAGGCAGGTTTTGCTGGACTGTTTTTTTTGACACCATGTCCCATTTGAAGCCCCCCTGATGCACCCCTAGAGTAGAAACTCCAAAAAAGTGACCCCATTTTAGAAACTACGGGATAGGGTGGCAGTTTTGTTGGTACTAGTTTAGGGTACATATGATTTTTGGTTGCTCTATATTACACTTTTTGTGCGGCAAGGTAACAAGAAATAGCTTTTTTGGCACCGTTTTTTTTTTTTTTTGTTATTTACAACCTTCATCTGACAGGTTAGATCATGTGGTAATTTTATAGAGCAGGTTGTCACGGACGCGGCGATACCTAATATGTATACAATTTTTTTTATTTATGTAAGTTTTACACAATGATTTCATTTTTAAAACAAAAAAAATGTTTTAGTGTCTCCATAGTCTAAGAGCCATAGTTTTTTCAGTTTTTGGGAGATTATCTTAAGTAGGGTCTCATTTTTTGCGGGATGAGATGACGGTTTGATTGGCACTATTTTGGGGTGCATATGACTTTTTGATCGCTTGCTATTACACTTTTTGTGATGTAAGATGACAAAAAATGGCTTTTTTTACACCGTTTTTATTTTTATTTTTTTACGGTGGTCATCTGAGGGGTTAGATCATGTGATATTTTTATAGAGCAGGTTGACACGGACGCGGCGATACCTAATATGTATACTTTTTTTTTATTTATGTAAGTTTTACACAATGATTTCATTTTTGAAACAAAAAAAATCATGTTTTAGTGTTTCCATAGTCTAAGAGCCATAGTTTTTTTCAGTTTTTGGGCGATTATCTTGGGTAGGATATGATTTTTGCGGGATGAGATGACGGTTTGATTGTTACAATTTTGGCGTACATGCGACTTTTTTGATCACTTTTATTACCTTTTATGTGAAGTAAGGTGGGCAAAATTTCAATTTCATCATAGTTTTTTATTTTTTATTTTTATGGCGTTCACCGTTCGGGTAAAGTAACATGACCGTTTTATAGATCAGGTCGTTACGGACGCGGCGATACCAAACATGTGTAGGGAATTTTATTTTTTTCATTTTTAATCAGTGATAAATGTGTTTTTTGATTTTTACTTTTTTTTCACTTTTATTCACTTTTTTTTTTACCCAGACCCACTTGGTTCTTGAAGATCCAGTGGGTCTGATGTCTGTATAATACAGTACAGTACAATATATATTGTACTGTACTGTATTTTACACTTTGTCTGAACAGATCTATGCCTTTTAGCACAGATCTGTCCAGCACCATGGACAGCAGGACGCCTGAGACGGCGTCCTGTTGCCATGGGAACCTTCCCCGTCTGCTCAGTACTGCTCAGAACTGCGCAGAAAGGGAAGGGTAAGGAGGGGATCTGTCGGCGGGCTGTCTGGGGGCTCTCTCCCTCCCCATCGGGGGGCTGCAAAGGCACAGCAGCCCCCCGATGGGAGAGGGAGGGAGCTCCCTGCGCTGTTAACCTTTTCCATACAGCGGTCCGTACGGACCGCTGTATGGAAAGGGTTAAACGGCTGACATCGCATCGCAGATGTCAGCCGTTTATACCAGGGTGCCAGCAATGTGCTGGCACCCTGGTATACCCACTAGAAGCCAACGATTATACAAGGGGAGGCTGGCGGGGGATCGCGATCCCGCCTGCCGCACCGCCCACCTCCCGCACCGCCCCCACCGCCCGCAACCCTCCCCCTGCACCTCCCGCCACCATAAAATCATTCGGGGGTGCAGGGGGGGGGGTGAATAAAACGTTATTTTAGGCAAATAAAGTTTCTGATCCCCGCGGTCAGGGACCGCGGGGATCAGAAAATGCAGAAATCGCAGCAAACCGCAGGTCTGAATTAACCTGCGGTTTGCCGCGATCGCCGACATGGGGGGGTCACAGGACCCCCCCGCGCATTTAGCCTAGATGCCTGCTCAATGATTTGAGCAGGCACCGGGTTCCAATCACCGCCGGCCGGGCGGCAGTGATCGGAACAACACATGACGTACCGGTACGTCATGTGTCCTTAAGTACCAGGACATCATGACGTATAGGTACGTCATGTGTCCTTAAGAGGTTAAGAATGCTATTATTTTCTGCTATAAGCATGTTCTAACGGAAAATAATAAAGTGAAGTTCGGGTTCCCATTGACTTCAATAGGGTTCGGGGTCAAGTTCAGTCAAGTTTAGGTCCCGAACCTGAACTTTGACCTGAAGTTTAGCCGAACCTGGCGAACCTGAACTTTCACGTGTTAGCACATCCCTAGACACTACTACTGAATTCTTTTTGGGAGTGTCGCGGAATTTCTTCTATTTTACTGGAGGTTATTTTGATCACGTCCACAGCTACTGGCACACCATCTATACTTTTTCACAGCAGTACTGCTTTTTTTTTAGATGGATAAATCATTTTTATATATTGTATATATTATATATTTATATATAACCATGATGCTATTGTGTTATCTCATATTGTTTGACATTGACACAATTTTTTGTTTGTCTGGAAGGTAGGAAGATGGAGGGAGGAAGTAGAGGAGATGTAAAAATATCTATCGTGCTGAATCAGGGACTGTGGTTACATGCCATCACTGGGCTAGACTGCTGACTGCAGTTGTATGCAGACCACGTTTGCAATCATTCTTTGTTGTGAAGGGATTCCCTGTGGGAAATTGAATTTCCTAGTGTGAGAGCTGAAGGCGGCAGCAGCAGCAGCTCATTATGCTGTACAGTATCTCAGTGCAGAACTAAACCGCTTTTAAGGGGATCACACATTAGATACTCCACCTACAGTATCTCTCTTTTGCTTAACATTAATAACTATAAAATGTCAGTTTTCCCTTGAAATAATCAATTCTGCAGATTACAGTTACAGCTGGTGCCTGAGGAGCCAAAACATTTTTCTGTCTGATACATGTCAGAAACCAATGTTATAAATGATGTATGATAACATGTCAGAAACCAATGCTATAAATGATGTATGATAATTGGGGGTCCTTCATAGATTCTGTACAGGAGCCAAAGAGCATCAGGTTACCCCTATCTCCACACAGGAAAAACTAGATCCATCACAGTCAATGAACATGCTGACACTGTATATTGGTATGAGCAAGATGTCTGCCATCTTCAGTGCTGGAGCGAGATGAACTGGATAAGCATTTGATTATTTTATATTTAGTTGTTTTTTTTGTTTTGTTTTTAGAATATAAGCTTCTGTTCACATTAGCGGCAAGTCTGTTCAGGTTCCCATTCATTTTTACTTCAAAAACAGAACAGTCTGTATTTAAAAATACTGCAACTGTCTTGGATGTGAATTGAATCACCCAGTAAAAAGGTAATTATACTTTTATAGCTTATATTTCCCATATTAAATTTTCATCACACATTCTTGAGATCCATCTGTACTGCTGTGTTATTTATGATGCCTATCACTCTCTGTCTTTACAATGAATGTGACCTTGTCGCTTCTTCGTCTATGTTACTACCATCACTCAGTGATAATGTGATCTTAAAGGTCATGACCATGACCATGACTGGTTGTGTAATTAAATCATCACTCCAGTCCCCACCCAAATAGCTTGCAAGGATCATTTAGACTGGGTGATAGCGGGGCAGGAGCAATATCTTTTAAACCAAGATTTTTTTTTGATGATATAAAAGAAAAATCATGAACTTCTGCAGTTCTCACTCTGGTTACTGTGATCCAGCTCCCACACCTTCAGGCCACGAGGACCACAGTGTCGGCTCATCTAGGAGGAAAACTACTCCAGAGAGCCTGCAAAGTCTCAGGCTACAAAAGATTTGTAAACTATAGCATATTAACTGTGTTCATGCAATGAAGCTATACAGGCTCTGTTGCAAGGTGAGGGGAAACATGTTAGACACCACCACCACCACTACAGTTCAGGACAAGCATAGCTAGAATCCTGCATCACACAGTGAATACTTACAGCCACAGGTGTCAGAGTACATTCGTGGGGAAGGTAATCAGGATAGAGATATTGTCAGCTAGCAATCTTCTGAGTGTCATCTTCTGCCACATTCATCTTCAGCCATCATACCCCATTATCTTGGAGTAGAAATTGCACTTTGTATGAACTGCTGCTAGATGTACTACTATTTTTTTCCCCGCTCATTAAAGAAATATGTTTTTTTGTTTTATAATCTATGCCTGGTTCCTTCACATCACGTTTTCACTGCACCGAACCCCAGGGAGCGATGGCTCGAGGGAGGACACCATGACAAAACACTTCAATAAGTCCACTATTACTCCCATCCTCTGCACTGGCTCCTCAGGGGCTCACTGCACATGTCCATCAGACTCTCTCAAATAAATCAATGAACATCTCCAGTTTACAGTTCTCTATGTTCCATGTGGCTACTCAAACATAAATCTGTGAATGCTGTTAACAGATGCTCATGCAAGACCGCCATCCTGTAGTCATGAACATAAAATAAAAATAATCTTGCAATGAATCTTAAGTGATTCATTTCTTTAAATTGGTCTTCTGGTTTTCATCAACATAATTTAAAATAATCAAGAGAGTAGCGTTAATTTTATAATATATTTCTGTTACTTTTTTTTTCTCCAAACTTCCATTTTGGGCTGTCATCATATGACCATGTCCATGTAGATTTTTCATTTGATGTTATGTCCATGGGCGGGGCAGTGATAGGGGAGTATCTATGTAACTAGCTGGGTGGGAGGAGCTATAAACTAGCTGGGCGGTGTTAGGGGCGGTGCTGGAGCTGTGACAGAGAAAGAAGAAGTGCATCATGGGCTTGGTTGGATACAGCAACAGCTGCATACAGGATGGAAAGAAACCAGAGTGATTTGTTTACATGGTGAAAACGGATCAGGAGAGTCCAATTTGAAAAAATGAAACCAAAGCATGGGGAAGATGTACAAGAGGTAAGCGACTGAATAAGCACATCTGATAAAGTGATTTTCTTGGATTACTATGGTTTGTAAGAACTCCTTACACACTACTTACCGTATTTCATCCTTCTTAAACACATAGCGTTTTTATTGTAGCATTTTTATTTTAGCTTTTTTATTTTATTAAATTTCTAACATGCAATTTTCAAACTCTATTGAGTAGCCTATGGAAAGAAATTACTCCCAGAGTGTGCTGTGCTTAAAAAAACACCCCAAATCCAAGGAATGCCACAAACAAAAATGCTAGGTATGTAGACTTTTCAATAACTTGCTATTGCAACTGTGTGTGAATCCGGCCTAAAAATTTGTAAAGATCCTTTTGCAGTGGTGATTTTTTCCCAGTGAAAGCTGGAGGCCTTATGTACATAGTATATGGGTGCAATATATGTACCCAGTACAAACCTTCTGCAGTCCATGATCCTGATTTATCATGCGTTCACTCTAGATTTCTTGCTTCAAAAAGTCACAAAATTAAGCTTTAATGAGTTCCCCTGCAGATTTATAACTGAGACTTTAAAAAAAATATTGCAAAATAGTCGCAATTTCACTCCAGTAGGAGGGTGGATTAGGAAAACTAAAATATCTTTTCTAGACAAAAGTGTTAGGTTTAGAGAATCACTGTTCTTTCACACAATTTCATTTCATTTAATAGAGAATTGAAAATTTTTAAATCACTTCCTTTGTAAAATGCAAAAGCCCTGTTGGTGTATCTGTAACTGGGAGAGTGCATATGTCTGCTTGCTCCTCAGGACTAGGCCTGAGTTCCAGAGAACCATCATCTCTGAGACATTTCCAGTTATCCAACGTGCTTTAAAGAGAAAGAGAAGGAAGATTAGAAGGTCCAGAATCTGCAAGGCTAGAGGTACAGTGCAAGTCAGTAAGGTACAGTGCACATTTAAAGGGGTTGTCCTGGTTCAGAGCTGAACCCGGACATACCCATATTTTCATGCTCCGATGCTCTCCTTTTCCCTGTGCGATTCAAGAGATCCGGTGATATACCGGGCTCTCTATAGGTTTACCAGGCAGAGGCTTCCGCCCAGTAGTGAGCCCGGTGACATCACCGCCACTGATGGGCGGGCTTTAGTGCTGCCCTAGCCTGTAAAACGGCTAGGGTGGCGCTATAGCCAGCCCATTAGAGCCAGTAACGTCACCGAACATACTCCTGGGCGGAAGCCTCCGCCCAGCAGTGTGTTATTGTAAATAAAAAAAGCCCTTGCCCTGCGCGATCCTGCAGGCAAGGGAGAGCATCGGAAAATGTTCCAATGCTAACATCAGAGGGGTAGCCTGGGTGAAATTCTGGGTATGTCCGGGTTCAGCTCTCAACCAAGACAACCTCTTTAAGGCTGATAGAGACTGTGAGAAGGCATATTGCCAGCACACCCTCCCACACTTTGAGACAGTTTGACCAGACATATCTTAATTCTGAGAGCCGACCAAAAATATACCTTCATATCACCAATCATTTTGAACTATATATCCAAAGAAAGTATTATCTTAGAGTATTGGACCCTTTTAAAATATAGCTTTTATTAATTCTTATTAAAAGGAGAGTAAATCACCCTGTGATATCTGGGTGACCTCAAATATATAAGGACAGGATGTCGCCCAGCTACCACCGTGAAATGGTGTATAAGTATAAGTATAAGTTAGGGGAAGGCCAGGGCACTTGAATAGGTGCTGGGGATAACTCTCTCCCTGCACCAGCCCTAAATTAGCCTTTGCCCAGGGATAATCCCTAATGGTGGGATCTCCCTGTCCCCGTACCTGCCCTGTCTGGCTCTGTAAAACCCTATATATTGGGAATGATGTCAATAGTATTTTAAACTACTATTGACATCATTCTCAATATATAGGGTTTTACAGGGCCAGACAGGGCAGGTACGGGGACAGGGAGATCCCACCATTAGGGATTATCCCTGGGCAAAGGCTAACCTAGGGCTAGTGCAGGGAGAGAGTTATCCCCAGCACCTATTCAAGTGCCCTGGCCTTCCCCTAACTTATACTTATCGCCAATGTCAGAAGTGCCCTTTTGGAATCTGTACTATCTATACGGCATAAAACTCACCATTTTACGGTGGTAGCTGGGCGAAATCTTGTCCTTATATATTTGAGGTATCCCAGATATCACAGGGTGATTTACTCTCCTTTTAATGAGAATTAATAAAAGCTATATTTTAAAAGGGTCCAATACTCTAAGATAATACTCATTCTACGGGCACCTATATGACTGTGATATATCTAACTTTCTCTGAGTTTTATATCCAAATAAAGCCATACTTCATACAAATGATATACAGTTCCAAATAACACAAACAATACCAGCAAAATATATTGAAGACATTTTATTGATACAAATAAGAATTAATATACAAAAATGGTCATCATAATAATTAAAACCATTCAAACCAACAGAAAATGGTTGGTGGAATTACAATCCCAGTGGAAATCAAGAACCATGAATCATGTGAACAGGGTCAGTATATATCTCTAAATATGAATATAAAAACGTTACCAAAGCAGATATTAATTCATGAATCATAAAGTGCAATTATAGAGCAGACCAAAACCTGAAACGCATATAGAGACCCATAATAGAAAGGCAAGGAGAAATGGGTAGCTACTAGGGATGAGCAAACTCGCTGTTTACAAGTTCGAGTTCTGTGGTAATTTCGATATGGATTCTGCTATTGTGGAATTCTATGACGAAATACACCACGGAAGCCTTTAAGAGGCATTCTGTTTTGTATTCCGTCATAATAGATGGGCAGCATAACGGAACCGTCTGGTTTCCATTATGTAGGAGTCCTATCCTGCATAATGGAAACCAGATGGATCCATTATCTGTAATGAAACCTCAACCTGAACCCGAACTTGAAAACAGCAAGTTCGCTCATCCCTAGTAGCTACCACACCACAAAGCTACCCCCACGCGGGTTTCACGGTCAGCTTCCTCAAGGGGTAATAAGGTCAGACCCAGAATGGGCATCCATTATATATCCATGATTGGGGCGGAGGAGATTCAACGCTATCAAGGTGCAGATAGTAAATATAATCAAGTGAACCAATCGTACACAGCATAATAAAGTGACTATATATCAATTCTGTACCCCTCAGTTGGGAATTACAGAACATCTACCAAGAAACTCATTGCCAGCCTAAGGTTCCTCAGATAGAGAGAGAAAGACTTTACAAAGACAGAGAGATGAGTTTCATAACCCCCTTCATTGCTGCTATCCATACATTGCTGTTAAGGAACAATTGCACTGTATATCTGTAAAGAATAAATCAAGGCAACTGGACTTACTGTAGATTTCTTGAAAACGTTTCACTCGTTCTTCCAACGAGCTTTCTCAATTCTGAGTGACTGTACAAGAATTCTCTGGGAATAAATATGTAACTGAATCAACATCTGGTAATTATACCCAGCATGGGGTCAGAGGTCATTATACCCAGCATGGGGTCAAAGGTGTTGATACCATTATCCTAATTGGAGTCAGTAGGTGATAATGACCTCCCAGAAAAAGGTGTCAAGACAGCATTGTATGTGGCAGACAATAGATGTCTAACCCCCCCCCCCCCCCCCCCCACCTCTATTCAAGCTTGCACTGTTATTTTCTTGGAACTGGGCCTTGATACAGTTAGATGTACTACTATTCCTATTCTACACTTCAGTAAAAAGAGATTTACTGCAACTGGCCTGGTCACAGACTCCATTGCCATACGTCGACCATTGTGCCTGCATCCATATACCTGCCTTGCACCCTGCTAAAAAGCTTAAAACCAAGGGCACCCCAACTACGACCAGGCAGCAGCCCCAACAACAGGGTGTGCCCTGATGGAAGAAAGGGTACACCCTCCTGACGCTGCACAGCCCTAAGGCCTCTTTTACACGGGAGAGATTTCCACGCGGGTGCAATGCGTGAGGTGAAAGCATTGCACCAGCACTGAATCCGGACCCATTCATTTCTATGGGGCTGTGCACATGAGCGGTGATTTTCACGCATCACTTTTGCGTTACGTGAAAATCGCAGCATATTCTATATTGTGCGTTTTTCATGCAACGCAGGCCCCATAGAAGTGAATGGGGCTGCGTGAAAATCGCAAGCATCCGCAAGCAAGTGCGGATGCGGTGCGATTTTCACGCAGGGTTGCTAGGAGATGATCGGGATGGGGACCCGATCTTTATTATTTTCCCTTATAACATGGTTATAAGGGAAAATAATAGCATTCTGAATACAGAATGCATAGTACAATAGGGCCGGAGGGGTTAAAAAAAATAAAATAAAAATTTAACTCACCTTAATCCACTTGTTTGCGCAGCCGGCATTTCTTCTGTCTTCTTCTTTGAGGAATAGGACCTTTGATGACGTCACTATGCTCATCACATGATCCGTCACATGATCCATCACCATGGTAAAAAGATCATGTGATGGACCATGTGATGAGTGCAGTGACCTCATCAAAGGTCCTATTCCTCAAAGAAGAAGACAGAAGAGATGCCAGCTGCGCGAACAAGTGGATTAAGGTGAGTTAAATTATTATTTATTTATTTTTAACCCCTCCAGCCCCATTGTACTAAGCATTCTGTATTCAGAATGCTATTAGTTTCCCTTATAACCATGTTATAAGGGGAAATAATACAATCTGCACAACCTTGAACCCAAACCTGAACTTCTGTGAAGAAGTTCGGGTCTGGGTACCACATTCAGATTTTTATCATGCGCGTGCAAAACACATTGCACTTGCGCGATAAAAACTGAACAACGGAACGCAATCGCAGTCAAAACTGACTGCAATTGGGTACCTACTCGCGCGGGTTTGCCGCAACGCATCCGGACCTTATCCGGACACGCTCGTGTGAAAGAGGCCTAACAGGGTATAGGTGTCGGGAATGTGTACACCATAGGAGAGATTTATCAAAACTAGTGTAAAGTAGAACTGGCTTAGTTTTCCATAGCAACCAATCAGATTTCACCTTTTTCTTAGAGCTCCTTTGGAAAATGAAAGGTGGAATCTGATTGGTTGCTATGGGCAACTAACCCAGTTCTACTTTACACCAGTTTGATAAATCTCCATTTGTTTTGAATGTATTGGTGAAAGAAAGGTAAATCTGGTGTGTACCATTTATACTCATCCTTCCTCCACATGTCCATGTGTACCATGTATACTCATCCTTCCTCCACATGTCCATGTGTACCATGTATACTCATCCTTCCTCCACATGTCCATGTGTACCATTTATACTCATCCTTCCTCCACATGTCCATGTGTACCATTTATACTCATCCTTCCTCCACATGTCCGTGTGTACCATGTATACTCATCCTTCCTCCACATGTCCGTGTGTACCATGTATACTCATTCTTCCTCCACATGTCCAATAGGAAAACAGGGGGAAGTGATTTCTTTCTCTTTCCACCTCCAGGAGACCAGCTAGAATATATAGGTATAACATATGTCTTTGGGCTGCATTCAACCCATAATGCTGCTTTTTTAAAAAGGTTGTTCAGGATAAAGAAAACATGGCTGTTGTTTTGCAGAAACAGTGCCACACCTGTCCAATGGCTGCGTCTTATACTACAGCTATACTTGCAAGTTGCTCTGCAAACCCATTCAGCTCATTGGCTGCACTGTTACAAAGTGATCTGCGGCCTGCCCTCCCCCCCCCCCCCGATCATTGGTGGCAGCGGAGAGTTCCGATTGGAGTCCCAGTTTAATCGCTGGGGCTCCGATCGGTAACCATGGCAACCAGGACGCTACTGCAGTCCTGGTTGCCATGGTTACTTAGCAATATTAGAAGCATCACACTTACCTGCTGCGCTGTCTGTGACCGGCCGGGAGCTCATCCTACTGGTAAGTGACAGGTCTGTGCGGTGCATTGCTTAATGATCTGTCACTTACCAGTAGGAGGAGCTCCCGGCCGGTCACAGACAGCGCAGCAGGTAAGTATGATGCTTCTAATATTGCTAAGTAACCATGGCAACCAGGACTGCAGTAGCATCCTGGTTGCCATGGTTACCGATCGGAGCCCCAGCGATTAAACTGGGACTCCGATCGGAACTCTCCGCTGCCACCAATGATCGGGGGGGGGGGGGGGGGGGGGGGGCCGCACACTGGCCACCAATGATATTAAAACAAAAGGGGGGGGGCCGGGGGGGGGCGCACACTGGCCACCAATGATAATACAATAGAGGGGGGGCTGGGGGGGCCGCACTGGCCACCAATGAAATTAAAACTGGGGAGGGAGGGGGGTCTGCCCCCTGCTGCCTGGCAGCCCTTGATCTCTTACAGGGGGCTATGATATGAACAATTAACCCCTTCAGGTGCAGCACCTGAGGGGTTAATTGTGCGGATCACAGCCCCCTGTAAGAGATCGGGTGCTGCCAGGCAGCAGGGGGCAGTCATGTACACAGTTCTCAGTATATTCTAACTTGAAGCGTCCTCATCACTATGGGAACGCCTCTGTGTTAGAATATACTGTCGGATTTGAGTTTTCACGATCTTCGGATCCGTCTGTATGAAAGTAGCCTACGGACACGGATCACAGACACGGATGCCAATCTTGTGTGCATCCGTGTTTTTCCACAGACCCATTGACTTGAATGGGTCCGTGAACAGTTGTCCGTCAAAAAAATAGGACAGGTCATATTTTTTTGACGGACAGGATACACGGATCACGGCCGCGGATGACAAACGGTGCATTTTCCGAGTTTTCAACGAACCCATTGAAAGTCAATGGGTCCGCAGAAAATCACGGAAAACGGAACAACGGCCACGGGTGCACACAATGGTCGTGTGCATGAGGCCTACAGATTACATCATGTACCTTTCTAGCAGATCAGAGAATACATTTTTTTGCAGGAGTTCTTCTTTAAGGACTTGACCAGACGGCATTTTCCAGCTACTCAGTGACTTAATACTTCCAATGTTTTGCTGCGTTATTATAGTATAATGCACTTCTAACAGAGCAGACATGAAAAACAAATATGTTTCTGTCCAGTGCTGGATAAGTGGATGATGCTTGGATGGAGGAAGGAGAACCAAGTGCCATTTCCCACCCATGCATTATTCATCAACACATCAGGCAGCGTGATTAATTATTCAGCAAGCCAACGCTCTGGCAGCTTCTTTCCCTTTCCTACAGAATATGGGGAAACAGAGCCACTTGCTAGGATTGCCATGCCTGTACCTTGACCAGCCTCAGATTTCTCGCAGTTGATGCTATAGTATTCATCATGTGTTATCTCACATATTGTACTGTCTGAAGCCAGACCCTGATATAGTCACTGCCATCCCCATCATCCACAGATTAAACAGGAATAAATAATCGAAATCTCCGACCAATTTCTTTGCATTCATAAAGCATAAAAACAGAATTTTATGCTTTAAAAGGGTTGTCCAAGATTTAAATAAAGACAAGCGAGACCTGTGAAGAGAGTTGTACTTACCTGCTCTCGCACTTCCATTAGGCCTTTGCACACGGCAGTAGTGCGGCCGTTCCGTGCATTAGGGACCACAATTTGCGATCCCCAATGCATGGGCCCCATCTGTGCAGCAGCTGCGACGAATCCAGACCCATTCAACTTGAATGGGTCCGTGATCCGTCTGCACCGTAAAAAAATTGAACAAGTTCTATTTTTTTTTGCAGTGTGGAGGCACAGAGAGAAAACCCACAAAAGCACTTCAAGTGAATGGGTCCGCATCCGTGATGCGGGGAGCACACGGCCGGTGCCCGAATATTGCGGCATGCTTGCATTGTTTGCAATGACTAGCCTCAGCAGTGATGTGTCCCCAAGAGACACAATCATTGGCTGCCGTGTGTCCACAAGTCTTTGACTTAGCCCTTAC
This sequence comes from Bufo bufo, assembly GCF_905171765.1. Lineage (NCBI taxonomy): Eukaryota > Metazoa > Chordata > Amphibia > Anura > Bufonidae > Bufo > Bufo bufo. Next base: position 98,116,389 of record NC_053391.1, on the reverse strand, counting down.
ATGCAGGCAGAATTTTATCATTTAAGGCTCCATTCACACGTCAGCAAAATGGGTCCGCATCCGTTCCGCAATTTTGCGGAACGGGTGCGGACCCATTCATTCTCTATGGGAACGGAATGGATGCGGACAGCACACAGTGTGCTGTCCGCATCCGCATTTGCGGTTCGCGGCCCCGATCTTTGGGTTCGCAGCTCCGCAAAAAGATAGAGCATGTCCTATTCTTATCCGCAGCTTGCGGACAAGAATAGGCATTTCAATGGGGGTGCCTGGCTGGTGTGTTGCGGACCCGCAATTTGCGGGTCCGCAAAACACACCACGGACGTGTGAATGCAGCCTTAAAGGAAGTCTTTCATTATGAAATTCACTGGAAAACCAGGCACAATGCCTTGTAGGGCTACCTCAGCTGAATGTAATGATACCTTTCACTTAGCGATATGTTGCTTCATTCTGGAGGAAAAGTACTTTTAAATAATATTCAAATGAGCAGTTTAGTGCCCTTAAGGCGGACTCATCCTGTGCACCCTTGCTCCTCCTGCTTCCTCTGCCAGCTCGTCCTTCCCATTATTAAATGAAAGGATCAGGTTCCTCCATTGTTATCTTGCCTAGCCCTGTCAATCAAGAAGGGGGGAGGAGCTGACAGAGGAAGAAGGAGGGGCAAGAGTGCACAGGGTGGCCCACCCTCTGTGCACTTAACTGCAGAAAAACAATGCAAGCATGCACTACTTTAGCACATGTTACATACCAAACATTGCAATTGAAGTCTATGGGTCTGTGAAAACCACTGATAAAACACGAAAGACAACCATGTTCTGTCAGCGGTTTTCATTGACCTTTTGTAAGAAATGCTTCGAAAGAAAAACGGACACATGGACTACAAAATGGACCCTTCATGGACATCAAACATACGTGTGAGTAAGGCCTAACCTGTTTTCTTCTAATGGGGACATTCACAAGTTGCATATTTGTTTTTACAGGTTTATAAATCTCCATCAAACAATAAATGATACACATTATAGTTAGGAGGCCTGCTGTACAGGAAGAATAAAGAAATTCTGGAGAACAGAAGGCAGTCCAACAAATATGACCATGTGTGTAAAGCTGGCCATACACATTAGTCTTCTGTCAGCTGAACCCGCAGAAAATAGCAGGATAACCTGACTCTCCCCTGACAGACAGATGATATCGAGGGAGACAAGTGCAATGAACCTCTGAGGAGCCAGTGCAAAGGATGGGAGTGGTAGTGGCCCCGATGAGATGCTGTGTCACGGGGGATTCCCTCAAGCCGTTGCTCCCTGGGGTTCGGTGCAGTCAAAGGAGGTGTGAAAGGATCAGGCAGACCTAGAAGAACAACAAACATTTTTCTTTACCGAGTGCAGTGTAGAGGTCATCATGCCTGGCCCTGTCAATCAAAGTGCAGAGGGCGCAGCAGTTGCAGACAGAGCAGAGTCTCTAGGTGTAATGACAACGCCCTCGTTGCTCCTAGAGGTTCATTTGCATATATCAAAAAATCATTTTTCTCAGCAATGTGGGCACATATGAACATGGGACCAAGTGCACATGTAACAGGTCAGCCAGTGTCATAGGGACAAAACTGCTGACAGATGCCCTTTAAGTCAGATCTCAGTGTGTTGCCTGGTGTGAATCATTGCGAACATTGGGATCATGTAACATGACATAAAATTTATGTTTGTTGTAGTGGTTTTTTATGGTGTTTATTATACACAGTGTGCCTTACCACTAGCATTTTCTTCATAGAGTTTTTTCTCTGTAGAGACGGTGATGTGAAAATACATGAAAAATATGCCAAGAGCTACAACATGCTGCATTTTTGAAAAGAGGTAAGAAAGACAAAGACATAATTAACAAAAATAGTAGTAGAGAAAATCGCTTATGTATCCTGTGTTTCATATTAGAAGTTTAGCTAACATCTGGAGCAGGAGTTTTTACAGGAGAAAAAAAACATACCAACAAAAATAAGATGCAAAAATGCCACATAAACACAAATGTGGAGAAAAAAGAACAGAAAAGACCTATGTGTGAAAGCAGCCTTATGGAGGTCAAACTCTCAAATATTTTGCATTATACTATGTATCCTGTATTTTAAGCATCCGTTATGCTCAGTTATGCACATTTTGCATCCGTTTCAGCCATTTCCGGTTGAGATCCGTTATTTTAGATGAAAAAAAAGTCCTACACAATGTATTTTTTCCATCTAAAATAAGCTAAACTTTTTTTTAAACCGTCTGTTCAGCTGTGACCATGTCCTGAGGTAGACTATTCCACATTTTTTACAGTTCTTACGGTAAAGAAGCCTTGTTGCGAGAAATTTGGTTTGATCCGTATTTATTAGTGGCAAATCGCGTTAAAAACGGCTATTTCCTGGCTGCAGGGAGCCTGTATAGTGGTGTAGAACACTGTGCCTTGCTGTAGTAGTGAAACAATACTGTGAGTCAGTATGACATGTAGATGACAGGCGTCGCACTTCATTTATTTGGGCAGTTACGGGGCCAAAACAGACCAAATATCTCAAGCGTGAACTTAGTCTTACAGGTCAACGTTAGCGCCAGGTATAAAGAACCGTGCAGAGACCCAAGATCCTACTATAGTGTGAAAGAGCGCACTCCTTTTACACCAATTCACTGATTGCACATAGATTTCTACAGAACCAATCCTTCACCTTGCTGTCTTTATTGGTCTAACCTGAATGTCATCTTATGCATTTATTCCAGGTCCTCCACAATGTGCATTCCTAATCTGTTTGCTAGGGGACAGGTGTGCAGAGGCATGTCTCTGCTGGACTAGCCCAAGCCAGCCAGAGCACCCTCAGCTCTGCTGGCCATGGAGGCCAAAGCTTAGAGCCTCAGGATCCGGGAGGAAAGTTCCCTGGCCTAATCTAGACACAGACCATACAAAGAGAAGTGCAGCATACAAGAAAAAGCAAAGTCCATACAGTCATCCTGTCAGTACAGCAGAGCCAGAGAGAAACAGATGTAGCAGAGTGGAGTTTGCCTGCAAGTTTTAATGCTAAAGTCTGCTGGAACCAAGACAAAGCCTGTAAACTGTTTTGGAGAAACGTTTATTCAAATAAAGCTGCCATTCAACTTCATCTCAAGGTCTGGACTCGTTATTCTTTTATTCCTCAATTATTCCCCCTATTTATAGCTTCGGAGCCAGTATCCAGGTCGGAGCATCGTTACACACATAAAGAGACATTTGGGCCGCACCATTACACCACTTGGCATTTCCTACACCTGGGACGCGTTATATAGAGGGCCCTAGGGGGGGCGCCCGTTGCACAAGTAGAGCCTCCCCCCCCCAACAGAGAGGAGTGGGTGTCAGCAGTAAGTTTTGGTTGACGTCACTGATTATTTTGCCCTTACTCTGATCCGTCAAAACAATAACCCCCAAAAAACAGATCCTGTCTGTGGAGCATCCACCTTCACTCGGTCAGCATTTGGTCAGTAATCTATCAGTATTGCCAAAGCAAAAAAAAACAGGAGTGGATCCAAAACAGAGATGACACGTGAATTGAATATTTGCATGTCTTCTGTGTTTTGTACCCACTCCTGCTTTTGGCTACCAAATCATAAGCCAATTCTGATGCAAAATAGAGATCATGTCATGCAGGCCTTACAGCTGTTATATAGACAGGATCCGTTGTGCATCTCAATTTTCCTTCCTTCTGACAGATCAGAAGGGTCAAATAAATGATGATGTCAGCCAGGCCGAAAGGCAAAATAATGGCCCAGTCATGAAGTGGGGAGGGTGGGAACAGCATGAGAAGTCCACAGAGTGGCCCTATGACATAGTGGTGAGGTGGAAGCAGCATGAGGAGATCACAGAGTGGCCCGATGACAGAGTCTGGAGGTGGCAGCAACATCAGGAGGAGGCCACAAAGTGGCACAATGACAGTGTGAAGGTGGCAGGAGCATCAGGAGGCCACAGAGTGGCATAATGACAGAGCGTGGAGGTGGCGGCAGCAGCAGCATCAGGAGGAGGCCACAGAGTGGCACAATGACAGTGTGGAGGTGGCAGTAGCAGCATCAGGAGGCCATAGAGTGGCACAAGGACAGAGTGTGGAGGTGGCGGCAGCATCAGGAGGAGGCCACAGGGTGGCACAATTACAGTGGGAAGGTGGCAGAAGCATCATCAGGAGGAGGCCACAGAGTGGCACAATGACAGTGTGGAGGTGGCACCAGCAGCATCAGGAGGAGGCCTCATGGTGGCACAATAACAGTGTGGAGGTGGCAGCAGCATCAGGAGGCCACAGAGTGGCACAATGACAGAGTGTGGAGGTGTCGGCAGCAGTGGCATCAGGAGGAGGCCACACAGGGTGGCACAATAACAGTGTGGAGGTGGCGGCAGCAGCAGCATCAGGAGGAGGCCACAGGGTGGCACAATGACAGTGTGGAGGTGGCAGCAGCATCAGGAGACCTGAGTGGTGATGTGGCAGCAGCATCAGGAGACCACAGAGTGACCCGTTGACAGACTGAGGATGTGGGTGGCAATACCAGTACCAGCTGATGGTGGTTGAAAGAAGGAGCATTTGGCATCAGATGTGTGGCATCAGGCGGGAGGCAGCATCAGAATAGTAGTGAGGCAAGTAGCCAGAAGAAACCGGTCTCTTTTGTCAAAGTGTTGGTGTGGCACCATGGATGATCTAGTTTGATGCATCAGGCTTTGGTGGGTGGAAATCCTGGCTGATCCACGCCTGAATCATCATGACAAAGGTCAGTCTCTCCACATTTTGGGTGGACAGGTGAGTTCTTCTTGGGGCCCCCGCCGCACTAAACACCCGCTCTGATGCTACACTACTGGCTGGGCAGGACAGCTTTTCCAGGCAAACTCTGCCTGTTGCAGCCACAAATCCAGTTTGGCTGCTCAGTAGTCCAGCGGATCTTCAATGTGGGGTGGCAGGGTGCTGTCCTAGTATGCCACCACCTGCTGGTTCAGGTCCTGCTCCAGGTCTAGCTGCTGCTGCTGTTGGTGAGTAGTTTCTTCAAGTAGACTCAAGTTGCTGCTGATGGAGCTGGAACTGCTCCTAGCCCCCCCACCCTCCTACAGCAGCAATGGCAGGGGAACATGAGCACAGAGGGTTCCCCCGGTCAGACTTGCAAGAGGATGGACAATGGTGCAGATAGGTAGCGGCCAACTGACTACATAGGATGTCTCTATAGTAGTTAGCTTTTTCCTCCCTCTCAGCGGGTGTAAAAAAGGCCCCCATTTTGGACCGGTAGCGAGGGTCCGACAAGGTGGAGAGCCAGAAGTCATCCCTCTGCCGAATGCTGACAATTCGGCTGTCACTATGCAAGCAAGTGAGCATGCATCGGGCCATTTGTGCAAGTGACTCGGAGGGACTCCCTGCCTTCATCTCCACTGCATACTGCCACTGTGTGTCTGGGTCCTCTGCCTCGTCTTTCTTATTGCCCTGTAGCTCCTCTGGCTGCTCCTGCTCCTCCTCTCCTGTCACCTGTGTATAAAAACCACCCATTTCCCTACACATTGCTTGTGCTCTAATGTCCTCCACCTCCTCCTCCAGTTCAGCCCCAACAGGGCTCATGTGGCTGTGAGATCTAGGCGCCACGTCTCCAGTCCCCTGACCAGCCAGATTTACCAGCATCTGTTCCAGGACACGAAGCAGTGGAATGACAACCATATTAAACATGTGTGCCATGCAGGGCGCATGGCTCAGCCCTCCTTGACGCAGCACCGACACCATGTTCTTCCTGTTGTCGGTCACCATGGTTCCGATTTTGAGTTGTCGCAGAGAAAGCCAGGATTCGATTTCTTGATTAAGGACATGGAGCAGTTCCTCCCCTGTGTGATTCCGTTCGCCCAGGCAAACGAAGTGCAGAACAGCGTGACACCGCCGTGCCCTGCACATGTGGTATGCTGGAGGAGCACTGTGAATTGTCCCTGCCGTGGAGGCTGAGGACACAGTGGAGGATGAGGAGGCAGAGGCGGACATTGTCGCAGGACCAACAGCGTGAGAACGTGGAGGCAGAAGCGGCGTCCCCTGGCGAAGTTGCTGGTGTGGCTGTTCAGGAACCACATTCACCCAGTGGGCCGTAAAGGACATGTATTGTCCCTGACTGTAGTTATAGCTCCACACGTCGGTGCTGCCGTGCACTTTGGCAGACACGACAGGCTCAAGAACTGGCCTACCTTCTGTTCTACATACGTGTGCAGGGCTGGCACTGCCTTTTGGCAAAGAAATGACGGCTTGGGGCTCTCTACCTCGGCTTGGCACAAGTCATGAGTTTCCTGAAAGGTGCAGAGTCCACCACTTGGAAAGTGAGGGACTGCAGCACAAGCAATTTGGCCAGGAGCACATTCAGCTTCTGCGCCGTTGGATGAGTGCATGTATACTGTTGTCTCTTGGCAATCGCTTCGGTGATCGATTGCTGACGGAATAACTGACGAGGAGGAGGAGGAGCAGGAGCATAAGGAACAGCAGATGATGGGAAGGACAGACAGCTCCCTTCGGCTGAGGTGGTGGAGCCTTGACTGCCTGAAATCAGGTGTGTGCCACTGGGTGATGCAGCAGCTTCTGCGGCAGGCTGGACCACTACATCAGAGCCACAGTTCTCCAAGGCCACTTTATGGTGATGCTGCATATGTTGACACAGGGCCATGGTGCCAACATTGGCACCCTGGCCACGCTTCACCTTCTGCCCGCAGATATTAAAAATGGCCATGTTCACCTCCTCCAGTCGCTTAACAAAAAACTGCCACACCGCCGAGTAGGTGATTTTACCCCCAAACACTCCGCACTGACTGCCTGCTACCACTGCTGCTTCTGTGAACCCCTGCACCACTACTTTCCGGGCAGGTATGCTCCTGCAAAGCGGATGGTCTACCCTGGGCACGTTTTGCTCCCGACCTCCCACTGCTGCCACCATGCTGACTCCCAGCCACGCTAGCGACTTGATGGCTCCGCCGCTGCCTCACGGGCAAGCTGCCACCCTCTTCTCCCAATGATGATGAAGCCCCTATTTCACCTTGTTTTCAAGTGCTATTAGCTACATCATCATCATCGAGTACTGTCTGCACATCATTAATGTCCTCCACAACGGTCTCTGGGTCAGGAGCCTGACCGCTCGTAACACCAGCTCCCACTCCGCTCTCCTCATCACTACCTGCCCCCCTACCGGAGGAAGCGGCAGATGTCTCCACATATTGGCTGCTGACTGTCCTCTAGTCGCTCGTTCTCGCTGTATAGTGGAGCTGAGCCCACAGCATATACTTGTCTGACTGATGTAACAGAAAAGGACAGAGGGAGGTTGAGGACAGGTGAGGGTACAGGGCCTGCTCCCGGGCCATGCCAACTAAGGGTTGTATCTGACAAACCCACCGACTCTTGGCTGGGGGTGTCTGATGTCACTTGGGACGAAGTGGATGACCGAGTCAACCATTCAAGAACCGCTGGGTTGCTGGTCAAGACACGACCGCAAGATGACATCGGGAGCTCAGGCCTCTCGCTGCAACTCCTGCTGCCATGCCCCCTTACTCTGCTGCAACCTGTGCCTGCACCAGAAACATTTAGGCCTCTGCGACTCCCCTGTGCAGGGCCTGACACTTCTCTGTCTGACATACTGTTAGATCAAATAAATAAATAAAAAATAAATTTTCTCACTTCACCAAACAACGTCTAATAAGCCCTTTTTTCCCACTAATACACGCCAAAAAGGGCTTTAGAACATATAACTGCACCGCTGAACGACAAATAGGCCCTTACTTTTTTCCTCTTATACATGCCACAAAAGGCTTTAGAACATATAACTGCACCGCTGAACGGCAAATAATATATATTTTTTTGCCACTAATACACGCCAAAAGGGGCTTTAGAACATATAACTGCAGTGCTGAACAGCATATAAATATTTTTTTGCCACTAATACACGCCAAAAAGGGCTTTCGAACATATAACTTCACCGCTGAACGGCAAATAATATACTTTTTTGCCTCTAATACACGCCAAAAAGGCATTTAGAACATATAACTGCACCGCTGAACAGCAAAAAGGCCCTTACTTTTTTCCACTTATACACTCCACAAAAGGTTTTAGAACATATAACTGCACTGCTGAACGGCAAATAATATATATTTTTTTGCCACTAATACACGCCAAAAAGGGCTTTAGAACATATAACTGCACCGCTGAACGGCAAATAGGCCCTTATTTTTTTCCAGTTATACACGCCACAAAAGGCTTTAGAACATATAACTGCACCGCACAAGGGCAAATAAGACGTAGAAATATTTCCTTGTAATAAACCCTGTTAATGACTGTATCAAACAGCACTTGCACCCCAATAACAAGCACAGTTTGCTGGAATTACAGAGCTGTATAATGGCAATTTGGATCCCCAGTCAGTGCAGCAAGGTGTAATAGGCTTGTTCCTATTGCCCAGGCTGTAACCTCCCCTACTGAACCCTGTTCTGCTTCAATACTGTGGAATGATTCCTCCCTAGTCTTTTCTACCACTGTCCCTAGCTCCTGCTGACATCTCTCCCTGCACTAAGTATACTGTAAAATGGCTGAATCCCAGATGGCTGAGACTATTTATAGGGCTACTATTTATAGGGCTATTACCTCACAGGGCTGGCTGGCTGCTGATTGGCTGCATGTATGGCATTGTGGGTGATCCCTCATTCCCAGAGTTCCTTGCGTCATGCCCTAACACGTGCAGCAACCATTTTAGGAAAAAATGCGATTCGTTACCACAAAGCATAAGGAAATTCGGATTCTGTGCGAATAGAATTTTCCTTGATATTCGTATCAAATTCCACTTCGTCGACTTAGATTCGCTCATCTCTACCTAATAGTGATCCCCTAAATGTCCGGGTGCGATGGGGTGGCGATTTTTCCGCACGAGTGCAAAACATTGTAATGCGTTTTGCACTCGCGTGAGAAAAATTGCGCGTGTTTGGTACCCAAACCCGAACTTCTTCACAGAAGTTCGGGCTTGGGATCGGTGTTCTGTAGATTGTATTATTTTCCCTTATAACATGGTTATAAGGGAAAATAATAGCATTCTGAATACAGAATGCATAGTAAACTAGCGCTGGAGGGGCTAAAAAAATAAAAAATAAAAATTAACTCACCTTAATCCACTTGCTGGCGCTGCCGGCATCTCGTCTGTCTCCTTCTGTGCTGAGCATTCATTCCAGGACCTTTGATGACGTCACTCCGGTCATCACATGATCCATCACCATGGTAAAAGATCATCAAAGTGACGTCATCAAAGGTCCTGGCATCCAGGACTTGTAAAGCTATAGTTTACATTCCTTACCTATCCTAATTGCGCAGAAGTGAAAATGTATTTTTGTATAATGACCAATGGAACAATGCCACGAGCCTCAGGGGGGACGCCCCCCCTGAAATACATATATACTACTTAAGGCCGAATGCACACAGCCGTGTTCCGCGGCCGAGAACGGTCCGTGTATGCCGGGCTGGATTCCTGTTGAGAGCAGGAGCGCACGGCGTCATTGGTTGCTATGACGCCGTGCGCTTCATGCCGCCGCTGCACTACAGTAATACACTCGTATAGTGTATTACTGTAGTGCAGCGGCGGCATGAAGCGCACGGCGCCATAGCAACCAATGACGCAGTGCGCTCCTGCTCTCAACAGGAATCCAGCCCGGCATAGCACGGACCGCTCTCGGCCGCGGAACACGGCCGTGTGCATTCGGCCTAACTTCCTCTAATAAATGAGAATTCTGCTTTGAGTGTGGAAGGGTGTATTAGCAATGTCCCTCTCACTGTTGTAAAGTCTTTATCAGCCTTAAACAACAAATACCTTACTGACTGATTCCAATGCTCGGCTAGGCAAATACTGGACCTTCTTGTTTCTTAATTTCTCTCTCTATTCCTGGAGTACTATAACATAGTCAAACGCAAAATACAAATGCAATAGCACTCTGCAACCAGCATTCTGCCCTGCCTCTATGCTGGATGAGGCATTGGTGTACATTTTGGCCAAAGCGTAATAAGTCACTCACCACGTCAAGGTCGCCTCTATGGAGTGGTCCCTAACACTAGTTCCTACCTGTTTATGGGCCATGACAGCCACACAAAGTCCAGGGAATGCAGGTGCAGCATGCACGCCAAGCACACTCTGCTTTTAACCCCATCCGGTGCCATTACAGCTTTCATCGGATCCAGGGATGCAAGTACCAACATGCATGCTGAGCCCACTATATACTTCTCCTGGAGCCAAATGGCCACTGGTAGGTTCTATATAAGCAGACTCAGTTTTATACTGACTTTAAAACCAGCCTCCAGGACAGATTGACTGGTCAGGTGTGCATGACTGCATGGAGATCGCCACGCCTCCAATATATACTACAAAGAAAAAATGTGGGGGATTGAGTCAGCACAACCCTGTATGCAGGTGCACATCGCTATGGCAAAATACATATACAAACACAAAATACATATGCAATAGCACTCTGCAACCAGCATTCTGCCCTGCCTCTATGCTGGATGAGGCATTGGTGTACATTTTGGCCAAAGCGTAATAAGTCACTCACCACGTCAAGGTCGCCTCTATGGAGTGGTCCCTAACACTAGTTCCTACCTGTTTATAGGCCATGACAGCCACACTTTGGCCAAAATGTACACCAATGCCTCATCCAGCATAGAGGCAGGGCAGAATGCTGGTTGCAGAGTGCTATTGCATTTGTATTTTGCGTTTGTATATGTATTTCACCATAGCGATGTGCACCTGCATACAGGGTTGTGCTGACTCAATCACCCACATTTTTTCTTCGTAGTATATATTGGAGGCGTGGCGATCTCCATGCAGTCATGCACACCTGACCAGTCAATCTGTCCTGGAGGCTGGTTTTAAAGTCAGTATAAAACTGCTTATATAGCACCTACCAGTAGCCATTTGGCTCCAGGAGAAGTATATAGTAGAGTAATGTAGTAAGTGGTCAGAATAAAACTTAACGTTTAATTAGAATATTTAGAAAAATAGGTCCCAAGATAAGAGATAACAACAAATTATATAAATATACAGTCGGAGCACAGCGGCGGTTTGCCAAACAGATGTAGATAGTGCCAAAACCAAATATACACCAAAGTAAGATGCTCGGCGGCACCAAGATATAACTGGTTGGTCCTACCACTCAGATAGGGTGCTCCAGGATCAGCAATTGTTTGGCCGGTGTTAATAGATGTGCACACCGTTGCTGACGGCAATTGCGTAACACAGGGTGGTTTGTAGAACTGGCTGGCCCTAGAAATGCCCTAGAACCCTACACTGGCCTATGTGACCAGATGACGGTGACCCGCCACCAGTCACCTACAGGAACCTAACCCTGGAATTGTGCGCCCTAGAAAGCCCTTGCTTACCTGGTCCCTCCATGCATGTTTCGCTGGGAGAGATGAGTAACAAGCTCATCAGGGGAAACACGGGAGCTTGGGCTGAACCTGTGCAGGGTGCACTGACAATAATGTCAGAGGTGCGCTCTGCACAGAGACGAAATACACCACGATCCAGATATAGATCTAAGTGGGCAAATTAGCTATGAGGGGAAAGGGGGGTCAGGATATAGAGCCCCTCTTCTAACAGCTCACTGAGACGCATGGGCTGATGTAGCCAGGAGAAGTATATAGTGGGCTCAGCATGCATGTTGGTACTTGCATCCCTGGATCCGATGAAAGCTGTAATGGCACCGGACGGGGTTAAAAGCAGAGTGTGCTTGGCGTGCATGCTGCACCTGCATTCCCTGGACTTTGTGTGGCTGTCATGGCCCATAAACAGGTAGGAACTAGTGTTAGGGACCACTCCATAGAGACGACCTTGACGTGGTGAGTGGCTTATTACGCTTTGGCCAAAATGTACACCAATGCCTCATCCAGCATAGAGGCAGGGCAGAATGCTGGTTGCAGAGTGCTATTGCATTTGTATTTTGCGTTTGTATATGTATTTCGCCATAGCGATGTGCACCTGCATACAGGGTTGTGCTGACTCAATCACCCACATTTTACTATAACATAGTGATGGCTTGCTTGATGAAAATATCCTCAGAGACAGTGATATGGGGGACTGATGTCCACACCTAACTTCCTGCAGGGGTTGAGTCAGGATTATTAACCCTGACAGATCCATACAAAATTATTTTGGGTGTATTACAAAGCATTAAATATAATCAGATAACAAGAACGATTTTAAGTATCGTGTTCTGAGGTACAGTACTGCATCATTTAATTACTGCCTTATGGTCCTCCCAAAGTGTTGCTATAGATAAGACAGGGTTCTGATTTTCAAATAAATATTTTAGGAGTCTAAAGTGGAGTTCTTCCTTAAGGAATAGGTGTTTGAGTAGGGACTCATTTGAATGTGGTTAGGGTGCAGCTGTCTTGGTACCAATATGTGATATTCTGTTTTGACCTGTTCTTGGTGGCTTCTCCTGCAGAGAACGTTTATATAGTAAAACTATTATGCGTGTATTATCCCAGGATAATACGGAACAGGCGTCGAATCAGAATTTATTCTGGGACGCGGCCAAGGCAGTTCTTAGGGGTCGAATAATGTCATATTCGATAGGAAAGAAGAGGGAAGCGAGAAAAAAGTTTGAGGAAGCTACCCAAAAGGTGCGGGAGACGTACACCCAATTTTTGCAAAACCCCTCAGCCCCCAATAAAGTTTTATGGGTCACGGCCAAGCATAGTTTTGATTACTGTCAGGAAAGAAAGGAAAAGTGGTTTGGAGACTACCAAAAAGCTAAGTTTTTTCGTGTAGGGAACAAAGCGGGTCGGCTATTGGCTAATCTAACACGCCCATTTGTTAAACAAACGGCCTTGCATCCCCTGAAGGATAGTTCGGGAAAACTGTGCTCTCAACCGAAGGACATAGTGGAGATATTAGGAGATTATATCCAAACATTATATTCAGGGGATCCCCCCCGCTCCCAGGAGGCAAGGGATCTTTTAGACAGGGTGGATTTGCCGCGTCTTTCTACTGAGGCGGTGGAAACGCTATGTCGAGACGTTAATGATGAAGAGTTAGGGATAACAATTAAATCGCTATCAAATTGTAAAGCTCCGGGTCCTGATGGATTCCCGGCGGAATTTTACAAGGCCATGATCCCAGAACTTTCCCCGACGTTGACTAGATTGTTTAATAATATCATGGCCGGGGGTAATATACCTGACTCGGGCAGAATGGCCTATATTAAAATTCTCCCGAAACCGGGCAGAGACTTGACTCAGCCCAGCGCATATAGACCGATCTCCCTGATCAATCAGGATATTAAAATTCTGGCAAAACTTTTGGCTAATAGGCTAGCCATTTGCATACCGAATCTGATTGGTTCACATCAGGTAGGGTTCATGAAAGGTAGATCGGTAGTAACTAATGTACGTAAAGTCCTAACCGTTCTAAGCAGATATAGAGATCCTAAAAGCGAGCCTTCTCCAGCGTTATTGGCAGTAGACGCCGAGAAGGCATTCGACAATGTCAACTGGCAATGGTTGGATATGGTTCTGGATAGGGTTAACATTACGGGACGCTTCTGGAATTTCTTGAAAGCGCTCTATAATAACCCCCAGGCACGAGTGAATGTACCGGGCTTTCTATCCAAACCAATTACGCTGGAGAAGGGAACGAGACAGGGTTGTCCCTTGTCCCCGTTACTTTTCAATCTAGCAATGGAGCCCTTGGCGAGATGGCTAATTAAATCGGACACCTTTGAGGGCATTAAGATAGGGGTCAAGGTACTGAAAGTTAGTTGCTTTGCAGACGACATCCTATTATACTTTGGTTCCCCGGAGCTCCATTTAGAGAGGACTCTAGAGGCTTTAAATCTTTATGGTAGGGCCACGGGATATAGGGTCAACGCGGAAAAAAGCCAGTTACTGTTCTTAGATCAGCGGTCTCCTGCAGCTAAACATCTACAGAATAGGGTGGAGGTTCTGAGGGATTATCTGACTTATTTGGGCATTAAGATAGGTCGCACCCCTGCGTCAATATATACTCTGAATTATCCCCCTCTCTTCCTTAAAATAGAGAATGAATTAGAAAAATGGCAGGACTTACCCTTGTCGGTGTGTGGCAGGGCACACTTAATCAAAATGGTAAGCTTCCCAAAGCTTCTTTATCCGCTTCAGACTATTCCATTGTTGTTAAAACACATGGATGTAGCTAGGATGCAAAGAGCGTTCAATTGTTTCCTCTGGAAAACTAAGAGACCCCGCATTGCTTATGCTAAATTAACGATGCTGAAAGATGAAGGGGGGTTACAATTGACGAATATTCGCCACTACAATTTGGCAGCGCTTTTCAGACATGTGCGGGCTATTATTCGGCGATTATATTTGAAAGGGAGTTAGCTGATGGAGAAAACCTGGAGGCCCTATTACATACTAGGATAAAAGACATACCGGTGTCAATAAGACAATGTATTCTATTGAAGGACACCATAATGGCGTGGAAGGCGATTAGGAAAATCTATGGTCTCCCTTACTACCTGTCACCCAGATTACCATTATGGTCGCTGCCGGCGTTTCCCCAAGGTAGGGAGAATAGTATGTTCCAGACGTCGAGGGAAAAAAATATATCGAGACTCAAAGACCTACTACAAACTTCTGGTCTCCACTGGCTAGATTGGGACCAGGTCAAAGCACAATTTGACTTTCAAGATGCTCACTATCTTCCCTATCAGCAAATTAAAAGTTATTGTAATGCTCAGGCAAATTCCGTTGGTGATTCTGATAGGTTAGCATGGTTTGCGGCCTTGCTAGGCAATGATGGCTCTCACATGCCCCTGTCTGATTTACAACGTAGACTCCATAGCATTCAGACAATAGGCTTGGTAAAAGGGGCCTACAAACCCTGGGAGAGAGAGTTATCTGACCCAAATATAACAAAAAAGATGAGGGAAGGCATGGAATTGGTCAGACGGGTGACATATAATGAACAGTGGAGAGAGACACAATTTAGACTCATGCATAGAGCGACGTATGCCTTTAATTTATCCTACCATGATGCCCCGGCCCATTATCTACGGGAATGTCCTAAGTGTAGCCTCCCGAAAGCAGGTTTATTACATGCCATATGGGAATGCCCTAAAGTACAACCGTTATGGAAGCAGGCCATAGAATCTATAGATGACATTTGGGGAGATACGGTGGGTACCACACCACAGCAATGCATATTCCATTATATACCTAAAAATCAGGAGGAGGAAATAGGATCGTTGGTTGCTAAGCCATGTATACATCTTCTACTGATGTCGGTTAAGAAGTCTCTCCTACGACACTGGCTAGAGAAGGAAGTACCAGTGTGGGAGGAGGTCATAGGGATGATGAAAAATGTTCTTTACTTGGAAAGACTGGAGGTAGAACAGGATAAGGAACGCTTGGTTGAGAAGTTTATTAAAAAATGGAGGAGGTTTATAGAGAAACAACTTTCTGATATTGAGATTCAGGAACTCATAGCCCCTTTCAAACTTACTAGGTGGTATTTAGAGGCTCAGCTGGCAGATAGGTTAGGAAGACTGGCCTGTTAATTTGGCTCTTAAGTGAGCGAATCACTCAGGGTGGAGAGCGAGGCGCTGTACCGATGTCACTTCAAGTCCGAAAATCTTAGATTGGTGTTCAGGGGTCGGGGGAGAGGGGGGGGGATGGGGTTATGGGTTGAGGGAAGGGAGGGGAGTTGGGGCATAAAAGGTAAAATGTGAATTGAGTAATCATATTTTCAAAACTGTATGCACAAATATGCCTTGATACAATTTTTCTGTATTGTATTGTTTTGATACCCACTACTGTACAAGTGATTTCTTAATTCAATAAAGAGATTTTGGAAAAGAAAAAAAAAAAAAAAAAAAAGGCAAATTTATGAATAGGCTTCCTAAAATCCTTAGATAATTTACATTGAGCAAATGTAGGAAGGGTCGAGTTAAAGGAGAATCTAGCCAGACATTCAGAAAAAAAAAAATTAAAATCAGATGGTAAAGCAGTGACCTTGAGGAGAACCTTGGGGGCATATACATTACAAAGTACAAAGGAGGGTGCCATTGATATTAGCTTGCAGAATAATAAATCTACCTGAAACCTGAAAGGGTCTAAAATGGAAAAGGAGATTTTTAGTGGACAGTTTTTGGAAAGGCATATTTTACCCCTGACTTTATTCTTCCCTGATTGGCAGAGTATACCCAGAGAAAATGTTTCATTATAATGGGGGCATTTTTTGTACTTGCACACATTAGGGGCATTTTTCTACTGTCACATTCTAAGGAGAATTATTACTACTGGGGGGCATTGTAGTGGGCTTTATTACTACTGAGGGACTATGAGGAACATGATTACTAGTATGGGAACTTATGAGAGCATTATTACTACTGGGGCACAGTGGGGACATGTTGGGGGAACTGTAGGAGCGCTATTACTACCAGGTGTGTTTTATTAGAGACACTATTTGCTGGGCGCAGTTATTTTAGGACACTGTGTGCCAATAATCATTTACGTTTTGGATATTGAGATCTGCACACCTTTCTTACAGGTGGGTGCTCGCAGAGAGATAAGTCAATGTGTAGGAGAAAATCTATGGCACACCAATTTTGAATGATATTAAAGTGTAGTTTTATTCATTCTTTTTGAACACTTTGTGTCACATTACATCCAATATTATTTCAAGGCATAGCATGCGATTATGTACAGTGGTCCCAACGTTTCAGTCAATAATGACCTTTATCAGGGCATCTGGAGAAGAATATCATAAAGAAATATAGATATTAGGTAACACAAAATGTGAAGCTGAGATCGGGAAATGAAAAAAAGGGGGTGTTAATATATAAGCTTAAAAATATATAGCAGAGACGTTGTGGTATAATATAGGATATACAGAGAGGCAACGTGCAGTACAATGCATAATATAGCATATAGAGCATAGGTATGCGCCATTGAGCACATATGAGTATATACTGTAGGTACATTATGTAATAATTACATAATGTACCTACAGTATATACTCGATTACATAATGTACCTACAGTATATACTCCGTCATAGGCTCAATACCGGAAAAAAAAGCTTCAGTTTTGTCCCCATTCATTGTCAATGGGGAAAAAACGGAACTGAACAGAATGGAATGCTCCAAAATGCATTCCGTTCCATTCTCATACCGGAGAGCAAACCGCAACATGTTGTAGTTTGGTTTCTGTTCTGGGATGCGGAGCAAGATGAATCCGGCATGACCCCCAATGCAAGTCAATGGGGACGGATCAGTTTTCTCTGCCACATTCTGCCACAATATAAAACGGATCAGTCCCCTATTGACTTTCAATGGAGTTCATGACGGATCCGTCTTGGCTATTTTAAAGATAATACAACCAGATCCGTTCATAACGGATGCAGATGGTTGTATTATCAGTAACGGAAGCGTTTTTGCTGAACCCTGCCGGATCCAGTAAAAACGCTAATGTGAAAGTAGCCTAATATAGGTATGATTAGAGCTTTAGTAATGAGATTTTTCCCTTCCATTCTTAGTTTACGTAACTTACACATTTCTATTTTCTTTTGAACCTTTGTTTTGACATCTTCCCAGCTCTTTTCCCCATTGTTCTTTTTATCAAAGACAACTCCTAATATTTTTATCTGTTCTATTTGAATTTTTAGATCCGGAACAGTTACTTCGTTCCAGTTCCCAATTGCAAAGCAACCTGGAATAGGAACACCTTTGATGACTTTATCTTTTGTTAATAATGCGAGTAATGGCTCCATGATACAGATAAATAAAATAGGTGATAAGGGGCTGCCTTGTTTGACTCCAGAAAAAACTTTTTTAGATAAAAAGCCATTGATGAGAATTTGACAGAAGGATTCTTTGTATAGTAACAAGATTTGTTTTATTATGCTGTTTGGAAAGTTCATTAATGCTATCCATATAAGGAATCCTGAGCCACTCTGTCATAGGACTTTAGGAAATCTAAGGACACAAAATGGCTAGGTCTTGTATCCTTTCACTTTGATACCAAATACAGTCTCTTATCACATTTAGATTTTGCCTCTACAAGGAATTCCATACACTTGTTCTTTGTGTATGACTTTTTGAATTACATTCTTTATTCTGTTTACAAGGAGTTTCACCAAGACTCCGGTAGTATTTTAGAGTTCAGAGGCTCTTTGTAAATAAATGCTATACTGGTCATTTATTAACATTTTTGCACCACTTTTGGGCTTATTTATGTTGCAGATTTTGTTGCAAAGGGTTTTGCGTCAAAATCTGTGACTTTTACCTGATCACAGCACTTTTGTAAAATGTTGAAAAAAGGTGGCACGGAAGAGGGCTGGCCAGCAGGCTCATCTCATTGATAATTTTTTGGCATTGAAAATTACCTTAAACTACGCCAGTAAGGGAGCTGGTGTAGATTAAAACATGTCGCAAGGCCGGCAGTAGCAGACGCCAATGTTATGTAGAGGCCGCTCCTCAACATAGCTTTGGAGCATCCACCGGCAGTGCAGAGGGATTAAGACCGGTGTCTAAATCACTGGTCTTAATAAATGCCCCCCCTATGTCTTCTTTTAATACATTCCAGAAGGTAAGATAGAAATCAACTGGTCGTCCATTGGATCCTAGAGTTTTTCCTTTAGCAGAGCTTTTGAAGGCATTATGTAGTTCTTCCAAAGAGATGTCTCTGCATAGTGCTTCCTGTTCATCCCTTTTTAATTTGGACTCCTGTGAATTTAAAGCATCCTCTACAAAATGATAGTCTATTTGTTTTTTGTTTTTTTTTAAACAATTTCTGGTAGAATTATTTCACTTCTTTTAACATTCTATTTTTTCAGTTTTGCCAGCAATATTAGATTTGACAGTATTTTGGCCTGTAATTTTTTTGAAAAAAAATCTTGAGCATTTCTCATTATTTTCAACTTGTTTTACTTTAATATTAAATATTATTTCTTTGTCTTTAGCCTCTTGCACACGACCGTATGCCCTCTGAGACATACGGTCCGTGAGCGGCCCATATGTCCCGAAGCGGCATTGATCGTGCGCACGGGAACGCACATCATCATAGATTACAATGATGCTGTGCACGTCAGGCCGGCCGCGGGACTATTGTCCCGCACTCATAAGATCATATGAGTGCGGGACAATAGTCCGGCAGGTGGCCCAACGTGCACAGCATCATTGTAATCTATGATGCTGTGTACGCCCGTGCACACGATCAATGCCGCTCCAGGACATATGGCCCGCTCATGGACAGTATGCCTTGGAGGGCATACGGTCGTGGGCAAGAGGCCTTTTTGGTAGATTGCTTTTTTAATATCTTCTCTTGTTTTATCAATTAGACTCAGCTTCTCTCATCCTCAAGTAAGTTTTCATTTTTGTATTTGGTTTTTTAAACCACTCTTTTCTTTCTCTTGCACTTTAATCCCAAATTTTAGAAAGACTTCTTTGATCTTTGTTTTTGTATACAGTGTTTTTGTCCTACCACTGTATGATTGATGGATGTTTATTTTTTTCACTATTCCATTTTTATAGGCTTCAGCGAATCTTTTCTTTACTTACTTATCTTCCAAAAGAGCAATATTGAGTCTCCACTGTCCTTTTCCTTTCTTTATTCTAGGTATTTTTATTTGTGCGTGCAAACATTTATGATCTGAAAAGATATTATCTTCTAATGTCATGTAGGCTTCAAAACATAGGAAACAAAAACATAGCCTGGTCTGGAAATAACAGAAGGGTTTCTGGGATCAGTCTTGTTGATGTTTTTCTACGCATCTACTAAATTAAGGTCAGCAATTAAATTATTCATTTGTTTTTCATTTTTATCAAATCTCCTTATTTGGTTACCAGTCCTGTCTTCTTTTTCTAATCCACAATTGAAATCTCCAACCATAATTAAGGGTGTTGTCCCTGCAATAAACGGTTGGATACTTTATAGTTCTGCCCTTTCATGGATGTCTGGTGAGGCATACACATTTAGAAGTTTAATTTCTTCTTCATTAAATTTTATGTGAACCAATAAGGCTCTTGTTATAGACAGTGGGCGTGGACCCACTGTGCCAACTAACCAGTTTGTCTTTAGGCTAAACCTACAGGCGTTGTCGTAGTGGTTCTCTGGTATTCACCCTTTAACCCCAATACAGGGATCTGGACTTTGCAGCAAAGAACCAACTAGGTAGACCTGTTGTAGTTGGCTGCTGACCCACAGGAGTCAGAGACACCGATGTGAAGCACTTAGGACACAGGCAAAAGCGTAGTCTGAATAAAGTCCAATAGTAAGGACGGCTGAGTACTTGCATATTCCAAATAGCGATTTCAAGGTCAGGGCAGGCAGCAAGGAGCAGACAGACAGGTTCGGTACACAGATTCAGACAAGATCACCTTCACTGGGTACTAACTAGTGGAGTAACAAGTTTAGGGGGCACACCAAATAATATACGGAGTGCAGGGGGTGGTGAAAACGAGCATGAGACAATGAAACCTAACCCAAGAGAGGGTCAAAAGAACCACCCCATAAATGCACATCCGACAATAAGTCAGTATCAAAAATATAAAGTTTATTAGACACACCAACAGACACATTAAAAAAATTGTATACAATTAGAACAAAGTGCGGTATGCAATCAATATTATGTAACCAGCACATACAGGTCCACTGAATTGCCTCACCATAGGCACATACAATAAAAACCAGCATATAAGAGTATCAATGTGGAGCATAAAGCAAATGTAACATAAGGTAAGACCTCTGAAAATACAAACAGACCTGGATAGGGTCACAATGAAAGAGCCAAACCTACATGGACAGCTGGTGCAGTGGACCTGGAAAAGTGAGAAAGCACCCAACGCGTATCGCCGGAGCAATCCGGCTTCCTCAGGGGTAGAGAGTGACTGCTGGGGCATCACTTTATATGGGGTAATGAATAAAATACAGATAATATTCACCTGTGCAGCACAATTGTATGAACACCATGTATAGGTGTGCAGGACGAGGCATGGCCGGAAACCGGAAGTGGGTCGTCCACATGGTGAACAGGTGGAACGCACATGCGCTCCACCTGTGTAATCGCAGATATATAAACGAAATGACAAGGGGTTCGCTGGTATCATATCCTGGAGTGACCTGAAATAATACCAGGTGTATATAATGGTATTGTAAACAGTGGGACACGTAACAGAGCATCCGATTATGCAGCATTCCGGCACCGGATGTGGATAACACATAGCCGGAAGCCGGATGCCGCAATGGACCGCATGGTGGAACGCATCGTGCGCTCCACAAAGAATGGTGGAACGCACGGTCATTCCGGCACCGGATGTGGATAACACATGACCGGAAGCTGGATGCCGCAATGAACCGCATGGTGGAACGCATCGTGCGCTCCACAATGAATGGTGGACCGCACGGTCCGCTCGTTATGCGGAGAAGAGGAGACGGAGTGAGCGGAAAGGACTGGAAACTATAAATGGGAGGACAAGAGAGGATCTATTGAATGATGGGGCAAAGTCATGGATGTATTTGATGTCAAATAAACTTAAATATGGATTATTCACATATAATCACTCACATGAATCTAGAAATTGTATTTTAGTGATCTGGATAAGTTAAAACTTAGCTTTTAATATAGCTCTTATAAGATAAATGAGATTTTGTTCCTCAAAATGAAAAGTAAGAGGTAGGTAGTCGTAGATTGCTCGCAGTGTCCTATGATATAGCAGGACTTATACTGAGGGCAATACTATAATGTCCACAAAGGCAAGAAGTGAGTTGGCTGATGCATTCCAAGCATGATGTTTTCAGGTCTAGACAATTAGGGTGGTGCACATCAGTATTCAAGCCACAGGTGGTCGGATTTGGCACATATAAGTGCCAATATCCGACACATCAGGTGGACATATGACAAATATTAAACAACAAAAAAATCTATATACACAACGACAAACACAACACAAAAATGACATGGATGTTTAGATATCCGTGTTACATATAGTACACTGATGCATCCACAGCAGTTAGGTGCACGGCGGCACCGCTTAAGAAAAAGACACACCACCAGGTGTCCTACCGTACAGGTTTGATGTACTCCAGGCACCTGTGTTCTAGAGTCTTTATCAGGCAGGGTGGTCCTTTTCCGGCATTTGGAGGATATTTGAGGGGAATGGAAACAATATTTTTCTTTTTCTACCCCTAATTGGCCCTCAAAGCCCTACAATAAGCCTCCAAAAGCTAGCCACGGGGTGTCCCACTATTTGGGCCCCCGTCCGGAACCTAGCCCTGGAATTGTGGTCCCTAGAAAGGCCCTACAAGGATCCCTACATGCACGTTTCTGGGGTAGGGGGAAGAACCCCTCCCCTCATCAGGGGATATAATTACTAAGGGCCGGAAAAAACAGAAAGAGGGTCACCAAAAATGGTGGCTCTCCTATAAAATAAGGCGCACAGATAGATGTGCGACCGGCAACGGGAATAGAAGAGAGGGGACAGATAGAGTAAAGTACCCTCCCTTTTATCACTAAAGTGGAGCGCACAGATGGGTGCACAGCCGCAGTGAAGATAGAGAAGGGGGACAGATACAAGCACCCCTTATCCTCTTGTAGTGCACAGGTTGGTGCCGCAGGCATATGTCTTACCTGATCTGGAAGTGTACGCGTCCTAGCTTTTAAAGATTCTCGCCGGGATATCGGCGCGTCGCACGCCATGATGACGTCAGCCCTTCCCCTAGTACGGCGGTAGGCGGTGATGACGTTTTGCCCTTACTTTGCGTGTCATGCCCATACGCCAAATCGGCGCTGGGCATGCGCAGTAGTGCGCGCACATTATATTTCCAATATCGTCGCGTTAATGCCTGGAATGATGTGTCCAGGCCACGATGCGCAAAGATAGTTATTGGATTCCAGTATACAGCCTCCATAGGTCAATATTTATATCTATGTTGTGCCAGCAGACCATCGTGCTGGTGACTTCACTCCCATAATGGGGCTGCAATCAAAAAGGTGCTGTTGTTTTATTTGCATGTCGTCAATCAGATACTGTTACTAGCGACATGCAAAAAGAGGGAAAGATAGAGTATACATCGGGCGTCGGACAAATTAATGTATGTTGTACAGGCGCACAATATAAGCCTACAAATATAAAAAAGTACGGACAAAGCATAGAAATATATATTTTGGCCCGTATATACGGGCATATTGATACGTAAGCTCCGTATAGAGGTGGATCTGTGGTCAACGGAACATGTGTCCAACAGATTCACTCAGCAGCCCTGATGTGGGTATACATCATACCCTGATGTGGGTATATAGCATAAATTATTTAGTGGTATTTTTTGCGGTCTTGTTAGTTTTATTTTTCAACAGTAGTCAGCAAGAGGTGACACCTGGTGATTAGTAGATATTACATGCCATGTTTCCCAGGTAGCCGAGATATAATCAGGCAGGGTGAGGCAATTTTAGGTATTTATTTTAATGGAATCTGTATGAGAGACAGAGACCTTAAAGGGGTATTCTTAAAGGAAGCAGCCAAAGTGGAGAGACTCATTCAAACCTTTGGGGGATACCGTGTCCAGTTGGAAAGTCCAACGTGCTTCTCGTTGAAGCAGGAGACGGTCCCAATCGCCACCACGTATTGGTGGTGGGATTTTGTCAATTCCGATGGCTCTAATGCAGTTCGAGTCTCCACCATGGTGTTCATTAACATGTCGGGCCACTGGGGTGTCGCGTTCATTCGTGATATCGCCCAAATGTTCTCCTAGACGTCTACGCAGCTCCCTCTTGGTTTTACCGACGTATTCGAGTCCGCACACGCATGTGATCTTGTAGATAACACCGCGTGTGCGGCAATTGATAAAACCCTTAATAGTAAAGGACTTATCTAAATTCGAGCTATAGAAGGTCTTACTGCTCTGTAGGATTTTGCAGGCTACACAGCCACTACACCTATAGCAGCCATTGATCTTGCGATCCAGCCACGTCGCTGCTTGGGTCGCCGGGGTGTAGTGGCTGTGCACCAGCATATCTTTTAGGCTACTCCCTCTCCTGAAGGTAATTTGTGGGTAATCAAAGATGACTCTGTTGATCTCAGGGTCCATCAATAGGACAGGCCAGTGTTTCCGGAGGACATCCCTAATTTGTCCTGACGCATCGTCATAGGTCGCAATAAGGCGGATCTTCTTCTCCGTCTCCTCCTTTCTAATTTTAGGTACTAGGAGGTCGGGGCGACTTGCTGTTAGTGCAGTTTGATAAGCTTGTTTGAGAACCTTATTGGGATATCCCCTGTCCAAAAACCGATTTTGTAAGGCCTTAGCCTGGTCGACGAACTCTGACCTGCTGGAACAGTTGCGTCTAAGGCGCAAATACTGACTCTTTGGAATCCCTCTTTTTTGGGAGAAGGGATGGCCGCTGTCCCAGTGCAGGACAGAGTTCGTCGACGTCGGTTTCCTGTAAATGGTGGTATCGAGTTCATTAGAGCCCCCCCTAGATATCTTAATGTCCAGGAATGCCAAACTATCAGAATTGGCCTCAGAGGTAAAGCGTAGTCCCACCGTGTTAGTGTTGAGTCCACGGACAAATTCAAAAAAGGAGTCTTTCGTGTCATTCCAGATGACAAAGATGTCGTCTATGTAACGTGCCCACATGAGTATGGGCCCGGTACATGACGACATCACATCCCCAAAAACTGTGGTTTCTTCCCACCAGCCCAGGAGCAAATTGGCGTAGGACGGCGCACATGAACATCCCATCGCCGTGCCCCTGAGCTGGTGGTAGATCCTGCCGTTAAAGAGGAAAAAGTTGTGTGTCAGCAGGAATTCCAGCACTCTGAGCACAAATCGACTATGGGCCCTGTATTGTATACCTCTTGTGTTTAGGTAGTACTCAACCGCCTTGAGTCCTTCCTCGTGCGGGATCGAGGAATACAGGGCCTCAACGTCTATGCTGCCCAGAGTGCTTCCTTCCTCGATGGTCACACCGTCGATCCTCCGCAGAAGATCCATGCTGTCACGAATGTAAGACGGGAGACATACAACAAACGGCATTAGGATTTGATCTATATAGACACCAATATTCTGACACAAACTATTAATTCCTGACACAATGGGGCGGCCTTTGATTGGGCTAGTCCCCTTGTGGATCTTTGGAAGGCTATAAAATGTAGCCATAGTTGGGTTCCGTGGATACATAAATTCAAATTCCTCAACTGAAATAATTTTGTCTTCCTTTGCCGCTAGCAGAATTCTCTTTAACTCCCCCAAGAACGCCACTGTGGGGTTGTGTGTGAGCACAGTGTAGTTATTTTTGTCATTAAGAAGTTGTTGACACATGCTGATATAGTCGGGAGTGTTGAGGATCACGGTGTTCCCACCCTTGTCTGAGGGTTTTAGGGTAACACTGGAGTCTCGCTTGAGGGACTGTATAACATTCCATTCCTCTATAGAATAGTTACGATCCGTAGGAGATGGTCGGATCTTAGAGAGGTCCCTGCAAACTAGCTGCAGAAAGACGTCCAGGCAGGAAACTTCGGCTGCTGGTGGCATCCTTCTGCTGCTATTCCCCAGGGAAGTGAAGGGGCCTTCCCCACTGTTCTCACAGGGGGTCTCAGAAAGACCAAAAAGTAATCTCACATCTTGAAGCATGTCTGGTGGAATGCCCAAATCCCGACAGCTTCGTTTATCCGCATTGAGGTGAAATTTGTGCCACCGCAACTTGCGGATAAAAAGATGAAGATCTTTAACCCATCCGAATTTGTCGAACCGTTGTGTTGGGACAAAAGTAAGTCCCTTACTGAGAACTGTCATCTCTGTTTTTGTAAGGGGGCGCTGAGATAGATTAATTACCTCTGGACCGCCCCTCCCTGGGTATTCCGTCGATTTCTCAGTGGATATGGATTGGTCTGGTCTAAAAAATCGGGCGAGTGGCATGTGGGATAACCCCTACCTCTGCCTCCTCTTCCCTTCCCTCTCCTCTGGGTATTTTTGTATTTGCCGCGATTTGGCCTAGTAGTTTGTTCTCGATCACTATCTGAAATATCAGTTTCTGAAGTGGACAATTCGGACGCAATATCCTTACTAGTTGGTTTCTCCGTAAGGACACAGTAGGCTTTATTCTCTTTAAACTCGGAGAGATCCCGATTAAACTGGCGGTGTTTTCTTTCTCGTAGATAAAATTGATATTTTTCCACCGTGGTCTGAAGTAATTTCTCCTTATTTGAAAAGTCCGGGTCCAAAGAAAAAGACTTTGTTATTTCAATTTGGTTTTTTAGTTTGTCACCTAAGCCCGCTAATGCGGTTTTCTCCTCCTCCAGGAGTAATTTCATAAATTGTAGTGAGCTAGAGGTGGCAAGCTGTTCCCATCGGGAATTAAAACCAGTACTTCTTAGTTTAGGGACCGGAGTTAACGAGATTCTCAGACCACGTGGAACTATACCATGTTTGATGTAGTTTTCCAGACTCTGGACTTCCCACCAGCTGGAAATATGATCTTTGTAAATTTTATTCAACTCCTTGAATGCTGTTTTAAATGAAGGGGTGAATTGCTTTTGTACATATACCTTCTCTGAGAATACCTCTTTTGCCTCATCTAGCCAGGAGTCAGGATTGAGACCACATGTCAAAAAACCCGCCATACCACAGATTAGTACAGTCAAATAAACTTAAATATGGATTATTCACATATAATCACTCACATGATGTATTTGATGTACAGCTCCCTATTGTTATACAGAGCAGTGGGGGTGGGGGTCAATGCAGTGTGGTGATGTCATGCCTAGACCAGGGCAAACCAATATACATATCAAGTTAAGTTGCATTACATTACAGTTGTATAATTAGGTAATAAATAACAAACAATTGTGAAAATAGCACCGAATATAAGCACCCAATTAGGGAACTGGATGTACGGATATTATAACCATTGCAGAAACAATATAAGCACCCACAGGATGAGCTAATGTGATAATGATAGATATTAGAAGTTATATATATATCAGACATGTATCATAAATCACAAGGTGTGGTGATGAGGACCCTATTCTCGGATCCAGCCGTGTATCTAACCTGAAAAGGGGAAAAACTTATATTTTATAGAGAGGCAAAAATACGTTAATTCGAATATATAATGTGGGAAAGACCACAAAAGAGAGTGAAAAGGATGGTGAAAAGAATTGTGCACCGTGTTGTGTGAAGGAAATGAAAAGTGAAAAAAGACCTGTGGGAGATAAATCGGGTTACATGATTAGCAAATTGGTCCATACAGAAATACCCGAATTGGACGGTCAATATATATCATAGGACCAAACAGGAGCCGCAATTCCTTTGGTTCACTACATCAATTGCCGGACTAGAAACGTGGTCTATGCACTCATCTGTGAATGTGGAAAGTTATATGTGGGCCAGACCAGCCAGGAGTTACGGAAACGTATTCAACAGCACTTATCCAACATCACCTTGGCCCGCCGGGATCGGACACAAGCCAAGAAACCGCTGACTTCAGTTGCCGCGCACTTTTTGGATTGCCACCAATGTATCACCTCTGGACTTAGGATTGCCGGCCTAGATATGGCACGCACCAATGTAAGGGGAGGATCACCTTCTTCCCAATTACTACGCATGGAATCGAAATGGATCTTCAATTTGGATACGGTGGCCCCACAGGGCTTGAATGAAGAGCTCTTGTTTACGGGCTTTTATTACTAAAGTCTGGTGTTCATCATCTTAAATGTACCCAATTGGGTTGTTTACCCTTACTCATGAATATTCAGGCATGTTGGTTAACATGGAGTGGATCCAATTACTTCAGTTGGGCTGGTAACTTATGACGCCGCCTACCTGGATACACATTGACGAGGTGTTTTGGTAGCAGTCGATGGGTGATATAATGCAGATATGGGGTAATGCCTAAGTCTGCAATTATACATGCACGGAATTGGGCACCATTGTCTGACTTAGGTATTAATGCAGGTATTAATGCATATGTGGCCCCGGTGTTATTTGCGTTACAAGGCAAACATGGGGGTTCCATGTGGTGATTACGGACCCCGTAGCATTACTATTGTTTGGTCCTATGATATATATTGACCGTCCAATTCGGGTATTTCTGTATGGACCAATTTGCTAATCATGTAACCCGATTTATCTCCCACAGATCTTTTTTCACTTTTCATTTCCTTCACACAACACGGTGCACAATTCTTTTCACCATACTTTTCACTCTCTTTTGTGGTCTTTCCCACATTATATATTCAAATTAACGTATTTTTGCCTCTCTATAAAATATAAGTTTTTCCCCTTTTCAGGTTAGATACACGG
The DNA here is from genome assembly GCF_905171765.1 of Bufo bufo. NCBI lineage: Eukaryota > Metazoa > Chordata > Amphibia > Anura > Bufonidae > Bufo > Bufo bufo. Next base: position 98,088,126 of record NC_053391.1, on the reverse strand, counting down.
CTGGATCCGAGAATAGGGTCCTCATCACCACACCTTGTGATTTATGATACATGTCTGATACATGTATAACTTCTAATATCTATCATTATCACATTAGCTCATCCTGTGGGTGCTTATATTGTTTCTGCAATGGTTATAATATCCGTACATCCAGTTCCCTAATTGGGTGCTTATATTCGGTGCTATTTTCACAATTGTTTGTTATTTATTACCTAATTATACAACTGTAATGTAATGCAACTTAACTTGATATGTATATTGGTTTGCCCTGGTCTAGGCATGACATCACCACACTGCATTGACCCCCACCCCCACTGCTCTGTATAACAATAGGGAGCTGTACATCAAATACATCCATGACTTTGCCCCATCATTCAATAGATCCTCTCTTGTCCTCCCATTTATAGTTTCCAGTCCTTTCCGCTCACTCCGTCTCCTCTTCTCCGCATAACGAGCGGACCGTGCGGTCCACCATTCATTGTGGATCGCACGATGCGTTCCACCATGCGGTCCATTGCAGCATCCGGCTTCCGGCTATGTGTTATCCACATTCGGTGCCGGAATGCTGCATAATCGGATGCTCTGTTACGTGTCCCACTGTTTACAATACCATTATATACACCTGGTATTGTTTCAGGTCACTCCAGGATATGATACCAGCGAACCCCTTGTCATTTCGTTTATATATCTGCGATTAAACAGGTGGAGCGCATGTGCGTTCCACCTGTTCACCATGTGGACGACCCACTTCCGGTTTCCGGCCATGCCTCGTCCTGCACACCTATACATGGTGTTCATACAATTGTGCTGCACAGGTGAATATTATCTGTATTTTATTCATTACCCCATATAAAGTGATGCCCCAGCAGTCACTCTCTACCCCTGAGGAAGCCGGATTGCTCCGGCGATACGCGTTGGGTGCTTTCTCACTTTTCCAGGTCCACTGCACCAGCTGTCCATGTAGGTTTGGCTCTTTCATTGTGACCCTATCCAGGTCTGTTTGTATTTTCAGAGGTCTTACCTTATGTTACATTTGCTTTATGCTCCACATTGATACTCTTATATGCTGGTTTTAATTGTATGTGCCTATGGTGAGTCAATTCAGTGGACCTGTATGTGCTGGTTACATAATATTGATTGCATACCGCACTTTGTTCTAATTGTATACAATTTTTTATTGTGTCTGTTGGTGTGTCTAATAAACGTTATATTTTTGATACTGACTTATTGTCGGATGTGCATTTATGGGGTGGTTCTTTTGACCCTCTCTTGGGTTAGGTTTCATTGGGTACTAACTAGTAGAAAACCTCAAAGCTCAGGCGAAGAAGTGTATTCAGAGCCCAGCTAAATAGGAGGCTGATCAGCAACTTAACCAGCACCTGGACTGGGGCAAAAGAGAGGGATTAACTCTCCTGGTGCTGAAAGGAGTTCACTTAGCACTGGTCCCAGTATGCATATGGAGAATGGAACGATGCCTGCGCTTGCCTGGGGCAGCAGGACAACGGCGGACATGAGCCGCCAGCCTAACAGCCCTTCTGGGGATTTGCATGAAAGAAATAATTAGCAAATCTTGCCATTTAAATAATAGACCTACACCTGTTGACATGTTGCTATTGTCTCCTGGCCCTTAGGCCTCATGCACACGACCGTTCCGTTTTTTGCGGTCCGCAAACCGCGATCCGCAAAAAACGGGAGCTGCCTGTGTGCCTTCCGCAATTTGCGGAACGGAACGGGCGGCCCATTGTAGAAATGCCTATTCTTGTCCGCAAAACGGACAAGAATAGGACATGTTCTATTTTTTTTGCGGGGCCACGGAACGGAGAAAAGGATGCGGACAGCACACGGAGTGCTGTCCGCATCTTTTGCGGCCCCATTGAAGTGATGCTCGGATGCCTAAGGTCCAGATTTTCCTTTATTCAGTATAATTTGCGCTGTATTCTATCCCGCATTCTTGAAGGAAGCATACATTAAAATTTAAGGTTGATAAGTAGGATATTAAGGCAGCTCTTCTTCTTGAGCCCTTTAAATTTCTCACATTCAGTGACATTGTTTTAAGAGTAGACTTTTTTTTATACAATGAAACCATATACAATTCAATTCATCTATATACAATTCAATTAATAAAAATTAGGCACTTATATCTTGTAAACCGCAGTGGTATCTAGGAAAGGTATCAATGGTGATATGGATGGATGGTCTTGCTTCTCGTCATCTGAACATAGGACTTTGTATTTGTTGCTACTGGAGGTACAGTATCTTCCATTAGTTTCTTTTTAGGAGGGCCAGGTTTCTCTTTCTTTAGCTTACCGCGAGATCCTTTGTCTTGAACCTGCCATGGTGTTTGAAGAATTATGGATCCAGAGGCAGAAGATTCCGAAACCTCCATATTTCCTGGATCCGTGTCAGACCAAAAAATGGTGGCACTGTTAATACCCAAATCAAATTGTAGTGTTTCAGAGATTATTTCTTCTATTTCATTTGTCAGGTGTTGTTCATATGGTGGAGGAAAGGCATTAGTCAAATCCTGAAGACTTGGAACTGGAATTTTTTCTTTAAGAGTAACAGAAATGTTAGTTGGATCAGTACCAGCAGCAGTAGCCAGAGCTACTGGATCTGTAACAGGAACAGTAATTTTAGTTGGATCAGTAGCTTTTGCAGTTGGATCAATGTCTGGCCGCTTTTCCACTAGTAGCACAACTGCTGCAGAAACAGATGATCTTGCAGGAGATGCAGGCTCCATTTCTACCAGCCCTGCTTCAAAAAAGATGGGTCCTCGTCCAGATCGGGCAGTATTGGCAAAACTGCCACTGGTCTTTTGGAGCAGGATCTTGCCTGATGTGATCTGGACCCACACAGATTGCAAGATCAAAGCTCTGAACAGTGGCCAGTATCATGCTCTGTAGCTCCACAATTTCTACAAACACGCACACTGGCCAAAGAGAATAGCGGTGACTTCAGTTACTGAGAGGGTTGTGCCAGATTAACTTTTTCTTACCTATGTTAGGATAAGGGATAATTGTTTGATTGGTGGTAGTCTGACCACTGTGGCCCCTGAAGATCCGATTGGTGGTCGGGCAAACACATTGCTGATTTATTCAAACTCTATAGAGCTGCTGGATATATTGGAGCACTGCCCTTGGTTATCTTCATCAGTCCTAAGTGAATCTTTTACCACATTTTTTCACGGTAGCTAATACCACTGTTGTATAGCTGGGAGAGCCCTGCTTCTGAACATCTACACCCCCCTTCCTGTGGTGCTGTAACCATTATCACCCTCCTACATCCTGATGAGTCCGCCTAATGATGTGCATGCGCTCAGCAGTCCTGTTATGCAGACAGACAGTACTGAGGCCACCCATTTGTTCAGATATACACCATCCCATCAAGTCCAGCAGCTACTGATTATGAATATTCAAGAGGTTGAGCAGAGCACAGGGAAGCAGATGGCATGGTTTAGGCCTAATGCACATGGGCATTTCCGTTTTGCGGTCCTCAAACCACCGTTTCCATGTGTAATTCACTTTTTTTTTTACTCATGTTACTAGAAATAACTATTCTTGCCCACAATGCAGACAAAAATAGGACATGTTCTATTTGCAGAACATACAGATGGCATCATTTTTTTTTTTGTGGACATATACCAGTGAATGTGTCTGTGTACAATCTGCAAGAAAAAAGCAGATCAGACACAGATACAAAATACAGTCGTGTGCATGAGGCCTTACGTGTGACTGAAATGTAGAACCTTTTCAAGCCAACTGCAGCAGATTGAAAGTGAGTTTGACTAATAGAAGAGTGTTATCTATGTCCATTGAAAAATATAGCAGAATTGATAATCTGGCACCTATAGCTATAAATTCCATATATGCCACATCCATGAAGGAAAATTATTGTGTGTGATTTCAGTATAGACTAGATAAAAATTGTACTTACCTGTATACTGTACTTATTTTCATATCTTGGATTGTACAGATCCTTCGATGACTGAAAATGAAAGCATCCATCGTATTTATATTCAGTAAACTGGAAATTGGTTCATAATAGAAGAAGGTCTATAATACTATATGGCATTTTTTTAATTCTTATCCAAGCATCACATAGGAAAAATGAAAAGTTTTAGAGCTTCTTTAACCCCTTAAGGACTCAGCCCTATTTCACCTTAAAAACCCGGCCATTTTTTGCAAATCTGACCAGTGTCACTTTAAGTGGTGATAACTTTAAAACGCTTTGACTTATCCAGGCCATTCTGAGATAGTTTTTTTGTCACATATTGTACTTCATGACACTGGTAAAATGAAGTAAATTTTTTTTTTTTATTTATTTATAAAAAAAATACCAAATTTACCCAAAGTTTTTTAAAAATTGCAAATTTCCAAGTTTCAATTTCTCTACTTCTATAATACATAGTAATACCTCCAAAAATAGTTATTACTTTATATTCCTCATATGTCTACTTCATGTTTGGATCATTTTGGGAATGATATTTTATTTTTTGGGGATGTTACAAGGCTTAGAAGTTTAGAAGCAAATCTTGAAATTTTTCAGGAATTTTCAAAAACCCAATTTTTAGGGACCAGTTCAGGTCTGAAGTCACTTTGCGAGGCTTACATAATATAAACCACCGAAAAATGACCCCATTCTATAAACTACACCCCTCAAGATATTCAAAACTGATTTTACAAACTTTGTTAACCTTTAGGTGTTCCACAAGAATTAATGGAAAATAGAGATATAATTTCAAAATTTCAAATTTTTGGCAGATTTTCCATTTTAATATTTTTTTTCCAGTTATAAAGCAAGGGTTAACAGCCAAACCAAACTCAATATTTATGGCCCAGATTCTTTAGTTTACAGAAACACCCCATATGTGGTCATAAACCGCTGTATGGGCACACGGCAGGGCGCAGAAGGAAAGGAATGAGGTGACGGTTAGATTGGTACTATTTTGGTGGGCATACAAGGCGTCGCTTGCTGTTGTACTTTTAGTGATGTAAGGTGACAAAAAAAATGTTTATTTAGCACAGTTTTTATTTTTTATTTTTTACGGTGTTTATCTGAAGGGTTAGGTCATGTGATATATTTATAGAGCTGGTCGATACGGACGCGGCGATACCTAATATGTCTACTTTTTTGACCCCTAGTTTTTACCATTTTTTTTTACTTTATTTGGGGGAAATGACGTGTTTTTTTCTTTACTTGAAACTTTTGATTTTTGGGGGGGAAAACTTAATTTTTTCACCATTTTTTACTTTATTTTTTCACCTTTTTTTTACTTTATTTTTTCACCTTTTTTGTACTTTATTTTTTGTCCCACTTTGGGACTTCAACTTTCGGGGGTCTAATCCCCTTTACAATGCATTCCAATACTTCTGTATTGGAATGCATTGGCTGTATGAGTAATACAGTGTGTATTACTCATACAAGTTCCGGCCTGTGGGATCCAGGGGGCTGGATCTCACAGGCTCGTCACCGGAAGGCAGCGCCGATGTCTAAGGAAGGCATCGCGCTACCTTCCATGCCATCGGGTCCCCATTACAGCCGCACGGGGACCCGATGGCACCTCCGATCACCGCCGCAATCACCCGTAATTGCCGCAAACCACAGGTCTGAATTGACCCCCCCGCGCTTTTTCCCATCACCGTTCTGATTTTGATCACCGCCCGCTGCTCGGTGGGGATCGGAACTACACATGACGTACCGGTACGTCATGTGTCCTTAAGAACCGGGACATAATGCCGTACCAGTACGTCATATGTCCCCAACAGGTTAATATAGAGAAAAAAAAAATGAATCAGCACAAAAGTATCAAATAAAATGGCTGTATCATTATTCTAAAAATTAAAAAAGCACAACTTCTGACAAAAATACATAGTATTTAGCAGATTCCTTTTATTTATTTTTTACAATGTGCAGATAGTACTGTACTACTAACCCCTCTATAATACAGCGCCACATACCTCTTACATCCAGTGACGTCTCTTTGATGTAGATGTTCTCTTTCATCATCTTCTCCTTTCAGACCAGACCACCATTTTTCAGCCATTTCTCGTCTCTGCAGTTTGACAAACAAAATCTTAGTTTACTACTTTTCCATCATCCTCCCATCTTCTGGACAAATCATCCTACCACCCCCAATACTGTGCCGCTGTGCTCCACAATACTTTACTGCAGAAACAGATAAACCCCCTGATAATAGTAGTAACATGCAGATAGTGCCATTTAATTGGAACACAGTGCCCTAAAATAACTGCGCCCAGCAAATAGTGCCCCTGACACTAATAGTGTACACATAACGTCCCCTAAAAATAATTGTGGGAAGCTGATACTGTGCCAAGTTGCCCCCACAGTAATGGTGCTCCCAAAAGTCCCACCAACAGGAATAATTCTCTGCTAGAGCACACATGGTAGTAATAGTGTTCCCACAGTGCCCCCAACATGTCCCCACTGTGCCCCAGAAGTAATAATGCTCCCATAGTGCCCATACTAGTAATCATGTTCCCCATAGACCCCCAGTAGTGATAAAGCCAATCATAATGCCCCCCAGTAGTAATAATTTTCCGTATAATGTGCCAATGCAAAAAATACACCCTTTAATGCCGAGAGTTGAGCTAATGTCCCCATACTGCCCCCATAATGTGCCAGCATAAAATACCCCTATATAGTGCCCCCAGTAAATGCCCCATAGTGCTCCTCTCCTCCCTTCTTCATAGTGCCACACCTGGGGAAAGAAAGTGTGGTAAGAACCAGAAACAACACAGACGTCATTTGATCCAAATAGAAAACATGTCAGTTCAAACCACGTGTTGCCAGTCTCACCGATCTCCTGCCACCTGTCGTGGGAACGTCCGTGACACAATGTCCCTACTGTCCCTACTGTGTGCCCAAAAAACCCTCTTAGTGCCCCCAGTTGAGCCAAGGTCCCCATAGTGCCCCATAGTTTGCACCAGTGTAAAATACTCCTATACAGTGCCCCCAGAAAAATGCCCCCATAGTGCTCCTCCCCCGTCCCATGGTGCCTGACATAATGTGCCAATATAAAATGTCCATATAGAGAGCCCCAAGCAGATGTCCCGATAATGCTCCTCTCCCCCTTCCCCATAGTGCCCCCATAATGTATGCCAGTATAAAATGCCACTATAGTACTCATCCCTACCCCCATATTCCACATATAGTTTGTGCCAGTATAAAATGCCCCCCAGCAGAATCCCCCATAGTGATCCTCTCCCCCACTTCTCCATAGTGCCCACCATGTGTGACAGTATATAATGCCAATATAGAGGGCCCCCAGTAGATGCCCTCATATGACTCCTCTCCCCCCATAGCACCAGAATAATTCTAATATATAGGGCTCCCAGTAGATGCCCCCCATACTGCCTCTCCCCCATATCTGCCAGTAAATAATGCCCCCTAGTAGATGCCTCCATAGTGCTCCTCTCTCCCCATGCGTGCCAGTAAATAATGCCCCTAGTAGATGCCTCCATACTGCTCCTCTCTCCCCATGTGTGCCAGTAAATAATGGCACCTAGTAGATGCCCCTATAGTGCTCCTCTATCTGTGCCAGTAAATAAAGCCCCCTAGTAGATGCCTCCATAGTGCTCCTCTCCCCCCATGTGTGCCAGTATAATGCCCTCTAGTAGATTCCCCCCATAGTGCTCCTCTCCCCCTTCCCCATTCTGGGCAACAGGATAGTGTTGATAAATTTTTTTTACTTATATACTTACCTCCATGACACTCTCAGTGAAGCGGTGCAGGCCTCTTCCGGCCTGTGTCCCGCACTGTACGGTTTAGGTGGCGCGATGACGTCATTGCTCTGCCTGCACCGGCCTCTGATAGGCTGTAGGCACTAGGCCTACAGCCTATCAGTGGAACGGGTAAGGGAAACGCTTCTCCCCTTCCACCGCAGCATCCATCTGTATCACTGTCCTGAGGACAACGATACAGATGAATATAGAGTTGAGCGCTTCCACAATGGAAGTGCTCATCTCTCCCTGCCCTGCCTCCGAACCTCTCTCGGGCTCCCCTACCGCACTAGGCCCCTGTACAGTCAGGAAGTATGTCTGCCCCTGAGTCACTGTATGGAGTTGTTATCCAGTTACTGTATAGAGGTGTTATCCAGTTACTGTATGGAGGTGTTATCCAGTTACTGTATGGAGGTGTTATCCAGTTACTGTATGGAGGTGTTATCCAGTCACTGTATGCAGGTGTTATCCAGTCACTGTATGGAGGTGTTATCCAGTCACTGTATGGAGGTGTTATCCAGTCACTGTATGGAGGTGTTATCCAATCACTGTATGGAGCTGTTATCCAGTCACTGTATGGAGGTGTTATCCAGTCACTGCATGGAGGTGTTATCCAGTTACTGTATGGAGGTTTTATTGTCACGGCGGGGAGTGGGGAAAACCCCACACCGTGCAATGACAGTGGCTGCAACGCCAGATATCAGGGAACAGGAAGCAGGTCACCTCCTAATGCAACCCTGAAATCTCCCTAGACTCCTAGTGCATGAGCCGCCTCTGAAGGTAAGGGGGCTCATGCTCACCGACCTAGAACCCTAGGTATCCCTGCTGTGCCCTAGGCCTGATGACAGGGCCGAGACCACCCATTCATCCTTCACCACGGATGAATGGTGTCCCCAGAGGCCCAGTAGCTGGCAGGATGCAAGACTATGGGATAAGCAGTACGGCAGGTAAGTAGCACAGCAACAAAACAAATGCTATCCACACTTACCTGCCGCAGCCGAGATAGAAGGACGGTTCCAGGCTGGGAAGCCCACAGTCTTGCTATTGCTTAAAACCCTCCGGGAAAGCAAGCCCCTTTCGGAGCAGGCACACCAACATATAAACCTCCAAACAAGGACCACACCAAAACAACATACACCAGGTGGGGGAGGAATAACAGAAACACACCGGGGGGACACACAGCCAGGGCAAGGTAAACAATATAATAAATAAGGGTGACTCACACAGACACCACATTCAGCCGGGGAGCAAATCTCCTACACAGACTGACAACCAACAAACTATGACCTCAGTCTCCAACACACCAATATATAAGGAGGCCTGAGGTCACACCCACCACACCACTAGTAATTAACCCGGTGCCAACCAAAACAGGGAAAACACCATATAAAAGGTCCCGCACTGTACGGTTTAGGTGGCGCGATGACGTCATTGCTCTGCCTGCACCGGCCTCTGATAGGCTGTAGGCACTAGGCCTACAGCCTATCAGTGGAACGGGTAAGGGAAACGCTTCTCCCCTTCCCCCGCAGCATCCATCTGTATCACTGTCCTGAGGACAACGATACAGATGAATATAGAGTTGAGCGCTTCCACAATGGAAGTGCTCATCTCTCCCTGCCCTGCCTCCGAACCTCTCTCGGGCTCCCCTACCGCACTGGGCCCCTGTACAGTCAGGAGGTATGTCTGCCCCTGAGTCACTGTATGGAGTTGTTATCCAGTTACTGTATGGAGGTGTTATCCAGTCACTGTATGGAGGTGTTATCCAGTCACTGTATGGAGGTGTTATCCAATCACTGTATGGAGCTGTTATCCAGTCACTGTATGGAGGTGTTATCCAGTCACTGCATGGAGGTGTTATCCAGTTACTGTATGGAGGTGTTATCCAGTTACTGTATGGAGGTGTTATCCAGTCACTGTATGGAGTTGTTATCCAGTTACTGTATAGAGGTGTTATCCAGTTACTGTATGGAGTTGTTATCCAGTTACTGTATGGAGGTGTTATCCAGTCACTGTATGGAGGTGTTATCCAGTTACTGTATGGTGGTGATATCCAGTTACTGTATGGAGGTGTTATCCAGTCACTGTATGGTGGTCTTATCCAGTCTCTGTATAGTGTTCTTATCCAGTCTCTGTATGGTGGTCTTATCCATTATGGAGGTGTTATCCAGGCACTGTATTATGATGTTATCCAGTTACTGCATAGGGTTATTCAGTCACTGTATTTTGGTGTTATTTAGTCCCTGTATGGTGGTGATTAGAGATGAGCGAATTTAATATTTTAAAATTCATTCACGCTTAGTTTGGTGGTAAAAGGTGAATTGCGTTATGGATTCTGCTAAGACGGACCATAACACAATTCTATGACGGAATGCATAACAGAATGCCTTTAGAGGCATTCCGTTATTCATTCCGTAATAATAGAAGTCTATGGGCTGCAAAACGGATTTGTCCCGTTTCTGTTATGCAAGGGAGTCCTCTCCTGCATAACGGAAATGGGACGTTATGAAGGCCATAGACTTCTATTACGACACAATGAATAACGGAATGCCTCTAAAGGCTTTCCGTTATGCATTCCGTCATAGGATTGCGCTATGGTACATAGTAACGGAATCCATAAAGCAATTCTGCTTTTACCACCAAACGAAGCGTGAACGAATTTCATAACATAAAATTTGCTTATCTCTAGTGGTGATATCCAGTTACTGTATGGGGGTGTTATTCTGTCACTGTATGGCAGTATTATTCAGTCACTGTACGGTGGTGTTATTCAGTCTCTGTATGGCAGCCTTACCCAGTTACTGTACGGTGGTGTTATTCTGTCACTGTATGGCAGTATTATTCAGTCACTGTACGGTGGTGTTATTCAGTCTCTGTATGGCAGCCTTATCCAGTTACTGTACGGTGGTGTTATTCTGTCACTGTATGGCAGTATTATTCAGTTACTGTATGGTGGTGTTATTCTGTCACTGTATGGCAGTATTATCCAGTCACTGTATGGTGGTGTTATTCAGTCTCTGTATGGCAGCCTTATCCAGTTACTGTATGAGGTTGTTATCCAGACACTATATGGCGGTGTAATCTAGTCACTCATACCTCACTGTTCATTTTACAAAATTATTATCTTATTGTAATAAAAGCACAATGAGGGAGATTATTGAATAGTGTAATGAATGAATGTGATACAAAGTCTGCCAAATCAAAGTTCTGTCTGTGACCATGATTAATGATCTTCATTGCATAAATCATGTTAAACATATTGCTCTTCCTTCTATTCATGGATGCTATATCTATATCATCTATCTATCTATCTATCTATCTATCTATTTATCTATCTACAGTGCCTTGCAAAAGTATTCACCCCCTTTGACTTTTTTCGTATTTTGGTGCCTGGAATGAACATGGATTGTTTGAGGATTTGCATCATGTAATTTACAGAACATGCCCACAACTTTGAAGGTGTTTCTTTTTGCGAAGCAAACAACAAATAGGACAAAATAACAGAAAAAGTCAGTGTGCATAACTATTCACCCCCCTAAAGTCAATACTTTGTAGAGCCACCTTTTGCAGCAATCACAGCTCCAAGTCGCTTTGGATAAGTCTTTATGAGCTTGCCACATCTTACCACTGGGATTTTTGCCCATTCCTCCTTGCAGAACTGCTCCAGCTCCTTCAAGTTGGATGGTTTGCGCTTGTGAACAGCAATTTTTACGTCTGACCACAGATTTTCTATTGGACTGAGATCTGGGCTGTGACTCGGCCATTCCAACATTTACATGTTTCCCCTTAAACCACTCAAGTGTTGCTTTAGCAGTGTGTTTGGGATCATTGTCCTGCTGGAAGGTGAACCTCCGTCCTAGCCTCAAATCACACACAGAGATGTACAGGTTTTGGTCAATAATATCCCTGTATTTAGCACCATCCATCTTTCCCTCAACTCTGACCAGTTTCCCAGTCCCGGCTGCTGAAAAACATCCCCCCAGCATGATGCTGCCACCACCATGTTTCACTGTGGGGATGGTGTTCTTTGGGTGATGTGATGTGTTGGGTTTGCGCCAGACAGTGTTTTCTTTCATTGGCCGACAAGTTCAATTTTAGTCTCATCAGACCGGAGCACCTTCCTCCATACATTTGTTAACCCTTTAGGCGTTCCACAAGAATTAAAGGAAAATGGAGATCAAATTTTTAAATTTCACTTTTTTGGCAGATTTTCCATTTTAATCCAATTTTTTCTTTAACACATCGATGGTTAACAGCCAAACAAAACTCTATATTTATTACCCAGATTCTGCAGTTTACAGAAACACCCCACATGTGGTCATAAACTGCTGTATGGACACACGGCAGGGCGCAGAAGAAAAGGAACTCCACAAGGTTTTTAGATGCCATGTCCCATTTGAAGCCCCCTGATGCACCCTTACAGTAGAAACTCCCAAGAAGTGACCCCATTTTGGAAACTAGGGAATAAGGTGCCAGTTTTATTAGTACTATTTTTGGGTACATATGATTTTTTGATCATTCATTATAACACTTTATGGGGCAAGGTGACCAAAAAATTGGTTGTTTTAGCACAGTTTCTATTTATTTATTTTTACAGCGTTCACCTGAGGGGTTCAGTCAAGTTACATTTTTATAGAGCAGATTGTTACGGATGTGGCGATACCTAATATGTATACTTTTTCTCATTTATTAAAGTTTTACACAATAATAGCATTTTTGTAACAAAGAAAATATGTTTTAATGTGTCCATGTTCTGAGAGCTATAGTTTTTTTTATTTTTTGAGAGATTTTCTTATGTAGGGGCTCATTTTTTGCGGGATGAGGTGATGGTTTTATTGGTACCATTTTGTGGAACATACGCGTTTTTGATCACTTGGTGTTGCACCTTTTGTGATGCAAGGTGACAAAAATTGCTTGTTTTGACACCGTTTTTTTTTTTTTTTTTTTACGGTGTTCATCTGAGGGGTTAGGTCATGTGATATTTTTATAGAGCTGGTTTTCACGGACGTGGCAATACCTAATATGTATACTTTTTTTTATTTGTTTCACTTTAACACAATAATAGCATTTTTGAAACCAAAAAAATGATGTTTTAGTGTCTCCATGTTCTAAGAGCTATAATTTTTTTATTTTTTCAGACATTTTCTTATATAGGGGCTCATTTTTTGCGGGATGAGGTGACGGTTTTATTAGTACCATTTTGTGGGACATACGCGTTTTTGATCACTTGGTGTTGCACCTTTTGTGATGTAAGGTGACAAAAATTGCTTGTTTTGACACAGTTTTTTTTTTTTTTACGGTGTTCACCCGAGGGGTTAGGTCATGTGATATTTTTATAGAGCTGGTTTTTACAGACGTGGCAATACCAAATATGTTTATTTTATTTTTTCTATTTTTAACTTTTTTTTTTATTCCTTACTTGGGGACTTTTTTTTTTTACATGTGAAACTTTTTTTTATTTTATTTTTTCAACCCTTTATTTTTTTTATTTTTTATTTTTTTATTTTTTTACACTTTACGTCCCCCATAAGGTCATACAAGACCTCTGGGGAACATTTGCTTCACTTTTTCTTTTTTTTTTCACTGTTGATTTCTCCTGTAACTGACATAGTAGCCCCAGTTACAGAAGAAATGCACCCCCCAGAGAGGCTGTACAGCATAATTCTGCGCTGTACAGCCTCAGTGCAGGGCTGATCGAGGTCTCTGAAAGACCTCACACAGCCCCTGCACTCTCCGGTCACGGCGGTCACATGACCGCCGGGCCGGAACAGGAAGCGCATAGCGCTTCCTGCTCTGCATACACAGCGCTCGGTGAGCGCTGTGTATGCAGCGATCTAGAAGGCAGGGACACCTGGGCACTGTCCCTGCCTTCTCTCTGGGTTGCCCTGCTGTCACTGACAGCGGGCAACCCGATCAGCAGCTGCACGATTAGCGTGCAGCTGCAATTTCTGAACGGACGTTTTAAAACGTGCGTTCAGAAATAGAGATCCACCCATAGGACGTTTATATCCTATGGGCGGACGGGAGGAGGTTAATGCCCTCCTTGCCTGGTCAGTGAGTTTTGGTGGGTGGCCGTATCTTGGCAGGTTTGCTGTTGTGCCATGTTCTTTCCATTTGGTTATGATAGATTTGATGGTGCTTATGGGGATCATCAAAGATTTGGATATTTTTTTATAACCTAACCCTGACTTGTACTTCTCAACAACATTGTCCCTTACTTGTTTGGAGAGTTCCTTGGCCTTTATAGCAGTGTTTGGTTAGTGATGCCTCTTGCTTAGGTGTTGCAGCCTCTGGGGCCTTTCAAAAAAGGTGTGTATATGTAATGACAGATGATGTGACACTTAGATTGCACACAGGTGGACATCATTTCACTAATTATGTGACTTCTGAAGGTAATTGGTTGCACCATAGCTTTTTATGGGCTTCCTAACAAAGGGGGTGAATACATACACACATGGCAATTTTCTGTTTTCTATTTCTAAACAATAGTTTTATTTATATATTATTCTCATTTCACTTCACCGACTTAGACTATTGTGTTCTGTTCCATCACATAAAATTCAGATTAACAAAACATTGAACTTAAGGCTCTTATGTAACAAAATACGAAAAAAGTCAAGAAGGGGGAATACTTTTGAAAGGCACTGTATCTATCTATCTATCTATCTATCTATCTATCTATCTATCTATCTATCTATCTAGCTATCTAGCTATCTAGCTATCCAACTATCTATCCTACCTATTTATCATCTACATCAATAACCAGTGCTGAAAATATGGTATACATTTTAAAGTGGTTATCCCAAGAATACAATTCTACATTTTTTCAGACCAGCACCTGGATCTGAATACTTTTGTAATTGCATGTAATTAAAAATGTATTATAGCTACTGAGTTATTCAATGAAACCTATCTGCATAGCACCACCTGCTGTTTGCCCTTTTTATAATTTCTCTGTCCTGCTACTGAGATGGAAGCACGTGCTCTTAGAAAGGACACGCTCTCTGAGCTCACAGCTTGAAATAAATCTGGCAGAGCAATTGGACTAATAGATGGGGAGATCTCTGGATCCATGTGAGGTACAGGGCTGGTTCTAGCTTTGTTAGAAAGAGGTTGTCCTGTCCTATATGATGTCTGATTTTCATTTTTTTACATTAATCATAGGATAACCCCTCTAACAAATTAGCTGCATTTTTACTACTCCACACAGCCATGCCCCATGACAGAGATCATAACATTTTCTTCCTAAACTAACTAGTTTTCTGATTTAGATCTTCAGCCATGACTTCCAAGCCGTAAAATTGGACAGAACATGTTATGCTATGTTTCTGTAAAAATTAAGCTTCCTCGGCTTTGATCAGAGCTCTCTGTGAAATAGGAAGCTAACTGAAATGCAAAGGCTAATACTCAGGAAACTCAGCTTGATGAATGTTCCCCTCCTGTGAGCACAACCTGCTCCTTGCTTCCTCTCATTTTTCACCATTGATATATTGTATATCTGGCCTGGATCCAGTGCGTTTCATCCCGATGCACATTCTCTCCTTGGTGAAGCTTCCAGAAGGATCTCTTGAATAGAAGCTAAACCGAGCTCTTAACTGCTGTCGCCCTATGGGCAAGCAAAAGATTAGACCCAAGACAAGTGGCCCATGCATTGTCAAACTTTATTTCGGTCATGCCAAAAATATAAAATGGAATGCATTCAATCCCTAACCTCCTCCCTTACATTTCATATATATTCCTTGTCTTTTGGCAAGAGGGAGTCAGTGTGGGATTCCTGCATGCTACTGTTTGTTGACTGAGTGATATAAGACTCTAGGAAGGACCTCATTATCCGGGAAAGGTCAGCTGTGTACGCTAGAGGAGAATTGTGGGGGTTGTATGCAAATGCTTAATGGTCATGCCACTTCTTAGCAAGGGTTGGAGCACAGCCACGTAGCTCCTAGTCTCATGGCATTATGCCCTACCTGCATTGCACCGCATTTCATCATAAATACTTTCCTGCTATGTCTCCATTAAGTGTCTCTTCTAATCAGCAAGAAAAAGATCCTGATTATAGAGATTATAGGAGTTATTGAGAGGGGCGTTGCATCTCCAGTCCACAACAGGAGTGACTGACATGTATATTGTATGCTGTGTATCTGCGCTCCTGCTAATTTATAGAACTTTTCAACGGAACACCTAATACACATGGCACGTGGAACTAAGCATTGTACAATTTTTGGCAAAATTTCGCATCAACATTGGAATCACACAATACATATGTAACAACATCAGAGGAGGCAGCCTCAAGCATTCGGGTGCATTCACAAGACCGTATGTATTTTGTGGTCTGCAAAAAATACGGATGACGTCCGAGTGACATCCATGTTGCATACGTTTTTTTGCATCTATTGTAACAATGGTTATCCTTGTCCTCAAAACAGACAAGAATAGAAGATGTTAAAAAATTTTGCGGGGCTACGGATGTGGACAGCGCACGGTGTGCTGTCTGCATTTTTTGCGCACCCTTTGAAATGAATGGGTCCACATCCTATCCATGGATCAGATGCCGACTAAAAATATGGTCGTGTGAATGCACCCTTACGCAACGTAACTGTGGTGGCTGGTCAAAGGGGTTGCCCAGGATTAGAAAACATGGCTGCTATCTTCCAGAAACAGTGCCACACCTGTCCATGGGTCGTGTCTGGAATTGCCGGTCAGCTGTATTGGAGTCAATGGAGCTGGGCTGTAATACCACACACACAATCTGTAGATACTTGTGGCGCTGTTCTTAGAAGAAAGCCAAATAACAATAGTAGCAATGAATGTGAAGGAGCATGGATAGGGACAAGCTCCAAAGAAGAGTATAGTCATCCAGCACTGACTGATAACCTCCAAATCAACCATCAGGGGAAGGATGAGGGGGTAGATGGAGTAGACGATCACCTAGGGCACCAATGAGGGCGAGAGGGTACAATTTATTTATTTTTTAAAGAAAAGAGAATTGTTCTGAATGTATTTATTTATTTTGCCAATCAGGGTTTGTGTGTAAATTTGAACACTAGAGAATGGCCACAAAGGGGGACAATGAAATGAACGATCGTCCATTCGTTAGCTATTGTGCAGAACTTCAGCAACTGGACACATTCTGAAACCACCGCCATGGGCACCAGCAAAGCTTGTCCCACTCCTGCCAACCACCCACCATGGTTGTGAATGATGGAATATGACAGGGCTGGCCAACCTGCGGCTCTCCAGCTGTTGCAGAACTACAACTCCCAGTATGCCCAGTCTGCCTACAGCTATCAGCCTACAGCAGGGCATGGTGGGAGTTGTAGTTTTACAACAGCTGGAGAGCCGCAGGTTGGCCAGCCCTGGAATATGAGTTACCTTTTTGCATTTATGCTAAAGATTGCCTTCTCAGTCTTGACTATCCTGTATGCTGCATAGTGAACACAAATATCTAACTTAGGCTACTTTCACACTTGCGTTTTTACTGGATCCGGCAGGGTTCAGCAAAAACGCTTCCGTTACTGATAATACAACCGTCTGCATCCTTTATGAATGGATCCGGTTGTATTATCTTTTACATAGCCAAGACGGATCCTTCATGAACTCCATTGAAAGTCAATAGGGGACAGATCCGTTTTCTATTGTGTCAGATTGTGTCACAGAAAACGTGCTCCGCATCCCATGACGGGAGGAAAACCAAAGCATGCTGTGGTTTTCTCTCCGGTATGGGCACGTAGCCAAACAGAACATAATGATTTTTGGAGCTTTCCGTTCGGTTCAGTTCCGTCTTCATTGTTAATGGTGACAAAACTGAAGCTTTTTTTCTGGTATTGAGACCGTATGATAGATCTCAATACCGGAAAATATTAACGCTAGTGTGAAAGTAGCCTAAATACAATAAAAATACTGAAAAATATAAATGGCGTCAATGGTGAAGTTATTTGCAGTCATTAGCAGCATGGCTTTTTCCTGCCCCGAGTTCCAAATTTATTTCACTCTTGGGCACACGTCAATCACCATTATTAAACCTGCTCACCAAGTATTGTACAATGTGGAATCTCGAGATAACTGAAAAGATCAACACAAACTGTAATATCATGTTCATTCAGCTCACATTACTTTGTGGCCTCACTGGCAAATTGGATTGTTATTAGGGCACATGCAGACGAACGTATATTCTTTCTGTTCCGTTTTTTTTGCGGACCGTATACGGAACCATTCATTTCAATGGGTCCGCAAAAAAAACTTACGTTTCTCCGTGTGCATTCTGTTTCCGTATGTCTGTATTTCCGTTCTGCAAAAAAATAGAACATGTCCTATTATTGTCCGCATTACGGACAAGGATGGTACTGTTCAATTAGGGGCCAGCTGTTCTGTTCCGCAAAATACGGAATGCACACGGACATCATCCGTATTTTTTGCGGACCGCAAAATACATACGGTCGTGTGCATGAGCCCTTAGGGCTCATGCACACGACCGTTGTTGTTTTGCGGTCCGTTTTTCACAGATCCATTCCGTTTCTGAGGTTTTTTTTTCTCTGATTTAAGTCCTCTTCCGTTCCGTTAATGCACAAAACATATCCGTATGGTTTCCGTATTTGATCTTTTTTTTGCGGATCGGAAACAGTAACTTATTAATCACATGAGCAATAAGGGCTGGTCATAGCATTTCTACAGTAGGGATCCGCAAAATAAGGATGAAATACGGATGACATACGGATGTGTTCCGTGTGCGTTCTGTATTTTTTGCGGACCCATTAACTTGAATGGGGCCTCAGACCGTGATTTGTGGACAATAATAGGACATGCACAACTTTTTTGCGGAACAGAAATATGGAAATATGGAAACAGAATGCATACAGAGCATGTTCCGTTGTTTTTGCAGACCCATTGAAGTGAATGGCATTCGGTCCACAAAAAAACAGAACTGAAGCGGAAAGAAAATATGTTTGTGTGCATGAGCCCTTAGGTAAACATTATCTTTGTACGACTTAAAGGGGTATTCCGGTTTCATGATATTGATTACCTACGTATGTTCAAGATAGATCACCAATATTGGATTGGTGGGGATCCACCTCTCGACACTCCCAACAATCAGCTGTTTCAAGGGGCTGTGGTGCTTGTGTGAGTCCGGTGTCCTTTTCAATGTTTACCTGCACGTCATCTACATTGTAGTTGTGGTGCAGTGTAATTACAGCTGATCATTCCATTCACTTGAATGGTAGAGTAAGAATAAGTTCGCAACACCATTTTTGTCGGAACAGAAAATAAGGGGAAAAAAAATGATCCTTTATTTTGAGCTTCTGTTATGCTCATTTTGCAACCATTTTAGCCATTTCTCTATGAGATCCATTATTTTACACAAAGGACTTTTTTTCCGTCTAAAATAACGGATTTCAGATGGAAATAGCTAAAACGGATGCCAATTGAGAATAACAAATGCTCTAAATAAAGGATCCATTTTCTTCTTGTTTTCTGTTCTTCTGATGGATCATAAGAATGGAAAAATGAAACGGGGATGTGAACCTGGTCTACCTTGCACCCCCGCTACAACGTTGATGGTATGCAGGTAAACATTGAAGAGGGCACAGTACTGTACTCGTATGAGTGCCACGGCCCCTTCAAGCAGGTCATCAATATCATGTAACCAGACAACCTCTTAAAGCTGGCCATACTCATGAGATAACTGTCAGCCAATTTTTCTGCCTGATCCTCCCATACACACGCATGCTTGACTGAGCATGCGTATATATTGAATGGGGAGTGGCTTATCGACTGATAAAAAGGATCAGGCAGTTAAATCCAACGTTCGTAATCCCAATCCTTATCTCCTCTGACATCAGCCTTCGGGAAAAAGTCAGGAGACCCATACAAATTAGATGGTTAGCGGAACCTGCCAAAATCAGAGGGCTCAGCCAATATAGATGTAGTGTATATAGCCACTTTACAGTCTTCAGCCTTGTATGGGCCCTATGAGCTTTTAAGTGTGTTACTATTAATTATGCATCCTGTAGATTTCACACTGAGAGAATGTCTAAAACACAAGTAAAATCCAGTGGAGGGGAAAAAAACGGTGACTATCCATTTTTGTTTGACTGACTATAATACCTTATGCCTAAATGCACAATATGTAAAGATGGGAGAATTTCCAAAATGCTAAGAGTCTGTTCACATCAGCATAGAGCCTTCCTTCACACAACTGATGCCGCTGGTGCTAAATGGACCCATTGATAGAGTCCATCAGGATCCACCAACGTGTCTTTTTCTGACCTGTGCTGTATGCAGGTCATATTTTGTTTGTTCATGTAATAGTATATAGACCACTTAATTGATTTTTGAATTACATCCATTCCACTGAAGGAATATGTTGTTCCTAATATATCAACCCTGCCACCTGCATGTGCCAATAGCTGTAAAACACTGCAGGATACATTAGCAATCTAAATGATAGTTCAATAAAATATTTGGAACTTTTTGAAATGTTATAATTTAGTGCTAAATGTATTTTAATGACTAGTTTTCTCATTAAAAAGTCATTAAAGAGAACATATAGCTTACACTAGCTCTAATGGTCGGCCAATGTTGATACTCAGATGTAATTAGTAGCCCAACATAGAGGCAAAGTAAGCAAAGATAAATGTGAATTACTAATTCATGACTAAGGCCATTTGTTGGTGACATAACATGCAAGAGATAAGTATATTTGACTTTTTTTGAGCTGATATCTTCAGCAACAACACTACAACCAGGTTCTTGAGATTAGCTAAGGGCCCCAGAAAATGAGCAGATGGGTTTCCTTATTTAAGTCAACTCATCTATTAGTTCTTGGTTATGGAGACATCTGATATTGAAGTCCAGTATTGATGGACCAGTACTGAAAGGTTCAGTACATTACTCCTTGAATTTTAGTATACCCTTGGTTTCCAGTTGACAAGTTTAATACATAGTGGACTGGCCAGCTTAGACTTATTTTTCATATCAATATCTAGTGATCCTTTCCCACATAATTGAGTTGGGTGCTCTAATAAACTAAGGAGGCTGTAGATCAATAGAACTGGTGGCCTTTCTGTTTTTCCATATGTGATCATTTTCCTATCTCCTGAGATGCATCTCTCGGTGACATGTGTATGAATGGCCATGAACTTGACTGATTGAAAGACAGAATAAATGACAGCATTAACTATATATAGCTACTGCAAATATCCAGGACATTTTCTAAGTATGTCCTTTGTAGGAGCCACCCCGAGTCAATAAACCCCTGACTTGTATGAACGTCACAGCAACGCGAAGGAGAAGAGGTTCTTTGATCGAGGAGGACAAGCAACCATGCAAATGGTTAGCTGAAGTTTTCTATATTTGTGGTAGTTTCATGAAAAATGCTAAAAAAGAGACTGAAAGTCCTGTTCCATTTTGTCAGCGAGGAAGCAGCATCATCCAAAACAGGAGGAGGTCACACAGCACGATGCAGTGTCAAGTTCTTTCTTAATCACAACCCTATATATGGCAGTTTTCAGCTTTATTATTTAATACAGACGATAACTTTCATTCCTTTGATACAAAAGCTGGCAATAAAAAAGGAGTTGTGCTATCACCTGATTGCCAGTCCCCAGATGCCCTTCCATAAACTGTCCATCTGTAGGCTTTCATGATAGGAGAGCAACCTCAAAGCATCTCTCAATTTCCCCTTTTGCAAAATCCCTCTTGTTTTGTGCTGTTCTCCTGTATCTCTCTCAATTTCCAAGGGCGTGTAAAGTGCTGCATGCAATCCCTTGGACCTTGGGAAGAGCTGGGCCTGTTCTTTCCTCCAGCTAGCCTCCAAAATAGAAAGGGTCTTTTTGCAATGAAGAGGTTAAAAACTGAAGGAAACGATAAGGCAGGCCTTTTCTGGATCTCTGTCTGAGCCCCGGATCATCAGAGAATCTTACTTGAAAACTGGAAAAGAATTAAGCAATGGTGTTAGAGCAGAGAAACAACTGAAGAAAGCAATAAGCTAAATGCATTCATATGACTTCTTATAGAATTGAATATACCTTCAACATGAGAATTGTTTTACTGGAAGGTGAGCAATGGTATTCTGAAAAACAGTTTTTATGTACTTGGGAGCAGACTGTGATACATCAAACAAGGCCCATAATGGTGGCGTGGCCTGCAGCAGAGTGATTCGGACGCTTTTCACCACAGCTCCTGCGGATATTATCTAATCCTCTGAAATCCACCCTCATTCATTCATCTAGGTCTCCAAAACCCCTACATCTGACCTCCTCACCACATCTGCTACAGAAGGAGCCCACTCTGCTATCTGTGGAGCCCAGCCAAAAAAAAAAGCAGCTGTGGCCTAGCAGACCATCCGGATCCCCGGCCTAAATTTCCAACTGGGGCGCTGGGAACTCGGAAGTAGGTACCCCACCTCCAGACCACAGAGGAACTTCCCCGGAGGCATAGACACTTTACAAACCGGCAGCCTGCTTTGCCTTCCGCATCTTACCTCCCGTGTCTCACCTCTCCAGACCGGGGTTGTTCGTGCCAGGCGGCGCCATTTTGCAGAGCGCAGCCTTGCCATCCAAGGCCTGCATGACAAATACATGGAGGCAGGGGAACATCCGGACCTCAAAGTAAAACAAAGTGAGTTCATCCCTCGTTAATACCTTCAGTTGGGGGAACTAACTTGTTAACCCCTCCAGTATTTCTGAGAGATCTGCTTAATACTAGGCCCCAGACTCTGTAGTCGCCACTACCCCCCCCCCCACCTCAGGACACCACTGCACACCCATTGAGCGGTAACACAGCAGTGCTGCTATACCTGAGGAAAAACACAACCTCAATTTTTCCTGAACCATTCCCTGGAAAGGCAAAGGGAGCAAAGGGATGGAGGAATAATACCACAATAATTTGGAAGGGAAGACAACCTGTTTCATAAAGATCCTTAAATATAGTGCTATTTATCAATCTATATACTGCACCAGAGAAGAATTTAACGTGCCCTCACACTGCCCATATTTTAGTAGACACAAAATGGTTAAAGTGGGCAAACCAGAAGGTCCGCACTCACCTGCAAAGTAAAAAGCGCAACCAGAGATGGAGAAGTTCTGCAAAAAAAAGGAAACACAAATCCGGCAGCTCAATCTAAAGACAAGTCACCACCACAGAATGATCGGGTAGTTGTGGAAAATTCCACCCCAGAAAGCTCTAACATTGAGGGATCTCAGGACACTGAAAACATTCTTTCAATCTCTCAAGCTGCCATGCAACGAATAATTGAAAATGCCCTTGAGCCAATTAAAAAAGATCTCTCAGACATAAAGCAGGACGTTCATAATATAGGACAAAGTGTGAAACCTCTGGAGGCGAATCAATCATCTACAGTCAGGTCCATAAATATTGGGACATCGACACAATTCTAACATTTTTGGCTCTTTACACCACCACAATGGATTTGAAATTAAACAAACACGATGTGCTTTAACTGCAGACTGTCCGCTTTAATTTGAGGGTATTTACATCCAAATCAGGTGAACAGTGTAGGAATTACAACAGTTTGCATTTGTGCCTCCCACTTGTTAAGGGACCAAAAGTAATGGGACAATTGGCTTCTCAGCTGTTCCATGGCCAGGTGTGTGTTATTCCCTCATTATCCCAATTACAATGAGCAGATAAAAGGACCAGAGTTCATTTCAAGTGTGCTATTTGCATTTGGAATCTGTTGCTGTCAACTCTCAAGATGAGATCCAAAGAGCTGTCACTATCAGTGAAGCAAGCCATCATTAGGCTGAAAAAACAAAACAAACCCATCAGAGAGATAGCAAAAACATTAGGGGTGGCCAAAACAACTGTTTGGAACATTTTTAAAAAGACCTGGCAGACCATGGAAAACAACTGTGGTGGATGACCGAAGAATTCCTTCCCTAGTGAAGAAAACACCCTTCACAACAGTTGGTCAGATCAAGAACACTCTCCAGCAGGTAGGTGTATGTGTGTCAAAGTCAACAATCAAGAGAAGACTTCACCAGAGTGAATACAGAGGGTTCACCACAAGATGTAAATCATTGGTGAGCCTCAAAAACAGGAAGGCCAGATTAGAGTTCGCCAAACAACAATAAAAAAGCCTTCACAGTTCTGGAACAACATCCTATGGACAGATGAGACCAAGATCAACTTGTACCAGAGTGATAGGAAGAGAAGAGTATGGAGAAGGAAAGGGACTGCTCATGATCCTAAGCATACCACCTCATCAGTGAAGCATGGTGGTGGTAGTGTCATGGCGTGGGCATGTATGGCTGCCAATGGAACTGGTTCTCTTGTATTTATTGATGATGTGACTGCTGACAAAAGCAGCAGGATGAATTCTTAAGTGTTTCAGGCAATATTATCTGCTCATAATCAGCCAAATGCTTCAGAACTCATTGGACGGCGCTTCACAGTGCAGATGGACAATGACCCAAAGCATACTGCAAAAGCAACCAAAGAGTTTTTTAAGGGAAAGAAGTGGAATGTTATGCAATGGCCAAGTCAATCACCTGACCTGAATCTGATTGAGCATTCATTTCACTTTCTGAAGACAAAACTGAAGGGAAAATGCCCCAAGAACAAGCAGGAACTGAAGATTGTTGCAGTAGAGGCCTGGCAGAGCATCACCAGGGATGAAACCCAGCGTCTGGTGATGTCTATGCGTTCCAGACTTCAGGCTGTAATTAACTGCAAAGGATTTGCAACCAAGTATTAAAAAGTGAAAGTTTGATTTATGATTATTATTGTGTCCCATTACTTTTGGTTCCTTAACAATTGTGAGGCACATATGCAAACTGTTGTAATTCCTACACCGTTTACCTGATTTGGATGTAAATACCCTCAAATTAAAGCTGACAGTCTGCAGTTAAAGCACATCTTGTTCGTTTCATTTCGAATCCATTGTGGTGGTGTATAGAGCCAAAAATGTTAGAATTGTGTTGATGTCCCAATATTTATGGACCTGACTGTATAATCTCTTTTGGAGAAGCCACGACAGCAGCTCTCCACTCCTGTCATTTACATCTCAATACCCTCCTATCTCATTTGGAAGACCAAGAGAACAGAAACAGAAGGAATAATTTGAGGATTCGAGGAGTCCCTGAATCTATCCCACCCTCATCTTTGATGGACAAAGTATATGATATTTTACATCTGCTGCTTCCAGAAGAAGAAGCCTCACAACTTGTCCTTGAACGAGCTCATAGAGCGCTCCGCCACAAACCAAGGGACGGGGAACCACCTAGAGATATTGTGTGCAAGATTCTGAACTTTCAACACCGAGAACTTATTCTAAAATCAACCAGGGACCTGGAAAATATCACTTACGAGGGTGCCCATATTACGTTTTATCAGGATCTTTCTCCTCTGACTCACAACAAGCGCAGATGTCTTAAACCTATCACAGAGTTGCTGAGAAGGAAGAAAATCCCCTACAGATGGCTGTTCCCATTTGGCATATCCTTTTCCTTTGGCAGAGCTTTCAAGGAAATCCGCCACCCTGAGGATCTCTCTTAAGTCTGTGAAAACTTGGACTTGGACCCCTCCACTATCCCTTCCTTGCTCCAATTTTCAGATGTATTAGACCTACCTGGGCTTCCAGAAACCCAACCATGGAAGACGGTGACAGGATCCAACTCCAGAAAAAGATCTGCAGTTCCCTCTAAGAACTGAGTGAAATGTATCTTCTCTCTCTATTTAAGATGAAGACTGTGTCTCCTTAGAAATGACATCTTTCTAAATTCAAATTTCTCCTTTTTTTATTATACCAGCGAGACATCAGAAGCCTCCCTAGGCTGTGGGGTGGGATGAGTCCTGCGTAGCCTACAAACGCTTTCCCTATTTGGGAGACTCAGGGCCCAATCCTCCCTTACACTACGCCTAGCAAAATAATATGTAAGGATTATAAAATTATTCAATTTAGACAGGTGTATGCCCCTCCTCGGCACTAAGGTGAGACATATACTTCACCCTAAAATAGCTTAGGAATATATTTTGTTAAACTGTTGGACATTATCTGTGACTTGGTCTAGACTGTTATTTAAATTACTCATTTATGTCTACTGTTCAGATAGTTACCTGGAATGCTCATGGCCTAAACTCTCCAACAAAGAGGTCCAGGATCCTTCAGCAGCTGAGGTCCCTACGTGCAGACATTGCGATCCTTCAGGAAACGCACTTCAAACAGGGTAAAATCCCAGCACTATCACACACCATTTTCTCACAATGGTTCCACTCATGCCACCCTACTTCCAAAAAGAGAGGAGTCTCCATAGCTCTCAAAAAAACAGTTCCTTTCACATTATCCTCCAGCAACCTTCGGCACTCCAGCTGTTCTGAAACTACAATTCCCAGCATGCTTAATTCATTTCTATGAGAGATCTCAGAGGAGCATAGCAAGTATGCATGCTGGGAGTTGTAGTTTCACAACAGCTGGAGTGCCGGAGGTTGCCTACCCGTGCTCTAGCATATCTGATCCAGAAGGCATATTTCTGTTTTTAAAAGGCACCATAGCAAATATAATGGTCTCTATTGCAGGACTTTATGCCCTGAATAAGGATCAGGATCAGTGGTTGGTGAAGGTCCTCCGCCAATTTGAGTCTTATAAAGAAGGCATTTGTATAGTGGGGGGGGACGACGACTTTAATGTAGCTATTGAACCCCATTTGGACTCTTCCTCAGTTGGCTCTCATACATCATTTCGCAAATTGAAAAACATAAATCTAGCTCTTCAATCTCTGGGAGCTAGAGACATGTGGCGCTCCATATATCCCTCCCACAGAGATTTTACCTACTACTCCATTCCACATAATTCATACCAATGCTTAGACTACTTATTTATTTCCGCTCCACATTTACATTTGATTACCAGGGCACGCATAGGACAAATAGCTGTCTCAGATCACGCGCCAGTTCTAATCGGGCTAAAAATACAGACACTCCCTAGGGGTGCGTACACCTGGCAGCTAAATGAACTTCTCCTTAACAATGATTCCTATAAACGTAGGATCCTGAACTCCCTCACCTCCTATTTTGATGTAAATTCATCAGAAGCTACAGTATATCTCTATCCACTATTTTGGAGGCTCATAAAGCAGTGATCCGTGGCGAATTCATCTCTATAGATACTCACGCTAAAATGAGCCGTACTAAGGAAATTGACTCCCTTATGTCTGACATAGCGAGTTTGGAGAGGTTACAAAAGAAATCACGGGTCACAGAGACTCTAGATAATCTCACCAAATTACTGGAGAAACTAAAACAGCTATTAAATCTAAAAGTGGCGAAGGCCTATTTATACTCACAGCACAAAATATACCAACATGGAAATAAAGGGTTGAAGCTGATTGCTTTACTTGCTAAACGGAGACAAGAACAATTACACATTAAAAACATAACTTCTACATCGGGAAATCAATATACAGACACCCAGGGTATTGCCTAACAATTTCAGCAGTTTTAGGCCTCATGTACACGACCGTTTTTCGTGTCCGCTTCACTTCAATAGGGCCACAAAAGATGCGGACAGCACTCCGTCTGCTGTCTGCATCCGTTGCTCCGTTCCGAGGCCCCGCAAAAAAAATAGAACATGTCCTATTCTTGTCCGTTTTGCGAAAAAGAATAGGCATGTCTACAATGGGCCGCCCGTTCCGTTCTGCATATTGTGGACGGTACACGGCCGGCTTCCGTTTTTTGCGGACCGCAATAATTGTGCATGTAGCCTTATGCTGACTTATATAATATGCACAAAAACGAACCCCCAACTATAAAAGCCCAATGTAAAGTAGCTATAGCTTCCTTCCTAGACAAGTTGCCTCTGCCTTCACTTACCAACTCTCAACAAGCCGATCTTGACAAAAAATTTACCTCAGAAGAATTGAGACTGGCCCTTACATCATCCTCACAGGGTAAAAGCAGCTTTCCCACGCAATCTTTAGAAGCCCATATAACGATATTACCCAAATTACCCTATCTCACTCCTTAATGTAGATATTACACTGTATGCAAAAATATTTGCGAACCGATTAAAAGCACTTTTGCAGAGATTAGTAAACGCGGAGCAAGTAGGGTTCGTGAAAGGGAGAGAACTTAAAGACAATACAACACGGGCCATTCAATTGATCCAGCTTGCCCGGTTGGCTAAAATATCTCTGGCTTTTCTTTCAACCGACACAATAAAAGCGTTTGATCGGGTGGACTGGATCTTCATGTCCCAAACCCTAACAAAATTCGGAATACCTGCGCTCCTTATCTCCCGAATATTGGCACTATACTCCAAACCTACTGCATGTGTAAGGGTCAACGGATCTCTATCTCCCCCATTCAAAATATCTAATGAAATCCGCCAAGGCTGCTCACTATCTCCCTTACTTTTCGTTCTCACCATAGAGACTCTCATTCAACACCTCAGACAACATACAGACATTTTAATAATCACATCCAACCCAGATATCTCCTTCCCAGTATTGCAAGATATATTTTCTTACTTCCACGATCTCTCTAATTTTAAGATCAATCCCACAAAATCATTGGCACTTAATATCACCTGCTCTGAGGGAACAGTCGCCAGAGCAGCAGCTAACTCCCCTTTCCCCTGGGCGCCCACTTCTATTAAATACTTGGGTCTCAATATATCGGCCAATCCTGGGAGTTGGTTTTCTCTTATGTCCCTATGCTGTCGCAGGTCTGATCGATTATAGACAGTTGGAGGGTCCCATATATCTCATGGTTCGGTCGTGCGAACCTACTTCAAATGATGATAGTACCAAAATTCCTCTACTTATTCCAAGCACTGCCCATACACCTTCCGCTGTCTTTTCTAGTCAAGATCCGGATTAGCGGATTGGTACTGGAAAGGCACCAATAAATTGTATGTCCCTATAGAGGAAGTGGTGACGGGCTTTCCACTTAAGCTCCCTTACATCTTCAAATTGGCAAACAACCTCCCTCCACCTTGAACATTATCACAAAGGCAGCACTCCGGGTATGGGAATTTCAATACAAAGCTGCTCACTTTTGGTCATCACCTTCTCCTATCAATGGCTTAGGAGATCTTGTGGGACTTAACACTCTATACACATATTCTTGCCTACCATTACAAAGAAACCTAAACACAAGGAAGATAGGAGACATCTTAATGGATGGCACATTACCGGACTTCCAAACATTACGAGACCAGTTCCCTACTACTTCCCTGACGCAATTAACATATAATCAGCTAACCCTGGGATTTAAAACACTAATAAAACTAGGTCCCCTACCACAAGAACTCACTTGGATAGAAAGGCTATACTCTATGAGCTCCCCAGTTCCCAAGCTTATCTCGAAGATATATAAGGAATTGATAATGCTCCGCCTAAATTCACAACTCCCATATATCAAGGCATGGGAACAAGAACTAGGACAGACCCTCACCTCCACCGAAATATCCCAAGTATATAAGAATAGTTGTGGCCCCTCCCAATGCATACTTACAAGAGACCAATTACAAACTATTGAGCAGATGGTACAAGACCCCGGTGGTTTTACACAAGTTTAATGATTCTGTATTGAACCAATGCTGGAGATATCTCTTCGGTGTAGGGACTTATGCACACATCTGGTGGGAATGCACCGTCATAAAATCATTCTGGCAAAGGGTTGGGGAGATCATAAACGAGATATGTCCAGGTGCCCCACCTTTAAATCCACAGGTCATTTTCCTAGGCCTATCATCAGGGTTCCCACCACGATTTAACAAAAAGCTCTGGGCTACCCTAGTAGTCACCGCAAAGGCAATGATCCCCCTCTACTGGAGAGACACGAACACCCCTCCAATCTCTCACTGGACCCACAAAATAGCTTAAATCTCCCGTATGGAAGAGCTTAGCTATATTGCTACTCGCAAACTTTTTAACTATCACAAAATCTGGGATGCATGGGAAAAAGTGTTGCCCACTCTACCAACAGACTGTCTGCCTGATCAGTAAACAAAAATACAAAAATACTGCAATGTCTGCAACAAGAACTAGACCTCGAAACAAAGAAAAAAAATACAGTCACGGATTTCCAAAACAAGTGTGAGGTTTCGGACCAATGTATCATTTTGAAATTTACTTATATTGTTCAAGGTTCAATGTTAATATTAACACTATGACAGCTATCCACCTTCCTTGGGGACTGCAGGCTCTGTGTGCCGCAGACCACCAACAGGATAGCTTTATACGGTACATGTACCTTTTCATTGGATTATAAATACCAGTATGCCCAAATTTATGCTCAAGACTATGTCATCAAACATCATAATCAGTCAATTTAGTGGGGTGCAGTGTGCCAGTTGAATAGTCCTTTGAACCAGAGCCCTCTAGTCGAAGCCAACTGGAGAAGAACCTCTGACTAACAGGACTCTCAGGACTTGCTACCCGATTGTCAGAAGCAGGGTATAGCGCTTCCCATCCCTGATATCATCCTATTGATGTCTTTGTTTAATGTGAGCAGGCCCTTTTTAGATCAATATTCCCTACAATAGTATATAGCAAGGTACTGTCCAAAGCTGAAAACACCTTCAAAACCCCCATGTAAGTGGCTGACTAGTTATATTCCCAGCCGAAAGTATATTTCTTTAAATATTGTGCTACCGGCTAATAGCCATATATCACCATGATTTTAGAATACTGCTTTCCCATATGGGACATAGGTAGGGGTAGTCTAAACCAATTCACTGTTATAATCACTGTTATAATGTACAGCTTCATTATAGAACCTACATGATGTTTTTGTGGAGTTTATAGGTGGGTATTACCATCTCCACCAATACCCCTGTCCCACCTGGTAAGGTGGCTGCCAGCCACTGGTTCCAGGTGGAGATGTGGCCCCACATATGCAGCTCTCTTCATTCCGGTCTATAGTAGTTATGGAAATAGCAAAGCATTCTCGACTGTGTCATTAAAGGGTTTCTGTCACCCCGCAAAACTCATATTTTTTTTTTGGGATAGTTAGATTGCTCATAGTGCGATATAGCAGAATATAATGCTCTTACTTACTTTCATGCGGCCGATTCTTTATAAAACAAACTTTTATAATATGTAAATGAGGGCTCTACCAGCAAGTAGGGCGTCTACTTGCTGGTAGCTGCTGCAGAAATCCGCCCCCTCGCCGTGTTGATTGACAGGGCCAGCCGTGATCTCCTCCTCCGGCCGGCCCTGTCAGTAATTCAAAAATCGCGCGCCTCGCGTCATTCGGCGCAGGCGCTCTGAGATGAGGAGGCTCGTATCCTCAGCACTCCCTCAGTGCGCCTGCGCCGATGACGTCTTCTCTTTCGGTGATGTCATCGGCGCAGGCGCACTGAGGGAGTGCTGAGGATACGAGCCTCCTCATCTCAGAGCGCCTGCGCCGAATGACGCGAGGCGCGCGATTTTTGAATTACTGACAGGGCCGGCCGGAGGAGGAGATCACGGCTGGCCCTGTCAATCAACACGGCGAGGGGGCGGATTTCTGCAGCAGCTACCAGCAAGTAGACGCCCTACTTGCTGGTAGAGCCCTCATTTACATATTATAAAAGTTCGTTTTATAAAGAATCGGCCGCATGAAAGTAAGTAAGAGCATTATATTCTGCTATATCGCACTATGAGCAATCTAACTATCCCAAAAAAAAAAAATGAGTTTTGCAGGGTGACAGAAACCCTTTAAGGCCTCATGCACACGACCGTATTTTTTTGCAGTCCGCAAAAACGGGTTCCGTTTTTCCGTGATCCGTGATCGTTTTTTCGTCTGTGGGTCTTCCTTGATTTTTGGAGGATCCACGGACATGAAAAAAAAAGTCGTTTTGGTGTCCACCTGGCCGTGCGGAGCCAAACGGATCCGTCCTGAATTACAATGCAAGTCAATGGGGACGGATCCGTTTGACGTTGACACAATATGGTGCAATTTCAAATGGATCCGTCCCCCATTGACTTTCAATGTAAAGTCAGGAGTTAATATACCATAGGATTGGAGTTTTCTCAAATCTGATGGTATATTTTAACTTGAAGCGTCCCCATCACCATGGGAACGCCTCTATGTTAGAATATACCGTCGGATTTGAGTTACATCGTGAAACTCAAATCCGACAGTATATTCTAACACAGAGGCGTTCCCATGGTGATGGGGACGCTTCAGGTGAGAATATACTAAAAGAACTGTGTACATGACTGCCCCCTGCTGCCTGGCAGGTGCTGCCAGGCAGCAGGGGGCAGCCTTCCCCCTGTAGTTAATACATTGGTGGCCAGTGCGGCCGGCCCCCCCCTCCTCTGTAGTTAACTCATTGGTGGCCAGTGGGCCCCCCTCCCTCCCCTGTAGTTAACTCGTTGGTGGCCAGTGGGCCCCCCCTCCCTCCCCTGTAGTTAACTCGTTGGTGGCCAGTGGGCCCCCCCTCCCTCCCCTGTAGTTAACTCGTTGGTGGCCAGTGCGACCGGCCCCCCTCCCTCCCCTGTAGTTAACTCGTTGGTGGCCAGTGGGCCCCCCCTCCCTCCCCTGTAATTAACTCGTTGGTGGCCAGTGGGCCCTCTCCCCTCCCTCCCCCTCCTAATTAAAATGGTAAGTGACAGGTCTGTGCGGCGCATTGCTTAATGACCTGTCACTTACCAGTAGGAGGAGCTCCCGGCCGGACGCAGACATCGCAGCTCGCAGGTAAGTATAATGCTTCTACAAATTGCTAAGTAACCATGGCAACCGGGACAGCAGTAGCGTCCTGGTTGCCATGGTTACCGATCGGAGCCCCAGCGATTAAACTGGGACTCCGATCGGTACTCTCCGCTGCCACCAATGATAGGGGGGGAGATTTTAATTAGGAGGGGGAGGGAGGGGAGAGGGCCCACTGGCCACCAACGAGTTAACTACAGGGGAGGGAGGGGGGGCCCACTGGCCACCAACGAGTTAACTACAGGGGAGGGAGGGGGGCCGGCCGCACTGGCCACCAACGAGTTAACTACAGGGGAGGGAGGGGGGCCCACTAGCCACCAACGAGTTAACTACAGGGGAGGGAGGGGGGCCGGCCGCACTGGCCACCAACGAGTTAACTACAGGGGAGGGAGGGGGGGGGGGCGGCCGCACTGGCCACCAATGTGTTAACTACAGGGGGGGGGCTGCCCCCTGCTGCCTGGCAGCACCTGCCAGGCAGCAGGGGGCAGTCATGTACACAGTTCTTTTAGTATATTCTAACCTGAAGCGTCCCCATCACCATGGGAACGCCTCTGTGTTAGAATATACTGTCGGATCTGAGTTTTCACGAAGTGAAAACTCAGCTCTGAAAAAGCTTTTATGCAGACGGATCTTCGGATCTGTCTGTATTAAAGTAACCTACGGCCACGGATTACGGACACGGATGCCAATCTTGTGTGTATCCGTGTTCTTTCACGGACCCATTGACTTGAATGGGTCCGTGAACCGTTGTCCGTCAAAAAAATAGGACAGGTCATATTTTTTTGACGGACAGGATACAGGGATCACGGTCTCGGCTGCAAAACGGTGCATTTTCCGATTTTTCCACGGACCCATTGAAAGTCAATGGGTCCGCGAAAAAAAACAGAAAACGGCACAACGGCCACGGATGCACACAACGGTCGTGTGCATGAGGCCTAACTCTCATAGAAATGAATAGAGAGAGCCATACCCACATGCATCCTTTTCTCCAGTCATGTCATGCCTAAAGGGGAAACAGCTACCTCCCCAGGCTGGACAGTGGTCTGGACTGGAGATCCTCTATGGATCCTGTGGATATGCCATAAATGTCTATGATGGCCATACCCCGTTACCATTAAAGGGGATATCCAACATCATACAACAGCCCGCCATGTGCCGGGCCACTCAGAGGGAATATACTTAGGGAGCGCAGCCAATGGCAGGGACGGGTGATGCTAGGGAGGCTCGTCCCCGTCTGCCATTGGCCGCTCCGCACCCCCCCCCCCCTTCCCCGACGCCGGATGTTTTCATCCATGTACAGGGAGAAGGAGCAACAGCGGTTCGGGGACCAGGAGCGGCGTAACTATATTCCCTCGAAGGTGCCCGGCACATGGGGGGACAGTTGTATGATGTTGGAAAACCCCTTTAATATTAGCATGAATGCATTCCAATGGGCTAGGACACTCAGCTGCAGACAAATTGCAGTTGAACGGAACAAATCTGATAAACCTAAAGAAACTTAAAAACCTTTACTTCTCACCTGTCATACTGAGGATAACGAGGATAATGATGACAATTCCCAGCAAGATAGATACAACACTCAGTAGTCTGGCCAAGCGTCCCAATCTCCGGGCTCCATCCATATCGCCCTGTTGCATACTATTCCGTGACTAGTGACATGTGAAAAAAAAACAGCAAGAGAAAATACCATTAGTAAGTAGCCACAGGTATAAATTATGGTAAAGATTTGATGACTGAACCTACAGACAGGTTTCTATTCCTTTGGTGAAGTCAGTGATATATATTTTAACCTCTAGGTATCGCTACTTTGCTCTTTAAATGTCTTTTTGCAACTTTCTATAAACAAGTTTGTATCTTTGTTCAATTACATTTTTTTACTGAGAAACAGCAAGAGGCTAAAAATTGGAAGGGAAACCGGAATATAGAGGAATCACATGACTTGACAGGATCATCAAATTACAGGTTGTTCAGTTTGAGTCAGCCTACCATGTCTTTAGTCAGGAAATACACTGCCTGTCCAAAAAAAAAGTCGCCACCAAAAAAAAAAAAGGTCACACACATATTTTGTTGGATCGCCTTTAGCTGTGGCATTGTTTTGTTAAAGGGACTCTGTCACCACTTTCTAACCCCCAGTTTTCGCCGTCTCGTTTTGATAAAAATACCTTTTATCTAACCTGTCAATCTTGTGGATAAGGTGCCCAGGGCGTTTCTGAAGGTCTGAAGCTGCCGCCCGCCGCCGCCGTTGGTGCCCAACTCCTCCCCTGATCCTTTCAGCGCCGCCTGAATGTAAAGAAATCCGCCTCCGGCTCTCGCTCAGTGCCCCCTCCTCCTTTTCAAAGATCCCGCGCGTGCGCACAGGCCTGTGCCTGATGCGCCCGTGCGGACATTTAGAATCAGCCTCATTGAGCGAAGTGTGCATGCGCGCACTTCGCTCAACCTCCTCATAAGACGAGCACTGCAGCCAGCCACTCAGAGCCTGCCAAGCGCTGTATGGAGCCGCAGGCGGCGGCGGGCGGCGGCGGCGGGCGGCAGCTTCAGACCTTCAGAAACGCCCTGGGCACCTTATCCACAAGATTGACAGGTTAGATAAAAGGTATTTTTATCAAAACGAGACGGCGAATTTATGTTATAACAACACCTTTGTAATCACAAGGGCGCCATGGAGAGAACAATACTTTTAAAAGGGGGGGTTAGAAAGTGGTGACAGAGTCCCTTTAAGCTTCTGCAATGTCACAAGATTTATTTCCATCCAGTGTTCCATTAATTTTTCACCAAGATCTTGCATTGCTGATAGTAGAGTCTGACTGCTGCGCAAAGCCATCTCCAGCACATCCCAAAGATTCTCAATGGGGTTAAGGTCTGGACTCTGTGGTGGCCAATCCATGTGTGAAAATGATGTCTCATGCTCTTTCACAATTTGAGCCCGATGAATCCTGGCATTGTCATCTTGGAATAGACCCGTGCCATCAGGGAAGAACAGATCCATTGATGGAATAACCTGGTCATTCAGTATGTTCAGGTAGTCAGCTGACCTCATTCTTGGAGCACATACTGTTACTGAATCTAGACATGACCAACTGCAGCAATCCCAGATCATAGCACTGCCCCCACAGGCTTGTACAGTAGGCTCTAGGCATGATGGGTGCATCACTTCATCTGCCTCTCTTCTTACCCTGATGCGCCCATCACTCTGGAACAGGGTAAATCTGGACTCATCAGACCACATCACCTTCTTCCATTGCTCCAGAGTCCAATCTTTATGCTCCCTAGCAAATTGAAGCCTTTTTTTACAGTTTGCCTCACTGATTAGTGGTTTTCATACGGCTACACAGCTGTTCAGTCCCAATCCTTTGAGTTCCCTTCGCATTGTGCATGTGGAAATGCTCTTACTTTCACTATTAAACATAGCCTTGAGTTCTACTGTTGTTTTTCTTCGATTTGATTTCACCAAACGTTTACGTGATCGCCGATCAGGATCATTCAGGATGTTTTTCCCGCCACATTTCTTCCTCGAATACGATGGGTCCCCACTATCCTTCCAGTTTTTAATAATGGACAGTTCTTAACCCAATTTTAGTAGTTTCTGCAATCTCCTTAGATGTTTTCTCTGCTTGATGCATGCCAATGATTTGACCCTTCTCAAACAGACTAAGATCTTTTCCACGACCATGAGATGTGTCTTTCGACATGGTTGTTTAGGAAATGAGAAGCAACGCATTGCACCAGTTGGGGTTAAATAACTTGTTGCCAGCTGAAAGATAATCGCCCATGCAGTAATTATCCTATAGGAGGCTCATACCTATTTGCTTAGTTAAATCCAGGTGGTGACTTTTTTTTTGGACATGCAGTGTATATCCGCTAAATAACCGATGTGGTGGATAATAATTTAACCTTTCGCTTCCTTCAGTATACACTAAACTAAACATTATAGGTTTATGTTTCCTTCTGCACACAGTGTGACCCATTATACCATGCAGAGCTCAACTGTGCTTTATTAACATTAAAACTACTAGCATGAACCACAAGAGGCCTACCTCTGCCAAAAACTGAAAAAGAAATTGACGTTGACATTTAGGGTTCATACACACAACAGATTCTTGTGCAAAAAATTTGTATGGCAGTGCATGAATCAGCGGGCTTGTTAGAATACCTTCAAACATACAGAGTCCGATAGAGTGCACAACACGTAATTGTATTAAATCAAAGATATACAGAGGTTCAGTAGACGACCTATAGACCTCTATAACAGCACTATTGTATCTCTGTACAAAATAGAACTCAGCATGAATGCATTATGCACATTTAAAATTCCATTGGGATTTTTCA
Source organism: Bufo bufo (assembly GCF_905171765.1). Classification (NCBI taxonomy): domain Eukaryota; kingdom Metazoa; phylum Chordata; class Amphibia; order Anura; family Bufonidae; genus Bufo; species Bufo bufo. The sequence continues at coordinate 98,051,413 of NC_053391.1, read as the reverse complement.
GTTTTAATAGTTTTTTTTTCGGTTACACAAAAAAATTATAAACCCAAAAATAAACACCAGCTTTGAACCCTACAGCATTATATAAATCAGATGATGAAGTTCTGAGGGCATTTTGGGTCCTCCAGCATAATTGCAATCCGTGACTTGCACCGTGTGTTTACATTCTAGAGCATGACTCACGGAGAGTGTCTGTAGCATCAGTTCTCCGTCTCTCCTTCCCCTCCCAGCTGGAACATCATAGATTCAAGCAGGGTTTGACAGCCTCATTAGTATTCAAGTCAATTAATATTAATGAAGCTGTGTGCGATATAGGTTGGGGGGAGGTTCCAGCATGTAACCTTTTACTAAAGAAATTAATAGGATTCCATCAGGATTTGAACTCCAAACCTTCTGTATGTCAGGCAGAAGAGCTACCATTACACTACAGACCTGCTCTGTTGAAAGGGCTGAATTTCCTGTGCATAAAAATCTATTTTGTTCACAGGCATAACACTAAATAAACAGTGTATTACTGAAATGAAAGGAAAGAAATTGTGGCCTTTACCAATCACGATAAATAATGTGTTCACAATATTGTACATCTTATTATGACTACATGGATACTAAATACTGCTTTGTGACATTTCATACTAAGTATGTTACAAAAACTTTTATAATGTTTGCATAACTTTGCAGAAAATTGTAACTTTTACCATAAATGAAAAAAGCTAGAAAGTAAAAATTATTTTTACTTTATTTTCTGCCATAACTTTTACAATGAAGATTATTTTAAAGGTTTCAGTGAGATTTGAATCCCAGAACTTCTGTATAGTAAATAACTGCCTTATCCACTCCTCTATAGACATTTTTTTTATTAAATATCACAAAACAGTATTTGGTATTCCTGTAAGGATAATAATCTGTATAGTGAACATATTATTTTTGGTGGTGGTAAACAGCATAAATAAAAATTGGTGGTGGGGGGGATAGGCACATGGTTTGCCAGTATGGAGCCCTGAAATTCCTAATAGCTGCCCTGGACCCAAGCCTGCTTGAAGCCCTGTCCTCATAAGACATAGCATCTTTCTGACATCACGTGTACAGGGCAGGGTCCAGGAGAATGAGCAGAACACTGACCTCAGAGGCAAGGTCACTGATGATGTTGTGTCTATAGGGCAGAGCTTTACAAGCCTTGCCATACCTCAGATGTAGATGTGATGTCATCAGGATAGGGAACCAACACAGTGCAAAATGTCACATGACCAGGATGGAGTGCAGGAAAACAGGTCATTACAGATAACCAATTGCTATTAGTAAGTGATAACAAGTATCATTTCCTGTCAATTGATGCTAAAAATTGTAAAGCTGGAGTATCCCTTTAAGATGCTCCAAATGTATTAAAAGGCACAGTTCTCTTAATACATGTGGCACATCTTCTGGCAGTCTGTGCACAAGGAGAGCAAATCTACGCCAGCTAGAAGAACGTGAATTGTAGTAAATCTTTCAGGCCATGGGGAGCCTCTACTCTACCACTAGGTAATTTCCTCTTTCCTCAAAAGTGGTGAGCAGGACACAGAATAAAAAAATAAATAAAATAAAAAAGTCACACATTTTTCGTGTTATTGTGCTTGGACACAAATTTGTGCCTTCTTTATGCCACTTCTCTGGCGCACAGGGCTTGATAAAATCTACCCATGATCTTTAAATGGGCTGTCCAGCTTTTTGTAAGTTTTTAATTCTCCCCCCTCCCCACCAGACCTGTTGTCCACACTCTTGTCCCCATGTGTAAACTTCCGGCATGGACTGGCCACAGCAGTGATGTGTTCCCAAAGAGGTGGACAACCACTTTAAGTCTCTTTAGGAAAGCGAGTTTGAACAACGCCAGTTGTTTTTGGCTATAGTCACTAACATGCCTCTGTAGTGATAGGTAATTCAGCTGCTCTGCAGTCTACCATACTGCTCAGTCAGCATATGGTTTATGTAGCCTGACTTCTTTGCATTTATTGTGTTAATTCAATTATGAAGTTTCATTTTTCGAAAGCCATTTTGTGGGGTAAAGCAACATTTAAAAGGATGCCATTCATGATTTTTTACAGAGCTGTCTACTACACCTGACTGCTACTACTACCCTTATAAGACTGTGTCCTAGAAGAAACATCAGTGGGCTGCCTGTCCCAGCCCCATAAGGAAAGCAATTTATTTGTATATGTATCCAGGAATACAGGCTCAGGACCGCTGGCTCAGGATCTTGTGTGTCTATGCATATAGGTACCTATTGTCTATTTCTGCCCATGTATGTGTCTATATACACTACTCACAAAAAGTTAAGGATATTTGGCTTTCGGGTGAAATTTATGAAAAAAGTTCCCGCGACAGTGATATTATATCATGAAAGTAGGGCATTTAAGTAGAAGCATGCAATGGTGATTTCCTCATCTCTAACAATTTATTGAAACAAAAGCCAACACCAGTGGTGGGTATACCCCACAAAAAATTTCACTGTCTCAATAACTTTTCATGTGGCATTGAGCATCAATTGCAGCTTGACAACGATGTCTCATGCTGTTCACAAGTTGACTTATTGTCTGCTGAGGCATGGCATCCCACTCTTCTTGAAGGGCAGCCCTCAGGTCATTGAGGTTCTGTGGTACAGAGTTACGAGCCTCTACACGGCGATTCAATGGGATTCAGGCCCTGAGAAAGTGCAGGCCACTCCATTTGAGGTACCCCAGTCTCAAGGAGCCGTTCCCCAATAATGCGAGCTCGATGAGCTGGAGCATTGTCATCCATGAAGATGAAATTAGGCCTGCGTTGTTCATGCACAGGCACAATGACTGGGTTAATCATGTTATTCAAGTAGTATGGGCTTGTCACTGTACCATTCACAAAGTGTAGGGCAGCTCTGCATTGACTAGACACACCTGCCCACACTGTAACACCACCACCACCAAAGCCTCGTCTGGTGACAACAGTAGCTGATGCATAGCGCTCTCCTTGATGTCTCCAACATCGTTGGCGGCCATCATTTCTGCTCAGTGTGAATCAACTTTTATCAGTGAACAGCACTGAGGCCCACTGGTCCCTAATTCAGCGTAGATTCTCCCTGGTCCATGTAATCAGTTTTAAATGGTCTGACATGACACTTGGGTGCCTCTCACCCCCCTTAAATGTGCCTGGAGTTGTGTGGCATTCATGCTCTGGTTCCGCAGGGCATTGTTCAAAATGAAGCGGCCATCAGTGTGGGATGTGGCCAAAGGGCATCCACATCTATGTCTTTCTGTGACTCTTCCAGTCTCTCTGTATCTATGTTGCAACCTGCTAATAACGCTCTGTGACACTCTAAGCTCATTATCCACTTCCGTCTGAGAACATCCTGCTTGAAGCCTTGCAATGGCGAGGTACTGTTGATCAATTGCTAGATGTCATCTTGCTCTCATGATGTCAAAATGTGAACAGCATGATGAGGAGGACTGTTTCAATACTAATTCTAATTGAACCAGGAAATTATTTGGGGTGATTCATGGATCAAACACCTGTTGTGAATTTTGCCGTTAAGCTCCTTGTTAGAGAACAGCAAGTTGTGCAAAAAGTACTGAAACATAGAACAGTTGGACATGTGCATTAAAAAATTTAGAGAAGGTCCCATTAAGTTAACCTGTAAAGGTTAGAGTGCATTATAGGTTCATCCTGAAATTTCACCCAGAAGCCAAATATCCCTAACTTTTTGTGTGTAGTGTATAAATGTTTGAGGAAATATGTTAGTGATACTAATTACAATATTTTTTTGGCTATAAGACACACTTTCCCCCCTTGCAAAAGTCGAGGGGGAAATCGCAGTGCTTCTTATAGAGTGAATGCTAATGACCGTTTCCATTATGGAAACGGTCATCAGTATGCAGGAGCCCCAGGGAGCAATGAGTCTAGTGCTTTGCTAGCTGTACTCACCTCTAGCTGGTCTTTTTTGACCCCGCTGTGCAAATGTCTTCACCGTGTACAATGTCAGGACATAATGCATGTAGGAAAGCACTATGACCTGATGCCTTTCAACGTCCATGCAGCGCGGGCCAGACTGGGGAACAGGCAGGGGTGGGCTGATCATAGACCTTACAAAGAAATTTCTCGGTGGGATGATGCCCAGGGGACCGCCCAAGCCCTGCTCTCTGCATAAGAATTTATTTGAGGCACTCAAGTTGAAGTATGCAAATTAAGGTGTCAGTTTATTACATGACATAACATCACGTGACGACGTAATCACGTGACCGGCACTCAGAGAAGCCAATACACTTTAAAAAGACGCCAGATCTGGCTGAAAAGGCGATCCAGATATCCCTTGATCTCTGACCACAGGTATTGTACTTACTTTTGCCTACATGTATGCAGCTCTTTACATCCCTCTACCTTCACTATTTTACCAACATCTCTGTTTACTCATTTATGTTGCCTACTATACTACCTTGTCTTTTACCTTGCATTCTATATATAACTGTAGTTCATACAACCACCATACTGCTATATACCATTTACCAGCTACAATCTCTAATATTGTCCAGTACATAGAGCAGCATGACATTTTGGTCTATATTTTTCTTACACCCCCACACAGGATTCCTCCCATACTCTCTCTTTCCACCACTTTTCCTCTATATATTGGCCTTTATCCTCATTATGTATATAATCAATTGTGTATATATATTCATATTGAATACTTCATTTACCACAAAGGGTTCAGATGCCTCATTATAGATGTGCTATTATTTTCCTATAGAAACTCCAAGCCGCTGAAGAAGGTCCCTATGGACCGAAACGTCCGGCTCATATAGGGATAGTGATTATGCAGCATTTAATTTCCTATAAACTGGATCATAAACCTCTTATTGTGAAAATCACTGAATAAAATTACCTTTAAAATGCAAAAAATATTCTGTGTGCCCTGCCGCATAATTATACTATTGTTGGATGACCGTTGTGTCTTTGTTGGCACCGGGAAGAGTAAAACAGTGTGGGGTACTCCATTCTCTAATATATAACATCCAAAGTTCATGATCCAGACATATGAAAGATAGCTTGACAAAAACCACTGGATTGTTCCAGCACTCCCTTACTAAGGATTTCCATACCTCAGATAATACCACCAAGGAAGGTCCTGTTAGACCGAAACGTCCGGTGTATGATATACACTGTGGTTTCTGTCAAGCTATCTTTCATGTCTGGATCATGAACTTTGGATGTCATGTCTTGTAATAAACTGACACTTTAATTTGCATACTTCAACTTGAGTGCCGCAAATAATTTCTTATGCATTGTGATTGACTGTCAATCAATGCCACCAACATACATAGAGTGCAGGCCCCCACTTTGTTCTACCAAACCCTCCTCACGCTTCTGGCCAGGTACATAACGATCTGATGTTCTCAGCATTATGAATCTTAGAAGCATCAGGTACTTATGCACCGGCCCAACAGCCGCAAGTACCCTCATAAATACTGTAGTGAGGGTGGCAGTATTTTGTGCTGCACTGTGGTATTTGGTTCTGTTGAAGCAGTATTTTGTTATGCTCTACAGTATTGCTGACCCCACTTGCTCCGCCTTCTGTTAATTTGGACCTACCTACAACATGGGGCCAATTTATTTTTTCAGGGCCACTTTAATTTCCCAGTCCACCCATGGGAACAGGATGCTGTTCTCAGTATCATATGGGTCCCAGCAGTCAGACCCCTACAGATAAGGGTACTTTCACACTAGCGGCAGGACAGATCCGACAGGCTGTTCACCCTGTCTGATCCGTCCTGCCGCTATTTCGCCATGCCGCCGGACTGCCGCTCCGTCCCCATTGACTATAATGGGGACGGGGCGGAGCTCCGGCGCAGCACGGCAGTGCGCGGTGAAAGGCCGCTGGACTAAAAAGTCGGACATGCAGTACTTTTAGTTCGGCGGCCTCTCGCCGTGCACTGCCGTGCTGCGCCGGAGCTCCGCCCCCGTCCCCATTAGTCAATGGGGACGGAGAGGCAGTCCGGCGGCACAGCGAAATAGCGGCAGGACGGATCCGACAGGGTGAACCGCCTGTCGGATCCGTCCTGCCGCTAGTGTGAAAGTAGCCTAAGTTAGTTATCCCCTATTCCGTGGATAGGAAACAACTTGAAAACTTGGCAGAACCCCATTAAAGGGGTTGTCAGTTTCCCCCCCCCTCACGATAGGATATTAATATCAGAGTTGGACCCCCGCCGATCAGCTGTTTGAAGAGACAGCAGTGCTTGTGCAAACGCTGTCTTCTCTTCACGGTTTACTTGCTTGCTGTCACAACTGCAGCAGTGAGCAGGTATAATTACAGCTTCTTTGTCCCTATTCACTTGAATGGGAACAAACCGTCCCATAGAAGCGAATGGGATGTCTTCTTGTAATTACACCTGCTCGCCGCTGTGATGTCGACGGCGAGCAGGTGTAATTACAAGAAGACGTCTTATTCACTTCTATGGGACGGTTCGTTCCCATTCAAGTAAATGGGGAAGAAGGAGCTGTTCACCGATGCAGTTGTGACAGCAAGCAAGTAAAGAGAAGGCAGCGCTAGTACGAGCACTGCTATCTCTTCAAACAGCTGATCTGCAGGCTGCCAGGAGTCGGACCCCTGCTGATCTGATATTGATAAAGTGATCAATATAAAAAAAGCTTTTGGAAAAACATTTGGGACAGCGTCTGATTCACACATCCCCTGCGACCACAATCATTTTGTCACTGCTCTCCAATGTTTTATACTTTGTTTTAAAAATTTTTTAAAAAGCACAATGCTAACATAAGGAAAATATCTGGCCCTGTATAATATATAGGGGACATAAAGGCTTATGCTGGAAACATAGGGGGTCATTTATGAAACAGAAATATGCCTATATTAGAGCTATTTCTGGTGCAGATTGCAGCACAAAGGTCCTTTGCGCTGAAATCTACGACTTTTCCCCGCTCACCCCAGGTCTTAATAAATGTGCCCCATAGAGGTTCAAAGAAGACTTGTCACCAAACTGAAAAGGTGAACTGTTTATGTAGTTAAACTAGCCATGCTTCCCTTTGATTTTTCTGCAACCCGCCCCCTGCGCCTGAGGACAGGTTCATCAATATTGTACTCCCAGAAAACCCCTTTTACTATGGAAGGCCTGGGAGCCTTCACAAGGCCATGGTTGCCATCCTCAGTAAAGAGACTATCTGTTTCATCCAAAGAGGCCTGATCATTGACTCCACAACCATCTGCTGGCCCTTATATCTGCCCTCCTGCCTTGTACCCTGCCAACTGTTCATCACCAAGGGCCCCCACCTAACACTAGACAGGAGTCCCAAGTCCAGGGTTTGTCCCATGGGAAGATAGGGTACATTCACTGTGCCCAGACCAGGGTGAGGACTGTCACTGTGAACTTTGAGTACTACTACCACCATCACTCCTCTCATCCACGCCTCCACTGTAGGCCACTGCACTAAACGGCTTCAACTCTGTTATGTTGGTAGGTTTCCTACCATGAACTGCTCTCTTCAGGCCCTTCCACAACATTCCTGTTGGATTAAGGTCAAGAATTTGCCTTACCCATTGCAAAACTTAAATGTCATTCTTCTGTTACCATTCTTTGGTAGATTAACTTGTGTGCTTAGGGTTTTTTTTTTTTTTTTTGCTGCATACATGAGGGTAACAACAGTCTTGAATTTCCTCCATTTGTACACAATCTGTCTGACTGTGGATTGGATTCTTTAGTAATTGTTTTGTAACCTTTTTCCAGGCTGATGAGCGAGCATCAGCAACTTTTATTCTAAGGTCCTCAGAAATTTCCATTGTTTGTGCCATGATACACTTCCACAAATGTGTTGTGAAGATTAGACTTTGATCTCTGTTCTTTAAATAAAACAGGTCGCCCTCTCACATCTAATTGTCATCCCATTAATTGAAAACACCTGACTCTAATTTCACCTTCAAATTATCTGCTAATCCTAAACGTTCACAGACTTTTGGCACTTACAGACATGTAATATTGGATCATTTTTCTCAATATGTAAATTACCAAGTCTAATATGTTTGATTCATTTGTTTGATTTGGTTATCTTTGGTTATAGGACTTGTGTAAAGATCTGATATAATTTTAGGTCAAACTTATGCAGAAATATAGAAAATTCTGGAAGGTTCACAAACTATTAAGCACCACTGTATATATACAGGACAGTGCAAAAGTTTTAGGCAGGTGTGGAAAAAGTACAACGTAAGAATGATTTTAAAAGAGTTAAAGGGGATTTCCGAGATTTTAATACTCAGGACCCCCGCCAATCAGCTGTTCGAGAAGGCAGCAGCATTCGCAGTAGCGCCGCGGCCTTCTCTCAGCTTTTCCTAAGCCAGTGATGACACATTCAGCAGTCACATGGCCTAGGCGCAGCTTGAAGTGAAGGGGGCTGGGCAAAATAGGTAGGTCAGCGGGCATGGTGTGTAGGTAAAATACGCTCCATGTGTATCGCCAGGTCAGACTGGCTTCCTCAGGGGTCCTGATGGACACCATGCCCGCTAACCTACCTATTTTTGATGCCGTATTTATTATGCTATATCTAGATATTGTGTATTACTCTGGCGGTGTTCATTTGCTTCCATTTAGAAACTGGTGGTTGTTAGTATGTGTGTTGGACATATTTGTAATCCACACACAGTTTTGCAATTGTGTACAATGATTTTAATCTGTGGGTTTTGTGCTTTCAAATAAACTATATATTTTTACTATAACAGGTGCAGTCTTGTATGTGGTATTTCTTTTGTTTTAATGGTTGTGTATTAATACAGTGGTTTGCACTGTTCTTAGTGTATTTGGTGTGCCCCCTTAATTTGGTTTCTCTATCCAGAGTACAGGTCATCAGTATTAAAATCTTGGAAAACTCTTTTAATACTTTATTTTTATCAACTAACAAATTGCAGAGTGAATGGACAAAATAGAAATGTAAATCCAATCAATATTTGGGGTGACCACACTTTACCTTCAAAACAGCATCAGTTCTTCTAGGCATAGGCGTCACTAGGTTAAAACATTCGGGGCATGGGCCCCAGATCTTTTGTCCCAAGCCCCGAATGTACTGCCTGCTGGACAAATATGTCCAGAGATAATGAAAAAACAAGGGTGACTACTGACCAGGACGCACTGCAGGAGCTGAAGGACATGTGATGACATCACAATCAGATGATCTGTGCTAGAGACAGAGTTAGGTGGTGGAGAAGGACCTGCGATGATGTCACTGTCGAGATCAGTGCTGGGGGGGCGGGGCTCAGCTGTGATGTTATTTACATGGGACTGTATATTGGGGGGCTGAAGGGAGGGGAGTGATGTTATTTAGGCCATGTTACAACAGTTTATGTAGCGTCCATCACACCGCCTTTTTTTTAACAACAATCTATGTGGCTATTCACACGGCTGTTGTTTTTTTTTAACGGCGGTTTAGACAGGAGTGTGCCCGTGTAATGGCCGATAAAAACAGGTCCAGTGGGGATAAATGACATTTCAGGAGTTAAAATCATTTTAAAAATACTCACCTCATCCAACACATGGGGACACTGACTCCTCATTGGATGCAGCAGGACCCACGCTCCCAGCGTGATTACATCATACGATCACATCAGGTCCTGCTGAATCTAGTGTATCCATTGCATTCGTGTCCATGTAGCCTTACATGAGACTGTATTATGGAGGTGGTTTGGGAGGGAGTGATGTTTCTTACATGGGACTGTGTGTTGGGTGAGGCTGAAGGGAGGGAATCATTTATTGTACATGGGACTGTATGTTGGAGGGGGCTGTACATGGGAGTGTATGTTGGAGGAGGCAGGAGAGATGGTGTGATGTTATTTACATGGGACTGTATAGCGGAGGAGGCAGGAGAGATGGTGTGATGTTATTTACATGGGCCTGTATGTTGGAATGGCTGGGGCATTATAATTTCTGAGGGCACTACAGGGAGGATTATAACTATAGGGGGCACTTCAGGGGGCATTATAAATACAGGGGACATTATAAGGGTCTTGATTGCTACAGGGGGCTCTATAGAAGTGCTTATACATTGGCCTTATTACTAGTGAGGGGTCTGCAGATAGCTTTATTACCACTGGAGGAACAATAGGGGGCCTTATTTCTACTTGGGGCTCTGTGAGGGTATTATTAATACTGGGGGCTCTTCTACTAATGGGGGCACTCCTGGGGAGCATTATCACTATTGGAGGCACTGTAGGGGGCAGTATTACTAATGAGGGAATTCTAGAAGGGAATTACTATTGTTGGGACTTTGAGGAACACTATTACTATGGGGGGGCACTAATTTCTCTTCAGGATAGTATTTGGGGTATTGGGGAGCACAGTGAGCAGCAGGATAACACTGTTGGGACTCCAGGTTGGGGGATGATGATAGAAAAGTGATGAAGCTAAGATGTCTGTGTGTCACACTCTACAGAGATGAGGCACGGCTGAAAGAAGATGTCCGGACCGAATGGAGAAGATGAAAGAAAATGTTTACATCAGAGGAGGCTGTCACCTGGAGGCCCTGTATGTGATAGGTATGTGCTGCTGTATAGTGCTGTATGTTTGATAGTGTCTATGCAGCAAGTAAAGCAAGTAAAATGTCTTTAGTGCTACTGTGGGTGGGGGCGTCGACTGTGTCCAGATGCATTGGTGCTTGGGCCCTGGATCTTTTGAGACCCTAGCAATGCCCCTACTTTTAGGCACACCTGCAGACAGTTTCTGAAGGATCTCCACAGGGAGGTTGCTCCAAACATCTTGGAGAACTAACCACAGATGTTCTGTGGATGTTGACTTGCTCAAATCCTTCTATCTCTTCATGTAATCTCAGACAGACTGGATGATTCTGAGATCAGGACTCTGTGGGGGCCATATCATCACTTCCAGGTCTCATCGGTCTTCTTTATACTGAATATAGTTCTTAATGACACTGACTGTATGTTTGGGGTCATTGTCCTGCTGCAGAATACATTTAAATTTAAACTATTAACACTTCTATTTTTATAAGGATTCTTATTCTGCAGCATTTTTCCACACCTACCAAAAACATTTGTCCACTATTGTATATATCGGCATATACATACATCAGTTATTGTGTCCACATATCACTGCAGTGCTTCATTTCCATCTCAGAGTATGCATGCAGGTTGTGACACAGTGAGGGGTTGTGTCTGACAAGGTAGGTATTTCCCTCCCAGCATGTGTGGCTGGGCTGGTTTCCAGCCAGGTGAGGTCAAATACTGGACCGGAGTTTAAGTACCGGTCCGGGTTTTGGCAGCACCTGGCTGTCCTTAAATAGGCAGCTGGGTTCAGCAGAGATGTCTCTGTTTTTGGGATCTGAGGCTTTGTGCCATGCTGGAGGGCTGAGCTGGGGAAACAGGCCCCCTAAAGCCTGCTGTGGACTACTGGAGGCAGAACTGCATTAGTAAGTGCTTTGTGTTAACTTTTTCTACATGATAAATGCCATTTGCTGAAGTGACACAATCCTTTTAAGTTGAAAAAATGACTGGCCACATCGCAGCCAATTAGTTGTCCATGGGATCATTTGTACGAATGGTCACACCAGCAACATGCCAGACTAAACTTGAGCACGATGGTAAATAATCATCCAAATTCAGCTAATCATGCCCTAAACATGCAGTTTTGGGCAACAATAGCTTAAATTTTACAGCATGGCTGATTACATTTTCAGGAAACAAGGGTCTGCCATCGGCCATCGCAGCTTTACTATGAGTGTTTAAAAGAACAATCACAAGAACGATCATTCATTCAAGCCGTTCCCAATGATTGCACTGTGAAAAAAAATATATTGCTCTTCCTACATTGGATCAGCACTTGTTTGAGAATTAGTCTGCCTGTGTAAAGAGATCCTTAGGGCCCATGCCCACAACCGTTGGTGTTTTGCGGTCTGCAAATTGCGGATCCGCAAAACACGGATACCAGCCGTGTTTATTCCGCATTTTGCGGAACGGAATGGCCGGGCCCTAATAGAACAGTCCTATCCTTTTCCGTAATGCGGACAATAATAAGACATGCTCTATTTATTTGCGGAACGGCCATGTGGACATGAAACACACACAGAGTCTTACTGGCTTGGGTGAGCAAAAGTTAACATATTAGTGGCCACTCTCGGTATCAGTTCCACTGCGTTTTTTCTGGTTCTGTCAGGGGATCAGCAAAAATGAATCCGTTCAATAATACAACCGTCTGCATCAGTTCAGAACGGATCCGGTTGTACTATCTCGAAAATGAACAAGCGTTTTTGTGTCCGGCATGGGAATGCAACAAAACGGAACGGAATGCATTCTGGTGAACCCATCGTTTTTTTTAGTTTTGTCCCCATTGACAATGAATGGGGACAAAATTAATGCGTTTTCCTCCGGTTTTGAGAATATTCTGGCAGATCTCAAAACTGGAAAGGAAAACACAGATGTGAAAGTAGCCAAACAGTGATTGGGCAGAGTTAGAATTTTGTGCATAATCAATATTGCTTGCTTGAGCCAAATTTTCTAGTTGTACTCTTTAGCATCCATGTCGATATTTATAGAAAATCTTTTTAAATTCAGAACTTTAAATTTACCCTTTTTTGGCTTTAATTAAATCTATAGTTGTGATCGGTAAGTTTTTATTGGATGACAAAAAAGTTTGCATGTAATGTAAATCCTAGCTATATTATAATGTTTGCATTGGTAATAAATAAAATATTTGAACATTTTCTTAGGACTCTACGTTGTGCTATACCTCTGTTATTACTCCATGAAATAAATGACTAAATTGATAGGTTGGTGTTACCATCCCTTTGTCAATTGAGTGTCTCTTCACAGAATCATATACGTCCCATTGAGAAGAGTTGACAATGTATTCATACATTTCAAGGTGAAATAACAGAGAAACAGTAAAATACAGATTTCTAAGAAAAATGCTGCAGAATTTGTATTTCATGGGGAATGCAAGTATTTACTAAAATAGGAGAATTGTCAGCCATAGTAATGCTATGTAAAACATCCTATGATTTATTTTCTTATTTTTTGCAAAAATGTATTGTCAATACCTCTAGCTGTTCCCCACTGGTCCTCTCCAGTTTCTTCCCACAGCTCGTGGAGGTTTTTTAATTAGTGACAAGCAGCCCTGAGCAACCCCCCTTTCCTCCGAGCAACTTCCCTGCAACCCCCTCCCACCGCTAGTCCCACACTGGACAGGAGGAGGAGTCAAGAGTTTTCTTTACGGTATGCTGCTCAGGTCCTGTATGCCTCCTTAGTGCCCTGCACAGTAGTAATGACCCATTTGTGTCCCACACAGTAGATTGATCCTTTAGTATCCCCTTCACAGTAGTCATGCCCCTTTAGTGCCCCACACAGTAGTTATATCCTCTTAGTTCCCTGCCACAGTAGAATGCTCCCTTGGTTCCCCCACACAATAGTAGGAGGGCAACTAAAGTAATAACTGGAATGAGAAGACTACAGTACCCTGAAAGATTATCAAAATTAAGGTTATTAACTTTAGAAAAAAGACGACTGAGGGGAGATCTAATAACTATGTATAAATATATCAGGGGGCAGTACAGAGATCTCTCCCATCATCTATTTATCCCCAGGACTGTGACTGTGATGAGGTGACATCCTCTGCGTCTGGAGGAAAGAAGGTTTGTACACAAACATAGAAAAGGATTCTTTACGGTAAGAGCAGTGAGACTATGGAACTCTCTGCCTGAGGAGGTGGTGATGGTGAGTTCACTAAAAGAGTTCAAGAGGGGCCTGGATGTATTTCTGGAGTGTAATAATATTACAGGCTATAGCTACTAGAGAGGGGTCGTTCATCCACTGAGTTATTCTGATTGCCTGATTGGAGTCAGGAAGGAATTTGTTCCCCTAAAGTGAAGAAAATTGGCTTCTCCCTCACAGTTTTTTTTTGCCTTCCTCTGGATCATCTTGCAGGATAACAAGCCGAACTGGATGGACAGATGTCTTTTTTCAGCCTTATAAGCTATGTTACTATATTATCTATGAGACAACACAAAAAAATGAACTCTAGAAAGTCGCAAGACTACATTACATGTAGAGCCAGAAAACATCAATATCGCTAATGAATGTTTCAGGAATTTCTTCATAAGTGAAAAAACAAGTTCTTTGAAGTCCAGTTTCTATTACCATTAACATCTTTAGATGGTGAAATAATAAGATATTGATTAGACTGAATGTTTAGGTTACAGTGAAAGCTATTCTCCATCTATATAGAACTTGTGTACGTCCATGTCGCATTATAGACATTGCTGTTATCTTGCATATACAGTCGTGGCCAAAAGTTTTGAGAATTACATAAATATTGGAAATTGGAAAAGTTGCTGCTTAAGTTTTTATAATAGCAATTTGCATATACTCCAGAATGTTATGAAGAGTGATCAGATGAATTGCATAGTCCTTTTTTGCCATGAAAATTAACTTAATCCCAAAAAAACCTTTCCACTGCATTTCATTGCTGTCATTAAAGGACCTGCTGAGATCATTTCAGTAATCGTCTTGTTAACTCAGGTGAGAATGTTGACGAGCACAAGGCTGGAGATCATTATGTCAGGCTGATTGGGTTAAAATGGCAGACTTGACATGTTAAAAGGAGGGTGATGCTTGAAATCATTGTTCTCCATGGTGACCTGCAAAGAAACGCGTGCAGCCATCATTGCGTTGCATAAAAATGGCTTCACAGGCAAGGATATTGTGGCTACTAAGATTGCACCTCAATCAACAATTTATAGGATCATCAAGAACTTCAAGGAAAGAGGTTCAATTCTTGTTAAGAAGGCTTCAGGGCGTCCAAGAAAGTCCAGCAAGCGCCAGGATCGTCTCCTAAAGAGATCGGAGTGCCACCAGTGCAGAGCTTGCTCAGGAATGGCAGCAGGCAGGTGTGAGCGCTTCTGCACGCACAGTGAGGCGAAGACTTTTGGAAGATGGCCTGGTGTCAAGAAGGGCAGCAAAGAAGCCACTTCTCTCCAAAAAAAACATCAGGGACAGATTGATCTTCTGCAGAAAGTATGGTGAATGAACTGCTGAGGACTGGGGCAAAGTCATATTCTCTGATGAAGCCTCTTTCCGATTGTTTGGGGCATCTGGAAAAAGGCTTGTCCGGAGAAGAAAAGGTGAGCGCTACCATCAGTCCTGTGTCATGCCAACAGTAAAGCATCCTGAGACCATACATGTGTGGGGTTGCTTCTCATCCAAGGGAGTGGGCTCACTCACAATTTTTCCCAAAAACACAGCCATGAATAAAGAATGGTACCAAAACACCCTCCAACAGCAACTTCTTCCAACAATCCAACAACAGTTTGGTGAAGGACAATGCATTTTCCAGCATGATGGAGCACCGTGCCATAAGGCAAAAGTGATAACTAAGTGGCTCGGGGACCAAAATGTTGACATTTTGGGTCATGGCCTAGAAACTCCCCAGATCTTAATCCCATTGAGAACTTGTGGTCAATCCTCAAGAGGCGGGTGGACAAACAAAAACCCACTAATTCTGACAAACTCCAAGAAGTGATTATGAAAGAATGGGTTGATACCAGTCAGGAATTGGCCCAGAAGTTGATTGAGAGCATGCCCAGTCGAATTGCAGAGGTGCTGAAAAAGAAGGGCCAACACTGCAAATACTGACTCTTTGCATAAATGTCATGTAATTGTCGATAAAAGCCTTTGAAACGTATGAAGTGCGTGTAATTATATTTCACTACATCACAGAAACAACTTAAACAAAGATCTAAAAGCAGTTTAGCAGCAAACTTTGTGAAAACTAATATTTGTGTCATTCTCAAAACTTTTGGCCACGACTGTACATCAATAAAGTCTAATATTATGGATTATCAGGGAATCAACCCATAAGAAATAGCTTCTAGAGAAAGTGATGGCTCCACAGTCACCTCTAAATGGAGTTGTTTCCTACTAAACCTTTGAGGCTTACTGGAGGATGTTCTAA
Source organism: Bufo bufo (assembly GCF_905171765.1). Classification (NCBI taxonomy): domain Eukaryota; kingdom Metazoa; phylum Chordata; class Amphibia; order Anura; family Bufonidae; genus Bufo; species Bufo bufo. The sequence goes on along the minus strand of NC_053391.1, from coordinate 98,035,466 downwards.
CACTCTAGCAGGGGACTCTGACTCTAGGAGGAGCATGCCCCTGGTGCCAAAAAGAAACCATTTCATAGGGTTCTCCATGTTGTATGTAAGCTTGCATTCAACTTCCTTGTTGAATTTCAGGAGAAAAGTCTTCTTTAAAAACGAGCTGTCTGTTCTCCAGGCACATCTTTTAGTAAATATTCACTGATACTTAATTTCTCAGTAAATCAGGTGTTCATCCTACTATAGCTTGCTGAACATTGTACTTTATAATTTCAGAACATGAAAAAAGCAAGTTGTGTCTGTCCTTCATACTTTCTCTCCTTTTGGAGCTGGCACTTATGGGGCTTCCTGTGGATACTTATATCGGGAGGAAGCCCCATAAGTGCCAGCTCCAAAAGGAGAGAAAGTATGAAGGACAGACACAACTTCCAGAACTGCATCAGGAAACCTGACTGTGTGGACATACCCTTAAGGGTTAGACTAGGTCCCTTAGTTCCAGTGAAGGGACACCTTAATGCTTCAGAATACCAAGACACTGGACAATTGTATACTTCCAACTTTGTGGGAACAGTTTGTGAAAGACTCTTTTTCTATTCCAGTATGACTGTACCCAAGCAAGGTATAGGCATGGTTGGGTGAGTTTGGTTTAGAAGAGCTTGACTGTCCCGCACAGAGCCCTGACCTCAACCCCATCCAACACCTTTGGGATGAACTAGAATGGAGATTGCAAGCCAGGCTGTGTCATGCAACATCAGTGTCTGACCTCACAAATGGTCTTCTGTATGAATGGGCAAAAAATCCCACAGACTTACTCCAAAGTCTTCTCAGAAGAGTGGAAGATTTTACAGGCTACTTTCACACTAGAGTTTTTGCTGGATCCCCAGGGTCCAGCAAAACCGCTTCCGTTACTGATAATACAACCATCTGCATCCGTTATGAACGGATCCAGTTGTATTATCTTTAACATAGTCAATGGGGGACGGATCCATTTTCTACTGTGGCAGAGAAAACAGATCCGTCCCCATTGACTTGCTTTGGGGGTAATGCCGGATCCGTCTTGCTCCGCATCCCAGGATGGAAAGCAATATACAACATTTTGCAGTTTGCTCTCTGGTAGAGGAATGCAACTAAACGGAACGGAATGCATTTTGGAGCATTCCGTTTTGTTCAGTTCAGTTTTGTCCCCATTGACAATGAATGGGGACAAAACGGAAGCGTTTTTTTCCGGAATTGAGATTCTATGATGGAACTCAATACCGGAAAACTAAAACGCTAGTGTGAAAGTAGCCTTAGATGCAAAGAAAGGACCAACTTCCTATTAATGCTTATGGCTTTAGAGTGGGATGTCATAAGAGCTCCTATAGATGTAGATGTCTGAAAGTTATCAGAACTGGAGAAGTGATAATGAAGATATACACTTTTCTGGATTGTCCGCAATCCCATAAGAAACTGTATAGTAAACCTCTCCTCATCCTGAAGTGAATTTTTCATGTTTCATTTCGGCTCTCACCATAATGTAGTGGAAAATGATGCAGAGACCTGTCTGCCTGGTCAGCTTTTCTGGTTGGGGTCTCACGGATACAAATATATAAAAATCACTGTCTGGTGCACTGTATAAAGCTGACCATACACAATACATGTATGTCAGTGGAACCTACTGGTTTCAGACTGGCTGGCCATCTTATGTGTATGGGGGCATTACGACTTTTCCCGACGGCAGATATGAAGTAAGATAAGGATCATACAAATTGCATTTCAACTGCCTGATCCTTTTCTTCTTGTGGAGATAAGCCAGTCCCAGAGAAGTTTAGTAGTACCTTTCTCCCCCTCTTCCTACTGATCAGGTGGATCGGGAATGATAGCCAAATGAGCTTTCAGCCAACAGCTATCTTATGAGTTAGTTGAGTCTCACAAACTCATCTAAATTGCTGATGCCACTTATGATGACATGGATTTTGAAACACAGAGACTGATATTGTAATCTCTTATTGGAATTAAATCTACAATTTACTTAAAAGTGATTGTTTACCCACCAGTGCGTTTATTGGTACATCACCAAACTCAGACTTAAATGTAAATGCAAAATATAACTAGTTTAAAAATAATAGGGAAGATTTGCTTACTTTCTGCATAGATATATCTCAAATAAAATGCGCTAAATCGTTCCACAAATTCACCAAATTTGGGTGCAAATTACACCAGAATTCAAACGCAGCCAGAATAGTCAAGGTGGTTTTGGCTAGGATGTATATATCTTATCTCTAATTGTTGCTATGATGCATGGAGAGGGCAGCCCTACTCAGGTTAGCCCCATCCCTTTTCTGAAATATTATGGAGCTTTGAAGGGCTCCCCCCTGGCTACAGGGTCACAATATCAATGTATACATCTTGATGTAGACATTTGGCAACTATTAAGATGCTTTTACAAAGCTATATATTATAAAATGTTGGCGCAGACAGTTTCTCATCAGAGCCTCTGTGTATACTTACAATGATGGGCTATACTAAATGAAAAGGATTTTCTGCTAATCTGATATCAGGCATGGGTCCAATACTCGGATACCCCTGCCGATCAGCTGTTTGAGGAGGCCGTGGTGCTCCTGTGAGCGCGGCAGCCTCCTTGCAGCTTACCAAGCACAGCGCTGTCCACTGGATAATGGCTGCACTTGGTATAGCAGCTCAGCCCCATTTACTTAACCCCTTAGTGACCACCCATACGTGTTTTTACGGCGGTCACTAAGTGGCCTTGGGCTGGAGCGCCGCCATTTTACGGCGGCACTTCAGCCCAAGTTAGCGATAAAATCAATCGCCGTAGCTCCGTGCCCGCAGCTACCGGAGGTAGCTGAGGGCTCGGGGCAGTGATCAGAGACCGTGACAAGCGGGCTCTGATCACGTGATTGCTGCAATACACTTTATCACGGAGATCACAGAAAATGCCGGCAGCAGAGCTGCCCGCACTAAACTTTCTCCCTCCTCTCATGTAAGAGAGGAGGGAGAAAGTCTCCGATGCAGCCATCAGGTCCCCCAGCGCTTCTGGTCCTAAGCTGGGTCCCGATCCTCACCCCCCATCCCCCTTTACCCTCAAGAAAGATGGCGGCGACCCGGCGCATGCGCAGACTGAAAGCCGGCCGCCGCCGCTCACCACCACTCACAGTAAGGTCTCTCTCGGGGCAATATGGCCCCCAGATATGTTTAAATAAAGTTATTAGGGAGCCCCCCCCATCTAATTAAAAAAATAATAATATGGCGCAGACATGCGCACTGGTTACTGTGCTGAAGATCTGCCTTCAGCACAGTAACCATCAGGGACCAATAATAATGGTCCCTGATCATGTGGGCGCCATGATAAACCTATCATGGAGATCACATCCATTATATTTACAAAACAGAGCCAGGACAGGGGCTGTGCTTCTCTCTCCCCTCAGCGCAGTTGTTCTGTGAGGAGAGAGAGAGATCAGATTTCTGTCCTGGCTCTGTGATTACATACTGTAAAAAAAATAAAAATAAAAAATCAAATTATAAACTGTCCGTCAGTAACTGCCAGTCAGTGGGTGTCCGTGATTAGGCGTCCGTCATTAGACGTCTATTAGTGACGGTCAATTATCTTTATTAGGGACCCTGTTCCGTCTGTTACTGGCGGTCAGTGGGTGTCAGTGAGTTGGTCGGTGTCAGTCAGTCAGTCGGTGGGTGTCACTCCGTCAGTCGGTGTGTGTCAGTCCGTCAGTGGGTGTCAGTCATTTGCCGTCCATTACCAGTCTATTAGGGACGGTCATTTATTTTAATTTCTTTCTGAGATGTACAGAAAAAAATGGCTCAGAGATTATTCAGGGCAGAGCAGGCAAACGAATTTCTCTGCCCTGACTGCTCTGACCACTCTGAATCGGACACCGCTTCAGAGGCAGAAATTTTTTCAGATAGCGGGGACTCCGATTCCATCCCCAGACCCCATGGCCCTATGGTGGTAGAAGTCGCCACCTCCCCTCATTCTCCACCCAGTGGTCTTGTCCCTTCTGCTACGTGGGTTCCTGCCACTTCATTTTCCCCCCAAGTACCCCAATTTTTATCCACTCCCCAAATTAATGTGGATGTCGCCAATTTTACCCCTTATGATTTTTTTCATTTATTTGTGGATGATAACGTCTTTGAGTTAATTGTGCAGCAAACTAATTTGTACGCCACACAGTACAAAAGCGCACGTCTATTTATGTAAGACGGTGGACCCCCACAAGTGTCCCTGCAATAAATAAAAATTTTGGGCTTACCCTGGACATGGGCATCGTAAAAAAAACTCTGTCCGATCCTATTGGGCTGCGAGTACTGTCCACTCAACCCCTGTGTTTGCAGCAGTTATGTCCCGTAACGGTTCATGCATTTTTCTGACAATTCCCAAGTCCCCCCTAGAACTGACCCAGCCTTCGACCGCCTAAATAAATTGAGACCCCTTATTTCCCTCCTTACATATTTATTCTTGAAATTATATACCCGTGAAAAAAAATTATCCGTTGATGAGTCCCTTTTTAGTTTTAAAGGCCGCCTTTCCTTCCGTCAATATATTCCCTCCAAGCGTGCCAGAATTTGGGGTAAAACTGTATAAGGTGTGCGAGAGCACAACCGGCTACACCTGTGGTCTGTCTATTTATGAGTTTTTTTTATCAAAAAACCACGGCACTCTATAATTAATTTATAAGTTGCTTGCTTTATTTCATTTCATATCTTTTTTTATATATATTTCTTTTGTAAATCCATCCAAGAAAGTAACCACTGGCCAACGTTTCGGTCTAGTCTTAGACCTTGTTCACGGCCTAATATATAGATAGATAAATATTGACATTAGTATATACAGTAATAGAACAGAAAGTTATTTCATAAGTATCATGATGACAATGTAATTCTTTGGTATGACATGAATTAGGGAGAACATGTCTAACCTACAGGAGAATACATAACGGACCAAGGACAACCATGATATCCACATATAGATATTTGGCTTCTAACATAGAAACGGTCAGCTTGCAATATAGAAAGGAACAGTAGCATCAAATAGAACGTTGAGACAATGGGATAATGATCTCCAGGTAGAGATGGCAGGATATAGGTGTAATATCTGTGAAATCCAAACAGTATAATATTAGATAAAGGACCAAGGAAGTGTTTCATGGATCATATTTCATATTTAGCGATGACTGCATAAGCATAGTTAGGAGAGATAGTAACTTAAGAAGAATTAAGTAGCAATAGGTCATGCAAAGTGTTTGAATGGACCACTTAGCATTAATGTCAGTGTAGTAATAAACATGCTGGTAAAATTGATTAGTCAGGACGTCTCTAATGTATAGTAGGCATAGTAACGGATCTCAGAAGTCTCAGTAGCTGTACATACCTTAGTCTGTGTAGTAGGGAGAATGATGGATGGTGTGGGGGCGCCATTAGCCTATTTGGTTTAAAAGGACGGCGAGGATGACGAGGGGAGGCGCGGCCCGCGCCGGAATGATGACGTCAAAGGGCACGCGCATGCGCAAAGCAAGTAAATAGTATTCGGAGCTGAGAGATCACGTATGGTGAATGCGATCATGGGCGGGCGCATGCGCGAAGGCAAGATATGGTCTAGAAAGGGAACTGGCAGGCCGTAATTATGCATAGGGAAACGGGCGCATGCGCTGTGGTAATAATGAGTCTGGTAGAAGTACTTGCGTGTTGTAAGGGACATAAAAATTCCTATTGCCTCATGCAATATATTCTTAGAAAAAGGTAATATATAGTATATTCTTAGAGGAAGGTAATGTATACCAACACTAATCTTAAGTAGTAGAAACATCTATTAGTATATATAACTATATAAATATCAATATATCGCTACAGTATATTCTAGCAATGGCATCATATTATATAAATGTTTATTTATGAGGGCAGAGACTCCCAACTTAACCCCCCCAGGCTGCCTCGAAAATATTGGAACATCATGCAAAATTGTGTGGGATTTATTGGCGCCATTCCTGCACAAAGGGTACTATGTGTACACAGATAATTTTTATACCAGTATACCCCTTTATAAATCCCTCCATGCTGCAAACACAGGGGCTTGTGGGACAGTCCGCAAAAATAGAGTTGGATACCCACAACCGCTGGTCTCCAAACATTTGGAGAAAGGAACATCCTTCGCCCTCGCAAATGACCAGCTGCTTGCAGTGAAGTGGAAGGACAGGAAGGATGTCTACATGCTGACCACCTTGCACGCAGACACCACAGTGGCTGTTAAGGAGAGGGGGGCTACGGTGGACAAGCACAAACCAGTCTTTGTGACAGACTACAATAAATTTATTGGAGGTGTAGACCTCTCGGACCAGGCGCTTCATCCCTACCTGGTGAAGCGAAAAAACAGGGCCTGGTATAAAAAGGTAGCAATCTACCTCATCCAGATTGCTACCTACAATAGTTTTATTTTATTTAAAAAGTCCCAGGGAAACCTCAACTTCCTCGAGTACCAGGAGAAGATGGTTGAGAGTCTCCTGTTTGAATCCCCCGCACCTGGGCAAGCCTTCGAATCGGAGGACGTTCGAAGGCTTTCAGAACTCCATTTCCCTCACCCCGTCCCTGCCACTACCAGCAAAATTTATCCACAGAAAAAGTTTGTGTAGCAAACATGGAAGGAGGAGGGACACCCGGATTTACTGCCCCAGTTGCCCATCACAACCAGGCCTATAATTACCCCTGTTTTGTGGGCTTTCCAGGGAGGGAGGGATCCCTTTGGGATGGGTCGTGGAGCTAATTTTTTTTTTAGACATTGGAACTAATTTTACTTTTTCTGATTTGTTTCCTTACATTTTGGAGTGTACATCTTCATTTTCATGTGCTCTGTAGAAAAAAAATCTGTCTTTAAATTGACACTTTTGTGTAAAAAATGAAAAATATATTTTTTCCGCCTGCTTTGCATTCATTTCTACAAAAAACTAGGTGGTCTAAATCAGTGGTCCCCAACCTTTTTTGCACCAAGGACCGGTTTCATGCAAGACTTTTTTTTTACCAGTGACCGGGGGGGTGGGGGGGTTTGGGGGCGGAGCAGGCTTAGGGGGGATCTGGTCGACACTGACAGATTCGCGCGCATTACAAAACACAAGGTGCATATTAAAATATATAACACTATGTATGAGGCGGCTGGGACCAAGGTGACATTATATGGTATGGGGCCACAAAGTGACATTATATTGCATGGGGCCACAAAGACATTATACTGTACGAGGCGGCTGGGGACAAGGTGACATTATAGTGCATGGGGTGGGCCAAATGGTGACATTATACTGCATGGGGTGGGCCAAATGGTGACATTATACTGCATGGGGCAACAATCCCCCCCCCCCTACAATATGTGTTCATTTTGTCTGCATGGCATAAATAGCTGAAGGCTTGTTGGGCTTTGTAGTGCACTTAAGGCCATAGGTTGCTTCTTTAACTAACAAATTGTATGATGCAAACACAAAGCATCACCTACCTAGTGACAACCCCATGACAGCAGCTAGGGCCCACACAGCACACAGGGTCATGCACTGCAGGTAATCATCAGCCCGAGTAATGTACAGCACTTCCGACTGCACTAAGCCCCGCCCCCAATCCATTTATAGCCAATCAGCATTTGTCTAACCACTAACCAATCAGTGGGCCTGTTATAACTGCTCTCACATCAGGTGTACATGAAAGAAGCACTGGGAATGGCTGGGAGCAGCTGCCTGAGGGATTGTCATACTGGTAGGGAGATTGCCGGCTCCTGCATTTCTCCTTGTCTGTATTGCCGCTGCCCGGCAAACAATCATCCAGGGCCCGGTCCTGGGCCGCGGACCAGTGGTTGGGGACCACTGGTCTAAATGCTCACTACACCCCTAGATGAATACCTTAGGGGGTCTAGTTTTCAAAATAGGGTCCATTATGGGGGTTTTCTATTGTTTTGGCAGTTCAACGCCATTACAAGTGTGCAATGGGGCCTGAACCATTTTCAAGCAAATTTTGTGTTCTCAAAACAACTGGGTGCTCCTTTATGTTTGGGCCCTGCCGTTTGTCAAGACATAAGATTAGGGCCACAATGGGGGTATTTCTGAAGACAGGAGAAACGGGGTGATACATTTTGGAGTGTACATCTTCAGTTTCATGTGCTCTAAATTGACACTTTTGTGTAAAAAATGTAAAAAAAAAATTTCACCTTTTTAGTATTAATTTCTTTAAAAAACTAGTGGGTCAAAAAACTCATTACACCCATAGATAAATACGTTAAGGGGACTAGTATTTAAAATGGGTTCACTTTTGGGGGGTTCTATTATTCTGACACTTATAAGCCTCTGCAAACTTGGCTTGTTGCAGGAAAAAATATGTACTTCAAAAATTTTAAAATGTATGTTAAAATGTTAAGTGTCCTAAATAAAATAAAAAAAGGTAAAAATTTTAGTAAAGATGTGGAAATATATTTCTGATAAATATATTGAATAGTATTTATGTATGTATGTGAAATATTGCAGTTGAAAATAGGTAAGTTTGCAAATTTTTAAAAATTTTCATAAATTTTAACTTTTTTAATAAAGATACGCATATTTTATCGGTCGAATTTTACCACCTAAGTAAAGTACAATATGTGACGAGAAAACAATGTCAGAATTACTTTGATGTGCAAAACCGTTACAAAGTTATTCTAAGCTAAAATGACACATGTCAGATTTCCAAAATTTGGCTTGGTCATTAAGGCCCAAACAGGCTTGGTCACTAAGGGGTTAAATGGGACAGGACTGCGCCTAGGCCACATGAAAGATGATGTGATGTAACAGTGTTTACCAGCGGTCTATTCAAACAGTAGGGGTGTCGGGAGTCGTATCTCCGCTGATCTCATATTGATGACTTTATCTTGATGTAGAATAATACTTGCATTTCTACTCGAGTTGCTGCAACGTTTTACCCTCAATAATGTCGGGATCACATCTAGAGAGGTAGCAGGTCATCAGCACTGAGTGCCAGAAGGGGGCACCTACAAGCGACGCCGCCATGGCCTGGGAACATAAATACAAGGCTAGGGCAAAGAATTGAATCCTTGCCCAAGGTGAAAAAAGTCTAGCTACAACTCTACAACATTAGAATTTATTATCAACATGAAACCTCAGTTAAATCAAAGTAATCATTCCGAAAATGTCGATAGAGTCCTGGCTATGAATAAAATAACAATTAGTTGTGGAGCACGGCAAGGAGCTGTCTTGTAAATCTCAGCATACTTTTGCCGATTACTTGTAGACATGGGAAATGCTGCCAATACAGCAGCAGTTTTCTACTGCATTAATTTGCAAAGAGCTACTTCACTACTTCACATGTTCTCTGAAGCCAGCTACTTGCGGTCTAAGGGTATAGCGACACGGTACGGTGGTGATGCGCTTAGGAAACGCATGCGGTTGGTTACCGGATGCATAATCCTGCGTTTAGGGTGTGGTTTTTTTTCTGCCACTGTTTGAACTGTGAATTTTCCTGGTCCTTTAGCATTCTCAACTTCAAATAGTAACACCTGTGATAAAACATATTCCGCAAGCGGCTACTCAACTGTATATCTCATGCAGTCAGCAGCCGCAAGCAGCAGGACATACAGTACATGCAGTCAATCAGGTGCAGTCATCACAATTTTGAAAGTGCCAGGTCTATCTCAGAAACCTATTTTCCTATTCACTTCTATTGGGAAATTAGATGCTGCTGTTCCTGACCGCATGACAACCGCGCCAAGTGGTCATACCCGAAGGGAGGTTTATGAAGTTTCGTAAGGTATAGGATATAAAAGAAAAAACATTACTAAGTGGCGTCTTATAAGTAGAGTTTAGCGAACCCGAACTGGAAAGTTCGGGTTCGTACCGAACTGGAAAGTTCGGGTACCAGGACCCAAACCCGGACATGGTTATAACGGAAAATAATAGCATTCTTAAAACAGAATGCTAAATAAAATGTCTACTGAGGGGTTAAAAAAAAAAAAACTCCCCTCATCCACTTGATCGCGCAGCCGGTATCCTGCGATGACATCACATGGTGAGCGCGGGGACGTCACCGCAGGTCCTGCTGAATGAAGATAGAAGGACCTGCGGTGATGTCACCGCGTTCACCACGTGTCAGGGCACACCACAAACTGTGATAAGAGTAGATTCCTTTAAAAATTACCGCTTCAGAGCCGTGCCAGGTGCCTGAGACGAATCGTAAACACAGTCTGCAGGGAATTGTTTTCTCTGTTCCTCTTCACTGGGAACCGCCTAAGCACAGTGCGCATGCTCTAATATGCGCGTTCAGTCAGCTTAACCAGGGAGTAGCTGTTACCTCAGGCTGAACAGTGTCTCGAGCGGCTGGTGTTGACGCAGCCCGTCCTAGAATGCCCAGTACACTCACTAGGACGGCTGACGCAATGACTTGATGGCATCCATTTTAGGGTCCTACAATGATAACTCCTTAGGAAAAACGCGCTTCTTTTGATAAATAAAGGTACTTATGAATGTTTTTACTATGACATAATATTTATTTTTTTAATTTAGTTTAGTTTCCCCAATGGCTGAAGGTCCCTAGATATTTAAGGTATCCTCTCCAGGCAGAGGGTGCCTGAGCTTCAAGATTCCCTGTGACCAGAAAAAGAGTTTGAAAGACTTTGTGCTTCAGTGATTTCCTTGCAATTTCCTGTGTTTTGCTGCCTGCGTTCTTGTCTCTGTGCACATCCTGCCTGTGCGCTCCTGACCTCACTGTTCATTTTCAGTTCAAGTCTGTGTTTAAGCTCTCCTAGTCTGTCTGTGCTACAGTCTTGGTTTGTGCCTGCCTTGTTCCTGCATCCACCACTACCCTGCCCGCAAGCTCTCCTAGTGTCTCCTGTTCATTGTTGACAGACATCTGCTTTGGTGATTGGGGTGTGCTTTCCCAGCATCCTAGCCATCCAGCCAAGTTTCCTACGTCAAGTTCTGCCTAAAAACCCTATAGTCTGTACAAGTGATTGTTGAGACTAAGGCCTCATGCACACGACCGTTGTTGTGTTCCGTGTCCGTTGTTCCGTTTTTCGTGATTTTCTGCGGACCCATTGACTTTCAATGGGTCCGTTGAAAACTCGGCTAATGCACCGTTTGTCATCCACGTCCGTGATCCGTGTTTCCAGTCGTCCAAAAAATATGACCTGTCCTATTTTTTTCACGGACAACGGTTCGCGGACCCATTCAAGTCAATGGGTCCGTGAAAAAACACGGAGGCACACAAGATTGTCGTCCGCGTCTGTTTTTTTCCTATCATTTGCATGGCAAAGCAAACTTGACTTAGATTTTTTTTTGCTTTCCTTCATGTCTGGTGATCCTCCAAAATTAAAGGAAGACACACGGAAACAAAAACGGAAACGGATCACGGAACCCCATTTTGCGGAACGGAACACAACAACGGTCGTGTGCATGAGGTCTTAACCTGTGTTTTTTGTGCGTTTTCTTTGCCTAGAGCCTCTGATGCTTGCACCAGTGTCTCTGAGCTCAGTAGGTCAGCTGCCAACTGTACTGGGATTATCCTAAGAGGTAGCGGTCTGGTTGCTCTCCTGCGGCAAAGGCCAGATCCCTGTACAGGGGTTGAAGGGTGAATAACAGGGGAGCACCAGAATGACGCCCTTAGGTTTTAGCCCAAACCAAAGCAGTTAGTTGGCACAGTGGGTGCACACTTGCTGACCCATGACACACTTCAAAAGGTAAAAAAGGGTGATGCATATTGAAATTTCTATTACAGCTGATATTTTCCTTCCTAATTTATCAGGTGTATGAAAAGGACAACTAGACAGAGAATAAGGGCCCTTTCATACAAAAACAAGCGCCGATCAATGATACAACGAATAATTAAAGGAGTTCTTTACCTTTTTCTTACTGATTATCTATGGATAGGTCATCAGTATCGGATCGGTGGGGGTCCGACACCCAGGACCCACACCGATCAGCTGTTTGAGAAGGCAGTGGCACTGCAGTAGCTATGTCACATTGCCTGCGCTCAGCTCAACTGCTTTGAAATGAATAGGGCCGAGCTGCGCCCGGTCCACGTGACATATTTGTGACGTCACTGTCCTGCAGGAAACTGCGAGAAGGCCATGGTGCTACTGCGAGCGCTGCTACTGTGAGCGCCGTGGCTTTCTCAAACAGCTGAGGATAGATCATCAGTAAGAAAAAGAACCCATTTAATGTTCAGAATAATTTCTATGTAACCATAACTGTATGCATTTTAATGATAATTTATGAAGATAGAAAGGAGTGGGAAGGGTTTGTAGAAAAGCCATTTTTTCTACCTACTGGACTATTTATGAGACCAATCTCCAGAAAACAGCCTCTGTTTTAATTCATTGTGTACTGTGTTGAGTAAAGAACGTAGAGTTTTCTTACAGCATGAGCACCAAGGTCAGTGGTGGACTTTACAACCAAGCAAATGACCCCAGAGATCAGGAGACCCCCTGCTGGCCACAATCAGTTTGCAAAAAAAAAAAAAACAGAACAAACGTACCACCTGTGCAGCCAGTTCCCCGTCTTATTGGTCAAGGGTCCCTTCACAGTTGTTGAGCAAGTGAAGGGCCCAGGCTGTAAGCTGTGAGTGGGGCTTTGTGGGCCAACAAAGTAGAGTTTAGCAGGATGACGATATGGAACTTAGCAGGATGGTAGGTCAGAGCTGAGTGAGGATGTGGGGGTCCCCAGATATAACCTTATTTGGGTCCACAGAAATGCCAAATCAACCCTGGTCTGGGATGGAACCTAGGCTTGTGACTCAAGTCTTGGAACACATCATTCAGGTTGAGGGTAAGCAGCCTTACAAATGTCGGAGGTGACCAAAGTTGCACGTTTTTCATTAGGTTCCTGTAATAACAAATTGACCAATGGGAGAAAAGCACAGAGGCTGTACTAGTTTTAGAAAACTACACCTTTGCCGTTATTTTTCATCAATTGCCTCGTCTGCTAATGGCTAGTAGATGCCTGTAGGCATAAGGGACTATAACATCAACAAAAATAATCATTTATAGGACATTATGAAAGTAGAGACCGACAACTTCTAGCTGATTGTGTGATCATGGTACGTTTACATGATCCAACAACTGCAAACAGTTGCTCGATTTAACAATTTTGTTTACAAGATAATGTAAAAGGCCCTTTAAATTTGAAAGATAGTTTGTACAATTTATTGCTAACCCTTTAATTTGTATTATTTTCAAAATCGAATGTACTTCATAGTGGTGTTTTACTAACTTTACAGAATATAATCTCACATTACAAATGGTTGGCTTCTCTAATTTTGCCAACGCTATGCCATATAAACACATATTGCAAAAAAGGGTATATATCTGATGGTTATGTAGTAACGGACATAGCTACAGTCTAGTCATAGCCTTCTCAGAGGGAACACCACATTATCATCACATATCATCAGATGTTTCAGTGGGAATTATGAATATCTGGTATAATATAAGCAGACCGTCCTCTGTAATCTTTGCATAAAGTATTTCATTATTATGAATTGACTATGCCTCTTGGGATATGGAGAACACTACCATGATCTGGCTATACTTTTACAAGTTCTTTAGGGTATATTTCACAATTTAGTACCTGAAATAAGATAGAATGATTTCAAATTGTATAAATAACAGCTGCATTAAAGCGAATGTGTCATCAGAAAATGACCTATTGTTTAAATCACGTTTTTATGTTAAACATACATTTGTTTTAATTATTGGTGAGTTTTTTTCATATCACTATCATATCAATCTTTATAAAAATGTATATAGTGTGAGGCAGTGAGAGGCCTCATATATAAAGGAAGGCATGCATCTCCCAGAATGGTGCAGGAAACCTATTAAGGAGATGCATATCGTCAATTGCTGTGGTGCACCTGAGACGTGCCACGAAGGTACCCAGCCTTGGTGGAGTGGAAGCCAGAAGCTAGAGTGTCCACTAAGATGGATAGTTGACACTGTTGTTACCTAGTATAGCTAGAAACAGCTAATCCGGGCCTGGCTTTTACTGGGAGTAAGCAAAGAGCTGGGTGGGTGCTTACTCCCCACTATCTACAGGGAGTGCAGAATTATTAGGCAAGTTGTATTTTTGAGGATTAATTTTATTATTGAACAACAACCATGTTCTCAATGAACCCAAAAAACTCATTAATATCAAAGCTGAATATTTTTGGAAGTAGTTTTTAGTTTGTTTTTAGTTTTAGCAATTTTAGTGGGATATCTGTGTGTGCAGGTGACTATTACTGTGCATAATTATTAGGCAACTTAACAAAAAACAAATATATACCCATTTCAATTATTTATTTTTACCAGTGAAACCAATATAACATCTCAACATTCACAAATATACATTTCTGACATTCAAAAACAAAACAAAAACAAATCAGTGACCAATATAGCCACCTTTCTTTGCAAGGACACTCAAAAGCCTGCCATCCATGGATTCTGTCAGTGTTTTGATCTGTTCACCATCAACATTGCGTGCAGCAGCAACCACAGCCTCCCAGACACTGTTCAGAGAGGTGTACTGTTTTCCCTCCTTGTAAATCTCACATTTGATGATGGACCACAGGTTCTCAATGGGGTTCAAATCAGGTGAACAAGGAGGCCATGTCATTAGATTTTCTTCTTTTATACCCTTTCTTGCCAGCCACGCTGTGGAGTACTTGGACGCGTGTGATGGAGCATTGTCCTGCATGAAAATCATGTTTTTCTTGATGGATGCAGACTTCTTCCTGTACCACTGCTTGAAGAAGGTGTCTTCCAGAAACTGGCAGTAGGACTGGGAGTTGAGCTTGACTCCATCCTCAACCCGAAAAGGCCCCACAAGCTCATCTTTGATGATACCAGCCCAAACCAGTACTCCACCTCCACCTTGCTGGCGTCTGAGTCGAACTGGAGCTCTCTGCCCTTTACCAATCCAGCCATGGGCCCATCCATCTGGCCCATCAAGACTCACTCTCATTTCATCAGTCCATAAAACCTTAGAAAAATCAGTCTTGAGATATTTCTTGGCCCAGTCTTGACGTTTCAGCTTGTGTGTCTTGTTCAGTGGTGGTCGTCTTTCAGCCTTTCTTACCTTGGCCATGTCTCTGAGTATTGCACACCTTGTGCTTTTGGGCACTCCAGTGATGTTGCAGCTCTGAAATATGGCCAAACTGGTGGCAAGTGGTATCTTGGCAGCTGCACGCTTGACTTTTCTCAGTTCATGGGCAGTTATTTTGCGCCTTGGTTTTTCCACACGCTTCTTGCGACCCTGTTGACTATTTTGAATGAAACGCTTGATTGTTCGATGATCACGCTTCAGAAGCTTTGTAATTTTAACAGTGCTGCATCCCTCTGCAAGATATCTCACTATTTTTGACTTTTCTGAGCCTGTCAAGTCCTTCTTTTGACCCATTTTGCTAAAGGAAAGGAAGTTGCCTAATAATTATGCACACCTAATATAGGGTGTTGATGTCATTAGACCACACCCCTTCTCATTACAGAGATGCACATCACCTAATATGCTTAATTGGTAGTAGGCTTTCGAGCCTATACAGCTTGGAGTAAGACAACATGCATAAAGAGGATGATGTGGTCAAAATACTCATTTGCCTAATAATTCTGCACGCAGTGTATTCTGGGGTTTATACGTGGCTCATGTCCACGATTGCGTTTAAAAGTCAGCAGCATCAGGCAGGTGTGTCTGTTGTGTGAGAGGCTGCAGATCACACACGTGTGAGGCAAACACTGGCCTGTGGACTGATTACCTGACCCGGCTGCGATCAGGCTGAACTGAACTGTAAGTTGGCTGGAACAAGCAATAAACAGTGTTGAAGAGACGTTGTTGTGTCCCTGCCTTTCTTTAAAACTTGTCATAGGAGCTCACAGCATTACAATAGTCAGGCAATTTTCACACTGGACATTAGGCCTAATAATAGGACATGATTTCCTGTTCTGGTCAGGTAACTTTTCAGTAGCTATTATCATTATTTCAATGACAAGTAACACCTCTGTATAGATAACACAGGATCAATCATTTACAATAGGTGATATCACAGCTTATCAGCTCCTTTCTGACATCTGCACAGGTCACAGAACATGCGTAGAAAACTCCCCCTTAAGGCTGGGTTCACACGGGCGTTGCGGGTGACGTGCGGGAAAAGATGCGGGTGCGTTGCGGGAAAATGCGTGATTTTTCCCCGCGAGTGCAAAGCATTTTTTCAATGCGTTTTGCACGCGCGTGAGAAAAATCGGCATGTTTGGGACCCAGACCCGAACCCGGACGTCTTGGCAGAAATTCGGGTTTTGGTTAGGTGTTCTGTAGATTTTATTATTTTCCCTTATAACATGGTTATAAGGGAAAATAATAGCATTCTTAATACAGAATGCTTAGTAAAATGTCCATTGAGGGGTTAAAAATAATAAACAAATTTAACTCACCCCATCCACTTGGCCGCATAGCAGACCTCCTCTTCTTTCTTCTTGACCTGGCAAAAGCACCTTTGATGACGTCACTGCGCTCATCACATGGTCTATCACATGGTCCATTACCATGGTGATCGGCCATGTGATGGATCATGTGATGAGTGCAATGACTTTACTAAAGCTCCTTTTCCTCCCAGGTCATCAAAGAAGAAGAAAGAAGAGAAGCTGGGCTGCGCGAACAAGTGGATGAGGGGAGTTTAATAAAAAAAAAAATTTTAACCCCTCCATCCCTATTTTACTAAGCATTCTGTATTAATAATGCTATTATTTTCCCTTATAACCATGTTATAAGGGAAAATAATAAAGATCGGGTCCCCATCCCGATCGTCTCCTAGCAACCATGCGTGAAAATCGCACCGCATCCGCACTTGCTTGCGGATGCTTGCGATTTTAATGCAGCCCCATTCACTTCTATGGAGCCTGCGTTGCGTGAAAAACGCACAATATAGAGCATGCTGCGATTTTCACGCAACTCACAAGTGATGCGTGAAAATCACCGCTCATGTGCACAGCCCCATAGAAATTAATGGGTCCGGATTCAGTGCGGGTGCAATGCGTTCACCTTACGCATTGCACCCACGCGGAAAACTCGCCCGTGTGAAAGAGGCCTTAGAAGTCTGTGAAGTCCACTTCTGTGAATATTGTCCCATGTGGCTGCTCTCAAAAGACAGGAAATCTTAAAGGTGTTATCCCAAAATTAATGTAAAAAATGAAAATCAGACATCATATAGTACTTTTTCTAACAAAGCTAGAACCAGCCCTGTACCTCACATGGATCCAGAGATCTCCCCATTCATTGCTCTGCTAGATTTATATCAAGCTGGCAGCTCAAGGGGAGTGTCTTTTCTGCTGCAGCTCAGGAGGCGTGTCTCAGCTCTCCCTATCACAGCTCAGGGGGCGTGTCTAAGCTCTCCCTATCACAGCTCAGGAGGCAAGTGAAGAATGAAACTGAGCATGTGCGGCCTTCTCAGTGAGGAGGGCAAAGAAATAAGAAAGATACAAACAGCAGGTGGCGCTATACAGATACATTTTATTGAATAACTCAGTGGCTATACTAAATTTTTAATTACAACCAATTACAAAAGTATTCAGATCCAAGTGCTGGTTTAAAAACTGTAGAATATTTTTTGTGGGACAACCCTTTTAACATATTTTAGGCCTAGTGGCCAGGGTGAAAACTCCTCTAAATATGACATGGAAAATGAAAAAAAAAAATTATAATTGGTCATTTTCGGCTGACACATTCCCTTAGAGGGTACGTCCATGTGGGACAGATATCTGCAGGAAATCTACCAGCTAATTGGGTGAGATTTTGAGAAATTTCATCCACACGCTGCCAAAAAAACAAACATCTGCAGGTTGAATTGAATTGTGGGAGGGACTTTAAACTGTAGCAACTTAGGCTGCAGATTTCCACCACAGAGTTTACCTTCTGCAATACATGTTTGTATGCAGAAAATACACCCTGTGTGGCCATACCCTTAAAGGGGTAGTGTCACGTTTTTAAGTTATCCCCTATCCACATGAGATAACTAACTGATTGCTGGGGGTCCAACCACTGAGATGAGAAAGGGGGTCTCGTTCCCTCATTCTGATGGAGCGGTAGGTCATACATGTGCACTGCTGCTCCATTCAATCTCTATGGAAGTGCCGGAGATAGCTCAGCGCTGGATTCGGCTATCTCCAGCGCAGCCCTAGAAAATAAATGGAGCAGCAGTGCGCATGTATGACCTACCGCTCATAAGAACAGAGGAACTGGATCCCCGTTCTTGTGATCAGTGCAGACCACCAGTGATCAGCTGGTTATCCCCTATCCTTAGGGGATTTCTTAAAAACTTGGCACAACCCCTTTAAGGGGCAATTAATTAACTAGGACCGGTGCCACAAGCAAACCCCTTTGGTATTACACTGAGATTTACATGACTCAGTGTTGGAAAAGTTAAAAAGTTGGAGAACCCAGTTTTGTGACTTTTTAAATGCTGGCATTTTTACGCCCCAATTTCAGAAACCTGGCGAGGGTGGGTGTGGGTGGGTCCCGGCACATTCATCAGTATTTACGTCAGCAGCTGGCATAAGTAATAACTTAGGGCTCATGCACACGAACATGCTGTGTTTTGCGGTTTGCCAACTGTGGATCCGCAAAACACGGATGCTACCCATGTGCCTTCTGCAATTTGCGGAACGGAATGGGCGGCCCATTATAGAAATGCCTATTCTTGTCCTCAAAAAGGACAAGAATAGGACATGATCTATAATTTTTACGGGGCCAAGGAACGGAGCAACGGATGCAGAAAGCACACGGAGTGCTGTCTGCATCTTTTGCAGCCCCATTGAAGTGAATGGGTCCGCATCTGAGACGCAAAAAATGCGGCTCAGATGCAGAACTAAACCACGTTCGTATGAAGGAGCCCTTAAGTCTACGGCAGTGCATGTGAGGCCTGTGCCTCATCATAAATTAAATGGCAGCCCAAGACCCATCGAGACTGACATAGCACATCCCAGTCTTGATAAATCAGGACCATAGTTTATCATAGACTGCACTAATGGTCCTTTTTCCTCCAACAATAACAAAATAAATCTTTATTTCCTGGGTTATAACAGGCATTTTCCATAATGACCCAAACAGCTTAATTTTTTATTTTACCAGTATTAATTATATTAGTGCAGGTATCTACCCATCAAAAGGGACCTTTCATCACTTCTGACACATCTGTTTAAGTAGATTCTTATATTCCTCATGAAAGAACAATACAGTAGCATCTTTTTCCCAATACAGTATCATCTATTATTTATGAATAAACTGACAGCTAGGTGTTAACTTGTCAAAGGGGCATGCCCCTACATAATCAGCAGTCATTTTGGACTGTGGCAGTGGTACGCCATCCTTCACTTTGTGGGCTCTGATCCTAGCGATATGCCCCAATGTATCAGATGGGCCAACCATCTATAATTTCTATATTCCAATTAGTCTGTATTAAAGTGTGTTGCTTTTCAAGTAATCTATGTAACTCTGATTTATTACAGATGCTCGAATATCAGCAAAAGGACCCGGCTTCGCACAGGTATATTTCATCCATTTCATTTAATGTTTGTGTATGGCATTAAAACATATCGACAGTATCCACTATAACAGTGACATCTACAGTACACCGCCCCTTTAACAGTGACCTCCACAGCGGCCTGCCTCCTTAACAGTAACATCCACAGTGCTCTCCCCTTTAACAGTGACCTCCACAGCAGCCACCCCTTTATTAGTGACCTCCACAGTGCCCTGTCTCGTTAACAGTTATTTTCACAATAACCCGCCCCCTTAACAGTGACCTCTACAGAGCTCTGTTCCCTTAAAATGTGACCCCCACAACACCCAGCCCTCTTAACAGTGACCTCTACAGCACCCCGCCCCTTAACACTGACCTCCATAGTGGACCGTCCCCTTAACTGTGACCTCCACAGTTACCTGTCCCATTTAACAGTGACCTCCACAGCATCCCGCTCCCTTATCAGTGACCTCCACAGCATCCCGCCCCCTTATCAGTGACCTCCACAGCATCCCGCCGCTTTAACAGTGACCTCCACAGCATCCTGCCCCCTTAACAGTGACCTCCACAGCAGCCTGCCTCTTTAACAGTGACCTTCACAGCGGCCGACCCTTCATTAGTGACCTCCACAGTAGGTCACAATGATTTCCACAACACCCCGTTGGGTGTTGGCCTCTACAGCAATCTGCCCCTTAACATTTAGAAAAGGTGGTTGAGCGGCACTCCTTTATATGGTGGGCGGTGCTCAGTGGTAAAGGTGCATATAATTTGTATCAAGAAACCACGGCACTCTATAGCTGCTTTTAAGTTGCTTGTTTTATTTCATTATATATCTTTTTTGATTTTTATATATCCATCCAAAAATTTGCCACTGGCCAGTGGCTAATTTTTGGATGGATATATAAAAATCAAAAAAGATATACAAACCGGATTCCAAAAAAGTTGGGACACTATACAAATTGTGAATAAAAACTGAATGCAATGATGTGGAGGTGCCAACTTCTAATATTTTATTCAGAATAGAACATAAATCACGGAACAAAAGTTTAAACTGAGAAAATGTACCATTTTAAGGGAAAAATATGTTGAATCAGAATTTCATGGTGTCAACAAATCCCCAAAAAGTTGGGACAAGGCCATTTTCACCACTGTGTGGCATCTCCCCTTCTTCTTACAACACTCAACAGACGTCTGGGGACCGAGGAGACCAGTTTCTCAAGTTTAGAAATAGGAATGCTCTCCCATTCTAATACAGGCCTCTAACTGTTCAATCGTCTTGGGCCTTCTTTGTTGCACCTTCCTCTTTATGATGCGCCAAATGTTCTCTATAGGTGAAAGATCTGGACTGCAGACTGGCCATTTCAGTACCCGGATCCTTCTCCTACGCAGCCATGATGTTGTGATTGATGCAGAATGTGGTCTGGCATTATCTTGTTGAAAAATGCAGGGTCTTCCCTGAAAGAGATGACGTCTGGATGGGAGCATATGTTGTTCTAGAACCTGAATATATTTTTCTGCATTGATGGTGCCTTTCCAGACATGCAAGCTGCCCATGCCACACGCACTCATGCAACCCCATACCATCAGAGATGCAGGCTTCTGAACTGAGCGTTGATAACAACTTGGGTTGTCCTTGTCCTCTTTGGTCCGGATGACATGGCGTCCCAGATTTCCAAAAAGAACTTTGAATCGTGACTCGTCTGACCACAGAACAGTCTTCCATTTTGCCACACTCCATTTTAAATTATCCCATGCCCAGTGAAAATGCCTGAGCTTGTGGATCTTGCTTAGAAATGGCTTCTTCTTTGCACTGTAGAGTTTCAGCTGGCAACGGCGGATGGCACGGTGGATTGTGTTCACTGACAATGGTTTCTGGAAGTATTCCTGAGCCCATTCTGTGATTTCCTTTACAGTAGCATTCCTGTTTGTGGTGCAGTGTCGTTTAAGGGCCCGGAGATCACGGGCATCCAGTATGGTTTTACGGCCTTGACCCTTACGCACAGAGATTGTTCCAGATTCTCTGAATCTTCGGATGATATTATGCACAGTTGATGATGATAGATGCAAAGTCTTTGCAATTTTTCGCTGGGTGACACCTTTCTGATATTGCTCCACTATCTTTCTGCGCAACATTGTGGAAATTGGTGATCCTCTACCCATCTTGGCTTCTGAGAGACACTGCCACTCTGAGAAGCTCTTTTTATACCCAATCATGTTGCCAATTGACCTAATTAGTGTTAATTGGTCTTCCAGCTCTTCGTTATGCTCAAATTGACTTTTTCCAGCCTCTTATTGCTACTTGTCCCAACTTTTTTGGGATTTGTTGACACCGTGAAAATTGGAATCAACGTCTTTTTGCTTTAAAATGATACATTTACTCGGATTAAACGTTTGATCTGTCATCTACGTTCTATTACAAATAAAATATTGACATTTGCCATCTCCACATCATTGCATTCAGTTTTTATTCACAATTTGTTTAGTGTCCCAACTTTTTTGGAATCCGGTTTGTATAATGAAATAAAACAAGCAACTTAAAAGCAGCTATAGAGTGCCGTGGTTTCTTGATACAAATTATATGCCCCATAACATTGACCTCCATAGCGGACCGTCCCCTTAACTGTGACCTCCACAGTTCCCTGTCCACTTTAACAGTGACCTCCACAGCATCCCGCCCCCTTATCAGTGACCTCCACAGCATCCCGCCCCTTTAACAGTGACCTCCACAGCATCCAGCTCCCTTAACAGTGACCTCCACAGCAGCCTACCCCTTTAACAGTGACCTTCACAGCGGCCGTCCCTTACATAGAAACATAGAAACATAGAATGTGTCGGCAGATAAGAACCATTTGGCCCATCTAGTCTGCCCAATATACTGAATACTATGAATAGCCCATGGCCCTATCTTATATGAAGGATGGCCTTATGCCTATCCCATGCATGGTTGAACTCCTTTACTGTATTTGCAGCTACCACTTCTGCAGGAAGGCTATTCCATGCATCCACTACTCTCTCAGTAAAGTAATACTTCCTGATATTACTTTGAAACCTTTGCCCTGCATTAGTGACCTCCACAGTACCCCTTCTCCTTAACAATGATTTCCACAATGCCCCATCCCCTTAACAGTGGCCTCTACAGCAATCTGCCCCTTAACATTGACCTCCATAGCGGACCATCCCCTTAACTGTGACCTCCACAGCAGCCTGCCCCTAGGGTGGCCAGAGGTCCGGTTTTAGACTGGACAGTCCGGCTTTCAGACTCCCTGTCCTCTGTCCAGCGCGGGGCCTGGACGGACACAGGGATGTTCTTTTGAACAGCTCACTCTCAGACAGCAGCACTGTACTGTCTGAGCATGAGCTTCACAGAGAAAGTCACCCTCCCTCGATCCCCTGCAGCTGAAGTTGATTTTTACCTTCATTTTTTCAATCTCCATCAGCTGCGGAGTGGGAGGGGGCATGGCTTAGCTGGACCTAGTGGTGGGGTTTTTAAGTCCGTCTTTTAAGGGTGGACTGAATGGCCACCCTACCGGCCCCTTAACTGTGACCTCCACAGCACTCCGCTCCCTTAACAGTTTCATCCACAGCGCCCTGCCCCTTTAAAGGTGACCTACAGCAGTGAAGAAAAATGTATGGGTTGTTATGGAAACCAGGGTCGGTGCTATAATAAGGCATACCAAGCGGCTGCCTTAGGGCGCAGAGACGGGGGGACGGGGGGGATTCAACTTTTATTTTTTTAAATACCCTGTATTTTTCGGCCCTGGGTCTTATGGGGCGAATACTAATGTAGCGCTTACATTTTGGAAGCGCTTCATTGGTACCGGAGGACCGGGAAGCGGTGAAGGATCTGTACTCACCGCTTCCTGGTCTTCCGCTCGGCTGTCTGCTGTAAAGGGCTGCGCACCATGTAACCTCACTGTGCGCAGCCTTCACAGCTGACAGCCGAGGACCAGGAAGAAGAGAGAGAGCGCTGGTGGTGAGGAGCGACGACGTCCAGGAGCAGGAGAGGTAAGTTATTTTATTTTATTTGCGCTGATGGCTGGCATGGGTCATGATTGATGGCGGGCATGATGGCTGACATGGGGGCATGATGGCTGACATGGGGGACTGATGGCTGACATGGGGGGCTGATATGAGGCATTGGGGGTCTGATCTGAGGTCTGATTAACATTGGGGGCCTGATTGCTGATCTGACCTGAGGTGCAATGGAAAATATTTTTTTCTTATTATCCTCCTCTACAACCTATGCGTCTTATGGGCCGGTGCATCTTAGGGCTCTTTCACACTTGCGTTGTCCGGATCCGGCATGTACTCCATTTGCCGGAATTACACGCCGGATCCGGAAAAACGCAAGTGAACTGAAAGCATTTGAAGACGGATCCGTCTTCAAAATGTGTTCAGTGTTACTATGGCAGCCAGGACGCTATTAAAGTCCTGGTTTCCGTAGTAGTAGTAGTAGTAGTGGGGAGTGGGGGGAGCAGTATACTTGCAGTCCGTGCGGCTCCCGGGGTGCTTCAGAATGACGTCAGACCGCCCCATGCTCATGGATGATGTGTCCATGCGATCACGTCATCCATGCGCGTGGGGCGCCCTGACGTCACTCTGGAGCGCCCGGGGAGCCGCACGGACGGTAAGTATACTGCTTCCCCGCTCCCCACTACACTTTACCATGGCTGCCAGGACTTTAACATCTTGGCAGCCATGGTAACCATTCATAAAAAGCTAAACGTCGGATACGGCAATGCGTCGAAACGACGTTTAGCTTAAGGCCGGATCCGGATTAATGCCTTTCAATGGGCATTAATTGCGGATCCGGCCTTGCGGCAAGTGTTCAGGATTTTTGGCCGGAGCAAAAAGCACAGCATGCTGCGGTATTTTTTTCTCCGGCCAAAAAACGTTCCGGTCCGGAACTGAAGACATCCTGATGCATCCTGAACGGATTTCTCTCCATTCAGAGTGCATTAGGATAAAACTGATCAGGATTCTTCCGGCATAGAGCCCCGACGACAGAACTCTATGCCGGAAGAAAAGAACGCAAGTGTGAAAGAGCCCTTAGAGGGTGAAAAATACGGTCCTCAAACTAGCGATTGTCTGAAGCAGAGAGAAGATACCAGGACCACACAAAGGAGAAGCCAGCTGCTGCAAACGGGACCAGGTGAGCTGCGAGGGGGGGGGGGGGGGGGGCGCCAAAATGTAGCTTCGCTTGTTTTGTCAAAAATCCTTGCACCGGCCCTGATGGAAACCTAGTGTAAAACTGTGTGTATGTAGAGACTAAGGGCCTGCGAGCTTCTATTGGCTGATAAGGGACTTGTGACCATGCTTCTATTGGCTAATGCATTTTTGGGGAATATCTCACGCAGGGATGTCCTTTTGAACAGCTCACTCTCAGACAGCAGCACTGTGCTGTCTGAGCATGAGCTGCAGGGAGGAAGTCATCGTCCCTCCCACCCCTGCAGCTGACAGAAGTTGTTTTTTTACCTTCATTTTTTCAATCCCCGTCGGCTGCGGAGTGGGAGGGGGCGTGGCCTAACCGGATTGAGAGTGTGGCTTAGCAGAGCCTGGGGGTGGGGCTTTTAAGTCCATCTTTTGAGGGTGGCCTGAATGCCCACCCTACCTGCCCCCTAAACTGTCACCTCCACAGCACTCCGCTCCCTTAACAATGTCATCCACAGCGCCCTGCCCCTTTAAAGCTGACCTGCAGCAGTGAAGAAAAATGGCTGGGTTGTTATGGAAACCTGGTGTAAAACTGTGTGTATGTGGAGACTAAGGACCTGCGAGCTTCTATTGGCTGATAAGGGACATGTGACTGTGTGTATTGCAGTTGGGATATGAAGAGAAAGACCTGCAGGCTTCTATTGGCTAATGTAGGTCATGTGATGTGCTATATTTGCATTTTTTGGGAATATCTCAGGAACGGTACGTGCTAGAGAGCTGTGACCCCAACAAGATTTCTTACCAGGTAGCAAGGGATGTGTATACCAAGTTTCGTTGAAATCGATGGTTGTGTTTTTGAGTGATCGCGGAACATACATACATACAAACATATATAAGTCCTTCTTTATATACATATAGATTGATTTTAGTCTTTCCCACGCTATATGCAAATGACACCAAAAGAGTCATATCTTACATTCCTAGCGTGAGAAGAATTATTTCTGTTCTTAGTCGCGTTTTCAGCTCTGTCTAAGAAATGGCCACACGATCTAATTCTCGCCTGCGCATTCAGTTCTTATCAATGCGCAGTCGCATTATCCTTTCCTTGCTAACACTTGATCGAGCGTAATCAGCGCATTGCTCACACGTCACACACTCCACAGAGGATTCCGGCGCATGGTGATATGAAAATGCGCTAGCATGCGCAGTTTAGGGCTCATTCAGACGGCAGTGTTTTGAGGCCCGCAAATTGCGGATCCCTGCCGTGTGTGTTCCGCATTTTGCGTACTACACATAGCCAACCCTATGATAGAAATGCCTACTCTTGTCCGCGGACAAGAATAGGACATGCTCTATCTTTTTTGCGGGACCGCGGAAAGGAACTACAGATGTGGACAGCACACTGTGCGCTATCTGCATGTTTTGGGGCGCCTTTGAAATGAATGGGTCCACACCCGTTCCGCAAAATTGCAGAACAGATTTGGACCCAGAAATACGGCCGTCTGAATGAGCCCTTAATCATATTTGTTAGCTAAGAGAAGGGCAGTGCAGGGTTACTGAACTGAACAATGGGCGCATGTGCGAGATTTCAGACGAGAGTACGGGCGGAGAAAAGCACACTTGACTGTCAATCAATGTACAGAGGGAGGGGAATAGGTGAAGATAATGCAGGGGGAATGCCATAGATAGAGTATTTAGCATACTGGCGGGAAAACTTTTTTGGGCGGATAGACAATGACATGAAATTGCTGAGAAGATAATGAAAGCTTTGTTTTGAACAATGAAGGTAATCCTGCTGAAATGCATATTCACTCTTAAAACATGAGGACAGGTTCCCTTTAACTACCCTCTAGAGGTCCCTCCATCACTGGGCTGCACCTGTTGGTCTCATGTACAGGTGATGTCCTGTTTGCCGCTACATCAATGGCCTCAGCAGTGCCTGGCATAATTTAAGTTCAGATATACACAGTTCTAGACCACAGACGATCAATGGGGTTGAATGCTTGAAAAAGGCTTTGCTAGCCGAAATGTCGAATTTGGAATAAAAGAGCACACTTCTTCTACGCTTGCATTGGAGCGCTGCCTCCAGCTTCTTTGGTTTGGATTATCCATTTCTGTGGAGGTTTTAGACGCACCCATCCACCAGTATTACTTGGGGTGCTGTCTGAGCTGTTGGATTGTATATCAAAGGGGTTGTCAGGTTTAGATTTTTGATTTCCCTTTTAGGGAATGCTAAATATAGAGATGGCCCTGAAGAACCTGAGATATCCCTGTGTTACCTGGACAGCCCATTAGCCTTTATGGGAACTGTGTAATCCTTCATTTTCCCTCTGCTGGGGTTGACTGGGAATTGTTGGGGTCTACACAGATAAATGTGAAAGCTACCCCAGCATATTATTGGGGTACCTTTGTTACAAAAGCATATTGTTCAAAGCAGACAACCCCTTTAATTATGCATTTTTGTCTTTCTCCTAAAACTGCTCTTTTCGCATTTATTTCTCCTAAATTATTCATGAAATGTGAGTGTATGTGGGGCTAACGTTAGTACTTTGTACAACTCCACCACACCATCCGGAGGCCATACAATGAGTTCTAATGAAAGAACTGCTGGCCTATAATTCTCCGTTCATCTATGCTGTGGCTTTTATTCAAAAAGGAAGTCATAGTGGCATGCCAGATTCGTAATATGACAGAATGGTGCCCCATGGACCCCTATTGACATTTAATGGGAGTCTGTTGGGGCTCCATCGATTCTCTGTAGTAAGAAAAGCCATGCTGGCCATCAAAAGTGAGGGAAGCCTGAATGGGAAGGCTACACATAGATGTGAACAGAGCCTAAGTCAATTAAGAGGCAGTCAAAGATCTCCTAAACCTCCTTCACAATGCGATAAATGCTTTCCCCTTGTTTAGTGGCTGTAGAAGAGTAGTTTGTGCTCCTCCTTATATGATGTACCTGACTTCCTGAAAGATATAGCTGGTGTCTCCAATGGCTAGATATTCTATGTCTAGGGACCCAACCATTACTATCAATGTCGGTCATTAACACACACATCATACTGGACAGCATGTTTATGTGCATGGACATACTAATGTAACAAAAACCAAAGATATAACCAAAGGGATACTATTCTTTTACTTGAATGGCCAACTGCATAGCCATATGCATTAGAGAATATGTGCAACAACTGCAAATGCACCATAAATACATTAAAAAAATGTAAATAATTAATGAACATTTATGTAATTCTCAATACGTGGACGGAGTGAACCACCGTCTCCTTTTACATCAAATGGGATACGTTCTTAGAAGAATATCTAGAATGGGGTAAAAATGTAGAACATATTATATTGGTTATTTTGAAATGAATAGCTGTAATTCATTAGTTATGAAACACTATACATGAAAAGTTCCTATTCCATGACAAGGAATCTTCTGTAGATTGTACATATCAGTGCCATCGAGTTCCTCCCAAAATAATACATGGATAACCAGCTGGAAGTGTGCCACTGCTGCACCTTGTAATAATATGATGTAATACTTGTGAATTGTACCTTCTTTTTAGGGCTCATGCACAAGAACGTGTCCGTATTTCAGTCTGCAAACCATGGATTCGCAAAATACGGAATAATGCGACCCGCATTTTTCTCACTCTCCCATCACTAGAAATGTCTATTCTTGTCCACAATACAGAAAAGGATAGGACACGTTCTATAAATTGCACAACGGACTTACGAATGTGGACAGCATGTGTATGTCATTTTTTTGTGGACCTATAGAAATGAATGGGTCCACAAAATCCGGATCGGACATGGATGGGCAAGATCCCTTAGACCTGGGTTCAGCAATCTTTACCACTCCAGCTGCTGTAAAACTACAACTCCCAGCATGCACACTTGCTCGGCTGTTCTTGTATCTCCCATAGAAGTGAATGGAGCATGCTGGGAGTTGTAGTTTCAGAACAGCTGGAGTGACAGAGGTTGCTGATCCCTGCCTTGACTCACAAGAGCACTAGGACCATGGAGAGCTCCTGACTGAATGGCCTATCATCTCCCTCTAGAATCTCTACACAACACATCTACTACGCATGCTGCAGTCTCCTCCCGATTAGGCTCACTTTCTCTATTATGACAGATTTACAGACAGAGAGAACTCACCCTATCATTCTACACATGTATGAGATCCCATACTCCAGCAGCAGTCTACATTTAGATAATATATGCCTATAACTGCTTTATGGATAGGTTTTTCACCAAGCTTCATTTTTTTCTGTTCCTACACAGCTGAGTTACAAGATGAATGAAAGTGAAAAAAAAAATAAAAAATGAAGTCAACCAAGTCTGCAGGTCTGATGTAAATCCCAGAGTTGAGTATTGATCCACATCTCTCTGGGAATCGATGGCAGTGCTTTATTAGGACATTAAAGGGCTCCTCCCATGCAGGCGCTTCACGGACCCGTTGCATTTGTTAAACAGTCAATTCTGTGACCCTGCGGTGCTATCGCACATAGAATACATTCCATCCTTTTCTGTGGGATGCATTATAAGCAAGCACTAAATCAAGACATGGACATGATGAGAGAAGGGCGCATTCCCATTAGTTTCCCAATTGTTTTTGTTATTTGAAAACAGTGCTACAGTGTAACAATCATCAATCTCTGATGTATCTCAACTATAAAGTATTGAAATAATGATGTATTCCTCAACTGTGCTGTAAACCACAGAGATACTTGTTTACTTAAAGGGGAAACTCCACCCCTTGAGCAGTTTTCCCAGTTCTTTAAATATCCATCTATTACCAGAATTTCTCCCTTTACAAGTGAAAGGGATTCAGGTAATAGTGGAGAGTAAAGAGATTTCCCTGCTGCTGCTCTACTATATTCTTTGGATAGTTCAAGAGGTCCTAAATATGGAGTTACCCTTTAAGCCTACATTATATTAATGTTGTTGTTCCCTACAGCTGATCCCCTATATTCTTTGGATAGATAAAGAGGTCCTAAAGATGGAGTTACCCTTTAAGCCTATATTATATTAATGGTGTTGTTCCCTACAGCTGCTCCGCTATATTCTTTGGATAGATAAAGAGGTCCTAAAGATGGAGTTACCCTTTAAGCCTACATTATATTAATGGTGTTGTTCCCTACAGCTGCTCCGCTATATTCTTTGGATAGTTAAATAGGTCCTAAAGATGGAGTTACCCTTTAAGCCTACATTATATTAATGGTGTTGTTCCCTACAGCTGCTCCCCTATATTCTTTGAATAGGTAAAGAGGTCCTAAAGATGGAGTTACCCTTTAAGCCTACATTATATTAATAGTGTTGTTCCTTGCTGCTGCTCTACTATATTATTTGGATAGATAAAGAGGTCCTAAAGATGGAGTTACCCTTTAAGCCTATATTATATTAATCGTGTTGTTCCCTACAGCTGCTCTACTATATTATTTGGATAGATAAAGAGGTCCTAAAGAAGGAGTTACCCTTTAAGCCTACATTATATTAATGGTGTTGTTCCCTGCTGCTGCTCTACTATATTATTTGGATAGATAAAGAGGTCTTAAAGATGGAGTTACCCTTTAGGCCTACATTATATTAATAGTGTGTTGTTCCCTGCTGCTGCTCTACTATATTATTTGGATAGATAAAGATGTCCTAAAGGTGTAGTTACCCTTTAAGCCTGCATTATATTAATTGTGTTGTTCCCTACCAGTGATAAGCGGCAGGGGCAATTTTCGAATTCGCAATATTTCGCAAATATTTGGGCGAATATTCACCATATATTCACGAATTTGAGAATTCGTGATCTCGTCATTATTTTCTTGATTGAGAATATCGGCAATTTCGGAAAATTTGCAATACGAAAATTTGCGATCAACCCTACTCCTCAAGTCAAAGATATTGCAGCCTTCTCATTAGCCCACAAGCAAGAAGCAGTAAGGGATCATGGGTTCAGACGGAAAAAAAAAATTGAATATTCGTGAATACGAATATATAGCACTATATTCTAGATATTCACGAATTCTCAAAGTGCCAATATTCGCTATAAAAATTTGCAATTAGAATATTCGTGATCAACACTATTCCCTAAAGCTGCTCCCCTATATTCTTTGACTGGGTAAAGAGGTCCTAAAGGCCGAACTACCCTTCAAGCCTACATTATAGCAATGGTGTTGTTCGCTGCAGCTGCTCCCCTATATCCTTTGGGAATAGTTAAAGAGATCCTAAAGGTGGTGTTACCTTTTAAGTCTATATCAATGGTGTTGAGGCATTATTGGCATTGGTCTAAGGTCTTTCCATGAACGGAAGTGTTTTCAGAAGGATAGTCAGTACCTTTTCTGTGCCATATACCCCAAGGCGTATTTCAGGCAGCTGACACAATCATCCATTACTGATAGAATACCAATTGAAAGTCCTCTGCTATCAGGATTAAGAATGGCCGGATAATGCTGACATTTCACTAAACAATATTGGAAGTTCTTGCTCGTGAGACACAAGCAAGGGTTAAACGCTGAAAATCAGCTACCAATGACACGTAAATCTTCTCGGGCTTGTCATGTACGCTCCCTCTCCGGTTCTCAGTCTGATTAAAAGAACTGTCTCAATCTCCAAGTGCTGAGATGGTCAGAAGTATATTGGATGCGGGAAGCAGCAGGGAGGAGTCAGTACCTTCCTAGGTGCCATTAACAGAGATGGCATTTGTAATATGGTACAGTAAGCAGCACATGGAGGGCATCTAGCCAAACCCAACCTATACCAGGAAAGCACAGCTATATATTATACCAGAATGGGTAGAGATGTACCACATATATCGTCATGCAGCCGGTTACACTCGATATATATCATATACCATTGCTGACGTGCCCATAAAGGGTTGCTATGCTTAGAATTTCATTTTTTCCTTACCTCATATTGTTGGGTGGGGTCTCACATGCATTAAGATGCAGTAACTCATTTCTGATAGAAGGTTTCATATTGTATGCAACGCGGAATACTAAAATATCATATATATAGTCTATAAAGCAGTTCATGCAGTGCACCCTGCCACAATGCGAGGTGACATGCCACTAGAAATTCCCATCTGGGACCATACTACTCACCATGATGGAGAAGACCAGAGCCACTATGTTGACTGGCCAAACAGGACAAAAACAGGAGAAGATGGCCAAGACCAGATAGTCTGTGGGCCTGTTTTGCTCCTGGGCGGTGGTGGTGGCTGTAGAAGAAGCCCTGGCCAGGCTGCCTCTGGAAGGCGAGAGGGGAGAAGACTCCAATTGTCCTGCAGAGACTGACTTGTAGGGCAGGCTGTGCCCATTTTGGTCCAGGTCTCCTATAGACTTTTCGCTGGACATGGTAACTGAGAAAGACTTCTTCATCCCATTCTCTTCTTTTGCCTCAGAGGCAGATGTGAGGAGTTTCTCAGTTTCATGGTCATCTTCAGGTACAGGGTTACCTGATCCGCTCAGTGTCTTCTCATACTGGACATCTGTGTTAATGGCCATGACAATGATGCTCGTCTCCTCCACACTGTCTATTGCAGTATTGAGAAAAGTGGGGGGAAAAAAATGTATCTTTCAGAGCTGCTAAAATCCCATGGAGACAGTTTAGACAAGGGCTAAGGCAAAGCAGCAAATGTGTTGTATGTGAAGGGAGAGAGCTAGGTCTTAGTGAGTTACAGAGGAGCTGGCTGGAGAGTTGGGCGGTGTAGGATCCTACGTGAAGCTCTAGCTCCTTGGTAGATTTGCTGCAGACTGCTGCTGCCCTGCCCCAGCCTCTGCTAAAGGCTTCTCAAGTGGAATCGTCCTCTTAGGACAAACCAACTCAGATGCTGGGCTGATGACACAAGCAGATTATTGCAGTTTTCACAGTGAACAGCATCACTGGATTCTCCTGGGTGTTAACAGTGGAATTCCTCAGCTCTTGCCTCCAGCCATAAAAGCTTTTATTCCTTACTGATGTTATACAGATACTCATAACCTCAATATCATATGCTGTGCACTCACAGTTACATTATGTGGCGCATTTTATTATCAAATGCAAAAAAGATACCAGCGATTTGCTTGTTCATTTCCAGGAGGTATTCACATTTTTCACTTGAAGGGGTTTTCAGGCTTGCAGCAATGTCCTTTAAAGGGAACCTGTCACCATGAAAATGCAATGTAAGCTACAGGCAGCATGTTATAGAGCAGGAGGAGCTGAGCAGATTGATTACATCGTTTTGTCAGAAAAGATTCAGTAAAACATGTAATTTATACATTTAATTCCTGCTCATTCAGTACGTTAAAGTCTAGGAGGCGGTCCTATCAGTGATTGACAGCTCTCTCAGTATACACAGTCATAGAGGAAAGGCTGTCAATCACTGACAGGACCGCCTCCTAGACTTTAACATACTGAATGAGCAGGAATTTAAATAAATAAATTACATGTTTTACTGAATCTTTTCCCATAAAACTATATATCAACCTGCTCAGCTCCTCCTGCTCTATAACACGCTGCCTGCAGCTCAGACACCTTGTTCACTGTGACAGGTTCCAGGTTAAAATAATCATTTATGAGGGTAGTTGTTATTTATTTATTTCACCTTTATTGCTCCTATTTGCTGTTCTAGGCAGAGGTCACATGACCATGTCCATGCAGCTCTTTCTTATTTCCTGTGAAGTCCTGTCCATGGGCGTGTCAAAACAGGAACGGGGCAGTGATAGGGGAGTTTATATATAACTGTCTGGGTGGGAGGAGCTATAAACTGGCTGAGTGTTAGGGGCGGTGCTAGAGCTGTGGGAGAGAAATGAGAAGGACACCATGGGTTTGGTTGAATATAGCAACAGGAAGTGCTACATACAGGATGTAGAGAAATCAGAGTGATCTGTTTATACAGTGAAAATGGGTGAGGAGAGTCCAAATCGAAAAAAAAGCACGGGGAAGATGTACATGAGGTAAGCAATTACATGAGCATATTTGATAAAAACCATAGTAATCCTGAAAAGAACCTTTAACCTCTTCCCGACATGTCGGGTCTTTAAAGATGGTGCCCATTCCGAATTGGAGCGAGCGCCATACCCGTCGGGTGTCTGTTGTATGAAACTAATGTCTGTGATCGGCGGTAATGCCGACTGTGGACATTTAACCCATTTATAAGGCATTTTTTCACTACTTTATCTCCCAAAAAAGTTGAATAAAAGGTGATCAAAAAGTCATAAACACCCCAAAATGGTAATATCAAAAACTACAGATCATCCCGAAAAAACATCTACATAGGTAAGTTAAGGTAAGTACAGAAAATTTCTGGGGTCAGAATATGGCAATGAAAATAAAAAATTATTTTTTCAAAAGTTTTTTTTTTTTTTTTCAGTATAAAAACACAAGAAAAACTATACTTATGTGGTATCACCGAATTCTTACTGACCTGGAGAATGAAGTCAGCTTAACTGCATAGTGAATGCAGTAAAAAACAAAACCAGTAAATCTGGCGGAATTGCAGGTTTTTTCCCTATTCTACATAATTTGGAATTTGTTTCCTGCTACCCACTACATCCTATGCAATATTAAATGGTGGCATTAGAAAATACAACTTTTCTCTCAAAAAACAAGCCCTCATATGTAAACAGAAAATAAAAAAAAGTAATGGATCTGGGAAGGCAAGGAGTGAAAAACAAAAACGTAAAAATGGAAAATCGCCATGCCAGGAAAGGATTAAGCAGAAATTTATACAAATACATTGCTAAATACTGTAATGTTTCTCAAAAAGTCAACAGCTTAGGGAGCAATAAGACTTGGTTAAAAGGAGAATGTATTGTTCTTTTTGTGGCTACTTACGCAGATTCAGGGCAAAGTAAAAAAAAAATTGGGCACACAGGAGACATTACAGTCTGGTATCTTTGCCACGTACTCAAAAAAACTTGGTCCCAGCTTGGTCAATTAAAGTCAGAGCTGTGTGAGTTCCTGTCTCCCACAAGGTTTAAGTGTGACTTTACAAGGCAGACACCCCAGGGAAAATGAAGAGTTACATGTTGCCTACTGAAATCAATGTGCTGTTTCTGTAATGCATGGACAGGTTGGGTCCTCCAGAAATACTGATGCTCTTTGTAGCCACTCTCGGCTCTAATTGATGGAGAGCCTGTATTCTATTAAGTTCTACTAAATTAGACTGCCATAATAGAGTGTTTTAGAAGGGGTTCATACACCAAATAACCCATTCACTAGAGACTGGATATGCATGTACACACACATCTCAATGGGAACAGAGGCCTCCACTAATCACTGTTTCTGGGATTGGTGATGGCCCCAGAAGTTGCCCCTCTATTGAATGGACTCATGGTATACCTAGTAGGTATTCCATAAAAGTTTGACATGGAAAACCCTTTAACAGATTTTATAATATACAGAAATATGTTCTCTCACATTGCTTGGTTGAAAGTATAAAAACTAGGAAAATATTGCCAGAAGAAAGAAGTGAATGTCAGGAGACACAACAGAACATTTGCTGAGTGGATATCTGGGCATGGTGCTGACTGGGGAAATGATGCTATTTAATTTTCTTTCTTTTACATCTGTGATGTCAAGTCTAGCTACACCATTCATAAATTATGTTATTTTAAATGCAGGTTTATCCACACTAAAGTGCAATGGAAAGCTTTTAGTATTCTCCTATCACCAACACAGAAATATGCCATCATGTGTTTAACATTTAACAATACAGTAGTCTGTTTTTTCACTAAACATGGAGTTTAGCCCCTTAATGCTCAACAATATGTGTTTAAAGAATCAGGCCAGAAGTACTAAAATAAAATTCTTCCTTTACTAAGTGCAAAATAGGAGTTGTGGTGCATCTAGCAGTAGTTGTATACAGTGCAATTTCTCATCCAAGTATGGTGGCTGGCAAAGTGGCAGATAATGTCACCTCTGGTGTGCTATCTTGCTGATATCTTTCCACAGAACTTCTGGCTAACAGCTGAAAGCTACTACTTGTGGCTGTTGGTGTCCACCGGTGTGGATGTTGCAGGTTTTTTCAGTTGGCCTCGGCTGGAAGTGATCTAAGGTGATGGGTGTCTGAGCTGTAGACCCTCACCTGCAGCAATATCTGGATAGCTATGGTTGCTGGTCACTCTGCTTACTGTAATGCTGTAGCTTTGCACCATATCTGTAGTTTTGAAGTCTCTCTGGAGTAGTGGTCTTACAGATGGGTTAGTTCTCGGATCTTTAAGGCACACGGAGCAGGAGCAATCGGACGTGCTTCCTCACTCCTCAGTGTCCTAGCTAACACTTCCCTCCCCTTGTAGATAATAGTACCAGGCCACTCCTACCAATAGGGAAGAAATGTGGAGGGTAGCCTATTCCTGATGTCAACCATACCTCACCAGCTGGTATACAGTACAAACATTAAATAACATTACACACCAAACATCTGCAGATACCCCCTCTACTGCAATGACACAAGTCTTTAAGTCACCACTTTTCCACTGCACTGAGCTCTGTCCCTTGGTGCACTGGTCACATGATAGTGACATCACAAACGTCTACTTACACACACGTCTATCTGCACTACTTATACTCTCCACTTCTGAGTTATTCTGCCATTTAAAATGCGCCCTCTCTCATGTTCTTATCTGTTTCTGCTTTGACAATATTGGTCACTATACATTTGAGAAGTCATCACACACAGTCTACATGTCTTGTGAAGATGTAGGTTGGGAGCCGCACAAAATAGCATCTCAGGCCATGTGTAGTCCTGGGTGCCTCTAGTGTATATTGTGTTCTCTATATGTTCAATTAAAAAATATGATATAATACAAGTATTGGAAAGTCCTCTGGTTTAATACAGTATTCTGGTCTTCTCAGGGTACTGCCACATGAGTACACTGTGACAAAACATCTCTTCAGGGCCACTACCACTCCCCTCCTCTGGACCGGCTCCTCAGGGGCTTGCTGCACTTCCATTCCATGTGGACATACCCTAAAGATTTTGCAGTTTTCTTTTCTGGGCTCCATATTGCTCTTTACCCCACAACCTTTGTGTTTCATGTTTAGTGGCCTCACCGAAACATGAATTGGAAATTTGCTTTAGTTTTAGTGTTTCAGTTCACAGATAAATAGCTACAAGTTAATGGCCTCTTTCATACGTCAGTGAATCATATGTTGTCTATCGCCACGTCTGGGACCCACTCCTATCTCCAGAACAGGACTCTCAAAG
The DNA here is from genome assembly GCF_905171765.1 of Bufo bufo. Lineage (NCBI taxonomy): Eukaryota > Metazoa > Chordata > Amphibia > Anura > Bufonidae > Bufo > Bufo bufo. Next base: position 97,998,652 of record NC_053391.1, on the reverse strand, counting down.
TAAGCGGAGGGCAGCCCCGCATACGCAGCCACCCTCCATTAATTTCTATTGGAGTTCTGAAAATAGTTTGCCTAATATCCTTAACCAGTTGAAGACCGCACTACTTTCTCCTATTCAAGACCAGACACATTTTCCCATTTTTTTTTAGTACATGTGGCTTCAAAAGCATCAATTTTTCTTTTTTTCTGTTCAGTTATTGAAATATTTTCTGCTATTGTTTTCAGTGACACATGTTACTTTATTTTTGTCATTTTTATTTTAGTCTGTTTTTCACACTCCAATCTTCATTAGACCTTAGATCAGACCCCAATCTTCATTAGACCTTAGATCAAACCCCAGTCTTCATCAGACCCCCCAAATTAGACCACTAATCTTCATCAGACCTCAGATCAGACCCCTTAATCTTCATTATTCATCCCCAAATAAAACCTTCACATCTCTAATCAAACCCCAAATCATCATCAAACCTCAGATCAGCCTCCCAACCTTCATCAAACCCTCTCAAGCAGACTGCCAATCTTCAACAGAACCCCAATCTTCATCATACCTCAGATTTGACCCCCAATCTTCATCAGACTCCCAATCTTCATTAGGCTTCAGATCAGACAAAAAATAAATAAAACAACTTACCTATCCTGCTCTGGACAACACCACTACTCGGGAGATCTAGTGCTCTCTTCTGCGCTGAATAGTGATGAGCGAACCGAAGTTGACAAAGTGGAATTCGATCAGAATTTCAGAAAAAATTAGATTTGTACCGAATCTGAATTTCCTTACGTTTCGTGGTAGGGAATCACATTTTTTCCAAAAATGGCACTGCACGGGTTAGGACATGGAGCAAGCAACAGGGAATGAGGGATTACCCACAATGCTGTGCATGCAGCCAATCAGCAGCCAGCCAGCCCTGTGATGTCACAGCCCTATAAATAGCCTCAGCTATATTTTCTAAAGCCCTTTTGTGGCGTGTATAAGTGGAAAATGTAAGGGCCTATTTTGCCGTTCAGTGGTGCAGTTATATGTTCTAAAGCCATTTTTGGCGTGCATTAGTGGCACAAACATATATATTATTTGCTGTTCAGCGGTGCAGTTATATGTTCTAAAGCCCTTTTTGGCGTATATTAGTGGCAAAAAAATATATATTATTTGCTGTTCAGCCGTGCAGTTATATGTCCTAAAGCCTTTTGTGGTGTGGAAAAGTGGAAAAAATAAGGGCCTATTTGCCATTCAGTCGTGCAGTTATATGTTCTAAAGCCCTTTTTGGCATGTATTACTGGCCAAAAAATATATATTATTTTCCGTTCAGCGGTGCAGTTATATGTTCTAAAGCCCTTTTTGGTGTGTATTAGTGGCAAAAAAAAGTATTTGCAGTTGTGTGGTAAAGTGAGAAAATTGCAGCCCTTTTTGGTGTGTATTAGTGGCAAAAAATATATATTTGCTGTTCAGCGGTGCAGTTATATGTTCTAAAGCCGTTTTTGGCATGTATTAGTGGCACAAAAAAAGTATTTGCCTTTGTGTGGTGAAGTGAGAAAATGACAGTACTTTTAGGCGTGTATAAGTGGCAAAAAAACCTATATATTATTTGTCGTTCAGCGGTGTAGTTATATGTTCTAAAGCCTTTTGTGGCGTGTATAAGTCGAAAAAAGTAAGGGCCTATTTGTCGTTCAGCAGTGCAGTTATGTGTTCTAAAGCCTTTTGAGGCATGTATAGGTGGGAAAAAGTAAGGGCCTATTTGCCATTCAGCGGTGCAGTTAAATGTTCTGAAGCAGGGGTGCGGCCCCCGTCCTGCTGGACATGCTCGTGCGATAAGCTGTGTTTCTTCCTGGAGCGCAGCACAAGGGAGGATGACAGCTTCTCCCCCTGTACTGTAGCTTTTTTTGCGGCCCCTTGAAATAGAGCAATGTGACAATGCGGCCCTAAGACCAAAAGAGGCTGTGCACCCCTGTTTTAAAGCCTTCTTTGGAGTGTATTAGTGGGGGAAAAAAGGGCTTATTAGCCGTTGTGTGGTGAAGTGAGAAAATTACAGACTTTTTTGGGGTGTTTCAATTTCCTTTTTATTTATTTATTTGATCTAACAGTATGTCAGACAGAGAAGTGACAGGCCCTACACAGGGGCGTGGCAGAGGCCTAAATGTTTCTGGCGCAGGCACAGGTCGCAGCAGAGTAAGGGCCGTGGCAGCAGGAGTCGCAATGAGAGGCCTGAGCTCCCGGTGTCATCTATCAGTCGTGTCTTGACCAGCAACCAGGGGCGTAGATAAAGGCTCATGGGCCCTAGTGCAAGAGTTCATCTTGGGCCCCCCCCTCCCCTTCCCTCAGTGCTTTGTGGCCAGGGGCAGGGAAGCACGAATCTTTGTGCTGCCCAAGGCAAAAATTGAAATAGCACCCCCCCCATGCCCAGGTCCGTCTTTAATATTGATTGGACCCTGGGCAAAAATTTACTTGGGCCCCCTGGATACCGCCTTCCCACACCTTTAGCAGGCAATCACGCCCTCCACCACAACACACACACACAAAAATCCACACATCTGGTAGAGTACAGTGAATGACTGTAAACTGTAAATACTTCCAGTTCTGAAGACTAGAGCAGCTCAGGATCAGTGCTCTGGGCAGCTGGGCTCAGGCTGGAAGTGGGCACTGCTCTGCAGGAAGGAGACCAGGGCTCGGCTCACCCTAGTGTTACAGTGCACCCCAGCACCCAACAATATGCAGTATAGCACCCTATAGTATACAGAAACCCACAGTATGCAGTATAGCACCCTATAGTATACAGCACCACACTGTATGCAGTATAGCACCCCACACTATACAGTACCCCACAGTATATAGTAGAGCAGTATAGCAGCCCACAGTATACAGCACCTCACAGTATACAGTAGAGCAGTATAGCACCTCACCGTATACAGCACCCCAAACTATACACGATACAGCACCCCACACTATACAGCCCCCCACACTATACAGTACAGCAGTACAGCACTCCACAATATACAGCACCCACAGTATACAGCCCCCCACAGTATACAGTACAGCAGTATAGCACTCCACGATATACAGCACCCACAGTATACAGTATACAGCCCCCCACACTATACAGTACAGCAGTATAGCACTCCACAATATACAGCACCCACAGTATACAGTATACAGCCCCCCACAGTATACAGGCCCCCACAGTATACAGGCCCCCACACTATACAGCACCCCACTATACAGTAGTTTACAGTAAATTAGCATAACAGCCCCTGTCACCTTTTTCTGATGTAATCTTCACACAAAAAAGCTCCACAGTTAAGGCAAACTTCTACAGCAACACTCCTGGTAGGACCTTGATGACCTCATAGCCATGTGACCAGTAATATTGCTAGGTTACTGGTCACATGGTGATGATGTCATCTAAGGTCCTAGAGAATCACAGCTCTCACAGTACGCTGCCTGGAGTGCCGGCAGGCATGGCATGGCAGCACCCCCTGTGTAGCTGACAGCCTGATACTCGGGGCAGTGGCTAGCAGGGCTCAAGAGGCAGTTGCCTTGGGCCCTCCAGGAGCAACTGGACCCAGGACAGCTGCCCCTTTTGCCCCTTGTTAAAGACAGCCCTGCCATGCCAAGTTCTTGACCTAACCCCTTCTGTCCAGCCAGACGTGTAACTTGACCAGCATGCACTTTCTATAATGCTGGTGTCTTCTTATGCAGCACAAGGCTCTTTGGGCCCCCTCAGGTTCCTGGGCCCGGTAGCGACTGCTACCTCTGCACCCCCTATAGTTACGCCCCTGCCAGCAACCCATTGGTTTTTGAATGGTTGACTCGGTCATCCACTTTGTCCCAAGTGACATCAGACACCCCCAGCCAAGAGTCGGTGGGTTCATCAGACACAACCCTTAGTTGACATGGCCCTTAGTCAACCTGCCTCTGTCCTTTTCTGTTCCCTCAGCCAGACAAGTATTATATGCTGTGGGCTCATCTCCACTATACAGCGAGGATTAGCTACTAGAGGACAGTCAGCAGCTACTGGCCAGACAAGATGTGGAGGAGACATCTGCCGCTTCCTCCGGTAGGCATGCAAGTAGTGAGGAGCAGAGTGGCGTGGGAGCTAGTGTTGCAAGCGGTCAGGAGACCATTGAGGAGGACATTAGTGACATGCAGACAGTACTCGATGATGATGATGTAGCTGATTGCACTTGGGAGCCGGGTGAATTAGGGGCTTCATCATCATCGGGAGAAGAGGGTGGCAGCTTGCCCGTGAGGAAGCGATGGAGCCAGCAAGTCACTAGCATGGCCCGAAGTCAGCAGGGTGGCAGCAGTGGGAGGTGGGAAGTAAAACGTGCCCGGGGTAGACCACCCGCTTTCCAGGAGCCTACCTGCCCGGAAAGTAGTGGTGCAGCGGTTTACGGTGGGCAGAAGGTGAAGCGTGGTCATGGTGCCAATGTTGGCCCCACGGCCCTGCGTCAACATATGCAGCGTCACCATAAAGTGGCCTGGGAGAACCGTGGCTCCGATGTGGTGGTCCAGCCTGCCGCAGAAACCGCTGCATCACCCAGTGGCACGCACCCAATTTCAGGCAGTCAAGTCTCACCACCTCAGCCCAAGGGAGCTGTCTGTCCTTCCCATCATCTGCTGGTCCTGCTCCTCCTCCTTGTCAGTCATTCCGTCAGCAATCGATCACCGAAGCGATTGCCAAGAGACAACAGTATACATGCACTCATCCAACGGCGCAGAAGCTGAATGTGCTCCTGGCCAAGTTGCTGGTGCTGCAGTCCCTCCCTTTCCAAGTGGTGGACTCTGCACCTTTCAGAGAACTGATGGCTTGTGCTGAGCCGAGGTGGAGAGTCCTAAGCTGTCATTTCTTTGCCAAAAAGACAGTACCAGCCCTGCACACGTATGTAGAACAGAAGGTGGGCCAGTCCTTGAGCCTGTCGGTGTCTGCCAAAGTGCACGGCAGCGCCGACGTGTGAAGCTATATCTACGGTCAGGGACAATACTTGTCCTTTACGGCCCACTGGGTGAATGTGGTTCCTGCACAGCCACACCAGCAACTTGGCAAGGTGACGCCGCTTCTGACTCCACATTCTCACTCTGTTGGTCCTGCGACAATGTCCGCCTCTGCCTCCTCATCCTCCACTGTGCCCTCAGCCTCCACTGCAGGGACAATTCACAGTGCCCCTCCAGCATACCACATGTGCAGGGCACGGCGGTGTCACGCTGTTCTGCATCTCATTTGCCTGGGCAAACTGAGTCACACAGGGGAGTAATTGCTCCGTGTCCTTCATCAAGAAATCGAATCCTGGCTCTCTCCGCGACAACTCAAAATCGGAACCATGATGACCGACAACGGGAAGAACATGGTGTCGGTGCTGTGTCAAGGATGGCTGAGCCATGCGCCCTGCATGGCACATGTGTTTAATCTGGTTGCCATTCCACTGCTTCATGTCCTGGAACCGATGCTGGTAAATCTGGCTAGTCAGGGGACTGGAGACATGGCGCCTAGATCTTATGGCCACATGAGCCCTGTTGGGGCTGAACTGGAGGAGGAGGACGTCCTTGGAGCACAAGCAATGTGTAATGAAATGGGTGGTTTTTATACACAGGTGACAGGAGAGGAGGAGCAGGAGCAGCCAGAGGAGCTACAGGGCGATGAGGAAGAGGACCCAGACACACCGTGGCAGTATGCAGTGGAGGTGGAGGCAAGGAGTCCCTCCGAGTCACTTGCACAAATGGCCCGATGCATGCTCACTTGCTTGCGTAGTGACAACCGAATTGTAAGCATTCGGCAGAGGGATGACTTCTGGCTCTCCACCGTGTTGGACCCTCACTAGCGGTCCAAAATGGGGGCCTTTTTTACACCCGCTGAGAGGGAGGACAAACTGAACTACTATAGAGACATTCTATGTAGTCAGTTGGCCGCCGCCTATCTGCACCATCGTCCATCCTCTCGCACGTCTGACCGGGGGCCCTCTGCGCTCACGTTCCTCTGCCATGGTTGCTGTGGCAGGCTGGGGGGGGGGGGGGGGGTAGGAGCAGTTTCAGCTCCATCAGCAGCAACTTGAGTCTAGAATCGCTGATGAGCAGCTTTCTTCACCCGCCTAGTGAAGAAACTACTCACCAGCAGCAGCAGCAGCTAGACCTGGAGCAGGTGGTGGCATACTTGGACAGCACCCTGCCAACCAACATTGACGATCTGCTGGACTACTGGGCAGCTAAACTGGATTTGTGGCTGAAACAGGCAGAGTTTGCCCTGGAAAAGTTGTCCTGCCCGGCCAGTAGTGTGGCAGAGCGGGTGTTTAGTGCGGCGGGGGCCATAGTTACCCCAAGAAGAACTCGCTTGTCCACCCAAAATGTGGAGAGACTGACATTTGTCATGATGATTCAGGCGTGGATCAGCCAGGATTTCCACCCAACAATGCCTGATGCATCAGACTAGAACATACTTGGTGCCACACCAACACTTTGACAAAAGAGACCAGTTTCTTCTGGCTACCTGCCTCAGCTACTATTCTGATGCTACCACCCGCCTGATGACACCCATCTGATGCCAAGTGCTCCTTCTTTCATCCACCATCTTCAGCTGGTACTGGTATTGCCATCCACCTCCCCACTCTGTCAACAGGTCACTCTGTGGTTTCCTGATGTTGCTGCCACCTCACCACTCAGGTCTCCTGATGCTGCCACCTCCACACTGCCATTGTACCATCCTGTGGCCTCCTCCTGATGATGATGATGCTGCTGCCGCCACCTCCACACTCTGTCATTGTGCCACTCTGTGGCCTCCTGATGCTGCTGCCACCTCCACACTGTCATTGTGCCACTCTGTGGCCTCCTCCTGATGCTGCTGCTGCCACCACCCCCACACTCTGTCATTGTGCCACTCTGTGGCCTCCTGATGCTGCTGCTGCCACCTCCACACTGTCATTGTGCCACTCTGTGGCCTCCTCCTGATGCTGCCTCCACCTTCACACTCTGTCATTGTGCCACTCTGTGGCCTCCTGATGCTGCTGCTGCCACCTCCACACTGTTATTGCGCCACTCTGTGGCCTCCTGATGCTGCTGCTGCCACCACCTCCACACTCTGTCATTGTGCCACTCTGTGGCCTCCTGTGGCTCTAATTGTATAAGCGTTTAATAGAACAGGTTCTGTAGAAGTCTATGTGGAATCAGTGAATTGGTGTAAAAGGAGTGCGCTCTTTCACGCTATAGTAGGATCTTGGACCTCTGCATGGTTCTTTATACTTGGCGCTAACATTGACCTGTAAGGCTGAGTTCATACTTGAGTTATTTGGTCAGTGTTGGCCCCGTGACTCCCAAATAAGTAAAGTGTGCAGTGATTCTAAGAACGAAGCCTGTCATCTACATGTCATATTGACTCACAGTATTGTTTCACTAACACCGCAGACTCCCTATGTGTGTTACTGCAAGGCACTGTGTTTTACACCACTATAAAGACTCTCTGCAGCCAGGAAATAGCCGTTTTTAACGCGATTCGCCATTAATAAATTCGGACCAAACCAAATTTTTGGGGAAAGTTCGGTGAACCGGCCGAACCTTATTTTTAAGAAATTCGCTCCTCTCTTCTATTAGGCATAGGGAGTTTAGGCTTTCCCTCTTTGCTGACAATGTTCTCATCAACCTTACTAACCTTCATACAGTCATGGCCATAAATGTTGAAACCGCTGGAATTTTTCAAGAAAATTAAGTATTTCTCACAGAAAAGCATTGCAGTAACACATGTTTTGCTATACACATGTTTATTCTCTTTGTGTGTATTGGAACAAAACCAAAAAAGGGAGGAAAAAAAGCAAATTGGACATAATGTGACACCAAACTCCAAAAATGGGCTGGACAAAATTATTGGCACCCTTTTTAAAATTGTGGATAAATAAGATTGTTTCAAGCATGTGATGCTCCTTTGAACTCACCTGGGGCAAGTAACAGGTGTGGGCAATATAAAAATCACACATGAAAGCAGATAAAAAGGAGAGAAGTTCACTTAGTCTTTGCATTGTTTGTCTGTGCGCCACACTAAGCATGGACAACAGAAAGAGGAGAAGAGAACTGTCAGGACTTGAGAACCAAAATTGTGGAAAAATATCAACAATCTCAAGGTTACAAGTCCATCTCCAGAGATCTAGATTTGCCTTTGTCCACAGTGCGCATCATTATCAAGAAGTTTGCAACCCATGGCACTGTAGCCAATCTCCCTGGGCGTGGACGGAAGAGAAAAGTTGATGAAAGGTGTCAACGCAGGATAGTCCGGATGGTGTATAAGCAGCCCCAAACAAGTTCCAAAGATATTCAAGCTGTCCTGCAGGCTCAGGGAGCATCAGTGTCAGCGCAAACTATCCGTCGACATTTATATGAAATGAAACGCTATGGCAGGAGACCCAGGAGGACCCCACTGCTGACACAGAGACATAAAAAATTAAGACTACATTTTGCAAAAATGAACTTGAGTAAGCCAAAATCCTTCTGGGAAAACGTCTTGTGGACAGATGAGGCCAAGATAGAGCTTTTTGGTAAAGCACATCATTCTACTACCAAAAACGGAATGAGGCCTACAAAGAAAAGAACACAGTACCCACAGTGAAATATGGTGGAGGTTCATTGATGTTTTGGGGTTGCTTTGCTGCCTCTGGCACTGGGTGCCTTGAATGTGTGCAAGGCATCATGAAATCTGAGGATTACCAACGGATTTTGGGTCGCACTGTAGAGCCCAGTGTCAGAAAGCTGGGTTTGCGTCCGAGATCTTGGGTCTTCCAGCAGGACAATGACCCCAAACATACGTCAAAAAGCACCCAGAAATAGATGGCAACAAAGCGCTGGAGAGTTCTGAAGTGGCCAGCAATGAGTCCAGATCAAAATCCCATTGAGCACCTGTAGAGAGATCTTAAAATTGCTGTTGGGAAAAGGCGCCCTTCCAATAAGAGAGACCTGGAGCAGTTTGCTAAGGAAGAGTGGTCCAAAATTCCGGTTGAGAGGTGTCAGAAGCTTATTGATGGTTATAGGAAGCGACTGATTTCAGTTAATTTTTCCAAAGGGTGTGCAACCAAATATTAAGTTAAGGGTGCCAATCATTTTGTCCAGCCCATTTTTGTAGTTTGGTGTGACATTATGTCCAATTTGCTTTTTTTCCTCCCTTTTTGGTTTTGTTCCAATACACACAAAGGGAATAAACATGTGAATAGAAAAACATGTGTTACAGGGGTGCCAACATTTACGGCCATGACTGTATCTCTCTCCCTAACTTATTTGCCCTTTTTGAGACCCTTGGCCATTTTTCTGGTTATAGAATAAATACATATATCCAAAACTACAAATGTCCCATTCTTCAAGCTAATTATCACTTCAAATGGTGTTTTTCCACTATTCAGTACCTAGGAGTCCTTCCTGATATGCCTCACTTTATGACATTACCTGTCCCGATTCCTTTAGGCTCTTATCTTTTTATTTATTTATTTATTTGGAATGACACAGAATAGTAGATCATGTGCTTATAGACTTAAAGACCAATGGTGGATTGTCATTCCCTGATATTGTTAAGTACTAATGGGCATCCCTCCTCTGGTGGACCCCAGTATGCTTAACTCTTTTTGTTTACTCCAGGTGGATGGAGATAGAGAAGCTATGGATTTCCTCAGCCCACCCTAATTCCCTTATAATCACCCCATGTCTTTCACTTGTGATATCTGGTAAGCATGTTCCAAAAGGGCTACTCGCCTCATTACTCCCCATTGTTTCTTTCTTATTTAACCCTTTGTTCCCTGATAGTCTAAACTCAGATGTCTCTAAACTGTGGTTTGACAGCTGATTATTTCTATTGGCTGATATAGTAGATTACAGGACACTGTATCTTCAGATGTTTGGCAATTGATTTGGAAGCGGGCTGCCAGGACATCAGTATGTGTCACTCATAAAGAACTAATATAAGTTGCTGATGTTTTGGTACCACACTCCTCACTTACTTCATCACCTCAGCCCAGCTATTTCTGACATATGTTGGAGGTGTGGGAGAGAAATTGGTATGTAGAACGACAGTTAGTTCCAACCTCTCACAATGGGGAACATCCATGCTCGGAAGCAGGAGTAGATTAGGTAGATTTATTGAATATCCATTATATAGCTTGTGTGAGCAGGTACCGCATGCATGGTCAATGCATTTTACAGTAGATTAAAAATACTTAATCATGATGACCTGAAGTTGGACAAGTTGGCCAAGTCATGGGTCTATACTCAGGATAGGCCATCACTAGCTGAACAGCAAGGGTCCGACAACAAGCACCTCTGCCAATCAACTGTTCTAAGTAGCTTCATTGCCAAAGGTCAGTGCCGGAACTATGCAGCACTGTCAGCATTGTAGTGGACATTGAAGTGAATAGGGGAAGCACTGTCCACTGCAATTTTAGTGCTGTGTAGTTCCAGCACTGATAGTCTGATCTGAAACATTCAAGTGTGACAATATGCAAAAATTAATTGGGAAGGGGCAATAGTTTTTAACGGCACTGTACAGTGTGACAACTCAGCTTGCAAGAACACACCGCGTATGGCTATCTGGATGGGAAACTACTGTATTTAATACCTCTATCTCTATGCCGCAGGGACATCCAAAGTGAATATAGATGCTCATGCGGCATAGTGATAGGTATTAAATAAACTAGTTTCCCATTCAGACGGATGTCAATTTGCCCTGGGAAATGGGCACAGATATTTTTGATCAAAATATAAGTGCCTCATGTTTATATGCATAGTAAATGTGGTATTAGTTTATATATAGATCTTATACATTATGCTTATAGACTGCTCATATATTGTTTTCCATATTACTAGGATATGCTATAAATGCACCTATCTTACATATCATAGCGATATGCCATAAATGTGGACATGGGAAAACCCCTTTAAACTGTAAAGTCTTGTGCTCCATAAGACCAATGAAGGTGTCTTGTGGTATCTGATACGTAAGGTGGATTTAGATGGGCCAACTGAGCAGCAAATTGTCAGGAACGAAGCGTTCAGTGAAAGAGACCGCTGTATTTACATGCAGCGATCTGCTTCACAGTATGAGGATGAGGGATCGCTATAGTAATCCCTCGTCTTCATACAGAATCATGGCTTCTGAGCAGCAGATCACTGTTTAGACCACACGATCTGCTACTCAAAAGCCATGATAGGTGGTGCCTGCATGAACAACAGGATCACCCGATGAACGTGCATTTTACTCATTCATTGCGTGATCAACAGCACATTTAGATGTCCAGATGATCGGGAACGTTCCCAATAATCTAGACAAATATTGGTGCATCTAAATACACCTTAAAGGGCTTCTGTCACCCCATTAAACTCATATTTTGTTTTTTGGGTACTTATAATCCCTATCCTGCGATATTGCTATACATTATGTTATTAATAATTTTCGTTCTGTAGATATGCCAAAAAATGTACTTTTATAATATGCTAATTACCTGTCTATCAGCAAGTAGGGCGTCTACTTGCTGGTAGCAGCCGCAAAAAACCGCCCCCTCCTCTTGTTGATTGACAGGGCCAGCCGCGATCTTCTCCTCGACCGGCCCTGTCAGCATTTCAAAAATCGCGCGCCTGTGTTCATTCGGCGCAGGCGCTCTGAGATAAGGAGGCTCGCCTCCTCAGCACTCCCTCAGTGCGCCTGCGCCGATGACATCACCGAAAATGAAGACGTCATCGGCGCAGGCGCACTGAGGGAGTGCTGAGGAGACGAGCCTCCTTATCTCAGAGCGTCTGCGCCGAATGAACACAGGCGCACGATTTTTGAAATGCTGACAGGGCCGGTCGGAGGAGGAGATCGCGGCTGGCCCTGTCAATCAACAAGAGGAGGGGGCGTGTTTTTTTTTCGGCTGCTACCAGCAAGTAGAGGCCCTACTTGTTGGTAGACAGGTAATTAGCATATTATAAAAGTAAATTTTTTGGCATATCTACAGAACGAAAATGATTAATAACATAATGTATAGCTATAGCGCAGGATAGGGATTATAAGTACCCAAAAAAAAATTATTAGTTTAGTGGGATGACAGAAGCCCTCCTCTTTAGAAACAGATTATTTGTGTCCTGTAAGGTGCAAATTGGGGTCTTCAAGGATTGGACATTCCAGCTCATCCCACAGATGTTTGATTGGATTGATATACTGTCTAAACATGCCTCAGCTGGGGGAAGTCTGGAGATCAGCTTTAGTATTAAAGGCATACTTATCAACATTGTATTTGGTAAATTCGGGGCATGTAAGCCTCAACCAGGGAACACCCCCAAAGGCAATAAGGAACACCCACTTATGGGAGGGGTTTGCGTGCTCTCTGCATCCATATGTCCGTTCCACAGTCCCGCCCAAAAAATAGAACATGTCTTATTCTTGTCTGTTTTGTGGACAATAATAGGCATTTGTCACGTAACGTGGGTCTTCTGTCTTCATACACGTTCACACAGTGTGCAGTCTGACATTCAGTATAAACCATTCCTGTCTTCCAAATAAGAGGACTGTTCTTTGTAGTTTAAATTTTTTATTGGTAAAACTATAAGTAAACAAATAGCATGTATAAGTATAACGTATAGAATAGTATGTACTGTTACATTTGCATAACACTGAAGCACATGGTAAAATGGCTGTACATAAGATTACATGTCTAGCTAACAGTACTATCAACTCCCTGAGTAACAATGATAACTAGCTGAACAGCTCTGCATAACATAATATCCCTGAAACAAAGGTAGATTTCTCACCAGATATGCTTGGATGGTGGTATTTAAGGAGATATGCAGAAGGACAGCTCTGCTGATGTGCCCTGGTGACTGCAGGCTGGAAACTTCTCTTTCCCAGGATGCTTTGCACTCCCACAATGCTTTGCACCACCCACAATGCAGCAGTCTTAGTAACAAGAAAAACAAAGTGTAATATAACTTAGCACCGCTAGATGGTGTTATAACCACACTAATCACTACAGAAATACGAAAACTCTGGCAGACTGAAATAGAATCATTTTTCCTAATCCTGCTGGGCAGAACAGTGGGACCCGCAGAAGGGGAAAATGCAGGATGTACATGGCCGTATTCGTGTTTTGCTGATCTGTGATGTGCAGACTACAAAATGGATACGGTTGTGTGAATGCCCCCTAAGAGTGATGGGCCAATGTAAGGATAGGCCAAAATCATAATTCTGAAACCCCTCCTTTAATACAGTGATTGTATTGGATTGAATTAGTTTAAAGGTGGACTGAATCAGAGCATAACAAAGAAAGTGCATATGTGAGACACAAAATGAGTACATTAGAGCAACGTAAATGGGCAGCATCACAAATGTCATCAAGGTGAATTTGTACTTAATCCAGGCTGTATCTAAAAATCCTGTAGGCCGGGAACTCGGGTGTGTTAAGATGTGGTGACTGAGACAAGATTGCTAATTCCAGGACAGTTTTTGTAAATAGTGGACTTTTTTCTGCTGGCTGTAAAAAAAAATCTGATGCGATTCTGTTGAAGCTGAAGAAGCTTGTGCAGGCTACTGCAGTTGTAATTATCGCCTTTTACAGTTCTCAGTAGATGCAGCTGTGTTTATATGGGTACAACCACGCAGTGCGTTTGTGTCGCAGCCATGCTTCGGTCACGTACCATGGTGTACAAGCCACAGCAATCTCAAATTTAGCTAATTAGGACCGCACTACTTAGTTGGTCTGCATTGCAGCCTTTATGGCCATAAGGTACTCAACATAGCACGTCCGTATCGCAATCACGTCATGACTGCACCGTGTGGTTGTACCGTAAGTACCGTAAGTATATGATGTACTGACATATATAATTACATTTATGATTTATTCCAATGTATCTATAAAAAATATTATCTGTCTGTGATTTTTTTGATAAATTGTCCAGGAAAAAAGAAAAAATTAAGTTGGCAACCCTGGACTGAGATGTGTTAAGACCTCAGGCAGAGAATCCTTGATACTGAAATGTTTATCAACTACGTTTATAGAATAAAAGGCTCGATTTTGTATTTCAGTAATTCATCTGCCACAGGAAGCAATGTGTTCCCCATGGAGAGAGAAAACCAACATCCCCACTACTTCAGAATGTTAAAGTATAGAATACAGAATAATCTCTGTAAATCTCTGTGAATTTAATCCACAAAGCACTAGATACAGGTCTTTGTGTCCATAACCCAAAATCCATGTATTAAACACATGTAACTCAACATTCCCCTTCCCCACAGCAGAAGTCAACTCCCTGAAATGGAACCTTTCATAATTCATATTCATATATCATAGAATAAACATCTTCAGAAGGCTACTTTTTTTAGAAGACCTCCAATCAAACATCTGTGGGATGAGCTGGAATGTCCAATCCTTGAAGTCCCCAATTTGCACCTTACAGGACACAAATAAGAGTTAAAGGGGTTCTGCACTTTGTTTTAACTGATGATCTATCCACCCGGGACCCCCGCCGATCAGCTGTTTGAGAAGGCAGCTGCGCTCCAGGAGCGCCGGCCCACTGACGTCACGACCAGTATCAACTAGCGTAGGCGGGGCTAAGCTCTGTTCACTTGAATGGAGCTTAGCCCCGCCCACACTAGTTAATACTAGTTGTGACGTCACTGGGCCGGCGGTAAACAGTGAGAAGGACGCGCCGCTCCTGGAGCGCCGCTGCCTCCTCAAACAGCTGATCGGCGGGGGTCCCGGGTGTCGGACCCCGGCCGATCAGAAGCTGATGATCTATCCAGAGGATCATCAGTTAAAACAAAGTGCAGAACCCCTTTAAGGTGGATTTAGATGCACCAATATTTGTCCAGACCCCCATCTAAAAGTAGATTATTTTCTGTGATTAATTTTCACTTTCATTAAATTCTGTGTATCTTGTCCCTTTGTCCCTCTTACTTGAGCAGACTGCACCATTTTTACTGCTATTTTGGGTAGTTATTGCAAACATTACAAAATTGCATTTGAGAGTCTGCCGCTGTGTAATTAAGCTCTGTTTACTTAAAATATACAGCAGAGCTCCTTTAACCCTTCCATGACTTGGCCTTAAAAAGACCTGAATATCCAAACTTTTTGATTCCAGCTTTCATTTTTCACAGCTCCTTTGGAAAATGAAAGGTAGAATTGGTTGCTATGGGCAACTAAGCTAGTTCTACTTTACACCAGTGTGATAAATCTCCCCCTATGCTCCTATGGAGCCCTGCCACAGGCAGCCTCTGATCATTCAGGAGTAGAGATGAGCGAAAGTTGACGAAGTGGAATTCGATCCGAATTTCAGGAAGAATTCAATTCTCACCAAATCCGAATTTTCTCATGCTTCGTGGTAACGAATCACATTTTTTCCTAAAACGGGAACAAGGGATCACCCACAATGCCATGCCTGCAGCCAATCAGCAGCCAGCCAGCACTGTGATGTCACAGCCATATAAATAGTCTCAGCCATCTTGGATTCAGCCATTTTCTAGTGTGCAGGGAGAGACGTCAGAAGGCGCTAGGGACAGTGCTAGAAAAAACCTTCAAAACTTTTATTTTGCTGTATAGAAGTTCAAAGAAAGGATAGGGAGGAATTATTCCACAGTATTAAAGCAGAACAGGGTTCAGTAGGGGAGTTTACAGCCTGGGTAATAGGAACAATCCTAATACACCTTGCTGCACTTACTGGGGATCCAAATTGCCATTATACAGCTCTGTAATTCCAGCAAACCGTTCTTGTTATTGGGGTGCAAGTGCTGTTTGATACAGAAATTAACAGGGTTTACACTGCGTGCAGAATTATTAGGCAAATGAGTATTTTGACCACATCATCCTCTTTATGTATGTTGTCTTACTACAAGCTGTATAGGCTCGAAAGCCTACTACCAATTAAGCATATTAGGTGATGTGCATCTCTGTAATGAGAAGGGGTGTGGTCTAATGACATCAACACCCTATATTAGGTGTGCATAATTATTAGGCAACTTCCTTTCCTTTGGCAAAATGGGTCAAAAGAAGGACTTGACAGGCTCAGAAAAGTCAAAAATAGTGAGATATCTTGCAGAGGGATGCAGCACTCTTAAAATTGCAAAGCTTCTGAAGCGTGATCATCGAACAATCAAGCGTTTCATTCAAAATAGTCAACAGGGTCGCAAGAAGCGTGTGGAAAAACCAAGGCGCAAAATAACTGCCCATGAACTGAGAAAAGTCAAGCGTGCAGCTGCCAAGATGCTACTTGCCACCAGTTTGGCCATATTTCAGAGCTGCAACATCACTGGAGTGCCCAAAAGCACAAGGTGTGCAATACTCAGAGACATGGCCAAGGTAAGAAAGGCTGAAAGACGACCACCACTGAACAAGACACACAAGCTGAAACGTCAAGACTGGGCCAAGAAATATCTCAAGACTGATTTTTCTAAGGTTTTATGGACTGATGAAATGAGAGTGAGTCTTGATGGGCCAGATGGATGGGCCCGTGGCTGGATTGGTAAAGGGCAGAGAGCTCCAGTCCGACTCAGACGCCAGCAAGGTGGAGGTGGAGTACTGGTTTGGGCTGGTATCATCAAAGATGAGCTTGTGGGGCCTTTTCGGGTTGAGGATGGAGTCAAGCTCAACTCCCAGTCCTACTGCCAGTTTCTGGAAGACACCTTCTTCAAGCAGTGGTACAGGAAGAAGTCTGCATCCTTCAAGAAAAACATGATTTTCATGCAGGACAATGCTCCATCACACGCGTCCAAGTACTCCACAGCGTGGCTGGCAAGAAAGGGTATAAAAGAAGAAAATCTAATGACATGGCCTCCTTGTTCACCTGATCTGAACCCCATTGAGAACCTGTGGTCCGTCATCAAATGTGAGATTTACAAGGAGGGAAAACAGTACACCTCTCTGAACAGTGTCTGGGAGGCTGTGGTTGCTGCTGCACGCAATGTTGATGGTGAACAGATCAAAACACTGACAGAATCCATGGATGGCAGGCTTTTGAGTGTCCTTGCAAAGAAAGGTGGCTATATTGGTCACTGATTAGTTTTTGTTTTGTTTTTGAATGTCAGAAATGTATATTTGTGAATGTTGAGATGTTATATTGGTTTCACTGATAAAAATAAATAATTGAAATGGGTATATATTTGTTTTTTGTTAAGTTGCCTAATAATTATGCACAGTAATAGTCACCTGCACACACAGATATCCCCCTAAAAACAAACTAAAAACTACTTCCAAAAATATTCAGCTTTGATATTAATGAGTTTTTTGGGTTCATTGAGAACATGGTTGTTGTTCAATAATAAAATTAATCCTCAAAAATACAACTTGCCTAATAATTCTGCACTCCCTGTATTACAAGGAAATAATTCTACGTCTTTTTTGCCCTTGTGCGGTGCAGTTACATGTTCTAAAGCATTTTTTGGCTTGTATTAGTGGGAAAAAAAGGGCTTATTAGCTGTTGTGTGGTGAAGTGAGAAAATTAAAGCCCTTTTTGGTGTGTATTAGTGGCAAAAAGATATATATTATTTGCCATTCAGCGGTGCAGTTATATGTTCTAAAGCCCTTTTTGGCGTGTATTAGTGGCAAAAAAAAATATATTATTTATGGTCAGGGCTAGTACAACGTCGGCGTACGCAGAGAAACCTGTCCTGAACATAGTGGCTGAATTGTGCCGGGAGCCACGGGCGCGGGTACACCAGTGAAAAAAAAGGGGGCAAAAAACAACAGTTAGGTACAACACTTTATTACAAATTACAAAGCCAGTGAACGAAAGGCACGAGATATCTCTACTTGAGGATTGGGTATATACCTGATAAAGCAGGAGGACCGCCACCGCCCCATGGACCGAATGATATGGGCTGGCACCTGATGCCGAGAAGCAGCGGAGGCCGCCCCTATGCAGAATGAGTGCCCCGAAATTACCTTGGGGTCATAACCTAGGCCCTGGGCGAGGGCACGGATATAAGATATAAACTGAGAGGTGCTGAGAGGCTTGCCTGCATGCGGCAGGAGCGGGCTATCTGGCAATGAACCTCGGATAAGCGCTAGCAGTTGATGCAGCACTTAAACTGGGCACCAATTGTTCGAGGTTGGGTAGAATTTAACCTCCGAGGGGAGACCCGTCTGATTGGTTTTGGTGGAGGGTAGCAGGAGAGTGTAATGGCCCTGGCCCCATGACAGATGTTGCTTCAAAGGATGGTTTTGACGATTTGGACCGGCCAAAACCTCTCCGGGCCGGAGGAACCCATAAAAGGTGAGATACATGGCCGCTTTCAGAATCAGGCTAGTGGAGGGCCCAAAAGGATTACCATCCAATGACGAGGAGAGATCCCTGAACAATTTGCTGGACACTGGTTGCCTACGGCTCACAGACCCCTTCCCCTCCTTTTGAATACCCCGAAGGGTGGCTTTAGTAGCTTGAATGGAAAAAAAGGACCTGTGATGAGGAGTGGCCAGCATAGCGTGATGTTGAAGTCCGGCTAAATAAAGTCTGATGGTACTATATGACAGAGAGAGATGTGAGTGACAATAGGCCAAGAAGGCCATGATGTAGGAGATTTCGGAGTTTTGACCCCTCGGATGACTCTTAGAGAATTTATCAAAAGCTCTTAAGCCGGCCTGATAATTCCTCGCCGTATTGCGCGACAATGATTTTGCGACCAGACCCTTGGCCTCCTCTAAGAGCGAATCTAATCCAGAACGAGAGTGCTGAATTGGGGCACCGGCGTGCCTGACTGATCCGCGTCGGGCATTTCCTGAAAGAAAATCGCAAAATTAGCACGGGAAAGAGCGTCCGCGGCCCTATTCTGTTCGCCTGAAATGTGTACACAGCGCATGTGAAAATTATGGTGGAGGGATAACCACACTAACTTGCGCAACAAGGCCATGATCCTGGGGGACTGGGCCCTGCCCTTGTTGACAATGTCCACCAAGGTCTGACTATCCGTAATGAACGTCACAGAAGTGTTAGACCAATGGTGACCCCACACCTGAGCAGCCGCCACGATGGGATACAGTTCCAAAAGGGGGGAGGATTTTAGAGCTGCTGAGTCCGAGGCTAATACTGGCGGCCATCCGGCTGCCAGCCAATGAGACCTGAAAATGGCAGCGAACCCGGAGGAACCGGCGGCGTCGTCGGAGAAAACCATGGGGGAAGAGGAATCCCACCGCGGAATGAACAAAGAAATGCCATTCCAGTCAGAGAGAAAACTGCTCCACATGTCAAGATCTGCAATGGCCTGGCTGTCCAGATGGACGACAGAATCCTGCTCTGGGGCAGAGGGCAGGAGACATAACAACCTGGAAAGGAAGGCCCTGCCTTGGGGCATAATTCTGGAGGCGAAGTTAAGCATCCCCAGCAAGGATTGGAGCTCCGCCCTGGTCAGAGAGTGAGACTGAACCGCCCGGGAAATGGCTGAGCGGATCCTGAGCAACTTCTCGCTGGGGAGGCTAGCTTCCATTTTGACGGTATCTAAAATGATGCCCAGGAAGGTGACCTTGGTGGCCGGACCCTCAGTCTTGGCCGTGGCCACGGGAACCTGGAGACGGGAAAAAATATCCAGGAGTGAATGGGGAATGGAAGGGACCTGACTGGGCCTTTCAATGAGAAGAAAGTCGTCCAAGTAGTGGATGACCATGGATAAGCCACCGTGATGGATGAGAATCCAGTGCAGGGCTTTGGCAAGTTGTTCAAAAAGCCAAGGGCTGCTCTTGGACCCAAAAGTAAGCCGGTTGGCAAAGTAAAATTTATCTGCCCACTTGATGCCGTAGTACTTCCAGAGCTGCGGGTGTATTGGAAGCAGCTTGAAAGCATCGGCAATATCTACCTTGGCCAGCCAAGCCCCGACACCTGCTTGAAGAATATACTGGATGGCCTCATCAACTGAAGAATACTGCATGGAATATTCCTCAGAGGGAATGAGTGAATTGAGACTGGGAATGGAGGACATATGAGGCGCGGAGAGGTCATAAATGAGACGTTTTTTATTGGACGATAGCTTTGTGACAAGGCCGATAGGATTGATGCGCCACGACTGGAACGGAATCTTTAGGAAGGGACCAATGACGAACCCCTTGTCGACCTCTGCTTGAATGAGGGTGGTCACCGCCTCAGGGTCACTGGAGGCGGATAGCAGATTGGGGCCCATCCAGCAGCCCTGAGGGCGCGTGACAATGCCGGTGTGAAACCCTTCTCTGCACCCATCCAATAAGAAGGCGACAAAGGGACGATCTGGGTGGCCCTGCAGGAGTGCAGCCAGTAACTCCAAGTTGAGGTCGGCTAGTCAGGAGTCCCTGGCTGTCTTCCTGGGACAGGAAGGACGAGGGTGAGCCCGAAAACAAAGAGAGCAAATGTGCAGTGCTCGGCACGCATTGAAGGCACAGCCTTTGGCATTAAAATTGTTGCACACCTGGCTACTACCGAGGTACACAATTGGCCTGCCCAGTTTATCTAACGAAGAGGAAGACCTGGAGGACCCGGAAGGACCTGGAGTGGGCGCTGATTGCAGATCTTGCACCGGATTAGGGCACCATTCCGTAGAATGAAAAATAGATTGGCAGATGGCACACAGAGGAGCCTTCAGACCCGCAAAGTGTCGGCAGAATAACTCCATGTCCAAGTCTGCCCAGTTGGACATGAACTGAAATTGATTCAGGGCCGCGGCGGCTTTGGCAGAAAACGAACGATGATAGTCGTAAAATGCCGAGCCGCCGTACTTGTGCCCCAAATCCGTAATCCGGTACAAGTAGGTATCTAACTCTTCCCTGCGATTAGGCTGAGCGGAGCACATCACGTCCCTGTAGAGGCTGAAGGCCAGGACGAACTCGGAAACAGAAAACTTCCTATTTAGCCGAGCATCCTTGGCCTTCAAAACTACGGAAACCTCTCCGCAGTTAATCACTCGGTTCTCGGAAATATCCTGGGAGGCAATCAAAATGGATGCCAAATTTACGTCCTTGCCTGCCAGGATATCCTTCTTTATATGCTCTGGAACAAAATGGGAAGGAGCAATTTGGGGGGTGGCAGAAGGCCTACCTGCAACGTCCGGAGGAATGGCAGGAATGACTGCCGAACCTGGATATTGCGGTGAGGCTGCTGGCCTGGTTTCTAAAACCGCTACCCTAGTCTGAATGTCCGTGACTGAGCTAGCGAGTCCGGCGATGGACGACTGGATCTGAGCTAGTGCCAGCCGGATGGAGTCGTTATTGGACTGCTCAGCTGTCGAACCCGGAGTAGTCATGAGGAAACTGTATAATTCGGCCTTGCGGGCAGTCGCGGGGAATCCCCCTGCGATTGAGCTCGGTGATCAACTTTGGCACTGTCCAACTCCTTAAAGATGTGCTGCTATTATGCCCCGAGATGGACGATCCTGGCATGGAGAGGTTGTCATCCATATCGGACATATGAGACATGTTGACCTGAGAAAAAAAGGCGAACTTATGTCTACCTGAAAAACGAAAATAAGCACAGACGGATGCGGGGAGAGCGGCCGAAAGAAAGTGAGAGACTGAAGGTGTGTGAAAAGTGACCAACGTAAGAACCTACCTGACGGGATACGAACGGATTTGGAAACACGGCTCCAAAAACCCTAATCGTTTAAATGGAACTAATGAAAAAGAACGGACTTGAGTATCGAACTGACGGTTAACCCCGCCCCAGTGACCGTCTCTGAGCCGACTTACCTGGAATTGCCTCGAAATTCCTAGACGAAACGAAGGAGAGGAAGGAAAAATAACAACTGCCCAATCTAAAGGAAGGAACAACCGACGTCAGAACAGATGTAAAACCCTGAGAAAACAAAGACAGAACCTGGGCGATCCAGGAACATTGACAACCTGGGCGATCCAGGAACATTGACAACCTGGGCGATCCAGGAACATTGACAACCTGGGCGATCCAGGAACATTGACAACCTGGGCGATCCAGGAACATTGACAACCTGGGCGATCCAGGAACATTGACAACCTGGGCGATCCAGGAACATTGACAACCTGGGCGATCCAGGAACATTGACAACCTGGGCGATCCAGGACCATTGACAACCTGGGCGATCCAGGAACACTGACAACCTGGGCGATCCAGGAACACTGACAACCTGGGCGATCCAGGAACATTGACAACCTGGGCGATCCAGGAACATTGACAACCTGGGCGATCCAGGAACATTGACAACCTGGGCGATCCAGGAACATTGACAACCTGGGCGATCCAGGACCATTGACAACCTGGGCGATCCAGGAACACTGACAACCTGGGCGATCCAGGAACACTGACAACCTGGGCGATCCAGGAACACTGACAACCTGGGCGATCCAGGAACACTGACAACCTGGGCGATCCAGGAACACTGACAAGCTGGGCGATCCAGGAACATTGACAACCTGGGCGATCCAGGAACATTGACAACCTGGGCGATCCAGGAACATTGACAACCTGGGCGATCCAGGAACACTGACAACCTGGGCGATCCAGGAACACTGACAACCTGGGCGATCCAGGAACACTGACAACCTGGGCGATCCAGGAACATTGACAACCTGGGCGATCCAGGAACACTGACAACCTGGGCGATCCAGGAACACTGACAACCTGGGCGATCCAGGAACACTGACAACCTGGGCGATCCAGGAACATTGACACCCTGGGCGATCCAGGAACATTGACAACCTGGGCGATCCAGGATCATTAACAACCTGGGCGAACCAGGAACATTGACACCCTGGGCGATCCAGGAACATTGACACCCTGGGCGATCCAGGGGACCCTGACAATACGGGAAGACCAGGAGACAGAAGCAGATTGAGACAGAACACAAAAATCCGCTGTTTTAAAGCAGTAAAGTGAAATCACCAACTTCACATAAACCGCAAATTCTGGTATTATGATGCTATGGCAAAGGAAATAGGCAAGCAACTGCTGACGTGCAGACGGAAAAAGTCCCTTATTCTAAAAGGATACCCTTTTCTTTTTTCTTTGGAACGGCCTATGTATTGTTGCTCTGTGTTTAAACGGGCACATACATTAAGGGGAGGTGCTTTAGCCTGCAGATAATCTGCTGTGTGATGGTTATGAGGCACACGTGCTGGCCGAGGGAGGCAGATGAACTTAAATTAACGTACAGAGCCCCAAGCAAGCTGGCAGAGGGCACAAATGAAACTGCGCCCCCCTGAAAAAACGGGAGTACTACCTGCATCACAAAACCAGAATTTGACAATACCTCCTGTGCTACAAAAGCCCTTGGAGCATAACTAGGTTTCCAAATTAGATTTTAGATTCAGTATATAAAGCATAATTGAATGAGCATTCTGCCTACCTATAATACCAGAATCTTATTTATGGACACTCATTCTGAGCCGGCATGTGACCGGCAGATCACTTAACTAGGATGCCGCTCCCCCAACCCTGCCGCCTGTACTTCTGCGAGCGGATCATGCTGGGGGAGAGCGGCATCTAACTTTGCACCACCAGGGGGCTAGAGACCAGGTCGGGCGTGAGGCACAGCTAGAGCGGAGCTAGCTGAGCCCCGATTACCTGGCAGGCTGGCGTGCGGCAATACGGACGTCGGCGGCACGTGAGCGCAGAATACTGGAAACAAGACTCGGGTCGGAAGAGGAAGGAGCGCGATACCGCAAGTAATGGTGAGGCTCGGGCGCCTGGCTGAGCGGTAGGTAGGGGAATATATAGCCAGACGCCCCTCCCACAAATGCAGGCTGGTAACAGCCTTACTATTTGCCGTTCAGCAGTGCAGTTATATGTTATAAAGCCCTTTTTGGTGTGTATTAGTGGCACAAAAAAAAGTATTTGTTGTTGTGTGGTGACGTGAGACAATTTGTCGGGATTCGAACCCGTGACCAGCCACATCCCAGGCGGTAGCCCTGCTTACTAGGCTACCGTCCTCTCTGGACATTACTCCCTGAAACTTATTATGTAACCTCAGTCTTGCCAAGCCTTGCTCATCACCCTTGATTCCCCACACCTGGTACTTCCCTATATAAGTCCAGCCCCTTGCACTCTAGCTTGCTGATTATTGAGCTCCTGAGCCTTGATCAAGCTTCTCCTCATCTGCTGCTCCTGCTACTACTGAAAGTCCACTGCTGACCAGGAATTGCCTACCGACTACTCTTCTGCTTGTCCCTACCTACTGAACTGCTACCACCGTTGCCCTCCGGATTGTCTAACCGCGCTTACTGCCGCCTGGCCTGACCCACCGCCTGCCTACCGACTACTCTTCTGCTTGTCCCTACCTACTACCTGCCTGCGGTCCTTGCCACTGGGCTCCACTCCTACCTCCAGCCAGCGGTCCTCTGACTCAGGTGAGCCTGTAGGATTGTTACAGAATAATCAGCCCCACTATGGAGTCCGCAATGGCCACTCTGCGTAAGCAGGTCTCCGAACTTCAAGAATTTGGTACTACATATCAGGAGAAATTTGCCCAGCTCCAAGGCGTAGTCCAAAGCCAACAGAGGGAGATTATTGAACTACAGAGGCAACTCCTGGACGTCCGCGGCGCGCCCGCAGACACCCGCATGCCACTCCCATCAAGATTCAGCGGCGACAGACGCCAGTATCGGGGGTTTCTAAACCAATGCCGCATCTATTTTCAGATGTACCCGGCCCCCTTCACCACCGAGAAAAAGAAGGTGCTATTCGTGGTCAATCTCCTGACGGATGAAGCATTAGCATGGGCATCACCATACGTGGAGACTAACAGTCAGCTCCTGGACAACCTAAACAACTTCATCACCGCCATGAGCCAAGTCTTCGATGACCCCAACCGCTGTGCGACAGCCGAGGCGCGACTACATGGTCTGCGGCAAGGGAGACGCTCCGTCGCCGAATACACCGCCGAGTTTCGCCGTTGGGTCACGGACACCACCTGGAACCCAGCGGCACAGAGAAGCCAATTCCGGCGAGGCCTGTCAGAATTAATAAAGGACGAACTCGCCAGAGTTGAGGCCCCGGACGATCTGGATGACTTCATTCAGTTATGCATCCGGATAGATCAAAGACTCTCCGAGAGGAAGAAAGAAGGACTCTGGTCCTCGGACCACAGACCCACTTACTCCTTCTCTTCCACCGCCCAGCGCGACCCCCAGTCAGTAACTGAACCTATGCAGGTCGACGCTCTACGTAGGTCTCTATCCACAGCTGAGAAGGAGAGAAGGCTGGCCGAAAACCTCTGCCTCTACTGTGGGGAGCCGGGTCATTTTGCCATCAAATGTCCTCATAAGATCCGAAAGACTATTGCCGTCACGGAGCTAAAGGAGCAACCACAGACTCCAACCCCGCCAGCAGCCCCTGAAAATAACAACACGGCGGCTCATGGATCTCACTTCATCGTCCCCATCCTCATCGACATTGAGGGGCGACAACTCCCCTGTTCAGCGATGTTAGACTCCTGGGCGGGAGGCAACTTCATGGACCTAACCTTCGCCCGCGAAAAGAACATTCCACTGACAATCAAGGCAGCCCCCGTTGACCTGGACACCGTCGACGGATCCCCACTCTCCTCGGGGCCGGCCACTCACGAGACCACCGAACTACAACTCCTCATAGAACGAGATCACCGTGAAAAGATCCACTTCTCTCTGATCGCCTCCCCGAAGTTCCCAGTGATCTTGGGCATCCCATGGTTGGCCACCCACAACCCCTCGGTGGACTGGGAAACCCGCTGCATACGATTCCCATCCGAGTTCTGCACGCTAAATTGCTCCCACAAACCCGTCCTTCCACCCGAAGACACCACCATCTCAAAACTATCCGTCAAGGATCTGCTACCCCCTCAATACCGCGAGTTCCAGGATGTCTGCGACAAGAAAAACGCAGACAAGCTGCCACCACACCGACCCAACGACTGCCCTATAGAACTGTTGCCCGGGGCCGAAATACCCTTTGGCAGTATCTACTCCCTCTCAGAGCCTGAACTCAAGGCTCTGAAAGAGTACCTGGACGAGGACCTGAGGAAGGGGTTCATCCGGCCCTCCACCTCCCCTGCGGGAGCCCCCTTTTTCTTCGTAGAGAAAAAAGACTCCTCCCTGCGTCCCTGCATAGACTACAAAAGCTTAATGACATAACCGTAAAAAACCGGTACCCGCTCCCACTGATTTCCGAACTCCTTGAGAGACTCCGGGAAGCGAAGATCTTCACCAAACTCGACCTTCGAGGGGCCTACAACCTCGTACGAATCCGCCCTGGGGACGAATGGAAGACCGCCTTCCGGACACGTTATGGTCATTTCGAGTACCTGGTCATGCCTTTCGGACTCTGCAATGCTCCCGCCACCTTCCAGCACTTCATTAACGACGTCCTCAGGGACATGCTGGATCTGTTTGTAGTCGTTTACCTGGACGACATCTTGATCTTCTCTGAAGACCTCGAGCAGCACCGCGAACACGTCCGCAGGGTACTGCAGAGACTCAGACAGAACTCTCTCTATATCAAGCTAGAGAAATGCGAGTTTGAGCGAACCACCACTCAGTTCCTCGGATACATCATCTCCCCAGAGGGCCTAAGTATGGACCCGGGGAAGGTCCAAGCTGTGATGAACTGGCCCGTTCCGAAAAACGAGAAGGAGATACAAAGATTCATTGGCTTCGCCAACTTCTATCGGAAGTTTATCCGGAACTTCTCCAAGGTCATAGCACCAATCACCCAACTCACCAAGAAGGCAGTCCCCTTCTGCTGGACACCCGAGGCCCAGGAGGCCTTCACCAAGTTGAAACTCCTCTTCACTTCTGCCCCAATCCTAATCCACCCGAACCCCGAGCTCCCATTTACAGTCGAAGTGGATGCATCAGACTCTGCGGTAGGGGCAGTTTTGTCACAACGGACAGGGGAGAGGATGCTATTACATCCGTGCGCATATTTCTCCCGCCAGATGTCCCCCTCCGAGAAGAACTATGACATCGGGAACAAAGAACTACTGGCGATCAAGGATGCCTTCTCCGAGTGGAGACACCTGCTGGAGGGAGCCACCAACCCCATAATCGTACTAACTGACCACAAGAACCTCGAGTTTATCCGCAGCGCTAAGAGACTCTCAGCCAGACAGGCCAGATGGAGCCTATTCTTTTCCCGCTTCAACTATCTCATCACCTATCGCCCTGGATCAAAAAACGGCAAGGCTGATGCCCTCTCCAGAATGTTTTCCGAGCCCTCACAGAGTAACAAGGGCCAAAATAACATCTTACCCGAGAGAAGGGTCGTAGGGGCCACCTACTCTAAAGAACTCCTGGGCACAATCAAAGAAGGATACGAAAATGACCCCTTCCTCGCCCACCCCACAGGGAATGTCAGCCTTACGTTTAAGAACGGTCATTGGTTTTATCAGGACCTACAACTATATGTACCAGAAATCGCACGGCTCAAAGTGCTCAAACTCAACCATGACTCCAAGCTGGCTGGCCATTTTGGCACAAGAAAGACCCAGGAGCTTCTCTCCCGCTCCTTCTGGTGGCCAACATACAAGGAGGACATCAAGAGGTACATCTCCTCGTGCACGGTCTGTGCCCGCAATAAGACTCCTCGTTCCTCCCCCGTGGGTCTGTTACAACCCCTCCCTATTCCTTCCCGCCCCTGGGGCTCGATCTCCATGGACTTTGTGGTAGACCTTCCTCCTTCAAAAGGGATGAACACTATCCTGGTCGTGGTCGACCGTTACACCAAGATGGCCCATTTCATCCCCTACAAAGGCATACCCACCGCCAAACAGACGGCCGATCTAATTCTCAGAGAGGTCTTCAGGCTGCATGGGATCCCGGACAACGTGGTCTCCGACCGAGGCGTACAATTTGCCTCAAAGTTCTGGAAGAACTTCTGCCAGGGGCTCGGGGTTAAAGTGAACCTAACCTCCGCTTTCCACCCTCAGTCAAACGGGCAGACTGAGAGAACTAATCAGACCCTAGAGCAGTACCTACGCTGTTTCAGCTCCCACCTGCAGGATGACTGGCTTGACCATCTCCCCACGGCCGAGTTCGCCTACAACAATGCTGAGCATAGCTCAACCAAGCACAGCCCCTTCTTTGCTAACACAGGCTCGCACCCGGTGTTCATTCCCCACCTGCCCGTCGCCTCCACCCTCCCAGCAGTGGCCGAACGCCTAACAACCCTACAGGAGGCACAAAAGAACATTATAGACAACCTCCAGCTCGCCCAGAGGCGTTTTAAACAAGGAGCAGACAGACGTCGCAAACCCACCCCGGGCTTCCATGTGGGAGACAAGGTGTGGCTGTCCACCAGGAACCTCAGATTGAAGGTCCCCTCCAAAAAGTTGGCCCAACGATACATGGGTCCGTTTCGGATCACCGCACAAATCAACGAGGTCACGTTCCGGCTCAACCTTCCGGACTCCATTAGGGTGCACCCTGTCTTCCATTGCTCACTCCTCAAGCCATACGTGGAGAACACCTTCACAGGCCGCCACTCGCCCCCTCCACCACCCGTGAGGGTACAGGGTGAAGAAGAATACGTTGTCGCAAAGATCCTTGACTCCAGGATCCACCGGGGAAGAAAGACTACAATACCTAATTGGGTGGGAGGGTTACCCTCCCGAGGATAACTCCTGGGAGCCAGAAGAAAATGTCCACGCCCCCAGACTGGTAAAAGAGTTCCACCAACGGCACCCCGGTAAGCCTGCCCCTGCGGTGCCCGGAGGTCACCTTGGAAGGGGGGGAGTACTGTCGGGATTCGAACCCGTGACCAGCCACATCCCAGGCTTACTAGGCTACCGTCCTCTCTGGACATTACTCCCTGAAACCTATTATGTAACCTCAGTCTTGCCAAGCCTTGCTCATCACCCTTGATTCCCCACACCTGGTACTTCCCTATATAAGTCCAGCCCCTTGCACTCTAGCTTGCTGATTATTGAGCTCCTGAGCCTTGATCAAGCTTCTCCTCATCTGCTGCTCCTGCTACTACTGAAAGTCCACTGCTGACCAGGAATTGCCTACCGACTACTCTTCTGCTTGTCCCTACCTACTGAACTGCTACCACCGTTGCCCTCCGGATTGTCTGACCACGCTTACTGCCGCCTGCCCTGACCCACCGCCTGCCTACCGACTACTCTTCTGCTTGTCCCTACCTACTACCTGCCTGCGGTCCTTGCCACTGGGCTCCACTCCTACCTCCAGCCAGCGGTCCTCTGACTCAGGTGAGCCTGTAGGATTGTTACACAATTATAACTCTTTTTGGCGTGTATTAGTGGCAAAAAATATATATATTTGCGGTGCATTTATATGTTCTAAAGCCCTTTTTGGCGTGTATTAGTGGCACAAAAAAAGTATTTACCGTTGTGTGGTAAAGTGAGAAAATTACAGCCCTTTTTGGCATGTATTAGTGGCAAAAAAATATATATTTGCTGTTCAGCAGTGCAGTTATATGTTCTTGTGACGAATACCACACCTTGTGTCCGCTTGACGTCACCTACGTCGAGCTCACGAGCAGCGGTATGGTCACGGGTTACCAAAGCGTGCCGTTACAATCTCCAGAGGAGCAGGTCAGCTTGGTACAGTTTACACAGACACCTCCTGTCCACGCAGGGACAGAGAGGCAACAAGCTGAGAGAGCCTTTTCACTGCCGCAGTGAAACAGCGCTGTCTCAGCCCTGGTATCTGCCACCAGCTTCTCGTTTGATATAAGCCCGGTCCACTAACGGGATTATATAGGGTGAGAAACCAACCTGCGGTAGCTTATAACTAGGCCGAAACACTGACGTCGGGATTCGTGATCGAGATACAGGATAGCACAAGATTAAATGATTCATTTAATCACCTTAAGGGCACTCTAGATATAACAAAATATACACAGAGAATATATACAGTGGTCTGAGGTTACAAATACAGGTTATGTAGGTACAACAGTGTTAAAGAGGACCTTTCACTAGAATAGAAAATCTAAACTAAGTATACAGACATGGAGAGCGGCGCCCAGGGTTCTCCCTGCACTTACTGTTATACCTGGGCGCCGCTCCGTTCTCCGTTCTCCCCCCCCCCCTGTGGAGCTTGATTTCCTCTGCCATTTTTAGCAAATGGTGGGTATGAGGCCATGGCTTACAGTAAATATTAGTCCATATTCCTCACAGTTCTAATGGCCTTTTTGGCGTGTATTAGTGGCACAAAAAAAGTATTTGCCGTTGAGTGATAAAATGAGAAAATTACAGCCCTTTTTGGCATGTATTAGTGGCAAAAATATATATATTTGCCGTTCAGGGGTGCAGTTATATGTTCTAAAGCCCTTTTTGGTGTGTATTAGTGGCAAAAAAATATATATTATTTGCCCTTCAGCGGTGCAGTCATATGTTCTAAAGCACTTTTTTGCTTGTATTAGTGGCACAAAAAAAAAGTATTTGCCGTTGTGTGGTGAAGTAAGAAATTACAGCCTTTTTTGGCGTGTATTAGTGGCAAAAAAAGATATATTTGCCATTCAGCGGTGCAGTTATATGTTCTAAAGGCCTTTTTGGCGTGTATTAGTGGCACAAAAAAAAGTATTTGCCGTTGTGTGGTGAAGTGAGAAAATTACAGCCCTTTTTGGTGTGTATTAGTGGCAAAAAATATATATATTTGCCGTTCAACAGTGCAGTTATATGTTCTAAAGCCCTTTTTTCCATGTATTAGTGGCAAAAAATATATATATTATTTCCATTTTGTGGTGCAGTGCATATGTTCTAAAGCCTTTTGTGGCTTGTATAAGTGAAAAAAGTAAGGGCCTATTTGCCGTTCAGCAGTGCAGTTATATGTTCTAAAGCCTTCTTTGGCGTGTATTACTGGTGTAAGACGTGTATCGGGGTGGGCTCCCCAGGATACAGCGAAGTCACGAACGAGGAAAACAACTCCACCACCAGCTTTTTCCAAAACAGAATTTGACTTAAATGTGGTAATGAACACAACCACAAATGCTGGGAACACACAATAAATTTACATACACCCAGCCCGAAGACTGAGACCCTTGTGCTGCAAAGCACGGCGCCCTCCGATGGATGCAGGAGGAAAGCGTGGTAATTTACCTACTGGCAGGCACAACTAAACCGGCACATCTTACTTGTTATTCCCCTAAAAACAAGAATAACTATATGGGTGTGTGGTGCGGACTAGCCTGCGGTGCAGGACAACAGCTTACAAATTTACAAAGCTCAACAGAATTCCCCCTCCCATAACTGGTCCTGTAGCATGTGCCTGAGTATTCCTTCTGAGCAAAATGCCAGCCTGGCTTGAGTTTGTGGGAAGTTTATCAGCTCTCCAGTGTGAAATATCATTTTAAGTTATGGAGTCCTTGCAATGAACAATAGCAACACGTGTGGCCTGACACAATCAGAGACCCTAACTTACTACAGGCCTGGTCTCAGTCTCTAGGCGCCAACACTCTGATGAGGTGAGGTGCATGCACTGCTCTGCCTCTGCTGGTGACTCGGAACTGAACAAATGCCTCTCCTCCAAGCATGCGGTGCTGCAGTGTATGTAGCTTTGCTCCTAAGCTCTCATCAGCGTTCCTGGAAGCAATCCTCGTTCCTCTGGACAGGATCAGGGTCTTGGACACAATCAGCTTCACTTAGCTGCCGCTCTGGTCACTGTGGTAGGCTCTCACACCTGGATGCCGTCGGATCCTCTGCTCACACAGTTCCTCAGTCTCAGCTCCCTCTAAGATGGCTGCACTCTTTCTCTTCCTCTCCAGGCTCTGTTTAACCCCACCTCTCATGAATATAGACATATATGCAGTCTGTAGCTGTGTTTAGGAAACAGCAGCATCTTGTGGCCAAACAGCAGAATGTCAGTCCAGATCATTTAATTTAATCTACAGTACACAAACAGTGTTCAGACAAGAAGAGCTGTTTCCCCATCTCACAGTGGAAAAGAAAGGGCTTATTAGGCATTGTGTGGTGAAGTGAGAAAATTACAGACTTTTTGGGGTATTTTAATTTCCTTTTTATTAATTTATTTGATCTAACAGTATGTCAGACAGAGAAGTAACAGGCACTGCACAGGGGAGTGGCAGATTCCTAAATGTTTCTGGCGCAGGCACAGGTCACAGCAGAGTAAGTGGGTGTGGCAGCAGGAGTCGCAGACAGAAGCCTGAGCTCCCAGTGTCATCTAGCGGTCGTGTCTTAATCAGCAACCCAGCGGTTCTTTAATGGTTGACTCGGTCATCCACTTCGTTCCAATTGACACCAGACACCTCCAGCCAAGAGTCGGTGGGTTTGTCAGACACAATCCTTAGTTGGCATGGCCCAGGAGCAGGCCTCTGTCCTTTTCTGTTCCCTCAGCCAGACAAGTATTATATGCTGTGGGCTCATCTCCACTATACAGCGAGGACGAGCTACTAGAGGACAGTCAGCAACTACTGGCCTGTCAAGATGTGGAGGAGACATCCGAGCTTCCTCTTGGTAGGCGGGCAAGTAGTGATGAGAAGAGTGGCATGGAAGCGGGTGTTGCGTGTGGTCAGGCTCCTGACCCAGAGACCGTTGAAGAGGACATCAGTGACGTGCAGACAGTACTCGATGATGATGATGTAGCTGATCGCACTTGGGAGCCAGGTGAAATAGGGGCTTCATCCTCATCGGGAGAAGAGGGTGGCAGCTTGCCCGTGAGGCAGCGGCCGAGCCAGCAAGTCGCAAGCGTGGCCCGGAGTCAGCAGGGTGGCAGCAGTGGGAGGTTGTGAGCCAAACGTGCCCGGGGTAGACCATCCGTTTCGCAGGAGCCTACCTGCTGGAAAGTAGTGGTGCAGGGGTTCACGGAAGCAGCGACGGTAGCAGTCAGTCAGTGCGGAGTGTTGGGAGTAAAATCACCTACTCGGCGGTGTGGCAGTTTTTTGTTAAGCCGCCGGAGGAGGTGAACATAGCCATTTCTAGAATCTGTGGGAAGAAAGTGAAGCGTGGCCAGGGTGCCAATGTTGGCACCACGGCCCTGCGTCAACATATGCAGCATCACCATAAAGTGGCCTGCAGGGGAGGGCTGGCAGCCTTAGTCCTGGGGGGCAAATCCAGTCAAGTGGCCCAGTTTTAGCCCCGCCCATTATTAAATACCCCTCCTACATATAATAGGCCAGTCCCAACACACACTGTACAGCTAACATTCTATAGTTGAGGCCTGTCTACACATCATACGGAGAGGGGAGGGTCTGTCCTGGCTGCACTGCCTGCTTATATAACAAGCTACAGCCAGGAAGCTCCTCCGCTCTCCTCCCTCCCCTGATCCTGCTCAAGGCTTGTGGTTCCCCCCACCATCTGCCACCCGCCGGTGGCCTGCTGCCCCCCTTCATCGTCCTCACCCAGCTCTGAATCCTCCTTCTGCAAATGGCAGGAGGAGGAGCCGGAGCATCTCCTCTCCTACATAGCACCACATACCTCTTACATCCAGTGATGTCACCTTTGTTTTAGACGTTCTCTTTCCTCATCTTCTCCATTCAGACCAGACCGCCATGATGATTTTTCTGCCATCTCCCGTCTCTGCAGAGATTGAGAAACAGACATTAGTTTCCTGCCACCCCCAATACTACAGGGAGTGCAGAATTATTAGGCAAGTTGTATTTTTGAGGATTAATTTTATTATTAAACAACAACCATGTTCTCAATGAACCCAAAAAACTCATTAATATCAAAGCTGAATATTTTTGGAAGTAGTTTTTAGTTTGTTTTTAGTTTTAGCTATTTTAGGGGGATATCTGTGTGTGCAAGTGACTATGACTGTGCATAATTATTAGGCAACTTAACAAAAAACAAATATATACCCATTTCAATTATTTATTTTTACCAGTGAAACCAATATAACAGCTCAACATTCACAAATATACATTTCTGACATTCAAAAACAAAACAAAAACAAATCAGTGACCAATATAGCCACCTTTCTTTGCAAGGACACTCAAAAGCCTGCCATCCATGGATTCTGTCAGTGTTTTGATCTGTTCACCATCAACATTGCGTGCAGCAGCAACCACAGCCTCCCAGACACTGTTCAGAGAGGTGTACTGTTTTCCCTCCTTGTAAATCTCACATTTGATGATGGACCACAGGTTCTCAATGGGGTTCAGATCAGGTGAACAAGGAGGCCATGTCATTAGATTTTCTTCTTTTATACCCTTTCTTGCCAGCCACGCTGTGGAGTACTTGGACGTGTGTGATGGAGCATTGTCCTGCATGAAAATCATGTTTTTCTTGAAGGATGCAGACTTCTTCCTGTACCACTGCTTGAAGAAGGTGTCTTCCAGAAACTGGCAGTAGGACTGGGAGTTGAGCTTGACTCCATCCTCAACCCGAAAAGGCCCCACAAGCTCATCTTTGATGATACCAGCCCAAACCAGTACTCCACCTCCACCTTGCTGGCGTCTGAGTCGGACTGGAGCTCTCTGCCCTTTACCAATCCAGCCACGGGCCCATCCATCTGGCCCACCAAGACTTACTCTCATTTCATCAGTCCATAAAACCTTAAAAAAATCAGTCTTGAGATATTTCTTGGCCCAGTCTTGACGTTTCAGCTTGTGTGTCTTGTTCAGTGGTGGTCGTCTTTCAGCCTTTCTTACCTTGGCCATGTCTCTGAGTATTGCACACCTTGTGCTTTTGGGCACTCCAGTGATGTTGCAGCTCTGAAATATGGCCAAACTGGTGGCAAGTGGCATCTTGGCAGCTGCACGCTTGACTTTTCTCAGTTCATGGGCAGTTATTTTGCGCCTTGGTTTTTCCACACGCTTCTTGCGACCCTGTTGACTATTTTGAATGAAACGCTTGATTGTTCGATGATCACGCTTCAGAAGCTTTGCAATTTTAAGAGTGCTGCATCCCTCTGCAAGATATCTCACTATTTTTGACTTTTCTGAGCCTGTCAAGTCCTTCTTTTGACCCATTTTGCCAAAGGAACGGAAGTTGCCTAATAATTATGCACACCTAATATAGGGTGTTGATGTCATTAGACCACACCCCTTCTCATTACAGAGATGCACATCACCTAATATGCTTAATTGGTAGTAGGCTTTCGAGCCTATACAGCTTGGAGTAAGACAACATGCATAAAGAGGATGATGTGGTCAAAATACTCATTTGCCTAATAATTCTGCACGCAGTGTATACTGCAGAAACAGTCCCCCTGGAAATACTACTACCACACAGATAGTGCCCCCAATACTTTACCCGCTATGTCCCCAATACTATACTGCAGAAACAGTACCCCTGGGAATACTACTACCACACCTTAAACAATTATTGGCACATAGTGCTCTAAAAAATAACTGCGCCCAGACACTAATAGTATAAATATAATGTCCCCCAAAAATAATTGTGCTAAGCTGATACTATGCCAGGGTGCCCCCAAAGTAACAGTGCTCCCCAAAATCCCACCAATAGAAATAATTCTCTGTCAGAGCACACTTAGTAGTAATAATGCCCCTATAGTGCCCTAGTAATCATGTTCCTCATAGCCCCCCAGTAGTAGTAAAGCTCCCCATAATACCCCCTAGTAGTACTAATTTTCCCTATAATATGACAGTACATGAAATACCCCTGCTTAGTGCCCGCAGTTGAGCTAATGTCCCCATAATGTATGCCAGTATAAAATACCCCTATATAGTGCCCCAGTAAATGCCCTCATATTGCTCCTCTCCCCCTTCCCCATAGTGTCCCCCATAATATGCCAGTAAAAAAAATGCCCCTTAGTGCCCCCAGCAGATGCCCCTATAGTGCTCCTCTCCCCCACAATGTGCCAGTAAAAAAATGCCCCTTCTTAGTGCCACCATATGCCCCAATAGTGCTCCACTCCCCCATAGTGCCCCCAAATAATGCCCCATAGTGCCGCTCTCCCCTATAGTGCCTCCCATAATGTGCCAGTAAAAAATGCCCCCTTAGTGCCACCAAATGCCATAGTGCCCCCATAATGTTCCAATACAAAAGGTCCCTTTAGAGCCCCCACTTCCCCATAGTGCCCCCAAATAATGCCCCTATAGAAACACCAGATGCCCCATAGTGCTGCTCTCCCCTATAGTGCCCCCCAGAATGTGCCAATAATTTAAAAAAAAAGCCCCTTTAGAGCCCCCCAGATACCCCCATAGTGCTCCTCTCCCCCATGGTGCCCCCCCCCCATAATGTGCTAATAAGAAATGCCCCCATAGTGCCAGCTCCTCCAATAGTGCCAGCTCCTCCAATAGTGCCAGCTCCCATCATAGTGCCAGCTCCCCCCCCCCATAGTGCTAGCTCCCCCATTGTGCCAGCTCCCCCATAGTGCCATCCCCCCCTATAGTGCCAGTTCCCCCTATAGTGCAAGCCCCCCCATAGTGCCAGCTCCCCCCCATAGTGCCAGCTCCCCCCCATAGTGCCAGCTCCCCCATAGTGCCAGCCCCCTTATAGTGCCAGCCCCCCCATAGTGCCAGCCCCCCTATAGTGCCAGCTCCCCCTATAGTGCAAGCCCCCCCATAGTGCCCCCCATAGTGCTAGCTCCCCCATAGTGCCAGCTCCCCCAGTATAGTGCCAGCTCCCCCATAGTGCCAGCCCCCTATAGTGCTAGCCCCCCCTATAGTGCAAGCCCCCCCATAGTGCCCCCCCATAGTGCTAGCTCCCCTATAGTGCCAGCTCCCCCATAGTGCCAGCTCCCCCATAGTGCCAGTCCCCCCTATAGTGCCAGCTCCCCCTATAGTGCCCGCCCCATAGTGCTAGCTCCCCATAGTGCCAGATCCCCCCCCCCCATAGTGCCAGATCCCCCCCATAGTGCCAGATCCCCCCATAGTGCCAGCCCCCCCAATAGTGCCAGCTCCCCCTATAGTGCAAGCCCCCCCATAGTGCCAGATCCCCCACCCCCATAGTGCCAGATCCCCCCCCCCATAGTGCCAGATCCCCCCCCCCACTAAGGCCCCTTTCACACGGGCGAGGATTTCGCGCGGATGCGATGTGTGAGTTGAATGCATTGCACCCGCACTGAATACAGACCCATTCATTTCTATGGGGCTGTTCACATGAACGGTGATTTTCACGCATCACTTGTGCGTTGCATGAAAATCACAGCATGCTCTATATTCAGAGTTTTTCACGCAATGCAGGCCCCATAGATGTGAATGGGGTTGCGTGAAAATTGCGTGGGTTGCGTGGTTATAAGGGAAAATAATAGCATTCTGAATACAGAATGCTTAGTAGGTGATCAATTGAGGGTTAAAAAAAAATAAAAAAATTAACTCACCTTCTCCTCTTGTTCGCGTAGTTCCCGGTCTCTTCTTTACTTCTTAAAAGATGAACTACCGGCTAGGACCTGTGGTGACGTCAGATCACATGCTCCAATCACATGGTCCATCACCCCGGTGATGGACCATGTGATTGGAGCATGTGATCTGACGTCACCAAAGGTCCTTTAGCCCACAGCTCATCATTAAAGAAGTAAAGAAGAGACCGGGAACTACGCGAACAAAAGGAGAAGGTGAGTTAATTTTTTTATTTTTTTTTAACCCTCAATTGATCACCTACTAAGCATTCTGTATTCAGAATGCTATTATTTTCCCTTATAACCATGTTATAAGGGAAAATAATAACATCTACACAACACCTAACCCAAGCCCGAACTTTTGGGTACCAAACATGCGTGATTTTTCTCACGCGAGTGCAAAAAGCATTACAATGTTTTGCACTCGCGCGGAAAAATCGCGGGTGTTCCCGCAACGCACCCGCACATTTTCCCGCAACGCCCGTGTGAAAGAGGCCTAATACTTACCTCCATCAGCAGCGATGCAAGCCTCTTCTGGCCTGTGTCCCTGCTGTGTGCTGCCTGGCTCACGCGTCGCGATGAT
The DNA here is from genome assembly GCF_905171765.1 of Bufo bufo. NCBI lineage: Eukaryota > Metazoa > Chordata > Amphibia > Anura > Bufonidae > Bufo > Bufo bufo. Next base: position 97,960,981 of record NC_053391.1, on the reverse strand, counting down.
AATGACGTCATCGAATGCCTGAGCCGGCCTCTGATAGGCTGCAGGCATTAGTGCCTGCGGCCTATCAGAAGAACAGGGGAGGGACACTCCTCTCCCTCCCCTACCCCACAGCACAGCCGCAATTACATCCAGGGCCGCGCCGCCTGTGGTGATCGGCAGTGCGGCCCTGAAGAATAAAAAATAAAAATAATTTTTTTTAACCACCTCAGCCCCCAGTGCTTAAACACCCTGAAAGACCAGGCCACTTTTTACACTTCTGACCTACACTACTTTCACCGTTTATTGCTCGGTCATGCAACTTACCACCCAAATGAATTTTACCTCCTTTTCTTCTCACTAATAGAGCTTTCATTTGGTGGTATTTCATTGCTGCTGACATTTTTACTTTTTTTGTTATTAATCGAAATTTAACGATTTTTTTGCAAAAAAATGACATTTTTCACTTTCAGTAGTAAAATTTTGCAAAAAAAACGACATCCATATAGAAATTTTGCTCTAAATTTATAGTTCTACATGTCTTTGATAAAAAAAAAATGTTTGGGTAAAAAAAAAATGGTTTGGGTAAAAGTTATAGCGTTTACAAACTATGGTACAAAAATGTGAATTTCCGCTTTTTGAAGCAGCTCTGACTTTCTGAGCACCTGTCATGTTTCCTGAGGTTCTACAATGCCCAGACAGTACAAACACCCCACAAATGACCCCATTTCTGAAAGTACACACCCTAAGGTATTCGCTGATGGGCATAGTGAGTTCATAGAACTTTTTATTTTTTGTCACAAGTTAGCGGAAAATTATGATTTTTTTTTTTTTTTTTTTCTTACAAAGTCTCATATTCCACTAACTTGTGACAAAAAATAAAAAGTTTTATGAACTCACTATGCCCATCAGCGAATACCTTGGGGTCTCTTCTTTCCAAAATGGGGTCACTTGTGGGGTAGTTATACTGCCCTGGCATTCTAGGGGCCCAAATGTGTGGTAAGGAGTTTGAAATCAAATTCTGTAAAAAATGACCTGTGAAATCCGAAAGGTGCTCTTTGGAATATGGGCCCCTTTGCCCACCTAGGCTGCAAAAAAGTGTCACACATCTGGTATCTCCGTACTCAGGAGAAGGTGGGGAATGTGTTTTGGGGTGTCATTTTATATATACCCATGCTGGGTGAGAGAAATATCTTGGCAAAAGACAACTTTTCCCATTTTTTTATACAAAGTTGTCATTTGACCAAGATATTTATCTCACCCAGCATGGGTATATGTAAAAAGACACCCCAAAACACATTCCTCAACTTCTCCTGAGTACGGGGATACCAGATGTGTGACACTTTTTTGCAGCCTAGGTGGGCAAAGGGGCCCATATTCCAAAGAGCACCTTTCGGATTTCACTCCTCATTTTTTCCTGAATTTGATTTCAAACTCCTTACCACACATTTGGGCCCCTAGAATACCAGGGCAGTATAACTACCCCACAAGTGACCCCATTTTGGAAAGAAGACACCCCAAGGTATTCCGTGAGGGGCATGGCGAGTTCCTAGAATTTTTTATTTTTTGTCACAAGTTAGTGGAAAATGATGATTTGTTTTTTAATTTTTTTTTTCATACAAAGTCTCATATTCCACAAACTTGTGACAAAAAATAAAAACTTCCATGAACTCACTATGCCCATCAGCGAATACCTTGGGGTCTCTTCTTTCCAAAATGGGGTCACTTGTGGGGTAGTTATACTGCCCTGGCATTCTAGGGGCCCAAATGTGTGGTAAGTAGGTAAATGACCTGTGAAATCCGAAAGGTGCTCTTTGGAATGTGGGCCCCTTTGCCCACCTAGGCTGCAAAAAAGTGTCACACATCTGGTATCTCTGTATTCAGGAGAAGTTGAGGAATGTGTTTTGGGGTGTCTTTTTACATATACCCATGCTGGGTGAGATAAATATCTTGGTCAAATGCCAACTTTGTATAAAAACAATGGGAAAAGTTGTCTTTTGCCAAGATATTTCTCTCACCCAGCATGGGTATATGTAAAATGACACCCCAAAACACATTCCCCAACTTCTCCCGATTACGGAGATACCAGATGTGTGACACTTTTTTGCAGCCTAGGTGGGCAAAGGGGCCCATATTCAAAAGAGCACCTTTCGGATTTCACAGGTCATTTTTTACAGAATTTGATTTCAAACTCCTTACCACACATTTGGGCCCCTAGAATGCCAGGGCAGTATAACTACCCCACAAGTGACCCCATTTTGGAAAGAAGAGACCCCAAGGTATTCGCTGATGGGCATAGTGAGTTCATGGAACTTTTTATTTTTTGTCACAAGTTAGTGGAATATGAGACTTTGTATGAAAAAAAAAATAAAAAAAAAAATAAGCATTTTCCACTAACTTGTGACAAAAAATAAAAAATTCTAGGAACTCGCCATGCCCCTCACGGAATACCTTGGGGTGTCTTCTTTCCAAAATGGGGTCACTTGTGGGGTAGTTATACTGCCCTGGCATTTTCCAGGGGCCCTAATGTGTGGTAAGTAGGTAAATGACCTGTGAAATCCTAAAGGTGCTCTTTGGAATATGGGCCCCTTTGCCCACCTAGGCTGCAAAAAAGTGTCACACATGTGGTATCGCCGTATTCAGGAGAAGTTGGGGAATGTGTTTTGGGGTGTCATTTTACATATACCCATGCTGGGTGAGAGAAATATCTTGGCAAAAGACAACTTTTCCCATTTTTTTATACAAAGTTGGCATTTGACCAAGATATTTCTCTCACCCAGCATGGGTATATGTAAAATGACACCCCAAAACACATTCCCCAACTTCTCCTGAGTACGGCGATACCAGATGTGTGACACTTTTTTGCAGCCTAGATGCGCAAAGGTGCCCAAATTCCTTTTAGGAGGGCATTTTTAGACATTTGGATACCAGACTTCTTCTCACGCTTTGGGGCCCCTAGAATGCCAGAGCAGTATAAATACCCCACATGTGACCCCATTTTGGAAAGAAGACACCCCAAGGTATTCAATGAGGGGCATGGCGAGTTCATAGAAATTTTTTTTTTTTGGCACAAGTTAGCGGAAATTGATATTTTTAATTTTTTTCTCACAAAGTCTCCCGTTCCGCTAACTTGGGACAAAAAATTCAATCTTTCATGGACTCAATATGCCCCTCACGGAATACCTGGGGGTGTCTTCTTTCCGAAATGGGGTCACATGTGGGGTATTTATACTGCCCTGGCATTCTAGGGGCCCTAAAGCGTGAGAAGAAGTCTGAAATATAAATGTCTAAAAAATTTTACGCATTTGGATTCCGTGAGGGGTATGGTGAGTTCATGTGAGATTTTATTTTTTGACACAAGTTAGTGGAATATGAGACTTTGTAAGAAAAAAAAAAAAAAATTCTGCTAACTTGGGCCAAAAAAATATCTGAATGGAGCCTTACAGAGGGGGTGATCAATGACAGGGGGGGTGATCAATGACAGGGGGGGTGATCAATGACAGGGGGGTTGATCAATGACAGGGGGGTTGATCAATGACAGGGGGGTGATCAGGGAGTCTATATGGGGTGATCACCACAGTCATTGATCACGCCCCTGTAAGGCTTCATTCAGACGTCCGGATGCGTTTTGCGGATCCGATCCATCTATCAGTGCATCCGTAAAAATCATGCGGACATCTGAATGGAGCTTTACAGGGGGGTAATCAATGACAGGGGGGTGATCAGGGAGTCTATATGGGGTGATCACCACAGTCATTGATCATGCCCCTGTAAGGCTTCATTCAGACGTCCGGATGCGTTTTGCGGATCCGATCCATCTATCAGTGCATCCGTAAAAATCATGCGGACATCTGAATGGAGCTTTACAGGGGGGTGATCAATGACAGGGGGGTGATCAGGGAGTCTATATGGGGTGATCACCACAGTCATTGATCATGCCCCTGTAAGGCTTCATTCAGACGTCCGGATGCGTTTTGCGGATCGGATCCATCTATCAGTGCATCCGTAAAAATCATGCGGACATCTGAATGGAGCTTTACAGGGGGGTGATCAATGACAGGGGGGTGATCAGGGAGTCTATATGGGGTGATCACCACAGTCATTGATCATGCCCCTGTAAGGCTTCATTCAGACGTCCGGATGCGTTTTGCGGATCGGATCCATCTATCAGTGCATCCGTAAAAATCATGCGGACATCTGAATGGAGCTTTACAGGGGGGTGATCAGGGAGTCTATATGGGGTGATCACCACAGTCATTGATCATGCCCCTGTAAGGCTTCATTCAGACGTCCGGATGCGTTTTGCGGATCGGATCCATCTATCAGTGCATCCGTAAAAATCATGCGGACATCTGAATGGAGCTTTACAGGGGGGTGATCAGGGAGTCTATATGGGGTGATCACCACAGTCATTGATCATGCCCCTGTAAGGCTTCATTCAGACGTCCGGATGCGTTTTGAGGATCGGATCCATCTATCAGTGCATCCGTAAAAATCATGCGGACGTCTGAATGGAGCTTTACAGGGGGTTGATCAATGACAGGGGTGTAATCAATGACAGGGGGGGTGATCAGGGAGTCTATATGGGGTGATAACCACAGTCATTGATCACGCCCCTGTAAGGCTTCATTCAGACGTCCGGATGCGTTTTGCGGATCTGATCCATCTATCAGTGGATCCGTAAAAATCATGCGGACATCTGAATGGAGCTTTACAGGGGGGTAATCAATGACAGGGGGGTGATCAATGACAGGGGGGTGATCAGGGAGTCTATATGGGGTGATCAGGGGTGATCAGGGGCTAATAAGGGGTTAATAAGTGACGTGGGGGGGGTGTAGTGTAGTGTAGTGGTGCTTGGTGGGACTTTACTGAGCTACCTGTGTCCTCTGGTGGTCGATCCAAACAAAGGGGACCACCAGAGGACCAGGTAGCAGGTATATTAGACGCTGTTATCAAAACAGCGTCTAATATACCTGTTAGGGGTTAAAAAAAACACATCTCCAGCCTGCCAGCGAACGATCGCCGCTGGCAGGCTGGAGATCAACTCTCTTACCTTCCGTTCCTGTGAGCGCGCGCGCCTGTGTGCGCGCGTTCACAGGAAATCTCGCCCATCGCGAGATGACGCATATATGCGTGACTCTGCGCAGGGCTGCCACCTCCGGAACGCGATCCTGCGTTAGGCGGTCCGGAGGTGGTTAAAGACGGGCGGCCCAGCGGCCGTTTATTTAGGGCAGCCTGGGGGGCAATTGCCTCCCTGCCCCCCGGCCCAGCCCGCCCCTGGTGGCCTGGAAGAACCGTGGCTCCAAAGTGGTGGTCCAGCCTGCAGCAGCAACCGCTGCATCACCCAGTGGCACTGATGCTCCTACTCCTCCTCCTCATCAGTCATTCCGTTGGCAATCGATCACCGAAGCGATTGCCAAGAAACAACAGTATGCGTGGACCCATCCAACCGGCGCAGAAGTTGAATGTGCTCCTGGCCAAGTTGCTGGTGCTGCAGTTCCTTCCTTTCCAAGTGCTGGACTCTGAACCTTTCAGAGAACTGATGGCTTGTGTCAAGCCGAGGTGGAGAGCCCCAAGCCGTCATTTCTTTGCCAAAAAGGAAGTACCAGCCCTGCACACGTATGTAGAACAGAAGGTGGGCCAGTCTTTGAGCCTGTCGGTGTCTGCCAAAGTGCACAGCAGCGCCGACCTGTGGAGCTGTAACTACGGTCAGGGACAATACATGTCTTCTATAGCCCACTGGGTGAATGTGGTTCCTGCACAGCCACACCAACAACTTGGCCAGGTGACACCGCTTCTGCCTCCACGTTCTCACGCCGTTGGTCCGGCAACAATGTCCGCCTCTGCCTCCTCATACTCCACCGTGTCCTCAGCCTCCAGTGCAGGAACAATTCACAGTGCCCCTCCAGCATACCACATGTGCAGGGCACGGCGGTGTCACGCTGTTCTGCACCTCGTTTGCCTGGGCAAACTGAGTCGCACAGGGGACGAACTGCTCCGTGTCCTTCATCAAGAAATAGAATCCTGGCTTTCTCCACGACAACTCAAAATCTGAACCATGGTGAGTGACAACGGGAGGAACATGGTGTCGGTGCTGCGTCACAGAGGGCTGAGCCATGTGCTCTGCATGGCACACGTGTTCAATCTGGTTGTCAAGCGGTTCCTGATGTCTTCCACCCATCTGCAAGACATCCTAAAAATGGACAGGAAACTTTGCATGCATTTCAGTCACTTGTACACCGCAAAGCACACCGACCTTGAGCTGCAGCAGCAGAACAGCATCCCCCAACATAGGCTGATATGCGATGTTTCCACCCCTTTGAATTCAACCCTCCATATGTTAGACCGACTATACGAACAGAGAAAGGCCATAAACGATTTCTTGATGATCCAAGCGGACAGGAGTACTCCCCTGTGTTACTTCGATGTCAGCCAGTGGCAGCTCATGCATGACACCTGCATTTTGCTCAGGCCCTTTGAGGAGGCCATGTTATTTGTCAGTCGCCAGGACTAAGGGATAAACAACGTCATTCCACTGCTTCATGTCCTGGAACAGATGCTGGTAAATCTGGCTGGTCAGGGGACTGGAGACGTGGCGCCTAGATCTCACGGCCACATGAGCCCTGTGGGGGCTGAACTTTAGGAGGAGGACATTGGAGCACAAGCAATGTGTAGCGAAATGGGTGGTTTTTATACACAGGTGACAGGAGAGGAGGAGCAGTAGCAGCCAAAGGAGCTACAGGGCGATGAGGAAGATGAGGCAGAGGACCCAGACACACCGTGGCATTATGCAGTGGAGATGGAGGCAGGGAGTCCCTTCAAGTCACTTGCACAAATGGCCCAATGCATGCTCACTTGTTTGCGTCGCGACAGTCGAATTGTCAGCATTCGGCAGAGGGATGACTTCTGGCTCTCCACCTTGTTGGACCCTCGGTACCGGTCCAAAATGGGGGCCTTTTTTACACCCAATGAGAGGGAGGACAAACTGAACTACTATAGAGACATCCTATGTAGTCAGTTGGCCGCTGCCTATCTGCGCCATCGTTCATCCTCTCGCAGGTCTGACCGAGGGGCCCTCTGCGCTCACGTTCCTCTGCCATGGCTGCTGTGCTCCATCAGCAGCAACTTGAGTCTAGAGTCGCTAATGAGCAGCTTTATTCACCCGCCTAGTGAAGAAACTACTTACCAGCAGCAGCTAGACCTGGAGCAGGACCTGAACGAGTAGGTGATGGAATACTTGGACAGCACCCTGCCACCCCACATTGAAGATCCGCTGGACTACATGGCAGCCAAAATAGATTTGTGGCTGCAACTGGTAGAGTTTGCCCTGGAAAAGCTGTCCTGCCCGGCCAGTAGTGTGGCATCAGAGTGGGTGTTTAGTGCGGCGGGGGCCATAGTTACCCCAAAAAGAACTCGCCTGTCCACCCAAAATGTGAAGAGACTGACCTTTGTCGCAATAATTCAGGCATGGATCAGCCAGAATTTTCACCCACCAATGCCTGATGCATCAGACTAGATCATCCATGGTGCCACACCAAAACTTTGACAAAAGAGACCAGTTTCTTCTGGTTACCTGCCTCAGCTACTATTCTGATGCTACCACCCGCCTGATGACAACCATCTGATGCCAAGTGCTCCTTCTTTCACCCACAATCTTCAGCTGGTAGTGGTATTGCCACCCACCTCCCCACTCTGTCAACGGGTTACTCTGTGGTTTCCTGTTGCTGCTGCCACCTCACCACTCAGGTCTCCTGATGCTGCTGCTGCCACCTCCACACTGTCATTGTGCCATCCTGTGGCCTCCTCCTGATGCTGCTGCTTAAGCCACCTCCACACTCTGTCAACGGGTTACTCTGTGGTTTCCTGATGCTGCTGCCACCTCACCACTCAGGTCTCCTGATGCTGCTGCTGCCACCTCCACACTGTCATTGTGCCATCCTGTGGCCTCCTGATGCTGCTGCTGCTACTTCCATACTGTCATTGTGCCACCCTGTGGCCTCCTCCTGATGCTGCTGCTGCCGCTACCCCCACACTCGTACTTTTCCCACCCTCCCCACTTCATGACTGGGCCACTATTTTGCCTTTCGGCCTGGCTGACATCATCATTTATTTGACCCTTCTTCTGATCTGTCAGAAGGAAGGAAAAATAAGACGCACAACGGATCCTGTCTATGTAACAGCTGTACGGCCTGAATGACATGGTCCCTATTTTGCATCAGAATTGGCTTATGATTTGGTAGCCAAAAGCAGGAGTGGGTACAAAACACAGAAGACATGCAAATATTCCATTCACGTGTTATCTCTGTTTTGGATCCACTCCTGTTTTTTTTTTGGCTTTAGCAATACTGATGGATTACTGACCAAATGCTGACCGAGTGAAGGCGGATGCTCCCCAGACAGGATCCGTTTTTTGGGGGTTATTTTTCTGACAGATCAGAGGAAGGGCAAAATGATCAGTGACGTCAACACAAACTTACTGCTGACACCCACTCCACTCTGTTGGGGGGGGCTCTACTTGTATAAGAGTTTAATAGAACAGGTTCTGTAGAAATCTATGTGGAATCAGTGAATTGGTGTAAAAGGAGTGCGCTCTTTCACGCAATGGTAGGATCTTGGGCCTCTGCACGGTTCTTTATACCTGACGCACACTTGAGTTATTTGGTCAGTTTTGGCCCTGTATTCTAAGAGCGACGCCTGTCATCTACATGTTATACTGACTCACAGTATTGTTTCACTAACATAGCAGACACCCTATGCATGTTACTGCAAGGCACAGTGTTCTACACCACTATAAAGGCTCTCTGCAACCAGGAAATAGCAATTTTTTTATGCAATTCGCCACAAATAAATTCGGATCGAACCAAATTTTTTCGGAAAATTCGGAGAACCGTCTGAATCGAATTTTTTAGAAATTCGCTCATCTCTAGTGCTGAACTATGACCTGACCTCTAACAACCTCAGGTCAGAGTGTGCACTTGTACGCACTACGTATTGACACTGTACACTGTCAGGACACAGGACAACGTGGCACCCAGAGAATACCAGGGAAGGGTGAGTACTGCCAGTGCACTGGAGTGAGATACATCTAATTTATTACAAGACACACTTCTTAATAAATTGGATGCCTCTCTGGCCTGCCGTGTGCCTGAAACTCAAATATACTCGAGTAAGGGTACTTTCACACTAGCAGCAGGACGGATCCGACAGGCTGTTCACCCTGTCGGATCCAACCTGCCGCTATTTCGCCATGCCGCTGGATTGCCGCTCCGTCCCCATTGACTATAATGGGGACGGGGGCGGAGCTCCGGCGCAGCACGTCAGTACTGCATGTCCGACTTTTTAGTCCGGCGGCCTCTCACCACGCACTGCCGTGCTGCGCCAGAGCTCCGCCCCTATCCCCATTGACTATAGCGGCGGTCCGGCGGCACTGCGAAATAGCAGCAGGATGTATCCGACAGTGTGAACAGCCTGTCGGATCCATCCTGCCGCTAGTGTGAAAGTACCCTTAGAGGCTGGCGTAGACCTGAACTATAATTTACGCTAGTAAATTATAGTAAATCCTATGCCCATCGAGGCCCCCCTTGTCTTGCTAAGCCCCATCCCGTTCCCAAACCACTTAGAAAAGTGTCAAAAATCACAAAAAGTCACAAATTATGGGGCAAATATGGCATGCATCATAATTTTTGACTTTTTAAGCCTTCAGTAGATTTCTCCTTCTGTGTATAAAATCAGAGACACAAAAGGGATGACAGAACCATTTCTGACAGCAGCAACAAGCTGATGGAGAAGTACTGTATTAGTACCACTTATTAATTAATGAAGCTGGATTTGTCTTCTGTAAGGGTACTGTTATGCTTCTGAATTGCTGTATTAGCGGCAGTGGTCAGCAATGCTTTATGTGCTAGCTGCAAGACACTTTTACTGAATATTCTCAAATATAACCAAAATGCACATGAAGGACACAGCCAAATCTTCTCTTTAAATGGCTATGCTTCAAAATTTTATATTCAATGGAAATCTTTGCACGACTCCAGGGGTGGACTGGCCATAGCCCTTCTCATGGCCACTAGCCAGGTACATAAAGATCTGATGTTTTCAGCATTAATTAATATTGGAGCACTAGGCACTTATGCATAGGTGCCCTCCTGAATTCAACAGTTTTGCCATCCTTATGCTTTATGATACAGATAAATACTGTGGTGGCAGCATTTTGTGCTGCCCTGTGGTATTTAGTTCTTCTGGGGCAGTACTACGGTATTGCTGGACCTGCCTACTTTTGTTGTCGCTGCCTACATGTTGGCCCATTCCTATTTGTGTTGCCCCATTTGTATTCTGTTAATTTGGACACACCTACAACTTGGGGCCACTTTTAGAATTTTTTTCCAGGCCCACTTTAAGTTCCCAGTTCGGCTCTGCACGACTCTAAACTTATGACTTTCAACAGAAACCTACTGACCGCATGTATCAGATCGTACAATGGGGGCCCAGATATGTTCTCCCACAAGTCTTATACACTGTTTCCCTTTTAATGATATAGATATAATGATCTTCCACTGCACTGTACAATAGTAATAATTACCTATTTCAATCCTTGTCATCAGTGAGTCTCAGACTCTCACACACACAAATGCTTGGGTCAATTCCCTAGAAGTTAAACAAGCTATTAGCACAGAGAGAACATGAAGGCATTGTGCAGCTTTTTCTTTGGCTGGAATTAAATTCAGGGTTTCCAGTAATGCAAACTACAGTGTTAGGTTACAGTACTGTTCTGACAATGCAGCAGCACACTTACACGCCCCGCAGTAAAACAGCTGGATAAATACTAAATTGGCCATAACCAGGGTACGACAAGCACACTGAGCTCAAGAAGGTATGTGTCATTACATCTAACTCCAAGTTGTCTTTTGCTTCAGTGTACACGTCAGTACCCTGATTCCCAGTGTCAACCTTTGAATGTCAGCAAACATTGCAACTGAGAATGTTTTTTGTTTTGTTAGGATAGTAAAAATAGCTATAGGCTGAGTGGATCTACCATGACATGCCACTCCAAAAGGTAAAAAACAAGAGAGCCTCCATAGGTGACTGCCTGGAGAAGGGATTAGTCTGATCCTAAAATATGTTGCATATGTCTGTACTTTTCTATCACATAACATACATTGCTGTTGGTAAATTTTGGACCAATAGACTCTACCCCAGGAATACCCCTGAACCGGGGGGGGACATTTATAGGTGGGGCTTACAGAAGCCTTGTCCATCTTTAGTCTAGGAAAGCACAAGTTTGCAGGCGCTGTCTCTGAAAATAAGGGTAGGGTGCAAATTTGGGACTATTGTTTCCATGTTTGTCTTTTCTCAGTAACGCAGCATGGCCTTTCACATCACTTTCTCTATAAGTAAAAAAAAAACGCCCTGAAGAAAATGCTAGTGGGCAAAGAAAATTTTTGTAAAATAAACAAAACAAAAAGGGGCTATTTATTACCAAGTGCATTTTCTTTGCTGCATTTTTTGTGCCATTTTTTTTTCAAACAGTGGGGGACATTTACCAACCTATTTACACAACTATTGTGGTGTTAAAAAGTCACAAATAATGGTGCACGCCATATTTCTGCTATCATTTGCAACTTTTTGAACTTTTCTAAAGTGGCAAGAAAGGGCAGGGCTCCAGATGGCGACCAAAATGGTCGCCAATGCACCTTAAGATTTGCAGATGGCGACAAGACTTTTTAGTCTTGTCGCCATTTGCGACTGTACCGCCGCGATCCTGCGCAGCCTAAGTTCTCTTCAGTAGCACACCACAGTGGAGAAGGAAGGAGTCCGTCCTTCTCCACTGTGACGCGGCCGCCACTACCACCAATGGGGAGATAGCAGGGGAGGAGCTATCGCCACTGCGCCACCAATGAATGTAAAACATAAGTGTCGGCAGCGGTATCGCAGACCCGGCACCCGGCCTCAATAACAGGGCATGCGATACGCAGCAATTAACCCCTCAGGTGCCACAGATCGCATGCCCTGTTATTGAGGCCGGGTGACGGGTCTGTTATACCGCTGCAGACAATTGTATGAAAGAGTTAAAGAGGACCTTTCGTGGATCCAAAGAATAAGAACTTAGTAGCAGGCTGAATAGAGCGGCGCCCAGGGATCTAAGTGCACTTACTATTATTCCTAGGCGCCGCTCCGTTCGTCCGCTGTGGCCCCCGGTATTTTCAGCATTTAGAGGAAGGAGGAGGAGACGTCAGTGTCTCTCCTTCTCCATGACAGCAGCGCTGTCCAATCACAGCACAGAACCCAGAGCCAGGGAGAAAAAACCTCCCTCGCTCTGATTGGACAGCGCTGCTGTCACGGAGACGGAGAGACACTGGCGTCTCCTCCTTCCTCTAAATGCTGAAAATACCGGGGGCCACAGAGGACGAACGGAGCGGCGCCCAGGAATAATAGTAAGTGCACTTAGATCCCTGGGCGCCGCTCTATGCAGCCTGCTACTAAGTTCATATTCTTTGGACCCACGAAAGGTCCTCTTTTCAATTCCATTCATTGGTGGCGCAGTGCTCCCCCTCCCCCATTATCACTTGCCACAAGTCCCCCCCCCCCCCCTTCATTGTTATATGGTGGCCACAGGGTCCCATCCCCTTCATTGGTGGCAGTGGCAGATTACACTGCTGGGGCTCAGATTGTTACCATGGCAGCCAGGACGCTACTGAAGCCCTGGCTGCCATGTTCAGCTCCCTGCTGCTGTGTGCACAGAGCACAGGGCAGCAGGGAGATGTGTGAGATTCTATTCACCCTGATAAAGCTCTATCAGGGTGAATAGCACAAGGGCTGAAAAGATCCAGGTTCTAGTCCCTAAGGGAAGAAATGGTTATTAAATAAAAAGTAAAAAAAAACACCAAAATACTAAAAGTTTAAATGGCCCCCTTCCCAGTTTTACATATAAAATTTACAAACAATAAAGAATAAACATATTACATATCGCCATGTCCCAGAAAATGTGCCATGCGATTGGCCAGCGCTGCAGCAAGGGACACGCCTCATACAAAAAATCAGTCCAGTGAGCGCAGACACCGGAGCCTATACCGGGCGAACGGAGCGGCACCCAGACATACTAGTAAGTGCAGGGGGACCCCTGGGCGCCGCTCTGCCCACTGATATAGATGGTTTTTAGTTTGTATACAAGTGAAAGGTCCTCTTTAAAGAGACCAGTCCTGGAGACTTACTGGAAGTTCTCCATGGTATGGAGACTTATAGGCAATGTTCCATGTCGAACAAATATGCAAAAAGGTGTCTTCCAAGAAAGAAAACCATCTTACCAGCAACACCTATTGGGAGTCAAAAAGAGTAGGAGTCCTGTGACAGAGCCTTGAGTGTCACCGATAGAGAGAGGGCAAGGTGAGGAGAGGGTGTGAGTGGGTGACACTGAATGTTTGATTGGTGAGGTATGAGGAGATGCAGAAGAGGGCCAAAACTCTGATGCCTAGGGATGAGAGTTTATAGCAGGTCAATTGTGTGGAGACAGAGGAAATGTCTAGAACGAGGTACAGAGAGTAATGATGCTTGGCTTTGGCAGTTATTAAATCATTATTGATTTCAGTGGAGTGGTGGGATGAGAAGCTAGATTGTAGCGGATCAAAAAGTTGGATGAGAGGTGGGAGGATAGTTCTTAGTTTTGATGCAAACAGAAGTAATGAGATGGTTTGATAGCTAGACAAAGAGGACAGATCTAGAGATGGCTTCTTGAGGAGTACAATAAGTGAAGATTAAGTTACCAAGTATTATTTATACTGTAGCAAAGCTGTGAGAAGGTTATACCGGGTTTGGTAAACATTATGAAGAATCCAAAAAGGTATCAGATAAGAAATTATCATTATGCATATTGTTAAAATAAATCATGTGAAATGAATATTAGCTCTTGAAAATTCAGAACATTTTTAAGAACAAAATGCCATGAATGAAAAAAATAACAGCAAAAGCTCATTGTTAAAACAAGCCACCCAATGCCGATTACTCTGCCATCTAGTGGACTAATCTGATATTTATCAAACATTGCAACTTTCATTGCCCCTATTATTATTATTATTATTATTATTTATTATTAAAGCGCCATTCATTCCATAGCGCTGTACATATGATAAGGGGTGCACATACATAATACAGACAAGTGCACTAAGCAGGAACAAGACGAGTTACAGACTGGTACAGAAGGAGAGAGGGCCCTGCCCGTGAGGGCTTACAATCTACATGGTATGGGAGAAGAACACAGTAGGTGCGGGTTAAGTTGGTCATGGCAGTATAGAGGCAGCAGGGTCACGGGTTGTAGGCTTGTCTGAAGAGGTGGGTTTTCAGGTTTCTTTTGAACGATTCCACTGTAGGTGAGAGTCTGATATGTTGGGGTAGCGAGTTCCAGAGTATGGGGGATGCACGGGAGAAATCTTGGAGTCGATTGTGGGAAGAGGCAATAAGAGGAGAGAAGGAGGTCTTGTGAGGATCGGAGAGTGCGTGTGTGGGTGTATCGGGAAAGTAGCTCAGAGATGTAGGGAGGGGACAGGTTATGGACGGCCTTGTATGTATTTGTTAGTACTTTGAAGTGAATTCGTTGGGCAATGGGGAGCCAGTGAAGGGATTGGCAGAGGGGAGAGGCAGAGGAGTAATAGGGTGAGAGGTGGATTAGTCAGGCATCAGAGTTGAGGATAGATTGGAGGGGTGCGAGAGTGCTAGATGGAAGGCCACAGAGGAGAATGTTGCAGTAGTCTAGGCGGGAGATAATGAGGGCATGTACAAGCATTTTCGCAGATTCAAAGTTAAGGAAAGCACGGATGCGGGAGATGTTTTTGAGTTGGAGGCGGCAGGTGGTGGAAAGGGCTTGGATGTGCGGTCGGAAGGAAAGGGCAGAATCCAAGGTCACTCCAAGGCAGCGGGCTTTGTTGATTGGGGAGAGTGTGCAGCCATTGATCATGATAGATAGGTCTGTTGGGGGGGTTGAACAAGATGGGGGAAAGATTATGAATTCTGTCTTATCCATGTTAAGTTTAAGAAAGCGAGAGGCAAAGAAGGATGATATAGAAGATAGACATTGTGGGATTTTTGATAGTAAGGTGGTGATGTCTGGACCAGAGAGGTAGATTTGTGTGTCGTCAGCGTAGGAGTGATACTGAAAGCCATGGGACTCTATGAGCTGTCCCAGGCCAAAAGTGTAGATAGAGAAGAGCAGGGGTCCTAGGACAGAGCCTTGCGGGACACCAACAGAGAGGGAATGAGACGAGGAGGTGGTGCGGGAATGGGAGACGCTAAACATCCGGTCTGTGAGGTATGATGTGATCCAGGAGAGGGCCAGGTCAGTGATGCCAAGAGATGAGAGAGTTTGTAACAGAAGGGAGTGGTCGACAGTGTCGAAGGCAGAGGACAGGTCAAGGAGAAGGAGGACAGAGTATTGTTTCTTGGCCCTATGGCCTTAGGAACCACACACAATTTTGGGATTTTTCATTGCAGCGTTCCAGAACTAATAACGTCTACACATACCATTTTGGGGTACCTATATGGTAGTGTTTAAATTATATTAACTTAATGTTAGGTCTACAGCCAAAAATCCCATAATTACAGCACATAATGTTTTTTTTTTGTTTCCTTTTTACGTTATTCAACACCACTGTCATGCTCTGTCTTTTACAGGTGACAGTTCTGGGAGCCTTTATCTGGTCCCAGGCTGTCTGTTAGTGACATCAGTCCAGCTATTATGTCAGAAGGGCTGGCAACCACTGCTACAAGGTGTCCTCATCTTGTAAAGTACCACGGACAGGCTACATCACAGCTCTTGATAATCCTAGCTGCAGGGAACCGAGTTTTCTTCTGTCCCAAAAGTTGCAGTGGGAGTGAAGTTGTGTATCCAGCAGGTGGCTACATGATCGCCTGAGGCCCTTGATGTGCTATTACATTAGGGTTGTAAGAAGGGATAAGGGTGGTTTAATATATGATGTTTTGGGGGAAAAGGCCAGAAATTTTGTGGCTGTTTTCCATGCAGTTTTTGAGCCAAGTCCAGAAGACGATTCAAAAGGAATGGGAGATATAAAGGAAGAACCTTTGCCCAAAAAAAATGCAGAGGATTAAAAAAAACTGTTGTAAAAAGCTGGTTTCATACACAGTTTTTGAGCGCGTTTTTTGCAGTAAAAATGCCAGCTACAGATGTTAGCTGAAGGTCTATGGGAAATACGAAATGCAGGACGATGGATTGTCAAATGGTTCTGACAAGAAGCCAGATGTATAGACTGTCGCGTTTGGTCTGGAGTATAAAGCAAGAAGTGCTGAAAAGAAATTACCCTGGAAGCCAAATTTCTGTAGTGTAGCTTTCAAAAAGTCCAAATTAATTCTGTCAAACGCCTTCTCTGTGTCCAAAGATAGGAGCAGAGAACGTGCTTTGAGTTCATCGATAATATCTAGGAGCTCAATAAATCTTCTTGTACCGTCTGATGCCTGTCTGTTTTTGACAAACACTACTTGGTCGTTATTTACTAAGTCTGGAAGGATATTTATTAGTCGATTAGATAATAATTTGGCAAAGATCTTTAGGTCCAAGTTTAGGAGGGATATGGGGTGAAAATTGGCCGGGGTGTCGGGTTTTACCCGATTTAGGTAGTGTCACCATCATGGCCGATAACATTTCTTTGGGTATGGGGTGTCCTGTCAGGAAATGTTGAAAACATTCTCTCATGTGTTCTAAAAGAACTGGTGAGAATGCTTTATAATATTCATTAGTCAATCCATCAGGGCCTGGGGATTTATTTAGTTTAAGGGAGGCCATAACTTCCAATATTTCTTCGTTTTTATATCCTGGTTTAAGGTCAGAAATTGAGTGTATATTAGTTTAGGAAGTGATATCTTGCTTAAGAAAGCATCAATTGTTTCGAGGGTGGGTTGCAGGGTCCTGTGGTCTTTATTCAGGTTATATAATGTGAAGTAATAAGTTGCGAATTCGTTCGCTATATCTTGCAGGTTTATGATTTTTTTGTTGGTTTGCATTGTAAAGAAAAGGGATTCTAGATTTGGCCAATTTATCTTTAATCCTATTTGCTAGAGATTTATTAGCTTTGTTTTCCGCAGTGGTAGTACATTTATTTGGATTTGCGGAGATAAAAATTAAAATCTAGATTGCATTAGGACATATAATTCATGTCTGAGTTCTTTCAGTTGGAGGGATAGGGTTGCCTTAGGGTCTTTTTTATTTTCGTTTTCTAATTGTATGATTTTATTGGTGAGTAGTTCTGTTTTTTTTATGCGTTTTTTCTTTTCAAGGGCGGAATATTTCAAAAAGAGACCTCTCATTACTGCCTTATGTGCACACCATAAGGTTGCCGAGGAAATATCTGGTGTTGAATTTATTTTAAAGTATTCCTGTAAAGAATCATTAAATATCTTTGAGTATTCTGGGTTGTTGAGAAGTTGATTTGGAGAATTGTGTTTTGATAGTAGTAGATGTTGGAGCGACGGAGCATGATCCGACCAGGATATAGTTCCTATATTTGCAACGGTAATATTTTGGAGGAGTATTTTATCTACCAGTATCATGTCCATGCGAGAATATGAGCTATGTGGAATGGAGAAAAAGGTAAAGTCTTTTTCAGATGTGTGTAGGATACGCCAGGGATCAAATAATCCTTCCTTGTGTAGAAGGTCTCTAAAAGAAAGGTCTTTGTCTCGAGTGTCTGGAGGAGATTTATCCGATGTAGGATCTATAACTTTATTGTAATCACCGCATAACACTAATATGCCACGTTTCAGGGGACTTAAGGTAGTGAGAAATTTGTTAAGAAACCGGGTTTGAGATTTATTAGGAGCATATATCGAGGCAATAGTGTAGATTTGGTTATCGATTGAGCAGATTATAATGATATATCTGCCATGAGTGTCCGCATGGGATGAGATAAGGTTAAATGAGATTGTGTGTTTAACCGCTATCATGACACAAGCTTTCTTTTGGATAGGATGTGAGTATTTAGTCTACAAGGTGCAGATGGAGACTAAATATGGGGGAATCTTTTGTTATGAATTCTAAAGTTGTCTTTAGCTAGTAGATGTGTTTCTTGAATGCAGACAATGTCGCATTGCAGTTTACCTACTTCTTTCCATAAACTGGATCTTTTAACCCTTTCAGGACCAAGCCATTTTTCACCTTAAGGACCAGGCTATTTTTTGCAAATCTGACCAGTGTCAGTTTATGTGTGAATAACTTTAAAATGCTTTTACTTATCCAGGCCGTTCTGAGACTGTTTTTTCGTCACATATTGTACTTCATGACACTGGTAAAATGGAGTCAAAAAATTTCATATTTTTTTATAAAAAAATACCAAATTTACCAAAAATTTCGAAAAATTTGAAAACTTCCAAGTTTAAATTTCTCTACTTCAATAATACATAGTAATACCTCCAAAAATAGTTATTACTTTACATTCCCCATATGTCTACTTCATGTTTGGATAATTTTGGGAATGATATTTTATTTTTTGGGGACGTTACAAGGCTTAGAAGTTAGAAGCATTTTTCAGAGAATTTCCAAAACCCATTTTTTAAGGACCAGTTCAGGTCTGAAGTCACTTTGTGAGGCTTACATAATTGAAACCACCCAAAAAACACCCCATTTTGGAAACTACACCCCTCAAGGTATTCAAAACTGATTTTACAAACTTTGTTAACCATTTATGTGTTCCACAAGAGTTATTTGCAAATGGAGATGAAATTTCAGAATTTAAATTTTTTTGCAAATTTACAATTTTAATCCATTTTTTCCAGTAACAAAGCAAGGGTTAACAGCCAAACAAAACTCATTATTTATGGCCCTGATTCTGTAGTTTACAGAAACACCCCATATGTGGTCGTAAACTTCTGTACGGGCACACGGCAGGGCGCAGAAGGAAAGGAATGCCATACGGTTTTTGGAAGGCAGATTTTGCAGGACTGTTTTTTTTGACACCATGTCCCATTTGAAGCCCCCCTGATGCACCTCTAGAGTAGAAACTCCATAAAAGTGACCCCATCTAAGAAACTACACCCCTCAAGGTATTCAAAACTGATTTTACAAACTTTGTTAACCATTTATGTGTTCCACAAGAGTTATTTGCAAATGGAGATGAAATTTCAGAATTTCAATTTTTTTGCAAATTTACAATTTTAATCCATTTTTTCCAGTAACAAAGCAAGCGTTAACAGCCAAACAAAACTCATTATTTATGGCCCTGATTCTGTAGTTTACAGAAACACCCCATATGTGGTCGTAAACCACTGTTCGGGCACACGGCAGGGCGCAGAAGGAAAGGAATGCCATACGGTTTTTGGAAGGCAGATTTTGCAGGACTGTTTTTTTTTACACCATGTCCCATTTGAAGCCCCCCTGATGCACCTCTAGAGTAGAAACTCCATAAAAGTGACCCCATCTAAGAAACTACACCCCTCAAGGTATTTAAAACTGATTTTACAAACGTTGTTAACCCTTTAGGTGTTCCACAAGAATTAATGGAAAATAGAGATTCAATTTCAAAATTTCACTTTTTCGGCAGATTTTCCATTTTAATATTTTTTTCCCAGTAACAAAGCAAGGGTTAACAGCCAAACAAAACTCTTTATTTATGCCCCTGATTCTTTAGTTTACAGAAACACCCCATATGTGGTCGTAAACTGCTGTACGGGCACACGGCAGGGCGCAGAAGGAAAGGAACACCATATGGTTTCTGGAAGGCAGATTTTGCTGGATTGTTTTTAGACACCATGTCCCATTTAAAGCCCCCTGATGCACCCCTAGGTTAGAAACTCCAAAAAAGTGGCCCCATTTTGGAAACTACGGGATAAGGTGGCAGTTTTGTTGGTACTATTTTAGGGTACATATGATTTTTGGTTGCTCTATATTACACTTTTTGTGAGGCAAAGTAACAAAAAATAGAAATTCAGAAATTTAATCTCCATTTGCCATTAACTCTTGTGGAACACTTAAAGGGTTAACAAAGTTTGTAAAATCAGTTTTGAATACCTTGAGGGGTGTAGTTTCCAAAATGGGGTCATTTTTTGGAGTTTATACTCTAGGGGTGCATCGGGGGGGCTTCAAATGGGACATGGTGTCAAAAAACCAGTCCAGCAAAAACTGCCTTCCAAAAACCATATGGCGCTCCTTTCCTTCTGCGCCCTGCCGTGTGGCCATACAGCAGTTTACGACCACATATGGGGCATTTCTATAAACTAAAGAATCAGGGCAATAAATATTGAGTTTTGTTTGGCTGTTAACCCTTGCTTTGTTATGGGAAAAAATGAATTAAAATGGAAAATTTGCCAAAAAATAGCTGTTTTGGCACTGTTTTTATTTTTTATTATTTACAACGTTCATCTGACAGGTTAGATCATGTGCTATTTTTATAGAGCAGGTTCTTACGGACGTGACGATACCTAATATGTATACTTTTTTATTTATTTAGGTTTTACACAATAATATCATTTTTGACACACAAAAAAAACATGTTTTAGTGTCTCCATAGTCTGAGAGTCATAGTTTTTTCAGTTTTTTGACGATTGTCTCAGGTTGGGTATCATTTTTGTGGGATGAGATGACGGTTAGATTGGTACTATTTTGGGGTGCATATGACTTTTTGATCGCTTGCTATTACACTTTTTGTGATGTAAGGTAACAAAAAAATTGCTTTTTTTACACCGTTTTTATTTAATTTTTTTTACAGTGTTCACCTGAGGGGTTAGATCATGTGGTATTTTTATAGATCAGGTTCTTACGGACATGGCAATACCTAATATGTCTACCTTTTTATAATTTATCAGGGTTTTACACAATAATATCATTTTTGAAACAAAAAAAAAATCATGTTTTAGTGTCTCCATAGTCTGAGACCCATAGTTTTTTTTATTTTTTGGGCCATTGTCTCATGTAAGGGCTCATTTTTTGCGGGATGAGGTGACGGTTTGATTGGTACTTTTTTGGCGTACATGCGACTTTTTTGATCACTTTTATTACCTTTTTTGGGAAGTAAGGTGGGCAAAATTTCAATTTCCTCATAGTTTTTATTTTTTTATTTTTATGGCGTTCACCGAGTGGGGAAAGTAACATGACCGTTTTATAGATCAGGTCGTTACGGACGCGGCGATACCTAATATGTGTAGTGTATTTTATTTTTATTTTTTTATTCAGTGATAAATGGTTTTTTTTGAAACTTTTATTAACTTTTTTTTACTTTTTTATTTACCCAGACCCACTTGGTTCTTGAAGATCCAGTGGGTTTGATGTCTGTATAATACAGTACAGTACAATATATATTGTACTGTACTGTAGTTTACACTTGTCTGAACAGATCTATGCCTTTTAGCACAGATCTGTTCAGCACCATGGACAGCAGGACGCCTGAGAGGCGTCCTGTTGCCATGGGGACCTTCCCTGTCTGCTCAGTACTGGTCAGAACTGCGCAGACGGGGAAGGGTAAGCACAGGGCTGAGGGGGTCTCTGGGGGCTCTCTCCCTCTCCCATCGGGGGGCTGCAAAGGCACAGCAGCCCCCCGATGGGAGAGGGAGGGAGCTCCTAGCGCTGTTAACCTTTTCCATATAGCGGTCCGTACGGACCGCTGTATGGAAAGGGTTAAACGGCTGACATCGCATCGCAGATGTCAGCCGTTTATACCAGGGTGCCAGCAATGTGCTGGCACCCTGGTATACCCACTAGACGCCAACGATCATTCAAGGGGAGGCGGGCGGGGGATCGCGATCCCGCCTGCCGCACCGCCCGCCTCCCACACCTTACCGCACCGCCTGCGACACGCCCCCTGCACCACCCGCCCACATAATATCATTCAGGGGTGCAGGGGGGGTGAAACTGCAGAAAGCGCTACAAACCGCAGGTCTGAATTGACCTGCGGTTTGCAGCGATCGCCGATAGGGGGGGTCACAGGACCCCCCTCGGCATTGACCCAAGGTGCCTGGCTGTGTGTAACAGCCGGGATCTCAGCGCTGTCACCATGTCTGCAGACATGGTGACAGTTAAATGCCATGACGTGTATACTCATCATGGCGCGCTAAGTAGCAGTGCTCCATGACGAGTATACTCGTCGTAGGTCGGGAATATTTTCACACTATCTCCTTCTCTGATCGCTTCCCTGACAGGAATTGGGGCGATCAGAGAAGGAGAAGAACATAGTCCCTCCCTAACCCCCCCTTACCTGCCCCGATGCGCTGCGATTGGTCCCTCTGCAGTAATGGACCAATCACAGCGATCGCGGGCGGGTCAGAGCTACAATACAGCTCCTGCCGGCTTCTCTGGTTGCCTAGCAACCCCAGCACGCCGGCTTCACTGAAGCTTCAGCGCTTCGCTCCCTGCGCTGACAGTGAAACCCGATCACGTACATGCATGTGGGGATGCGGTGAGGCACCACATTCCCCCACGTACATGTACGTGATGTTGCGTGAAGGGGTTAAAGGGGGAATTTAGCCCTTTGACATTTAAGGAGGATATTTTGAGCGTCATGTTGAAAATATATTTGTGTGCTTTTATAGATCTAAATGAGTGTAAGGTATAAACCAAATTGATGATAACCGATTGGATTCAAGAGTGTCATACTGTGTTGTGCCCTCAATTGGTACATTAGACATAATGCCCTCATAACATATAAAACCAATAACAATTAAACTAAGAATTGCAGGGTATCTAAGGATTCCCAAATAGTCGCCAATCCCCCTCACATTTGCCATGTTTAGGGCTGGAGAGGTTGTGCAGAGTTATGGCAACTAGTTGTGAACAAAGTTTAAACAATTATAGTATCAGAACGATACTAAAGTAATTTACGAATGGTTCGGCTAAACAGGTTCGGTTGGCTCCGGCAAGCCAAAAGTTATATAGTCTAAAACGGATCTTTCCCTTATTTTGGAAGAAAATTATAAGTCAGCTGTGGAGGGAGAAATATATAAATGGGAGAAAAAAATAACAGAACCCGGAAGAAACGCAGGGCTGAGAAACCCTGATTTGGGGTAGAGGAGGAGGTACTTCAAGGAAAATCAAAAGTTCCACCTTTATCTTTATACTACAGTCCATTCCTGCATCAGGGTTGGAGGTTTCTGCTTTTCTGGAGATCTGTCTCCCTCTTGTGGTAGATGAGGAAACCATTTCTTCAGCAGTTCTGCAGCTTGTGCGGGAGATAATAGCACATGGTTAGAATCATTTTTGCTGACTATCAATTTGACTGGAAAACCCCACCAATATGGGATTTTATTTTCTCTGAGTATGGCGGTGTATTTAGCAAATTCTCTTCTTCTCGCTAGTGTTGCAGGAGACAGGTCAGCATAGAGTGAGATATGTTTAAACCTCTCAGGCATATCTTTTTTTTACATCCTGCTTCCCTTAGCAAGTAATTTTTGAAGTGAAAAAAATGCAGTCTCACCAGAACATCTCTCGGTATATTTGGAGGCATTGATCTTGGTTTAGGAACCCGTGGGCTCTGTCGATGAGGAGATCCCTTTCCGAGGTGCCTGGGAGGATTGCAGTGAATATGTCTATCAAGAAATCTTGAAGCAGATCATTTGTGACAGTTTCAGGAATGTTTCTAAGTCTAATATTGTTCCTTCTGGAACGGTCTTCCAAGTCTGCTGGTTTTAATTTGATGGCAGCTACATCATCTTGTGTTTCCTTATATGAGTCCACCATAGAGTTGTGAGCTTCTTTCAACTTTTCCATCTTTTCTTCTAAGTGGGCAGTGCGATCTCCAATCGCTGTAATATCAGACCTAATGGTGTTTAAGGCTGATTATATATCTAAATGTATGGAGCTTTTGAGGTCTGCCATGAGCTCCTGCATGACAGATACAGTAATAATGTCTTCCCTTACAGGCCTGACATTGCTGTCTGGATTGGTCTCAGGAGAGGAATTTGAGGGAGACCCCCCCATAAGGAGAGTTAAGTTTTCTTGCCGGGGGAGAGTTGTCTGAGGCTCCTGTAGTTATGTGCTGCCTGATGGCGCGCTTTGGCTGGGAGCTAGAAGCGTCTACAGCTTCTTCATGTGAGGGACGGGCGCCATCTTGGATCTGTGCCGAGGAGAAGGAGGTGAGTTTCGCTGGGGAACCGGCTGTCCTTGTCATTGTGGAGTCTCCTGGAGAGGTAGGTAGACTATTTGGAAGCGTTTGAGCTGCGTGTGAGGAGAGGGATTCGCTTTCAGAGCGGTAATGTAGCTGTAGCTGCCGGAGCACGAGCGGGACACGTCCTCTCAGCTCTGCATCAGGCCATGCCCCTACATCAGATTCATCAACAGTGTGTGTGTTCAGGTAATACATCTCTTGCACAATGCCTTGGGTTAGAGACCAGGAAAACATACCACTGAATCCAGTCAAATAAATAGCTAGCCAGCCAATCTAACATGCTAGATCCAAATCTGCTTTTGGATTGCAACTCTCTGCTCTGGCAACAAGGGGGCAGGGGACCTGCTTGCACCAATAGGACAGATGGAACCCCATGATTCTTTGAGATTGATAAACAGCTTCCAATGTTTGAACACAGTTTTTGTGTGGATTAAGTTAAATGTTCTGGACTGAAGTTTTGCTGTTTGGCCACAAGAGGCCGCTGTTTCTTTAACACAGCTAGCAGCATTTTGGTGTCTGCCTCCAGAGCGGAATGGAGGCTGAACCGAGGCAAACTGATGCATTCTGAGCGGATCCTTATCCATTCAGGATGCCCTGAAACGGATCTCACAAGCGGACCCAGAAACGCCAGTGTGAAAGTAGCCTTAGTAAAATTCAGTTTTTGCAAAAGCTGGTGTCAGAGTTGCTTTTCTCGTTTGTGACTTTGCTATATCCTGGGGAGCCTACCCCGGTACACAGCTTACAATTCAACCCCTTTAGAGTATGGTCACATGGTCAGGTTTCTGCATGCAGTTTTGTAAGCCAAAATCGGGAGTGGATCATAACATGAGATAAAGTATAAAGGACAGATACAACTTATCCTCTTTTTTTAATCCACTCCTGGTTTTGGCATCCAAAACCGCATGCAGAAACCTGACCGCATGGCTGTACCCTTAATGAAGGGAACATGTATCATAGTCTAAGTTATGTTATCAACTCAACTTCATTTTCCCCCCCAGAATACTCTTCAGCAGTTTTGCAGCTTTTCAACGTGTAGATTTTCAATGACTCAGCAGCAAAAAGAGAAAGATACACATCCTGCAAATTTGTTGTAAAGTGCATTTTTCCCTGTGATTGAACACATGCTTTATGTTTTTGACATTTGCACTGACAAAAAATATGTAGTGCATGGTTAAAGTGAAGGAGAGAATAAAGATAAATGCAATTTTGTAAGAAAAAACCTGCGTCAGGTAACTACCCAGCAATGACAGCACGCTTCCAAAGTAATGCTTCTATTCACTGGTAAGAGAAATGAGCTGTCATGGTCCTGATAGACTATCTGATATTGAATTTCAGCTTTACTCTTGTGTCTTATAAATTTAGGAAATCTTAAAGGGGAGTTCAATGAACAAAAAGTAAAATTAAGTAGCGGCAGGAGGTGCGAAAATAAATGCCCCAGGCCACAGGATATATAGCCCTGGTATACACCAATCTACCATTACATTAAAATCATGAAAAACATTATCTTGTGACAACTGTCAAGGGAGAGGATATATTAGGCAGCAAGTGAAGTCAGTACTTTAAGTTAATGGGCATCTGTCAGCAGATTTGTACCTATGACACTGGCTGACCTGTTACATGTGCACTTGGCAGCTGAAGGCATCTGTGTTGGTCCCATGTTCATATGTGCCCGCATTGCTGAGAAAAATAAAGGTTTTAATATATGCAAATGAGCCTCTAGGAGCAACAGGGGCGTTACCATTAATCTTAGAGGCTCTGCTCTCTCAATGCAACTGCCACGTCCTCTGCACTGTGATTGACAGGGCCAGACAGAGTAAACGTCATCATGCCTGGCCCTGTCAATCAAAGTGGAGAGGGCGTGGGGGTTTCATAAAGAGCAGAGCCCCTGTTGCTCCTAGAGGCTCATCAATAAGTAAATCCCGGAGCATAGCTTTAACTTCATCATAACAACTAATTGGTGGCCCACTGTCTGATCTTACCATACTGTTCTGTTTACAACAAAGTACACATTTCCATCAGATTATCTCCTATTATTTTGTCAGAATCATATTTTGGCTGACAATTTACAACATTTATAACATTCTGCCTCCGTTTTTCTTATCCATCAACTAACGGCCTCAATGATTAAAAAATAAAAAATAAATCATGACGTATCCTGTAATAAATGATCATGATGGGACTAATGAGGGGTTCGGCAAACATTAAATAAAAAACACAGTGCAACAGCACTATGCAAACACAAATAATGTACAATAATGCCAGATATTCTAGTGCTAATGCCACGCTTATTTTGCTAATTTGAGACTCTTGGCAAATATATTTTGTACAAAATTATTTGGGCCCGTCTGCTGGTGTCAAGGCGATCTCTGTAAGACGGGAACCTAACACTAAATACTACCTGTTATCTGCCACATTAAAATTCAGGGAGTGCAGGTTCCACATGCATGCTGGGTCCACTCTGCCATTTACCATTTTGGCCCCCATTAAATCCAGGGAATGCAGATACCAACATGCATGCTGAGCCCACTCTATACCTCTCTAATGAGGGGTGCGGCAAACATTGGCATCAGTTTTATACTTATGCAAAAATCATACTGCTAAGACCTGCTGGTGGATGCAACGTGAGCTCTAATGTGTCTTTCTTTAAACAGGATCTGCCGCTGAGTTAAATACATTCATGGTTAGAGCTTTAAGGTAAACTGCTTATTGGGATTTAGAATGTCTATTTCATGTCTTATAGATCACACATTTCTGAAATACACAATATTTTATGATTTGAGTGCTGTAGTGCCTATGGGAGTCAGTGGACACATTCCAGCGCTGTGCTGCCTCTGGTCGGAGCTTGGCTTCATTCCTCTCATTCCATAGCTGCTCAGGATTAGTGTCTCCACTGTCGTCTAAAAAGGGAGGACCCAATGTATTTTTTTTTCTTTGAGCCAATTATCAGTGGTTGTTTCTTTGAATGAGACACCCTTTGGCTAGACACTTACTAGTCAGAAAGTCATTTCTAGTAGTGAAAGGGTCGTCTGACAAACCTTATCTTCTTTACCGCCACACTGCCCTCCAGGTAAAGTACGTTAGATGTGCTCACCTTCATATCCTAGCAATGACTTATCTCCACAAGGTGTGAGTCGGAGAGGTCATTCTTCATTGTTTGAAGACTGATGACTAATGATTTACACCAGTAGGTGACCATTCCTGTCTCAGGACTTCGACTTCTTTAGCTAGATAACATTTTGGGACATTTCTTCTGTTCGTACCACCGCCATTTACTAAAGAAGATCTGTGATATTTGTGACTGATTTTGTACATATTGGGGTTCTTAACTGAGCTACTTTTTTGTGCAGTTTTCAGTCTTGTTTGCCACCTTTTTCTCATCGTATCCTGATTCAGTGTTCTCCATAATGATGCTGCAACAGATTTACAGTATATACACTATAGTGTTCTTATTATACTGATGGACTGTTTTATTGGGGCAATTGAATGTTGTATGTGTCCTATGTGACCAGGGGCAGACTGGGAACTTAAAGTGGCCCTGGAAAAACACCTAAAAGTGGCCCCATGTTGTAGGCACGTCGTCCAAATTGGCAGAAAATGGCACAACAGAAGTAGTTGGGGCTAGCAATAATGTAGTGTAGAACAAAATACCACCCAAGCAAAACCACAGTGCAGCAAAACATACTGCCACGCACGACAAAGTATGAAACTGTTTGATCATCCTGAGGACAGCAATACAATTCAATTCAGGGATGCACCTGCGGCCTCTGGCCAGATGTATAAGTGCCTGATGCTCCTACATTAATTAATGCTGAGAGCATCGGATCAGATTATATACTTTTCTGGCAGCCATGAGAAGTGCTTGGGCGCTATCATTTTAGCATTCATTACAGGGGTTGTCCAATAACAACTATCACAGAATGCGTATGTGATAAGTCTTTGATTGCTGGTAGTTCAACCACTGGGACCCAACTGACTGCAAGAACTGGGGTCCTGAGACTCCTGTTTGAACGGAGCGATGATCACAAATGCACTGCTTCTCCATTCATTCTGTATGGGACTGCCGAAAATAGCCAAATACAGTGTTGGGCTGTCTCCAGAAGTCTCATAAAGAAGGACTGGAGCGGGAGTGTCCATGTGTGACCGCTGCTTTATTCATAGTTACATAGTACAGTTGAAAAAAGACATCAAGGGATGGGAGAGGATGTGAATTAAGGGAAAGGGAGAGAGAACACAGAATTCTACACAGTTTATAAGCATTAAAGGGGTTTGTCTCCCTTCAGTAAATGGCATATACCATGTAGAGGAAGTTAATACAAGGCAGTTACCAATGTATTGTGATTGTCTATATTGCCTCCTTTGCTGGCTGGATTCATTTTTTCATCACATTCTATGCTGCTCATATCCATGGTTATGACCACCCTGCAATCCAGCAGCGGTGGTCGTGCTTGCACACTATAGGAAAAGGTGCTGGCCTCTCTGCCAGAGTACACATAGGCTGGTGCTTTGTCCTATAGTGTGCAAGCACGACCACTGCTGCTGGATTGCAGGTTGGTCGTAACCATGGAAACGAACAGTGTATGATATGATGGAAAAATTTATCAAGACAGCAAAGGAGGCAATATGGACAATCACAATACATTAGTTAGTGTCTTGTATTAACTTTATCTACATGAAAAATGCCATTTGCTGAAGTGAGACAACCCCTTTTGTGTTATTTGATTCTAAGAATTCATCTAAGCCTTTTCTGAAACCATCCAGTGTTCCTGCTGTGACCATGTCCTGAGGTGACTATTTCATGGATTTACAGTTCTTACGGTGAAGAGGTGATTGTCAAGGGTTACACTCTTTGACAACCCTTTAAACTCTGAAACGTATGAGAACTTTAGATTAATTTTATATGAATTTTAACAAAATTTTAGAACAAAATGATGTTCATATTTGGAGATACAATATAAAATTATTTATATATATATATATATATATATATATATATATATATATATATAAAAAAAAGGAAACAAATTGTGGCACCGGAAAAAACAATGTGGGTGCTAGGTCCAGGGATGTAGCTGCTTACCCCATATAATAAAGATGAAAGACGGACAGCACTCCAAGTAAAAGTAGTGGTGTTTATTCACCCATGTGGATGGCAACGTTTCAGCTCATACAAGAGCGCTTGAAAAAGGCTCTTGTATGAGCTGAAACATTGCCATCCACATGGGTGAATAAACACCACTACTACTTGGAGTGCTGTCCGTCTTTCATCTTTTTTATATATATATATATATATATATATATATATATATATTCTAGCTGAAGGACCCGGCTTCACGCGGGTATATTTAATCTATTTCATTTCATGTTTGTGTGTGTCGTTAAAAGATATCAACACTATCCACTATAACAGTGACATCTACAGCACCACGCCCCCAAAACAGTGACCCCCCCAGAGTGCCCCATCCCTTAAAATTGGACCTTCACAGCAGCCCACCCCCTTAACTTTGACCTTTACAGCAGCCTTCCCCTTTAACAGTGACTTTCACAGCATACCACCCCCTTGACAGTGACCTCCACAGGGGCCCGCCCCCTTAACAGTGGCCTTTACTTGATCGGGCGCATGTCCGTTTGAACAGCTGACTCTAAGACAGCAGCACTGTACTGTGAGCTGCAGGGAGAAAGTCACCCTCCCTCCCACCTCTGCAGCTGACAGAAGTTGATTTTTATCGTCATTTTTTCAATCACTGTCGGCTGAGGAGTGGAGGAAGTGTGGCCTGATCAGATCGGGCGTGGCTTAACGGGACCTAAAAGTTGATTTTTAACTTCATTTTTTCAATCTCAGTCGACTGAGGAGTGGGAGGGGTTGTAGCCTAACCTGATCGGGGCGTGTCCTTTTGAACAGCTCACTCTAATACAGCAGCACTGTTCTGTCTGAGTGTGAGCTGCAGGGTGAAAGTCACCTTCCCTTCCACCCCTGCAGCTGACAGAAGTTGATTTTTACTTTCATTTTTTCAATCCTCGTTGGTTCAGCAGTGGGAGGGGCATGGCCTAACCAGATCAGGGGCGTGGCATATCAGGGCTTGGGGGTGGGGTTTTAAGTCTTTTGAGGGTGGACACATTGTGGCAGGGGGCGTGGCTAGGCTCCTTCCTGCAAGAGTGACGCCCCTCTGGGCACCTTACTGGCTCATTTGCATACCAAATAAACTAGTTTTTCAGAGGATAAAAACATCTATTGCTGGAACAAAGGCACATCTGGAAATAAGGTACTAAGTGCTATTAGGCCATGGCTTTACTTCAATAGCAATTATCCTTGTGACAGATTTCCTTTAAAGCTCTCCTACAGCAGTGAAGGAAAATGGCTGGGTTGGGAGACTGGAGGACCTGCAAGCTTCTATTGGCTGATAAGGGTCATTTGACTAAGCTTCTATTGGCTAATGCATTTTTTGGGAATAACTCAGGAACGGTACGTCCTAGAGAGCTGAGACCTGGTCTAAAACCTTCCCAGACACCTGTGTGTACCAAATTTTGTGATTGTAAATGCGATGGTGCGGATTCCTTTAGTGGACATACACACATACACTCAGCTTTATATATTAGAGATATATATATATATATATATATATATATATATACACACACACACATATTACATAAAACTCATATGCATATGGAACACCCACATATACCCTAAAAAACAAACAAGTGTAAAGAATATAAAATCTTTATTTTAAAATATCAAAATAAATTCACATTAACTTTTAGTTTCCTGAAGTTGTACATGCTCTGTTGGTCCCTGCACAGATAACAGAACATATAGAAGAGCAGCCGAGGACTGAGAATGTATTGCACATTGAACAGTTATTAAATGCAGAACAGAGACAGCACATAATATATTTGTGACTACCCATCATTGACAAGAGTTCATTACCCATATTGTACCATAGTACTGTATGTTTCAGAGGTTAAAAAGGCACAAATCATATATGTGATAGCAATGTAGCTCGGGCTCAGCTGGTCGGGTCATCTGGAACATCTGGCGGATCAATAAGTACTTAGCATTATACCTTTTTTAAACCAGAAATACATATAGCTGGGAGGTGAATATATCATATCATGCTTCAAGTGACTCATCAATCTAATGTGTTTTACAGCTAGCCATGCTAGATGTATATTGGTCTCCCCGCCAGTTTTCCCTCTTTCCCCCAATGGCAGATGTTGGGAGAGATAAGGATAGAGCTGTTCCACTTCAACATGCCTGGTCCTTCTGTTCTTAGGAAGATAAGCTGTTGTAATAGGTGATTGAGGGATTGGGTGAGATAGCTGTGAGCTGAAGAAGCTGTTTGGCTGACTGGTAGCTTGTGTGCCTCAAGCCTAATGGTGGGTTTACATGGGGCGAGGAGCAGACGATTATTTGGAAGGAAGCTTTCCTTCCTGACAACTGGCTGCTGGTTCAGTGATGGTGAAGCTCTGCATTTACATGCAGCGCTCACCTCCACGGTATGAGAACGAGTGATCATTCATCCTTATACAGCTGCATTGTTTCTGGGCCCAGAAACAATAATTTAGGTACCTGAACTAACAACAGTTTCACCCGATGAACAACCCTTTCCATCTTTCATTGAGGTCATCTGCTGCACTTTTACACGGTCAGATTGTGGGGAACGAGTGTTCGCAAGAACGTTGGTCCCCGATAATCTGTCCAACTATCGGGATGTGTAAGAGTTACTAAAATTTAAAGATCCCTCAATATATGAGATCATTTCTTTATGTATGAAAAGAAGAGCACACAGTACAGTCCATACCGAGAACTACCTGATTTTCTAATACTGATAAAGTGAAGAGCTTAGGACTATAAGTAATGTTTGTAGTTTATACGGTCCTGCAATTTGTTTACATAAGACTTCAGGAAAACCTCAAGAACTTTTTAAAAGAGGTACCACAATTCAAGAATACTGTCCCAAAAATAAGGAAACTAGTTGAGGTGAATCGGTATGTAGTGTGTAAGTCCACCTTTGCTGAAATTTTCTGCCTTAGACTAACACATTTCTAACAATTCATTTTCAGATACTAATATAACAGGCTGAGAACGTGGAACGCTGAGATCTAACAGGTCTGTCTAATATTTAGTTTCACATTTAAATTGCAATCTATATCCTGAGATTTGAACATTATACAACCCACAAAACAACAGTATCTTAGAAAAGTTGTCTTATCCTATAAGGCTAAAGTGAAAATAGTCCATATTCTTAAAGACAAGTTTGTTTTCCATCAGAATTAAGAGATTCTTCATGACTTTTTCTAGAATCACAAATTCCATTAGCAGCTCATTTTATCAAATATAATAAACAAAAAAAGTCTACCAGTTCAAAAATCACATAAAATATACACAATACAATATCTTACAAGTTCACGTTACCATTTTGCTTGAACAAATATTACACGTCAGTCTATTTCGCAGAGGTCCTGGTGTTGGTGTAGAAAAGTTTTTGCATGGGTCTCAAGCTGTCCATATTGTAAAGCTTCAGCTTAGTGCGTGGAGAGAGAATGCTGAAAGCCTGATGATCCTTGTAAGTAACCAAACTGCCATGCTAATGGTCCGGGAGAATGCTCTGAAAGATTGTCCATCTGATTAGGGAAGCAGGTGCCCCTTACTCCGATGCTGTAGCCACTATGTGAATAGTAAGAGTAAGGGGAGCTTGGCATTGAATTATCCTCTGCTCGGCTTCCATATTGGCACTGTAAATAAGTAGCCTCGGGTGACTGTCTAGGATAGTAAGGAGAGAGGCTTTGCTGAAGATGTGCAGTCTCCCCATAGCTGAACTCTGAGTGTACATCTTGGTGAGACTGAGGTGGCGTTATGTAGGCCTGAGGACTACCATGATTAATCTCTGGCTGGCTGTGCCTTTCATGTTGAAGATGGCATTCTGTGTGGTTGCAGGCCTGTTTTTGCTCTGAACTTGAATGCAGGAACATGGACAGAGTAGATATCCGATTGATTGCTCTCTTCAAAGTTGATATCTTAGATAGTCTTTTCCCACTCAAGTCATGTTTAAGGGTCAGTCGTAACGCATTGAAGGCCTGATTGTAGTCCAGGATCCTCTTTCTTTCTCTGACATTGGCAGCTGTCCGCCTGGCCTTTGACCTCACTGGCCTGGTCCTCTTTTTTGACTTGGTGTCTTCTACTTCACTCTCGCTCTCTTGTATTTGCAATTTTTGTAGAGTCTGCTCATCTGTCTCATTTGTTCCATCTTCTATCTCTTGGTCATCATCAGAGAAGTCTGACTCAATGAGGCTCATTGCAGCTCTCCTCACTTTTCAAGCCCAGCCCTGAGATAAGATTTGTTTACCTTGGATTTCTCTTGTCTTTGCTCTGCTTTTAAAGATTTTGTGATAACTTCAGTCCTTCCACTCCCTCTCTAAAGTCACTCCCTATAAGGGAGGCCTTCTTAAAAAAAAAAATGTAATGTGCCATCTTGTTTTATTATACCTCGTAAGGCTCTAACAGGTAACTAGTATCTTTGTTTTATTACCCGCCTACAGGTAGACAGGGCTGGGCTTGATAGCTTTGTCAAAAAAAAGATCATAGGAAACATGCAAATGCCTGTAGTAAGTACTCTGACATACTGATCTGCCAAATTACACAGCATACATAGTTCTCCTTCTACAACAAATTACAGGTCTTTCCTCTTAATCTATTCTGACTGATCACCTTCAAACTTGTACTGCCAGAGGGGGGCAATAACACATGCATGTAATGCAATTCACACCTTTGTGCTAGAAAGAATATTTTCATGTGAACCGACCCAAAAATTAATTGCATAATATTCATAGATTATTTTATAGTCTTAACAGACATGCTATGAATGAGCAAGAAAGATTACAGAACATTGCCTATGTCACTAGAGGCAGGAATGGGATTTAGCCGGTTCCCTGATCCGTGCTGCTGGCTGAATGCTGATCCTGTGCTCCGTACCGTTGTCAGGCCATCAAGATCAAAATCCCGGAAAAACCCTTTAATGCCCCTTTAATATGGAAGCATATATCAATAAACGAGTAACGTCAGCGTTAAAGGGAGTCTGTCACCTCCATATGGCCATATACAGTGCTTACATTGTCCTATCGCACACCTATACATGAATGTAATGGTACCTTTGTCTTTGTCTTTACACTTGCAGAAGCTGGAAAAACTAACTTTGATTGATATGCAAATGAGCACTCGCAAGTGCCCAGGGGTGGCCTTCGCTGTATTAGTGCCCAGGCTGCTTTGCCTTTTTTCATTGTTCCCCCGCCCCAGCCTTTGCATATGCCCGCCCTCCTATTCCCTTGCGTCATCCTTCGGTCCGGCCGAGATCCCGCGCCTGCGCACTGCCTCCGGGCCGGGGCATGCTCACTGCGATGCCCATTGTTGGCACGGCATCGCTTTAACTACTGCGCATGCTCCAGCGAACGGCGCAAAACCAGCAGCAATGTGGCGTTTGCCGGGGCATGCGCAGTAGTTAAAGCGATGCTGTGCCCACAATGGGCATCGCAGTGCGCAGGCTCCAGCCCGGAGGCAGTGCGCAGGCGCGGGATCTCGGCCGGACCGAAGGATGACGCAAGGGAATAGGAGGTCGGGCATAAGCAGAGGCTGGGGCGGGGGAACAATGAAAAAAGGCAAAGCCCCATAGAAATGAATGGGTCCGCAATTCCGTTCCGCAAAATGCAGAACGAAATTGCAGACGTGTGAATGGACCCTAAGGGGATGATACTGAGCATGTTAGTCCACCTGTGGATTCAGAAGAGGGTGGACCAGAAGGATAAACAGCAGGGGGCACTACTAGAGTAAAAAATATACACCCCCAAAAAAAAACTAACAATATTTTTTATTGTATGTGTATTGCCATAATACTCCATTTGAAGTGATCTATTCATTGCATATTAATACACTATATGGACAAAAGTATTGGGACACTCCTTTGAATTCAGGTGTTTCCTTCAGTCCCATTGCCACAGGTGTATAAAATCCAGCCCCTACCCTAGTCTGCCTTTAAAAACCTTTTTGAAAGAATGGTCCGTTCTATAGATCTCACTAAATTCCGGAGTGGTCCCTGTAATAGGATGCCACCACTGCAACAAGTTAGTGTGTGAAATCTTTTCCCTCCTAGATATTCCACAATCAACTGTGAGTGGTATTATTGTAAAGTGGAAGTGTTTAGGAACCACAGCAACTCACCCACAAAGTGGAGACCACAAAGGGTAACAGAGCTGCGTCATCAAGTGTTGATGCAAATAGTGCATAAAAGTCACCAACGCTCTGCTGACTCAATAACTGCAGAGTCCAAACCTCCTCTGGTATTAGCATCAGCACATAAACTGTGCTAGGAGCTTAATGACATGGGTTTCTATGGCTGAGCAGCTGCATGCAACCCTCACATCACCAAACACAATGGCAAGCATCAAATACACTGTCACTGGACTCTAGAACAGTAGAAACATCTTCTGTAGACTGATGAATCACAATTCTCTGGCAGTCTGATGGACGAGTCTGAGTTTGGTGGATGTAGGAGAACGTTACCTGCCTGACTGCATTGTGCCAACTGTAAAGTTTGGTGGAGGAGATATGTTGTTTTTCAATGGTTGGCCTAGGTTCCTTACTTCAAGTGAAGGGAAATCTTAATGATTCAGAATATCAAGACATTTTAGACAATTGTATTTTTCCAATTTTGTGGGAATAGTTTAGGGAAGGTCATTTTCTGTTCCAGCATGACCCAGTGCACAAAGCAAGGTCCACAAAGGTCTCGTTGAGGGAGTTTGGTTTGGAAGAACATCAGGTAATTGGCAGTACATTTACACCACCAGGTCCTCACTAATGAGCGTTCCTATGGAAAACTTTATGGGGTCCCATTAGTTTGCAATGTATTTTGTGACAAAATTGGGAGATTTATCAAAATGGTGTAAATTAGCACGGCTTAGTTGCTCATTACAACCAATCAATATTCTACCTTTCATTTTTCACAGCTCCTTTGGAAAATGAAAGGTGGAAAAGGATTGGTTGCTATGGGCAACTATGCCAGTTCTTCTACAGTTTGCTAAATCTACACCAGTTTGATAAATCTCCTCCAATGTGTTCTGTGACACTAAATGCATGTAGTAATCATAGAATTCATTTAGTCTTTACTGACATCTTTTTGTCGCACAAAATGTTATTTTTTGACACAATTCATTTTGTTACACAGACACCAAATTTTCATCATTTTGTCGCACAGAATGGTATTTTGTGAATTGATTTTATTACACTGAATTCCTTTTGTGGCACAGAATTAATTTTGTCACACAATTAACAGAAT
Source organism: Bufo bufo (assembly GCF_905171765.1). Classification (NCBI taxonomy): domain Eukaryota; kingdom Metazoa; phylum Chordata; class Amphibia; order Anura; family Bufonidae; genus Bufo; species Bufo bufo. The sequence goes on along the minus strand of NC_053391.1, from coordinate 97,924,599 downwards.
AGTATTTTGTGGCACAAAATTCATTTTGTCACACGGAATGGTATTTTGTGACATAGTATTGATTTTGTTACACGAAGTTCATTCTGTGTCACATAATTCATTTTGTGATACAACACTCATTTTCTCACACAGAATGTTATTTTGTGACACAGAATCACAAAATAAAAACAAAAAGCAGCATATTGGCTGTCATTTATTCCCATTGTGAACAGGAATCAATTTCTCACAGAATGTCATCTTGTTGCACAGAATATTATTTAGTGACACAGAATGTCATACAAAATGTCATTTTATGACAGAAAATTAATTTTGTCACACAGAATGTCATTGTGTCGCAAGGAATGTAATTTTATTACAGAATAATTCAATTTGTCGCACCAAATGAAATTTTGTCGCACAGAATGTCATTTTTTGACAAAGAATTCTACAAAATTAATTTTGTCTATACAAAATGCATTTTGCATAAAAAAATGCACAGTGTAAAAATGGTTCCTCATATAACCTTACATTTATCAGTGTTAAACTTAATTTGACACTTCTCTGCCCAAGCCTCCAATCTATCTAGATCCATCTGCAACAGTATACTGTCCTCTTCCGTGTTAATTACTTTACACAGTTTAGGCTACTTTCACATTTGCGTTTGGAGTGGATCCGTCTGGTGTCTGCACAGACGGATCCGCTCCTATAACGCAAACGCTTGCATCCTTTCAGAACGGATCCGTCTGCATAACTGGTTTTTACAGATCTGATTTTTCACTTCGTGAAAACTCAGATCCGACAGTATATTCTAACACAGAGGCGTTCCCATGGTGATGGGGACGCTTCAAGTTAGAATATACTAAAAGAACTGTGTACATGGCTTATTGTGCGAATCATAGCCCCCTGTAAGAGATCAGGTGCTGCCAGGTAGGAGGGGGCAGACCCCCTCCCTCCCCTGTATTAAATGTGACCAGTGCGGCCCCCCTCCCTCTATATTTGGTGGCCAGTGCGGATTCCCAGTATTAAATGTGACCAGTGCGGCCTCCCCTCTCCCCCCCCCTAATTAAAATCACCCCCCCATCATTGGTGGCAGCGGAGAGTTCCGATCTGAGTCCCAGTTTAATCGCTGGGGCTCCGATCGGTTACCATGGCAGCCAAGACGCTATTGCAGTCTTGGCTGCCATGGTTACTTAGCAATAAATAGAAGCATTATACTTACCTGCGAGCTGCGATGTCTGTGACCGACCAGGCGCTCCTCCTACTGGTAAGTGACAGGTCTGTGCTATAGGCAATGCGCCGCACAGACCTTTCACTTACCAGTAGGAGGAGCTCCCGGCCGGTCACAGACATCGCAGCTCGCAGGTAAGTATAATGCTTCTATTTATTGCTAAGTAACCATGGCAGCCAAGACTGCAATAGCGTCTTGGCTGCCATGGTTACCGATCGGAGCCCCAGCGATTAAACTGGGACTCCGATCGGAACTCTCCGCTGCCACCAATGATGGGGGGGGGGGTGATTTTAATTAGGGGGGGGGAGAGGGGAGGCCGCACTGGTCACATTTAATACTGGGAATCCGCACTGGCCACTAATGAATATAGAGGGAGGGGGGCCGCACTGGTCACATTTAACACTGGGGAGGGAGGGAGGGGGGCCGCACTGGCCACCAATGAGTTAAATACAGGGGGGGAGGGGGGGTCTGCCCCCTGCTGCCTGGCAGCACCTGCCAGGCAGCAGGGGGCAGTCATGTACACAGTTCTCAGTATATTCTAACTTGAAGCGTCCCCATCACCATGGGAACGCCTCTGTGTTAGAATATACTGTCAGATCTGAGTTTCACGATCTAACTCAAATCCAATGGTATATTCTAATATAGAGGCGTTCCCATGGTGATGTTGACGCTTCAAGTTAAAATATACCATCGGATTGGAGAAAACTAGTGTAGTCAGCAAAAATTTATATTTTTGTGTGCAACCCTTCTATAAGATCATTCATAGAAACATAGAAACATAGAATGTGTCGGCAGATAAGAACCATTTGGCCCATCTAGTCTGCCCAATATACTGAATACTATGGATAGCCCCCGGCCCTATCTTATATGAAGGATGGCCTTATGCCTATCCCATGCATGCTTAAACCCCTTCACTGTATTTGCAGCTACCACTTCTGCAGGAAGGCTATTCCATGCATCCACTACTCTCTCAGTAAAGTAATACTTCCTTATATTACTTTTAAACCTTTGCCCCTCTAATTTAAAACTGTGTCCTCTTGTGGTAGTTTTTCTTCTTTTAAATATGCTCTCTTCCTTTACCGAGTTGATTCCCTTTATGTATTTAAAAGTTTCTATCATATCCCCTCTGTCTCTTCTTTCTTCCAAGCTATACATATTAAGGTCCTTTAACCTTTCATGGTAAGTCTTATCCTGCAATCCATGTACTAGTTTAGTAGCTCTTCTCTGAACTCTCTCTAGAGTATCTATATCCTTCTGGAGATATGGCCTCCAGTACTGCGCACAATACTCCAAGTGAGGTCTCACCAGTGTTCTGTACAGCGGCATAAGCACTTCACTCTTTCTACTGCTTATACCTCTCCCTATACATCCAAGCATTCTGCTGGCATTTCGTGCTGCTCTATTACATTGTCTTCCCACCTTTAAGTCTTCTGAAATAATTACTCCTAAATCCCTTTCCTCAGATACTGAGGTCAGGACTGTGTCAAATATTCTATATTCTGCCCTTGGGTTTTTACGCCCCAGGTGCATTATCTTGCACTTATCCACATTAAATTTCAGTTTCCAGAGTTCTGACCATTCTTCTAGTTTTCCTAAATCCTTTTCCATTTGGCGTTTCCCTCCAGGAACATCAACCCTGTTACATATCTTTGTGTCATCAGCAAAAAGACAAACCTTACCAGCGAGGCCTTTTGCAATATCACTTATGAAGATATTAAACAAAATCGGTCCCAGTACAGATCCCTGTGGAACCCCACTGGTAACATTACCTTGTTTTGAATGTTCTCCATTGACTACAACCCTCTGTTGTCTGTCACTCAGCCACTGCCTAATCCACTCAACAATATGGGAGTCCATGCTCAATGACTGCAGTTTATTGATAAGTTATTGATAAGTCTTCTATTCATACATATATTGAAGATAATAGGGCCCAATACTGATCCCTGTGGTACCCCACTAGTGACAGTGATCCAATCTGATTGTGAACCATTAATAACCACCTTCTGTTTTCTATCACTGAGCCAGGTACTTACCCACATACAGTTGCAAGAAAAAGTATGTGAACCCATTGGAATGATATGGATTTCTGCACAAATTGGTCATAAAATGTGATCTGATCTTCATCTAAGTCACAACAATAGACAATCACAGTCTGCTTAAACTAATAACACACAAAGAATTAAATGTTACCATGTTTTTATTGAACACACCATGTAAACATTCACAGTGCAGGTGGAAAAAGTATGTGAACCCTTGGATTTAATAACTGGTTGAACCTCCTTTGACAGCAATAACTTCAACCAAACGTTTCCTGTAGTTGCAGATCAGACGTGCACAACGGTCAGGAGTAATTATTGACCATTCCTCTTTACAGAACTGTTTCAGTTCAGCAATATTCTTGGGATGTCTGGTGTGAATCGCTTTCTTGAGGTCATGCCACAGCATCTCAATCGGGTTGAGGTCAGGACTCTGACTGGGCCACTCCAGAAGGTGTATTTTCTTCTGTTTAAGCCATTCTGTTGTTAATTTACTTCTATGCTTTGGGTCGTTGTCCTGTTGCAACACCCATCTTCTGTTGAGCTTCAGCTGGTGGACAGATGGCCTTAAGTTCTCCTGCAAAATGTCTTGATAAACTTGGGAATTCATTTTTCCTTCAATGATAGCAATCCGTCCAGGCCCTGACGCAGCAAAGCAGCCCCAAACCATGATGCCCCCACCACCATACTTCACAGTTGGGATGAGGTTTTAATGTTGGTGTGCTGTGTCTCTTTTTCTCCACACATAGTGTTGTGTGTTTCTTCCAAACTCAACTTTGGTTTCATCTGTCCACAGAATATTTTGCCAGTACTGCTGTGGAACATCCAGGTGCTCTTGTGCAAACTGTAAACGTGCAGCATTGGTTTTTTTTGGACAGCAGTGGCTTCCTCTGTGGTATCCTCCCATGAAATCCATTCTTGTTTAGTGTTTTACGTATCGTAGATTTGCTAACAGGGATGTTAGCATATGCCAGAGACTTTTGTAAGTCTTTAGCTGACACTCTAGGATTCTTCTTCACCTCATTGAGCAGTCTGCGCTGTGCTCTTGCAATCATCTTTACAGGTCAGCCACTCCTAGGGAGAGTAGCAGCAGTGCTGAACATTCTCCATTTATAGACAATTTGTCTTACCGTGGACTGATGAACAGCAAGGCTTTTGGAGATACTTTTATAACCCTTTCCAGCTTTATGCAAGTCAACAGTTCTTAATCATAGGTCTTCTGAGAGCTCTTTTGTGCGAGGCATCATTCACATCAGGCAATGCTTCTTGTGAAAAGCAAACCCAGAACTGGTGTGTGTTTTTTATAAGGCAGGGCAGCTGTAACCAACACCTCCAATCTCATCTCATTGACTGGACTCCAGTTGGCTGACACCTCACTCCAATTAGCTCTTGGAGATGTCATTAGTCTAGGGGTTCACATACTTTTTCCACCTGCACTGTGAATGTTTACAAGGTGTGTTCAATAAAAACATGGTAACATTTACAGTAATTATTTGTGTGTTAATTGTTTAAGCAGACTGTGATTGTCTATTGTTGTGACTTAGATGAAGATCAGATCACATTTTATGACAAATTTGTGCAGAAATCCATAAAATTCCAAAGGGTTCACATACTTTTTCTTGCAACTGTACATACATTTTCTCCCAGTCCAAGCAGTCTAATGTTATGTACTAACCTATTATGTGGCAAGTTGTTTAATGATGTACTGACTTGCACTGTGGAGCTATGACAGTAGTTAAACTGTCCGTTGCATGCAGTGAAGTAGATATTAGGATGCCTACTGGGTCCCTGTGCCGCTACACATATGATATGTCCAAACCTGTCCTGATCTTATTCTAAGGTCAGTACCAAATGAAATGGTCTTCTGCTAGATCATAGGGGCCCTGTTTTATTCGTTTTTTTTATTGTGTCAGAGTTTGGGACCTCCAGAGGGTTCTCTTGTATTCTGGTGGGGCAATACGACACTGTCTACATGCATATTCATTAACCTCTTCATGACCAGCAACATACATGTATGGAGCTAGGAGGGACTTTAACCCCTTCAGGACCCTGCCATTTTTCACCTTAAGGACCAGGCCATTTCTTGCAAATCTGACATGTAACTTTAAAACGCTTTTACTTAGGCCTCATGCACACGCTCCGTTCCGTGGCCCGCCCAAAAAATATAGCAAGTCCTATTCTTGTCCGTTTTGCTTCCATTTTTTGCGGATTCGCGGTTTGTGGACCGCAAAAAAACGGAACGATCGTGTGCATGTAGCCTTATCCAAGCTATTCAGAGATTATTTTCTCATCACATATTGTACTTCATGACAGTGGTAAATTTGAGTAAAAATATTTTATGTTTATTCATAAAAAAAATACCAAATTTACCCAAATTCCAAAAAAGTGACCCCATATTTGAAACTTCGGGATAAGGTGGCAGTTTTGTTGGTACTATATTAGGTACATATGATTTTTGGTTGCTCTATATTGCACTTTTTGTGAGGCAAAGTAACAAAAACTAGCTGTTTTTAATTTTTGTTTTTTACAATGTTCATTTGACAGGTTAGATCATGTGCTTTTTTTTATTGAGCAGGTTGTTACGGACGCAAAAATACCAAATATAACAACTTTTTTGTTTGTTTCAGTTTTACATAATAAAGCATTTTTGAAAAAAATATATTTTTTGTGTCTCCATATTCTGAAAGGAAAAAAAGGAGACAATGCGGCAGCACTCTGCAAATCAGACAAAGTACAACAATGCTTACAAAAATTATGGTGCTAATACTACGCTTATTTATAAAAGCGAGATGCTTGGTCAATGCATTTTGTACAAAACCATCTAAGCCCGTATGCCAAACGTCAAGGCGATCTCTGTTACACGGGTCCTAACACTAAATACTACCTGTTATGCGCCATAATGACCGCCATAAAATTCAGGGAGTGTTGGACCCACATGCATGTTGGATCCACTCTGCCTTTTTCCGTTTTTTGTGCCAAAATGGCCTCCATTACAAGGGATGCAGGTACCGTATAACAGAGATCGCCTTGACGTTTGGCATACGGGCTTAGATGGTTTTGTACAAAATGCATTGACCAAGCATCTCGCTTTTATAAATAAGCGTAGTATTAGCACCATAATTTTTGTAAGCATTGTTGTACTTTGTCTGATTTGCAGAGTGCTGCCGCATTGTCTCCTTTTTTTCCTCAAGGTCTTTGCCATGGCGGCGTGCACCTGCGCACTGGGAGGTGCTGACTAACCCTCTTTTTTTTTCCATATTCTGAAAGCCATTGTTTATTTTTATTTTTGGGCTCATTGTTTTTGGTATGAGATGACAGTTTGATTGGTACTATTTTAGGGTGCATATGACTTTTTGATCGCTTGGTATTACACTTTTTGTGGTGTAAGGTGACAAAAAAATTGCTTTTTTGTCACAGTTTTATTTTTTATTTTTTTACGGTGTTCACCTGAGGGGTTGGATCATGTGATATTTTTATACAGCAGGTTCTTATGGACGTGGCGATACCTAATATGAATACTTTTTTATATTTATTTAAGTTTTACACAATAACAGCATTGTTTAAAACAAAAAAAATCATGTTTTAGTGTCTCCATAGTTTGGGAGCCATATTTTTTTTTTTGGGTGATTGTCTTAGGTAGGGTCTAATTTTTTGTGGTATGAGATGACAGTTTGATTGGTATGATTTTGGGGTGCGTATGACTTTTTGATCGCTTGGTATTTTTGTGATGTAAGTTGACAAAAAATGGCTTTTTTACACAGTGTTTGAAAAACAAATTCCGATGTTCACCTGAGGGGTTAGTTCATGTGATATTTTTATACAGATGAAGTAAAAGAATGCTCCAGCACCGAAGGGCGTTTTGTACAAAATCCCGTTCTTTATTGAATTCTTCACCGAAAATACAGGTACGGACAGCGACAGTGGCACAGGGACCCACTGTTTCCCACGACCTGGTCGTGGGAAACAGTGGGTCCCTGTGCCACTGTCGCTGTCCGTACCTGTATTTTCGGTGAAGAATTCAATAAAGAACGGGATTTTGTACAAAACGCCCTTCGGTGCTGGAGCATTCTTTTACTTCATCTATCTATTGCTGGACTGGCTTGAGTCCGCCCCGTGCACCGTTAATAGGATCGGAAGGTGAGCTGGCTGTAACTTCTTTTTTCATATTTTTATACAGCAGGGTGTTACGACGCGGCGATACCTAATATGTATACTTTTATTTATTTATTTAAGTTTTGCACAATAAAAGCATTTTTGAAACAAAAGAAAATCATGTTTTAGTATCTCCATATTCTGAGAGCCATCATATTTTTACTTTTTGGACGATTGTCTTAGGTATGGTCTCATTTTTTGTGGGATGAGATGATGGTTTAATTGGTACTATTTTGGGGTGCGTATGACTTTTTGATCGCTTGGTATTACACTTTTGTGATGTAAGGTGACAAAAAATTGCTTTTTTTACACCGTTTTTATTATAATTTTTTTACGGTGTTCACCTGAGGGGTTAGGTCATGTGATATTTTAATAGACCTGGTTGTTACAGACACAGCGATACCTAATAAGTCTACTTTTTTATTTAATTGTTTTTTATAGCACTTTTGAAACAAAAAAAATCATGTTTTAGTGTCTTCATAATCTGAGAGCCATAGTTTTTTTTATTTTTTCCCCGACTGTTTTATGTAGGGGCTCATTTTCTGTGGGATGAGGTGACGGTTTGATTGGTACTATTTTGGGGGGTATACGTATTATTGATCGCTTGGTGTTGCACTTTTTGTGATGAAAGGTGACAAAAAAATGAATTTTTTTACACCATTTTTATTTTTTTACGGCTTTCAGGTGAGGGGTGTATCATGTGATATTTTTGTAGAGCCGGTCGTTACGGACGCCTCAATACCCAATATGTCTTCAACTTCTGAGGTCTGATCCCCTCTGTAAAGCATTACAATACAACCTTTTGTATTACAGCTTTTATGCTGACAGCCTGCCTGTGAGACCCAGCCTAAGGGCTGGATTTCACAGGCTTCCGTAGAAGGCAAGCTCCGATGTCTATGGAAGGCATCGGGCTTGCCTTCTCTGCCATCGGGTCCCTGCCACTGCAGCACAGAGACCCGATAGGGAAGCGGAGGGCATACAAGGGGTTAACACGCCGACATCAGTGTTTTCACCGATGCCGGCGTATGCAGCAAGGGCCCGGCTGTCAGTGACTACCGGGTCCGTGCTGCTGATCGGGCGGGCGCAGCTCCTGCACCCGCCCGATCAGCCCGTCGTACATGTACAGCGCTGGTCCTTAAGTCATGTCCACTAGTGCCGTACATGTACAGTGTGGGTCCTCTATGGGTTAAAGATGGTGCCTGCTCGCATACAACAGGGCCTATTGTGACCACTGAATCTGGAGGTGCAAAAACCTGGAAGCATGCTTCGAGCTGTCCTCAGAGAGGATTGGGGGAGCCAGGGTGCGTATGCAGCAGCCTCCGTATTCCGGCATGATACCAGACTGCCGCACATTCGTTCCATAGGAACATAGAGTATTTGTCATAGCCTCCAATGCTAATACATTGGAGTCTGACAGAAGCAATCTGACTGTTGTTTGTTATTGTTCCCTATAGGAACTATAAAAATGTGTAAAAAATAAAAAATAAAATTCAAAATATAAAAGAAAATATATAAAAATTCAAATCATCCCCCTTTCCCCAAAATGAAAATAAAAAGAAATAAACAATAAAAAAATACACATCATGGGCATCGCTGCATGTGTAAACACCGATTCACATGACCATAGTTTTTGTCCACACCTGATCTGCAAAATACATATGGTCCTGTGAATTCACCCTTAAAATGTAAAAATATTTATCCAGTATGGCAAACATCAAAATGGAAAATAAAAGTCAAACTGGCTAATTCATTGTTTTTTGGTTACACACAAAAAAATTACACAAAAAGTAATCAATAGTGGAATTAGAAATAGCAACTTGACCCGCAAAAAAATAGCCCCCATACAGCTATGTGAACGGAAAGATAAAAAAGATATGGCTCTGGAATGGAAGGGAGTGAAAAATGAAAATGCAAAACTGAAAAAAAGCTCTGGGGCTGAAAGGGTTAAAGTGATCCTCCAGTTCAACAACAAGAATTCACATTAGTTGAGGAACACTTACATGGCGCTCTACTTCTCATCTTTTTGGCTGCAATTCTGCCAATTCCTGTGCTCCTCTTTGTCTCCCTAGATGGAGATACCTCTTCTCAGACTACCCACTACCTGGGCTACGGTAGGCCAAGACACTTCCTGCTTGTCTGAATAGCAGAAGAGGAGCTTGGAAATTAGCGGATCTGCATATGAATAGATTAAAAAGCGGGCTCCATGTAAGTGCTCTGGGGATTGCCCAATTAGTATGAATTGTTCTCTTGAGTCAAAGGATTGGTTTAATATGCCCTGCTGGTTCCACTACCATTACCATGACAGAGTGGACCAATGACCAACATACAGCGTTTCCAGTCGTCAGTCTTATAACAATCCAAGCATATTAATAGACATCAGGGGCGGATTGGCCATAGACCTTACAGGGAAATTTCCCGGTGGGCCGATGCCCAGGGAACCAAAGTTTTTGGGGATGTATTTTGTGGAGGACTGTTGTATTTGGCTCTGTTGGGGCTGTATAATGTGCCACAATATGGTATTGCTGGCCCTGCCTTCCGTCAATTTGGAGCCGATTACAAAACAGGGCCACTTTTAGTATTTTTTCCAGGGACACTTTAAGTTCCCAGTCCGCCCCTGATAGACATTCACTACCTGACTCCACGTAACCATGAGTTCTCCAATGACTTAAGGTCCTTTAACGTGCACTAATTTTCAGTCCAAACTGATCAGCCAACAAACTAGCGCTAATCAGAACCTTTATGCAAGTATAGAAATGTTTGGTGGTCCACAGCATATCTTCACATATAATATGCAAACAGTTAAGGTCCCTTTACACGGGGCGATATCACAGCAGATAGCTGGGAAGGAAGAATTCCTTCCCGACAATCTACTGTTTGCTAGCAGAGGAGACCAGTGCATTTACATGCAGCGATCTAGTCCAGAGTATGGGAAGGGGTGATCACTAATGCCATCGCTGTTCCCCATACTGACTCGTTGTTTGCCGGCAGGAGATCATGTTTACACAGTACAATCTGCTGCCGGTAAACATGAGCACAAACGAGCGGATTACCCAATGAACAGGCGTTTCACTTGTTCATTGGCTAATCGGGGGCACATTTACATCTCCCAATCATCGCTAACAAGCGATACTATGAGCACTAGTTAGCAATAATCCGTACAATTATCGGCCTGTGTAAAGGGTATAAAGGATCATAATTATCATTTATCCCCCAGTCAGTTTTAATCGACCCGTGCAAAGGCACTTTAAATGAGCATTGACTGGCACTCGTTATGGCCCTGCATCGTGCTGTGTAAAAGCACCCTTACATTATCACCAGATGTCAATCCAATCCAGTGTTTTCAGAGGGTTTCCTCCGGGTACTCCGGTTTCCTCCCACACTCCAAAGACATACTGATAGGGAACGTAGATTGTGAGCCGCATTGGGGACAGTTGGATGCTAATGACTGTAAAGTGCTGCAGAATATAGTAGCGCTATATAAGTGCATAAAATAAATAAATGATCTAGTCAGTCAATAATCAAGTCAACATGAACCAGATACAGAATATTTTTTGCACCTTGTTGAATCTATAATATGAAAAAAAAAAGGCTGTGCAAAGTAGGTCCTACACAGGCCATAATAAAATGGCCTCATAAGGCATCTAGATCATTGTTTCTTAACCAGCAGTACACATACCCCAGAGGGTACGCTCCGTAGGGTGAGGAGAAACAGCTTCACTAGCATCTGGCAATATTTCACAGCAGCTTGCTAGAGCACTGACGTAATTCCATTCCACATTCAACTGAATTGCCATCCCTGCCATTCACCCACATAGGCCACAGGCCACTTTGGGGGGATATACTACAAGGGGCAATATAATGGGATATTATTACTACTGGGGGCACTGTGGGGGCCTTGTTACTACTGTGGGGCATTATTGTGTGCTTTAATATCAGTGGGGCACAACAGGAAATATTTTAGTACTGGGGCACTATGGAGGCTTTATTACTCCTAGGGTGCACTATAGTGGGTTTATTACTACTGAGGGCATTATAGAGGGCTTTTATAATATTAGGGTCCAGATATAGGAAAATATTTACTACTGGGAAGAACAATGGGGGCTTTATTACTACTGGTAGCATTATGGGGGAATTATTACTACAGGGGGTACTGGCATTATTATCATTATCGGACAGACTATGAAGGGAAGAACTACTGGACACTATTACTAATGAGGGAACTGGGGTAACAAGTAGTGTTGAGCACGAATATTCGAATATCAAATTTTTTTTGCGAATATCGGCACTTCGCTAATTCGCGAATATTTCGAATATAGTGCTATAAATTCGATATTTTGAATATTCGTTTTTTTTTTTTTTTGATTGTTATATTTTTTTCTTTCCCACTTCCCAAAAGTAGTTCTTACCTGTCCTTAGGATTCCTGGCTGCTCCAGTCAGTGACCGTTGCTGCTTCTGCCGACTTCCGTGCTCATGGAGCATCCCCATCACCATGGGAACGTCTCCATACTAGAATGTACTGTCGGATTTGAGAATTACGTTGAAATCGCAATTCGATTAATTCAAGTTCTAATAATCGAATTGCGATTACAACTTACACTGCGTGCAGAATTATTAGGCAAATGAGTATTTTGACCACATCATCCTCTTTATGCATGTTGTCTTCCTCCAAGCTGTATAGGCTCGAAAGCCTACTACCAATTAAGCATATTAAGTGATGTGCATCTCTGTAATGAGAAGGGGTGTGGTCTAATGACATCAACACCCTCTATTAGGTGTGCATAATTATTAGGCAACTTCCTTTCCTTTGGCAAAATGGGTCAAAAGAAGGACTTGACAGGCTCAGAAAAGTCAAAAATAGTGAGATATCTTGCAGAGGGATGCAGCACTCTTAAAATTGCAAAGCTTCTGAAGCGTGATCATCGAACAATCAAGCGTTTCATTCAAAATAGTCAACAGGGTCGCAAGAAGCGTGTGGAAAAACCAAGGCGCAAAATAACTGCCCATGAACTGAGAAAAGTCAAGCGTGCAGCTGCCAAGATGCCACTTGCCACCAGTTTGGCCATATTTCAGAGCTGCAACATCACTGGAGTGCCCAAAAGCACAAGGTGTGCAATACTCAGAGACATGGCCAAGGTAAGAAAGGCTGAAAGACGACCACCACTGAACAAGACACACAAGCTGAAACGTCAAGACTGGGCCAAGAAATATCTCAAGACTGATTTTTCTAAGGTTTTATGGACTGATGAAATGAGAGTGAGTCTTGATGGGCCAGATGGATGGGCCCGTGCTGGATTGGTAAAGGGCAGAGAGCTCCAGTCCGACTCAGACGCCAGCAAGGTGGAGGTGGAGTACTGGTTTGGGCTGGTATCATCAAAGATGAGCTTGTGGGGCCTTTTCGGGTTGAGGATGGAGTCAAGCTCAACTCCCAGTCCTACTGCCAGTTTCTGGAAGACACCTTCTTCAAGCAGTGGTACAGGAAGAAGTCTGCATCCTTCAAGAAAAACATGATTTTCATGCAGGACAATGCTCCATCACACGCGTCCAAGTACTCCACAGCGTGGCTGGCAAGAAAGGGTATAAAAGAAGAAAATCTAATGACATGGCCTCCTTGTTCACCTGATCTGAACCCCATTGAGAACCTGTGGTCCATCATCAAATGTGAGATTTACAAGGAGGGAAAACAGTACACCTCTCTGAACAGTGTCTGGGAGGCTGTGGTTGCTGCTGCACGCAATGTTGATGGTGAACAGATCAAAACACTGACAGAATCCATGGATGGCAGGCTTTTGAGTGTCCTTGCAAAGAAAGGTGGCTATATTGGTCACTGATTTGTTTTTGTTTTGTTTTTGAATGTCAGAAATGTATATTTGTGAATGTTGAGATGTTATATTGGTTTCACTGGTAAAAATAAATAATTGAAATGGGTATATATTTGCTTTTTGTTAAGTTGCCTAATAATTATGCACAGTAATAGTCACCTGCACACACAGATATCCCCCTAAAATAGCTAAAACTAAAAACAAACTAAAAACTACTTCCAAAAATATTCAGCTTTGATATTAATGAGTTTTTTGGGTTCATTGAGAACATGGTTGTTGTTCAATAATAAAATTAATCCTCAAAAATACAACTTGCCTAATAATTCTGCACTCCCTGTAGCACTGCTATATTCCATATTTGTTAATTCTAGCCTAATATTGAATATAGCAGTGCTAAGTTGTAATCGTAATGCGATCAGTACAACTTGAATTAATCGCATTGCGATTTCAACTTGGACCTGGTTTACTATGGTTGGCTTGGTAGAATAAGCGAATATGACAAATGTATTCGCCATAGTCTTCAAAACGAAGATAACGAAGTATTCTCCATCTTCGTTTTAGCTCCATATTCGTCAACTTCATTAATTCTAGCAATCAAATAGGAAAGTTGACTCTAGAGACAGCTGTGTTTAATTCGCTATGCGATTATAATACTTTGCTTTTTTTTTTTTATAAATAGAATCATTATAATAATCGTTAATTTCTAACGATAATTTGTTTTCCCTTAGTCCTAACAGCAGCACAGATGGGGGGGGTTAACTGCCCCTGTGGACTGGTAGGACCGGCGGAATTTTTAATGAGCCCAAGAACCAATAAACGATCTTCAACTCCCTGAAAGGGAGGAGATCACCCCCCCAGCCCACCGTGTTTTTAACAAGCATAATGTATCTAGGGTGGGATATTTGTGTGCTGCTGTTAGGACTAAGTGAAAACAAATTATCGTTAGAAATTAACGATTCCCTTAAGTCCTACCAGCAGCACAGATGGGGAGATAGCAAAAAGAATCCCTTAGGGAGGGTCCTCATGCCTGGCAGAACTAAGAACTGTCTGCCCAAAAGCCGAAAACTCTGCCATCCTAGCATCTATCCTATAATGGGAGATGAAGGTCGACTCAGAGCTCCAGGAAGCCGCCTTACAGATCAACTCTAAGGGGAGAAGTCTTCTCTCCGCAACAGAGGTGGAGACAGCCCTAGTAGAATGGGCTCTCACAAACTCCAGAGGATCTAGAGATTGGGAGACAAAAGCCTCCCTAATGGCTTCCTTGATCCAGCGACTAATGGTAGCTTTAGACGCTTTACGGCCTTTAGACTTACCGGCAAACAGGATGAGGAGATTCTCATCTATCCTGAATTCTCTGGATCTATCCACATAGACCTGAAGGCACCTTGAAATATCCAGCGGGTATCTAGCTGGAGTATCAGAGGAGGAGGCTGAAAAAAAAACTGGTAAAGAGATTACCTGGTTAATATTTTGGAAGGTAGGGATCTTAGGCCTGAAGTAGGGTAAAAACTTCAGGAGTACTCTGTCTTGTAAGAAGATAATGTAAGGGTGAATTGCAGAAAAAGCCTGCAATTCAGAGATCCTTTTGGCTGAAGCTACAGCCAGAAGAAAAACCATCTTTAAAGTCAAAAATCTGAATTCCACCTCCTCCAATGGCTCAAAGGGGGGAGATGCTAGCCCCCTGAGCACTACTGAAAGATCCCACTGGGGAATGGGTTTCAGTATAGTAGGCTTTAGACTTTCAGCTCCCTTCAGGAAGCGTTTGATGAGTGGATCCCGAGAATGTGGCCTGTTAAGACAGGCCGAGATGGCACAAATCTGTACCTTCAAGGTAGCTGGAGAAAGACCTCTATCTAATCCATCTTGAAGGAATTGTAGTATCGCAGGAAGGGGCGGATCTGCAGACGCCACCTGTTTGGAATCACACCATGACATGAAGATTCTCATGATCCTGGAGTAGGCCTTATTTGTAGACTCTGCTCTGGAATGCGACAAAGTTCTCAGGACCGACTCGGAAAGCCCTTCTATGTTGGGAAGGGACTGATCAACCTCCAGGCTGTCAGGTTGAACCTGTGCAGATCTGGGCAGAGGTGAGTGTCCCACGACACCAGGGTCTGCTCCGGGGGGAGTCTCCAGTATTGTCCCCGACTCATCTGAATGAGCTGGGTAAACCAGGATCTCCTAGGCCACAACGGTATGATGGCTATTACCGAGGCCTGATCCTGACGGATTTTCATCAATACCCTCGGTATCATGGAAAACGGAGGGAAGATGTAAGCCAGCCTGAACCTCCACGGTATCGACAGAGCATCTATCGCCAGGGGGTTGTCTTCCCTGTACAGGGAACAGAACCTCAGCACCTTGGCGTTGAACCTGGTTGCCATGAGATCCACCTCTGGCATACCCCATCTGTGAACTAACTGCCTGAAGATCTCCGGATGCAGAGACCACTCCATGGTCGGTAATCCTCGACTTAAGCGGTCCGCTATCATATTGAGGGAGCCTCGAATATGAGTGGCAGATAGATGGGAAAGGTTCGTCTCTGCACACCGAAGAATTACCCCGATCTCTGAAAGAAGGGGCAATGATCTTGTGCCTCCCTGCTTGTTTAAGTAGATAACCGCAGTCATATTGTCTGACTGGACTTTCACTGCTTTGCCCCGAATCTGAGGGGCGAAGTGAAGGAGGGCTAGCCGGATAGCTCGCATCTTGCGAAGATTGGAAGAGAGACGCCGCTCCAGAGGAGACCAAGATCCCTGTACTGGGGATCCGTCCAGGTGAGCGCCCCAGCCTACAAGGGACACGTCTGTAGTCAATATGAGCCAAACTGGTTGGGTCATAGACTTCCCTGCTGGTAGCTGGAACCACCATCTGAGGGAATTCCGGGTTTGACCGGACAGGGAGCACAGGGAATCTAGCCCCGCAGGGCTGCCGTTCCATAAGTGTAAGACCTCCGACTGAAGAGGACGGAGGTGCCATAACGCCCAAGGGACTGCGTCCGCAGCCGCTGACATGAGCCCCAGCATCTTCATGAGAGTCCGAATTTAGACTCGACGAGGGACAAAAAGGACTCTTGCCAGGTCCTGAATCCGCGCTCTCCTTTCTAGAGTCAACTGGAGGGACATCTCCACAGAGTCGACCACGAATCCTAAATAATGGATTAAAGTCGATGGGCTCACATTCGACTTCTGCCAGTTGATAATCCAGCCCAGGCGGAGGAGAAAGGAGATTGCGATCTGAAGATGGTGGGTAAGGACCGGAACTGAAGAGGCTATGAAGAGCCAATCGTCCAGATAAGGAATAATAGTCAGTCCTTGAAGTCTCAAAGCTGCCACCACCGACACCACCACCTTGGTGAAGATAAG
The DNA here is from genome assembly GCF_905171765.1 of Bufo bufo. Classification (NCBI taxonomy): domain Eukaryota; kingdom Metazoa; phylum Chordata; class Amphibia; order Anura; family Bufonidae; genus Bufo; species Bufo bufo. Next base: position 97,908,019 of record NC_053391.1, on the reverse strand, counting down.
GGGGGCAGAAGAGATTCCGAAGGGAAGCGCGGCGAACTGAAAGTGCCTGCGAACCCCTAAAATCTGGACCGCGATCCTGAGGAATTTCCGGGAAGCGGAATGGATCGGGATGTGAAGGTACGCATCCTTGAGGTCCAGAGTAGCCATGACGTCCCCAGGGTTGAGGATATGGCTGACTGACCTTATGGTTTCCATCTGAAACCTGGTTTTCCTTATAAATCGATTGAGGAATCTCAAGTCGATGATCATCCGGAGATCTCCCGTCTTCTTGGGAACCAGGAACACTGGAGAATAAATCCCTAGGCCTCTCTCCCCTGCCGGCACCTCCTCCAGGGCTCCCTTGGAGATCTAGTCCTGAATATAAGACTTTAGGATCTTTTGTTTGGCAGACCCGAAGTTTCGCGTGGCGATAAATCTCTCTGGGGGGGGGGGGGGGGGAGATAAGATCTACCCGGTAACCGGCAGAAATTATATCCTGAACCCAGGGGTCTGCAATCTGCTGGGCCCAAAAGTTTTTGAAGTGGGAGAGACGGCCCCCCACGGGAATCTGGGGGAGGGGCACGGGAAAGTCTAGAGGAGATACTGCAGGGGCAGCAGGGCTTATCAAAGAGCCTCGAGGAGGCCCATAGTCAGGAGGGTTTCGCCTCCCTGGTGGGTTTGCGGGAGCGTCTCGAGAATCTACGAGACGGCCCCCCCCCCCCAATCTCTGCGCCTAGCCTGCTGCCCTGAACGGCCTCCGCCTTTTTTATCCTGTCTGGGGCGTCCCCGAAAGGGCTGCTGGGGGAGACTCTTCCCTTTCTTGTCGGAGAGTCCCTCCATGATCTTGTCCAATTCGGACCCGAACAGCCTATCCGGTTCGAAGGGGAGCCCACATAGATTAAACTTGGACGCGTTGTCCGCGATCCACGGTTTCAGCCATAGTGGCCTGCGGGCAGCTGAAACTAGAGCCATAGTTTTGGCGGCCAGTTTCAACTGCATCTGGGTGGAATCACACAGGAAATCCATAGCCAGATTGACTGACTTAAAAGCTGTCAAGATGTTGTCTCTGGAAACGTCCTGGTCCACGTCTGTCTGGATCTGATTAAGTTTGGAGCGTAAGAAGGAGGCTACTTCAGTGGCCGCAATGGATGTCGATGCGGAGGCAGCAGCCGCCGCGTAACCCCTTCTAAGGGTGCACTCTGCCCTCTGGTCTAGAGGGTCCTGCAGACTAGACCCATCGTCTGCAGGGACCAGAGTGCGCCTGGACAACTTGGCTATTGCCATGTCCACCTTGGGAACGGAACCCCACGATTCCACCAAGGGTTTAGCCATTGGGTACATGAGCTTGAACTTCCTGGTGAGGACTGGACCTTTTTCAGGCTTTCTCCACTCTGTACGCATCACAGAGAGAAGGGTCTCATCCGCTCTAAAGACACGCTGTGTCCGTCCGGCGGGATCGGAGGACTCCCCCAAGTCAACATCCTGGTCCCTCGACCTGATGGATTTTAACAACTTCTGCGTTTTCTCTGGGGGAAAAAAACAAGAAGTTAATTCTTCTTCCTCAGAAGAAGACCCCACCGAACAGGGGGTGGGTCTCTCGACTGGTGCCGCCACTTCCATGGGGGTCTGGGAGGATCCGGGTAGCCTCTCATTAAGAAGGCGCACAACTCCCTTTATGGAATCATCCACGTAGGTCTTGGTCCACTGGAACATCTCCTGCATCGTGGGTTCCGTAGATGCCTGTGTGCGACAACCTTCACACCTTGAATAAGGGCAGTTGTCGTCCAAAGGTGTGTTACAATCGTAACAGGCTGTTGAGGAACGGTTGAGACGTGTGCATATATATCCATGCATGCCTGCAAACACGTGCGGGCATGTATGGTATATATATGCATACATTAACCACCGCATCATGGGGTGATGCCCATGGTGATCCCCAGGGGCTCATGGTGGCCCCTGTGGGAAATATGTGGTCCCTGGAAGCTGTGCCCCCTTATAATCCCCCTTATATTAGTATATATATGTGCCCCCTTATGTCCCCTGTATGTGATGCCCCAGATATATGCGAGGGTGTGTGTATATATAGATATGTGTGTATGTATTTGCACACGTGTCTATGTATATACACTTATGTCAGCATGACAGTATGTATGTGGGCTTATTGCTGCCCATTCATACCCCCGGTTCAAGCATCTGTGGATATATATATGCATATATGCAATTCCAACTGTTATCAACAGAGTTGTTATAGCCTGTAGGATAACAGCTGATTAGCATCTAGTCCCCTTTTGTTCAGGCCCAAAGCAATCAGACGCTTTGGCACCGTTTGTGAGGGGACCTTCTAACCAGAGACATCAAGAACCTGAGAACCTGTTTTTCCACACCTCTGCCCATGGCTAAAACTCCATGCCCCTACTCCCAGCATTTTTGGGACTAGGGGGGGGGGGAGGACTCTGGGGATTGTAGGCAGGCATACGTCACAGTGACACTATGATGTCACATGCCTGAGGAAGGAGGAGGGGGTTGCTTTTGGGCTATAAAACCCTGAACCGGCCAGAGGTGCGCGCTCTTGCAACCAGACTAGATTCAGAGATGCAGGGGAGAGAGCAGCTTCATGATGACCACCTGGATAAGGCCTAAGTATACCTGTGTAGCCCCTACCTACCCCTCACATATCACCCCTGGTCCTGTAACCCCTTACCCTTGCCATGTTACTGGACACCCTGATCCCCCAAACCCTTGCTCCACCGTGTAACCCTTTCCCTACCCTGATTAACCCCTGGTGGTAACCCCTGCTCTAACCCTGCCACCCCCCCCCCCCCCCCCCCCCCCCCACTGTACACTTGCAGGGTATTCACCCTTGCATTGCTGTACAGTTCTGATATTATCCCCATTGTTAACCCTTTGTGTTTGTGGTCGGTTTACACCCCTGTGAGGCCACCATTAACCCTCGTCGTACCCCGTAGGGACAGTGAATAGTCAGGTGGGGTGGGTTACTGATATTTGTGTGTATGATGTATTATTGTAATGTATAGATAGTATGTGGGGTGGAATTTGGGATTGTGTAGTGTAGTTAGGCTTGTATTGTGTTTATTGTAGTACTGTTTCTGTACTGCGGTGTGTACGTCTATGTATATATATTCATATCCATTGATCCATGAATATATATAGATATAATGTATTGCTAGACTGATATAATTGTATTGTGTAATAAATATTCCTTATTGTTCATAATGCAGTGTATGGTGTTTTTAGTAGTCGCCGCCGTAGTATAGTGATAGTAAGGCGCTTGCAGCTAGCGTAGTGATTAGTGTAAAGTATAGCAAAGGTATTGTGTGTTATTATATAAAGGCATAAATGGGCAGAGTTATCACTAGATGGCTCCTCCCATTTATGAATATTAATTATCGATATTTGCATAAATATTGGTGATTAATATTCCCCCTTTACATTGGCGAGCCAGGCCCACTGCGTGGATTTTGCGCTTATTTTTGGTCTTAAGGTTGAGGGTCGCTAGTACTGTGGAGACCACACTACTGGCATCTTGTGGTGAGGCAAGGCGAGGGTATTATTGGGGACACTTCCCTATACCCCGGAGGACGTGTACCACTGACCGTCTACACCGCTTTGTATCTACAAAGAAAGGAACTTTCTGCTGAAGCAGTAAGTTAGAAACATATACTTTATGAATACTATACGGATACGTATGGAATTGAAGCACATTTAGTGACTGTGATTTTTTGCACGTTTACTTTATCTTTTAGAAACCCTCTGACTTCAGTAAGCCCCTGATGAGTTTTCATCGTTATTGAAACGAAACATGGCATGTAGGGTAATATACTGAGGGAATACAGGGAATAGGCCCCATCTAGGGACAGGTTCCGTATGGGGTCGCCCCTGTCGGGGCGGGTACTCCGTGTCGCTGAGGCAGGTCTATGAGTATAGCCCCTAACCATCCATATAGGGAGGGCTCTAGACCAGGGCATTATAGGAGAATGTAATTGCCATATCATCTGAAGCAATTTGGCCAGATTGGCGTATTATCTGAAGCATCTCGGCCACCTGTGCCCGTACCACAAAAGAGTACCACGCCATCCACTACCGAGTGAGTCATACGTCTACAGGACGGGGTAAGATCCACCCATTATCTTACATCTTATAGACGAATCGGGATAGTGGAAATATATGTGTATATATGTGTGTATGTATTACGTCTATGTCCCACTATAACCACCAATGCTTTTAGTGATATTAGAGTAAAAGTTATATTTTAAAGTATACTCAGTCCACATGTGGTAAATACAATTATTGGAGGTGTGACCTATCTCTGCATATATACACCTGTTGCATAGAGATAAATTTTGGTACATAAGTAATTCGGACCAGGTTTCGACATTGCAGGCGCAGCTGGCAGAGAATGTGCAGTCTACTGTTGACCGAGATGCGCAGGTGGCTAGGATAGAGTCACAGTTGGTAGAGCTGCAGAGGCAGAAGGAGGAAATTGAGGCTAAGTTGACTCAGTCTTATACTGAAGTCAAAGCCTTCAAGGAGCGGACTGCCTCTACTGACGTGACGGTAGCCAAATTGAAGGCTCAGGTTGCTGTAAGGTCCCAGCTAATGTCTGGCATGCAACAGGTTATCACCAAGTTGGTGCCTGCCCTTTCTTTTTCCATAAAGCCAGGGTCGGAATCTCCCAAAATGTTGCCCTGTGCAGGGCCACAAGGGGTGAGAGTAGTCTGTGACCGGTCTAATCATCAGGTCAAGCTGGTCCAGACTAACAGAGATTTTTCCCTTACTTTGGGAAAAAGAACTGTGGTGAAGAGTGCGTCCCTGAGGATGGAACAATTCAGGAGAAGGGAGCACGGCTGCAGTGTAGATGGACCTGGGCCATGCAGAGCAAACATCAGATGTTTTGCATGTGGTGGCCTAGGTCACATAGCGAGACACTGCAAAACAGATAGGAACATAACACACAGGACAGGAAACCAAGTCACGTGTTTCAGGTGTGGGAACAAAGGACACATTGCAAGGAATTGCCCTGGTGCAAGTAATTGCAATGTGTCCAACAGTATCAGCCAGGTAACAAATTGGGCAGTGGGGTCTAGTCAGCTTGGCCATAAAGGGGTTACTTCTCGGCAGCATCACCAGCTGCTGAGGGGTCAGAGTGGCCAAGCTAGGCTAGGCAACATTTGACACCCCTGTACTATTTGTTACACCGTGTGTTCCCTGTGTATGTCCATGTTGTGTGTTTTTGTTATCTGTTTGTAAGTTTTTCTTGATGTTGATGGTGGTAGTCCTTGTCTGCGGATGTGTTCTACCATGCTGATTTATGTAGTGGTGTAAGTCCCGTCTGCTGTCTTTGTTTCATTCTGTGTCCCCTTGGAGTGGAACAGTGTTATACTGTGGATCGAGAACGTATAGGTTTGCGAGCAGATAATATCACACGGGAAATCCTGCTGGTCGGGAGAAGGCATAAGGACCTTCTCCATGCAGCACACAAAGGATGATGTGATATTATTCTGGGCAACCAGGGTCTCAGATCGATACAGATAGCACTGTTGTGCTCCAGGTTTTCGGTAGGGCTGTGTTGCGCTGGGGACTGGGGCGGACAGACAACATTGGTGTAATGTTGTGCTGCGCACTTAATTCTAGTCCGGTCAGGTAGCACAGCTCTGATAGGGATTGGACGCAGAGTGTTTGGCAGCAGAATGTGGACTGTGTTCTTGTGTTGTGGGGTCCTGGGGAGCCAGGGCATGCCTATGCCATTGGTTCTGCGGGCCTCCACAAGGCGGGATCACAGGGGGAAATCAGCCTGGGTACACATGAGTGGACAGGGATCCGGTGCCATCAATAACAAGATGGTGCTTTGTCCACAGAACTCCAGTTATCCTAACCTAGTAGGGCGGCCATCCTTATCTGTTGGTGCAGAGGGATGTGCAGCAGAGGACGCTATCCTCTGAAGGTAGGGTGTTCAGACACCAGTGTTGGGATAACGAGGGGTCCTGTGAGATAAAGGGCAGCCCAATACCTTTCTCTACCCATGGGTCAAAGGTATTGGTGCTGGGAATTTTCACATTAATTGCACTGTTAGGGGAGAAATTCCCCTGGGAGCGCCTGGTGTTTTCTTCTGCCATATGTGTGATTTTATATGGAGCGGAAGAAAAACCTAGGAGATGCCACAGAAGAGACCAGCTATTCCCCCTGACACTGTTGTGAAGCTCCAGAGGATCCCACTGGATTTTGGCAACAAAGCGACCTCTGCCTAGAGGTGTTATAGCAATGAAGACTGTGCCACAATCCAGCGGGAGCATTATTTAGGCTCTGGAGGAAGACTTGGGAGACGTTCGGGTGGAAGAACTTATCACTTGTTTCACCCAGTGAAACTTCTTCTGGTTCTGGTCATCGTAATCGGAGGGTCAAGGGACTTATTGACCAAATACACCAGAACCAGACAGAACTTTACAGAACTATCCAGAGGAGGAGGCTCAGGACATAACGCTAACATTGTTCCTGAAGCCAAATATTGTATGGACACACTTTGTTTCCTATGAGGGTTCGGGACGTATAACTTGTACTACCCTGAAACCCCATAGCACATTGTATTTATTGATTGATTGTGTTTATTGTTCGATGGTGTACCCATAGACACTCTAGGTACAAATGTGTGACAGCCTATATTCGGCTGTACACATTTGCATCCTATAGTCGTTTCCCATTGACACAGGGGTCTGCGACCTACCTGTGTCTTTGGAGGTGTAGAGATATGCCAGGTTGCATGAGTCTCTATGGGTACACATACATATAATGATTTTGGTGGTGTTGGGAGGGATGTGACATGTGTTTTGTGTGAATGGGGATAAGATTAGGACACGATAGGGACAGGCATCACTCATTTGCCACCTTGAACCCTGGAACGGTGAGGTTCTTAAGGGAAGGGCTGGATGTGTAGTGTGGCGGAGGTGTTCTCCGCAGTAGAATTCAGGTACTATGACATCACCGCTTAAGAGTTTGACCTGCCTTGTAAAGACCTATTAATCTGTCCACGGGAGAACTGCACCCATCAAGATGGAAACAGACGTTGGATAGAAGAAAGTTGGGACTGAGACTGTGAGGGTGAACCCGCTCCAGATGCCTTGGAGGCGGGCCATACCTGAAGATCGGCAGAACTACCGAGAGACTGTGGGGGTGTGGTCACTCCAAATTGGGGGTGGCCGACACCAAGAGACTGTTAAAGAAAGGCCAGTTAAAGACTGTAAGGGTGAACCCACTCCAGAATTGGGGGGGGGGCGAAGATACCTGAAGATCGGCAGAATTACCGAGAGACTGTGGGGGTGTGGTCACTCCAAAGTGGGGGTGGCCGACACTAAGACTGTTAAAGAAAGACCAGCTAACCAAGAGACTGTGGGTGTGTGGTATCCTAAAGATGTCAAGAAGAAGACAGAAGGGCAGGTCGGAGGAAGCTGGATTGGGGATGTCTAAGTACCTAAAGATCAGTGTGCACTACAGTTCTTCCTGAACTTCCACCAAAGATGGGGTTGAAGGGGGGCAAACATATCTCAACCCGTTCCCCCATTATATTGTCGTATTATATTCCGACAACAGGGGGATTGTTGAGGAACGGTTGAGACGTGTGCATATATATCCATGCATGCCTGCAAACACGTGCGGGCATGTATAGTATATATATGCATACATTAACCACCGCATCATGGGGTGATGCCCATGGTGATCCCCAGGGGCTCATGGTGGCCCCTGTGGGAAATATGTGGTCCCTGGAAGCTGTGCCCCCTTATAATCCCCCTTATATTAGTATATATATGTGCCCCCTTATATATGTCCCCTGTATGTGATGCCCCAGATATATGCGAGGGTGTGTGTATATATAGATATGTGTGTATGTATTTGCACACGTGTCTATGTATATACACTTATGTCAGCATGACAGTATGTATGTGGGATTATTGCTGCCCATTCATACCCCCGGTTCAAGCATCTGTGGATATATATATGCATATATGCAATTCCAACTGTTATCAGTTATTGTTATAGCCTGTAGGATAACAGCTGATTAGCATCTAGTCCCCTTTTGTTCAGGCCCAAAGCAATCAGGCGCTTTGGCACCGTTTGTGAGGGGACCTTCTAACCAGAGACATCAAGAACCTGAGAACCTGTTTTTCCACACCTCTGCCCACTCCATGCCCCTACTCCCAGCATTTTTGGGACTAGGGGGGGGGTGAGGACTCTGGGGATTGTAGGCAGGCATACGTCACAGTGACACTATGATGTCACATGCCTGAGGAAGGAGGAGGGGGTTGCTTTTGGGCTATAAAACCCCGAACCGGCCAGAGGTGCGCGCTCTTGCAACCAGACTAGATTCAGAGATGCAGGGGAGAGAGCAGCTTCATGATGACCACCTGGATAAGGCCTAAGTATACCTGTGTAGCCCCTACCTACCCCTCACATATCACCCCTGGTCCTGTAACCCCTTACCCTTGCCATGTTACTGGACACCCTGATCCCCCAAACCCTTGCTCCACCGTGTAACCCTTTCCCTACCCTGATTAACCCCTGGTGGTAACCCCTGCTCTAACCCTGCCACCCCCCCCCCCCCCCCACTGTACACTTGCAGGGTATTCACCCTTGCATTGCTGTACAGTTCTGATATTATCCCCATTGTTAACCCTTTGTGTTTGTGGTCGGTTTACACCCCTGTGAGGCCACCATTAACCCTCGTCGTACCCCGTAGGGACAGTGAATAGTCAGGTGGGGTGGGTTACTGATATTTGTGTGTATGATGTATTATTGTAATGTATAGATAGTATGTGGGGTGGAATTTGGGATTGTGTAGTGTAGTTAGGCTTGTATTGTGTTTATTGTAGTACTGTTTCTGTACTGCGGTGTGTACGTCTATATGTATATATATATTCATATCCATTGATCCATGAATATATATAGATATAACGTATTGCTAGACTGATATAATTGTATTGTGTAATAAATATTCCTTATTGTTCATAATGCAGTGTATGGTGTTTTTAGTAGTCGCCGCCGTAGTATAGTGATAGTAAGGCGCTTGCAGCTAGCGTAGTGATTAGTGTAAAGTATAGCAAAGGTATTGTGTGTTATTATATAAAGGCATAAATGGGCGGAGTTATCACTAGATGGCTCCTCCCATTTATGAATATTAATTATCGATATTTGCATAAATATTGGTGATTAATATTCCCCCTTTACACAGGCCAAGTGCTTTCTTTTGGCCCCGGACTTCCGCTGTTGATCAGAATCCCTAGGGGAAGCCATAACTGTAACAGAAAAAAGAGACAGGTCATAACACCTACAAACACCTATAAGAGGTGGAAAGAGAGACGATATAGGCGCCCACCAGCACTTGAAGCAATATAGAGCTGGAAGAAAGTATCCAAGCAAAAGCAATATATCAATATCCAATATATGCAAACACAGGGAACTCTGGAGCTAGCTTGTGAAAGCGATGCAACCAGAGACTGAATGACAGGCTCTGGGCGTTTAAAAAGGGGAAGCCCTGCCCCCAGGGCGGACCCTTCCCTGAACAAGCCCAGAGAATAATAGAGCCTTATTTTAGGCTAAATTTGAAACTATATGTTCCCCTCAACTATCCTGACTATACAGGATGTTACAGGAGGAAAAGCGAGTGGTGAGAATGCAAAAAAAACACCGCAACGACGATACAAAAAACTGGAAGTGACGTTGCGCACATGCGCGTCACTTCTGGAAGATGGCGGCGCCCATGGCGCCGCACCTAATGCGGCCAGAAAAAAAGCGGGGCACCGCTAGGCCGCCGAAAACCAGGCGGAAGAAGAGGGGAGGGAAACCCCCCCCCCCTGACGGTACCCTGTTTTAAAATCTAACCGCATTTAAGCCAAATAAAGGCAAACAAAAGGGGGTGATTTCTTCATTACAAACAAGAGCCCCCTCAGCAATCTTCAGCTGAAGATCGTTTATTGGTTCTTGGGCTCATTAAAAATTCCACCGGTCCTACCAGTCCACAGGGGCAGTTAACCCCCATCTGTGCTGCTGGTAGGACGTAAGGGAATCAAGTATTTAACTATTCAATAAAAATAAAAAAAAGCAAAGTAATATAGGCGCATTGCGAATTAAACTTAGCTGTCTCTATAGTCAACTTTCCTATTTGATTGCTAGAATTAGCGAAGTTGACGAATAGGTAGCTAAAAACGAAGATGGAGAGGCGAAACCAAGATGGCGGCGGCCCGGCGCTCGGCCATAATGGCGGGAGGTGAGGCCGACTCTGATGGTGATAGAGACAGTGAGCAAAAGGACGCAGCTGCACCAGACTATCTGCCAATATCTAGAGAGTTCATGAAAGAGCTGCTCAAGGCAGCTTTAGAACCCATACGCCAAAACCTAAAAGAAATAAAACATGACATGCGACAACTGTGTTCCCGGGTGGAAGCATTGGAGGCCGCTCAGAATGCCACAACCGAATTCGGTGATCAAGTATCTCATAACTTAGACAATGCTCAAGCCCATTTTAATTATTTGTATTCCCTGGTCGAGGACCAAGATAATAGAGGGAAAATAAATAACTTCAGACTTAAGGGGGTCCCTGAGTCAGTAAGCCCAGATGCACTGCAATCACGCAGTTTTTTTAACGCTTTGTCTCAACTGAATCACCAGAAGCATTTGGAATGAACAGAATACACTGTGCACTCCGACTGGGTGCCTAAACCTCAGGAGCCCTCCAGGGACGTGATCTGTCGCTTGACAAGCTTTTGGGCTAAAGAGCAAATATTAGCGGAAGCCCGATCTAACAGGGCAATGGAGATCGAAGGATCAGCAGTAACTGTTTTCCAAGACCTCTCTACTATGACTTTGAGGAAACGGCGACTCTTAAAACCCTTATTGAATGTTTTGCAGAGTCGTCGTTTATAGATAGCTACATCCTTTTTGTTTTTTGAGCAACACCCCAAATTGCAAGCACGTTATTGGAGCCCATGCTGATCAGAGGATCTATGTCACGCCCTGCCCTGTGAGAGGCCTGAGAAGATCTGACAGATTGTTCTGTTTCTCTTTGTTGTGGTTTTGGGAAGAATCCCACCTCCCCACAGGTTCTGCTCATTAGCTATTTAGTGGTGCTATTTATACCCGCCTCTCACTATAGCCCTTTGCGGTTTATATTTGCTTCTGGAGTTCTCAACTGGTGTCTGGTGGATCTCCTTCTCCCCGTCCGTCTTAAGTTAAGTCCTACTCCTTCCCTTTTGTTGTGTGTTTTGGCTAGGCCTCAGGTAGACACTTGTTCCTGCACCTTGCGCTAGGAACCGGTTGTCTTATGTCCAGATCCCTAGCTAAGGGTTTTTTTTCAGTTTCAGCTAGGCTTAGGATCCAGCGCATGAGCACTTCCACCCTGAGGATTTGCTCATGTTGTCAGCAGTCAGGAAAAAGCTCAGGGATTGTCAGGTGGTGACCTTTCCCTGTTCCCTAGCTTTGGGGCCTAGCCTGGTGTTTTGTTGCTTTTGTTGTATTTGGTTTGCTTCCCTTTCCTCACCTACCGTGACATTCTTTGGGGCTTTGGACATTTCTAGTCTTGACATCTCAGACTGGTGCCCTGCACATAATGTTGCCTCCCTACCTCCTTTTACCAGTAATGGACTCCTGGCAATCTGTTCCAGCAAAATCGCTGAGATCAGGCCATCAAACAACAAAGACAGATATGAGGAACATTGAATAACATTACAGCTCTACCAGCTCAGAGTGAACGGTCTAATCCTCACTAATATTCATTTTCTAACACCCTTCCTTTTTTTCCTTTTCTTTCTACTTATTTCCATTACTCTTATGTTATATCATAAGATTGTAATTTTCCATGTTCTCTGCTAGTTTTAGTTAATGGCGGAGATGCTTGCGATACAATATGGAGCACTTCTTATTGTCTACAACTAGTTCCGCTCTATAGAAAACTTTATAATGTACAGTCCTGATCAAAAGTTTAAGACCACTTGAAAAATGGCAAAAAATCCTATTGAGCATGGCTGGATCTTAACAAGGTTCCAAGTAGAGCTTCAACATGCAACAAGAAGAAATGGGAGTGAGACAAAACGAGTGAGACTCATCACTGAGTTCATGTTTGGAAGTTGGATTTCTCTTTTGGGGGGTTTAGTTTTTTTTGGGAGATGTGGTCCGAAACTTTTTATCAGCTGAAAAACTGCCTGTTTCAGTTTATTCGTTGTTTTCATTAAATTGAATACCCAAAAAATGTTTTGTCTCACTCCCATTTCTTCTTGTTGCATGTTGAAGCTCTACTTGGAACCTTGTTAAGATCCAGCCATGCTAAATATGATTTTTTTTCCCATTTTTCAAGTGGTCTTAAACTTTTGATCAGGACTGTATATGTATGTGGCCTATTCCTAAATGCCCGCTCTGGTAATTGGGCCACCTTGTACGGACCTCCTCCTAGGTTCAAATGGCGTATGAGTCAGGTTTGCTGACGGTTTACACTGACTACTTTGTTTACGGTTATGTTTTTTGCATTAATTTTTTCCCTTACCTCTTCCCTAGCCTTCCCTTCCCACACCCCAGGGGGTTTCATCTCAGGTACAGATACAGGTCTGAAAATATCGTTCAGTGTTATTGTGTTTTTCTCTACGGCTAATCTACAGGTATGTACCTTTAATGTCAGAGGGCTCAATGCTCCACAAAAAGGAGCCAGATTTGCCACTTTTTACATAAAAAAGGGTAGATGTTGTTTTAATACAGGAATCTTACTTCCGTGTCAACCATATACCGAAGCTGTCTTACCAGTTATACAATCAATGGTTTCACAACCCCTCTCCCCATTCTGCATCGAAAGAGGTTAGTATAGCCTTTCATAGAAAGACACCTTTTGTCCATCATACGACTATGGTTGATGGGGAAGGCAGATATGTCTTTATTAAGGGGACTATAGGCCCTCAATTGTTCACCTTTGGGAATATTTATGCACCCAATACTGCGCAAGCGTACTGGCTAAGTGATGCCATTGCCAGATTTGGAGATTTTGCGGAAGGCACAATTATGCTGGGAGGTGACTTTAATGGCTTTAATGGCTAAGGTGGCTTTGGTCCCATTGACTGTTCGACCGGGTCTTCAACTATGTCTTTGTCATCCCTGCGCAAGGTTAAAAATGCACTTGCTTCCCAAGGAAAAGTGGATGCGTGGTGAGCAATGCACTCAAATGAAAATGATTACACTTATTTTTCAGTTGCTCGACACTCATACCAAAGACTGGATTATATTTTCTTCCCAATCCATTCCCTTCAGCACTGCATCTCCTCACAAATCGGAAGTATACTTTTAACTGATCATGCTCTGGTTTTCTTCACTATTGTAATACCAAATATGCAGAAATCGGAGTTTAGATTGCGATTAAATGAAACTTTGATTAGTGGACCTCATATCACTAAGCTTTCTGATCACTTGGAAGAATACTTCACTTTAAACGAATCCCCTGGCATCTCGGATTCAGTGTTATGGGACGGTCATAAATCTGTCATGAGAGGTAATTTTATCCCTTTGGGGACACATGTCAAAAAACAACGACAGGCGAGAATTCAGTACCTTTCATTACAGATTTCAGCCTTAGAATTACAACACAAGAGATTTCAAGCTGAAGATACCTTGGCACGCCTGGACACCCTGAGATCAGAATTGAAGAACATGTTAAATACCCACACTGCTAAGCTGTTTTTAACTACCCAATATAAATACTATGCCCATGGTAATAAAGCATCAAAAATATTATTATCTCAAATAAAAAATAGGCAAGCTGCTTATTTTATCTCCCTTATCAAGTCTCCCGGTTCACTGACTACTTTGCTTGCTGTTATGTTTTTTGCATAAATTTTTTCCCTTACCTCTTCCCTAGCCTTCCCTTCCCACACCCCAGGGGGTTTCATCTAAGGTACAGATACAGGTCTGAAAATATCGTTCAGTGTTATTGTGTTTTTCTCTATGGCTAATCTACAGGTATGTACCTTTAATGTCAGAGGGCTCAATGCTCCACAAAAAGGAGCCAGGTTTGCCACTTTTACATAAAAAAAGGGTAGATGTTTTAATACAGGAATCTCACTTCCGTGTCAACCATATACCGAAGCTGTCTTACCAGTTATACAATCAATGGTTTCACAACCCCTCTCCCCATTCTGCATCGAAAGAGGTTAGTATAGGAATATCGTAAAACAGATTTAATAGCGAAGCAGTTTTGTGAATATTACAGTAAATTACACTGCCCGTCCAAAAAATAAGTCGCCACCAAAAATATTATGTTGGACCGCCTTCAGCTTTGATTACAGCACACATTCGCTGTGGCATTGTTTCGATAAGCTTCTGCAATTTCACAAGATTTATTTCCATCCAGTGTTGCATTAATTTTGCATTGATGGTAGAGTCTGACTGTGTCACGGTGGGGAGTGGGGGAAACCCCCCACGTACAATGTAAAGGGATAAAGGATAGTTTCTAGGCCAAGAAGCCAGGAAAAAGGAAGCAGGTCACCTCCTATAGCGTCCCTAATCCTCTCCCTAACTCTTCACCGTATGAGCGGAACTGGATGGTAGGACGGCTCATACCCTGGACACCTGAGGCCCTGAGTCGCCCTGAGAATCCCTCACAAAGGAGCTGAGGAGAGGCCCCCTGTTCTTCCAGGACACAGAAGAACAAGAGTCTCTTTAGACGTAATAGCAGGGAAAAGGAGAGACCATACACAGCAAGAGGATCGGCAGGTAAGAAAACAAGACAACACACTTACCTGCCGAAGTCTCCACGTCTGGAACCCGTCCATACGTACAGGAGCCCTAACACTAAACAGGACGCCGTACCAACAACTCACACAGGTATCCAGCACACCAGACTCTGCCAGGACCCCCATGCCGCAAGGTGCATGGCAGTCCCAGGCAGCGCTGCATATAGGCTACTGGTTCACCCCTCCGGGAAACAAACCCCCTTCCGGAGGACACAACACACAGGGAAAACGTCTTACATACATGCAGGGACAAACACCAACAACAGCCCAGACATGTAACAACAATCAAGACGTACAACACACCCTGAACATAAACCCACACCTAACATATAACAAGTGAGGTAGGGTATAAGGAGCATACAAAGGGAAGATAATTTATGTCCAGCAAGGTGGCCCTCAAGGACTGGGCAGAATTACCGAGGAAAGGAGCAGCGCTCCAACACCAAACAAGGCTGGAGTACCACTGCCCCCAGCCAGGAAGCCACAGATAATGTCAAGCTAATGGCCACACCCAGGACACATCGAAATCCCCACTAACTAAAGGAATAACCCCTCGCTCACCAAACTGCAGGGAGACACACCTTAAAGGGGAAATACACGTGCAAACCGACAACACATTGCCACCGGCAACCATGTCACGGTCAAGCAACAATATGACCGTGACACTCCCACCCCTCAAAGCCCCCCACCCCCCAACAGAAAAGGGGAAGCTAGTGAGGAACCCACAAACAACAGGGATGGGGAAAAGGGGGGGGGGGAAAAAGCTGAATCAGTTTCAGTGCAAGCGAGTCTCCCCTGGACTGCTGCCGGCCCTGGAACCACCAAGAAACCAGGCAGCCAGCCAACGAACAGCCAGGAGAGACCGTACTGATCATTGCGTTCACACTCTGAAATGGCACCCATCAAGTCGCTGCCAGCATGCATCCCCCACCAGCAAACACGAAAGCCAGTTCAACAAGGAATGCAGCCAGCCACAACAACCAAATGACAGAACCCCTGAGACATGGACGAGAGAAGACCCAAACACAAGTGCCGGTTCACACCAACTGCAACCACTGTTAACAGGATTCCCCTTTCACCCTCCCACCGGAGGATAAGCATGTGCGCCAAAAGACGCCAGGCGACACATGCTGCGCCCTCTTCCGAAGGCAAAACAGAGTAGCCTTTGTTGGACATACTGTCACGGTGGGGAGTGGGGGAAACCGCCCACCGTACAATGTAAAGGGATAAAGGACACACCTAAATCCCCACTAGCTAGAGGACTAACCCCTCGCTCACCAAACCGCAGGGAGACACACCTTAAAGGGAAAATGCACATGCAAACTGACAACACATTTCCACCGGCAACCAGTCTGCACGGCAACCGCGTCACGGTCAAACAACAATATGACCGTGACAGACTGCTGCGCAAAGCCATCTCCAGAACATCCCAAAGATTCTCAATGGGGTTAAGGTCTGGACTCTGTGGTGGCCAATCCATGTGAGAAAATGATGTCTCATGCTCCCTCTTTCACAATTTGAGCCCGATGAATCCTGGCATTGTCATCTTGTAATATGCCCATGCCATCAGGGAAGAAAAAATCCATTGATGGAATAACCTGGTCATTCAGTATGTTCAGGTATTTAGCTGACCTCATTCTTGGAGCACATACTGTTGCTGAACCTAGACCTGACCAACTGCAGCAACCTCAGATCATAGCACAGCCCCCACAGGCGTGTACAGTAGGCACTAGGCATGATGGGTGCATCACTTCATCTGCCTCTCTTCTTACCCTGATGCACCCATCACTCTGGAACAGGGTAAATCTGGACTCATCAGACCACATGACCTTCTTCCATTGCTCCAGAGTCCAATCTTTATGCACCCTAGCAAATTAAAGCCTTTTTTCTGGTTTGCCTCACTGATTAGTGGTTTTCTTACGGCTACACAGCCGTTCAGTCCCAATCCCTTGAGTTCCCTTTGCATTGTGCGTGTGGAAATGCTCTTACTTTCACTATTAAACATAGCCCTAAGTTCTACTGTTGTTTTTCTTGATTTGATTTCACCAAACGTTTAAGTGATCTAATACGATGGGTCCCCACTATCCTTCCAGTTTTTAATAATGCGTTGGACAGTTTTTAACCCAATTTTAGTAGTTTCTGCAATCTCCTTAGATGTTTTCTCTGCTTGATGCATGCCAATGATTTGACCCTTCTCAAACAGACTAACATCTTTTCCACGACCACGAGATGTGTCTTTCGACATAGTTGTTTAAGAAATGAGAAGCAACTCGTTGCACCAGTTGGGGTTAAATAACTTGCTGCCAGCTGAAAGATAATCGCCCATGCAGTAATTATCCAATAGGAGGCTCATAACTATTTGCTTAGTTAAATCCAGATGGCAACTTTGTTTTTGGGACAGGCAGCGTATATAATCTACAAGAGCCATTAACACCCTCTCAATGTGATAGCAAAACCCAGCAAATTTCGAGCTGGCTTAAAACATTAAATCTACCTTCTTTGAAACCAGAACAGGCCCAAAAACTAGAATGCCCCTTTTCTCTTTTAGAATTGCAAACAGCTCTAAAGGAGTCACCTACAAATAAAAGTCCTGGCCCAGATGGCTTACCTACAGTATATACTATTATAACTCATTCAAAACTATACTTTTACCTCGTTTATTGGCAGTATGTAATACAGCGCAGATGGGACAGCCATTTACCAGAGATATGCTCTTAGCCCAAATCTTAATTATTCCAAAACCAAATAAAGATCACTCCTTGTGTTCCAATTACAGACCGATCTCACTCCTTAATAATGATCTTAAATTATATGCCAAAATGCTGGCCGATAGACTGAAAGTCTTTCTGCCAGATTTTTTATGTTTCTGCCAAAACAAGTGGGGTTTGTCCCTGGAAGAGAAGGGAAAAATAATATTGCGAGAGTGAATCAACTCATGCAACTAGCATGGATGCCGAAAAGGCATTCGACACAGTAGACTGGCTATTTACCTCCCAGGTAATGTCTAAATTTGGAATTCATGCATCCTTTATAAATGGAGTGATGGCTATAACCCGACGGCACAAGTCCTGGTTAATGGTACTCTCTCTCCCTCATTTGACATATCCAATGGGACCCGTCAAGGCTGGCCGCTGTCCCCGCTACTTTTTGTTCTTGTTATATAACCACTTCTGCAGGCCTTTTAGACAGTCGGAGGAGGTGAAGGGAGTCAATTAGCAGCATTCGTTGATGATGTTTTATTATTCGTTGCGAACCCAGACTAGGCTTTCCAGGCGATCATGTCGCTTCTCCAGGTCTTTGGCACCCTTTCTAATTTCTCAGTTAATTTCTCCAAATCAATTGTTCTTAATGTTTCTTTAGATCCTCAATTACAAGATAGATCACAACAAACTACTCCTTTTCAATAGACCCCTCAGTCAGTAGTGTTTCTGGGAATAAAACTTTCCCCGGACTTTTCATCTCTGTTCTCAGCAAATTTCCCGGGATTGCTGAAGAGCTGCTATGTTCCTGGGAAATACCCTTCGTCTCCTGGTTTGGCCGAAGGACTCTCCTTAAAACAATTTTGCTTCCTAAGGTGCTATATTATTTACAAGCTCTACCAATCCCAATTCCGCAAGCATTTTTCAAACGTCTACAGGATGTTTTTACATCCTTCTTATTGGGAGGGAGGAAACCCAGGTTACCCCATAAATATCTAATTCAACAACCCAGAAAAGGAGGTCTGGGGATCCCTGACCTATATACTTATCATAAGGCGATTGTATGCACTAGGTGTTTGGACTGGCTTCATTCTCCCGCGGGGCGAATAGACATTTCCATGGAGGATGCCATGTCTAACATTCCTCTGCGATCCCTTTTATTCTTAGACCGCTCTCTAGTTCGTACAATGCTTTGTACTACTAGTGCACTAACCCACTATACAGTGAGGATTTGGATTGATTCTAAATTCCTATCTAGCTTAGCACCACATTAACTGACCCTTATGCAAATACGAGATGTACTCTGTGCATCCTCATCGACCTTTTGGGCAACGCCGACTGATGCAGCGAAATCATTGAATGTCCCCCTTTTGTCTGTTTGCCCTGATGATGATATTCCATCTTATATGAGCCTAAGAGAAAACCCATTAGTATCTACCTTTCAAATAGGCCACATTCTACATTTCATTAAAAAACAACAAGTAGCTTCCCCAGTTTCTACAGAGCTCTCTGTCTTTGAGGCACTGGCACTACAATGTAGAGAACCTAAAAAGAAGATCTCTAAATTATACAACTTTTTATTATGTCTTATGAGTCCTAAAAATTCCCCTTTATTTCCTCTTCGGAACAAGAGTTGAAGATCCAATTTACAGAACAAAAAATTAGTTTCATACTATCTGGCACCACCAGGATGTCCAGGTGTGTCAAGCTGCAGAAAAACAGCTATAAAATATTGACTCAATGGTATTACACACCACAACGTCTTCATCAAATGTTCCCACATATCAGCCCCATTTGTTGGAGATATAACAACGATATAGGCTCCTATGGTCATATATGGTGGACTTGTCCAAAAATTGCAGTATACTGGACTGAGATTAGCACATTGCTGTCTAACCTTTGTAAAGCAACGATTCCAGTAACTCCAAAAATGTGTTTATTTGGTATATTTACTGGCTTCAAAGGGTCTAAACATATACAAGTGCTCTGTCAGATTGCACTAGTTACAGCCAGACTGCTAATAGCTACATGCTGGAAGCAGACCCCACCCCCCCCATCAATTCAACATTGGACCAACAGGGGAGATCAACTATACCGTCTAGAACAATTGGCGCACTGGTAAAAGCATACACCACAAAAATTTGCAGCAATATGGCAGCCTTGGCAGAAATTTCAAGGGTTCCCAGCCTCCTAGCGCAGAAGGATAATACACAATACATAACAGTGTTAAAAGGAAAACACTAGGTTTAAGTAACAACTGTTAGTAATTCCGATCTTACTCTCTATTCCCGCCCTCTGTAAAAATTATCTGACCTGAGATCTAGTACTAGCCCCCCCAACCTTCCCCTCCAATCCTTCTCCCCCGACCTGTCCCTGTTTATTTTCTTCTTTTATTTGTGTACTAAGATTGTGTTATGAATATTACATTGTTGGGGCAATTACCCCTGCATCTATGATTATGGGTTCCGAATTCAAATAGCGTATGTGCACAGAGAAGACTGATACAAACACAGTGGTTGTAATTAGTAATGTACTTTATTGTAAATTAACAGACACTTATACCATGATTATTGGTAGATGCCCTGAAGCCGTGCATCACATAACTTGAGCAGAAACCACAAAGACAGAAGAAGCAGCAGAAGGGGGGAAGGTTGTCAGCTGATTCCCCCCCCCCCCCCCCCCCGCATGCCTGCAAAGAGCTGACACTTCAGCTAACATTTTATTAACCTCTCATTGAACCCTGGTTGAGATAGATACAAGATATACAAGATAAAGTTCTATCTCTCACAATTCCCCCATTTTGAGAAATCTGTGAACTGTTACCGCCCAAAGGTAATTCAGAACAAGCTAACCTTATTCTGCCTTAACAGGATTCCCCTTATTCTGCCTTAACAGGATTCCCTTCAGGGGGAACAGTACCCCAGATACTCTCAATAATTTTGATGTTGTATAATCAACTGGTGGCCCTGATCTGTTTACCATGAGCCGGGGAGCTCAGCCCATCCTGTTTTTTAGTTTGGACTTAACCTGCTTCATGCCTGTGAAATAGATAGTAGAGTTGGCCAGTTCAGCCAATTCAAAAAAACTGAGGGGCACAGTGAAATAGGGCATACTGGCTGAACTCACAGGACTATGAGTACAGATCCAACAGTCTCTCACTTTTTCAATGTCATTCAGTCCTTCAAACAGCAACTGATGGTGCTGTATCTAAGCATTGTACCAGACTTTCTTGCAGTAAGATGCGTGTGTCCAGTTGGGCTTTCCTTCAACCTTTACAGCGGTGCGAGTGGTCAACAGTACTTGAAAGGGACCATCGAATCTTGGATCTAGTCCTTTTCTCACATGCCTCTTTATCACCACCCAGTCTCCGGGCTGCAAGCTGTGAGTTCCTTCTACTGAGTCAGGATCTGGAAGTGAAGCAAACACCTGTTTATGCGTGTGTTCTAACCTTTTTGTGAGGGCCCGCATGTAACTGGTCAGACTATTAAAAAATATAGAAACTCCAGCAATTGAGTTGCAAGAAAGGATATTTTTAATTGGTATAGAGGGTAAGAGTGCATTCACACTGACTGGAAAGAGGCGCTTTCCAGTCAGTGCGAATGCACTCTTACCCTGATGCCCGCATCCTGGACATCCATTTAAACAAGCGGCACAAGTCTGATGAAGGCCAATGTGTGGCCGAAACGTCACATTGTACACAGCCGCAATACCAATTAAAAATATCCTTTCTTGCAACTCAATTAGTGGAGTTTCTATATTTTTTACAAGACGGGGTGGGAACCCGGCTTCCAGCGGCAAACGGATGGCAGAGTGCCACGAAGTTTTGCTTATATATGGTCAGACTATTATTCATCTGCAGCTGCTGAGGAAAGTATAACCCTAACATGGGGGCATTTCCAAACAGGATCTGAAATGGGGACAACCCTGTCTTCTTGTTTGGGGTGTTCCTTACTGAATACAGGGCCTCTGTAAGCCCTCTGTCCAGGGCCTCTGGATTTCCTGCATGGCTTTTTGTATTTTCAGTTTCAATGTGCCATTCAGGTGCTCAACTCGGCCGCTGCTTTGGGGATGGTACTGTATGGAAGGCTTGGGTCACCCCTGATGCTTGCATAACTTTCCTCATCACTTCACCTGTGAAATGAGAACCTCTATCTGACTCGATAACCTCAGGAACACCATACCTACATATCAGTTCACTGACCAGTTTCTTTGCCATACTCTTGGCATTGGCTATTGGGAAGGCTTCCGGCCAACCTGAAAAGAGATCAACACACACGAGAACAAACTCATACACGCCTACCTTTGGTAGTTGTATGTAGTCTATATGCAGTCTCTGAAACGGGTAAAGTGGCCTGGGGGTGTGCTTGCTTGGAGTCTTCACCACTTGACCGGGGTTATACAATGCACATACCATACATCCTTGTGTGAATCGAGCTGATACTGTAGAGCAATCCAGCCTGCATTAACAACACTTACCATGGCACCTTTTCATAGATGAGTGGGCCCGTGGGCCTCCTGAGCCATAGCTGGGTACAGAGGGCGTGGTAGACAAATTTTGTCCTTGTTTTTCCATACTCCTTGGTCATCTGGCCTAGCCCCTTGTTAAGTCCATAGTTCATTCTCTTCAGGTGGGGCCTGTTCAAACTTAACTAAAACAATATATCCACAGGCTTTAAGGCTCTTACCGGGGTGGCATCAGCACTCAGTGACTGGAGCGCAGCTTGCTTGGCTACCTTGTCAATGCCTTTTGTCTCTACCATGGTACACCTTGTGTTAGCCTTTACCTTTACAATAGCAACTTCTTCTGGCAACAGTAAAGAGTTCATCAGTTCAAGCGCAGAGTCTTTGTTTTTAATGGGCTGACCTGCAGAAGTTAGAAAGTCTCTAGCCCGCCCTCAGCCAATTTACACTCCTCAGTGAGTGCCTTCAATTCTGCCTCCTGCGCAGACATGTGCGGAGGGAGTGGTTCAGCAATGGCCACCTCATGTTGTGTTGTTCTGGCCAAGCTGCCAGTTCGGTTGATGTACTGCTCCGAATTGATTAGTGTACGTGCACGGAGAGATCAGACTGAGACAACTCACAGCACGGAGTTAAACAGGATCTCTAGTTTATTTCGTAAAACAACACACAATACATAAGTTTTACGACAGGGAGGGGGGGTGAAAGATAAAGTATATCTTTTCTATTGGCTACAAACACTCTATGCTTCTCTGTAACCTTGACGGCCAGAAGAAGAAATTCCTCCACCCTCCCCCCTGGCTCGTGGAAGATACCGTTACTTCTTGAGCTGAACGGAAACCTCTTTGTAACTGCTTGCTTGAGCTGAACGGAAACCACAAAGAAACACATGATAAAACCCAAAATAAGATTCTAGTTTATAGGTGTTGGCTGAATGCCTGGCCGCCATCTTAGCTAAACATAGTCCTCAACAAGCAAGTATCCATTTTGTATCAATAGTCCATAACAGTCCCCCCTTGGAAACTTGATTGTAGACTTTCCCTTCGCCTAGCGAATCCCCTGGGCATACCATTCGTATCCTCTTCACCCGCAGTGGCGACAACCTACCCCTTATAGGTAGGCTCCCGGTTGCTCAGACTTGTGGTAATACCCTGGGATTCATCTCACCCTATCTCAGCCAGGCATCATTGTGAGGAGGGGGAGCTGTGTTGAATGATGTTTCCTTCTGTCCTTCCTCATCGTAGAGGAGCATAATAGGTCGTTCATCAGTTTTCTTCATTCTTTTTGAAAAGCGGGTCACACAAATAAGAACGAGCTTAATCACTACATATATCACCAATATTATTAGGGCTACCTGCAATATTACTTGGACAATTCCCATGAACCAACCCCCAATACCTTTGAACCAGTTATTGGGGTTAAGGGAAGAGAAGGTATCAGACCACCATGTATCTCTACTACATGTGGCTTGCCATTTGGTCTGGGTGTGTTATCTTTGGCCCTACGATACAAGGTGTGTTTAGGTACTGCATTTATGTCAATTTCAGAGTGTGGTACTATAAAGGTAGCAGGAGTAAGCCTGGCGATGGTGCACAGTCCTGTGACATTCTCGGATAACCATTTGTATGCTTTGTGTCCACAAACTAAGTATATGTCGTCTGGAACTGCTACTGCTGTGCCATTGAATAATCGGGTAATTAGTTTGGCTAATTGTGTCCCTTTCGCCAACTCATATCCTTTTGACTGACTTTCGGTGTCGTTAGCTAATATACCTGTCCGGAGATCCTGTACAGTACGGTTGTTACAGGGCAGATCCTTTCCGTTCTCAGCATCTACACCAATACACTGCACGTGGCTGTCTGTTTTTGAATCATTGCAACCTGAGTGTATGTGTGGACTAAATGTCATACCTTTGGTTTGTACTTGGAGACAATAACAGTGTGTCCAGCTAGGAAAACATGTGACATTAGCCCAGTGTCCCTCTTGCCAAGGAGTAGAGCTATAATCTACCGAGGGTCCTGATCTGTTTATCATGAGCCATGGGGCATCTGCCCACCCTGCAACCGGTAAGGCTACTTCCCTGTCCTTGTTTGTACTGGATTTAACTTGGTGTATACTAGTGAGAAAGATGGTAGAATTAGACAGGTCAATCAGTTCAGAAAGGTCCAGGGGTATTGCAAAATAAGGCATACTGGTTGAACTCACGGGACTGTGGGTACAGATCCAACAATCTCTCAGAGTTTCAGTCTCCTTCAACCCCTGGACTAAAATTTGATGGTGCCGTATCAGTGAATTGTCCCATTTATCACCCAGTGGCGTGAATACTGCAGATATGCCCACTGTCAAAGTCATGATCAGTATGTGAATCCTCATGGCTTATGGTACCTGGGACGGTGGGACAGCCTTCACTCTTTTACAATGTGAAGCGTGGATCCAGGTGGGTCTCCCTTCGAGTTTCACAGAGGTTGGGGTGGTCAGCAACACCTGGTAAGGTCCCTCGTATCGTGGTTCGAGGGTGCTTCTGACGTGTTTCTTGACCACCACCCACTCTCCAGGTTTGAGAGTGTGGCTTCCCTCCAGGGAGTTAGGATCTGGAATGGAAGAGAAAACTTGTGCATGTATATTAGACAATTGCTTGCTCAAGGCTATCACATATTTTGCAACAGATTCATAATGCATTTGTAACTGTTGTGGGAAATACTGTCCCATTCTTGGCCCTGTTCCAAATAAGATCTCATATGGGGTTAGTTTGTGTGGGGGCCTTGGTGTATGCCTAACTGAAAAGAGGGTTATAGGCAAACACTGAACCCAATTAAGCCCTGTCTCCCTGGTCATCTTCAGCATTTTAGATTTTAACACCCCGTTCAATCTTTCGACTTTGCCGCTGCTTTGGGGCCTGTATGGGGTATGATACGCCAGGTGTGACCCTACCATCTTCCAGACCTCTTGGGTTAGACTAGCAGTGAATGCTGGGCCCTGATCACTCTCAATGACCTCAGGTACTCCGAACCTACAGACAAGCTCCTGCATCAGTTTTTTTTGCAGTAGTGGTTGCTGTCTGGTTTCGGACGGGGTAGGCTTCTGGCCACCCAGAGAACAAGTCTATCACTACTAGCACATATTGAAACCCTTGGCACATTGGCATCTGGATATGATCAATTTGTATCCTCTGAAAGGGATATAAGGCTTTCGGGAGACATTTTCTGGGAGTGGGCTCGGTTCTGCTGGGGTTACACTCTGCACAGATGAGACACGCTTGAGTATGTCTCACCAGGACAGGGGTTATCCCTGGGGCCACCCATATTTTGTCAATTAGTTCTTTCATGATGGTTTTGGATTGGTGGGTGGGCCCATTGGCCACTGAGGCTATTAGGGGATAAAGAGCTCTGGGTAGGCAGACTCTCTTTCCTTGTGTCCAGAGTCCAGATTCTTCTTCGAGGGCTGATTCTTTCAGCCAGATTTCCTTTTCCCTGAGAGTGGCCTGTTTCTGCATTTGTTTCAGGAGGTCCCATGTGATTTCTTCTTGTTCCAGGTCCTCCTGTGTTATCATAATCTGGTCTGACTGGACTCTTTCCTCTTTCACTGCTGCTTCCTTGGCCGCTTGGTCAGCTAGGGCGTTTCCTCTGGCCTCAGGGGTGTCAGCTCGAGTATGGGCCTTTACTTTGATCACTGCCACTTGGTTGGGCAGGAGCAGGGCCGGCGTCATAACCCGGCATCCCCGGGCAAGTGCCGGGGCCCAATGCTCCTGGGGGGGCCCACTGAGCTGCTATGAGCACTTCCATCAATACAGATGGGAGCTCTCACTGCTGTCCTTTCACATACGCAGTACCCCTTTGGTGGGCCCTCTGAGCTGCAGAGACTCAGGACACGCCCCCTCTACACAGGACACACGCTGCCTGAGGAGACTGGAGAGAGACCGCACGGCTGGAGCTGGAGCAGAGAAGTGTGGAGACAGTCTGTGAGTAAGTCTGCACTGTGACTGTCTCTTCTCTGTGGGACAGAAGGAAAGGGGGGGGGGGGGGGAACGCTGCTGCTTCATTCTATTTAGTTGTGTTACTGTTTTATTAAGCTGATTGTCTCCATGACACCTGCCTGCCCCCCCCCCCCCATATCCTGTCCTATATCACCCTTATGGAGCCCCTGCTGTCTCCTTTCCCCCCTCATGTATCCAGAGCTCCTGTTCCACCCTCCTGTCTCCTATTGCTGCCCTGCACAGACCTCCTGCCACTACTTGTATGAATCCCCCTCAGAGCCCCTTCAACCTACTTGCTGTGTCCACCCCTCCTGTCCATCCAGGGCCCCGGGCCCCTGTCTCACTCCTCTGCCTCTCATTATGGTGGCATCTGAACCGCATTCACCATAAGGACCTTCTAACATCACAGGGTCATGTGACTGTGCCCCCCACCCCGTACTGTGCCCCTTTATACCCTGCATTGTGCCCTCTTACCACACTCTGTGCAGTGCCCATAGTCATTCCCTGTACTATGCCCTCTTATACCCTTTTATCCGGTCACTGTATGGTGGTTTTATCCTTGTATGGCGGTGTTATCACTATATGGCGGTGTTATCACTATATGGCGGTGTTATCACTATATGGCGGTGGTATCCAATAACTGCATGGCCATAACTGTATCCCTTTCCTGCCCACACCACTTTTTTTAGACCTGGCATGAGCGGGAAAAGATACAGATTGCGGTGTTAAGGACCTTTGCGCCACATCTGTGTCAGAAATACGCCTAATATAGACGTATTTCTATATAATAAATGACCCCCTAATCGTATGATTATTCGGGGGGTGGGGCTAATATCTTTATATTATATAGATTCTAGTGTATTATACTGTGCCCTGTATTTCCCAGTAGAAAATGATCCTTGGGAAGCACAGTCCCCATCCCTGACCACCAGGACCAGGTAGCGCTCTGTCAGTACATGGCGGCCTCCCCTCTCCTCCATGCTGCTCCGCTGTGTACTGGGGCTTATTCTGACACTAGGGCTGGGTTCACATCACATTTTTGCCATCCATTTAATGCATACTGAAAATGTATGCGTTAACAGATGCCTCAGACTGATGCCATACAGTGGCGCCCGTTCACCATACAGTTCCATGGTAAAAAAACATATACGTTAACGTATGCATTTTTTACTTGACTCTGCAGGATACAAAAACGTGGAGTGCTGCACATGTGTATACATCAAACCGATAGGAAAAACGTAATGTGAACACACATTGGGGGGGAGGGGGGCGTACTAAATTTCGCTGTGGGGCCCAGTCAGTTCTAGCTACATCACTGCACATCTCCTTCTCTCCTCCAGGCCTGGCTCACTGCTGCAGCGGGCCGCCGTAGAGAAGGAGCGCAGGGAGCTGCGGTTAGTAAATGACAGGACCACCAGCTCCCCTGCAATGATAGGTATGTGAGGGGGCCACTGGGGGGTCATTCATCACACTGTGAGGGTCCCTTACACAGTATAATGACTCCCAGTGCCCCCCATTTAGTATAATGATCCCCATTGACCCTCCATTTAGCATAATGACCACCAGATCCCCCATTAAATATAATAACCCCTCGTGCCCCCTCCATACAGTATAACCCCCAGTGTGGGGGCGACTGGGGGTCATTATTCTGAATGGAGGGTCACTGTGGGGTCATTATACTGTGAGGGCCCTTTACATAGTATAATGACCCCCAGTGTCCCCCATTTAGTATAATGATCACCAATGACCCTCCATTCAGTATAATGACCCCCAGAGCCCCCTCCATACAGTATTCCCCCCGTGTGGGGGCTACTGGGGGTCATTCAGGGCCGGCTCCAGGTTCATGTGGGGAGCTGGGAGCTGCGGTTAGTGAATGACAGGACCACCAGCTCCCCTGCAATGATAGGTATGTGAGGGGGCCACTGGGGGGTCATTCATCACACTGTGAGGGTCCCTTACACAGTATAATGACTCCCAGTGCCCCCCATTTAGTATAATGATCCCCATTAACCCTCCATTTAGCATAATGACCACCAGAGCCCCCATTAAATATAATAACCCCTCGTGCCCCCTCCATACAGTATAACCCCCAGTGTGGGGGCGACTGGGGGTCATTATTCTGAATGGAGGGCCACTGTGGGGTCATTATACTGTGAGGGCCCTTTACATAGTATAATGACCCCCAGTGTCCCCCATTTAGTAATGATCACCAATGACCCTCCATTCAGTATAAATACCCCCAGAGCCCCCTCCATACAGTATTCCCCCAGTGTGGGGGCTACTGGGGGTCATTATTCTAAATGGGGGCGACTGGGGGTTATTATTCTGAATGCAGGGCCACAGGTGGTCATTATACAGTGGGGGGGGGGGGGGAATTGGGGGTTCATTATACTGTGTGAAGGACCACTAGTAGTCATTATACTGTATAGGGGCCACTGGGGGTCATTATACCGTGTAGGAGCCACAGGGGGACATGTCCATGTAAAAAAATGCCTCATGGGGGCCCACTGGGATTTATCGCCCAAGGGCCCACATGAACCTGGAGCCGGCCCTGGGCAGGAGTACTGCTGCCATTAGGGCTGCTACTGCTGCAGCATTCTTAATCGGGGTTCCTGCAGCTGTGATGTAATCCCGGGCCTTCCATATTAGTCCAAAGTCATGAACCACTCCAAAGGCATATCTAGAATCTGTGTAGATATTGACGGTAGAGTCTTTTGCCATGAGGCAGGCTTCAGTGAGGGCAATGAGTTCAGCTTCTTGTGCTGACTGGTCTGGGCGCAATTGTCTTGCACACAGCACTTCATGTTCACTTGTGACTGCCATGCCTGTATGGAACTTCCCCTTGTCATCGGCGTACCTTGAGCCGTCCACAAAGAGAATCCAATGAGGGTTTGTCAGAGGAGTGTCTTGGATTGATGGTGGTGTCCCTACTTCAGCTTCCATCATTGTGATGCAATCATGTTCTTGTTCCTTGTAAAGAGAGTCAGTTGAGGCCCATAGTTCTTCTTCCTGAAGATCCTCTTCAGCATGTAGATCAATAAAATCTTCAGAATCTCCATTATACTCCCCCCTTGGAAGAGGAAGGAGTGCAGCAGGATTGAGGATGTGGCACCTCTGAATGGTGACATTATCTGGCAGAAGCAAACTACACTGAAGCCGGAGGTGGCGCTGTGCAGTGAGGTGTTTAGGTTGAGTCTGCTGGAGGATGGCAGAAATATCATGGGGAGCCAGAATAGTGAGGGGATGACCCAGCACAACGTCAGATGTGACGTTTAGAAGAGAGCTGGCAGCATGAATAGCTCTGACACAGGAAGGGGTGGCTCTGGCTACCGGGTCAAGACGCTTAGAATAGTAACCCAAGGGTCGATTGCGGCCACCATGAGTTTGAGTGAGGACTCCAGTGGCGTGACCTTGGCATTCCATGACATACAGCCGGAAAGGAAGGTTGTAGTTGGGGATGCCAAGAGCAGGGGCAGATGCAATGGCGGCCTTTAATGACTGAAAAGCTTCTCCGGCCTCCATTGTCATCTGGAAAGGAGTAGCAGCATTGCGAGGTATACAGTCATATAAGGGCTGCATGAGGACAGAAGCATCAGATATCCAAGGCCTGCAGTAGGAGATGAGTCCCAGAAAGGTTTGCAGCTGATGAGGAGTGTCCGGGAGTTGGATGTCAGAGATAGCCTTCTTCCTCGCCTCAGTTAGGTGCTTGTGACCTTGAGAGATGCAATGACCTAGGAAGACAACTTTGGGGAGACACAGTTGTAGTTTGGCTTGTGAGACTCGACATCCAGCAGAGGCTAAAAACTGGGGAAGTAGTGATCTTGATTGCCCCATTCTGCAGGAGGGCTTGCACCTGGAGGGTAATAGCATCCTGTTGTGAGATAGAAAGCGGATATTGCGCTTTGTATGGCAGAACCTTGGGATCCTTCAGGGTCACAGTGACTGGTGGGACATTGAGGCATCCGATATCCTGGGGTCCTTTGGTCCAGAGAGTATCGGGGATGAGGTGCAAAATGGTTTGCAGCGAATCCCCTTGTTCATATGAATCAGTGCAGAATTTTATTGTCAGACATCCAGCAGTCGTGGGTGTCACATAATTTGAGTGAAAACCACAAAGACCAGGAAGCAAGACAGTTTCTTATCAGAAAGAGGATCTTAAACTAACACAGCAGAAACTAACGTTTCTGTGAAAAGAAAGGTGGGGGTCAACTGATCCCCCGTAGCTGTCCTGCAATGTGGTGGATTGGTCTGCTAATTTAGCTTTTGTCCATTTGTCTGTAATTGTTCTATAAAGAATTCTCCAGACTCATGATCCCGGGGGTCAAAGTTAGCACCTTTTAAGTTCAGGGATGTGGATTTGATCCATTATCAGTGTGGAGTATTCACCTGTCTTGTTTTCCACTATACTTTGCAGGTCCGACCATGTGCACCCATAGGTTTGATGCACTTGGGACAGTTTCCTGAAAAAGGGCATGGGATGGGTCTCAGGGTCAGGCAGTAAATTCACTATGGTGAATAACTGTTGTGGGGATGTGGATTCTGCAGCACCGTCTGCATCCCCCTGTTCTGCTTCATCAGGTTGCCCTCCTACCATTATAGGAGTAAGGGTGGCAGGTGAGTGTGGTAGCATGAATGTACCGTCCGGGTTAACCATGGGGTACAAGGTAGTAGGAAGGGGCAAGGGTGACATAGGAGTGACGGGGGGGGGGGGGTCCGGACCGAATGATATTAAAGGTCCGTTCATGGGCGTTGCCTGGGGACAAGATGGCGCTGTAGCTAACACGGGAAGTGATGGGACGTGCCGGGGAGTAGTTACCAAGGTGTGGTTTTGTGGGTGGGGAGCCCCACAGGCAAGGCACGTATTTCGGGAGGAGGGATTCTGTT